>NC_136424.1:5543750-6790000 GCF_052625555.1 Lactuca saligna
ACGATTACTTTAGTTTTTCAGATTTGCGTTCAGCGTTTTTAATTTGAATCTCATGTTTGTTGTCGCTGTGACACTTGTTTAATTTCATAAGCGACTTTATAAGTTTCGGCTTTTAGGGCTGATTATTAGTTGCTTTTGCGACTATCTTTGTAGTTACGTAATAATCCATGATGTTTTTTTTTTCCGTCTCGGTCGAAAATTTGAATCTGAATTGTTATAAAATGTCTATCTCATAATTGACTCTGATCATTCATTAGTTTGTGCACCTGATGTTTTACTGCAGCACTTCAATTATTATAAATGAATGAGGTAGGGAGATACATATAGCAACACAAGTGGTGTTGGTTTAGGCTTTAGATTTGGATGTCTCAGTAATTCAAATTTCAGTAATGTTGATTGATGTAATTATGTGGTATCGCTTGAAATCCTTAGATAACCTAATCACCTTATGATTCTCATCCCATAAATTGGTATGTGTATCTTGTCTTTGTGCATGAAGATGGGTAGAAGCATGTTAGTGGTTAGTGATTACATTATTAAGGTTGAATTAGAGTAATGTAATTTTAATGCATCTGTTTCACAGAGTTGCAATGTAACTGCTTACTTTTGGCATAATTTGAATCTCTTATACCTAACAGAAAAGATACCCATTCCATCTTAATACCCTCTAGAAAAAGAAAGTCATTTACGATTATACTACAACATGAGATGATGTCTTTTAATTAACATGTCGATTCTGTCATTTCAGGTATCTTGACTTGATTCTTCCACCATTTCTATCACAAAGGGAAAGACCTTGATTTTTAGCCTTGAATACCCGTGCTTTCTCTTTCACTCTGCTCTGAATTATCTATAGGAAGAGAAACCGAGAAGGAAGCATTGAGAGTCACCATCAAAACTCATGGAATGCAATAAAGATGAAGCAATTAGGGCAAAAACAATCGCTGAAAAGAAATTATCTGATAAAGATTTTCATGGTGCTAAGAAGTTCATCTTAAAAGCCCAAAACCTATATCCTAGTCTTGATGGCATCTCTCAGATGTTGACCACTCTTGATGTGTATATCGCCTCAGAGAACAAGATAAGTGGAGAAGTCGATTGGTATGGGATACTCGGTGCAAACCCTAATGATGATGAAGAAACAATCAGAAAACATTACAGAAAGTTGGCTCTTTTGTTACACCCTGATAAAAACAAATCAGTAGGTGCAGATGGTGCTTTTAAACTTCTTTCAGAAGCATGGAGTTTATTATCTGACAAAGCTAAAAGATCATCCTATAACCAAAGGAGAAGTATGAGAGCATTCCAACAGAAAGTTTCAGTTCCAGTTCCACCTCCTTCAGCTCCTGGTGCTAATGGGGCCCACACAAAGCAACCACCTTCAAAGCCAAACAACCGGACTACAACCACCGCCACTAGGCCGCCAGCTCCTCCACCACCTTCCCGCCCACCTCCACCTCCGCCTCCGCTTCGTACCGATACTTTCTGGACAATTTGCCATCGATGCAAGATGCATTACGAGTATCTAAAACTATATCTCAATCATACCCTTTTGTGTCCCAATTGTCACGAGCCGTTTCTAGCCAAGGAAATGCCGCCACCTGTCAACCTCCCGAAACCATCTTCTTCATCTGCTCACCACCATCAGAACCCAACCAACCATGTAAAAACCACAAAAGTCCAGGGAGGCCCTTTCACAAAACCAAATGTCCCTGCAGACCCCTCGGTTGCAACAAAAGCAGCAAGTGTTATTCAGCAAGTAGTTGCTGACAGGTTGAAAAGAGAACGTGAAGAATTCTATGCTAATTGGCCTTCAAAAAAGAGAAAAGCGGATGATGATAGTCAAGGCTCTGGTGTTAAGATCCCGTTTCAGATGTCAACAACAGGGGTAAAATTGACCGGTTTTGAGACAGCTAATTTAAATAATAGGTTAAATAGAACTAGGGAGTTGACTCCATTAGAAAGCCGAAACATGTTAATGAAAAAAGCCCAAACAGAGATTAAAAAAAAGCTAATCCAATGGGAATCTGAGGAGAAATTGAAAGAAAACTTAAACAACAACAACAACCACCCATCAACTCAAAATCAAAAGAGCAAACAAGTTTCTGAACAAGAAAATGAAGAAGAAGAAGAACAAGAAGAAGAAGAAGAACTTGCAATGAATGTTCCGGATCCCGACTTCCATGATTTTGACCTTGAACGCACCGAAAATTCATTTGAAGATAACCAAGTGTGGGCTGCTTATGATGATGATGATGGAATGCCAAGATTCTATGCTTTGATTCACAAAGTTCTTTCAAGAAAACCACTGAAGATGAAAATCAGTTGGCTAAATTCAAAAACCACAGCCGAATTCGGAACCCTAGAATGGTTGGGTTCGGGTTTCCGGAAGGTTTGTGGGGAGTTTAGAATCGGGAGACATGAACTCTACAAAACCCTAAATTCATTCTCCCAGAAGGTTGAGTGGACAAAATCCCAACGTGGGAGTGTTTTGATTTTTCCTAGGAAGAACCAAGTGTGGGCCCTGTACAGAAACTGGTCGCCTGATTGGGACGAGAATGTTCCAGATGATGTGATACATAAGTATGACATGGTGGAGGTTCTAGAAGATTACAACGAAGAAAAAGGTGTTCCGGTCAGCCGTCTTTTGAAGCATGATGGATTCAGGACTGTTTTCCATCCTGTTACAAACAAAAGTGAAGTGACAGTCATTCCAAAAGAAGAAATGTTTCGATTCTCGCATCAAGTCCCTAAATATGTCTTGAATGGGACAGAGGGGCAAAACTGTCCAAAAGGTTGCCTTGAGTTGGATCCAGCTGCTACGCCTTCTGACCTTATTCAAGACACCATTGAGAAAGATGGTGTGAAGGGCAAGATTGGAAATGGTGAAGAGAAGAAGATATAGCTACAGTGGAGGTAAGTTTTTTTTTTTTTTTTTTTTTTTTGGGGTAGTAGTTTGATTTTGTATGGAGGATAATGATAATGACTCACATTTTGTTCATGACATGGGCTGACTATCTGTGAGGTCTTTTTGTGCAAAAAGGTTTTACATTCATGGTATAGAACAGAATAGAATATAATCTGTTGAAAAGATTTGTATGGATCATGATTTATTCCTAAATCTGGACTAACTTCAGTTCTGTTCCAAAACTATTTACTTTTTTTACTCCACCAACAGCTTTACAAGATATTGGAACTTTTTTAGATCATGAGTCTTGATCCTCCAATATTTTTGGGATTTGATTTTTGGTTGTTCAGTTATATGAATATTTAATGTTTTAGTTTTTTTTTTAACCATCATACCCTTATGGTTACAATCTAATCTCACGATTAGGAACCTAGTTGCTGGTTATGTGGTTAGATTGTGTTATTTGTTATGCTGTCTAATCTTATTTTGCAGGTTTTACAAAAAAATTGCTACATTTATATTTTGTTAGGTGAAAACCCGTAGAAACCACAGTTAAGTAGAGATGTCAAGGAGACCAAACCGGGGTGAAAATAGTTGCCTCTGCCCCCAAATTTATCTGTTTCCCCCTTCCCCAATCCTGGCCTTGAATTCTCTTGTTTTCCTGCCCCGGTTTCCCTTGAGAATCCCTTGTTAACCCTGTTTAGCACGAAATCTTCCGTTTAATCGTATTTTTAACTCGTTTATTTCATTTAGCTTTAATATTACACAAATTACTCAAATACACAACATATATATTACACAATGACTACTCTCTCTAATATTTATTGTTATAAATAAAATAGTTTAATATAGGGTAATTACGTTGGAGACCCCACTTGGTATTCAGGACAAAACTTCTCGTTCCCAAAAACTAAACAGGGCTAAATCCCTCCCCTCATCCCACCCTTGAACCCAGAAATATTACTCATTTCATCCCGTATTAATAGTCAATGTTTTCTTTTTGTTTGTTCTAAAGTAATAGTCTACTTTTTAAAATAAATATGTTTTTTTTTTTATCATAATATAACTTATTATTAGTTAAATTACTATGAAATTAAATGCAATAAAATGGTAAAACTGTTATTTCATTTAATAAAATTAATAGTAATTAATATTTTCTTAATCCGTGCTTTTTTTGTCGGTGGACAAATTATTTTGGGACAGATGGAATATAAAAATGCTTTTGTACAAAAACGGGGTCCAAAGTGGGTTTTTAACATCCCTACGGTTAAGAAAGGAAAACACTATTGATATTTTAAAATGGTAATGACAAATCAAAGATTTATAAAAATTTATTAAATTACAAAGATAGAAGCTTTGTCTATAAGTTTATAACGATTAGTTAAAATTAGTATATATTGTTCTGAATATCTGATCTACGTTTTATATATGTAGACATTTGTTATAATTATGATTTTATAACGTGCAATATAAATTTGTATAGTGTAGGAAAAACATACAATAAATCATGGAAATACATTGTTATATGACAAATTAAAAATAATGATAATGTAATAATGTACATAAACACAACACAGTCAATTACAAATTAAAATGATGAATGAAATGTGATTTACTGAAATTAAGTAAAAAATTATATAAAAAACTTAAAATCTACAAATTGTTTATAAAATTATAAAAACTTTTTCATACACAATATTGGATTGTTGTGTTTGTAAGTCTACCATCTATATCTAAAACAATTTTAATTATTTTATACTTTGAACTCTAGATAAAACAACATACAATTACCCATATGTAAAACAAGATCTTTGAGAAAGATTGTCCTTGACTTTTATAATATATCGTTGCAAAACATGCAACCGATGTTTATAATTTGTCATTGCAAAACATACTAATTTTTTTTTTTTGAAATTTGAAGAATTTTAGGACTTAAAAGATATTCTTGGAAAAAAAATTAAGATGTGTTTGGTTGTAGAAAATTGTTTTTATTTTTTAAGAAAATATTTTCAGAAAAGAGTTAAGTTTTCATTTCAGTTTTCAATGAAATTTTAGAAACGTGTTTGGTTGGAACAAGGGGTGAACATAGGCGGATACCCGGTTAAATTTGACGAAACCGGAACAGGTGGTATCGGTTCTTAATATTTTGGAACCGGAATTGGAACCGGCGGTTCTGATTCCGGTTCCGGATAACCACTTTAAAAAAAATTAGAAAATTTTAGTTGCATACAATTGTCACGATTAAGTAATAAAAGATCTATGATTGTTAATATATAAACAATTTTATCATGTCCAGTAATTCGCTTCCTCATGATGATACATTGTCTTGTTTTACATATTTTATCATAAAAATAAGGCTAATAATTTTGTTAAAATCTATTGATTCACAAAAAGTATTATGATATTCATACATAGTAGTTTTAACTGTTTAATAACGAAGCCTCAACCTTTTTGTGCTTACGTTGATAAAATAACTTGGCAATGTTAACATGTTAGTGCTTGAGTGTTTAACATTGATAAAATGAGTTGTTCTTTATTGAACTTATTGTCACACGTCACAAAAATGACTGCTATATTAGGAACAAAGTTTATATAGTTCACAACATTCTTCAACACAATCAAATACACGACATTATATATATATATATATATATATATATATATATATATATATATATATACACACACACACACACACACACACACACAATCGGTTCAGACGGGTACCCGGCGGGTAGCGGTTCAAAAAAAATGAGAACTGGAACCGACAGTTCCAAGGCGGTTCCGGTTCCGAAAGCGGGTACCCTGTTTCGATGCTCACCCCTAGTTGGAACAAGTAAAGTTTTCATTTTCCATCTTAGAAATTTGAAAAACTGTAAAAATCATTTTTCTAATTTACATACGATTTGGAAAACTAAAAATTTTCATTTTCCTAGAAATTTTTTGGAAGTTGGACGAACCAAACACGTTTTCAATATTACTTCTAGATATTATAACTGCCATAATAACACGTTTGCCCAAATATATAAAATGTAGTCTAGTGTCATTACGTAAATTATTTTTTAATCAATGTTTTTCAGTAACATAACTAGATCCCCAACTTTTAAAATCAACTTATGATTTGGCAGACCTGACACTTTAAAACAACATACAACTGTCCATATATGAAAGCATATTCTTTAAGAAACAAATCAACTTTCGATGAGAACTATCATCGACTCTTGTTAGTGTATTCTTGAAATAAAGCTTTGGTTTTCAATATTATACAAATATAGTCTTTAATCATAAATTTACAAATACTTCTTTATATATAATAATGGATGCTATGCTGGTAAGTCTATAATGAAATATTATTAACCTTACTAACAATTCATTTGCAAATCTACAATCCTTATCTAAAAATTAACAATCTTAATTCTTCCCTACTTTAATAAGTGTTCATGTATGGAAACATATTTGCCAAGAAACAAACCAACTTTCTACAAGAATTGTGATTGGCTCTTATTAATTGTTATTACAAAACATACGAACATTGGA
Source organism: Lactuca saligna (assembly GCF_052625555.1). NCBI lineage: Eukaryota > Viridiplantae > Streptophyta > Magnoliopsida > Asterales > Asteraceae > Lactuca > Lactuca saligna. Next base: position 5,550,196 of record NC_136424.1, read on the forward strand.
AATTGTCTTTGAAATTTGAAAGATTTTTTTTTTCAGATAGAGTTAAAGACATTTTTGGAATTAAGGTCTGGTTTCCAATATTAGACAAATATAATCTTTAATAAAAAATTTGCAAATATTTTTTTTGCATATAAATATATAATAATGGATGTTATGTTGGTAAGTCTATAATAAAATATTATTAACCTTACTTACTAACAATTCGTTATACCTAGTAATATAATATTTTCAAATACTTATTTATATATTACAAAAAGATAGAAAATCTTCCACACATATTTGTAGTATCTAAAAAACATTTTCATGTAGTTTGATTTGAGTTTTAGTATATTTGTATTTTTGGAAAAGAATGACAACTTCAAAATGAAATGTGCTTTCAATAAAGAGGAGATTGGTAGCATGTATATACCTTAGCTAAATAGGTTCCCATAAAGTCGGGTAAATGAATTCTCACCCATGAATAATAAATACCCTACCTTGTAACTAATTATTCTTTTTGTAGTTGACTTTCCATAATAATTCAACTTTTTAGATAATTTTATTGTTTTTCCTTCAGTACCTATCTAATGATATTTCTCTGCCTCTTATTTATACAAATTGCCTAAGAATTATACAAAAAAATTGTATTGACCCGAACTTTTTGTCATATATTCTATGAGAATTATCAGAGTTTTATGTACAATGCAGAATTCTAAAAAAATTAAAACCTTACATCTCAGGACAAATCACAGGTTTACAATAAAAATCTACATAAAATTTAGAACAACAAGGAAAATACGTCAAATAACTTACTATCTAAGTTTTCCTTGTGCTCTTGTCTTCTCTTCTGCTACAACGGCTGCTACAAATTGAACCTGCAAAACATAAACATCTACAACATCAGACACAATGTGTCTGGTAAGTTATTCTTCTATCCTTTCTTATCTTTCATCTTTCTTCTCTATCATATGCTCTATCATTTAAGTCTTTTTATAATAACATACACTTCTATTCGTTTCTCTTCTTCCATCTATCTCCTTTGCTCTTCTCTAATCTTCCTCTCTATTCTTCCTCATCTCATCTTTCTTTTTCTACCATCTAATCTATTTCTCTTACTTTTCTCTTAGTTACTTCTTAGGCTCTTATGATGATCTATCCATATTTTAACTTTATCTCTAACTATGTCTCTTTTCTGCTCTAACTCTTTCTATGTTTATTGCTTTATCCCCTCTCTACTCTTAGATGCCTTCGTATACTCTCTCTCTCTCTCTCTCTCTCTCTCTCTCTCCCCTCTCTCTCTTTCTATTTTCAACTCTAAAGCCTCAACATTATTTTCTCATTTAGACCCAAAGTGTGACTATTGTAAAATTCAAGTCATTCTTAGACTCGAACATCTCATATGTAGCATGTAGACATATCATATACTAGACCTAATAGTAGAAATTAGGTCAAAAACTTCTTAAAACTTGGAGTCAATTAGAAACAAAAGCTACTATACTCAATTTTTATATAGCTCCGAAATCGTCCAATTACTTATAAAATGCCAAAGCTCAATCTCAAAACTTTAACACAAAAATCAAAAAGCTCAAGGATAGATTGAATACCCTAACTTCCTAATTGGAACTTATGAAGTGCTTAACTAATTTAAGTATTTTACAAAATCAAATAAATTAAATCATGATATGATTTAATTACAAGTTGGAAATATTGTCCACGCATCACAATTTGAATTATAAACCAAAAACATAATTCAAACATTCATCTAATCAAACATTCTCATTTTATAAACTCTTATTTCATTATATGAAATATAATACTTATGTTTATAAAGTATAAATTATAAGCCAACTTATTTATCAAAATGATGAATTAGAATACAAGAATCTATGGACTTATTTCTAAAAACAAAAATACATACCTAAAAACCAACACATATAACATTTGAAATTTATTAAATTATACCTAAAGATTTATAAAATGCTAAAACCAAAATTTTTATGAGATCAAAAGGTATGGAGCGGGAAGAGGAACTGCACCCCGAAACACAGTATTGTGGGTGTGGTTTAGGGGGTGCAGGGAAAGGGTGAGGGGAGGCTACTCCGCTCTCTCTCTCTCTCTCTCTCTCTCTCTCTCTCTCTCCTTGTGTGATTGGTCAACCTTTTTTTTTTATTTTTTTTATTTTAGTTTCTTTACTATTTATTGAATTATATACTAACATATTTTAAAAAAACATATATCAAAATTCATGGTTTTTAATTCTCTACAAAATGCATATAATATTTGTATAAATATATATTTAAAAAAAAAAATAAATAAAGGTAGTGAAAGGTGACCATTCTCTGCCTTTTGGTGAGTGAAAAGAGAGTGAGGGAAAACTGAGAGAGTGAGGGAAAACTGACGTGACACTCAAAAAGTGAAAAGTGAAAGGTGACCATACCCTCCGTTCTAAAAATAGTTAAGAGATCGTATTTATTAAAGATATAAATTTCAAAGCCTCTTAAAACCCTCTATCCCTCTCCAAAAATTTGGCCATGCACAACCCGCAATACTCTTTCTCTCTCTTTCTCACTCATTAAACCTTAATCTTTTATGAAAAATCTCAAGGTTAGATTTTGCATGTCAATATGAGAGAGAAAAGATGACCTTAGAAGCAAACTCTAAAAGAGAGACTAAACCATTCCATTTTCATACATTTAGCTACATTTTTGGAGTTTTGTGACCCATTTTAGTGAAGTATAACACCAAAGAGACGACGAGAGAGATAGAGACAAAATTTCACTTTCTCTGTTTCTTCTCTCTAAGAACACCACACATACTCTCTGTAACAACCCAAAAATATAGTCCAAAAAAAGTCGTTTTTTTAAAATCATTTAAGAAAACCATAACCCGTCAGAGATCACAATAAAATCATAAGTTATGTATCTCAAATCATCATACATAATGCTGTATCAAAATCATGTCTCAAAATATCAGAGTCTAAACATCCCAGGATGCAAGAATGGTGTGTGCACTGCAATCATCCCAAGCTCTTCCCTTTGCTACCGAAAGTACCCGAAACCAAAACAGAAAACTGTAAGCACGAAACTTAGTGAGTCTCCCCAAACTACCACATACCATACACATATAACATGCAACTAGGAGATACGGGCCCCACCCACACTCCACTAACTGGTAGATACAGGTCCCACCCACACTCCGCTGACTATGAGATACAGTCCCCACCCACACTCAGCAACTATGAGATATGGGCCCCGCCCACACTCAGCTGCTATGAGATATGGACCCCGCCTACACTCAGCTATTGAACATACATACATTTATTACACAGACAAAAAGTATAACTAAATCTATCAATCAGTAATATATATATATATATATATATATATATATATATATATATATATATATATATATATATATCCGTACTCAAATAAGGCTATGGGATACGAGCCCCACCCACACTCGGCTAACTAGGAGATATGGGCCTCCCTTACATTCGGCTACTAATCATACATATACGGGCTGACCTTGGTTTGACCCATTTTACTAGAGGAAAACTCACCTTAATGTCGTGTCAATAACTGAAGTGTCTCCGCTCCGCGACAAGCTTTACTCAGACCTAAACATAGAAAATACTTAGTGATCACTTCACATTCAAGACCCCTTTACGGGCCAACCTTAGCCAAAGTCAAAATCCAGTCAAAGTCAAGGTCAACCCTGAGTTGAACCAACTCGTCAAGTCACTCCCTTGACTCGCCGAGTTCCCAAGCTCCTCACTGACGGGACATGAAGAGTCAACTTGTCGAGTCCTTCTATAGACTCGTCGAGTTCTGTCATTCACCAAATTGGGACAAACCAAGCCTACTCGTCGAGATCCTCCATGTACTTGTCGAGTTCCTTTGTCTGTGGCTTCATCTCAATGGATTAAACCCCAAATCTTCGAATCTAAGCTTCATACTTCACTTATACCCCAAAAACATCCTTTTAAGGGTAAAGTTTCCAACTTTACCCATTAAAACCCTCACATAATGGTTTTGGATCAAACCTTAACTCCACAGGACCTAGATCTTGGTCCACAAGCTACCAATACTTCAAACTAAGGCATATTCACTGAGATCTATACTCCAAGCATTGCTATAACATGTAAATCTTCTGCCTTCCTCCTCCATTTATGGCCTTTTGGGCTTAAAAGGCCAAGATGACATCATAAAGCTTACATGGGGGCTCCTATGGCATAAAGTTTGCACCTTTATGCCATAATAGCCATTTAAAGTCCTAGATCTGGAAGAATACCTACTTGGGTTGTCCATTCTCCACATGCTAACATACTTGGACCAAAAAACCTCATAAAAATGAAAATAAAATATCTAAGAACTATTAAGCAAGGTTAGGACTTGCTAACCTGAAAATTTAGCAAATGATGTGTAGTTTCTAGATATACTCTCTCCCTCTTGAGCCCTCTAGCTTCCTCTTCTTCCACAAGCTTCAAGAGTACACAAAGATCACTCAAAATGGCTCACCACCTCAAACAAAGCACTAGAGTTTCGTGGATTAGGGTTTGGGACTTGGAGGTTGTAAATGAGGCTGAGGGGTGGGGATTAAGATGCTTAAATAGGATGCAAAACCCCGAAATTAAGGTTCCATCCTGGCAGCCCTACTCGTCGAGTAGGTAACCTAAGTTCCCGCCTCCATTCTGATTTCAACTCGACGAGTTTGGGGCTTCCAACTCATCGAGTAGCTCTACAAAAATGAATAAATTATAATTAAATGCGTACCAAGAACCAGGCGTTACACACAGACTCTCTCTCTTTCTCTCTCTCTCTAAAAATTATCCCCCTTTTTGATATTAAACCCATAAAAATTTGAAGATTATTGGGTGTTCTTGAAGCCCAAAATTGAATCTAGGTAAGGGACTTCATTCTATCATTTATCCTATCCGTTTAGATGCAAGTTCTAACATGTTTTCTCATCATTTTTGGATTCTATGCCACTCCCATGGCTAGAATTTTTCTTCTATCTTAATGTTTATAGATTTTCACCATCACATGTTTCATGAGTTAAAAAAATCCATGATCAAACCTATGTTAAGATCTTGATTTAAGCCATGCATGTGATAACTTCAAAAATCGGCTTCTACTTCTTCATCTTCTTCAAACTTGTTTTCTTATAGTTAAAATGGTTTTTAGAACATCATGGATGTGTTTTGACACCATGCATGTGTAAAAACATTGTTTCATGGTCATAATCTTAGTACATAAATCGATTCTCAAGTTAAGAACATAAAACTCATTTTAATAGTTCTTAAGAAATAAGATATTGTACTTGGATGCATATATATATATATATATATATATATATATATATATATATATATATATATATATATATATATATATATATTATGATTTAAAATCTACTTGACCTTTGGAAACATGACCATAACATGATTGGATCGTGATGTCATTAAAATATTTTCTCAAAGTAACGATTAAACTCACTTTTCCAACCCATTAGGATACATGCAATCTGCTAGATTTCTTCACTTGACTTTTAACTGTCATATCTCACTAATTTCTTAACAACAAAACTGAGATCTTTTTTTAATATAGTAATATGAGTTATATTTCGAACCAAAGTGGTCTCACTGAAAAACATTAAGATTTCAACATTCAAACAATTTTTACAATATTGTTGCTCCAACACTTCTTTTGTGAGTACTAGTTTCGTGTTTCATGTTCAAGAGAGTTAATCATCATTAAAAATCATTGAATAGTTATTTTGAATTCCTAACATGTTAAGCTAATAGAACCTCAAATATTATGGGTTAAAACATTGTTGAAATGTTGGTACAAAATCTCAAATTTTGAGCTCAATTTTCTAGTTCAAACACTAATAAACACTTACTCTTTTATTTCATGGGATGTAAATATACCATTATGCACCAAATGAAATACAAATATAATTTTTTTCAAAGAGATTATGATATTATCAAGTTTTTTTTTTTTTGTAAAGTTTCAAGTGCTAAAACTTTTTTTTTTTTTTAACAAAAATGAGTATTTTAGAGCCATAAACTCCAAAAAAAAAAAAGTACTTCCAATGGTCAATAAATTATGGAAAAAATTCCTAGATATCTATACTGAGAATTAATACTCTATGTACAATAAAATTTCGTTTGGACGCTATTTAATAATTATTTTGATTTTCTTTGAATTGAACATTGGTAATTTTTAAAACCAGATTATGCTATTTCTAATGACATTTTAATATTTTTTCACAACTTCATGACACTATAAAAAAGATAAAAAAATTATTTTGAGACTTTTTTTATTAACATTTGCAATCTTTCCATGATTTAATGAATCAAGTGGTGGAAAAATAGCTAGACGTGCCTAAAAATTAAGAAAATTTACATGGAAGATAATGACTATCGTTAGAATTATTAATACACCCCATAAAATTATAAATCCCATTAGTAATCACAGGACAAAAATTGGGAATCATCAATTGAAATTTTTACTAAACTAAAGGGTTCATAAAATTATAATACTTCAGAAATTAGTTACAATCTATGTGAAATTTAATTTGTAACCCGTTCCAGGTATGAGTTAATTTCTAAATCTTAAACCTTCATTTTTGGTTGGCCACAACGTGGCAGTATTCTTATGATCACAGGAATTACATGACCCGCCATGGCGTGACCATAAGTGCCACGATGTGGAAGCTATTTTTGGAGGAATTTCTAATCCTTGGGCTTTGGGCATATAAGCACAAGTTTTATAAAGAGTTTAGTATGTAAAAGAGTTTGATAAACATGTTGAAGTAGTTTGTTTGAATAAGCATTCAAAATTATAGTAAATCCATTTGTTTGATAGTTATTAATCACATGTGATTGATATAATAACTATAATGCTTCAACTTGTATCCACCCCCCCTAAAAACATTTAAAATGTAGATTAAGGGGTATGAACTCACCTGTAGTGAGTGGTACGAATGAAAGATCAGTTTGCAGGATGCTAAGTGCCAATTGAAGACTTTAGCACAATGGATCCTAAATAGCATATAATGACACACACACACACACACACACATATATATATATATATGTATCTAATTAGTGTTTATAACATCAAATCATGAAATGGAACAACCTTAGGGACTAGGCAACACTTGTAATGAAGTGTTACACCACATAGGGTTGCATATAAGGGGTGTAGGGCCTCACTTTGGAGTTTACGGACCAAATGCTAAGACCCCCATGAGTTTACAACCCATGGGTTTATGGCCCAATGAGTTTACGACCGTAAACTCATGGTATTTTGTACCATTTTGTGTGATAAGGTCTAATGGTCCTCCAAGAAGCGTTTCTATTCATTAACTTAGCTCCTAGAAGAGTTTAGGGTCAAGATGGCACCATTTTAGGGGTTTACAGCCAAGGGAGATGTTCTTGGCCATAAACTCCTTTTGTTCATGCCTAAAGGATGTTTTCTAAGTTTTATTAATGTGCTTCTAGCATACAACAAGTTAAGGAATGAGCACTTACGATATAGAAGCTTATAAGGGTGATTAAGGCCCAAGAACACTAGTGTGTGTTCTTGGTGAAATGAAGAAAACTTGAAGATATATCAAAATGAAGTGATTTCATGGATGAAATCAAAGATCCATACTAGATAAAGTATTGTATCAACAAATCAAATGGAAGGAATACTTACAATCTTGAAGAAATGTGAAGAAATCTTGAAGATAGTTGAGAGCAAAACTGATTCTAGACTTGGAATTGGTAAAAATGAAGGAAAATGTCCAAGGTTCATACTTATAAGCATGGAGTTTACGGCCACCATGAGTTTACAGCTGTAAACTCAAGGTTCTTGTCCGTAAACTCCTCATTTGAGGGTTTATGGCTTGTTTGATGGTTTGGTACTTTAGTTGACACATCCAAACATTTGTTCCTTTGATGTACTAGGCTCAGAATGCTCAAACAGACTTTAAACAGTGCTAAAAGTTAGCAGAAACAAGTCTGACTTTGAGTGAAGTGAATGGTTTGTACAAGATAGAAATTTCAAGTTGTCACAATTAGTAATAGTGAACATGAGTTAATCAAATTTATCGGTAGCCAATGACAAAATAATCCATTGCACTTGCCATAAAATCAACTATAGAAACAAGTGAATCGCACCTAAACAGAAATGTCTTTTATTTTTGAATCTAGTTATCTTCAATTTCCTTAGTGTTAGTTGTTTTTATTGTTTAAAGTATTAGTTAATTGTTAAGTTTCTATTCTTGAAAAACCAGAGAAAACCCATTCTTTTTATTGTTTGTTTTAATTAGGTAATTTTAGTATTTAATTTAGCTGTTACCGTTGCTGTGTACGATACCCTGCTTGATTGAACTATATTGCTAAACGATAGGTACACTGTCTTTCGTGTGTTTATTTTTGTTTGAAGTAGTAGGATTAAAACTAGTGCATTTTACACATATCATATATATACTTTATTAATTTCTTTGCTTATTTTATTTTAAACAGAATGTTACAAAATGCGTACCAGGAATGAGGCGTTACATAATAACTATTGACTAATGCTACCAAATGACTTATATAATATTCTTAAAACTACAAACACTAAACACACTTGTTAATTGAAATATATATATATATATATACATATATATATATATATATATACATATATATATATATATATATATATATATATATATATATATATATAATGAATTGGTTGTTAAGGTATTACCATGTTATTCAAAATTTTGTACCGGTACCGTACCAAGATTGCTTAGTTGTTACGGTACTACCGACCAAGAATGTTGGCTACCAAATATATTGGCTACCAACTTTCTTGGTTTGGCTGGTAACATGTTGGTTGGTTTTTTGTGGTATAATTTTGTCGGCCCTAATTGATAATATTTAAACTTTGATGTTTATATTTCATATTGTTAAGAGTAAATTACAATTTTGGTCCATGTGGTTTAAGTAGATTCGTACTTTTGATCCAACCCTTGGAAAATGGACAAGACGCATCCTTGTGGTTTTCCAATCTTACAAATTTGGTCCTTGATCCATATAAATAGACTATATTGCCCTTTCTAATTTCTTTTTCAATTTTCTTTTACTCACTTATACATTTTGATAATATAAAAAATAAAAAATATCCATCACACCCACCTACCCCTAACCACAACCCATCATGTTCATCTCACTCATTCACCATTGGAAACATCCCTGAAGTCCAGTCGTCACCGCTACTTCATCTCCTACCGTCATCAATCAACACCAACACAAGAAAATCAAAACACATCTGTCACAACGAGGAATTTTGATGCTATGTAAACAATGAACAATGATAACATGATGATAAAAACTTGAAAGCATGTATGATGCTTATTCAATGACAACAAAATTTCATCAAACAATCTATACAAACACTTCAAATAGTCAACAAAGAATTAAAAACCCTAGAAATCCCGGTTTAGGTCCATTATGGACTAGGATTTCCTTATTGGGCCTAATGGGCCAATAAGCTTCCAATTTGACTATTTTGGACTTAGAACTTTTAAATGGGCTCTAGTTGGACCCACTTTCATGAGACTTAACCTTTTTGGGGCCTATAAGCCTAAAATGGACTAGTTTATCTTTAATGGGACTTATTGGGCCATAACAAATCTAAATAGCTTTAATGAACTCAAATCCATTCCTTTATGCTAACTTTGGGCCGTAAACACCCCTAAAATCCCAATGGGTCAAATAAATAATATTGGAATGATGGAGATTCTATCAAAGCCAAGAATTGGGCCCAAAAAAATTTATTTCCTTCATTTCCTTGGCCATTCTCGGCCCAAGCAAATAAATAAATAAATAAATAAATGAATAGAATTACAATTAAGGGCAAACTAATCAAAACATGATACTTTATTATTGTTAGGAGGACGACCAAGCTAAATGTAGCTCATACAACTAGACAAATCCCATGTTTCCATGCACACTCCTCACCCATCTCCATTCTTTTTCTTCTTCGGCCGAGAGCAAGAGGAAAACACACACACCCCTTCAAAATTCCTTCAAACTCTCTCTAAGTCTTCAAGAACATCTCCATTCTTCCTTCAAAATTTCGAGACTAGCTTGTATGCCAAGAAGGTCTTTCACTCATAACACAAATCTTTGGTAAGTTTTTACTTAAATCCAAAGTTTAACTTCTATTTCTCATCAAAAACCATCTTCTAATTCATTCAAATTCATGATCATACTCCTTAGAAGCAATCTAAGCCCAAAGACTTCTAAAGAAGCTTGTTAGGCCGAAAGATCTCATCAATTTCATCCTCTCTTCTTCAAAACCGAGATCAACAAGAAAAGGTGAGTTCATATCCCTCTATTTTCGGTTTCACATGTTTTATGGGGGAGAATACAAGTAAAAATGTGTAGATCTATGTGTGTTTGTGTGCTATGTGTGATTTTTTATGTTTATATGATATTTATGTGCCAAAAATGAAAGGGATTTCGAGATCTATAGTTCAAAGTGGAAAAACATGTGATCTAGAATGTATTATGTTTAACAAGTTAAGAAAATCTACCATATAAGGGTTAAAATAAACAAGTTACAACATAAGACTCATTATTGGGCTATTTTTGTCAAATAAGCAAAAGTTTGGGGAAAGATTGTCATTCAAGGTTTTATTAAGGACCAAAAGAGTCAAAACTATAAAACTAATGTTTTTATGAATAACATACTCTTTAAAGGTCTAGAAATGTAATTTGTAACTTATTGGGCCAAATTTTGGACTTTTCGGCCATAGGCTTAAAAATTGCGAAAAACGTGTTTTTAAAGGTATTGAAATGGTGAAATTCTCAAAACAAGGGGAAACAGGGTAAAAAAACTAATTCAGGTGTTAAAATGATATTTTTCCAAACAAGGATAAAAAATGTAAACTTTTTGGATTTTGGGCCAAAATTGTAAAAGTTGCAAAAGTTTGGGTTTTAACTGAATAACACTTTTCTGTAGTGGTTGAAACTGCCAAAGAGTAAATTTTGAGCTAAAAATATTACTTAAACAAATCTATGGGTCAAAAGTGTCAAGAAAATGGATTAAGGGCCCAAAATGTTTTTTTTTATAAAGGACTAAAACTGCCAGTTTTATTAAAGAAGGGCTAAAAGGGTCAAACCAATATTTTTAGTCAATTATTTTATTTTAAGATATTGAGTCAAAAACACCAAATTACAACTTACGAAAATAGAAAGATGAATATACATATAATTCCAAAACATCGTTATAAACTACCGACCGACCTCGTGCCGTTACAAATCTAAAAATCAATCTTTCCCACAATTATACAATACCTAAAACAAGTAAATATTCAAATCTTTGGGTTTGAAAGTTCCTAATCATGTTTATTGGGCCTTCGTGACCCATTAACATGACTTTAGGGCCCAATGATAATAATAAGTGTTTATTGGGCCTCCTGTGACCCATTTTCTTATTTAAGGGATCCTCAATGGTTTTCAAGTGCTATTGGGCCTCATTGGCCCGTTAGCATTGCTAGTAAGGTCCAAATAAATCAAATGCGAAATGGGCTAATGTGTCCTTCGTATACCCGATAGCCATAAATAATATGTGGGATTAGCAGCACCTTGTAATCCTCTTCTCCTTGTTTATTAGGTTTACCTTTAATTCAGTAAACATATACAGGTCATTAATCATTGGTAATCAAATTCATATTGGGTTTAGTGAGTAATAATGGGCGGCATCTCTATGGGTCGTTTTTAGTCTGTAGTTATAATCAAAGTCTCCTGGAGGGGGAGATAGAGTTTGTGTATAGATCTATACGGGGGTGACTCCCCCACACCTCAACTGTTCGCTACAATTAGACTTGGCCAGTCTAGGGTGACAAAATCTTAAGATCAATTCCGGCGTTCGTTAGAATGTCAAGACAGACGAACTAGTCATTATCATGCATGGTTATAATGACTCACATAAACAAATCCAATCCTATCCGAGTAATCAAGGAAAAATCATAATCATCCGTTGTGGCGGTATAACAATTTGAAACAATTATAATTTCTGATCGGAAAACATTTGGTTTTTTGAGGAAATCAGCACCATTCATTTGTACTTTTCAATAACTATAATGCAAAATTTCTCATTTATACACGCTTTGAAATCATTCACGCATAAACCTATGAATCTTCACACTTTGGTATAAACAATTGTCTTTTTCAGAAAATATCAGATTTTCTGGGTTTTATAAACTACACAAAACATTTTCATAACAACCATGCTTATGAACTCACCAACATTCCATATGTTGACATTTTTCAAAATAACTTGTATTCTCAGGTAACAGGTAAGCTGAAGAGTAACACCAAGTATGTTAGGGTGTTATGCTTTTGAAAACTATTAAACAATTTATATTATGGATATGTAATGTTTAAACAATGTACTTGATGTGAACAATGTCATTTGTAATGTATTGATTCATGGTGATGTTTATGTTATGATTCTTGTATATTCATTGTGATGATATTCAATTTAAGTCACGCGAGCCCTCGGACGTTTCCGCCGTCTGGTTCGGTGCTGTGACAGGTTGGTATCAGAGCTCTGTGTATAGTGAACTGGCATATCTAACCACACATTGATATGCAACTATAACCAAACAGGGACTAAAAAACTCTGAACAAAACAAAACGAATAAAACACAATGATAAAACACCTCTACCTGTGCGGTATAGGAAAGATAACCTAATACAAAATCAAATAAGACGATGCTGGCATCTCAGTTATGTCGGGATTGTTCATAGTGGTATTAATGGGGTGAATGTAGCCTGATCAACTACATTTCCTCTGAAGTACAACTATCACATGCCCCGAGGAAATCGCGATGGTCGGTAAACCTAAAAGCATACCCCTTTGAATACCAAGAAGAGAACATCAACTCAATTTACATAATAATCAGAACATGACTCATTCCCACACCCCATGCAGTTACCATGGATGATAATCAGCAAGGAGTACACTTCTACCAAGCGCTAGTGGTCCACGGGATGATCGAGGATGAACCCGAGGGAGATCAGGGGGGAGCACACGGCGTTGGGCCCGACGAGTACATGGATACGGACTACGAGTTTGATGGGACCGATGACGACATGGAGGAAGAACAAGACACAGGCGAATATTCCGTCACACCATCTACCAACAAGATGCAGCAGAACCACCCTGCCCCACCCGGGAATCCCACAAGAGAGAATCGTTCTTCGGATGCTGAGATTTCCGCTCTGCGGAAACAACTATTCGCCATGGAAGCACAAGCGGTGCAGGCGGAATAGGAAAGAGATGAAGTCATTGGAGAAATGAATGAGATGGACCAGTTGTTGGCACAACACTTCGGTGTATGACCTCGTTGCCGTCGTCGGGTGCTCCTTAGAGTGTTAGGACCAGCCTTACCCTATACCATCGACTCTACGTTTAAGTGATTACACTACTCCTAGAGCCGTTACGCTGCCGAACTTGCGCCATTTATGTATGCTCTTTCGAGCAAAATTTTCATGTATCAAAGTACGGATATTATTAGTAGAAATATATATGTGTTCTATTATGATGTTGTTATCTATTATGTGTTATGTTTCCGTGATTGTATGTTAATATATGAAACTACTTGAGTACATGTTCTACACCTAGTCTATAGGACCACGAACTCACAAAATTCTAGGCACTCAACATCTTTCCGCTCCATGACAGAAAGATGCTACAACGACCTGCTCGTCAGAACCCTGGGCCAACCCTAACAGAAATCAACTCAACGGCATTTCAAGCAGCGGTATCTGCGTCAGTCACAACGGTACTAGCATAGATCAACAATGGGAACAATGGTGGAGCCAATGGACAAGGGGTTGGTGTGACAACTGTCAAATTTCGGTCAAGACAAAGTCAAATAAAGTCAACAAGTCAAACCGTTTGACTCAATTTTCCCTTGGGTACTAGAATTTACATTATGAAATTTCTACACAACTCTCTATTCTAATGAGAGATCATAAATCAAAAGTGCGAACATCTAGATCTCGTTAACCGAAAACTGTGGTGCGTGGCTAACCAAACCGATAAAACAATGTTGCATACTCATCGGGAGTGTGTAAGATCCTTAAACAAGGCTTAACAGTGTTTACGGACCTTGCATTGCGGAGCCGGACACTCACAAATGCCACACTCGAAACCTCTCTCAATCGTTTTCACTCTATCTCTCTCTATTTGAAATCTCTCTAAGTATGTGAAACCTCTCCCAAAACTCTCTTTGTGTGAGAAACCTCTCTAAGTATGTGAAATCTCTCCCAAACCTCTCTAAGTATGTGAAATCTCTCCCAAATCTCTCTAAGTATGTGAAACTTCTCCCAAAACTCTCTTTGTATGAGAAATCTCTCTAAGTATGTGAAATCTCTCCCAAACCTCTCTAAGTATGAGAAATCTCTCCCAAATCTCTCCAAGTATGTGAAATCTCTCTCAAATATCTCTCTGTACGAGAAATCTCTCCAAGAATGTCAAATCTCTCCCAAATCTCTCCAAGTATGTGAAACCTCTCTCAAATATCTCTTTGTATGAGAAATCTCTCCAAGAATGTTAAATCTCTCCCAAATCTCTCTCAAAAGCTTCCCGTAACTTTTTAGAATCATTCGGGTCATTCCGACCCTTAACCGGATCAAAAACGGCTTAAAACGGGGTAAAAACGAGAAAAATGGACCTTAGGAACCGAAACCCTCTTATAAGAGGCGAAGCTCCTTAGGACCCGAAGGTCCTCTTAGGGACCGAGAGCAAGAGAGTCGAACCTGAGAGCAAGGAACCAAACCCTCCTGAGCCGAAGGTCCTTTCAGGGCCGAACCTCGCGCAGGAGGAACCGAACCCGAAATACTCTTGCAGGCCCGAAACTCGCAGAAGCACCCCGAACCCGAAGGTACTGTTCACTACTGTTCATTCGGTCCATTTCGGGTCTGACTTCTCGCCTTTCACTCCGGACCGAACCCTCGCCTTCGCCTCTCGCTTCCTCGCCCTTCGTTTCCCTCTGTTCGTTTCCGGCTACAATCCTCAGCGTGGACCGAGTCTCGGCCTAAGGACCGAACCTCGGCCTAGGACCGAGAGGTCTCGCTGGGAACTCAATTTCTCCCGGTTTTCGCGTAGTTTTACGTTTAAGGACCGTTTTTAATTATTTTAACGCGGGATTTTCACCAAAAATTATATTTTAACATAATAAACCCTAAATATTCACAATTTAATCATATTTTCATAAAAATCTTTATTTAAATAATAAAATCAAGTGGGTAAAGTACAAAGAGGTGGAGTGTTGACTTTGCTTTACCTTATGACACAAGCAACCACTCCCACACCCACTCTATGACCAGTCACACCTCCCCACCTTACCTAGGTCACATCAATATCCTTTCCACTCAATTATCACTCTTTCCTACGTTTTTGAGAGCTAAATATTCATCCTCTCTCCTCACTTCTCTCATTTGCTCTCATTTCACAAGAAGATCAAACTCTTTCCTCTCTCACTTTCTCTCTCTAGAAATTCGAGATTCAAGGGCTGATCTTGAGTTTTTCCTCCACATTTGGTAAGCATAATCCATTCTCTTTATGATTATCTCACTTATTTCCACTCAAATCATGGATATCTTACACAAACTCCATTATATTTGTGTTAGAGCTTCGAATCTTCAAGTGATTCTTCAAGTGTTCTTGGGTTGAACACTTCTCTTCTTCAACACTTATCTATTGAAATCACTCAAGGTGAGTTCATACACCTACATTTTCATGATTTCTCAAGTTTTCAGGGGGGGAATACAAGTTAAAACACTAAGAACATAACTAAAATTTTCTAACAGCCTTCATCAGAAAAGTTCAACTCCATTCACAGACTGTTTTGGGCATCTTAAACATTTTTGTTTACAAAACTGTAAAAGGTGCAAATAGTTCAAGTTTTTAGCTTTAAAATGACTACTTTCACATCTCCATACGGTTTTTCTACAATTTATGGTGATTTTTACAAAACTGCCTATCATTTCAAACAACAACCCGAACCAGTCTGTGATTATGGACTTTTTCACCCAAGTTGGAGGTCGTTAAAAATCGTGATAAAAATTATGAGTAAACTATACACATTTTTTGAACTCTTAGAATTTACGGATCTAGTTTTCGACCTCGTATGATTTCTCTATGATTTTTCCAAAACAGGGCAGAATGGCTAAAGTTAGCCAACAACATGTAAATATCATAACACTTTGTATTATGTTGAGCAAAGTGTATAATCATAAGTTCTAATTATTGAGTGTGTTTCTTTGTTAGTTTATCATCATGAACTGAAACTAAGTCATTTATAATAAATATTAATTATTCATTTTAGAACACATATATTAAACTATAAAGGTTTAGTTTGATAAGTTCATAACACTAATACATTTTCATAAAAGAGTTTCTACATATTACATACATTTTAGATAAACTATAATAGGTATAGTTTATGATACATCACTCAACACACTCGTACAAAAAGGGTACATTCATACAAGAAAGATTTATATTCACACACATTTCACGTAAACTTGTTAACCTATATAGTGAGACTCTCTCTCTCTCCCCGTACGTCCGAGTGCGGGATATAATTCCTGGTAGTTATAATCAGAATCTCCTCGAGGGAGAACGCGATACTTGTATATAGATCTATATTGGGTTTGACACCCCACACCTTGCTGCTAGCTACAGTTGGACCTGCAGGTCTACGGGTGACAAATGTCATTTCAGTTTTCGCGATGCCTGAGAACGTCGTGGCAGGTTCACATAGTCATAGTATGATTATAGCGACTCACATAGGATATAACAATCCATAAGTTTACGGGATTTTATTTTTAAAACCTAAATGAGTTTTATGTCGATTTAAAATCACTTTTTATCTCTATGAGTACAGATTTTACTGTACACTTTTGGTTTTGGTAGTTACGACTACACATCATTTGAAACCACATTTATACCTTTAAGTATGGTCAATACTTGTTATTACTCGGTCCTCTAATTTAGGACTACATATATATATATATATATATATATATATATATATATATATATATATATAATGTATTAACAAACATGAGAACATACATAAATTTCATTTAATTCAAACGCGCCCATGTCCATTTAAATACATAACATTTTCTATTAATAAGAAAGGTTACTTATACATTTTAGTCTTCAATCATAAGACTACATTACACAGATTTTAAAGAAAATATCGGATTTTCTGGATACATATTCTAACGCTTTTACAAGGAAAACGATTTACTTTTCTAACGAAATCTCTTATGAACTCACCAACCTTTGTGTTGACACTTTTCAAAACTACTTGTATTCTCAGGAATTCAGTGAAAACAGGAAATCAACAACGTTTTGAGGATGGGATGATAAATCGTCAAACAGTTCATTTTGTATCATAATGTAATTGATGTGAATCATGTAAACATGTGCTTTGATGTAACGTTTTCAATTATATTTGTGTTGGTTGTATTTACTTTGAGCACTATTATACTCATTGTTGTGATACTCTACATGAAGTCATCCACCCCCGGATGTTTCCGCCATCCTTGGTTTGGGGGTGTGACAGTTGGAAGTTCGAACAATGGAATAAATCAAGGACCTACCAAGACATGCTCTTACAAAGATTTCACCAACGCCAAGCCACGAACCTTTAATGGCATGGGTGGAATGATAACCCTAAAAAAATGGATAGAGAAAGTGGAATCGGTATTTGAGATATGCGAATGCCCCGAGGAGATGAAGGTGAAGTTTGCCGCATGCACGTTCGTTTATGAAGCTCTCACCTGGTGGAACGGACATGTAGAAGCCATGACTCTCCCCATAGCCAACTCCCTGCCGTGGGCGGAGTTGAAAGAAATGATGATGGGTGAGTACTGCTCACGAGGTGAAATTCAGAAGATGGAGCAAGAGTTGTGGAACCTCACCGTCCGAAACTACGACATTGATGCATACATATCAAGGTTTAGTGAACTGTCACTGTTTTGTCCTGACATGATTACTTCAGAGGGAAAGAAAATCAAACGATTCATCTGGGGATTAACCTCCCCAATTCAAGGAAATGCGATAGCTGCAAATCCTGAAACCTTCGACAGTGCCAAGAGGTTGGCCAAGAAACTGTACGAGCACAACAACAAGAGGGGTGAGAAACCAGGGGAAACTGAAGGCAAGAAGGAGAGTGACAACAAGAAAGGGAATAATAACAAGAGAAATGGGCGAAAAGGCTCAGAATCGTCAAAGAAACAACAAACAGTGACAGTCAATGTTGCAACCACCCAAGTTCCCTCCACACCACATGCTCCAGTCTCAGCTACTCCAAGTGCCCCTAGGTAGTATTTCGGGAATCTCCCAAAGTGCAACAAGTGCAATATCCATCACCATGGCGAATGCACGGAGATGCAATGTACCAGTTGCAATTGAAAGGGTCACATGACAAAATATTGCAGGACCTATCCTTCCCAAAACAAACAGCAAGGAAACAACAACAACAACAACAACCGCAACAACAATAACAACAACAACAACAACGACAACAATGCGGGACCAAGCCACACCTGATATGGATGTGGAAAGACTAGGCATTTCCGTCAAAGCTGCCCCAACAACAACAACCCTAGGAATGGAGGAACAGGAAGAGTATTGACCATGGGTCAGGGAGAAGCGGTTCATGACCCCACTGTTGTCACGGGTACGTTCCTCCTAAACCACACTTATGCATGCATCCTATTTGATACCGGAGCAGAATGAAGCTTTGTGAGTAATAGATTCAAACACTTGTTAAAACAACAACCCCAAAAGCTTAATGAAACCTTTACGGTGGAAATGGATAATGGGAAAACAGAATCTATTGGGGAAATATACATCGAATGTATCCTAACCTTGAACCGGCACGTCTTTCAAATAAACCTAATGCCTATTTCCATTAGGAGTTTTGATGTGATTATCGACATGGACTGGTTAAGCCCCCACCATGCTGAAATTATGTGTCACGAGAAGGCCGTTCACCTTCACCTTCCAAATCGCGAAACCCTAATTATATACGAAGATAAACCTAGCACGAACCTTCATCTTATCTCGTGCATCAAGGCACAGAAGTATCTACGAAAGAAATATTTGACGTTTCTAGCTCATATAGTGGATAAGTCCAAGGGAGAGGTCAATATTCGAGACATTCCAGTGGCTTGCGATTTTCCAAACGTTTTTCCTGAAGATCTTTCGGGGATACCCCCAGAAAGACAAGTCGAGTTCCGAATCGATCTTGTGCCAGGAGCTACACCCATCGCCAAATCACCCTATAGATTGGCTCCTGCGGAGATGCAAGAGTTTTCCAGCCAACTCAGTGAGTTCTTGAACAAAGGATTTATCCGACCCAGCTTCTCACCTTAGGGAGCTCCGATTCTCTTTGTTAAGAAGAAAGACGGTTCCTTTAGGATGTGTATTAACTACAAGGAACTAAATAAGCTCACTATCAAAAATCGCTATCTACTTCCGCGAATCGACGATCTATTTGACCAACTCCAAGGCGCAAGCTACTTCTCTAAGATAGATCTGCGATCCGGATACCACCAACTCAAAGTCCGGGAAGAGGATATCCCCAAAACCTCTTTCCGAACTCATTATGGACATTATGAATTTGTCGTAATGCCCTTCGGTCTAATGAATTCCCCTGCCGCATTCATGGACCTAATGAATCAAATATGCCGACCATTCCTCACCAACTTTGTTATTGTTTTCACTGACGACATTCTAGTCTATTCTCGAAGCGAAGAGGAGCATGGCCAACATCTCCGGCCAATCCTGGAAACACTGCGAACCGAAAAGCTATATGTAAAACTCTCTAAGTGTAAATTCTGGCTCTGTAGTGTGATCTTTTTGGGTCATGTCGTTAGTCAAGAAGGGATACATGTGGATCCTTCTAAAGTCAAAGCCATTGAAGGATGGGCGATCCCAACGACACCCATAGAAATTTGTCAATTTTTAGGTATCGCAGGCTATTACAGGAGGTTCATCTAGAACTTCTTTATAAAACAACCAAGCCACTTACCATGCTTACATAAAAGGGCGTACCCTTTGAATGGACAAATAAGCAAGAAGTTACATTCCGAACTCTAAAGCAAGCACTCTGCAACGCACCGGTACTATCACTACCAGAGGGAACAGAGGACTTCGTAGTTTACTGCGATGCGTCGAATCAAGGTTTAGGCTGCGTACTTATGCAGCGTGGGAAGGTGTTAGCTTATGCTGTTGGATTAATGTCTAAGTCCATAACTATAATTGGTAAGACTTGACTCGACCCGGCATGGTCCATTTGGGTTGCATGACATCATGCACTTGGATAGACTATAATGAGAGAAATAAGACACTTATGGTTATTAATATATTATAAGTTCTAGTATATTAATAATAAGAATAATATGATTATTTAATTAGTATTGATCAAGAATTAATCTAGGATTAATTAAGTCATCAAAAGAAGACTAATTAAATATATGGGTTGATTGTACAAATCATCCATACTTATATAGTGGGATAATGCTCCATGGAGTATCTAGTTGGGCAAAAACCCATATGATGCTCCATGGATGCTCCATGGTGTTTTTGTACCCATGGATCATGGAAATGAAAGGCCATGTCAATTAGGGTTTACATGGTGTAACCCTAACTATATAAGCATCTTATTCTTGACCAAAATCGACCACTAGAGAGAGTAAGAGAGGGCTAGCCAATTTCATGAAGTGTAGAATTCTCTCAAGTTATTCCAAGTGTATTTGGTGTTGTGTGAACCATTTGAGGTGTCACACTTGGGGCACTAGGCACTCAAGCTTCATGAAGACTTTCTACATCAATGTGGTATGTAATCTATCTTGCTATAGTCATTGTTTTGTATGCTAGATTAGGATAATGCCTTGGATGTTCATATTTGCATGTATAATAGAGAAAACATAGATCCAAGGTATTTAGGGTTGCGTGTACACTTAGGAGTGTTAGGATGCTCAAACCCAACAGTGGTATCAGAGCCTAGGCTTGTTTTCTTGTTATACTTGCAAATGGAGCTGAAAAATCGAGTTTTGATGATGTCTGCCCAGCAAACTCGCCGAGTCCAAGGCAAAAAGCATCCAACTCGCCGAGTTGGTTCGTGCACTCGACGAGTTGGACCCCAGACAGCATAAATTCGACTTTTTTGGCTGGAATTGGACTAGGAACATTACCCTAAGATGTTTTTGAAATTATAAACCTATTTTTGATGTGGTAATGTTCATGCTAATCCAATTTCAAAGATAATTGTCAATAGATTCATGTTTTGTATTAGTTTAAGGTTTAGACTAATTACATGAAAAAGTTTGATATGAATTATCTTGTTCTTATGAGTTGCTTAGATTAATAGAAAAGTTGAGTGAAATAGTTTTTTTCAATCCAAATTAATCTAAGAGTTGATTCTAAAATGTGTTTTTGTAACTTGTCCTCAAGTTATATGAAAAGTCACATTTAAGTTTCATAAAACGCATAAAAGTTGGCAAAGGTTACAAAAATGAAGAGTCTAGTTCTAATTAAATGGTTTTATGACTCCATAACTTGTCCTCAATTTATGGAGGACCAAGAGTCTCTTCATTAAATAATATGAAAAAAATGTAACCTTAATTAATTCCACAAGTTATAAAATAAAGAAAAGTTAATTCTTTTATTAGTTTAAAGTCTTCCATAACTTGTCCTCAAGTTATGGAACTTGAAGAGTTTTTAGATTAAAACTACTTTAAACACATAAGTTATGGAATTAATTAGTTTTGAATAGTTTCAAAACCTGCCCTCAAGTTTTGGAATTTGTAAAGTTTTGTCTTATGAATACTTTAATTCCAAGTTAGCCCTTAGAATTTTAAGAGTTAAAATTCAACACTTATACTTTATAATATTATAAGTTAATAATATATATATATATATATATATATATATATATATATATATATATATATATATATATATAAGAGTAAAGTCAGTCTTACCGCTAGTACGCCTCATTCACGAAGCCGGTCTATAAGGTGGGTATAAGGTTGTTGCCTATAAAATGGCAACTTAATGGGTGTCCACTCTCACCCACCGCTTGCTTGACTGGTGGAGGGTCGTTAGCCGAACGGGTTTGACAGGACTATAATTCTCCTTTCATTAAAAGTATTAATGATAAATACTAAGTAACTAAACTCTTAATAATACCCAATCGTAGTTACTTAGGAAAAATGTGAATAAGGTGCTAATCCATGAAATTACACTTTTCACTTTGTTTAAGTCGGTTAGTGGAGCGTGTGTGGTTAACCGACACACTAACTCGTATTTAACAAGGTAGGCAAAGGGTAACTTAATGTTTATCATAGTATCGATGGAGCGTGTGTGGTTAACCGGCACATCGATTGAGGGGTAAACACTTAAGGGTACCAAGTAATTTGCATGGTTACTTCACACCTTGTTTTGTGATCCTCGGCATCCCAGTCACAAAACCTGAAGGGCACACTCGAGATTGAAACATGCCATTGAACAGTTCAATGAATCTCAAAGATCTAGGAGTTTCAAAACCAATTAAAACCTAATTATTATTTCGTTTTTCATGGTGGAAATTGGTGAATCGTCATTCACCTACCTTCAAATATTTTATAGCTTGGATTACGGCATCCCTCTTCTAAGTTATAAAATAGTTTGTTGGGTCCTAGCCTTAATATTTCAGATTGGGTATCATATTAAGGACTTTAGATCAACTATCTTGAATATCTCCCAAAACATGTTTGGTTTAGACATTTATG
This sequence comes from Lactuca saligna, assembly GCF_052625555.1. Classification (NCBI taxonomy): domain Eukaryota; kingdom Viridiplantae; phylum Streptophyta; class Magnoliopsida; order Asterales; family Asteraceae; genus Lactuca; species Lactuca saligna. The sequence continues at coordinate 5,573,036 of NC_136424.1, forward strand.
ATCTTCCCAAATCTCTTGAAACAAGCTTTCCTAAATGAAGATGACGTCCCTTGGAAATCATACTTCTTTCACCTCCTCAAATTATTCTCCCTAACCCACAAGCTCAAAGTCACTCAAGCCCTATTGTCAAGGCAAGGTCTAGGTGTGATCACATCTTGGAGATGTAGTCACATATTGACAAGCCGGGAGAGAAGGGTGTCAAAGTCTTGAGAAAGTTGGTGGTTCAAATACTTTCTAAGTCACATAGTGAGTTCTTTTTGAACACCTATGAAATAGACTATGACAAGACCCTTAATGATCTTATCTATCTGCTAATATCAACTTCTTAAAACTTTATGGACATTGACAATGATGACATTGGATATCTAGTAAAGCTCTCTCTTCCCAGTGGAAAGGGATCGGCCATAGTCAACTCGGTTGACCAAATGGTAAAGAGAAAAGCTAATTCTGTGATAGTCCCATGTACCATTATCAAAGGGTCCATATGTTTATATTACCAAAGGAAGGGTCATTAGTTGCGAAGCTGCCAAATTTACCTAAGGATGTTAAAGTCAATAAGTTTGACTCTACTTGAGGTAAAGTCCACTATCTAACTCTGCTAAGTTTCTATTCTGAGATTCTTAGTACATGATGTGACTGGGTCACATGGTGATGTTTTAAGAATCAAAGAAAAGTGAAGAAACTTAAAGAAAGAATATGTTGAATCTGATCGCGTAGATGGATTTCTATCGCGTAGTTTGAAGATCGGATTCTTGAGCTACTTCTTAGGAGTTATGAGATATTTCTTAGGAATAGATAACAACAAGTTTTCATATGGATTGTAAGGATAAGTTTTTCCGCATAGTTTTAAAATAAAAGAAAATTTTTGATTTTATTTATTTTAAAATATCCTTACAATGGCATTTGAGGAAAAATTGTTGCTTGTATGATTCCATTAATAGCAAGAGTGGAAATATGAAATTGATTCCTTCATTTGTGGTAATGTCTAAATTTACCAAATCAGGAAAGATTCTCATCACCCAAGTCTCAATTGGACCGGAACTTGGAATCATGCAAGTTGTATAGCATGATGAATGAGAACTTTCATGTATTGGAAAATTAAGACTAATTACTTGTTCACATGGATGTGTGAGTCAAGTAAAGGACTAAGGGATCGAGTACACATTCTTGTGCATTGGTCAAGTCCACCACAAAAGATCAATAAGATTATTCGTCATAATTTACTAAAGTTCAGTAAATATGGTTATACTTACAAGCTTAAGTGTAATTCTTAGACATTGGAAAAAGGTTCCAATGTAAGGCAGAGCGAATAAGAAGAATCAAATTAGACAGAAGGATAGAAGTTTCTCAAATCTGAAAATATGGGAGAATACTTTCGTATAAGTTTTTATGATCATCTTAATGATTTAGAGACCTTATCACAATTATCCTCTAAGTGCTTTCTTATAGCTAAGAAGAGGAACTATGAATTGTTGAAGTGGTTAAATCAAGAAGATGATTCATACTTCAAAAACAATTCTTAGAGTCATACTCCAAGATTGTAACTTGAGTGACATGTCTCAAAGAAGGTTTAAAACACTTGTCAAATGTAAGAGTAAAAGTTTTCTACTCTTGTACATTTGAAATTGGTAAGTTGTGATGTTTTGGATAAAACAAAGACCAACTTAGGCTAATTGCGTGAAGTGTTTGTCTTGGTTAGAATCCACACTATCTCTTGGATGTTTGACAAGGGAGTCTTATAAGTCAAGAGGACAGTGGGAGCCTTAAAGGTCTTGAAAGTCTCAAGAACTAATCAAGAATAGAACCCGAAGTTCTTCACTAGCACACGACTTGAGGTTTATAACCTATCGTGTTGAGATATTCTGTGCCCATTCCAGTTAAAGTTGGCCTTGCATATGAGTTCTTAGAGTTCTCAATGTGTTGCACAACAACTTGGAAGCAATGGCAGGCCCTTGAGCTGCCAGGTGGCAAGAAGTTAAGATTGAGTTCAGTCCATATGAGTTTGGATTTGTCATTATCCTTGTCTTGTGACTATGGTTTTGACAATTCACATGGATAAGAACACATACACCATTAAATCTAAGTGTCATAAGGTTTCTCTCCGATTCATGAAAATGATGGTGAGGAAACACTTTCACTAAGTAGATTTTAGCTAGATAGCAACTGTGATATATGCATTCTCAAAGTCGTTAGTGGAGCGTGTGTGGTTTACCGGCACACTAACCTGGACTTGTGAGAAGTGACAAAAAGGTCTAACCATTATGATTACGACATCCCTCTTCATAATTGTTTAGACACACAAGTGTGCTATCTAAGGGAAGGTGTATGTTTTTGATAAAGTTTTATCAAAACAATCTAGTATTAGAAATCTGAACTTTGGTAAGAAAGTCAGCTGATTTCTGAGTACATGTCAAAGCTAGTGGGAGCATAAGTGTTATGCTAGTGGGAGCATGATAATTATGATAAGTATTGCAAGTTAGCAATGTTAATTATAGAAAACAAAAGGTTTCAATTGGGAAAAGTTGTTTTTGCTATAATTAAGGGGGAGGAAATTATACTTCATCTCAAATCTATAAGCTTAGATCGTGAGGTTTTAATCATTTAGTCAAGGAAATATATATGAATTTCATGTTGGAATGGCTCAACATAAGGAAATTCTGTATATGGGTCCATTATTTGCGTTCTTAAATTCGATTATGATTACGGCATCCCTTTTCATAATCTGAACTTGGCAAATAGAAATGGAAATGTTATAGCAAAAGACTGGTTTAGTCTTTATGTGAGACATCATGAATCGTGTCCCATATGCTTCAGATATAGGATCCGATTACATGTGCTATATTCATCCTTTCTAAAATTTTCCAAATGCCTGGAGCATTAAGAAGGGAAAAGGTTTAGAACTGGATATGACTAAAAGGATTAAACAATTGTCAAGGACAATCTAAGGTTTAACAAAGATTGGTTGCTCAAGGACAGTTGGAAGTATAGTGATAATTCTGGAAGGACCATATTGACATAATCTGTAAGGAGGCAACTCTTATTCAGAAGTGATAGTCAAAATGGAATCTGGAAATGTTTCAAAGTTAGAATTTTCAATCTGTTTAAGATTAGGAAACTTAATGCAAGAAGGATGTTTCTAAGGAGCTGATCTCCTTTGGAATGCTCTATAATGGTTGTTGTCAAGTCTTTCTAACTTTGTGCATAATCATTACAGGAGGATCAATGCATACAAGTTAGAATTTAACAGATTTCAGTAAATGACATGAATTTGGAATTTTTGTATTTGCAGTAAGGATTTGGGAGTGTGAAAAGAGAATCATTAAAGTTATGTTCAATGGATCTAGTTCACAAAGTAAAGATCATAGACAAACATAACATGCATACTTGGTGTATGGCATGACTAGTGTTTAGAAAACATAGTGTACATGCTTGGAGCATGGGACAACTACTGTTTTAAATTCAAGAATAAAGTTGATAGCTGAAACAGTATACAATGAATAATGTGTAATCATATGGTGATAAATAAAAGGTGTTTTATTTATGTTCATAGGTTTTCATACCATATTGGATTCAATTATTATTGTGTTTCACTTTGCATGTTTTGACTTCCTGAATAAACTGGGTTATCAATCCGGAATGACTAAGTTATTCAAACCATCCACAGTCGGTCATATGTTGGAAGTAGATATGAATTAAGACTGTCATGGGTTGGCCTCTAGAGGTCTAAGGTGTTGGACAAAGGGCTACAACACTAATGAGTGCTCATAAGTTCTGAGTATTGGATTCAACCGGCGCTCATTGGAATCACTTCATGGATTTTATCACGAGTGATCATGAGATGATAATATCTTATATTCTTCAAACCTAGAGATATGAGTTGTTACTATGAGTTGATAGTACATTGATTGCACGAAAACACATTTGGTAACTCGGTGCTATAAAACGTGTCTTTGTGTATGATTCAACAATTAGTAGAACAAGCCATATGAGTCGAAGTTTATCCATTCCTTTTACCTTCGGGATAAAAGTGATATCTATGGGCCCCTCGATGATTTGATGATGACAAATGGAAGTGCTCGGCCGAGCCAGGACTAATTTGATTTGTTCAATTAGTTAGTCTTCATAAATCGGAAATCGGGAAACAATAAATAAACAGAGAGAATGATTATAATCCATGTCTCAGTCCATATGATATCTAGAATGGACGAATATATGATCCCTAATCTAATGGACAAGTCATTGACAAAGGTCAGAGTTCATCTACAAGGTCAAAGTTCGACAGAAGCTTTTGAGAGCTACAATTGTCGGTCGGTTCTTGAAGTCATACGCAATAATAGTTTTAGACTTATCCAAGTGGGAGACTGTTGAATTAATGTCTAAGTTCATAACTATAATTGGTAAGACTTGACTCGACCCGGCAAGGTCCATTTGGGTTACATGGCATCATGCACTTGGATAGAATATAATGAGAGAAATAAGACACTTATGGTTATTAATATATTATAAGTTCTAGTATATTAAGAATAATAAGATTATTTAATTAGTATTGATCAAGAATTAATCTAGGATTAATTAAGTGATCAAAAGAAGACTAATTAAATATATGGGTTGATTGTACAAATCATCCATACTTATATAGTGGGCTAATGCTCCATTGAGTATCTAGTTGGGATAAAACCCATATGATGCTCCATGGTGTTTTTGTACCCATGGATCATGGAAATGAAAGGCCATGTCAATTAGGGTTTACATGGTGTAACTATAACTATATAAGCATCTTATTCTTGACCAAAATTGGCCACTAGAGAGTGTAAGAGAGGGCTAGCCGATTTCATGAAGTGTAGAATTCTCTCAAGTTATTCCAAGTGTATTTGGTGTTGTGTGAACCATTTGAGGTGTCACACTTGGGGAACTAGGCACTCAAGCTTCATGAAGACTTTCTACATCAATGTGGTATGTAATCTATCTTGCTATAGTAATTGTTTTGTATGCTAGATTAGGATAATGCCTTGGATGTTCATATTTGCATGTATAATAGAGAAAACATAGATCCAAGGTATTTAGGGTTGCGTGTACACTTAGGAGTGTTAGGATGCTCAAACCTAACATATGCGTCCCGACAATTAAAGACACATGAGGTGAATTATATCACCCATGATCTCGAATTGGGAGCTGTGGTCTTCGCTTTGAAGATTTGGAGGCACTAACTTTATGGTACAAAGTGCACCATTTTCACTGACCACAAGAGTCTCCAACACATTTTAAATCAAAAAGAGTTGAACATGAGGCAACGAAGATGGGTTGAACTGCTAAACAATTATGAGTGTAAAATCAAGTACCACCCGAGAAAGGATAACGTGGTAGCTGATGCCTTGAGTAGGAAAGAATACTCAAATCGTCGTGTGAAAACTCTCTCCATAACCATTCAATCCCACCTGACCACACAAATCAAAACAGCCCAGTTCGATGCTCTGAAGATAGAAAATAGAACAAGAGAAACGTTACGTGGAATGGAAAAGAATTTCGAAGTTAAGGAGGATGGAGCCTATTACTTCATGAACCGCATTTGGATCCATAAGCTCAAAGGATTCAGAGAAGTAGTCGTGAATGAAGCCCACAAGACACGATACTCCATCTATCCAGGTTCAGATAAAATGTACTTGGATATCAAGCAACATTATTGGTGGCCCAACATGAAGGCAAAGATTGCCACCTATGTTAGCAAATGCCTTACTTGCACTAAAGTGAAGGTGTAATATCAGAAGCCCTCGGGATTACTACAACAACCAGTAATTCCCGAGTGGAATGGAAATGATTACTATGGATTTTGTGACCAAATTACCCAAGTCAACAGATGGATTGGATACCATATGGGTAATAGTCGATAGATTGACAAAATTCGCCCATTTATGCCAATAAAAGAATCCTACAAGATGGAAAGGTTGACCAGGATATACATCAAAGAAGTGGTGAGACTTCATGGAGTGCTAATATCTATCATCTCCAACCGAGATAGTAGATTCACTTCACATTTTTGGCAATCACTTCAAAAGGTTATGGGAACACATCTAGACATGAGCATTGCTTATCATCCACAAACGGATGGTCAAAGTGAGTGAACCATTCAAACACTTGAAGACATGCTTTGAGCGTGTGTGATAGACTTTGGAAAGTCGTGGGATACCCATTTGCCTTTAATCGAATTCTCATACAACAACAGGTATCACTCAAGCATCAAAGTTGCTCCTTTCAAAGCAATCGGGCGTAAATGCAGATCACCGTTGTGTTGGGCTGAGGTAGGTGATACTCAGCTAGCAGGAAGATAGACATCAAGCAATGCATTAACGGGACCGGAGATCATACGCGAAACAACGGAGAAAGTAATTCAAATCAGACCTCGACTACAAACATCACGAGACCGACAGAAGAGCTACGTTGATAAATGGCGAAAGCCCTTGGAATTTCAAGTCGGGGATCGGGTGTTGTTAAAAGTCTCTCCCTGGAAAGGAGTGATTCGTTTTGGGAAACTGGGAAAACTAAACCCACGATACATTGGACCCTTTGATATTCTTGCCCGAATCGGTCCAATGGCTTATAGACTGCAGCTACCTGTCGAGCTCAGTAGTGTACACCCCATGTTCCATGTTTCCAATTTGAAAAAGTCTTTATCCGATGAAACTCTCATCATCCCATTGGAAGAAATCGAAATCAACGAGAATCTCCTGTTCATTGAGGAACCAGTTGAAATCATGGACAGGGAAGTGAAGCGTACCAAGCAAAGTCGCATTCCGATTGTGAAAGTTCAGTGGAATGCAAAACGTGGACCGGAATTCACATGGGAACGCGAAGACCAAATGAAGCATAAGTACCCTCAACTATTCTCGCATTCTCAAATCTAGCTTCAAAAAGAATTTCAGGATGAAATTCCCTCTAACAGGATGATGTCACAACTAGGAATTTTGATGCTATGTAAATGTTGAACAATGAAAACATGGTGATTAAAACTTGAAAGCATGTATGATGCTTATTCAATGACAACAAAATTTCATCAAACACTCTATACAAACACTTCAAATAGTCAACAAAGAATTGGAAACCCTAGAAATCCCAGTTTAGGTCCATTATGGACTACCAATTTGACTATTTTGGACTTAGAACTCTTAAATGGTCTCTAATTGGACCCACTTTCATGAGACTTAACCTTTTTGGGGCCTATAAGCCTAAAATGGACTAGTTTATCTTTAATGGGCCTTATTGGGCCATAACAAATCCAAATAGCTTTAACGAACTCAAATCCATTCCTTTATGCTAACTTTGGGCCGTGAACACACCTAAAAGCCCAATGGGCCGAAAAATAATATTAGGACTATGGAGATTCTATCAAAGCCAAGAATTGGGCCCAAAAAAATTTATTTCCTTCATTTCTTTGGCCATTCTCGGCCCAAGCAAAATAAATAAATAAATAAATAGAATTACAATTAAGGGCAAACTAATCAAAACATGACACTTCACTATTGTTTGGAGGACAACCAAGCTAAATATAACTCATACAACTAGAAAAATCCCATGTTTTCATGCACACTCCTCACCCCTTTCCTTTCTTTTTCTTCTTCGGTCGAGAGCAAGAGGGAAACACACACACCCCTTCAAAATTCCTTCAAACTCTCTCTAAGTCTTCAAGAACATCTCCATTCTTCCTTCAAAATTTCGAGACTTGCTTGTATGCCAAGAAGATCTTTCACTCATAACACTAATCTTTGGTAAGTTTTTACTTAAATCCAAAGTTTAACTTCTATTTCTCATCAAAGACCATCTTCTAATTCATTTAAATTCATGATCATACTCCTTAGAAGCAATCTAATCCCAAAGACTTCTAAAGAAGCTTGTTAGGCCGAAAGATCTCATCAATTTCATCCTCTCTTCTTCAAAACCGAGATCAACAAGAAAAGGTGAGTTCATACCCCTCTATTTTCGGTTTCACTTGTTTTATGGGGGAGAATACAAGTAAAAATGTGTAGATCTATGTGTGTTTGTGTGTTATGTGTGATTTTTTGTGTTTATATGGTATTTATGTGCCAAGAATGAAAGGGATTTCGAGATCTATAGTTCAAAGAGGAAAAACATGTGATCTAGGAGTATTGTGCTTAACAAGTTAAGAAAATATACCATATAAGGGTTAAAATAAACAAGTTACAACATAAGACTCATTATTGAGCTATTTTTGTCGAATAAGCAAAAGTTTGGGAAAAGATTGTCATTCACAGTTTTCTTAAGGACCAAAAGAGTCAAAACTATAAAAATAAATGTTTTATGAATAACATACTCTTTAAAGGGCTAGAAATGGTGTAACGACCCAATTTTTACGTCCGAAAATTTCATTTTAAAATATTACTTTAGGAAACATTAATAAATAAAAACATTGTTTGATCACACCATAACACATCGTAACCATGTTCTAAAAGGTCAAACCATACATCCCATCAAAATATCAGAGTACAATCCCAGTAAATCTCGTAAATGCGGAAACCGAAGAGTGTGTGTATGACGTGCCGCTACCGCGCCGGCTCCTTCCCCTTCGATGCAGAGGTACTTGAAAACAAAACTGTAAACGTAAGCACAAAGGTTAGTGAGTTCCCCCAACGTACCACATACCATACAAACACATAACATACGTACTGCCAGACTATTCTGGGGTGCCTGACTACCCGGTACGGCCATTCTGGGGTGCCGACCTACCCATACGGCCATTCTGGGGTGCTGTCTTACCCGTGTCAAGCCATTCTGGGGTGGTGACTACCCATGTCAAGCCATTATGGGGTGCTGACTACCCATGTCAAGCCATTCTGGGGTGCTGACTACCCATCGGTCCTAACAACCGATCCTCGGGGACTATTTCACCCCCTACTACTACTATCACATATAACATAACAATCCAGCATGCAAACATATCATCACATACTGTCAGACGTATCTGGGGTGTCTGACTACCCTTCGGTCTTAACAACCAAACTCTACTACTATCACATACAACATATCATGCTAGCATATAACATATCAGGTAGTAGCAAACTTAGATGATATCACAAAGACAATCATCTATCATACATCTCCTACTGGTGGGTCGGCATTGTGGCCTTAGACCCACTGCTACTGGAAGGTAACTCACCTCAAAGTAGCTGCTGAACTGATCGGGAACTAACTGACTGCTGCTGCTCCGGGAGTCCTCCGGCTGCAATTCCCACAACATACTCAATCAAACACTGCTAACTGTCCTTTAGGTAAAATGACCATTTTACCCCCGGTCTAGCTCTAAGCCAAAGCTAGAGTCAACTTTCAGTTGACCCGACTCGCCGAGTGGATCTCCACTCGCCGAGTCCCTAGCAAACTATTGTCCTGGGTCCCTGGTTCTACTCGTCGAGTCGGGCTATGACTCGACGAGTTCACCTTCAAACTGTCATTCAACTCCTTCATCCTACTCGCCGAGTTGTATGAACAACTCGTCGAGTTCATCTTCATCCGAAGAACACTTTATGCTAAGACTCGCCGAGTTGTAAGAACAACTCGCCGAGTCTGTTCTTGATCTATGAAGATTGCCTTGGACTCGCCGAGTTAGGGCATTGACTCGCCGAGTCCTAACATGGGTGAGTTCAGCTCCCAACTCACCGAGTCACCCCCTGTGACTCACGGCTCAACTCGACACATCATGAAGGGACCAAATCGGTGACTCGCGACCAGACTCGCCGAGTCACCTATACGACTCGCCGAGTCGTCGCCATGCATCCACCAAATACACAGATTTACTCGATTTCAGTCCATGCCATTCATAGATCTGGACTTCTAGGACCCAAATCACACGTAAAGTTTCCAACTTTACATGTGGATATTCACTAATGTGGATTTTAGGGTGCAAAATGCCTCAAAAGGGTAGATCTAGGATGAACAAGCCACATGGGGCCATAAAGCTCACAGATCTGAGCTCCTGGAGCTCAATCTTGCCTAGATCTAAAGGTTAATCCACTTATTACGAAACATTAAGCACAAACAAGCTTGAAGAATTGCTCAAGGGTGTCCCAAATGAAATCCTAAGCATAGAAACAGGGGAAAAACGAGATATACCTCAAGGAAAATGTTGAAATGACACAAAGATGGCTGATCTCCTCCTCCTCTTCTTGATCTACTCCTCTTTCTCCTCAAAACCTTCAAGAACACACCAAGAACACTTCAATCTCTCAAAGAAATAAGGGAAAACGATGTTGGGGGAGTTCTGGGGGTGAATGGGGACGAGTTGGGGCGGAATGAGGGTTTAAATAGGGTGCAAACCCTTGAAACTTAGGGTTTCATCCAGCAGCGGTGACTCGCCGAGTCCAAGATATGGACTCGCCGAGTCGCCCACTTAAACGTGTCATGAGTCTCGTCCCTACTCGGCGAGTCGGACCCTATGACTCGCCGAGTCCAAGGCTAAATTAGGGCAATGCTCAAATAAAATTCACATACCGGAAACCAGGTGCTACAAATCTCCCCCACTTATTTTAGACTTCGTCCTCGAAGTCTGTTGCCTGGTCCTGAAACAGCTCGGGGTAATGCTCCATCATCTCGTCCATCGGTTCCCAAGTCCATTCCGAACCCTTGCGGTGCTGCCATTGCACCTTTACAAGCTCTACCCTCTTGTTTCTCAACGTCTTGGTCTTTTTGTCAAGTATTGCGACTGGGCGCTCAATGTAATTCAAGCTGTCATCAACCTGAATATCCTCCAACGGTACTACTGCTGAATCGTCCACCAGGCACTTCCGCAGCTGCGAAACATGGAAGGTGCTGTGGATCTGACTGAGCTCGGCTGGCAGATCCAGTCTATACGCCACCTTGCCCACCCGGGCTGCAACCCTGAACGGCCCGATGAATCTTGGGCCCAACTTGCCCCGCTTCCTGAATCGAATGACACCTTTCCAAGGTGAGACTTTCAGGAGGACCATATCCCCGACTTGGAACTCCAAGTCGGATCGACGTCTATCGGCATAGCTTTTCTGCCGACTCTGTGCAGTCTGAAGTCTGCTCCGAACCTGCTGGATCTTTTCGGTCGTCTCTAGCACCACCTCGGTGCTTCCCATGACTCTCTGGCCAACCTCCCCCCAACATATCGGGGTTCTGCACTTCGGCCCATACAACATCTCGAACGGGGGTTGGTCAATACTCGCGTGATAGCTGTTGTTGTAGGAGAACTCAGCCAAAGGAAGATAGGTATCCCAGCTACCACCGAAATCCAGTACACACGCCCGCAACATGTCCTCCAAAGTCTGGATGGTCCGCTCACTCTGACCATCTGTCTGCGGGTGAAAGGCGGTGCTGAAATGCAGACGAGTGCCCAACTCGTCATGAAATTTCTTCCAGAATCTGGAAGTAAAACGCACATCCCTGTCCGAGATTACCGATACTGGCACCCCATGCCGTGCCACAATCTCCCTGATATAGATGTCGGCCAATTTTTCGGCCGATATGCTCTCCTGAATTGGAATAAAGTGAGCACTCTTGGTCAATCTATCCATGATGACCCAAATCGAATCCACTCCCCGTGCGGTCCTGGGAAGCTTTGTGATAAAATCCATCGTGATATCTTCCCATTTCCACAGTGGAATATCCAACGGCTGCATCTTGCCATGCGGCCTCTGATGTTCGGCCTTGACCTTCCTGCAGGTCAAGCACCGCTCGACGTACCATGCCACATCCCGCTTCATGCAAGGCCACCAATAATCCGGACGAAGATCCCTATACATCTTCGTCGCCCCGGGATGAATAGAAAAGCGGGACTTGTGCGCCTCCTCCATCAGAATCTAACGCACGCCACCGTGATACGGCACCCACACCCTACGGTGTAATGTCAAAAGTCCTCTGCCATCATAATCAAAGGAGGAAACCTGACCCACTACACGCTCGCTCTTCCGATGCTCCTCCTTGATAGCCTCCTGTTGAGCCTCCCGAATCTGCTCCAACAGGGGAGTCACCACCGTCATCCTCAAACAGACGTCCCTGATCGGCACCGTCTTGCGGCTAAGCGCATCGGCCACCACATTGGCCTTCCCCGGGTGGTAAAGGATCTCGCAATCATAATCCTTCACCACGTCCAACCATCGCCGCTGCCTCATATTTAGATTCGGCTGGTCCATGAGGTACCTCAAACTCTTGTGGTCCGTGTAGATGGTACACCGAACTCCGTAGAGGTAATGCCGCCAAATCTTGAGGGCAAAGACCACCGCCCCTAACTCCAAATCGTGCGTCGGGTAATTTGCCTCGTGAGGCTTGAGCTGCCGCGAAGCATAGGCAATGACATGCCCCCTCTGCATCAGAACTGCACCCAACCCTGAAATGGACGCATCGCAGTAAACCACAAAATCCTCTACGCCCTCAGGCAGGGCTAGGATCGGTGCCTCACACAATTTCTGTCTCAGCATCTCAAACGCAGCCTGCTGCTCGGGTCCCCACCGAAAGACCACGACTTTCTTCGTCAGTCGTGTCAGGGGTACGGCTATCTTGGAGAAATCCTGGATAAATCTCCGATAGTAGCCCGCCAATCCCAGGAAGCTCTGAATCTCGGATGGAGACTTCGGGACCTCCCATCTCATCACAGCCTCGACCTTGGCCGGATCAACCAGAATTCCGTTCTGGTTGACGAGGTGTCCAAGAAATTGCACCTCGCGCAACCAAAACTCACACTTGGAGAACTTGGCATACAAGCTCTCCCTCCTCAGGGTCTCCAATACCTCCCTCAGATGCTCCTCGTGTTCCTCCCGAGTCTTGGAATAGACCAAGATATCATCGATAAAGACTATCACAGACCGATCCAGCATCGGTCTACACACGCGGTTCATGAGGTCCATGAACGCGGCAGGAGCATTGGTGAGCCCAAACGGCATCACCACGAACTCGTAATGACCATAGCGCGTCTGAAACGCGGTCTTCTGCATATCCTCCTCCCTGACCCTCATCTGATGATACCCCGAACGCAAGTCAATCTTGGAGAACCAAGATGCTCCCTGAAGCTGGTCAAACAGGTCGTCAATCCTTGGAAGCGGGTATCGGTTCTTCACCGTTACCTTGTTCAGCTCCCGATAATCTATACACATCCGATGCGACCCGTCCTTCTTTCTTACGAATAGAATCGGGGCTCCCCAGGGTGAACTACTCGGCCGAATAAATCCCTTGTCCAGCAATTCCTGCAGCTGCGTAGACAACTCCTGCATCTCGGGAGGAGCCAACCGATATGGTGCTTTGGCTATCGGAGTCGCACTGGGAATGAGGTCAATCCTGAACTCCACCTGTCGCTCCGGAGGTATCCCAGGTAGTTCCTCCGGGAAAACATCAGCAAAATCTCGAACCACCGGGACCTCGCTCACGGTCACCTTACCCGCCTCTCGGGTATTCATCACATACGCGACATAACCCGCGCATCCCTGCTGAAGGTAGCGCCTAGCCCTCGCTGCTGAACATACAGTGGGTCCACACTGCGGCCGCTCTCCATGAATCACTAACTCTCCCCCGCTTGGGGTCCTGACTCGCACTAGCTGCTGTGCGCAATCTATCACTGCCCCATTAGGGCTCAACCAATCCATACCAATAATCACCTTGTTCCCACGCAAAGGAATGGGAACCAAGTCTACCAGGTAACGCTCCTCAAACAGTCGCAGAACACAATCTCGAAACACCATCGATGCTCGCACCGATCGATCGTCAGTAATCTCTACCTCTAACGGGCAATCTAACTCGCCTGAAGTCTCATGAAACCTCTTGCTAAGAGTGAGAGAAACAAACGATCGAGATGCACCCGAGTCGAACAATACCTGAACCGGGATGCCGTTCACATGGAACGATCCTAATACACATGTATACATACGGAGCACATATCAATATCATAACAACGTAAAATAAAAGATAGAAGGAAGGAATCATACCCGTCACCACATCGGGCGCGGCGCGTGCCTCCTCGGCAGTCAACTGAAATGCCCGACTCCTCACTACTGGAGCCTCTGCCTTGCCCTGACGGCCATCCGTGATCCGCAGGGTCGCTGGAGCTGGCGCCTTCACTGGCGCTGAAACTGTCAACATGGGGCAATTGGCCTTCTTGTGGCCCCTCTGGTTGCAGTGGAAACACAGCAACTCCGATGTCTGAATAACTGGCGCAGGAGCAGTGCAATCCCTGCTGATATGCCCAAACTTGCCGCACTTGTAGCAGCCTGACGATCCCATCCTGCACGCCCCCTCGTGCGGCCTGCCGCACCTCCTGCAGCGGCTCGGTCCCGACTGGCCTTTCGGCCTCCCGTCTGATCCCTTGGGCTTCTTCCCCGAAGCCCCTGCTGCCTGACCGTCCTCAAGTTTCCGTTTCCGGATGTGCTCCAAATCTATCTCTCTCTCTAGCCCTGGCAATCATGGAGTCCAGGGTAGGGCAGGCCGAAAAGCTAACATGCTCCCGAATGTCAGCTCGTAGCATATCATGGTAATGAGTCCTCCTCATATCCTCGTCACCTGCATACTGGGGCACCAATAAATCCCTCTCCCGAAACTTGGCAGTGATCTCCGCCACGGTCTCTGTCGTCTGTCTCATGTCTAGAAACTCCCTGGCCAGCTGCTGAAGCTCGACCGCTGGCGCAAACTCTGCCCTGAACCTAGCCACAAAATCCGACCAGGTCATTGCCTCGATAGCCGAGGCTCCCAACGAGTCACCCACTGACTCCCACCAATCCCGGGCTCAGTCCCGTAAACACCCTGCTGCGTACCTCACCTTCGACCCCTCGGGGCAGAAGCTGGTCAACTGGGTGGACTCAATATCCGCAATCCACCGTCTGGCGACAATGGGGTCCTTCAGCCCATGGAAATCCGGCGCACCACTGCCCCTGAAGTCCTTGAAGGACAGTGTGCGAGATCCCGACTGGCTAGAGGCCAAGTCGCTCCTGAATGCCCGTAGGCGATCCTCCATCAACTCCACGATCCCTTCCTTGATCGACCCAAAGATGATGGGGGTCGACTCAAGGATGCCCCTAGTGATCTCCCACGTGATGAACTCACGTAGCCTCTCATCAATCGGCTCGGTGCCTGATCCCGAACCTGACCCCTCTCTTGACCCGCCATCTGTCGGTCTCGGTCGAAGTACCACCATTCTGCAAAACATCATAATAATCATTAGTGGTACTGCTACTTCTCTGAGGGATCTCAACTACTTACAGGTTCCTTGGTCTCGTCTTGGCCTTCCTCGGCTCGGGTACGGATCCTCTGCTTTCAGTAGTACGGGCCCATACTACCTTCCACATCTATCCGTACCTTCTCCGAGGAATTCCTTGACTCCACCAGCTCCCCTTTACTACTGCTACTCTCTGTTATTCTCATCCTAGGCTTGCCCTAGGGAAAACTCAAGTTCAACACAACTGGTCCTCAGCTGTTGTAGGTCTCCTCATAATGCCAGTTAGCCACCACCTAAACACCATCACATGTGATGAGGATTAGATAATCCTTCAAGTAAAAGATCCGTCCCTACAACGGTTGGACTCAAACAAGAGCTGCGCCATAGGGCCAGTTCCAATACTTTGGGATTATTCAACCCTGATTACATGTGGTGTGACGTGCTTACCCAGTGGCTAACTCCCATTACTCAGAATCCCACCAAGCACGAAGCAAGCAGCATTCGGATAAGGGAAAAACAGACTCAAGCCAAAACTATTCTTATAACAAGAAACGACACTTAACATAGGATGCTAAGCTCATACTATCAGGCATAACCTAAACAGGCTATCCTACTGCTGTCTACTCAATTCTAGCGTGCAATATTCATAAAGCTGTAACACATAAGCAGGCACATAAGGCATCACTCCTAGATCCTTAGCCTATTCTAGCATGCAGTTCTACGTAAGCTGATAAACATAACATAAACTTGTATGGGTACTATGGGGAATACTTACTTGAGCTCGGCCGGTCGCGCACGTCACACACTTTGCTCTTTCTTATGACTCTTTTCCGGGTTTTAAAGAACAATTTCTTTTGTAAAATCTTTCAATCCCTCGATTTGAGTCCAAACACTCCCGAAGGCGTGTCCGAATCCCTCAAACCAGGGCTCTGATACCATTTGTAACACCCCCCTCTGGCACGTATCACAATATTGTCCGCTTTGGGCCACTCGGCACGAGGACTTCCCAGGGGGTCACCCATCCCGGTACTACTCCCACCCGAGCACGCTTAACTGCAGAGTTCTTATGGGATCTGCTGCCCTCACGGTTTTAAAACGCGTTGTGATAGGGAAGGTATCCACACACCTTATAAGGAATGCTTAGTTCTCCTTCTCAGCCGATGTGGGATCAGATCTAACCCACCTTCACCCCCCATTATAGGGTTCGACGTTCCTGTCGAACACATCGACCCGTGCCCTAGCTCTGATACCAACTTGTAACGACCCAATTTTTACGTCCGAAAATTTCATTTTAAAATATTACTTTAGGAAACATTAATAAATAAAAACATTGTTTGATCACACCATAACACATCGTAACCATGTTCTAAAAGGTCAAACCATACATCCCATCAAAATATCAGAGTACAATCCCAGTAAATCTCGTAAATGCGGAAACCGAAGAGTGTGTGTATGACGTGCCGCTACCGCGCCGGCTCCTTCCCCTTCGATGCAGAGGTACCTGAAAACAAAACTGTAAACGTAAGCACAAAGCTTAGTGAGTTCCCCCAACGTACCACATACCATACAAACACATAACATACGTACTGCCAGACTATTCTGGGGTGCCTGACTACCCGGTACGGCCATTCTGGGGTGCCGACCTACCCATACGGCCATTCTGGGGTGCTGTCTTACCCGTGTCAAGCCATTCTGGGGTGGTGACTACCCATGTCAAGCCATTCGGGGTGCTGACTACCCATGTCAAGCCATTCTGGGGTGCTGACTACCCATCGGTCCTAACAACCGATCCTCGGGGACTATTTTACCCCCTACTACTACTATCACATATAACATAACAATCCAGCATGCAAACATATCATCACATACTGTCAGACGTATCTGGGGTGTCTGACTACCCTTCGGTCCTAACAACCAAACCCTACTACTATCACATACAACATATCATGCTAGCATATAACATATCAGGTAGTAGCAAACTTAGATGATATCACAAAGACAATCATCTATCATACATCTCCTACTGGTGGGTCGGCATTGTGGCCTTAGACCCACTGCTACTGGAAGGTAACTCACCTCAAAGTAGCTGCTGAACTGATCGGGAACTAACTGACTGCTGCTGCTCCAGGAGTCCTCCGGCTGCAATTCCCACAACATACTCAATCAAACACTGCTAACTGTCCTTTAGGTAAAATGACCATTTTACCCCCGGTCTAGCTCTAAGCCAAAACTAGAGTCAACTTTCAGTTGACCCGACTCGCCGAGTGGATCTCCACTCGCCGAGTCCCTAGCAAACTATTGTCCTGGGTCCCTGGTTCTACTCGTCGAGTCGGGCTATGACTCGACGAGTTCACCTTCAAACTGTCATCCAACTCTTTCATCCTACTCGTCGAGTTGTATGAACAACTCGTCGAGTTCATCTTCATCCGAAGAACACTTTATGCTAAGACTCGCCGAGTTGTAAGAACAACTCGCCGAGTCTGTTCTTGATCTATGAAGATTGCCTTGGACTCGCCGAGTCAGGGCATTGACTCGCCGAGTCCTAACATGGGTGAGTTCAGCTCCCAACTCACCGAGTCACCCCCTGTGACTCACGGCTCAACTCGACACATCATGAAGGGACCAAATCGGTGACTCGCGACCAGACTCGCCGAGTCACCTATACGACTCGCCGAGTCGTCGCCATGCATCCACCAAATACACAGATTTACTCGATTTCAGTCCATGCCATTCATAGATCTGGACTTCTAGGACCCAAATCACACGTAAAGTTTCCAACTTTACGTGTGGATATTCACTAATGTGGATTTTAGGGTGCAAAATGCCTCAAAAGGGTAGATCTAGGATGAACAAGCCACATGGGGCCATAAAGCTCACAGATCTGAGCTCCTGGAGCTCAATCTTGCCTAGATCTAAAGGTTAATCCACTTATTACGAAACATTAAGCACAAACAAGCTTGAAGAATTGCTCAAGGGTGTCCCAAATGAAATCCTAAGCATAGAAACAGGGGAAAAACGAGATATACCTCAAGGAAAATGTTGAAATGACACAAAGATGGCTGATCTCCTCCTCCTCTTCTTGATCTACTCCTCTTTCTCCTCAAAACCTTCAAGAACACACCAAGAACACTTCAATCTCTCAAAGAAATAAGGGAAAACGATGTTGGGGGAGTTCTGGGGGTGAATGGGGACGAGTTGGGGCGGAATGAGGGTTTAAATAGGGTGCAAACCCTTGAAACTTAGGGTTTCATCCAGCAGCGGTGACTCGCCGAGTCCAAGATATGGACTCGCCGAGTCGCCCACTTAAACGTGTCATGAGTCTCGTCCCTACTCGGCGAGTCGGACCCTATGACTCGCCGAGTCCAAGGCTAAATTAGGGCAATGCTCAAATAAAATTCACATACCGGAAACCAGGTGCTACAAATGGAATTTGTAGCTTATTGGGCAAAATTTTGGACTTTTCGGCCATAGGCCTAAAAATTGCTAAAAAGGTGTTTTCAAGGGATTGAAATGGAAAAATTCTCAAAACAAGGGGAAAAAGGGTAAACAAAACTAATTCAGGTGTTAAAATGATATTTTTCCAAACAAGGATAAAAAATGTAAACTTTTTGGATTTTGGGCTAAAATTGTAAAAGTTGCAAAAGCTTGGGATTTAATTGAAAAACACTTTTCTAGAGGGTTTGAAACTAACAAAGAGTAAATTTTGAGCTAAAAACATCATTTAAACAAATCTATGGGTCAAAAGAGTCAAGAAATTGGATTAAGGGCCCAAAATATCTTTTTTTTTATAAAGGACTAAAATTGTCATTTTTATTAAAGAATGGCTAAAAGGGGTCAAACCAATATTTTTAGTCACTTTTTTTAAAATACTGAGTCAAAAACACCAAATTACAACTTACGAAAATAGAAAGACGAATATACATATAACTCCTAAACATCGTTATAAACAACCGACCGGCCTCGTGCCGTTACAAATCTAAAAATCAATCTTTCCCACAATTATACAATACCTAAAACAAGTAAATATTCAAATATTTGGGCTTGAAAGTTCCTAATCATGTTTATTGGGCCTTCGTGACCCATTAACATGACTTTAGGGCCTAATGATAATAATAAGTGTTTATTGGGCCTCCTATGACCCAATTTCATATTTAAGGGACCCTTAATGGTTTTCAAGTGCTATTGGGCCTTAGTGGCCCATTAGCATTGCTAGTAAGGTCCAAATAAATCAAATGCGAAATGAGTCAACGTGTCCTTCGTATACCAGATAGCCACAAATAATACGTGGGATTAGCAGGACCTTGTAATCATCTTCTCCTCGTTTATTAGGCTTACCTTCAATTCATTACACATATACAGGTCGTTAATCATTGGTAATCAAATTCATGTTGGGTTTAGTGAGTAATAATGGGCGGCACCTTTATGGGTCGTTTGTAGTCTGTAGTTATAATCAAAGTCTCCTAGAGGGGGAACGAGAGTTTGTGTATAGATCTATACGGGGTGACTCCCCCACACCTTAGTTGTTTGCTATAGTTAGACTCAACCAGTCTAGGGTGAAAAAATCTTAAGATCAATTATGGCGTTCGTTAGAATGCCAAGACAGACAAACTAGTCATTATCATGCGTGGTTATAATGACTCACATAAACAAATCCAATATTATCCGAGTAATCAAGGAAAAATCATAATCATTCGTTGTGACGGTATAACAATTTGAAACAATTATATTTTTTGATCGGAAAACATCGGGTTTTTCGATGAAATCAACACCATTCATTATACTTTTCAATAACTATAATGCAAAATTTCTCATTTATACACGCTTTGAAATCATTCACGCATAAACCTATGGATCTTCACACTTTGGTATAAACAATTGTCTTTTTCAGAAAATATCAGATTTTCTGGGTTTTATAAACTACACAAAACATCTTCATAACAACCATGCTTATGAACTCACCAACATTCCATATGTTGACGTTTTTCAAAATAACTTGTATTGTCATGTAACAGGTAAGCTGAGGAGTAACACCAAGTATGTTAGGGTGTTATGCTTTTGAAAACTATTAAACAATTTACGTTATGGATATGTAATGTTTAAACAATGTACTTGATGTGAACAATGTCAGTTGTAATGTATTGATGCATGGTGATGTTTATGTTATGATTCATGTATATTCATTGTGATGATATTCAATTTAAGTCACGCGAGCACTCGGACGTTTCCGTCGTCTGATTCGGGGGTGTGACAACATCTATTTCAGTTCATCTCCTTTATCTCGATATGGACATAAGGAGATTCAATAGTGGTGATCATGGCTGGTGATTTCTCCAAGAACACAAGAAGATGAGCACACATGATTTCTTACCAGTAAGTACCTCCCTTCCCATTGACTCCTTTCCCTATCTCCTTTTTAAACCACCTATCACCATCCATTTGCCTTTGATTTGTCACCAGCAGATCGGATATATCCTGCTGCTCCTTTTGATTCGTCACCTTCATATCTCACAAATCCTCCGTTTCCCCTTTCAATGTCTCTCTCTCTCTCTCTCTCTCTCTCTCTCTCTCTCTCTCTCTCTCTCTCTCTCTCTCTCTCTCTCTCTCTCTCTCCAGTGACCTGTGTATATCTCATCTTCATCGCTAATTTCTATTTCTAACCCTACTAACATACCAATTATGACAAACGACTCATTGAATCAAACTCACTTTGTTAGAAGAACCCCGAAACTATCATATCCTCGACACTGTATCAACCATATTCTCCATCGTCGCCGTCATATTTTTGATCGTTGTTTTCCCCTCATCTTGGTGACTGTGTTGCTTCCTATAGTAACCAAACCCCCATCTGCTCCACCACCGTCAATCTCAATCATCTACCAATACTATAATTAAATGTTGATTGGGAAGGAAGAAAGAAATGGGAAGACGAAATATGGGTTAGAGCGGCACTCTTGAACGTGGTGAAAAAAGAACGAAAAATGAAGAAGAAATGGATAGAGACAGTAAGGTTGGGGTAGAGGGTTAGTGGAGGTGGGCCCAAAATATATTTTGTATTTTTAGAAAGAGTAAAGGAAAATAGAAAAAGAAATTAGAAAGGCCAATATAGTCTATTTATATGAATCAAGGACCAAAACTGCAAGATTAGGAAAAATTCAGGGATGCATTTTGTCTATTTTCCAAAGATTTGATTAAAAATACGAATCTACTTAAACCATAGGGACCAAAACTATAATTTACTCTATCGTCAATTATATGTTGTCGGTGTATCTTTTAACTTTAAAGTTGTAGTAATTCATATAAACTTTTATTAGTCAATGGTGGTCAACATACCGAAATCTTGACAAATTAATGCCAACCGGTAGACAATCTCAACGTATCAACCTTGACAAATCAACGCACACCTTAATACATTTACCCTAAAAATATGACAATCTTTAATGGAATATCTTCATGACAATGACAATTCAATGCATTGTGTTTTTTTGTTGATTGAAGGATTCGTACGTTAGTTGAGATCCCATCAGTCCTTCACCTAGGTAAGGGTAAAAAGAAAGATAGTTAAGGGA
Source organism: Lactuca saligna (assembly GCF_052625555.1). Lineage (NCBI taxonomy): Eukaryota > Viridiplantae > Streptophyta > Magnoliopsida > Asterales > Asteraceae > Lactuca > Lactuca saligna. The sequence goes on from NC_136424.1 coordinate 5,594,765, forward strand.
TATTTTCTGTAAATTATTCTATTTAATATAACAGAACACTAAGAATTTTCTTATGACAAATTAGACCCTTATAGTTTGAAAAATTATTTAAGTTCTCCATAAAATTCCCATACTGTAAGTTTTGAAATTATCAATAAGTTTGATATTGTGACACAGTGTGCACTCTTCCACTTTCCTTTGTGTTGCTATCTTTCTATAAAGTAAATCAACTTGTAGCGCTTTTCCTTTAACATGGTGTTATGCTTTCAATGTTAGAAAATAAACCAAAGCATCAGACAGAATAAAAACTAAGATGTTCATTCTTGACAAAATTGATCGAAAATAACCAAAGTAAATAAATAACATTACTTTATAAAGTTTTGACACTTTAAGTGACACGAGTAGTGGATTCAATGATTCATGCACAACCTAATAAGCATGATGCCAAATATCGTCTAACTCATAAAGAAAAAAAACACTAATATTAAAAGATATAATGAGTAACATATGAAATGTATGCAACTCACGGACTTATCATTATGCTATTTTATTTGGTTTTGTTTCAACTTTGACGTGTGATATAGTTAACTTGACGATTTATAGATGAAGAGCACCACACTCAAAAATCAGTGACATAATTTACTTACACTTATGAAGGAAATTTCTAAGCCTTATGCCAAATTTCACGGATATGTACATGACTTTAATAATAATAATATACCATCATTAACATATGTAATCAATAGTGTCATGAGCAAACATATATAGTCTATATTCAAACTTACATTTAAATGTACAATCGTCCATTTTAAGATCACACTTTGCACATTTCATAAAATTGGTAAATATTGTAATAGTTGACTTGTCTTTACTAACTTTTATGTATTTTTGTTCAAATAAATTGTCTAAAGTTATATGGACTTTTATGTTAACAATCTAAGATGTTGTTTGATATATTTTTTACTAAGTCATTCTTCATAAATAAAGGTTTTTTGTCACGTGTCAATCTCTCATTAGTTTTGATCCTTGTCATTTTGTCCTTTTATAATATTTTTAAAATAAATATTATCCACTTATTAATTTTTGATTTGTTTTAATTTTTAAAATTAAAGACATATATATATATATATATATATATATATATATATATATATATATATATATCAAGTATTAAATATTATATATATGATATTTAATTGCAATAAATACGTTTCTTTCTTTCTTATTTTAAAGTTTTAAATTAAATTTTTTTTTTTATATTTTAATTTAATGTTTAATTTTTTTTTAAATCAACCCGTATAATATACAGGTTTCACACATAGTTTGATAATATGTTGCGTTTATGATTTACTTTTATAACGTTTGATATATTTTTTTACCGGGTCTATTAAGAAGTTGGATCTGATTTAATAACGTTTGATATATTTTTTTACCGGGTCTATTAAGAAGTTGGATCTGATTTAATTAATAGTTGATTCATCAAAATGTTACTATAAAGAAATTCAACCCATCTTATAATAACCAAATTTAAATCTAATAAAGTAAAATAACCTATAGCTTATTTTCAATTTTATGTATAAACTATAACCAATTGAAAAATATAATTTCGGTAATAACCAAATTTGAATCTAATAAAGCAAAATAACCTATAGCTTATTTTTAATTTTATGTATAAACTATAACCAATTGAAAATATAATTTCGGTAAATACCAAATTGAAAATATAAGTAATAATTTAAAGTAAAAGAATCATTAATAATTTCCGTAAGAGCCCATGCTATCTATAAATACCCATTCCCCTCACCCTTTTCTTCTCCTTCCTAAAACCGCTCTCTTTTCATATTTCCTCTCAAGTTCGCCGTAAATCCTTTCCAAGATCCTGTACGACTGGTAAGTATCTCTCATACATTCTTTGTTTTTTGTTTAATCGTTAACGAATTTTTTGCATTCACCTTGCTTATGAATCTTTTTATCATTGTGTTTCTCATAGCATTCAATCATCAATGACGCTTTATTGACTTCGATTTCACTCTCTGTTTCATCGTTTTTATTTTTTGTCGCATATACGATAGATTTTTTTATCGGCTGTGATGGCCGTTGTGTGCACGAATTTCTACGGCGTGTTTTCAGGCATTCGCCGGAAAATCTAAAAACAGAGAGAAAACCGGCGGCGCTAGTTTTTCCGATTACTTCTCGCCTTTTTCTTAGCGACAAATCAGTAGGTTATGATTCATGAACATACCGAACGAAGCAGTTCGCTGTTCGTTTTCTATTTTTCCATGCGATAGTCACATAGCTCCATTTAAATCCAGCGCGTGCACTTCACCTCCACATCAATATTCAATAGTACTCCATATATTGAAAACCAGGTTAAAATAATCATTTTCTTAATATTAAATATGAAATAATAGTTTTCTTACGTTAATTATTTATATAAAATTATAATAATTTTAAATCATATTATATCGTCTATTAATATCATATATTATTTAATCATTGCTACTTTAAATTTAGGTGTGATCAAAACTAAATATATATTTCGATTTAATATTAATTTATAAGTTGTTTATTTGATGTTTTTTTAGTAAGCCAATGTAATTTATAAAGTTATATTATTTTAAATATTATTATTGTTAATTAATTTAAAAACAATTTATATGGAAATTTTTTTAATTATTATAAAAAAATAGTTGGGATATTTTTTAGTTAATTTGACATATCTAATTAGTTTTCTATTTAAAACATTTAAATGTTTTAAACTAATTTAAAATAGATTGCTTTTGAATATTTTAAAATTTGTTTCATGTTTAGATTTTTATTTTGGTTTTGACATAAAATTTTAAGTATGCTATATTGATAATCCAAAAAATATACCATTAATATGATAATATTTCATATTTAATAACATATTTAAATTAATAAATATATATTATAATGAAATTTGAAAAGTTTGAAGGTTTTAGATGTACATAATAAAAGAAAAAAAATATTTCTTTTATAGTATAATATAAAAATATAGATCTAGATAGTATCATTTAAAGCACACACGATAATATATTTGTTATTACCATTTACTTTGAAAGTTATTATGTAAATGAATATCATTCATGTAATAATAATACATAATATTACGATTTATTTCAAAGAATAAGTTCTACGATTATTTGCACTTAAAGCTTGAGAGATTCTAATTAAAAGTTGCTCATAACTCATGAATTAAGGTTTGTAATTCACAATCACAATACATATATGATAAGATATTATGTTCTTTTTATCTCTACTTTGTTTGCTTGCTTACTTTTTTAGAATGTGACTAGGTTTCCAAGATTTGTTTGCTTTAATGATTTGAAGGTAAAAAGGTTTTGCTAGAATAAAATACGTTGATTTACATTATTATTTTCTTATAAATTAGAATCTTGTGATACTTTTATTTACTTTTAATCTAATATTATAGTTTAGGGATCATTAGAAATTTAATTTTTGCTGTGAAAAACTTGGACAATTAATGACCACATATACATAAAATATGTAATAATTTAATATAATTATCGAGTTTACATCCACTGTTCCTCGTATAACAAATAATTGTTTACTACTCAAGATATTTATTTTAATTTTTTTAAGTAATTTTGGTAGCATCCCAATAAATACGTGGTACCTCCGAAGTTTGTGTGAGGGATTTTTTTAGCTTATTTAATAGATGCTTCTGACCTTATATTTTTCTATTGTTTACCTTTTGACAAACTTGGTTCCATTGTACATAACCTAATTATAGCTCCACTTTTACCTTCTTCTTTTTTTGCCATATGCACTTGTATCTTTACACTATTTTTCTTACCTGTTTCAACTAGTAGAATTTGCTTTAAAAATATTTAAATCATGATATGCTTTGTTTTGTGTTTGATTCTTGAGTTATTTATTATACAATGAATTCTTAACATACACGAATGTAGGTAGACAATAATTTCACTTCAGTTCAATTAGTAGAACACAACCAATAAAATACATAGGATCAATAATTGGGGAAAATAATACAACTTCTTAAAGATAGTGTATTAAAATAAAGAGAAACCACCTCCATGTTGCAGTTGACGGATCTATGTTATTAGGTTTGAATAATTGAACAGTAATATATTGGATAATCTGAAGAAATACACTACTATTGCCTCATAAATTCAATATTGTTTCATTTCATACGATATTAAAAAGTGAAGTTATGTTTGTTTATCATTAAATATTTTCACTTGTATTATTTGCTTATGGGAGGTTGAAAGAAAAGAACCATTTGTTCTTGTGGTGACTTGGTGTAGTGCAAATTTTAAATTTTATTTTAAACTATAAAGGATCTGAACACCGACTTTTAGGATTTGATGTTTGGATTATAAAACTAGAGTTCAAATGGACCTTTTTCATTTTTCTTCATCTGTGTCAGTTTATAGGCCAGAGACTTGCATCCCACTTTTCACGCGTCTTTTAACGCGCGTGCACATACTCTCCTCTACTAATTTACATATTTATTCCAATCAGAATCCCATGTACAAGAAAATGCAGATCTTTCATCAAAAGTGATTTTGTGGAGCAATCTTTTCTATTAAGAAACATTTTTTATTATTCAATTCATAACTTAATCAAATTTGTGTAAAACTAAAATTAATATTATTATTTATGAGAGATTCAATATTCTTCTACATATCCTTCTATACATGATATGTATCATATAAATATTTTAAAATATTATTATTTTCATTAGATGTGGTACATATCATTATATTATTAATATAAGAATATCTAACAAAATGTATCATTTTATCATATTTTACACTCATAAATGAAGGATATTTTAATCAATGTAGTGCACAATCCACATTCCATTTCCAAAATCTTTTGTCTCTACCTCACGTGACAAAAATTTATATCATTTGGTATCTGAATAACGTATTGGTTTTTTATTACTTTTATTTTCCTGGGTGCTAAGAGGCTGATGGATTCGATGGATCTGTGGGTGTAGCATGGAACATATGTTGACATCCATCTCCCTTTACCTAATTTTGTTATTTAATTTTACCTTTTTTTAGTATTAAACATGAAAATCATTATCATTGACACTAAACAATCTTTAAAATTTATTTTCAGATACTATTAAGGGATGTTTATAACTTTTACATAATAATAATTTTTGACTTTTGTTCTTGTTACTTTCGCATGCGTGTGTTATCAATGCCTTTTGTCATTTTAATAATCCTCTTAATGTATGTTTCTTTTTGATCAATGTTGTGGTAAAATAGCAGTGAAAAGAACATAACACAAGCCAAGAAAGAGACAATGGTTGGGTCCAAATTCATGGTACCTATTGATTTCTTCTTATTTTTCTTACCCTTTTTAATTATAACACTTTTAAGTCCTTACTCTTTTGTTTATTTAATTATTTCTGCTTAATTAATTTCTTCCTGTTGCTTTCAATATAATAGAATGTGGCAACAAAGCTTTATGAGGCAACAGGAATGCAAAGATGGCTACCCACAAAACCACAATCTGAAGTCATGTCCAAATCCAAACATGATCATGTCGATGGTGGCTATAACATGCCTAATGAACCAATCCCAATCGACCAAAATTACATTTCTTGGTTGGTAAGTCACTTCATAATTCATATCTTAATTAATCTCTTTTTTGGTATTTCATTATTAATAATAATTAAAGATTTCGGGCACATATTCGTTCTCTTTATATATATATAGAAAGAACACCCTTCTGCTCTCACCTCATTCCAACGAATGATCAATGCATCAAAGGGGAAACAAATAGTCGTCTTCTTAGATTATGATGGCACATTGTCACCCATCGTCAGTGACCCTGAGCGTGCCTTCATGTCTGATCAGGTACTTCAACATATTAATTAATTAAATTAAACCCATTTTTTAAATTCGTCGTCTTATATACTATTATAATTATAAATAAATAATACTCATTTGACATATAATATAATATCCAGATGCGTACAGCTGTTGGCGATGTATCGAATCACTTCCCAACAGCTATAATCAGTGGGAGAAGTCGCGAAAAGGTTTTTGATTTTGTTAAGTTAAAAAAGGTGTACTACTCAGGGAGTCATGGGATGGATACGATGGGACCTGCTCCCAAGAATATGTCTTATGATAACAAGTATCTACATAAAATATCAGATAACGAGGTAATTATTAATTATTAATTAACGTACCCCTAATATTTCTTCTATATATAATAACAATAGTTATATGTATACTGACATAAAATACGATGTACGTACGTATAATATTTGTTAGGGGAATGATTTCGTCGTTTTCCAACCAGCTCAAGATTTTCTATCTACAATCGAGAAGGTACAATAAACATAAACAATTAACATGTATTTGCAAAATTGCTTCGATCCAATTGTTCAACATTTTTATTGGTTTAATTGACTGACACGTGGCACAGATGCTAATCGAGGTCAAGGAGAGAACACGAAACATAAAAGGGGTGACTATTGAGGACAATAGATTTTGTCTTTCTGTTCACTACCGACATGTGAAGGATGAGGTATGCGAAAATCATGATTTTTAAAATCAATATATTTTTCGAGTAAATTACATTTTTAATTACTAGCAATTAGCCCGACAAGTTTTCTATTGTAATTTTAGCGATGGGTTGTTTTTAACGTTTTTATCATGTTCCAAAAAAAATGATTGTATATTTAGGACTAAAATTGAAAAAAAAAAATCATTAGTCCTAAGGACTAAAAATAATCATTTTTTCTTAAGTAAAAAACAGCCATACTAACTTGCCAAGGGACTAAAAATTTAATTTATTATATATGAATATAGTTTTGAGTAAAATTACATTTTCTGGGTCCTATGCATAGGTGATTTTTTCAATTTTGTTTTAAAAAAATTATGGCAAATAAGGTCTCCCTTTGAGATTTATAATTATGCAATGTTTTTTTTGAAACTCTAAAAATAAAATAACTATGTATTTGAAAAAAAAAATAGTTATAGTCATTTTACTTGTAACATGGAACGAGAAAACGTTATTTTAAAAATATGAGCTAAGAACCAAAATTGGTAGAATATTTTTTTTGGGACAAGAATTCAAATAAGGACCAAAATCACAATGACAGACCAAAATTGCAAAAAGCAGCTATTGATGAGGGCTAAAAGTGTAAATTATTATTCTTTTTAAAAGTAGTAGTCCATAGAAATGAACATACATGTGGGCTGTGGGTGCAGGATTACGGAAGAGTGGAGTCGGAAGTGGAGTCGGTGCTTGCGAAGAATCCAGGGTTCCACGTGACGAAAGGGAACAAGGTGTTGGAAATCCGGCCGTGTATCGGCTGGAACAAAGGCGATGCTCTTAAGTATCTTCTCGACACTTTGGGCTTTCACAATTCCGCTAGTGGTAATCACGTCTTCCCCATTTACATCGGAGACGATACTACAGATGAGGATGCTTTCAAGGTATTTAAATATATATTATATGAATTAAAATTTTGAAGCTAACATGCATTAATTAATTAATTCAGGTTTTGAGGGAAGGAGGTATCGAAGGGTACCCAATAATAGTATCATCCACACCAAAAGAGACAATGGCTTTGCACTCACTTCGTAACCCATCGGAGGTACAATCCTTCCTGATGCGTTTAGGTCGATGGGGATTTAACAATGCCACCACCAACAATCATCACCACTACCCACCTAGCTAATTAATATATATATATATATATATATATATATATATATATATATATATATATATATATATATATATATATATATATATATATATATATATATATATATATATATATAAGTATATATGTATATAAGTCCCACCCAAGAGAAACAAGATATGTTAATGTTAGTGGCTGAAGCACCAGCAGGACACTCTTTTTATGGTCTTGGCTTGCGTGCTGTTTTTTTCCTTTATTTAGGTCGAGTTGTTTTCTTTTAATGAATAATATGTTAATCTTCCATCTATATCTAACTACAGCCTTTTGTAATGGCTTTGGTTTTTATATAAATTATATATTATTAATTTATTATACATATGGCCATCTCTTAATTTTCAATCTATTTACTCTTTCGAATCTGTTATAGACTTAATTATATCTTCTTGTGTGTTTGAACATATAAATTATATGCATGCGTGCCACCATTTCTTTTGTTAAGGAAACGGACACAATATAATCGTAAATTATGGTCTGGGTGATTATACCATGGCAAACTCGTAGTTTTCCAAGACCATCGTACCATTGAAATCTCAATCATGTCAAGTCAGATTTTATACTTAATAAAGTAGTCCCCAGTACCACATTAACATGAATATATTATAAGTATTTCTAATTAAATTAATAAATTAATATTAAAATATATAACAATCAAATAATAATAAATATTTAATATAATAACCATTCAGCCATGGTTAAAAATAAGATATTGCACAAAAAAATAGCACCGTATGTTTGAGTCGACATGATATATGGAACTAGGTTAAAATATTGATGAGAGTCATATATAATTGTTTGCCTGACATTATTTACTTACATTATTATGTATGAGACATGTGTAATACACGGGTTGATTTAAAAAAAATTAAACATTAAAATGTAAACAGAAAATATATTTTAATATATAACTTTAAAATAAGAAAAAAAAAACATATTTATTGCAATTTAATATCATATATATGACATTTAATATTTTATATTTATAAGTATATGATTTTTATTTTAAAAATTGAAACAAACCAAAAATTAACAAGTGGATAATATTTATTTTAAAAATATCACAAAATAATAAGTATCAAAACTCATGAAAGATTAACATGTGGTAAAAAAAACATTCATTTATTAAGGAGGATTTGTAAGTAAGAAGTTGGTTGAATTTCACATTTTGGTAATATGGTAAGATTTTGTATTAAGATAAATTTCAAATAAGATATAGTTAAAATTGGTGATTCATGATGTTTTATCTAGTTTCGAAATCGTATCTAGTTTTGAAATCGTACATTATTATGTTCAATTCACACGTATTGTTTTCTTATGGACTTGAACGTCTGTAGAGTTTTATGTATATTGAAGTATGATTTATGTCAAAACGTATATTTATATTGATATAAAACACATTTTATAACGATATTCAATATCTTATTTATAAAATATTGACAGTTTGACACAGATTTTTATTATTATGTACATATAAATGAGATGGTAATAAATAAACTATGTAATAAAAATTAAAATAAAATTTTGAATCAAACAACTTAAATTATTTTCTTTTAAATAATTAAAATTTTGTTGATATATTATTGTTATGAAATAACATAAATGTTATTATTATAAATTTCTATTTTTCTTATACTTATATAAACTAAAATAAAATGTTCAATTTATAAGTATTGTGTAAGATATATGTAGAATCTAAGATTTTTTTTCTCCAAAAGAATCTTTATGTAGAAAATAGACTCCATCATATATAGACATACAATATTGGATATATTAATAATTTGGAGTGTTTTACATATATATTTCATACTATATTAGATTAAATTTGTAACTAATAACATAAAAAAAAAAAAAAAAGGAGTAAAATAATATTAAAATTTATATGTATGAAGCCCTTATTTACAAACAAATTAAAAGGCGTTTATATATAAATAAGAAACTCTCACCAACAATGTTTTTCAAAAAAAAAAAAAAAAAAAAAAAAAAAAAAAAAAAAAAACTCCGATAGATTTTCTTAAATCGTTATTTTACAAAACTTTTTTCAACAAGGATCTCACTTGTAAGCATCTTTTAGAAGTTTAACCGCCTGCAATTTGCAAAATAACAAAGCAACATCTTAATTATATGTAAATATTAAGCTTTAAATATGGAAACGTACTTTAACATTGATTATTTTAAAATGGAGCCAACTTTATTAAGAAAACGACTAGCAAATCCTAGACAAAAAGACCCAAAATGCTACATCAAAATAAGACCGGCAAACAAGTGGTTACACCACCAAACAATCCAATTAAGGCTAGACATTTCCGATCTATATTTAACCCAAGGAAACATATGCATTTGCATGATCATGATTAGCTTAGGGACCGATATCGAGCAATTACGAAAAATAAACCAATATCTAGCATTCCATATAAACTAGAAGCATGGTTGGAGCCACAACTCCAAGCATTTGAGGCCATGCTACATTTTTATTTAGGTAGAATAATTTTGACAATCATTGAGATCCTATGACCGACAAATAGAAACTACATTTTTTAAAAAGATATAAGAAATATTAAAACATCTAGTAAAAAGCTAGACACAAGAGACTACAAAGAAGAAAATTTTACTAAAACGTCGTTTAAAAATCAAACTCTAAACTTCCAAAGCAAAAACACGTGGAACGAAAAACACAAGCCTCGTTTTCAATCACAATGTTGCAAATTTGACACACCAAAAAAGTGATATTTAAACATTTTGTTGATAATATTCGCCATCGGGGGAAGCTTCCCCAACCGAATTTTTCAACCCAAAATATTTACTCTAATTGAGTACCCGGCTATTCTATTTACCTCATATGGATTGCATGTGCATCCAGAATTAGGTTCCTTCTCGATCAAAGACCTCAATGATTTCACCAAGAACACTAGAAGAATTGAGTTGTCATTTTCCATCTACAAGTCACCTTATTTTAGGTTTCAAATGATTCAATTCATACAAGTCGACTTGTGACTCCTAGGAGTTTGACAACTATGCATACGATGAACGTGAAGACTTAAAAGTTATTGGTAATGATGAATGAGACCACCATCATCACCACCGTTACCGTCATCACCAACAGCTACCATTACCATAACCACTTATCACTACCACTGCCGCCACCACTGCCACCACCATCATCATCACTATGATTACCACCCGCCACCACCACCACCTGCCACCATCACATATAACTTATAAAACAAAGTAAAATAATAATAATAATAATAATAATAATAATAATAATAATATGGGAAATTATGTCATTTTACATCATTCTAATCTCATTTCCTTCCAACTAAACAGAATATGAAATTAGATTATAATTCTATTTCCTGCTAACCAAACAGACTATAGAATTTCTTTACAGAAGAGCTCTCGCTGATAGCAAGGAAGTGAGCACTCTTCGTCAATCGGTCTACAATCACCCATATTGCTTCGACACCTCACGTATTCCTCGGTAATTTGGTGATAAAATACATGGAAATCTGTTCCCACTTCCACTGGGGAACCTCCAGAGGCTGTAATGGGCCATGTGGATGCTAATGCTCCACCTTAACCCAACAATAGGTCAAGCACTTCTCAACTACCCATGTCACGTCTCTCTTCATACAGGGATACCAATAATCTCTTTTCAAAACTAAATACATCTTAGTGGTTCTTCTTAGCATCTGTTATTTTGGCACAAATATTTTTGGTTCTTAAAAAGAAACAGTTCGAGAAGGTTCAATTGTCCGAAATGAATTTCTAGACTTGCGGATTTATCGACCTCACGTTTGTAAAAAGAACCAAATTTTGGTGGATCGAGAATCTCGATCTATGTGCCTCCTCCATTAGTATGCGCCGAGCTCCACCTATATAGGGCACCCAAATCTGCCCACGGAAAGTCATAAGCCCCCGACTGTCCGTATCAAACTCGGAAACATGTCCGATCATCCACTCCCTCTTGCGGTTCTCCGGTCTCACAACCTCCACATGGGCATCTCGGATGGTATCTAAGATGGGAGTCATCACCGTCATCCTCATACGCACATCTCGGATCGGAGCACTCGCTGCTCTATGGCTTAAGGCATCGGCTACCACATTATCCTTGATCGGATGATACAAGATCTTGCAGTCGTAGTCTTTCACTACATCCAACCACCTCCACTGTCTCATATTCAGGTTGGGCTGATCCATGAGGTACTTCAGGCTCTTATTGTCCGTGTATATGGTACATCGGACTCCATACAGGTAGTGGCACAATATCTTGAGGGCGAACACCACCACCCCCAGTTCCAAATTGTGGGTAGGATACCTCATCTTATGAGGCTTCAACTGCCTCGATACGTATGCTATCACGTGCACCCTCTACATCAACACCGCACCCATCCCTGATATAGATGCATCATAGTAAACCACGAAGTCCTCCACTCCCTCGGGAAGGGCTAACACTGGAGCTTCGCACAATCTTTGGCGAAGAGTCTCAAATGAGGCCTGCTACTCAGGCTCCCAGGCAAAAGTAACTCCCTTCCGGGTCCATCTGGTGAGAGGAATGGAAATCTTGGAGAAATTTATGATAAACCTCCGATAGTAGCCAGCCAAACCCAGAAAACTCCTGATCTCGGACGGGGATCTCGGAACCTCCCATCTCATAGTTGCCTCAATCTTGGCCGGGTCAACCAATATCCCATTTTGATTAACAAGGTGTTCCAGGAACTGGACCTCTCGTAACCAGAAATCACACTTGGAGAATTTGGCATAAAGTCTTTTCACCCTCAATACTCCAAGAATCTATCGAAGATGCTCATCGTGCTTGGATCTCGAGTATACCAGAATATCGTTGATGAACACGATCACATATCGATCCAACATGAGCCTGCACACTCGGTTCATGAGATCCATGAACATTGCCGGTGTGTTAGTGAATCCGAAAGGCATAACTCAAACTCGTAGTGCCCATAACGAGTCCTAAATGTCGTCTTCTGGATATCTTCCTCGCAAACTCTCATCTGATGATATCCAGACCTCAAATAAATCTTGGAAAACCAAGATGCCCCCTATAACTGATCGAAAAAAACGTTGATCCTTGGTAGTGAATAACGGTTCTTGACCGTCAACTTATTCAACTCCCAATAATCAATACATATCCGGTGTGAACCATCCTTTTTATGACAAAAATGATCGGTGCTCCCTACGGTGAGCTACTCGGTCTGATAAAACCCTTCCCTAGCAGCTCTTGGAGATGTGAGGATAACTCTTGCATCTCAGGTGGCGCAAGGTGATAAGGTGCCTTTGAAATAGGTGCGGCACCTGGAACCAAATCAATCCAGAACTCCACCTGCCTCTCGGGAGGCACGCCCGCCAACTCCTCGTGGAAAACATCCAGGAATTCACACACTATCAAAACCTCGGAAATAGAACTCGACCTCTCTGTAGCAACCCACCTCCTCTGTAATGATCCTGCGGATCTTCTCATCATTGGTCCCACTCCTCCCGGGGTTATGGCGTGTACCCACCATGATGTCTCTGAAACAAAACACAAAAATCATCAGAGACTCGTTCAAGCATACTCACACTCGATTCCCCATCCCTACATGCTCCTTAGCACCCTAAGGATTCTTACTTGGGTTGCATATAGATCCGGTGCTTTCAGTAGTACGGGCCCAATACTACCATCCACACCAACTTGTAGTCACCCCAATTCCTCCTCTTAGGATCCCAATTCACAATTACTATATCTCTCACGAATAACAAACTACTCTCTCAATAGACCCCACATATGCTTATTTAGGTATCTCTCCTAGATTATCCCTCAACTCAGAACTCTTTTTAAGTGATTCCTGCTAGATACTCCTACTCCGCATATACTCAAAAAAATAACAAATAGCAGTAACTCCTAGGCTAAAGCATCACAAATCAGGAAACTCTAGCCCTAAATATAAAATACCTAGCCTATCCTCTTGCGTGCATCCCTAACATCTCATAAATATCTCATAACACAAATAAGTAAGGGTATTTTAGGAAATCACCGTGCAGGCCTTGGCTGATTGTACACAATGCTCCAACTCGTTTTTCTCTTTAACCTATTTCTCATTTTAGAAAAATCATTTCTTTTGAAAATCTTTCTCAATTCCTCATTTTGAGTCCAGACACACCCGAATGTACATCCGAATCCCTCAAACCAAGACTTTGATACCAACTTGTAACACCGTAAATTTTCAAACAAATTTTTCGTTTTAAAAATCACCCACTTCTCATAAACATGGTTCACAAATTCCCAAAATGAAAATTTATCAAAAACACATATTTATAAATTGTTTAAACAAAATCCAGGATCCTCAAATCAAAACTCCGTCTCGTGTATACAATCAAGCCGGCGCCTTCCCGTGATCCTGAAAAGTACCTGAAACACCTAACACATAACATGGTAAGCACGAAGCTTAGTGAGTTCCCCAAATACCACACATATCTCATTAGGGTGGAACCCTCCGATTCCACAACTAGGGTGGACCTTTCGGTCCTAACTCAGTAAACTCATAATAATACACAGCATAAATCACAAAGATATAATGCAGGTTATCACAATACTCAATATAAGCACGTAAGACCCTCCGGTCACACAAATATTACCACTCTAGGTAAGTATAATAAGAAGACTCACCTCGTAAGCAAGCAAATAAACCTTGTACATGAATCACCGATCTAGCCTCCGCCTAACGCATATGATAACTATCTCTAATTAACACTCCAATCACAAATCTAAATAAACCAAATGTAATTTTCCCTCACTAGCTCTTGGGATGGGTGAAAGACCATTTTACCCCTCCATGGTCCCCATAATCCCTGTCTTGACCAAACTCTAAAGTTAACAGAAGTCAACACTCGAGTCAACAGTCCATGTTGACCCGAATCGTCGAGTGCATCTATGTGACTCGCCGAGTCCCCTCGTTCCTTCAGCAATGTCGTGAAAATCTAATTTAACTCGTCAATTTGTCTCACCAACTCGCCAAGTTACTCATGTCCAGACTCGTCGGGGAAAACCCTAGCCGACTCGTCAAGTCAGTTCATCGGCTCGGTGAGTCCCTCCAGTCTATGTTCTTATTCAGACGTTTTAAGGCAGATTTACAACCCCAAACTCTAGATCTAGCCTCCCAAGGCTGAGATACCACGTAAAGCTACAATCTTTACGTCCATGCATGACACTTAGGGCTTGAAATGCCAAAACAAGTTTCATTTAGAGTCTTAAGCATAAAAGCTCTTCTATGGCTGGAAAGTTGGGACCTTTGGACTCTCGGGACCTCATAAGGTCCCGATATGAAGTGTCAATCTCTTGATAATCTCAACCTACTCAAAGTCCTAAGGAAAGATGGAAAAGCCCTAAAACTCCATAAAAATGAGATCCAATCAAAATAATGAGCAAGGTGGAGACTTTTTACCTTCAACAGAAGCTATAGATGAAATAACACCAGATCCAACTGTCCCTTCTCATTTCCAAGCCTTGATACTCTTCTCTTCTCTTCAAAAGTACACTAGAATGCTCAAGTTAGCGATTCTCCTTCTCTCAATTCACTCTAGACAATTAGGGTTTCACACAGGGGAGTAAGGTGGCTGGTGAGGCGGAAATAAGGGCTTAAAGTCCTTTAAATAGGACCCAACCCCGGAGAATTAGGGTTTCCTCTCACAACGCCAACTCATCGATTTGGTCTCTCTGACTCGTCAAGTTGGTCTTAAAACCCACGTGGCCAACCCGTCTCTACTCGACGAGTTGGGGAATCCAACTTGTCGAGTTGCTCAATCAACTCATATATATATATATATATATATATATATATATATATATATATATATATATATATATATATATATATATATATATCATACCTGGAAGTCGGTTAATAAGGTTAAATAAATATCAAACTTAAAGTGTAATCATATATAAACTAAATTTAAATATTAAAATAATATATTTACTTCTACTTATAAAGTTATGCTTTTTAACTTTTAATATATTATACTTAATTTATTAGTTTTAATATATTGTTGGATGTAAACCATTATCATTTTAAAGATACAATTTTGGAACAATTTTTATAAAATACTTAAATTATTAATTTAAATATAATATTACAGTGTCAATTTAAATGTAAATTTCAGTTTAATTTAAACAACCAAAAAATATTTTGTAAATAGTCAAAAGTGATCAGTTGTAGTGTCGTTCTAATATTGATTATAAGTTGGTTAATAAGGTTAAATAAATGTCAAACCTAAAGTGTAATCATAAATAAATTAAATTTCAATTTTAAAATAATATTTTTACTTCTACTTATAAATTTATGTCTTTAACTTTTAACATATTATATTTAATTTATTAGATTTAAAATATTGTTGTATGTAAACCATTATCAGTTTAAAGCTACAACGTTTGAACAGTTTGGACAAAATACTTAAATTGTTAATTTAAATGTAACATTATGGTGTCAACTTAGATATAAATTTCAGTTCCATTTAAAAAACCAAATAATATTTTGTAAATAGTTAAAAGTGATAAATTGTAGTGATAAATGCAAAAACTAAATTATAATCTCAATTTAACAAAAATATTTTTATAATCGTTAAAAAATTTCAAATAAGTAGCTTAAAATAACTTACAATAATAATAGTTAAAAACAACTCTATGTAAATGATTATATTGTTACCTTTAAAATCAAAAAATAATGTTTGATGTTTTAAATACATATAATGATAGAAATTAAAATATTAAGCAAATAAATTTTAAAAAATTAATTAACAATAAAAAACAACTATAAATAATATTAAACCATATTTATATTTAATTTTATTCATGTGTAACTCGTGGGTAGAAGTAATTCAAACGATTGAGATTATGCAGTTATAATATAATAGATGTATATATTGTCATATAATTCAAAATAATCAATATATTATATAATTTTAGTATACACATTAGTATATGAAATTTAACAACAACGTTATTGTTATATTTATAAAAAAAAAACATATATTTATAAAGACTTCAATTATATAGGTGTTTCTGCGTAACGCGTGGACATTCGCCTACTCTAAATTATAAAACTGGGTTTTTGTACTATTAATTTTGTTTCAAACGAAGCATGGATCTATTAGAGGTAAATTCCGGTGTTCCACTTTGTGCACTTCAAGATCATATCAATAAGAAGTACGAGATATGAATCTTATTAGACAAGGTTTTTAGGGAAAAGTAAGTTGCAACAAAGGTTGTGCTATGTGATTATACGAAGCATTATAATGTAACATCCTCATTTTTACGGTCATTTTAAATTTTTTTTTATTTATGCTTATTTAAAACAAAGTTTATTTTTAAATGCGGAATTTGGTCCCGTAAAAGTATTTTTAAAGAAAATGTTTTTCATTAATTTATAAAAGTTTGGGATGTCATAACTGATACAAAATATAAGAATAAAAAGACCTTACAGTATCTTAGACTATCGGTCTACATCTCCTCGAATCTCTCATCATTCATGTACTTATGTACTACTACCTATGGTACAAAGAAGCTAAGTGGGTCATATTGGGAAATCTAATGAGTACATAGGGTTTTTAACCCATAATAATATAGTTAATATGTTTAATTATCAAACAATTAACCCAATTACCCATCCTTGTTTTCTTCTTTATTCTTCCTTAAGAATCTATCCTAAGGGTTATCATGGTCATCGTTGCTGACAATATTGTTACATGGATTTCTCTGCAATACATGTCAGTAGGTTTTCTTTTTATTTTTATTCCTAAGGATCTGTCTTAAGGATCATCTTACCCATCATTGTTGGCAGTACTATTACATGGATTTCTCTACAATACGTGTCAGTAGGATACAGTACATCAAATGGGCACCTAGTCTATCACCTACAGGTTATAAACATGTATGTGTTCCACGAGACTATCATCAAATAGTCTGGTGGTCATCACCTATACTTTGTTAGGTAACTACATCATTGGTACACTAGTACCATTCCTACATCGTTAGTACACTAGTACCATTTCTACCTTATTAGTACATTAGTATTATTAAAGTCGTGATATCCTATTGTCATTTTCATCATTCATTACTGTGACATCTTATCTCTCATTAATCTTCTCATTACCCAATATATTATATTCATGAAAATACATATACAGCATAATGATGGGTTTTGGTCATAAGACATCCTATGTGCTCATACAAACCCTAATGCTTGGATCTAGGTTTCTCTATTGTACATGCTTTGAATCCAAGACTATAAACCCTAATTCTAACATATGGAAATCAACATTAACATATAATTAGGTTTAAGAACATACCTTGATTGTTATATAGCAATAACAATCACAACTCCACCTTGGATTGACTTTGGAATGCTTAGAGTCACAAGTATCACTCCTCTAATAGCTTACAAACACCATAAGCAAATGGAGAAGGTATAAAGAGAGAGGTGAGAGGTTAGAATTCGTATCTAGGACCTCTTGGGAAGGGATACACGAATTCATGACCCTAGGGGTGTTTATATATAGGTGTAGAGATAGGGTTTCAGTCATTATCCTTATCTAGTTGATTATCCATTAAGCAACCAATAAGATAATCTTTGAATCCTTATCATACTCGAATTCTAAGGCTTTCCAACCTTAAATTCGTCCACCATATAAATAAGATAATCCTTACCTTATTTTGTAACTATCACATAATTACAAATCAACCCCTCTAGTTTAATTAATTACATTTGATCACAAAACTAATTCTTAATTAATTATTGACCAATATTAATTAAACAAATATGATTTCTCCTTTAATATATTATTCTTATAACATATTAATAAATCATATTATCCTCTCTCTCTTTATTCATTTCTCCAATCAAGTTGCTTTGGTGAAGGCAACCCAAAAGGACCATGCACCATCGGGTCAAGTACATACCAAAATAGTTATGGACTTAGACACTAATCCAACAGTCTCCCACTTGGATAAGTCTAACTACTATTCTGCGTATGAATTCAGATCCTGATCTGCAATCGTAGCTTTCCAAAGCCGCTGTCAACTCTGATCATATCAGATACGCGTGTCCTTAGATAAGGGATCATATATTCCTCCATTCTAGATATCGTATGAGATATGATTTCTAATCATTCTCTTTGTACTATATCTCGATTTCCGATTTATGACGACAGACTAATTGAACAAATTAAATTAGCCCTAGCCCGGCCGAGCATTTACGTATGTCATCACTAAACCATCGAGGGGCCCAAAGATATCGCTTTTATCCTACTTTGGATAAAAGGAACGGATAAAATCTGATACAATGCTCGCTTGCACTCACTCACCGAATTACACACAACAATATGTTTTATAACACCAAGTTACTGGTGCGTTTACATATTATCAATGTGCAACCGATCAGCAAGATACAACTCACACATCTCGGTTTCAAGAATATAAGATGTTATCGTCTCACTAATCACTCGAGATAGTGATCCAAGTGAGCGTGGGTTTAATCCAATGCTCAAATCATATTCGTAAGCACTCATGAACGTTGCAGCAAACATTTGCTTATGTCTAATACTCTTTTAGACAATCCACACACCAATTCACGACAGTCTTCATTCATATCTACTTCCAACATATGAACGACTGTGGCCCGTTTGAATAATTCGATTATTCTTAATAAACTCAATTATTCTGGAAGTCAAAACATGCAAGGTGAAACACAAGAATAATACTAATCCCATATGGCCTCAACCCTTTGAGCATAAATAAAACACGTTTTATTTATCACCATATCGATTACTCATTATTTGTCGTTTCGAGTAATCAACTTCTTACTTGAATTATTACACTTGTCCCATGCTCCTAGCATGCACACAATGTTTACCTATGGTTCTTACTTTTTTGAAATAGACAAATTGAACACATTTCCAATCATTCTCATTTTACAACTCCAAATCCATTTTCTTAAGTGTAAGAATATCAAATTCTTGTTACTTATAGAATATACTAGATTCTAACACTTTATGCAACGATCCTTTTGTAATGTCACTGCACCAAAGTCTCAAAGACTATTGCCAATGATATTACAAAGTCCTCTAATGTAGATTGTTACAAGACAATTCCTTAGATATGATGTCTCTCACTCAAAGTACATTCCTTTGAACATTCTTTTGCATAAAAGTTTCTAATCTAGATTTTCAATATTTACTTCCCAATATAGATACATTTCCATACTTTCCATATGACAACTCATTTCTTAATAGAATCTTTTCTATTCATCATAATGTCAATATGGTCCATTAATACCATGCTTCCAACTACTCACAAGCAACCAATCTTCGTCGAACTTTGGATTGTTCTTTGACAGTTGTTTAATTATTTTAGTCAAAACCGATTCTAGTCCCTTTTCCCTCTAAATGCGCTAGACATTTGGAAAATTTTAGAATGGTCAAACATTAAAGCATTTGCAATCGATCCTATACCCGAAGCGTATGGGACACGATGCACAATGTTTTATTTGCTATGTTCTCAAAATTCGAATTGTGAAGAGGAATGCCGTAATCATAATCGAAATTTTAAGAACACACTATGTACCCTTGACTAAGTTTATTAACATTTCTCAACCTAATCCTTTAGATTTGAAATGAAGCATAATATTCTCTCCCTTAATTATAGCAAAACAACCTTTCAACTCTTACAACTTTGCAAAGTATGACTCTTGTTTTCTATAATTAATATTGCCAACTATGCAATACGTGCCTTAATAATCATACAATCATAACGTTTATGCTCCAACTATCATGATGATTATTATAAAACATAGCACTTATGCTCCCACTAGCTTCGACATGTATTCATAAACATCTTAACTTTCAGAAAGACAATACCTATTGAATTTCTTAAGTCCATGTTTCTAATACTTAGTGCTTTGATAATCTTTTATCAAGGCTTCTTGAACTTATACACCTTGCCTTAGATAGTTCATATGTGTGTCTTAACAATTAAAACTAATTGCCAAACCTCACAATTCAAATTATGGAAAGGGATGTCGTAACCATGATCGAATTCGAGAATGCAATTTTACAATCACTATCTTTTAAAATCTTTCTTAGTGAAAGCATTTTCTCACAATCATTTTCACGAAGGAGGAAATCTTATGACACTTAGATTTAAACGGTGTATGTGTTCCTATCCATGTGAATTTGTTAAAATCCAAAGTTTACGACAAATTCAAACTCATATGGATCGAACTTTCTTAATCTTGATTTCTTGCCTTATGGTAGCACATCTGCCCACCACGTCTTCCAAGTAGTTAAGTATCTCACCTTTTCCTATCAATGTACTTTCCATTGATCAAGGTCCTTGCCTTTTATGCATTCAAATGAGAACTCATAGGACTCACATGCATAATTAACTCGATTGGATTGGCACAGAAACAAAATAATATCTTCACGATAGGTTGTAAACCTCAACTCGTGTGCTAGTGACGATCGATAAGGCTTATTTGATTTGTTCTTGAAACTTTTCAAGACTATTAAGACTCCCACTGACTCCTTGACATATACGATTCTCTTATCAAAACATTTCTTGACAAACAAATATTCAAGAGTTAGTGTAGCTTATATCAAAACAAAGCACTTCATAATTTTGGTCTTAGTTGGTCTTTGTCTTATCCAATACATCACAACTTTCCACAATTGATGAATGTTATAAACCTTCTTAATACTATTCACTCAATGTCACAATCTTGACTTTAAGACTTGTTTTGGAACGAAGTATGATTGACTTCTTGATTTGACCATTTCTTCAATCTTTGATTCCTCTTCTTGGACATACAATTGTACCAAAACTCATTAGAGGATCAATTGAGATATGGTTCTTAATCATTAAGACCTATCATAAAACATAAAAGCTACTCTCCCTTCTTCTTAGAATGGAGAAACTCTTATCTTTCTTCCTACTTGATTCTTCTTATTCGTTTTGCTATTGATCTAAACCCTTTAATCAATTCAAAATTACACTTAATCTTGCAAGTGTAATCATATTTACTAAGCCTTTAGTAAATCATGACGAATATCTTTGTTACTCTTATGGTGAACTTGATCAACACACAACTTTGTGTACTCGATCTCCTAGTCCTTCACTTGACACTTTGTCAATGAATTAGTCCAATTTCCAAATACGAAATTCCTCATTCATCGTGCATCCACGTTGCATGATTCCAAGTTTCTGTCCAATTGAAACTTGGGCGATGAGAAACTCTCCCTATTTGGTAAATTCTTGACATTTCCATAAATAACATAACTAAGAATCATATCCATTCGTTGTAGAAATATTCAAACATCAATTTACATAACGATTTCATTGCAAGGAAGTAAACAAATAAATAAATAAGTCAAACAAAATTTATTTTATTTATAAAAGCAGCGGAAAAGCATTTGTCCTTACAATGCACAATCTATTGAAAACTATGTAAAAAGAAAATTTCTAACAACTCTATCATAACTATCTAAGCTCAAAATCCAATCTTCAAGTCCATGAGATCGAGATCCATCTCTTGTGATTAGATTCATCTTGCTCTCTTATCAAGCTTCCTTTCTTTTCACCGATCCTTCAAAACATTCAAATGCAATCTTATCACATCATGTATTAAGAATCAATGAATAGGAACTTAATGGAGTTAGATAGTGGATTCTTACCTAAAGCGTAGTCATACTTTTGACTCTCCCATCTCTTAGATCTCTTAGGTAGATAGGGCAACTTCGTCTCCAATGCCCCTTCTCTTGGCAATAAAAGCAAATTAACTCCTTTGGAACAACACATGGAACTACTTCAGACATCGCCTTTCTCTTATGATCAAACTTTTCGATCATTGCATGTCTTTCATTGCCATTGTCTATATCCATAGAGGTCTTGAAGGCAGATTCACCAATCAACTTTGCTTTTCTATTGTGCCAAACCATTGTTGATTCAGCAGCAATAAGCATGTAGGTGAGATCTATAAGTGTCACGTCGTGGTTCATCATATAGTACTCTCTTACGAACTCACTATACGAGTTAGGAAGTGACTGAAGAACCCAATCAACAACCATCGCTTCACCGACAACGGATCCCATCATTCTTAATCTATCAATGTGTGACTTCATCCCTAAGACGTGTGCACACACCGACTTACCCTCTTTATGTTTACTTCCCAAAAGGCTTGAGTGATATTGAACCTTTCAATTTTACAATCTTGTGGGTTAGGGAGAATAATTGGAGGAGGAGGAGGAAGTGAAGCATGATTTCTTGTTCCTCGATCGAATCGTGGAATATCATCTTCATGTGGAATGCTTGTTCCACAGGACTTCAGAAGACCATAGTTGTCGAACTTTGACATCGGGAGAAAAACGAATTCAAGTTAGTTGATTGATTGAGTCCTTGGTAAATCACCCAAATGAAATTCCAAGGCTAGGACCCAACACAATATCCTACAACTCGGGAGAGGGGTGCCGTAACCCAAATTGCAGAACATTTGAAGGTAAGTGAATGACGATTCACTAGTTTCCACCATGAAAAACGAAAAAGAAATTTAAGTTTTAAATCTATGAAAACTCCTAGATCCTTTGAGATTCATTGAACATTTCAATGGCATGTTTAAATCTCGGTATGCCCCTCTTGTTTGTGACTGGGATGCCGGGGATCACAAAGTAGGTGTGAATAACCATGCAAACTACATGGTGCCCTCACATGTTACAATCACCTATTCGATGTGCTGGTAAACCACACACACTCCACCGAACTATGACAAACATTGAGTCACCCTTTGCTACCTTTGCTTAGAACCATTTAGTGTGCCGGTAAACCACACACGCTCCACTAATGTCTTTGCAAGGGCACAAAGTGTAATTTCATGGAATTGCATCAATTCACTTTTGCCTAAGTAACTAAGATTGGGAATTTGAAAAACATTTAGTTACTTTGTATTTCATTATACTTATAATGGAAGGTTTCGTCCTATCCTACCCGTTCGGCTAACGACCCTCCACTAATCAAGAGTGCGGTGGGTAAGAGTGGATACCCATTCAATCGCCATTTTATAGGCAATTTCCTTAAACACCCCTTATAGACCAGCTTCGTGAATGAGGCCTACTAACGGTAAGACTGACTTTTACTCATACATATATATAATGTTAGACTTTTAATGTTATATATAGTATAGGGTGTATTTTATACTTTTAAAATACTATGTGGTTAACTTTAATAATTACACTTTTAATTCAATTAAATTGTTAACCTAAACTTTTATGGATTTATTAAACCTATTTTAATTATACTCCTTAATTAATTAATAAAACCATAAAGGTGTGATTTGAACTTTTCAAACCATTACTAGGGTTTTAGAATTTAACATTTCTAATTAAACCTTTAATCAACTTTTAAATTCCAAAACTTGAGGGCAAGTTTTGAAACATTTTTCAAAACATTAGGGTTTTAACTATTTAAATTTCAAAACTCCAAAACTTTTGGGTTCAAATTTAAACTATAAAACCTAAAGGGGAAAATATGAAACCTTTCATAACAACAAGGATCAAATAACAAATAATTTTAAATTAACATTTAATCACATAATTATCCATATTTGATTTATTTAATGATTTCTTGCAAAACAATTTATCAATTTACTCAAAATAATTAATCAATTATCTTATAAGGAAACAATTATCTTGTTAATTGATAATTATCTTTAATTAGATCAAGAATATAGTCATATATATCATAAAATCGGATTTATATTGATCTAACATGATAAGGTAACTATCCATATGCAAAAAACAGCAAGAAATCCCGAGATAAGCATTATCTGACGAATTGACTCGTCGAGTCAGGCATGGACTCGTCGAGTCTGCATGGACTCGGCGAGTTCAGCCATGGACTCGGCGAGTCCAGCCTTCAAAATCCAAAAAATCGAATTTTTCAGTTATACAATGCATCAATACAATTGAAACCAAGCTAGGATCTGATACCACTGATGGGTTTTGGTCATAAGACATCCTATGTGCTCATACAAACCCTAATGCTTGGATCTAGGTTTCTCTATTGTACATGCTTTGAATCCAAGACTATAAACCCTAATTCTAACATATGGAAATCGACATTAACATATAATTAGGTTTAATAACATACCTTGATTGTTATATAGCAATAACAATCACAACTCCACCTTGGATTGACTTTGGAATGCTTAGAGTCACAAGTGTCACTCCTCTAATAGCTTACAAACACCATAAGCAAATGGAGAAGGTATAAAGAGAGAGGTGAGAGGTTAGAATTCGTATCTAGGACCTCTTGGGAAGGGATACACGAATTCATGACCCTAGGGGTGTTTATATATAGGTGTAGAGATAGGGTTTCAGTCATTATACTTATCTAGTTGATTATCCATTAAGCAACCAATAAGATAATCCTTGAATCCTTATCATACTCGAATTCTAAGGCTTTCCAACCTTAAATTCGTCCACCATATAAATAAGATAATCCTTACCTTATTTTGTAACTATCACATAATTACAAATCAGCCCCTCTAGTTTAATTAATTACATTTGATCACAAAACTAATTCTTAATTAATTATTGACCAATATTAATTAAACAAATATGATTTCTCCTTTAATATATTATTCTTATAACATATTAATAAATCATATTATCCTCTCTCTCTTTATTCATTTCTCCAATCAAGTTGCTTTGGTGAAGGCAACCCAAAAGGACCATGCACCATCGGGTCAAGTACATACCAAAATAGTTATGGACTTAGACACTAATCCAACACATAAGTCATATAAAATTTATCTTAATAATATTTCATCTATCACATAACATCTTTGCACATAAGCACATATAACATTCAATTATTTAAATATTTCATATCTTTGTGTAAGATGAAAGTAACTATATACTCACTTTTTAAAGTGGATGACTATAAAGTTGAGAAACGGTTCGCTTCAGTACTTAGCTTTTCCTTCTATGTGACGTAGGTTCGTATCACTAAGTCTTAGTCTTATATTCCTGGTGAGTAATGATAGTCTAGATCTATCAAGTATGAAACAACCAGGTAGAGTCATATCGGAGGTAGGGTTCGTTTAGTATACAAGACATATTGTTTGAAAATCCCACTTTAAACACCTCGCTAAATCCAGCCCAGACATCATCCATGTAAGTAGATCAATCAGTATAATGATTTGGAATCACTGATAAATCTTAGTTATAGGTTCAAGACTATGACTATAATTAAAAGTTACATTTTAATAAAATAAGTGTAACTTAACTTATAGAGCTTTTAGCGAAAACTGGGAATTATGCACGTTGAACTCCAATCTGAGAGCTTCTATTCATCGGCTATCTGACACCGCAGGGATTCTCTGAAGTGGTCGGAAACTCGGGAGTAAAGGGCTAAAAGCTAGAAAGTATTCCAGAGAAAATCAAAGACAGGTGTGTGAGAAATAGACTGAAACTCGCAACTATATATAGCCAAACTCGGAGAGAGCGTCGCGCAAATGGTCGAATCAGGTGACATGGCCTTCTCCAGACCCGATACATGTCAAAATCTTATTGCGGGTAAAAAGTGTGTCACGTTTACGCGCGAAAAATTCTATTTTCTTTAAAAATTCATATTTTCTTCATAAGAGCTCCTTATTTGACATATTTTATATCTACACGTAGTTATTGACAAATTTTGAATAAATTTTTAAAGTTATATTTTTAACAAGCTTAGACTGTTAAATTCCGTACGATATCCATTTTGGATTGTCTTTGTATAGACAGATAGGTAATGATGAGATCTTCAATTCTCGTTTATATTGTTTTTTCCTAACAATCGACCAATTTCAGTTTTGGTTTCTATGCTAACACAGTCGCGCTGAAAACTTTGAGAAAACATAACTTCCTTATATGAAGTCAGACTTGGACGTTCTCAATATGTGCGCTCTCAGTTTTGCGATTACTACGAATTTCGTTTAGATTGTTAAGGCTAATAAGAAACCTATCTAAAATTCACTTTTTATGATATGAAAAGTCGTGTCGGTTTAATCGTGAAACTTCAAAGAAGCATAACTTCTTCATACGAAGTCGGATTTCAGAGTTCTTTATATGTACAGAATCCTTATCACATATAATATAACTTTGGTTAAGATTATTTATCCTAAATAATCTTCTATTAAAAATTTTGTGACAACCGTCAAATTCTAGTCAATTCAAAGTCAAATAAAGTCAACAAGTCAAACCGGTCAGCTCAACTAACCCTTGTGTACTTGGACTTGCGTTCAGTATTTACTAAACAACTCACTATTCTAATAAGAGAACATAAATCGAAAAGTACGTACAACTAGATCTCTTTAACCTAAAACTGTGCTACGTGGCGAGCCAAACTGATAAAACAATGTTGCATACTCATCGGGAGTGTGTAAGATCCTAAAACAAGGCTTAACAGGGTTTACAAACCTTGCCTTCCGAAGCTAGACACTCACAAATACCACACTCGAAACCTCTCTCAATCGTTATCACTCTACCTCTCTCTATTTGAAATCTCTCTAAGTATGTGAAACCTCTCCCAAAACTCTCTTTGTATGAGAAATCTCTATAAGTATGTTAAATCTCTCCCAAGTCTCTCTAAGTATGTGAAATCTCTCCCAAATCTCTCCAAGTATGTGAAATCTCTCTCGAATATCTCTCTGTATGACAAATCTCTCCAAATATGTGAAACCTCTCTCAAATATCTCTTTGTATGAGAAATCTCTCCAAGAATGTCTAATCTCTCCCAAATCTCTCCAAGTATGTGAAATCTCTCCCAAATCTCTCTCAAAAGCTTCCCGTAACTTTTTAGAATCATTCGGGTCATTCCGACCCTTAACCGGGTCAAAAACGGCTTAAAACGGGATAAAAACGAGAAAAATGGACCTTAGGAACCGAAACCCTCTTATAAGAGGCGAAGTTCCTTAGGACCCGAAGGTCCTCTTAGGGACCGAAAGTGAGAGGACCGAACCGAGCCAGGAGGAACCGAACCCAAGAAAAGGAGAAACCGAACCCAAGAAAAGGAGGAACCGAAAGTACTGTTCACCCGAACCGAAGGTACTGTTCACCCGAACCGAAGGTACTGTTCACCCGACCGAAACCTCTTGAGCCGAACCGAAACCTCTTGAGCCGAACCGAAAGTACTGTTCACCAAACGAACCGAAGGTACTGTTCACTACAGTCCGTTCGGTTCGCATATTCTCGCCTTTTATCGCCGAACCGAGCCTCGGTTTCTGATCTCTATTCTCTCGCTCGGTCTCTGATCTCCGCTCCTCGCCTCTCTGTTCTCTCCTTCCCCCTCTCGGCTCCTTCCTTCCTTCTTCTTCCCTCTCGGTTCTGCCTCCCTCTCTCTCGGTTCAGCACCAGAAGGCCGAACCTCGGCCAGAATTTCGCATATTTGCCACTTTTAGCCCATTTTTGATATTTTTAACATTTTAAGCCCGTTTTTCGTGATTTTAAAGCGGGATTTTCTCCAGAAATTATATTTTAACATAATAAACTCTAAATATTCATAATTTAAACATATTTTGATGAAAATCATTATCTAAATAATAAAAATCAAATGGGTGAATTATTAAAGGTGGAGTGTTGACTTTGCCTTATCCAAAGTCACAAGCAACCACCCCACACCCACTCTTTGACTAACCACACCTCCCCACCTTACCTAGGTCACATCAATGTCCCTCACACTCAATTTACCCTCATTCCCACGTTTTTAGAGCTGGAACAAACATCCTCTCTCCTCATTTCTCTCATTTGCCCTCATTTCACTAAGAATCAAACACCACTTTTCTCTCAAACTTTTCCCACTCCAATTTCGAGATTCAAGGCTGATTTTCAAGTGTTCTTCCACTCTTAGTAAGTATAATTCATCCTCCTTATGATTATTTCACTTCATTCTACTCAAATCATGAATATCTTATGCAAATTCCATCATATTAACGTTAGAGCTTCGAATCTTCAAGTGATTCTTCAAGTGTTCTTGGGTTGAACACTTCTCTTCTTCAACAATCATCTACTGAAATCACTCAAGGTGAGTTCATACCCCTACATTTTCATGTTTTCTCAAGTTTTCAGGGGGGGAATACAAGTTACAACACTAAGAACATAACTAGATTTTTCTAACAGCCTTCATCAGAAAAGTTCAACTCCATTCACGGACTGTTTTGGGCATGTTAAAAATTTTTGTTTTCAAAACTGTACAAGGTTCAAATAGTTCAAGTTTTTAGCTTTAAAATGACTACTTGCACATCTCCATACGATTTTTCTACAATTTATGGTGATTTTTACAAAACTGCCTATCATTTCAAACAACAATCCGGACCAGTCTGTGATTATGGACTTTTTCACCCAAGTTAGAGGTCATTATAAATTGTGATAAAAATTATGAGCAAACTAGACACATTTTGTGAACTCTCAGAATTTACGGATCTAGTTTTTGACTTCGTATGATTTTTCTAGGATTTTTCCAAAACAGGGCAGAATTGCTAAATTTTGCCAACAGCATGTAAATATCATAACACTTTGTATTATGTTGAGCAAAGTGTATAATCATAAGTTTTAATATTTGAATGTGTTTCCTAGTTAGTTTATCATTATGAACTGAAACTAAGACATTCATATTAAATATTATTCATTCATATTGGAGCACGTATTATTTAACTATAAAAAGTATAGTTTGAATATATTTATAACACTAATACATTTCCATAAAAGAGTTCATACATATTACATACATTTTAGATAAACTATAATAGGTATAGTTTATGATACATCACTCAACACACTCGTACAAAAAGGGTACATTCATACAATAAAGATTTATATTCACACACATTTAACGTAAACTTGTTATCCTATATTGTGAGTTTCTCTATTTTTCTCTCTCTCTCTCTCTCTCCCCGTACGTCCGAGTGCGGGATATAATTCCTGGTAGTTATAATCAGAATCTCAACTTGATACTTGTATATAGATCTATATTGGGTTTGACACCCCACACCTTTCTGCTAGCTACAGTTGGACCTGCAGGTCTACGGGTGACAAATGTCATTTTAATTTTCGCGACGCCTGAGAACGTCGTGGCAGGTTCACATAGTCATAGTATGATTATAGCGGCTCACATAGGATATAACAATCCATAAGTTTACGGGATTTTATTTTTAAAACCTAAATGAGTTTTATGTCGATTTAAAATCACTTTTTATCTCTAGGGGTACAAATACAAAGTGTCGGGTCTCTATACAAAGTTATATTGATATTAAAACTATTCTTCCTCTAGAATTGTTAGACTTCAACTATAGTCGCTGAGTGTATATGTTTGAGTCATATAAGAATTTAGTCTTGGTTGGCCTAGAATTGGTGGTGCCCGCCTCATCTCCTGTTCCTCGTTGGGTTGTGGACCTAGGGCAGACCCACTATATTCAACGTTTTATCTAATTTAAATCTTATATAACTTATATACACTGGACGATTATAGAGGAACTCTACGGGTCATTCTAGGGTTCATTAATGCATCATATAGGAATATTTCTATTCATACTTAACTAAGAAAATATTTGATTTTTTAGAAATCAAACTATATCGATTTTTCAAGGAAAAGCGGTTTCTACTTCAAACAAAACTCTTATGAACTCACCAACCTTTGTGTTGACACTTTTTAAAACTACTTGTATTCTCAGGAAATCAGTGAAACAGGAAAACTTCATCGCTTTGAGGATGGAACGCTAAACCGTCAACAATTTATTTTGTCATCATAATGTAATTGCTTTTGAAGCATATAAACATATACTTTGGTGTAACTTTTGCAATTATATATATGGTGGTTGTTTTTACTTTGAACACTATTATACACGTTGTTGTGATACTGTACATGAAGTCCTCCACCCCCAGACGTTTCCGCCATCCTTGGTTTGGGGGTGTGACAGATTTGTTTTTATCTCTTTTTCTATTTCAATTGTCTAGCCCGAATCTACATGTATTACACATATAAGTTGTTATGAAACTATGTTTTAGAGCTGCATTCCACAAATGAAGGTACAATCTTTAAGGTAGATTTTTATACTACACCCAATCCAACATTTGTTACTAGAAATTTCAAAAGAATATATGTTTGTTTGCGTCCTTTAAAGGAAGTATTTAAGGCATGTATTAGAGATTTTTAAGGTTTAGTTGGTGCCTTTATGAAAGGGTCATTCCCTGGTTAAATTTTTACAGTAGTTGGTATGGACTCAAATAATGACATATACCCCCTTGTATATGTCATTGTTAACACCTGAAAACACATCCTCTTAGAAAGTGATTTTTGGAATGCCTTGATGATGACTTGGACTTGAATGCACACTCTAATTTCACATTTGTGACTGACATACAAAAGGTTAGTACATCATTAATGTAGTTACTTATAGATTTGTCATTAAATATTAACTAACTAGTATGTTAATGTGTTTATGGTCTTATTCATGCCTTAGCACAAATGTTTCATTGTGTTCAACATGAGTTTTTCCTCATACACATCAATAAAATATGGAAAGGAAAATAGTACAAGGAACACCTATGGAAGCGTGCTACAGCAACCACTATCTTAGAATTAGAACATTTCTAGAAAGAGATCAACTATTATGACAAGGAAGCTTGTAGGTGGCTTAATCAAATTTACACTCATCATTGGGCTAGGAGTAACTTCAAAGGTACACCAGATAACTATATGCTAGTATACTTTAGCTTAGCAATATATTTACATGTTCAACCATTTATTGAAAAGTATATATATATATATATATATATATATATATATATATATATATATAGAGAGAGAGAGAGAGAGAGCGAGAGAGAGAGAGAGAGAGGTAGGTTCCGTTGAGATTAAAAATAAAATAGAGATCTTGAGATTCAACCTCAGCCACGTATTTCACATCTGCTGCTCTAACCCTTCGGCGTACCGGCGCGACAGGTCTGGTGTAATCATAAATGATTACACAGTGTCACCCGTTCCTTTCTCCTCTGCCACCATCCCCACCACCGTAACCGCCACCGCCACCACCACTACCACCACCTCTGACACCAGTCGACCCCACCATTGTCACCTCCATTATTTATACCACCGCCACCTCTGTCACCACTACCTCTTCTGCGACTAACTGTAATAATCATTTATGATTACTCAATCTGTGAACAGACATATATGTATAATCATTTATGATTATGCATATACGTATAAACATATATAATCCTGTATGATTATACCTCTCTACCATATAATCATTTATGATTACGCATACATCGTTGCTGCTGGTACGTTGGAGCATTAGAGCGGCAAATACGAAATATGTGGCTAAGGTTTAATCTCAAAATCTCTACTTTTTTTTATTCTCAAGTGAACCATCCCCTATATATATATATATATATATATATATATATATATATATATATATATATATATATATATATATATATATATATATATATATATATATATATATATATATATGTGTGTGTGTGTGTGTGTGTGTGTGTGTGTGTGTGTGTGTGTGTGTGTGTGTGTGGTACTAAACAACATGTCTCAACGGTTTATGGTAGGATGTGCATGTTATGGACATAAAAAAAACATATGTTGCAGTTGTAGGAGATGGGAAATTATAGGGATCCCTTGCAAACATGCAATAGCAACTCTAGACGAAATGAACAAGAATATTGAGCACACAATAGATCTTTACAAATGGATCCATAAAGTGTAGTGGTTAGATATATGAAGAAAGCATGTAAATTTTAAGGTTGAACCCATAAAAGAAAGAAGTATGTGGCCAATGAGTTAGTGTCTAGCCAAATTAACCCCTCCCCTACATCACAAGAAAGTTTGTAGGCCTAAAAAGAAGAGGAAGCGGAGTAAGGATAACAAATTGAACCAAAATCAAAAATCAAACCAATATAGGAGTAAAAAAACAAATCAGTGGAGATGGAGGTTGTCAAGAACAAGGGGATAACTCCAAGACATGTGGATGTCAAGGTAGGGGTAGTGAAGAGGGTGGTCAAGGTGGTTGTCATACACATGGTCAACGTGGTAGTCAATAACATAACCAAGGTGTGAACTAAATGGATGTATAGTTTGGTTTCATTTAGGTTATTACATGTTACTTCGAACAATGTTTATGCTTTGTCATGGTGGTAAATACGGTTTAAAAAACAATGGTTTCTTTTGGGGTAGCACTTTGTGGCAATTTTTATGGTTAAGTATTTGTCATGTTTAAGCATTAATGTTGTATGTAAGAGTAATATTGGTATGTATGTCATTGGAATTAAACCGGTACCATATGTAATACATCATCTAGAAAACAGATTTTGCATTACCTTTAGCATTACTATAAACCTTACATTTACAACTACATGTGACCTACATATGATCGTAGGTCGCATTCATAAAATCAGATTTCATAATTTCCCCGAAAAAAACCAACCCCCCAAACTTATCATTACCACCTATATGTATACACCAATGCAATAAACAAGCAAAACCCAATTGTATAACAAACAAATCTTAAGCTGTATTGTTTCAACATTAAAGAATTGGATCGATGCTTCCATCCTATTAATATTCATCAGCAAACCAAGGTTAATTGAATTTGACCTTGCACACATGGGTGGGTCAACCCATCCATGAAATCCACACCTTGACTCCTGTGATTTCCGAAAATAACAATCTCTAGTGCACAAATAAGAAAACACATGTATTGATTTTTTTGTAAGAAAAACCCATAATGTTTTAAGATTGACATACCAATTTAGGGCACGTGAAAAAACATCGACCAGGGTTAAGCGATTTCCATGACATTTTCAGAATAACGACTCTTACACAAAAGCACACAGCCATGTTGCTTGATTTTTTTTTACCTTACTTGTATAGAAGAAGAGACATTTGGTAAAGGACAACGTGAAGCTAAAGGGAAAAGTTAAAAGACAATTTTACCCTCGGATGATAGATACGTGGAGTGGGTTAACAAATGAGAGATAACATGGATTGTTCTATGGACTAAAAACACAATAAAAACCGAAAATGATGAAGTTTGTTATTTTGGACTCATATGGACCAAAAAAAAAAAACAGTAAGCCACGATTACCAAATTTATGGTTTTCTCTAGTTTTATTTGTTTGAGTTAGTTAACTCTCCGATATTGTTGTGCTGGAAAAAAAAACATAAAAATTACCGGTTATTTGGACAAATTTAATTGGAAAAGTTTGATGCCTTTCAACATTGAAGGGTTTAATGTATTTATATGATCACACAATATTATGTATTTTTCAATATTTTGCCAATATAAGAAATAATCTAACATAGGACTTACAACCTACGTTTACAGGCTATTTGAACAAAATGAATAGAAGAATTCTGATGTGTAGTACCTTTTAACAGTCAGAAAATGAAAGTAGTATTTTTTTAATTTTTTTCTGATTAAAATACCATAAAATAGCTTGTATTTTTCAATAAATGACACAAGGAAAATTCCCAACAAATTCGGAATTTCACACATAATTTGGCGGGCAAAATGCAAGAATCTGAAAACCAGTTGCAAACCGCTTCCACTAATTAGAAAAACAATCTTCACAACACAAAACACCATTAAACAAAAAAAAAAAAAAAAAAACAAGTAAATTAAAGATTCTATTGATGGTAACGTGGCGGTGGTGGCCCACCTTGTGGTGGGTACCCATTCTGCCCGTTATAGTGACCCGGCCCATGACCCATTTCAGATGGCATTCCTTGCTGCTGATGTGGCATGTAAGGATGATTATGCATCTGTTGTTGCGGATGTTGATGTTGATGTTGCTGCATATGCATTGGCATGGACTGGGGCCCAGCTGGAGCACCCGGGGCCCACCCTCCTGACGACTGAGGTGCTGCTGCTGCTGCTGCTGCGTACCCTTCTGGTGCAGGGATGTACTGTGCACCACCACCACCGTATTGTGGCGGCCCTGATGGTGGTTGTTGCCCCAAGATGGACGGTTGTGAATTCATCATCTGTGCGCCAGCTGGCACTGTGTAATCTCTACTGCGGTCATTGTTCACCTGTAAATATGTTTAATGAAAACATTACGAAATTTGTCTTTTTGGGATGAAAAGGGTAAAATGGTCATTTTACAGTATACCTTGATGCTGAGATCAGTGTGTCGAGAATAAGAGATGTGAAGCTTGCAAAACCCTCCATCATATATACAGTGCCCTTCCAACGCTTCCTTGGCTACAATAGCTGTCTGAACATCTGAAATTTATAATATTTTTAACATTTTACAAAATTATATAATAAGTTTTTCAACACTTGTCATCAAAAAAAAAAAATTATAATAATCAAGTCTCACCAGGGTATTGAATTAGAGCCTGAACTCCACCATTTTTGTCAAACATTGCTATCTTTAAAACAGGCCCAAAAGCAGAAAATACCTGTTTACAACAAAGTGAGATTAAAAATGAAAAACACATATGATCAAATAGAAAAAAAACACAAATATTTGTATATATATACCATGTGTAAAACATCCAAGGTGACTGCATACTGCATGTTTTCAATAGAAGCAAGAAGAACATTACTCTCGGATTCAATCTTCTTTCCATCTAAACCCAAACTGAACTGAAAAAGCAACAAACTAGTAAGCATACAATATATAAATATAAAATACATACAATATATAAATATAAAATACAACAAAAAGTTGAGTAATTTTACAAAACAATCCTTCAAGCTATTATTATTTTACAAAAAGTTGACTTTACCTGACCAGTAGCATCTATTGCTGAAGATGCAACAGGAAGCATAGGATTTGTATAGTCCCTTAATAAATAAAATTATTACGTTAGAGGGGCAAAACTGTCATAAAAAGAAATCAAGTCGGAAAGCTATAATAGTCGTATATACCTGCTACGATGACTCTGGAATTTTACACTCAAATCTGTATGTGCAGAATATGTTATCTTAAGAGAACATGGTCCAAGCTCTGGAATCAAATACCTGCAAATCCATAGGGGCAAAAACGTCAATTTAAAAACAATAACCATAAACCCATACTATATTAATATAATCTCACCTGGGAATACTTCTTCCATCAAGAGCATCCTTTGCAGAAGTAGCAGTTTCTGAATCTGTAAACTGCACAAGGGCCTGAAAACAAAATATATTAATATAATATAAACCCACTTCCATACCATGTCATTCTTAAAAGATATTAAAAATAATAATAATAATAACACACCTGAAATCCAGCTGTCTTCTCAAAAGTTGTGATTTTATGCACAAAACCAAACGCAGAAAACACCTATACAACAGAAAGATTTAGAAATTGAGGAGTAAAAAGCTATATAAGTAACATTATCCAAGACATACAGTGCAATATGACACACAAAAGAATTCAGATATATTAACCAAAGAATCTTTTTTTTCTACAAACAAAGGTATAATGTAATATGCAAAACATTGATAGGGTTAGTAAGGCAGCTTATAAAAATGTCTGAATAACAAAAAAAAAAACATATAGGGCACAAGAATTAGAATACTTCAATTTAGAACATCTCCAATTTAGTGAGAAGGTGACCAATCAATAGTTTTAATCGACTTCTGTCAGCACAGGTTCCACTTCCCAAGCTTCTATCATATACATTAAAAGAAATTAGCACAAGACATCATACAAAAAACACACACACACACCTAGACTATGTGTCTATTATGTATATATAGTCATTAAACCAAATTCTTGACACTACTTCTATAGTGGTAAGTTTCATGTCTACTTTGTCCAGTTCATATAGTAAAGAATGCATACACAAAGTAATGATGGTTAGAAGAACATTAATTTTTAGAGTATGTGATAGGGAAAATCTGAAAAGCAAAATAAAAAGTATGACTATATCCTAAACTCTAATAAGTGTAGGGATAGGAAGAGATGAGGAGGAAGAAAGAGGCAGTGTTAAGGAAGGGGAAAGGAGAAAAGGAGACAAACACACATGCGCTCTTTCTCCCCAAGCAATAAGCTTCTTCCATTGAAGATAAATCCTTGATATGGGCCTGCTGATCCATTTACATTTGACGTCAAACAGTGAAGCTTAAGCTACAACCTAACAAGTACCAAATGCTATAGATATATATTGGCATCATCTATCTACTTTTATTGTATAACTTACCTTCTTTAATCATGTTGTACATGAAAAGGTGAAATTACTTACCAGGTGTAAGACATCAATGCTGACAAGGCGAGCATCATTGCCCTCTATGGTTACCAGAAGTACATTTCCAGCAACATCTGCAGAGGTTTTGTTGTTCACAATTTCTTGCCTGTTGGAATACTGTAGGTAGACAGTTTTCCCTCGCACCTGAGCTGGTTCTGATGATGAAGCATAATATGATATCATTGCTATAGCTTGATTTTGTTCAGCCTATAATGAATTTTGACAGAAGAAGGCATTAGGGAGACTCAAGATTCTTTCATACATCCAATTGACATTTAACACTTACAAATTCAATGAAGGCTTGATTCCTGTTTGCTCCAACATTACACTTTGTGTTCACAACTTTACCAAACGGCTTCCCAAGTTCAATTAGTTCCTCTTCAGTGCATTCCCATGGCAAGTTTCTCAAATGGAGAACCTTGGATGGGGTCTGTGTGTACCGGAACTGAGGCTGACTGGAGACGGATGCCATCTCGCACTATAAACCTAAATGTGCACAAACAACACAGATTGATTAATTGATTGTTTCTTCATCAACATTTGAACATAACAGCATTAAATATGATTATGAAAAAATTTAGTCTGTTTCACATCCCAAAACACCCAAAAAAAATGTCAACAAGATTATTACTCTCGTAGTAAATCTGGAAATCCAATTCGAACGCTAACCAAAAAGGATATATGTGATACGAAAACACCTTATATGAGGTGAAAAACCAACAATCGATGGCGTTCAGTGTATTTCAAGACACCGAAATGAATTTGACAGAATGAGCAAGCAAAGATTAGATAAACATCTCCAGTGAGATCCACATACGTTTCGGATATACAAACAATAAAGTAGGGCACGATATATTACGGGGTTACCTGATGTAGACGATGAAGCTGTTGTTGGCTTCGGAAATTAGGGTTTGAAACTAGTAGGAATGTAATAAACAAAAAAGAAATCGCGATTTAGAGTCGGCAGATAGAGAGCAAACCACAGCGATAATGAGTAGGGCAAGGATAGATTGTAAAAGTAACGGGGCTTCACAAATCACAACTATCTTCTTCACCTCCGTTACATAAAATTAAAAACAATGGGTTTTATTCCATACTCTTGGAAATTTTTAATAAAATATTAAACTTTTGTTTAATAAATAAAAAAATAACTATTTAATATTTTGTTTAAATTAATAGAAAAATATATATTTTGATTTTAAAAGAAAATAATACTAAATAATTGAGATTTTTCTGTTTAAAAAATATTACAACTTTATCAAAAAATTCTAAAATAATATAAATTTTCTACATAAAACCTTAATTTAATGCAAAATACTTATTTGATGTTTAAAAATCGGTTCCAACGTGTTAAATTAAATAAAAATACATATAAATAAGGTATTTTGTAGATATCTTTCATAATTAAGTTTTGTTGAGATTCTAAAAAAAATAAAAATCTTGAAATTAAACATTAGTCACATATTTCGCATTTGCTGCTCGGACATTCGAAAGTATCGTTGTGGCGGGTAAGTTATATTCATAAATGATTATACATCATCGTTTGTTCCTTTTCCCCTCCCACCACAACCGCCACAACCATCTCTACCACCAACCGACCTTACCACTGTTACCTCCATCACCTATACCACAATCATCTCCTTCGGTACCAACCACCATAATCATAGATGATTAATCACTTTGTAAACAAGCATATATGTATAATCATTTATGATTATACATCTCTGTCATATAATCATAATCATTTATAATTAGACATTATCATGCCGCACTGGTACGTTGGAGCACTAGAGTGACAAATGAAAAATATGTGGCTAAGGTTAAATCTCAATATCTCTATTTTTTTTAGAATATTAAAGGAATCGTCCTCTATCTTTTATTTGATAATCAGTTGCATATTTATTCTTTGTAATTAGATAACATTTGACTTTATTTTTAATACTCATATTGACCAACTTTGTAAACCCTCAAAAAGACAAATAGCTCATTGTATTCAATATCTAATAAGTTTCTATCTATAATCAAAAAAAAAATGACGTTTCTAAAAAACTGAATTAACCCAACGATCGAAAAGGTTGAACCGAAAATCGATCATCAGACCAGTTCAACTAAAAACTCAGTTTTTAAAATATTATACTTATGTATTATCTTGTTTTTGTTACATAATTTAACAATAATGTGTCTCCAATCGGACATATACAAAGTAAAAGAAATAATATCCTAATATAATATGTCTGAAAGAAGCAATACATTGGAACTAAACTACAAAAACACAACTAATAAAACGTAAAGTGAAAGTGTGTGGGACACGTGTTAAATGATTTCCTTAAAATATGCCCTTATATGCAGGTATCTCGTATGTTTGAACAATCATGACAAATTGTATTATCATATTTATAAAGAAACACTTGCCTAAAACATCATAGAAACTGAGAACATATCTACGAGCTCCCAACTTCGTCGATTGTGGTTGTTGTGATTTCACTATGATATGCTATATAGTTATCACAAACCTCGCTTAAATAAAGTATGCATTTCCTTTGATAGGGATAGATGTAACAACCCAAAAATCCATAAATAAAAATCTCATTTTTAAATCAACTAAAATCAATCAAATCACCAAATCAAAACATCAAAGTATGCCAATGTGAAAATAGTTATCAGAGTACAAATCCCAAAAATCATAAAAAAATGATAAGGACGGTGATAGGGGTGTCAAACCCAACAAACAATAGGAGTACAAAAGACTCCAAATACACTGCTTTAATGCACTAAAGAGTAGTACAAGGCAAGCAAGGTTGAACCACAGAGACACGGGACAAAAGTCTATACCTTTTTGCGCAAGGTACTTTGGCCACAAAAGGGGGTTTTGTTTGCAAAAGTCAAATAATGAAAATACCAATCAACTTTGGAGCATGCAGAAAATGAAATAGATTTGTAAACAAATTGTAAAAGTGATTCCAGTTCTAGTTCTCAATGTTGTCATTTAACCTGATTGTGACTTGATGTAATTTATGATTACTATTCTAAGCTGGTACTGGAAGGTATTAACACGCTCTAATACCTCTCGATTACCAATTTATCTAACCAAAACACGCTCTTTGACTAGACCTAGCTTTACTAATTCAACCTAAACACGCTCTTAGATTGTATTGAAAAACTGCATTAAGTTTTGTACAAGCTTCCCAACAATGTTCATTTCTTCTCATACGCTCGGAAGTGTGAAAACATATGATAAATGTTCTACAATAAGAAAACCTATTGTTTGTTACCAATCATTAACTTTATAGAACAATTAGGTGCCCTAAAAGTTAATTAACTACACAAAAATTCAATTCATGAAAGTGGCCAATCAAACACAAATCAAATTTAAGGATTCTAGTTTAAACAAGAACATAATCACTAGAATAGAATCACAAATCAAACATCAAATCATATGCTTCAAGTCAAGCAATCAACATGTTTTGAACAAGAACTAGAAACTAGGGTTTCTTAGCCACACATGGCTAAGAACAAATCAAACAAGAATAAAGATGGAATTGGAATGTTTAATTCTTACAAAAATGAAATCCAACGTGTTTGCAATGATTAGGTCTTCTTAAAAGCTCCAAAAATTCTCCTAGAATCGCCCTCAACTCCTCCAAAAACCATCTATTGTGAAATGACGACATCTTCACTTGCTTTATTAATGTTCATGGTCATGCATTTTTTAGCATGGCCATGCCTTTTGCCCATGCGTTTTTGGCATGGCCATTTGTCTTGACCATGTGTTTTTGGCATGGCCCATGGTTTTTGCTAAAATCCCAAAAAAAAAAAAAAAAAAAAAGTCTTCACTGTTGGCTCCATCTTCAATCTAGCTTCACCACGAGTCATGTTGCTCAAATATAAGATGATAAAGGACAAACATGACCCGTGTCGGTGTGACAAGAATAGTGTTTCAAACATAGTCCTTTGCTGTAATAATAATGCACGATGACTCGGGTTTCATCTTCATGTTTTCTGCCATGGAATGACCGGTTCATCTTCTCTTCATGCTCCAAAGCTCCATGCATCCATACATCCATGCTCCATGTTCCATGCTCCATAATGCCTAGCAAAATAAATAAAAAATGGTGAAGTACCAGGAATTCTTAATGAAATATGCAATTGCCCAAATAATTAACTAAATGCAAGAATTATGAAGTAGAATGCTATGAAATGACAGAAATAACATGCAAAATAGGTGCATAAAATGCACCTATTAGATGGGTGGATGCTCTGCGATCTGGTCGGGCCCTTCCCTTTCGAATTGAAAGTACCTGAAACAAAAACTTAAACCGTAAGCATAAAGTTTAGTGAGTTCCCTAAATACCACATACCATACATCATACATACATATCATACTCAAACATGTATGGGTCTATTTCACCCATGAGTCCCTTCTGACTCCCTGAGTCCCTTCAAAATCCTTTGGTATCTTCCAACCAGTATGGGTCTATTTCACCCCTATAGTTAAGCATACAGTCATACTAGGAAAAGTCACGAATACAGCAAGCACAAACAGAATTATCATTAAGTGTCACAAAGATCACTATTATTCTACAACATAATCTAGTGAGTCGAAATTGGTGTCTTCAACCCACAAGTACAGCGAGGAGACTCATATCAGTCTGAAGATAGGCAAATCACACTCTCGGGCTACTGGTACCACGTCCTTACACCGAACATATCTAAATTAACCTTAATAAATAGTCAGTGTAAAAACCCATAATAGATGATCCAGATTATCATTTTTCATGCTAAAGGTAAAAGACCAATTTACCGTTCTCTCAATTTCCCCAATTTAACCATGGCCCAAGTCCCTAAAGATCCAAAGCCCAAGAATAACCCAAAAACCTAAGGCCCATAATTGGCCCAAAAGGCCTTCTAGTGACTACGCCATGCGTACCACCATTACGCTCTGCGTACAACCATTAATAGCAAAGGAAAAACAGGTGTTGAACGCCTTATGTTGAGCGTATGCATACATATGCCCAACATACTCCCCCGATGACCAAAACTCACACTAAGCACTTAATGTCTTAAGTCCAAACATCTAAATCACAGATCTTGCTATAGGGAATCGTTAAAAAGGCATTGGCCTGATGACTTTGTATGGCTCAAAAAGTCCCAACACCTATTTCTAACATTCTAACTTCATATTATGTCCATCAACTCATGCATGTTTGAGCTAAATCCGTCAAGATGTTATTTTTATGCATTGGGGACCTCAAAAACATCAAGATCCACTATCCTAAGCTTCTGGAGTAGCTTATACTCACATGAATCAACCCAAGGGACCAAGATATGCCAAAAACCCTAAACTAGCTAGTCGTAAGAGATTAATCAACAAGGTTAATACTTTATACCTCCAAAAGAATGATCAAGGTGAGCAAGGGCTAGATTTACGAGTTTCATGTCAACAAGTTCTTCTCCAAACGGTTCTTTTTTCTTCAAGATGCACCAAAACACACAAGAGGCTCAATATTATCTGAAAAGAGGTTAGGGTTTCGCGGGAACTGATTTAGGATGAAGAGGCTGGTGATAGAAGAGGTCTTGAGGTTATAAAGGGCTTAAATAGCGTCCAAACCCTAAATTTTAGGGTTTGCCCATAACTCGAGTACACCCTACGTACTTTAGGTATGCCCAGCGTACCAGGGGGGAGACCTTATGCCCAAGACTCGACAAGGTACGTCCTGCTTACCTTAAATACTCCCAACTTAATTAACATAAATTCAAAATAATTAAACACTTAAAATTTAAGGAATTTACCTAGGAACTGAGCATTACAATTCTCCCTCACTTGAATTAGACTTCGTCCGTGAAGTTCGCTTCCGTAAATAACTTTGGATAGGGCTTTCTTATCTCCTCCTCAGGCTCCCATGTCCATTCTGAACCCCTTTGGAGCTACCATTGCACTTTCATTAGATCCACAACCTTGTTTCGCAAATTCTTTGTCTTCTTGTCTAGGATCGCAAACGATCTCTCTATGTAATTTAGGCGCTCATCCACCTAAATATCCTCTAAAGGAACCACTACAGAATCATCAACCAAGCACTTCTGCAACTGAGAGACGTGAAAAGTGCTATGAATTTGACTGAGATCCTTGGGTAGCTCCAAACGATAAGCAACCCTGCCCACCCGCACAATATCTCTAAAATGACTGATATATATAAGGCCTAACTTTCCCTGCTTCTCTGAATCGGATGACATCTTTCCAAGATGCCACCTTCAAGAGTGCCTATCCCCAACTTGAAATTCCAAATGTGATCAGCGTCTATCAGCATAGCTTTTTGTCGACTCTATACGGTCTGCAATATCCCGCATACCTACTGGATCAACTCAGTAGTCCTGAGCACCACCTCCGTTGTGACATCCCTATTTTCACGGCCAGAAAAGACTGATTTTGTTTATGCTTTATAAAAATCAAAGTACCTCTTTCAATAAAAATGTTGCAGAATTTGTTGCCAGTAAAACATGATAAATACGTTATCAAGGCATTTCCGAAGAAAAGTATTTTTAATTTGTTTTAAAACATTTGGGATGTCATCGTCAATGCAGAAACATAAGCATAAACAGAACTTACATTTATTTACACTAGTGATCTACATCTCTTTAATCTCTCAGTGTAATGTGACTTCATCTCAACACCTGTAATATAAATAAACTGAGTGGGTCAGGTTAGGAAACCTGGTGAGTATATAAGGTTTTCAACCCACAATAATATAATTATTATGTTTAAACAATCAAACAATCGACACAATTACTCATCCCCATTATCTTCTTTACTCTCAAGGATCTATCCTAAGAGTCATCTATCCCAGATTCGTTTATTCTGAAGTCCTTTGCTTTCGGAGTTATAGGACTGGAACTAAATCCATAGCTGCTAATGCTCGTTCGTAAAGCACTAATTCCATAGTTGTTGGGTACTAAATCTATAGCTATCAGTGTTTATCTAATAGGTACTAAGTCTATAGCTACCAATTCCTAATAGGTACTAAGTTCATAGCTACCAGTATTTGTCTAATAGGCACTAAGTCCATAGTTGTCGATGTTATTTGTTAGGCACTAAGTCTATAGCTGCCAATGTTTACTCACATCATCTTTTATCTCTCATCACTCATCTACCCATCTCATATCCAACATACTTGTATATTTAAAATATGTATACAATTCAAATCATTTAAAACATATATAAAAAAAACGTTCATCCAACATAGACAACAAGTATTCAGATAATATGCACACATAGCACCTAGTTTATATAAAATACTTTATATATATGTGTAAGATGAAAGTAACTATGCACTCACTTGAGAAGGTGGTGACTCGGTATTCGGATAACGCTT
This sequence comes from Lactuca saligna, assembly GCF_052625555.1. Lineage (NCBI taxonomy): Eukaryota > Viridiplantae > Streptophyta > Magnoliopsida > Asterales > Asteraceae > Lactuca > Lactuca saligna. Next base: position 5,639,121 of record NC_136424.1, read on the forward strand.
CGTTTACTTTAAAATAATTTCCTTCGATGAAACCTAGTATTATTACCACTAGATTTTAGTCTAATATTTACCGTGACTAATTATTAGTATTGTTATTATTATTATTATATAAGCGTTTAAACAATACTTTCCAACCACTATGTATAGACAGGGGCCAAACATAAAACATCGGAGGGCATGACCATTTTGGCGTATAGCACTTCTGAAATCCAACAATCCTATGCGTCCCTTTAAACGAAATTCCCCATACCGCGAGTAGTTAAAAAGATATTATAACGACACTTATATAAGTCATAATAATAGCTCAAATATTTATTATAAGTTCATAATAGCAATATTAATTTTAAATATAATCTATATTAAAATAGGGTAAGCATAACTTACTTACAAAGGGATTTTAGCTAGGAGTCGGGCTCTGCAGGAGCAGAACTTCGTCGCTGAATCTTTCTAAGAAAGATTCGTGCAGCACTTCAACGCTCACCTTACTATACTAAAAACTACAGAAAGAGAAGTCGAATCATGAGGGACCGAAATGCTCGAGGGATAAGGAGAGAAAGACTCTTGAATCAAGAGAATGGTGCAAGAAATATGAGAGCCCAAGGCTCTTATTTATACTAACTGAATTTTCAAAAAGTATCATCCATAATTACTTAATGACCTTTTAGTTATATAAACAACTAAACACCCCTCTATAATACTATTTTAAATGGATTTAATGATATTTGTACTAAAATAATGTCGAAAGAACTCAACATTAGTCTTATAATGACCGCATTGTCGATACTTTTCTAATGATATATACATAGGTATATATATGTGTACGTATATATGTTTTATACTTTATTTTAATACGTAAATATGCTATTATAATTTGTAACTCGTTGATACGAACTCCGTTTTTTACGTTCTTCATATCCACACGTAGGTGGAGACATACTCAACAACTTTCGTTTAGACTCCGTCGGCTAATTTTGACTCTATTTTTAAAGTTATATTTTTAACAGGCCGGAATAGGATTCATCCGTTAAAATCTCATAACTTCTTCATTCGATGTCCATTTTCGTCTGTCTTTTTATCGTTACGCTACTAATAACGAGATCTTCGATTCTCGTTTAGGTTGTGTTGGCTAAAAACCGCTAGATCTAATACTCGAATTTCGGGCTGTACACCGCTAAGCCGAAACTTTGAAAAATCATAACTTTCTCATAAGAAGTCGGATTTGGGCGTTTTTTTTATGGACGCTCTCAGGTTAACATATTCTACGACTTTCATTTAGATTACTAAGGATAAAATAAGCTCTATAATAAATTCACTATCTACGTCTTCGCGGTGCCGTGTCGGTTCCGTCGCTAAACTTCGACGGGCCATAACTTCTTCGTTATAACTCGGATTCCGGCGCTCTTTATATGTACGGAACCCTTAAGACATATTCCACAACTTGGTTAATATTATTTATTCTAAATAATCTTTTGTCGAAAAGTCGCTTTCGACCCCTATTATCTCTAAATTGACTAGCCCGGATCTACGGGCGTTACAATTATCTTCCCCTTAGGAAGATTATGTCCCGAAATCATCAATGAAACACGACTCACATGATGACTCTATATATTATCTCTTCATCCTAAGTAATAACCGTAACTTTGATGTTTCTTCGAATGAGTATCTAACTCTAAGACTTTCTGACTACAGGTGGTGCCCGATCTTGGACCCGCTCTCTATCTCATGTTAGACTTCCAAAAAACATGATAATGATGTTATCAAAACATTTCCAAAGAAATGTATTTTTATTTAAACCACTGGGATGACATCATCAATACATAAACATAAGCATAAACAAACCTTACATCCATTTACACTAATGATTTACATCTCCTTTAATCTCTCAGTGTAATGTATGTTCGCATCGATACCTGTGATTCAAATAAACTGAGTGGTTCAGGTTGGGAAACCTGGTGAGTACATAGGGATTTCAATCTCAAAATGTTATATATATATATATATGTATGTATGTATGTATGTATGTATGTATGTATATTAGAACTCACAATATATACAATTTCACCTCATATAAACAGTTTTACCCCACCCCCTTCGAACCTCACGACAACACGGTCTATACTATCGGATCCAAAATTAACCTATTTACCTAATACATAATCCCGGATCGGGTATGTCTAATCCATGCTCTCGGGTGTGTCTAATCCATGTCTAATCCGTGTATATCTCACTCGTACTCATAAGGAGATTCTACCCAATATTCCTTTTAATTAATTTAGGTTTACTTTGTATCCTAAGTCATCATATATTATCAGATATGCGTTTAACACGTATTTCATGCAATATCAAATATTTCACACATAAAAATATTTTGAATACTTTAATCAATACTTGTATTGAAATCATGTTCATGAAATGGACTATACACTCACATGTTAAAGTGATGATTCCAAACTCGGGTAGCACTTCGCTTCTAGCAATTCTATCTGCCTTTAACGAAACCTAGTATCATTACCGCTAGATTTTTGTCTAATATTTTATCGCGACTATTTATGAGCGATAGTGTTTTATAAGTGTTAAACAATATTTTTTAACTACTATGTACAAACAATGGATATACATGAAACACCGAAGGGCAGGACCATTTTGGGATTTAAGCAATTCTGAAATTTAATAACTCTATGCGACCCTTCAAACCAGATTCCCTGTACCATGAGTAGTTAAAATATATTACAATAACACTTTGTATATTATATTTTGTAATATATATATATATATATATATATATATATATATATATATATATATTGTTTATAAGTTCATAGTAACAATATTGAACTAAAACATAAGCTATACTTAAAGTAGGGTAAGCATAACTTACTTATAAGGGGGTTTAGCGAGAAACCAGGCTCTGCGTGGGCAGAACTTTTGAGCCGAAAGCTCTTTTTCTTGGGGTTTTCCGGTGTTCCGGGACTCGCTCCTAAAACCTAGGAGGTGCTAGGAAAAAGCCTAAAGGGTTTGGGGGTGTTTGGGAGAGAATGCGTGAAAAAGGTGTGAGAAATGAAGTGCTCTGCGCCTCTATTTATAGGTTGAGTCTGGTGCAAACGTTGGGCGTTCCCATGCCATGTGTCACCATCTGGCTGTAAGGCGTGGGGATGAAGCAGTGGCTCAGATCGCGGTACGTGTCACTTGCAGATTACTCCAAAAACTAATTATCTTATAAAATCCGTAACTTTTGCATACGGGCTCCATTTTTTATCTTCTTTATATCCACGTGTACGTATCGAAGGGATCTATAACTTTTGTTTAGACTCCGATGACTATATTTGAATTTATTTTTAAAGTGGCTTAAACAGTTAAAATCCGTTAAAATTTCTAAACTTTGTCATCCGACGTCCGTTTTCGACTGTCTTTATATTGTTAAGCTCTATTAATGAGATCTTCAATTCTCATTTAGGTTGTGTAGGCTAAAAATCGATCGATCTAAAATTCTATTTCCGAGTTGTGTATTGTTATGCGAAATCTTAGAAAAATCATAACTTCCTCATACGAAGTCATATTTGGACGTTCTTTTTATGTACATTCTCGGTTTAACGTATAATACAACTTTTGTTTAGATCTCTAAGGCTAAAAAGTAAATTATCAAAAATTCACTTTTTACGATACGTGGTGCTGTGTTGGTTTTGTCGTAAAACTTCTACGGATCATAACTTCTTCGTTATAAGTTGAATTTCAACGTTCTTTATATCTACGGAATCCTTGTGAAATATAATATGCTTTGGTTAGGATTGTTTATGCTAAATAATCTTCTATCAAAAAACGTTTCTTATCTCTAAATTGACCAACCCGAATTTGTGGGCGTTACACCCGCCTTCGCCTTCCTATAGCTACCAATTATACCTGAAACAATAAACAACTGGGTAAGCATAAAGATTAGTGAGTTTCCCACGCAATACCACCATAAAAATGGATAAGTAATATAATAATACATTTCAGGTCCAGCCAACCATCGGGTTGGAATACCCTAGGCCCAGTCAACCTTCGAATCCAGTCATCCTTGGGATGGAATACCCTAAGTTGGAATGCCAATATATAAGAGGTCCAATCAGCCATCGGGATGGAATACCCTGGGTTTGTTAGCCTATCGCATCATCCCTACCGCTCTTCCCAAACCTCCATGCCTATGGCTTACAGTCGGCCCGCATCGGGTATCTTTGCCTACAACACAAATTCGGACCGCCTCAACCCAAACCAAACACAACATGTCGACATATAAATAACCAGGATCAAGTAGGCACATAATACAAGCAACCAACAATCATACAACTAACTACCGTCTACTAGTCCTCTCACAACATACAATCCTGCTACCAACTTACCTTTATAGAAAGTGTAACCATAAGTAACGAGAGGTGAGATAGCCACCCGAACAGATGATCCTACTCTAGAGCCACAACCAAACAAGGAGCTTGCAGAAGAGACTAGACCAAGAGTTTTCAGGCTATCCTATATGACCATAGACACTTCCTAAGGACACTCCATATATGACAACCAACAAGTACAAATAACATATAATTCTACAAATTATTACCATAAAGCAACATTCTCAATACCATGAGACAAATCTAACAGATCACTACAATATAGCAGCATAATCGATACTAGAATATAGATCTAACAGATCACTATAACATTCCAAGATACTCAATACCAAAACACAGATCTAACATATCACTATAACATAGCATCATACTCAATACCAGAACACATATCTAACAGATCACTATAGGATAGCGACATACTCAACAATAGAACACATATCTATCATATCACTATAGCATAGCAGCATACTAAATATCAACAATCCAAGGAATGCATGGTCGTATATACTCGGAGGTGAGATAGCCACCCGGACAGATGATCTTACTCTAGAACCACAACCAAACAAAGAATAGGTAAGAGAGCTTGGAACAAGAGTCCTCAGTCTGTCCTACATGACTATATACATTCCCTAGGGCATCCCTCTACTAACAGATAACCAAAACTAGTGAGTCGGTATTGGTGCCTTCAACCAATGGTACATAATATTGTCATATTTATACACATTTTAGGCAATATTTGAATACATTTTATTTAATATTTTGGTTATTTTAAAAGACTTATGGTGCTTATAAGATTTAATTTTAATATGCAACCAAAATGAGCATTCTTGAAGGAAAAGGACCAAACGCGATAAGGATCAAAACTTTAGAGGACTGGAGCTTAAAAGATGAATATTTCAGCTAAAAGACGACCTCACGACGTGAGAAATAACCTCTCACGATGTAAGTAACAATATTCTAGAAGATAAACATTGGGAGGATAGAATCCATGTTCGATACGGATTATGACTGAGCTCACAACATGAGGTTCCCTATCTCACGATGTGAGCATGGTAATTTCCAAAAGTTATATAAATCCTTGGTGCTTAAAAATTTGGGAGACTTCTAGAGACTGGAGGGTTTAGAAAACAATTTATGGAGGAAAATAAGATAGAGAATTCAAGTGTTAGTATCCAAGGAAGAAGAAGTGATAGAAGATCACAACTTTTACTTTAATTTGGTACATTTAAACATGTTCTTATTTATGGAGTTTGTGTGTTTGAATTCATCCATGAGTAGTTGAATCTATCTGCTTCTGTTTAGCTAGATGAAGCTTAAACTCATGGATTAGTTTATTAGTTATGGAATTTAGTTGTTGGTTAAATGCTTGTGTTTGATTGTTCATACCTAGCATGATAATACTTGATACTTAAATTGCTTGAATTCATGTTCTGTGTAGCTTAGTGATTATTAACTTACAAGAACTTGACACATAGTAATTTAGTGAACATTGAGTTACTAGAGATATGATCGCTAAAATCTTGGATAAGTAATTGAGGTAATTAAATTTATTTGTGCTGGAGAACATAGATTATGACTATAATTGTGTTTGTTTAATCAATCTTACATAGCTCCATTCATAATTGATTATGTGTTAAATTATGTGTGACCATGCGTAGTTCTACATGAATTAGTTAAACATTAGCATATTTGGACATAAAATTGCTAATAATATAATAATTGGTAATCAACGTGAATTATCCATAATTAGTAACTAACCATTGAGGAGAAGTGGATTTTAAACTAAACAAAAGTGTTTTTAGTCATTGGTTGAATTTAATAGTTGAGTGAATAAGTTTGTCTAAACTTGCAAAATCAGATAAAAACCAAATTAACTTTTGCTTTTCTTAGATTAGTTGGTCTTTGTCTCATCCAAGACATCACAACTTACCAATCTCAAATGTACAAGAGTAGAAAACATTTTACTCTTACATTTTACTAGTGTTAATAAATCTTCCTTTATGTCACTCAAGGTTATAATCTTGGAGTATGACTCTAAGAATTGTTTTGGAACGAAGTATGACTCATCTTCTTGATTTTAACCAATGCAACAATTCATGACCTTTCTTCTTAGCCATAACAATGCACTAAGACGTCCTTAGAGTATGAATTTGTGATATGGTTTCATAATCATTAAGATGATCATGAAATATGATATTAAAGTACTCTCCCATCCTTTCAGATTTGAGGAACTTTTATCTTCCTGCCTAATTTGATTCTTCTCATTTGTTTTGTCATACATTGTAACCTTTCCAATGTTATAGAATTATACTTAACCTTATAAGTATAATCATATTTACTAATCTTTAGTAAATCATGACAAATCAATCTTTGTGGTGGACCTTGACCAGCGCACACCCAGTGTACCTAATTCCTTAGTCCTTCAATTGACTCACATATACATGTGATCAAAGAATTAGTCTTAATTTTCAAAGATGAAAATTCTCATTCATCATACAATACAACTTGTATGATTCCAAGTTTCTATCCAATTGAAACTTGGGTGATGAAAAACTTTCTTCATTTGGTAAATTCAGACACTACCATAAATGAAAGAATCAAATCCACTTTCCAATATTGCTATTACTGAAAACATATAAGCAACAATTTTCCACAGATGCCATTGTAAGGATATTTTTAAAATAAATAAAACTAAAACCCTTTTTTCTTTTATTTTAAAACTTGGCGGAAAAACTTATCCTTACAATCCACATGAAAACTTTGTTGTTATCTATTCCTAAGTTATATATCATAACTCTCAAGCAACAACTCAAAATTCTGATCACCGAACCATGTGATTGAAACCCATCTTCGCAATCAGAATCAGCTTATACTTCTTTCAGCTTCCTATCTTTTCTTTGATTCTTAAAAAAACATCAACATGTGACCCATTCACATTATGTGATAAGAATCTCCAAATAGAAACTTAATAGAGTTAGTCAGTGGACTTTAACTGAAGTAGAGTCAAACTTTTTGACTTGATCAATCTTATTATCTTTCAGGTGAATAGGGCAGCTTCGCAACCAATGCCCCTTCCTTTGGCAACAAAACACATGGACCCTTTGGTAATGACACATGAGACTATCTCAGAATTTGCCTTTCTCTTTACTATTTGGTCAACCGAGTTGACTATAGCTGATCCCTTTCCATTGGGAAGAGAAATCGTTTTCTAGATATCCAATGCTACCATTGTCAATGTCCATTTAAGACTTGGGAAGTTGTTCTTTTAATTAAATTTGCGTTGCTGGTGTTCCAAATCATTGTTGATTCCTCAACACCAAGCAAATAGATAACATCATTAAGGGTCATGTCATAGTCTGTCTCATAGTAGTCCCAAAGAGACTCACTATGTTACTAAGAAAGTGATTGAACATCCAACTTTCACGAGACTTTAACACCCAACTCTCCCGGCTTGTCAATATGTGACTTTATCTCCAAGATGTGAGCACACATAGACTATGCTTGCCAATAGGGATTGAGTGCCTTTAAACTTTTCAAGAACTTGTGGGTGAGGGAGAATAATTGGAGGAGGTGGAGGAAGTGAAGCATGGGACACCATCTTCAAGAGATTTGGGTAGGTTATAGTTGCCTGAACCAGACATCTATAATGGGAGATAATCAAGTTAGTTGATTCAAAATCCTTAATATAACACCCAATATGAAATATTAAGGCTAGGACCCAACACAATAATTTATAATTTGGAAGAGGGATGCCGTAATCCAAGCTATAAAATATTTGGTAGGCGAATGACGATTCACCAATTTCCACCATGAAAAACGAAATAATTTATTAGGTTTTAATTGGATTTGAAATTCCTAGATCTTTTGAGATTCATTGAACTTTTCAATGGCATGTTTCAATCTCGAGTGTGCCCTCTCAAATTTTGTGACTGGGATGCCGAGGATCACAAAACAAGGTGTGAATAACCATACCAATTCACTTGGTACCCTTAATATTATCACCTAATCAATGTGCCGGTTAACCACACACGCTCCATTGATCTATGACAAACATTAAGTCACCCTTCGTGGTCCTTACTAATCCAAGTTAGTGTGCCGGTTAACCACACACGCTCCACCAACGACTTGGTAAGGTACAAAGTGTGAATTCCATGGGCTAGCACCAAATTCACATTTTTCCTAAAGTAACTAAGATTGGGAATTATTAATATTTTAGTTACTTAGTATTTATCATTAATACTTTTAATGAAGGGAGAATTTAAAGTCATTGTCCTACCCGTTCGGCTAACGACCCTCCACCAGTCAAGCAAGCGGTGGGTGAGAGTACACACCCATTAAGTCGCCATTTTATAGGCAACAACCTTATACCCACCTTATAGACCGGCTTCGTGAATGAGGCCTACTAACGGTAAAACGACTTGTTCTTATATATATATATATATATATATATATATATATATATATATATATATATATAATAATTAACCATTAATCTTATAATAGTATAAGGGTAGAATTTTAACTTTTAAAACTTCTAGGGTATGGAATTAAAGTTTGTGTGAGACTTTACAAATTCCAAAACTTGAGGGCAAGTTTTGAACAATTCATAAACTTTTGGATATTCATAACTTATGAGTTTTAATTAAGTGTTTAATACTTTTAATGAAGACTCTCTTGGAAATCCAAAACTTGTGGACAAGTTATGAAGTCCATAAAAGCATTTATTAGAAAAACTCTTCAAAAGTGTAACTTATGACTTCTTAAAAAAACATTTAAAAGAAAAAACTTTTGGAATTCTATAACTTGAGGACAAATTATGAATTCCATTAAAACACATTAAGATCAAGAATTAATAACAAATAATTTGCAAATAATTCCTATGATCTAACAAAACTCATATGAACATGAACATCAACATCAACAATTTCAAGAATCATACGAACACATATAAACTTGAAATTTTGATTATAACTTTGAAATTAGTCCACCATCATCATTACCACATCAAAAACAGGTTTTATAAGATCAAAACAGTTTAAGGTAATGATTCTAGACCAATTCCAACACCAAAACTCGAAAATATGCACTCAGGTCTGCCAACTCGTCGAGTGCATGAACTGACTCGGCGAGTACCATGAATGGACTCGGCGAGTCTGCTGTACAAAATGCAGTTTTTCGACATTTTTTCAACAATTTGCATCAAGTATTCAAGAAAACAAGCCTAGGATCTGATACCACTGTTGGGTTTTGAGCAACCTAACACTTCCTAAGTGTGCATGCAACCCTAATAAACCTTGGATCTATGTTTTCTTCTAAAATACATGAAAATAATAACTTCCAAGGTTTCTTCCTAACTAGCATAACATAAGGATTATGAATCATAAAACTACTAGTAGAAATACATACCTTTTGATGATGGTTGATTGTTTGGAGTTTGGGAGCCAAGCACCAATAGTGTGAATGCCTCAAATGGAATCACAAATCACCACAAACGTATGGAAAACTTTGTGAGAGTAGTATACTTTCTTGAGGAATCGGCCACCACTTAAGTCTCACACAACTAGAGTCTACTCTTAGAGCCATATTTCTTGCATCATATGCTTCTTTATATAGTGTGCATGGTTAGGATGAAACCCTAATAACCCATGTCTTTTCCTTTCCAAGGATCCTTGGGTTAAAAGCTCCATGGATCATCCATGGACTTCCATATTAGCTTAGCTCATTAACAAATGAGTATTAGCCCACACTATATAAAATATAATAGCCCATAATTTAATCAGTCTTCTTTTTAATCTCTAAATTAATTCATAATTAATTTAAGACTAAAACTAATTAAATAACATGACTTCATATTAAGATATTATAACATATAATATATTAATAAATCGTAAGTATACAATTCTCATAAAATTATCCATAAATCGTTTGGGTGAAGTGCAACCCAAATGGACCATGTCGGGTCGGGTCAAGTATGTACCAAATAAGTTATGGACTTAGACACCTTATCCAACACAAACATGTATGGGTAAATTGGGAGGACTTACTTAAGCCCGACTAATTGGATGCACCACACCCTTTTTCTTCTTTTTCAAAGTTATTTTCTATTTTCAAAACTCTTTTTTTTTCTCAAAGCTTGTTTTTATAAAAATGATTTTCTTTTGAAAATTTTCTCATACCAATCCCTTAGTTTGAGTCCATACACACCCGAGATTGTGTCCGAATCCCGCAAACCAAGGCTCTGATACCAACTTGTAACATCCTAAAAATACTGTCCGAAAATTTGATTTTTAAAACATTAATAAAAACCATAATTCTCAATCATAAACATAACTTGTTATATCAAATCAGAGTATCATCTCAAAACATGTTCTTTTTATCAGAGTAAACATCCCAAGCTAAAACTTCTTGGTGTGTGCCATGCAGTTATCCTGAGCTTTTCCTTCTGCTACCAGAAGTGCCTGAAACCAAAACTGAATATTGTAAGCTCGAAGCTTAGTGAGTTCCCCAATCTACCATATACCATACATAATCACATACTATAAACATTGGGCCTAGCCTATTACATCCCCCCCCCCCCCCCCCCGCGGGGATCAGACGAATCCCACATCAGGCCCCACCTGACCTCGCGCCCCGTTCGGTATACATATCTGTTTCTACCAGGCCCCGCCTGCTACTCACATACAACAATAACATATAAACATGCTAACACAATCACTATACTATAACTGCTAGTCTTAAGGCCCCGTACCTATTATGCTACTATTGAGATATGGAACCCCGTCCACACTCAGCTAGTGATGAGATACACCCCTCGCCCACACTTATCCCTCGTACCGGGCACATACAAGTATCACAAAGACAACAAGTATAACTACACATACACTACTGCCCCGGGAACCACCCAATATCATATCTAAACCCGGTATACACTAACATACATAAACAAGCCGATATTGGTGCCTTAGACCCGTTCATACTGGAGAAAACTCACCTTGCACTGCTGACTATAGAATCCTGCGAATAACCCCTCGCTGCTAGCTGGCAGATCCTCGAACTGCTGATCACTCGACTCCCCGGGCTATCAATTACCAAAATGACACTTAGACCAAAATACCCTCTAAAAGTCAATCCAAAACAACCCTGGTCAAAGTCAACAGTTAAAGTCAACTCTCCAAGTTTACCCAACTCGTCGAGTTGCTCCTTCAACTCGCTAAGTCCAATAAGTCAAAATCATGAGATCGCGATCCAACTCGTCGAGTCAACCCCTGCCTCGCCGAGTTCACAGGTTACTCAAGGTCACGATTTATCGAGTCAACTAGTCGAGTCAGCACTCAGACTCGCTGAGTCCCAGTATAACAAAAAACGGGACAATACACTTAGACTCATCGACTCCTTCCCTGAACTCGCCGAGACTCCTAGTCTGATTGACCGTCTTAACAGATTAAGCCCTTACACTTCAGATCTAGACCCCAAACTTCGTCTACATGCTAAAGATGACCTCATGAGGGTAAAGTTTCCAACTTTACCCATTCCTAATCCTTCGTAACGGGTTAAGCGAAACCCTAGCTTGTTAAAACATAACTCTAGGTCCCAAAAACTCTTATTACTCCAATCCAAGGCATAACAACATAGATCTAGGCCTTATGCACCAGAAGAACACATAAAGTCTCTATCTTTTCTTCCAAGAATGGCCTTTTTTGAGGCTTAAAAGACCATAACAACACCTTAAAGCTTGCATGAGGGTTCCAATGGCATAAAGCTTGCACCTTTATGCCTTAACCACTCTTAGGGATTCCAGGTCTGAAAGGATCTTTGCTTGGGATATCCTTGTCCCATAGATCAAGCTCTATGGACCAAAACTCTCATAAAGTGGACATAAATAGATCTAGGAAGCTATAAGTCAAGGTGAAGACTTGATTACCAAAAAATGATGGAAATGAGATGGTGTTTCTGGATCTACCAAATCCTCCTTGAACCTTCAACCTCATCCTTCTTCTTCTAGCCTCCAAGAACACCAAAACATTCAAGAATAGCTTACACACTCATTAAATGATCTAGGGTTTTGTGGGTTAAGTTCTGGAAAATGGGGGCTAGGAATGGAACCAATAGGAGGATAATAAGATGCTTAAATAGGGTGTCAAGTCCCGAATTTAGGGCTTTCCAAAACCCTAACCAACTCGCCGAGTCGGTCCTCCGACTCGTCGAGTAGGTCACTTAACCCGCGACCCGGAATGCACACCTACTCGTCGAGTCACCCCACCTACTCAACGAGTCGCCTTCTGATTTTGAGGTTTTCCTTGCTTTTCTAGGTCTTTTGAATTCGAGGTGTTACAATTTGTTTGTGAGCCATTGGAGGTGCAACACTTGTGACGCTTGCTACTAAAGGTCTTTCCAAGAAGGAATCAAGATTGTTTACAACAACAATCTTAAAGGTATGTTTCATAACCCTTTACTATGTAAATTTTGATTATACACTAAGGATCTAGGGTTTATACTTTGTGTTCATAGTTTGCATGTTCAATTAGAGAAAACATAGATCCAATCAATTTCGGGTTGCATGCACACTTAGGATATGTTGCTATGCTCAAAACCCACCAGTTTCATCTTCCATCCCATGTGGGATGGAATAAATTTCGATTTCACCTTCCATCCCATGTGAGATTGAGTGAATTTCGAATTTCAAGTGAATTTTTTTCACTATAGTAAATGTTAAATTACATATACTTTGTTTGATAAAAGTTAGATGTACGGGTAGAAGGTGATTATTCGGGTAGTCGAGAATAGTTTATGAATGTGGATTGTCGATTGGTTGATATGTTATGTTGAGAGGTTAATGGTGGAAGAGTATGGGAGCTGTATGCATATAATACTCATCATTATGGGGTTGATGGTGGAACGAAAAGAGAGTTAGTGAGTAAGTGTTGATACAAAACGACATGAGAGCCGTGAGCCCTTGTTATATAAAACTATAAAAGTTTATGAATGTAGAATATGAGTCGTGAGCCCTTGTTGTATAAAACTATAAAGGTTTATGAACGCCACCACAACTACCGCCACCATCAACCACCACCACACATAACTTATCAAACAAAGTAAATTTAAGCAAAAAAATAAGCACAACTGTGTCATTTTATATTATTCTAATTCAATTTCCTTCCGGCCAAACATAATATGAAAATGGATTTCAATTTCATTTCCTTTTAACCAAACAAACTATGAAATTAGATTACAATTCCCAACAAATTCCAATTTCTTGACATATTCTAATTTCTCTGTAAACATTATGCGAATCGAAAGCCACCTTGTTTTTCGAAAAACTTGTATAAAATATTCTCGTTTTAGTTTCTTTTCACCATGTTCGAGATAAATGTTAAGTTTTTGCAATTTAAATTCTGCTAATATCGTCTTAATCGACGAGCCTGGTAAATTTCATAATTGTTTATTAAACAATGCCAAAAAAAAAAAAAAAAAAAAACTTTAAATACTATTCATGTAACGGAGAACTTCTTGGTAAATAAATGAAATCGTTAGATAAAAAACTCAATAAAAATTTCCAAATCATTTACATAAATAATTATAACTCTGAAAAATATAAACCATAACATCTAAACGGCTCATAATAACTTATTTAGACCCAAATGGGAAATTAATCCTAAAATATTAGATATGTCATAGTCTCAACATAGATTTTCTATTTAAAATTTCACACCTCAACCATTAGACTTTTATAATAAAAGCAAAATAATAAATCACTCAATCTAAATAGTCATAATTGTAAGTTTGTAACTGTAAAAATAATTAACCATATCATCTAAGCGGCACATTAACAATATTTGAAGGTGTTAGTATTTGAATATCAAATCTTTTGTGTGGAATTTCATACATCAATCGTTAAAGTCTGAAATAAAAATAAGCAAATATCATATGTTTATGTCATAGCCTCTAGTCATAACAATAAAACTTTTCAGATATTATTATAATTATTTATAAAATGTTCAAACTCATTATTCGTTGATTGATCGTTCTCGATTGGTTTCGGCCCACATAAATGCTTAAAATGTATAAAAAAGTTAATTAGAGTCTGGCCCACATGATTCTTTAATGGAAATTTATGGATTGTAAAGATGTTGATCTTGGGCTATTGGCCCAATATTCGATTTGTTACACTTTTTTTTTTCTGTCCTGTTCATCTATTAAATACAGTGGATACTCATTTGATAAATATTTAAAAAGATAAAGAAACAAAGGTAACAACGAGATGTTGATGTTTTTTAACGGCGTTAAGGATGCTCCACCTCAGCAACAACGAGATGCAATATGACCCATACCTTATACTCTAAGGCTGTACGTTGTCATGGCTTATTTGTTGTCGGCATGCTATGTAAAATCCGTGTGGTAAGTGTGGTAAATGGGTTGATTAAAAAAATAAAATATTAAAATGTAAATAATAAATATTTTTTAAAACTAAAATTTGAAATAAGAAATAAAAAAACATATTAATTGCAATTTATTATAATATTTATTAAATTTGATACTTTACATATATATGTATATTATTATGTGGCTTTTTAATTTTAAAAATTGAAAAAAAACCATAAATTGATATGTAGATATTATTTATTTAAAAAATATCACAAAATAACAAGTATCAAATCTCATTAGAGATTGATGTGTGGCAAAAAAATCTTCATTTATTAAAGATGATTTTTTTTTCATAGCAATTCTTAATGGTAAATCTTTAATGGTAACAAATTGTTAATGTTTGGAGGTTTTGTTTCCATTCTAACTGGTCAATGCAAATTTAAGTTTTAATCATTATTTCAAGGATAAAAATATCATCATACTCCAATCATAAGCAAATTGTAAAAAAAATTATAAAATTTTATGTGACGCAAATTGTAACAAAAATTATATAATTTTATGTGACGTATATGTGTCATATTTGTACCATTATACCATTCATTTTAGAAATATTCCTTACAAGGTAAGACTATATCGACATCAAATAATAGAAAACCTTCTCATTACAAAAAATACAAGCTTTTATTTAAAATCCAGTTAAACAAAACTACAATAAAAATACTATTATCCGATCACATAAAAAATTATGCTATAGCCTATAAGTGTCGTCACAATGGAGTGCCCCACTCACTATGAATTGTCAACGTATGCCTAATAGAAATTAATTATATCAAATGCAAAAGGCAACCAAATGAGGAATATTTTCTTTTATCTTTTGGGCTCTAAATTTATAAGACTAGAAGTTTCTTTTTTTATTATTTTTTTTAACAAAAAATATAGGATAATCCTAAATTATTTTTAAATTCATCTATGTTTCAAACGATATTTGAACCCGCAACCTTAAAGAGTAATGACAACATCTGATATCGTTGGATTAAAAATCCTTTGATGACTACAAGCTTATTAATAAGATAAAAATACAGACTATTTATTTGATATGATAAAAATACAATTGTTAATCAAGTTATTAATCATCTATATGCCAGAAAGCAAAATGGGAAATTATACATAAAATTAATTACAAACATGCTTATGAAAGGTATGTGGTTTAAAGTCATGGCTTATTGGTTTAGTTGTTGGATCCAATACTGCCTATTTGGAGCCGTAGTTGCTCCACACTCACCGTATTCGTCCTCCAATAAAACCATTCTTCTATTGTTCATCGCGTTACTTTTATCTCTGTCTATCTCTATCGCTCCTAATGCACTCTTATCTCTGCCCACAATGAAAAACTCCCTGGTTTTTTACTCATGCCTCCACCTCATGTGTTGCTCCCTCTACTTTTTGAGGCTACACCAATTTTGTCCTCACTCTCATTTCCATTGATTTCTCTGTCTTGTTGTATGATCACATGAACAAAAAAGATGAGGGTAGTTGCCGATGGTGACGGTGACGACCACTGGAGAGTACAACGATATTGTCTAGCCGGAGATTATCGAAGGCATCCGACGATTGAGTTGTGGAAGGAAGTTGATGGAAGATGAGTAGGAGAAACTGTGAGAGTACATCATCCAAAACCATAAATCCCCATTCATATTGAACCCATATCTATCTTCTCCTCCTATAGTCAAATTCATAAACCCCAACTAAAGAAAGGCCAGTCTCAAATGGTAGTACTCCGACCTACATAATTTCTGATGATTTGGAGAAAATGGTGATTTGATTCTCAAAGTCTGGAAACCTTTTGTCGCCTCCAAAATTGAATCCTCGAACCCTCGCTTTCCCGTTTCGTATACAATTTTGATGGAGTTTGAAATCAACCAGTATCAGCCGTTGCTACCACGATAGCTCATCGCCACCACCAGTCTCAACCACCAACTTAAGGTATTATCCACTTTTGTTTGGTCATTTTTAGCTAATTTATCGATTCAGCTTCCATTTTACTTTTGAACAATCAATCTTTTTTTTGTGTATCACTATTAACCTTCTTTTTTTGTGTATTTCTAGAAAATGATGGAGCAAAAATAAATTATTTGATTTCACTAATCAAAGTGATGGATAATGTAAATAGGTGGCCTTCAAAAGAAAAGACATGGTTTAGGAGTAAAAAAGTTGATTTCACTTGGCTTGAGAAGAGTTTCAAGGACTTATTTAATCATTATTTCTGTATTTGGGCCTGTGAATGCACAAGATGAACTAAGTAGTCAACCTTTAGAGTTATGTGTTTTAAAGGTAAGATAATTGTCAATTTCTTAACTTACCATTGTTTCTTGACATATTCTTTCAGATTTTGACACCTTCTTTATTGTTGGAGCCAATAAACATTACAATTAGTTGAATCAAAACACTTGGCCAAATTGAAGGAATCACTGGTAGTCCATTGGTCAGCAAAAGGTCTGCCTTTGTTTCAAGCTAATTTATTTTTTCAATTGTCAATTGTAGTTTCTCTCCGATTCATGAAAATGATGGTGAGGAAACACTTTCACTAAGTAGAATTTAGCTAGATAGCAATTGTGATATTTTGCATTCTCAAAGTCGTTAGTGGAGCGTGTGTGGTTTACCGGCACACTAACCTGGACTTGTGAGAAGTAGAAAAAAGGTCTAACCATTATGATTACGGCATCCCTCTTCATAATTGTTTAGACACACAAGTGTGCTATCTAAGGGAAGGTGTATGATTTTGATAAAGTCTTATCAAAACAATCTAGTATCAGAAATCTGAACTTTGGTAAGAAAGTTAGCTGATTTCTGAGTACATGTCAAAGCTAGTGGGAGCATAAGTGTTATGCTAATAATCATCATGTTAGTGGGAGCGTGATAATTATGATAAGTATTGCAAGTTAGCAATGTTAATTATAGAAAACAAAAGGTTTAAATTGGGAAAAGTTGTTTTGCTATAATTAAGGGAGAGGAAATTATACTTCATCTCAAATCTATAAGCTTAGATCGTGAGGTTTTAATCATTTAGTCAAGGAAATATATATGAATTTCATGTTGGAATGGCTCAACATAAGGAAATTCTGTATATGGGTCCATTATTTGCGTTCTAAAATTCGATTATGATTACGACATCCCTTTTCATAATCTGAATTATGAGAACTTGGCAAATAGAAATGGAAATGTTATAGCAAAAGACTGGTTTAGTCTTTACGTGAGACATCATGAATCGTGTCCCATATGCTTCAGATATATGATCGATTACATGTGCTATATTTATCCTTTCTAAAACTTTCCAATTGCCTGGGGCAATAAGAAAGGAAAAGGTTTAGAATTGGATATGGCTAAAAGGATTAAACAATTGTCAAGGACAATCTAAGGTTTACCAAAGATTGGTTGCTAAAGGACAATTGGAAGTATAGTGATAATTCTGGAAGGACCATATTGACATAATCTGTAAGGAGGCAACTCTTGTTCAGAAGTGATAGTCAAAATGAATCTAGAAATGTTTCAAAGTCAGAAATTTCAATCTGTGTAAGATTAAGGAAACTTAATGCAAGAAGGATGTTTCCAAGGAGTTGATCTCCTTTGGAATGGTCTGTAATGGTTGTTGTCAAGTCCTTATGACTTTGTGCATAATCATTACAAGATGACCAATGCATATAAGTTTAGAATCTAACAGATTTCAGTAAATGACATGAATTTGGAATTCTTGCATTTGCAGTAAGGATTTGGGAGTGTGAAAAGAGAATCATTGAAGTTATGTTCAATTGATCTAGTTCACAAAGTAAAGATCATAGACAAACATAGTATGCATACTTGGTGTATGGCATGACTAGTGTTTAGAAAAACATAGTGTACATGCTTGGAGCATGGGACAACTATTGCTTTAAATTCAAGAATAAAGTTGATAGCTGAAATAGTATACAATGAATAATGTGTAATCATATGGTGATAAATAAAAGGTGTTTTATTTATGTTCATAGGTTTTGATACCATATTGGATTCAATTATTATTGTGTTTCACTTTGCATGTTTTGACTTCCCGAATAAACTAGGTTATTCTTCCGGAATGACTAAGTTATTCAAACCATCCACAGTCGGTCATATGTTGGAAGTAGATATGAAATAAGACTGTCATGGGTTGGCTTGTAGAGGTCTAAGGTGTTGGACAAAGGGCTACAACACTCATGAGTGCTCATAAGTTATGAGTATTGGATTCAACCCGCGCTCATTGGAATCACTTCATGGATTTTATCACGAGTGATCACGAGACGATAATATCTTATATTCTTCAAACCTAGAGATATGAGTTGTTACTATGAGTTGGTTGTACATTGATTGCACGGAACCGCATTTGGTAACTCGGTGCTATAAAACGTGCCTTTGTGTATGATTCAACAAGTAGTAGAACAAGCCATATGAGTCGAAGTTTGTCCATTCCTTTTACCTTCGGGATAAAAGCGATATCTGTGGGCCCCTCGATGATTTGATGATGACAAATGGAAGTGCTCGGCCGGGCCAGGACTGATTTGATTTGTTCAATTAGTCAGTCGTCATAAATCGGAAATCGGGAAACAACAAATGGACAGAGATAATGATTATAATCCATGTCTCAGTCCATATGATATCTAGAATGGAGGAATATATGATCCCTTATCTAATGGACAAGTCATTGACAGAGGTCAAAGTTTATCGACAAGGTCAGAGTTCGACAGAAGCTTTTGAGAGCTACGATTGCTAGTTGGTTCCTGAAGTCATACACAATAATAGTTTTAGACTTATCCAAGTGGGAGACTGTTGGATTAATGTCTAAGTCCATAAATATAATTGGTAAGACTTTACCCGACCCGACATGGTCCATTTGGGTTGCATGGCATCATG
This sequence comes from Lactuca saligna, assembly GCF_052625555.1. Lineage (NCBI taxonomy): Eukaryota > Viridiplantae > Streptophyta > Magnoliopsida > Asterales > Asteraceae > Lactuca > Lactuca saligna. The sequence continues at coordinate 5,658,782 of NC_136424.1, forward strand.
CACTTGGATAGACTATAATGAGAGAAATAAGACACTTATGGTTATTAATATATTATAAATTCTAGTATATTAATAATAAGAATAATAAGATTATTTAATTAGTATTGATCAAGAATTAATCTAGGATTAATTAAGTGATCAAAAGAAGACTAATTAAATATATGGGTTGATTGTGTAAATCATCCATACTTGTATAGTGGGCTAATGCTCCATGGATTATCTAGTTGGGCCAAAACCCATATGATGCTCCATGGATGCTCCATGGTGTATTTGAACCCATGGATCCAAGGAAATGGAAAGTCATGACAATTAGGGTTGCCCTAATTGTAACACTATATAAAGATATTATTCTTGACAAAATCGGCACTAGTATTATTCTAGAGAGGGTAGCCGATTTTCATGAAGTGTAGAATTCTCTCAAGTTATTCCAAGTGTATTTGGTGTTGTGTGAACCATTTGAGGTGTCACACTTGGGGCACTAGGCACTTAAGCTTCATGAAGACATTCTACATCAAAGAGGTATGTATTCTATCTTGTTATTGTTGGGTTTTGAGCATTCTAACACTCCTAAGTGTACATGCAACCCTAAATACCTTGGATCTATGTTTTCTCTATTATACATGCAAATAAGAACATCCAAGGTATTATCCTAATCTAGCATACAAAACAATGAGTGTAACAAGATAGAATACATACCTCTTTGATGTAGAAAGTCTTCATGAAGCTTGAGTGCCTAGCCCCAATAGTGTGGAAGCCTCAAATGGAATCACAATCATCAAAACACTTAGAATAACTTGAGAGAGTTCTACACTTCATGAAATCGGCTAGCCCTTTTGTTACTCTCACTAGTGGCTGATTTTGTCAAGAATAATATCTTTATATAGTGTTACAATTAGGGTAAATCCTTAATTGTCATGGCTTTCCATTTCCTTGGATCCATGGGTTCAAATACACCATGGAGCATCCATGGACCATCCTATGGGTTTTAGCCCAACTTGATTATCCATGGAGCATTAGCCCACTATATAAGTATGGATGATTTACACAATCAACCCATATATTTAATTAGTCTTCTTTTGATCACTTAATTAATCCTAGATTAACTCTTGATCAATACTAATTAAATAATCTTATTATTCTTATTAATATACTAGAACTTATAATATATTGATAACCATAAGTGTCTTATTTCTCTCATTATAGTCTATCCAAGTGCATGATGGTATGCAACCCAAATGGACCATGCCGGGTCGGGTCAAGTCTTACCAATTATAGTTATGGACTTAGACATTAATCCAACAGTCTCCCACTTGGATAAGTCTAAAACTATTATTGCGTATGACTTCAGGAACCAACTGGCAATCGTAGCTCTCAAAAGCTTCTGTCGAACTCTGACCTTGTAGATGAACTCTGATCTTGTCAATGACTTGTCCATTAGATAAGGGATCATATAATCCTCTGTTCTCATGATATCAGCCGGACAAATACATGGAACAACGTCGTACTTATTATCCAGCAGTTTGTTTCCCGATTTTCGATTTGTTTGACAAAGAACTTAATCGAACACATCAATTCAGTTCTGACCGGCCGGTACATAGGTCACAACAAAATCATCGAGGGGCCCAGATATCGCTTCTATTTCTAGAAGGAACAGATAAACTTCGACTCATATACTTGTTCTACTACTTGTTGAATTGTACACAAAGGCACGTTTTATAACATCAAGTTATTGATGCGTTTACATGCAATCAATGCACAACCAACTCATAGGTAACAACTCATATCTCTAGGTTTGAAGATTTATATGATAATACCGTCTCACGATCACTCGAGATAAATTCCATGAAGTGATACAAGTGAGCGTGGGTTTATTCCAATACTCATAACTTATGAGCACTCATTAATGTTGTAGCAACCATTGCCATGACTAAACCCATTTAGCCATCTACAAACCCGATTCATGACAGTCTTGATTCATACCTACTTCCAACATATGAACGACTGTGGAGTGTTTAAATAACTTAGTCATTCGAAAAGAATAACCTAGCTATTTTGGAAGTCAAAACATGCAAAGTGAAACACAATAATAATCGAATCTAATATGGTCTCAGAACCCTTTTGAATATAAATAAAACCACCTTTTATTTATCACCATATTGATTACACATTATTCAATGTTTCAAATAATCAACTTAAGACTTGAATAAAAACAACAGTCGTCCCATGCTCCTAGCATGTACACTTTGTTTTTCTAAACAATAGTTATGCCATACCCCAAGTATGCACACTATGTTTGTCTATGATCCTTACATTGTGATGTAGATCAATTGAACATGATTCCAATGATGCTCATTTCACAATCCCAAATCCTTATTGTAAATGCAAGAATTCCAAATTCATGTCATTTACTGAAATCTGTTAGATTCTAAACTTATATGCATTGATCCTCTTGTAATGATTATGCACGAAGTCAGAAAGACTTGACAACAACCATTACAGAGCATTCCAAAGGAGATCAGCTCCTTGGGAACATCCTTCTTGCATTAAGTTTCCTAATCTTACATAGATTGAATAATTTCTAACTTTGAAACATTTCCAGATCCCATTTTGACTATCACTTCTGAACAAGAGTTGCCTCCTTACAAATTATGTCAATATGGTCCTTCCAGAATTATCACTATACTTCCAATTGTCCTTGAGAAACCAATCTTTGATAAACCTTAGATTTTCCTCGACAATAGTTAATCACTTTAGTCATATCCAGTTCTAGACTTTTCCCTTCTAAATGCCTTAAGCATTTGGAAAATTTAGAAAGGATGAATATTATAGCACATGAAATTGATCCTATATCTGAAGCATATGGGACACGATTCATGATGTTTGACATAAAGACATGATACTAGACCAGTCTTTTGCTACAATATTTTTTTTATTTGCCATGTTTTCAAAATTTAACTATGAAGAGGGATGCCGTAATCATAATCGAATTTTGAAAACGTAATATATATAGAATTTCTTCAAGTTGAACCATTCCAACACAAAATTCATATATATTCTTGACTAAAGATGATTAAAATCTCAATCTAAGCTTTAGAATTGAAGTGAAGTATAATTTCCTCTCCCTTAATTATAGCAAAACAACTTTTCAACCCATGCAACTTCACGGATTGAAACTTTGTTTTCTATAATTAACATTGCTAGCTTGCAATACTAATCATAATAATCATGCTCCCACTAACATGATGATTATCAGCATAACATTTATGCTCCCACTAGCTCTGACATATTTTCAGAAATCTGCTGGACTTCTGAAATTTAGATTCATACATCCTTTTTTAGATAGCTCACATGTGTGTCTAAACAATTTTCAGAACTATGAAAAGGGATGTCGTAATCATAGTCTCAATTGCTTAGGCATTTTCCATTTCTCACAAGTCCATGTTAGTGCGCCGGTTAACCACACGCGCTCCACTAATGACTTTTGAAAATGCAAATAACACAATTGATATCTACGTAAAATCTGCTTAGTGAAAGCGTTTCCTCACCATCATTTTCATGAATCGGAGAGAAACCTTATGACACTTAGATTTTATAGTGTATGAGTTCCTATCCATGTGAATTTGTCAAAACCATAATCACAAGACAAGGTTAGTGACAAATTCAAACTCATATGGATTGAACTTGTTCAATCTTAATTTCTTGTCACCTTGGTAGCACAAGTCCCACCAATGCTTCCAAGTTGAACTCTAATAACTCACATGCAAATTCAACTTATTTGAAGTAGGTACAGAAATAAGAATTATGTCAACACGATAGGTTTCAAACCTTAAGTCGTGTGCTAGTGATAAATTACAGGTTTCACTCTTGATTAAATCTTGAAACTCTTTTTCAGGATCTTTAAGGCTCCCACTGTCCCCTTGACATATAAGTTTCCCCAGTCAAGAACCATTCCTTGACAAAACAAATATTCAAGGGATAGTGCGGATTCTTATCCAGACTAACACTTCACACAATTGGTCTTAGTTGGTCTTTGTCTCATCCAAGACATCACAACTTACCAATCTCAAATGTACAAGAGTAGAAAACATTTTACTCTTACATTTTACTAGTGTTAATAAATCTTCCTTTATGTCACTCAAGGTTATAATCTTGGAGTATGACTCTAAGAATTGTTTTGGAACGAAGTATGACTCATCTTCTTGATTTTAACCAATGCAACAATTCATGACCTTTCTTCTTAGCCATAACAATGCACTAAGACGTCCTTAGAGTATGAATTTGTGATATGGTTTCATAATCATTAAGATGATCATGAAATATGATATTAAAGTACTCTCCCATCCTTTCAGATTTGAGGAACTTTTATCTTCCTGCCTAATTTGATTCTTCTCATTTGTTTTGTCATACATTGTAACCTTTCCAATGTTATAGAATTATACTTAACCTTATAAGTATAATCATATTTACAAATCTTTAGTAAATCATGACAAATCAATCTTTGTGGTGGACCTTGACCAGCGCACACCCAGTGTACCTAATTCCTTAGTCCTTCAATTGACTCACATATACATGTGATCAAAGAATTAGTCTTAATTTTCAAAGATGAAAATTCTCATTCATCATACAATACAACTTGTATGATTCCAAGTTTCTATCCAATTGAAACTTGGGTGATGAAAAACTTTCTTCATTTGGTAAATTCAGACACTACCATAAATGAAAGAATCAAATCCACTTTCCAATATTGCTATTACTGGAAACATATAAGCAACAATTTTCCACCGATGCCATTGTAAGGATATTTTTTAAAATAAATGAAATTAAACCTTTTTTCTTTTATTTTAAAACTTTGCGGAAAAACTTATCCTTACAATCCACATGAAAACCTTGTTGTTATCTATTCATAAGCAATATATTATAACTCTTAAGCAACAGCTCAAAATTCTGATTACCGAACCATGCGATCGAAACCCATCTTCGCAATCAAAATCAGCAAAATTCTTATTACCTGAATTATGGCAGCTTTGCAACCAATGCCCCTTTCTTTGGCAATATAAACATATGGACCCTTTGATAATGGTACACGGGACTATCACAGACTTAGTTTTTCTCTTTACCATTTGGTCAACCAAGTTGACTATGGCCGTTCCCTTTCCATTGGGAAGAGAATGCTTTTCTAGATTTCCCGTGTCACTATTGTCAATGTCCATCAAGTTTTGAGGAAGTTGATCTTAACAAATAGATAAGATCATTAAGGGTCTTGTCATAGTTTGTTTCATAGGTGTTCCAAAAGAACTCACTATGTGACTTAGAAAGTGATTGAACCACCAACTTTCTCAAGACTTTGACACCCAACTCTCCCGGCTTGTCAATATGTGACTACATCTCCAAGATGTGACCACACCAAGACCTTTACTTGCCAATAGGGCTCGAGTGACCTTAAACTTTTCAAGAACTTGTGGGTGAGGGAGAATAATTGGAGGAGATAGAGGAAGTGAAGCATGATGTTAAGGAACATCATCTTCAAGAGATTTGGGAAGATCATAAATGTCTAAAACAAACATGTTTTGGGAGATATTCAAGATAGTTGATTTAAAGTCCTTAATATGACACCCAATATGAAATATTAAGGCTAGGACCCAACAAACTATTTTATAACTTAGAAGAGGGATGCCGTAATCCAAGCTATAAAATATTTGAAGGTAGGCGAATGACGATTCACCAATTTCCACCATGAAAAATGAAATAATTTATTAGGTTTTAATTGGATTTGAAATTCCTAGATCTTTTGAGATTTATTGAACTTTTCAATGGCATGTTTCAATCTCGAGTGTGCCCTCTCAAATTTTGTGACTGGGATGCCGAGGATCACAAAACAAGGTGTGAATAACCATACCAATTCACTTGGTACCCTTAATATTATCACCTAATCAATGTGCCGGTTAACCACACACGCTCCATTGATCTATGACAAACATTAAGTCACCCTTCGTGGTCCTTACTAATCCAAGTTAGTGTGCCGGTTAACCACACACGCTCCACCAACGACTTGGTAAGGTACAAAGTGTGAATTTCATGGGCTAGCACCAAATTCACATTTTTCCTAAAGTAACTAAGATTGGGAATTATTAATATTTTAGTTTCTTAGTATTTATCATTAATACTTTTAATGAAGGGAGAATTTAAAGTCATTGTCCTACCCGTTCGGCTAACGACCCTCCACCAGTCAAGCAAGCGGTGGGTGAGAGTACACACCCATTAAGTCGTCATTTTATAGGCAACAACCTTATACCCACCTTATAGACCGGCTTCGTGAATGAGGCCTACTAACGGTAAAACGACTTGTTCTTATACATATATATATAATTAACCATTAATGTTATAAATAGTATAAGTGTTGAATTTTAACTCTTTAGAATTCTAAGGGCTAACTTGGAATTAAAGTATTCATAAGAGAAAACTTTTCAAATTCCAAAACTTGAGGGCAAGTTTTGAAACTATTCAAAACTAATTAATTCCATAACTTATGTGTTTAAAGTAGTTTTAATCCAAAACTCTTCAAGTTCCATAACTTATGGAAGACTTTAAACTAATAAGAGAATTAACTTTTCTTTATTTTTATAACTTATGGAATTAATTAAGGTTACACTTTTACTCTTTAATGAAGTGACTCTTGAACTTCCATAACTTGAGGACAAGTTATGGAGTCATAAAAAAAAAATTCAATGACACAAGACTCTTCATTTTGTAACCATTACCAACTTTTATGAGTTTTATGAGTCTTTAATGTGACTCTTCATGTAACTTGAGGACAAGTTACACAAACACATTTTATACTCAACTCTTAGATTAAAATGGATTGAAAACAACTATTTCAATTAACTTTTCTATTAATCTAAGCAACTCATAAGAACAAGATAATTCATATCAAACTTCTTCATGTAATTAGTCTAAACCTTAAACTAATACAAAACATGAATCTATTGACAATTATCTTTGAAAATGGATTAGCATGAACATTACCACATTAAAAAACAAGTTTATAAGTTCAAAAACAACTTAGGGTAATGTTCCTAGTCCATTTCCAGCCAAAAACCTCGAAAATATGTTGTCTGGGGTCCAACTCGTCGAGTGCATGAACAAAACTCGGCGAGTTGGATGCATTTTGCCTTGGACTCATCGAGTCCCTTCATGGACTCGGCGAGTCTGCTGGGTTGACAGCATCAAAACTCGATTTTTCAGCTCCATTTGCAAGTATAACAAGAAAACAAGCCTAGGCTTTGATACCACTGTTGGGTTTTGAGCATTCTAACACTCCTAAGTGTACATGCAACTCTAAATACCTTGGATCTATGTTTTCTCTATTATACATGCAAATAAGAACATCCAAGGTATTATCCTAATCTAGCATACAAAACAATGAGTGTAACAAGATAGAATAAATACCTCTTTGATGTAGAAAGTCTTCATGAAGCTTGAGTGCCTAGCACCAATAGTGTGGAAGCCTCAAATGGAATCACAATCATTAAAACACTTAGAATAACTTGAGAGAGTTCTACACTTCATGAAATCAGCTAGCCCTTTTGTTACTCTCACTAGTGGCCGATTTTGTCAAGAATAATATCTTCATATAGTGTTACAATTAGGGTAAATCCTTAATTGTCATGGCTTTCCATTTCCTTGGATCCATGGGTTCAAATACACCATGGAGCATCCATGGACCATCCTATGGGTTTTAGCCCAACTTGATTATCCATGGAGCATTAGCCCACTATATAAGTATGGATGATTTACACAATCAACCCATATATTTAATTAGTCTTCTTTTGATCACTTAATTAATCCTAGATTAACTCTTGATCAATACTAATTAAATAATCTTATTATTCTTATTAATATACTAGAACTTATAATATATTAATAACCATAAGTGTCTTATTTCTCTCATTATAGTCTATCCAAGTGCATGATGGTATGCAACCCAAATGGACCATGCCGGGTCGGGTCAAGTCTTACCAATTATAGTTATGGACTTAGACATTGATGGGTTTTAGCCATAAGCACTTTCCTATGTGCGCATGCAAAACCCTATTGCTCGGATCTAGGCTTTCTAATTAAACATGCTTTGAATCCAAGACTTCTAATAGCTAATTAGGTTAAATAACAATAATGAAACAGATCTAGAATCATACCTTTGAGTTCCTTGTTGATCTTGTTTGTCTTGGAGCTTCTAGAGTCACAAATGTCACTCCTCTAATGGCTTACAAACACCAATAGCAAGCAAGATGATTTAGGAGAGAGGAGAGGGGAGGAATTCGGCCAAAGGTTCCTTGCTTTAGGTTGTGTGTCGAATTCCCTCACCCCTAGGGTCTATTTATACTTGTAGACTCCTTAAGGGTTACCACCTAAACCCTAATTGGATAATCTTCTCTTAAGGCTATCCAAATCCATTCCATAGATAACCCTATGGACGATTTTGGCTTATCCAAGCCCTAGAAATCGTCCATCCTATCTAGGATAAGGATTTACAGTCTAAAGTGTAACTATCAAACAATTGACAGTTTATACCCTCTTATTTAATTAATCTCTTTAAGTCACCAAATTAATACCAATTAATTTATGACTTATATTAATCAAATAGCCATATATTATTCCTTATAATATTTACTCTCTCTTAACAAATCATCCTTCAAGTTGCTATGGTGAAGGCAACCCAAAAGGACCATGCACAACCGGATACAGTTATAGCCTTAGACACTATTCCAACAGTCTCCCACTTGGATAAGTCTAGTAACTATATAAGTACAATTCGGTTTGCAATCGTAGCTCTCAAAGACGCTGTCAACTCTGATCTAATCAATCTTGTCCTTTAGATAAGGGATCTTACAGTCCTCTGTTAGATATCATGCTGACAATCCTATGGAATGGTTAGTCAAGCATTTAGATTTCTCGATCTCCGATTTACTTGACATAGAACTTAATCAAACACATCAATTCAGTTCTGACCGGGCCCGGCACATAAGTCAAATCAAATCATCGAGTGGCCAAGATATCTCTTCTACCCTCTTAGGATAAAATTTACAGATAAACTTCGACTTATATGCATTTACTTATTCATTAACCAACTATACACAACAATGCGTTTTATAACACTAAGTTACTGATGCGTTTTCGCATTATCAATGCACAATCAATTAACAAATAATAAACCATATATCTAGGTTTTAAGACTATATGATATTATCGTCTTGCGATCACCTATTATATCATATTCCATAAGGTGATTCCAGCAAGCGCGGGTTTATTCCAATGCTCAAAACCAGTTCATAAGCACTCATGAACGTTGCAGCAACCCTTGCTATGTCTAACACCATTTAGACATTCTACACACCAATTCATGACAATCTTCATTCATATCTACTCCCAACATATGAACGATTGTGGACCATTTGAATAATTCGATTATTCCTAATAAACTCAATTATTCTGGAAGTCAAAACATGCAAAGTGAAACAATAGTTAAACAACTAACATGTGACAGTAACTTTACTCATAAATAAAACTCCTTTATTTAATCATCAAATGTTAATTACATTTATCTATTATACGTTTCTAATACTATCTAATCTATACTAATATCATCCTTCAGCCCAATACTCTTAGCATGCTGCAAGTGCTTAACCCTACTCAGTCCCTTCGTAAGCGGATCTGCTGGGTTTTCTTCTGATGATATCCTCTTCACTACGAGTTGTCCTTCTTCTACACGATGTCTAATGAAGTGATATTTTCTGTCGATATGTCGAGATCTACCATGATCCCTCGGTTCCTTGGTCAAGGCAACCGCACCTTCGTTATCACAGAAAATCTCCATGGGCTCCTTTATGGCCGGCACAACTCCAAGATCACCAATGAAGTTCTTTAGCCATATTGCCTCCTTCGACGCTTCGCTCGCTGCGATGTACTCTGATTCGCATGTTGAATCAGCTACGGATTCTTGCTTGGAACTCTTCCAAGTCACTGCTCCTCCATTTAGGGTAAAGACCCAGCCCGACTGCGAACGGTAGTTGTCCCTGTCGGTCTGAAAGCTGGCGTCACTATACCCTCGCACCTTCAAGTCATCACTCCCTCCAAGGACTAAGAACCATTCTTTCGTCCTCCGAAGGTACTTAAGGATGTTCTTCACCGCAATCCAATGTGCTTTGCTAGGGTTCCCTTGATATCTGCTAACCATGCTCAAAGCGAAGGCTACATCAGGGCGAGTACAAGTCATAGCGTACATGATTGAGCCAACTGCGGAAGCGTATGGTACTCGGCTCATTTCTGCTATCTCAGCTTCGGTACTCGGACTTTGAGTCTTACTCAACTTGGCATTTCCTTGTATTGGTAGTTCTCCCTTCTTTGAGTTTTCCATACTAAAACATTTTAGTACCTTCTCTAAGTAAGTATTCTGACTAAGTCCAATTAGTCTCTTACTTCTTTCTCTTACTATCCTTATTCCCAAAATGTAAGAAGCCTCTCCGAGGTCCTTCATAGCGAAGCACTTCCCAAGCCAGGACTTGACCTCCTGCAGAGTCGGGATGTCGTTTCCTATGAGTAATATGTCATCGACATATAGAACGAGGAAGGTTACAATACTCCCACTGGCTTTGACATATACACAAGATTCGTCTTCGCTTCGTACAAATCCAAACTCTTTGACTTTATCATCGAAGCAAAGATTCCATCTGTGAGATGCTTGTTTAAGTCCATAAATGGACTTCTCAAGCTTACACACTCTATTCGGATGCTTCGGATCCACAAACCCCTCCGGCTGAGCCATGTAAACATCCTTAGCCAACTTTCCGTTAAGGAAAGCGGTCTTGACATCCATTTGCCAAATCTCATAATCATGAAATGCGGTAATTGCTAGCATCACTCTAATAGATTTAATCTTCGCAACTGGTGAGAAGGTCTCATCATAGTCAACTCCGGGAGTTTGAGTAAAGCCCTTCGCGACCAATCGCGCTTTATATGTGTGTACGTTCCCATCCACGTCGGTCTTCTTCTTGAAGATCCACTTGCACCCTACGGTCTTACGTTCGGGCACATAATCAACCAAATTCCAAACTTGGTTATCGTACATGGATTTGATCTCACTATCCATCGCCTCTTTCCATTTCGCAGACTCCGGGCCTGCCATGGCTTCCTTATAGCTATTAGGTTCATCAAGATTTACTAGTGTACCATCACTAATATACGTGTCCCCTTCGGTAGTAATATGAAAACCATAAAACTAGGGATGAACTCTAACTCTATCAGAACGTCTAAGAGGTAAGGATTCATCAATCGGTTCAACCGGAGTTTCCTCCTCGGGTTGAATGCCAGCGGTAGAGGTTTCTTCATCTATCGACTCTTGAATCTCTTCAAGTTCGATTTGCCTCCCATTGTCTCCTTGGCTTATGAGTTCTCGCTCTCGGAAAACTCCTCTCCTCGCAACAAAAACAACATTGTCTTTCGGTCTATAGAAGAGATATCCAAAGGAAGTTTGCGGGTAGCCGATGAAAATACATCGCTCACTTCGAGGTTCAAGCTTGTCGTGAGTATCTCGTCTTACGAAAGCCTCGCAACCCCAAACCTTGATATGTGCCAACGAGGGAGCTTTCCCTGTCCACATCTCGTGAGGTGTTTTGGCAACCTTCTTAGTTGGGACTCGGTTAAGGATATGGGCGGCAGTCTCTAAGGCATACCCCCAAAAGAAGATAGGTAGTGAAGCACGACTCATCATAGAGCGAACCATATCCAATAAGGTTCGATTACGCCTTTCTGCCACACCATTCAACTGCGGTGTCCTAGGAGGCGTCAATTGCGAAACTATTCCACACTCCTTGAGATAATCGTGGAATTCAAGACTTAGGTACTCTCCTCCTCGATCGGATCGAAACATCTTGATTTTCCTGCCCAATTGATTCTCCACTTCATTCTTGAACTCTTTGAACTTTTCAAAAGTTTCTGACTTTTGCTTGATTAAGTAGATATACCCATATCTACTATAGTCATCGGTAAAAGTCACATAGAAGCGGTTCCCATCCTTCGTGGTTGATCTAAAGGGTCCACATACATCGGTATGTATTAGGTCCAATAGCCCCTCACCCCTTTCACAAGTACTCGTGAAGGGTGACTTAGTCATCTTTCCAAGTAAACAAGACTCGCATGTGTCATCTTCCCTAAGGTCGAATGACTCCAACACTCCATCCTTTTGGAGTTGGGCTATGCGTTTCTTGTTGACATGTCCAAGACGACAATGCCACAAGGATGCTTTATCCATACTAGTGGAAGAATCAATATTCAAAACATCATTTCCTAAGTTATCAACAATCATAACAGTTTCATATATTCCATTACATGGTATAGCTTCAAAGTAAAAGACACCATTTAGATAAGCCAAAATAGAACCATTCTCATTATTAAAAGAAAATCTAAATCCTTGTCTATATAAACCATGAAATGAAATGATGTTTCTAGCCATTTCTGGCGAATAGCAACAATTGTTCAAATCTAAAACTAAACTATTCCTAAGCACTAAAGAATACACTCCAATCTTGGTCACAGGCGACGATCTTCTGTTCCCCATGATTAGATTGATCCTTCCTTGCTCCACATCCCTACTTCTTTTTAGTCCCTGCACATTAGAACAAATGTGATAACCGCAACCGGTATCAAGAACCCAAGAAATAGCATGATTAGAATCGTTAGATTTGATTGTGTATATACCTGCGAAAGATGGCTTGATCTTTCCTTCCTTGATGGCTTGCAGGTAATCCGGGCAGCTTCTCTTCCAATGTCCTATCTTGTGGCAGTGGTGGCACTCTGCCTCCCTTGGGTTGGAACAGGGCTTAGAGGGATCAACTTTGGTCCCACTGGAAGAGGAACCATCTCGGGCTTTCACCTTGCGATAGTTATTCGATGAAGCTTTCCTCTTCTTTCCCTTCCCTTGACCAATAGCCAAGACAGGAGCAGCAGACGGATTGGGAGTAGGTGCAACAGACTTGTCCTTGAAGTTGCTCTCAGCAACCCTCAAGAGACCTTGGAGTTTGCTTAGGGTGACCTCCTCTTTGTTCATGTGGTAGGTCATCCTAAATTGGTTGTACATCGGAGGCAAAGAGTGAAGCACCATGTCGATCGCCAAGTCTTCGCCGAAGTCAACATTTAACTTGCGAAGGCGGTCGACATACCTTTGCATCTTTTGCAGGTGCACGGTAAGAGATTCTCCATGACCCATCTTAGCGGAGATCATGTTAGTGAAAATCTCGTAACGCTCTTGTCTCGCGTTTTGGTGGTATCTCTCCAACAAGTCTTGATGCATCTCGTATGGATACATGTCCTCGTAGGACTTTTGGAATTCGGAGTTCATGGTGGCGATCATGATGCAATGTACTTTCGTTGCATCTCGCTCATGAGTTTCAAAGGCGGTGATTTCGGCAGGAGTAGCAACTTCGGGGTTGATTTTCTCGAGCTTCTCATCGAGGACATACTCTTTATCCTCATAGCGAGCAATGGTGCGAATGTATCTTATCCATTCGCTAAAGTTCGTTCCATCGAAGGTGACCTTTTGGCAAAGGCTCATCAACGTGAAAGAATTAGCAGCAGCGTTGTTTGCGTTTGACATCTATAGAAAGGACAAAGATAGATTAGAACAAGAATCCCTAATTATCACCCAATAAGAAAAATTAGGGCTAGGATCCAACAATAACATTTACATACTAGAAAAGGGATGCCGTAATCTAATATGCAAATAAATTGAAGGTAAGTGAATGACGATTCACTAATTCTCCATTACAAAACTTAAACTATTAGTCCTAAGTGTTTTTGAGAATTCCTAGGTTCGGATGAGATTCATTGAACTATTCAATGGCATGTTTAAATCTCGATATGCCCCTCTTGTTTGTGACTGGGATGCCGAGGATCACAAAGCGGGTGTGAATTACCATGCAAATTCACATGGTGCCTTCATTGTAACGATCACCTATTCGATGTGCCAGTAAACCACACACGCTCCATCGAACTATGATAAACAATGAATCACCCTTTGCCACCTTCGCTTAGAACCAATTAGTGTGCCGGTAAACCACACACGCTCCACTAACTTCTTAGCAAGGTGCAAAGTGTAATTTCATGGGATTGCATCAATTCACTTTTCCTAAAGTAACTAAGATTGGGAAATTTTTAAAACGTGTAGTTACTTTGTGTTTCTTATTATACTTTTAATGAGAGGATGAGGTTGCCCTATCCTACCCGTTCGGCTAACGACCCTCCACCAATTAAGCAAGCGGTGGGTGTGAGTGTACACCCATTAAGCTCCATTTTATAGGCCGCAACCTTATACCCACCTTATAGATCGGCTTCGTGAATGAGGCCTACTAGCGGTAAGACTAGCATTTAGTTATACATATATATATTATTCTAGTAATATCATACAAGTATAGGGTTGTATTTTAAAACCTTTTAAAATCTAGGGTTTGAAATTTAAGTTGTCTAAATTAAAACTTTTAATCACAAATATAAATTTCAAAACTTTAGGGTAGGTTTTAAACATTTAAAACATGGAGGATCAAATAACAAATAATTCCAATTAACAATTAATATCCTAATTATCTTTATTTGATTTATCTAAGATTTCTTTCAAGATAATTATCAAAATAATTAATCATTATCATATAAGGAAATTAAATATTTTATTAGATGATAAATATCTTTAATTAGATCAAGATAATAGTCATATTTATCAAAAAATCGGATTTAGATTGATCTAATATGATTAAGGTAAGTTTCCATAAGATAATTATGAAAAAATCCCGAATCTGGCCATTCCTGACGCCTGGACTCGCCGAGTGCACAAGGGGACTCGCCGAGTCAGGCCTACTCGCCGAGTCCACCTTGGAACTCGCCGAGTCAGTGACTCATAAACCCAAAAATCGAATTTTGCAGGTTTGTTTCAGTTAATCAAGCAACAATTTAAAGAAAACCAAGCTAGGCTCTGATACCACTGATGGGTTTTAGCCATAAGCACTTTCTTATGTGCGCATGCAAAACCCTATTGCTCGGATCTAGGCTTTCTAATTAAACATGCTTTGAATCCAAGACTTCTAATAGCTAATTAGGTTAAATAACAATAATGAAACAGATCTAGAATCATACCTTTGAGTTCCTTGTTGATCTTGATTGTCTTGGAGCTTCTAGAGTCACAAATGTCACTCCTCTAATGGCTTACAAACACCAATAGCAAGCAAGATGATTTAGGAGAGAGGAGAGGGGAGGAATTCGGCCAAAGGTTCCTTGCTTTAGGTTGTGTGTCGAATTCCCTCACCCCTAGGGTCTATTTATACTTGTAGACTCCTTAAGGGTTACCACCTAAACCCTAATTGGATAATCTTCTCTTAAGGCTATCCAAATCCATTCCATAGATAACCCTATGGACGATTTTGGCTTATCCAAGCCCTAGAAATCGTCCATCCTATCTAGGATAAGGATTTACAGTCTAAAGTGTAACTATCAAACAATTGACAGTTTATACCCTCTTATTTAATTAATCTCTTTAAGTCACCAAATTAATACCAATTAATTTATGACTTATATTAATCAAATAGCCATATATTATTCCTTATAATATTTACTCTCTCTTAACAAATCATCCTTCAAGTTGCTATGGTGAAGGCAACCCAAAAGGACCATGCACAACCGGATATAGTTATAGCCTTAGACACTATTCCAACAATTAATCCAACAGTTATATTGATAGTTTTGTATGCTAGATTAGGATAATACCTTGGATGTTCATATTTGCATGTATAATAGAGAAAACATAGATCCAAGGTATTTAGGGTTGCATGTACACTTAGGAGTGTTAGAATGCTCATAACCCAACAAAATCACCATTAACTGGTATTATTTAGTTATCTTTTTTAGTTTGGAGGAATATCTGATACTACTTTGCTCTTTTTCCAATACTTAAAAATTATAGTAGCACAAATTACATGCTTTAAATCAAATCCCATTTGAGATCGAAGTTTATACTTCTATTATTTATCAAATTAAGGCCATATTGCCATTTAAATAAACCAAAATTCCTTATCCTTTTGGCATTTTTAATCCAAAAAAATTGTCCCAACATGCAGGTATGAACTGTAACACCGTAAAATTTTTTGAACAATTTTTCACTTTGGTAACCCATAAATATCATTTGTAATCATAAATAAAACGTTGTATCAATACAAAACCCAAGATCAATATATATATATATATATATATATATATATATATATATATATATATATATATATAAACTCCGGTGTGCGTGTGTACGAATCATGCCGGCACCTTCCCGCGATCATCATTGGTACCTAAAACACATAACACATAACATTGTAAGCATAAATGCTTAGTGAGTTCCGCAAAATACCATTCTAACACATGATAGCCACTTGAGGCTGTAACTTTGTTGACCCTCAGGTCTATGTGTCTCAGTGGGGCCCTCCAGCCCCAACTTTCTATGGGCCCTCTTGCCCTAACTCTGTGGACTAGAAGGTCCTAACTCTGTGGACCCGAAGGTCCTAACTCTGAATCATACATAGCACATATCATAGTAAATCATAACACATAAATAACATGCAATTATATTGGCATATAACTCTAAAATACTCTATCACATAACTCTGTTACCACACTAGGTAAAGTATAGTGAGAAGACTCACCTCAGGCATCTCGGTAAATCTATGACTCGGTAGAAATATTGCCTAGTCTCCGCCTATTCACATAAAGTAAATAGTCTTATAAATATAACTCTCGAAACTAGACTCGTACTGCCATTGGCACCCTCAAGAGGGTAAAAGGCTATTTTACCCCCCTCTCGACACAAGTACTCCATTGACCAAACCCTAAAAGTCAACGGTCACACTTTGACCCTACTCGCCGAGTGCACCCTGGTGACTCGGCGAGTTCACACATGTTCTCGAACACTTTGTCCCGCTTGGCACGCCGAGTCTCTCCCTATGCTTGACAAGTCATACTAGGCATGAATCGCGGGGCCACCACGACTCAACTCGCCGAGTCTCAAGAACAACTCGGCGAGTACCGCCTTGAACTCCAGTCCTCTAACTCCCTTCTAACTCACTGAGTCATCCCCCAACTCGGCAAGTCTACTCACTGAGCAATTTACGTGAAACCCTAACCCTACTCGCCGAGTCTCAGGAACAACTCGGCGAGTTCATGCCATGCACAAACTCTACTGGCCTCCTGAGGTCAGATCTGTTTCCCTAAATCAAAGATCTGGCCTTCCCAAGCATGAATGTCACGTAAAGCTCGAAACTTGATGCTTGTATAACAACAACAAGGCATCAAAAGGAGATTTAGTCCCAAAAATGGCAACCTAAGTCCAATAACCTAAACTGATTCATAAAGCTCCAAGGGTTAAGGTCTCTGGACCTCTTTGAGTCCAGATCCAAGGCACAAACTCGAAGAGGGACCATTTTCTCCACATAATCACTCTCCAAAGGGGTTAGAAAACCCTAACTCTAATGATCAACACCAAAACTGAAGGTGGTTCGAACTATTACCTCAAAATGAAGTCTCTGAACTCTGGAACTGCTAGAATCGCACCTCCCCTTTGCTCTTGTTTACCTCCTTCTTGCTAAACCAAAGGTACAAGGATGAAAAGTGACTTATTCTTCCTCACAACGATTTGGCTCACTTAGGGTTCTCTCAAGGGATTGGTAGCCGCAATGAGAGGCTATAAGTGCCCTTAAATTGGCTCCAAACCCGGGGGATTAGGGTTTCATTAAACAGCGTGGACTCGCCGAGTCCGGACGTGAACCCGGATGAACATCTGCGATCCTACTCGGCGGGTCTTAGCTCCAACTCGCCGAGTTCCTCCAAAAAATCCAAAATAATTAAATAAAATAATATACCTGGAAATCCGGCTGTTACATGAACAAACCTGCAAATTCTGATATTTACCAAAAAAAAAAAAAGACCATTTTACCATTTATTCATATTTTTGCACTTGATTATTCAACTGTTGTTATTATTCACTCCTTTATTCGTAAAAAACAAAAGAATTAACACATTATAAACATACAAATCCATTAACTTCACAAATTGTATATTATATCATGTTTTTTTAGTTTACCAGGCCCGATAAATGATTTTTTTTATCAGTATGTATTTGATGGCTAGTTTGTCTTGTTTTGGTTCTTGATTCTATGAGAGTCTAGTTTTGTAAGTTTTTGTTCTTGGTTCTTGATTATTAATATAAGGTGTTTGATCATTTGATTTATTGCCTGATCTATTTTAATTTTTTTTTGTTTGTAACAGAGATTCATGGGCTACTCAATCAAAGTGATTACACCCAAATATATCATGAAGGGCATGATGTTACAAGACTGGTAAGCAAACAACCATCACCTACCAATTTGACGATAAAAATACTTTTCATTTTGATGATTTTATGTTGTGATAAATGTTAGGAACACCTACAAGTCAACAAGGTTGAAAAGTTACTTTTCATTTTGATGATTTTATGTTGTGATAAATGTTAGGAACACCTACAAGTCAACAAGGTTGAAAAGTGGACTTCGAACTATTTTACATTAAGATATAATTTCTATGAGCTATATTGAGTTTCAGTAATGATCTTGTTTTTCTTATACATCTTAGCACTGAACTATCAAATTTTTATAACCTTTCTAACAAATGGTATCATTTTTTATTGGATGTTATTTAGGTTTTGAGGGTGTTAATGTATTAAGAACATAAGCATGTGGATTTTCCATTCCTTACCAGGTGGATTCTTCCAAATTAAAGGGTACTCAAAATTCACTTTCAAGAAGTCATGATAATAATGATAATTAGTTTTATGTTTCCACTTTTCATATATAATATACAATATTATATTGTCTCCATATTGAATAGTGTCCTCATTGTCATCATAATGAAATGTCTTTATTTTTTAACATGTAATCGTTAGTATTATTGCTAAGAAAGAGCTAACATGATGAATATTTTACTCACATGAAGATTATGAAAGAGGTTCATAAGTATAATGAGTTTTTGAGTTTTTATCCAAACATTTGTTAGTTTTTTGTTTTATATATTTGATTTTTTAGACTTAATATTATCACACTTATTAGACATTTATTTCCAAATATTTGGAATACTATTTGAAGACGGTCGAGCTTTTAATTGAAATAATGATATTATGATTTCTATATTTTATAGTTTTTTTTTTAATTTTATAGTGTAAATAATTATTTAATTAATAATTTTAATTGATCAAAATCAATATGATAAAACACATAAATTGACATTTAGACTAATAATGCAGTTTTTATGGCAAAAATTATGTACCACTAAAACTATTATGATTTTTAAAATATGAGTAGTTTTCCACAAAAGTCTTTTTTAATATAGTGGTAAAAAAATGTCACTAAAAGTCTAAAGATTTGTAGCGGCAAACTAAAAAAAATGTCACTAAAAAGTTTTAGTGAGAGCGTTTTCAGTAACATTTCTTTTATGTGCCACAGTTTATTAGATGAGACTTTAGTGACACTTTTTCAGTTTTTTGTGGCACTTTTTGTATGCCACTAAATGGTTTTTATTTTGTAGTGAAAGAATGAGTCGGTAAAAGAGAAAGGAAGAGTCGATGATATATGGATCTGTAAATCGATGTAGTTTTTTGTTATTTTGTAGGTGTAGCGAAAGAAGGGACGCGGTGTGATGTAGATTTCCAATGAAGAGTAAGAAAGAAGGATGAAAAACGGATGGGTGGTTGTGGCGAATGGGAACGTTGGTCGGATGAGGGGTGAGCAATGTTACAAAAAAAAAGCAATCGATGTAATTAAAAAAAAAGGAAAAGGGTATACAAACTTAGATATCTAGGTATATTCATTTTACCCGGTATATATATATATATATATATATATATATATATATATATATATATATATATATATATATACACATACACACACATATGATTTGCAAGAAGTTCCTTGCACGAGGTTAAATGATATGATCAATACATTCTTATTAGAAAAATGACGTCACATTATCTTTATTACATCTTAACTACTATAGTAGTAACCATAAATCAACTCTTTTAATAAATTTTAAATTAATTTTTTTTATTAGTAGATGTTTATTTATGTTTAAAAATTATGCGAGTTTGGTGAGTGGAGTTTTCACTGCGGGACAAACTGTTTTAAAAATTGTATCAAACAAAATAGCAAAACATGAGAAAACGTGCATAGAAAATCAACACACGTTTATGTCTTTTGCATTTGATACTTTCAGTTTGTTTGCATCAGAAGCTGTGGAACTACTCAATAGAGTATAACGGGTCATGCATAGTAATGTTATGACTCCAATATCTATAGATGTTGTTTTTAAAAGAATTAGTTTTGTCATTTAAAAAGGGGTTGCGACACAGTTTGTTGCTCTTTTACACGCAACGTCTATGTAAATATTTTTTATGAATGAAAAATCCCCAAAAAAATTATTAAAAAAAAACAAACTAAGTTGATATTTAATTTAATGTCGAAAATCTATTTTAAAGGGTAATTGATATCCAAGAGGTTTGTTTGACGTTTAAATTAATTTAAGCCTTAAATGTCGTAAAGAAAACTAAATTGTAACTAATTTATTCAAACATTATAAATGCAATTTTGATGGAGCTTAAGGGTGGTAAATTGAAAATATTATAAACCATTTATGAAAAGAAAATATTGAGTTGGGGGTGCATGCATAGTAAAAAGTTTTAATGAGGGACTATTAATGTAACTTCATTTAAAAAAGAAAAGTAATAAAAGATTCCAATCGTTCCCTTTTCAAATGGTAAAATGGCTCCACCAATAAAAACCTCTTTTGTCATCCGTGAAAAGAGCCAAAAAACAAGACACTTACGCCCCCTTGCGGCGGTGTTGACGCGCGAATATCGCTTGCCACGTCGGAGTCGGAGTTCACGCGTAATAAGACTCCCATACCGAGTAGCCTTATGTATGTATGTCTCTATGTTTTTCAATTCATTTTTCGAAAATAACATGAAACTTTTTTTTTCTTTGCTTGGAAACCTAAAACACCGATGTTATGTTTTGCTAGTGAAATGGCTAATCCATATGCCATATGCTTTTCGACTTTTGGTATGTTGGAATATTAGTGTGTGCTTAGAGTTCGTATTCTAATATTACCTACAAATATTTGAACAATTTACCACTACTTGTGACTTACAACCACAAGAGTAAAGTATTGTTCTATGTTAATGCTAAGATATCTATTCTGTTATCTATCCGATGCCCTATCTGTCGCTTCAAATTATCTGGGCAAAGAAGACGTTCAAAAAAAACGGCCAACTTGACATTGCACACAAGCTGTTTGATGAAATTCCCGATCATATCTCATTTAAATTCTTTCATCCAAGGGTCAATAGGACTGGGTAGAAATCAAGAAGCAAAGTGGGTATTTAACATTTTAACGGGCAAGTTGAAAAAAGATTCAATTACATATAATTTGATGGTGAAAGATCAAATATCATGCAAAGGTATAGTGTTTCCTGTATCTATAACAACAGCTGATTGATATGTATGAAAAGTTAAAAAGTTCAGCCCATCTATGATTCGAATTCCATGCTGTCATGTGAGGTGAGCTATTAAAGTCATCTCTTATGACTCACTATCTGCTTTCTGGTTGAATTCTCATTATCTTTTTCAATCCTGTCCATTACTTCATTGGTTGCTATGCTTTCGCCTCCATTTATTTTCTTGTCTTATTCTGCCTCAAAACATAATCTTATATTGATGCACTAGCATAAAATTTTGTGATTCGTGACATTTGACAAGACTTTAAGTGGGGCTTCTCTTTATCTTGTGTTTAGCTGAATAAATTGATCCCTTTTTCCATTAATTTCCTTGGGTTTTTCTAGAAGTGGATAAGGGTCAGGAATCGGTTCAATTTATGGGTTCTTTGGTTGTTTGAAAATTTTATGGTCTAATTCGAAAACGAAACCAAATCGAATTCAAAATCCCTCTTGACCAAACTGAAAACTGAATTCGAATCGATTTGGAACCTGAGGAAACCAAATATTTTCTTAAAAAACTATAATGGTGCAATTTTCCTTGCATAAATTACAAATGTTCAAACATAAAAAGCTAAAAATCCAAACATAAAAATCTAAAGTTTCTATGATTAGGAGATGAAATTGAAAACGAAAAGTGAAATGTGTGTGTGAATCATGAATTAATGAGGGTTAAGAGCTGTGAATACTGAATAGTGAAAGCCCTAAATTGGTAAAAGGGCTAAAATGTCTTTTACTTTATACTGATTATTTAATAATTTTATTTCGTATATAAAATATAAAATTTAATTTTTAATTAATTAACTAATGCAAATTGAATTTTCAATTCGATTTGGTCTAAAGTTTATGAGACCAAAACTCAAACCAAAAACCAAATTTTAATATAATCATTTTCGCTTGTTTCAGGTCTGGTCCAAATAATTCTCACCCCTGGTTGATATTACACAAATTGTTCAAGGGTCTACCTTTATAAATAAACAATGCTACAGTCATGTCACGTTTAATCTTTAATCTTGATAAACTGAACATAAAATATTTGAGTTAATGGTGCATATGTTTGGAGGTGACATGAGATGCAAGCATATAGCACCTTATGCTCTTCAAGTATTCTTCTGTGATATATTTTATGTTTTGTTCTGTGGTCCATTAATAGTACTAGGATTCCTTTCAGACATTTTAATTAACGTTGCATGTTGCTTTAGTTTCAAAGATCGGCGTGTTTTCTGTGTTTGTGCACTTTGTTTTTTCAAGTAGACGGATCTTGAAAAAAGAACCTACTTTTGTACTAAAATGCATTACGTTCAGTTTGCTAGACAATTCAAAGGTCTTCAAAGCTGTCTTTGTTCCACCAAATTAGCATCCTTTATAGAACACACTCATTGAGTATCGATATATGCTCTTTTTTACTTGATCAAACAGTTTCATGGATTAATCAACATGATGAGGAACGCAATATAGTTTATGTGAATTCAATAACATCTTGATTAATGAAACTCTAATAACAGGACCACTGAATGTAGCCTATGACGCTAAATCAAAACCATGTAATAACATCCGAAAAATGATTGATATCGTCATTTTTTTTTTGGAAATTGATACAGAAAACTAAAACTTATCATCGTAAGTTGAATTTAATCTGTTTATGAATCATGATCTATGCTTAACCTAATCGATCAAGAGTTCACGTTTTGAGACATCTTTCCATTGATTTTATCATCTGTTGTAACCACTGCAATTTGCAAATGTTGTTTAATGTCTTCTTGATCAAGTTTTTCTACATCCCATTCTTCTTTTGGCTCCTCCATTACTCTGTTCCTGTATTTGCAATACACCACCAGTTGTAATGCCCCTAGAGGGCATCCCACAATATTTGGAGCCTGAAATTCCATTGTAATTTTCAAAATTAATTATTTTTAAGTTAAAAAAAAAAAAAATACAAAAATACGGGTTTGCATGATACTAACCGCAATGAGAAGATCTTGGCCTAGAAGTCCATAAGCCAACCATAGTGCACTCGCTAGAAATGAGAAAAAAGATAAGCTAAATGGCATATACTCCACGCTCTTTGTCTCGATCACTTTTTTCTGCAATACATATACATAAATTAACAAGATATATTAATGGAGTGCACAACACAATTAAAACACTAAAAGACAAAATTTTAAAACGCCTTAACAAGTACTCACCATGACAACAAGAGGAGAAGCATACATGGCTACTGCGACTAGAAGTCCCACACTTCCAACTAATCTTTTTCGTGTATGGTGATCATGGAGTAAGTAAGCTGAGACCAGTGCAGTTGTGGAGAAGATGAGTATAACTATAGTCGTCATGATCCTGGTCTTCAACTGCAATTGCATGCATGTCAGAACAGAACAGAACAAAACAAGACAAAACAAAACCAAACAAAACAGGAAAAATGTTTGGCATGCATTCAACTTGCAACCTTGGTGATTGATGAATGATGTGACGTATATATGCATGTACCTTTTGTTTTGGTGAAGTGAACCATATGAAGATAATGATGAATGAGAGCTCAAATAGGATACCGAGGCCATTAATGGTGATAATTGGGAAGTTCTCCCATTGATTGCTTACAACAGGCAAACCGTACCAAGTATACAAAAGACAATTCAACAAGGAAATGATGTAAGGTACAGATGAGAACTCTTCTGTGCTTCTTTTCTTTATGATCCTAGCAAAAGTCCATCTATTGGCAAAACAAACATAATTTTCATGTTAGTTGAATATATATTGAAAAATATGTTAACTAGTCATATTTAAAACATTGATATGATATCTTACATGGGAGCAACATAAAGTAGAAATGAAGCAGCATTTCCTGCAATAAGAACACAAGACTGCTATAAAAAATGGTATTTAAAACTCATATGTTCATCAAAATGAGAAAGACAACAATGAAAATTTCTGAAAGTATCAAAAAAATACCCATTAATCCTACAGCCAAATGCAAAATGACAATCATGTTTTCTTGTTGGATTTTTGTGTTGATGGTCAAGAAGAGATGACTAAAGGTAGAATAGGATTTAAGGACTTTAGCTTGGATGATGTAGCATTCATTTGGAGGGCTATATATACTAGCCATGAGAAGGTTACTTTATTTTGGTACCATTTTTGAGTTTTTAATTTTTAGAGGTTGTTATTTTATGGGAAAGTATGATTAACAGTCATTATCAATTGCAAGACCTAATATACACATCGTAAGGTTCTTTTTAAATTGTGTGGTACACAGTACACCTATTCTATAATGGTTTTTTGAGTGACTGTCATTCGGGTTTGTGTTTTTATTGCCGATTACTTGTTATAGTTAATTTTCTAACAATGTTAAATGATCAAATATAGTCCAAGTTATAAAGCTAAAGGAATTCGAAATTAAGAATCCTTATAATAAAATGATAATATAGAAGAGATTTTGATTATTTAAGTATTGGAAAACGATAGATTTTCTTTTTAATTTAAAAAAGAAAACGGGTTCCTCACCGCTAACAGTTGCTCTTCTATATTGCGAAGTTTGGATGCAGTGCATTTCGAAACAGTCAAGAGACCCCTCTCATACTGACCAACCCTTAATTCAAACCTAAAAGGTTTAAAGTTGAGACATATAGGATGCCAAGTGTCACCCAGTGAACCTAAATCGATAGACGAGAGCTTTAATGAGTCATTATGGTTGAGCATTTAGTTTTTATTTTTAAATTTGGGAATGCTCTCCGAATTTGATTATCTGTTAACTTTAAATATGGAGATTTAGTTTTGAAATTTCTCACTAATTTTTTAGGGTTTTCATGTTGAGTGGAAGATGCCTCAAGATTTCCACTATCCAATGATTTTAATTTTAAATGCTTTAAGGTGCTCGCTTGGTTTCTAGATGGTGAAAAATCAAGAGGCCACAGCCACCAAGTTTATTTTTTATTTTCTATTTTCTCATATATATATATATATATATATATATATATATATATATATATATATATATATATATATATATATATATATATATATATATATATATATATATATATATATATATATATATATATATATATATATATATATATAGGGTTAGGTTCATGTGAGACGACCTAATTTTGTGAGACCGTGAAACGTATTTTTTTATTTTTTTTAATTTTTTTTAGTTAATTCAAATTCCGAAAATAATATTTAAAAAAAGAATTTTTTGATTTTTCCATTTATTTTGCATTTTAAAATTAATTTTAGAATATATAAGTGTAATATTCTATTTAGAATATTTCACGTATTTTTTTTTTTAAAAAAGGGATTTTTTTTAATTTTTTTTTAATTAATTCAAGTTCCGAAAATAATATTTAAAAAAAGAATTTTTGGATTTTTCCATTTATTTTGCTTTTTAAAATTATTTTTAGATTTGGTCTCACGGTCTTACAAAATTAGAATGATCTCAAATGAACCTGAACATATATATATATATATATATATATATACACACACACACACACACATATTTATTTATGAATATGATATGTTCCGTCAGACCGGTACGATGAAATGGTTAAGCGGTAGATTCGAAATAAATAGCCCTGATTCATTTCCATGTTTCAACTTTTTTTTTTTTCAATTGAACCCCTTTTTTTTTTTTTTTTTCTCTCTCTCTCTCTCTCTCTCTCTCTCTATATATATATATATATATATATATATATATATATATATATATATATATATATATATATATATATATATATATATATATATATGCCACTTCAAAGATTATAATATAATTGTACGAGATAGGTTTTAAATCGCCATTTGTTGTGCATATTATTTATTAGGGTAATCTCATACACCACAAGGAAAAAGACAATTAGCAGCAACAAGAAATCGCCGGTAATGGAAATAGTGGCGACACGTCGCCAATAATAAGTCGCTGCTACCGCTTCGCCGCTATTGATTAATTTGTCGTCGCTAAAAAGAATAGTTGCCACTAATGATCGTGTCGTCGGTAAAGAGTGTAGTTGTCGCTAATGCTTATGTCGCTGGTAAAGAGTAAAGTCGTCGGTAATAACAATTTTTTAATTTTTTAATTTTTTTAATCAACGATTTTGGTTGCCGGTAATAATGTTGTCGATAATAGTGTCGCCAGTAATTACATAACAACATCCAATTAAATATCAAAAGTAATAATGTCGCCGGTAATTACATAAAACAACCAAAAGTTTACAATTTTAACTAGTAGCAAAGCGTGACAACAAACGTAATATACAAACAAAACTCCTCCCTACATACCACCATCTTTGTTCCCATCGTTTCCATGATTATTCTATGATTTAAAAACCGAATAAAGCTCATCCCTACATGTAGGGTCATTGAGTATTGCCCGGAGATTTTCCAACCACATAATAAATAACAACATATATAAACTTATGAGTTAATTTATCAAACATATGCAAAAACTATCAAAGTACATTGCTATTTCTTGCATTTGGGACAAAAAGCCAAAGTACATTGCTATTTCTTGCATTTGGGACAAAAACCCAATTACCAAAGTTTTTAGCAAATAATCACCACAAAACGAAAATTACCAAATCAACATGCATTTTATGATGCCAAAGTAGATTGTTATTTTTAAACTGAGACAAAAAGCCAAAGTACATTGCTATTTCTTGCACTTGGGATAAAAACCCAATTACCAAAGTTTTTAGCAAATAATCACCACAAAACGGAAATTACCAAATCAACATGCATTTTATGATGCTAAAGTAGGTTGCTATTTTTAAACTATGACAAAAAGCCAACGTACATTGCTATTTCTTGTACTTGGGACAAAAACCTAATTACCAAAGTTTTTAGCAAATAATCACCACAAAACGAAAATCGCCAAATCAACATGCATTTTATGATGCCAAAGTAGATTACTATGTTTAAACTAAGACAAAAAGCCAAAGTACATTGCTATTTCTTGCACTTGGGACAAAAACCCAATTACCAATGCTTTTAACAAATAATCACCACAAAACCAAAATTACCAAATCAACATGCATTTTATGATGCCAAAATAGATTGCTATTTTTAAATTAAGACAAAAAATCAAAGTAGATTGCACTTGGGACAAAAACCTAATTACCAATGCTTTTAGCAAATAATCACCACAAAAAATCAAAGTAAATTGTTTTACCTGTGATGGTTGTGATGACTGTGAAATCGGCGGGAGAGCAGAAGGTTTACGACCGACGCCTCTGATATGGTCACGTCGCTCTCCTAATACTTTTTAAAAATTAGCTAGCTCTTTCTTGAGCGGGTTTTAACTCACTTTCACCTTGGGTTTATTCTAAGAGATCTTTGACTAACCGATTCGGTTATTCACAAAAGTGAGTAACAATTAAGTATACCTCAACTCTATAATCTGTTCGAACTGGCCATAATATTTCTCGTCTTTCTCACCCACCGCTAAAACCCCAGAGTTTTGTGTTGTGCATTGTGCGTCACGACTAAGTACCATTTACCTAACACCGTTGACTATGCATGCGGTTTAAGAATAAGCATTCATTTGCGAACCCATTGCAAGAGCGGACAACTCTTTGTGGAATTCTGGAGAGTTTTTTTTTTTTTTTTTTTTTTTTTTTTTTTTTTTTTTTTTCATTTTGATGAACCTAGCAAATATAAAGTAATATGTATTATATATTCTTTAGATTAATGAAACAAATTTGTTTATTAATTTATGTTACATTTTCACGAAACCAATCACAAAATTCTCTCTTTTCATCACTTTGGGGATGTTCGGATTTGAATTTCCTACGTTAATGACAAAAAGATATAGATTTAAAAAGATAAAAAAAAAAATTTACGGATGAAAGTTAGAGATAAGAATAGTTACTTGATATAATGTGTGACTTCTTCACAACTATTCAATACAAACCATTCCATAGTATACATTTTAGTTAAATTAAGAGTTTTGATTTGAGTTGTGCTGGCCGGTCGACATTTAGACTCAAACACCCAAAACTTTGTTTTTTCAATGACAACATCTTCATTTCTTTCCGGACGATTGAATTGATTCGTTACATCTCGAAGGTACATCGAACAAAATGATAAAGCTTCTTCAGCAACATAACCCTCAACTATAGAACCTTCCAGCCTCGCTTTGTTTCTGACATAGTTTTTTAGTTTTTTCATATACCTTTCAAAGGGATACATCCATCTCATACATATTGGGCCTCCAAAAATCGCTTCATAAGGTAAATGCAAAAGTAAATGAACCATAATGTCAAAAAACACTGGAGGATAAATCAATTCCAACTTGCACAAGATTGCAATAATGTTTACTTTTGCTTTTCTCATATCCTCTACCTTCAATGTTCTGGAACAAAGTAGCTTGAAAAACATACAAAGGTCTACAATAGGTGTATAAGTGTCTTTGTCTAACAACCCTCTAACTCCAATTGGTATCAAACGTTGCATAAGAATGTGATGGTCATGCACTTTCAACCCAATAATGTTAGTATTGGTATTGTTCGCTTTCTTATTGATGTTAGAACCAAACCCATCTTGGAGTTTAACATCTTTTATAAATTGGCAAAAGAGTTGTCGACTAGATTTCGTGAAAGAGTATTTTGCACGGGGTCTATGAAACTTGTTACCATTTTTTTGCAACCATTCATTTCTCCGAATGTTTAGAATTCTCAAGTCCTCTCGTGCATTTGATGTCTTTCCTTTTATCCTTCATTAGAACATTACCTAACAAACTCTTGTCCATATTTTTCTAGACATGCATGAGATCTATGTTGTGCTTAAACTGTAGTGAAGACCAATACTTGAGTTCGAAGAAAATGCTTCATTTCGAATAGTTCAACTCGTCATCTTGCCGCGTTGGCTCCCCACCTCCATGCTTAGGATGTTTATCCGGTTTACAAGTTTGTAGATGTCCTAGTTTCTCTTGTATGTCGTCATTACTAAAGTGTCTCGGAGCGGGTCTTGTCTCTTCCATCCCATTAAAGTCCAACCTCTTTCTTAATAGATCATTAGCATCTAGGAAACAATGAGGAAAAATATATACGACTTTATTTGTTGCACGGTACGAAGGAGTGTCTTCATTGCAAGTAGAACATGCTCTATACCCTTGCCCACTCCAAACTGATTGACTACTACGAGCTGGCCAGTCATTTATTGTCCACAACAACATAGCTCTCATCGTGAAGAATGTGTTTGTCACCACATCTTTAATACGTACGCCTGAGTTCCACAAATGTTTAAGCTCTTCCACCATCGGCCTAAGGAAAATACACATATCCTTACCAGAGGATTTCAAGCCGGGAATCAACAAAGTCAACATGAATGATGAATCTTTCATACAAAGCCATGGTGGCAGATTGTATGTGGTGAGTATGACCGACCATGTGCTATGTGGATTACACATGTTTCCAAATGGATTAAAACCGTTAGCTGAAAGACCTAGGCGTACATTACGAGGTTCACTCGAGAAGTCATGGTATTTTTTTTTTATCAAAATCTTGCCAATGTTCCCTATCAACAGGATGACGCATCACACCATCTTCTAAATGTCTGGTACTATGCCAAATCATATTTTTGGCAGTATGCCTCAAATAATATAAACGTTGGAGTCTCGGGGTCACAGGAAATTACCGTAACACCTTATGAGCTACTTTCTCACCCTTGGTGTTTTTATCGATCCATCGGCTCTCTTTACGAACTGGGCAAACTTGCAATGAATCATGTTCTTTCCAAAAGAGAAAACAATCGTTTTTGCACACATTTATCGACTCATACCCCAGACCAATAGGCTTAAGTTTCTTTTTGGCTGGATAATGTGAAAGGGGAACCTTGTTGTCTTTGTGAAATGTTGATTGCAACAACTCAAGGATTTGTTCAAATGAATTATCAGTCCATTTGTTGTTCACCTTGATATGCATTAACTTTACTAGAAACTCAAAGGAAGAAAAGGTGCAACCATGATACAATTTAGTTTCCACTTCTTTTAACAACTGTGCAAAATCATCATCCACACCGCTAGCCCTTGTATTCGAGGTTCCTTCATTGAGGTTGGTATCATTTTCTCTCGACTCCCACATCACATCGTCGATTAAATTATCCATTTCGTGACTTTGCAAGATGACTGGAGGAATAAAAGATTCACTATGATAGATCCAAGTTTTGTACGACTTACTGAAACCATTTATAAATATATGACGTTCCACTACAGTCGGGTACTTGAAGTGATGATTATCACATTTTTCACATGTACATCTGGTTTTACCATTACTATCAAGGTGTGACTTGGAGTTCTCGATAAAAGCTTTGAGTTCTACTTGGAACTCGGGATAGTTTCGATGTAGATTACTAGTCCAGCTTTTATCAATCGACATGATATTGCTGAAACATAATTTCGGGTTTAGAGTTTAGTATACAAAATTAACATGGTTTTTTTTTTTTTTTTTTTTTTTTTTTTTTTTTTTTTTTAAAATTTATATAGGCAAAAGTTGTAATTATTAAATAAAAGGGTCAAAGATCCAACGAATCAATAATTTCCACACATTTGTTTTATTTATAGTAAATGTACAAATATACACATCATTATTGAAAAAAAATTGTTTATTTCTTTTAATATGTTTAGCAATTAGTTTTTATTGAATAAAATATTAAATAAAACAAAATTAATAATTTGGTATATCCATAAAAAAACATTTGTAAATATTGTATCTTTTTTTTATATATATATATTTTATTTATTTATAGCATTTTTTGTTTTTTTTTTCAATTATAGCATTGTACTTTAAACAATTATATTATATTGTTGTGTTGTTCTTTTTTACCGTCGAGATTCAAGAATATATATAGTTTTTTTATAGCATTTTATAAATATATTTTTTAATTATAACATTCGTATATAAGTTTTGGAATTTATTGGTTAATATATAAGTTTTGGAACTTATTGGTTAATTTGGGGTTAGTTTGTGAACAAACTAGAAACTAAACGTATTCGTATATAAGTTTTTAAACAATTTATAACATTTCTTTTTTCAATTATAACAATAATTTTTTTTTTCAATTATAGCATTGTACTTTATACAATTATATTATGTTGTTGTGTTGTTCTTTTTTACCATCGAGATTATATATATATATATATATATATATATATATATATATATATATATATATATATATATATGTAGGTTCATTTGAGACCATTCTAATTTTGTGAGACCGTGAGACCAAATCTAAAAATAATTTTAAAATGCAAAATAAATGGAAAAATCCAAAAATTCTTTTTTTAAATATTATTTTCGGAACTTGAATTAACTAAAAAAAATATTAAAAAAATAAAAAAACAATAAAAAAAATTCTGTTTTTTTTTTTGAAAAAATACGTGAAATATTCTAAATAGAATATTACACTGACATATTCTAAAAAATAATTTTAAAATGCAAAATAAATGGAAAAATCTAAAAATTCTTTTTTTAAATATTATTTTCGGAACTTGAATTAACTAAAAAAAATAAAAAAAAATCTATTTTTTTTGAAAAATACGTGAAATATTCTAAATAGAATATTACACTGTACATATTCTAAAAATAATTTTAAAATGCAAAATAAATGGAAAAATCAAAAAATTCTTTTTTTAAATATTATTTTCGGAATATGAATTAACTAAAAAAAAATAAAAAATAAAAAAAAAATAAAAAAAATCAAAAAATGCGTCTCACGGTCTCACAAAATATAGGTGGTCTCAAATGAACCTAACCCTATATATATATATATATATATATATATATATATATATATATATATATATATATATATATATATATATATATATATATATATATATATATATATATACCATTGTAGAAATATATATATTTTAATTATAGCATTCATATATAAGTTTTGGAAGTTATTGGTTAATATATACGTTTTGGAACTTATCGGTTAATTTGGGAACAAACTAGAAACTAAATGTATTTGTATATAAGTTTTTAAACAATTTTATAACATTAATTTTTTTTTTCCAATTATAACTATAACTTATTTTTATTTTTTTCAATTGTAGCATTGTACTTTAAACAATTATATTATGTTTTTGTGTAGTTCTTTTTTACCGTCGAGATTAATATATATATATATATATATATATATATATATATATATATATATATATATATATATATATATATATATATATATTATTTATAGCATTTTATAAATATATATTTTAATTATAGCATTCGTATATAAGTTTGGAACTTATTGAGAACTTATTAGTTAATTTATGGTTAGTTTAGGAACAAACTAGAAACTAAATGTATTTGTATATAAGTTTTTAAACAGTTTTATAATACTTTATTTGTTCTTTTTTTTTTTTTTTCCAATTGTAACAATATTTATTTTTATTTTTATTTTCAATTATAGCATTGTACTTTAAACAATTATATTATATTGTTGTGTTATTCTTTTTTACCGTTGAGATTAAAAAATATATAAATTTTTTATTTATAACATTGTATAAATATGTTGCAAAAAATTAAAAAACTAAAAAGACATGAAAATATAAATATGAAACTATAGAAATATAACATTTTAAGTTAAGTTGAAGATTATAAGTTAACTATTGAACTTATTGGTTAATTTAGGGTTAGTTTGGGAACAAACTAGTAACTTCCTAGTATTTGTATATAAGTTTTTAAACAATTTTATAACATTTTTTTTTCTAATTATAACAATATTTTTTTTCCAATTATAGCATCCTACTTATACCAAAACCACATACTTTCACATAATACATAAGAGCATCAAATACACACACTTTCACATACATATACCACATATACACAAAATACAACTACATTCACATACACACATAATAACATCTTACTTATACAAAAGACAAATACTTTCACATATATAGATAAGAACATCCTATTTATACCAAATACACAAATTTCACATTCATATACCATATATACAACAAACATACATACATTCACATACACACATAATAACATCCTACTTATACCAAATACATATAATTTCACATATATGGATAATAACATCATACTTCTACAAAATACTCATATACCACATATAAATCAAACACACATACATTGACATGTACACACCAAATTTATATAGAGTCTAATACAAATATCAAATATACATACATATAGAAATTTTCAAATAATTGATACAACTACACATATTTTGCAATTAAATTAAAATTTCACAATAAATAGAAGTAATAGAACCTATGGTGGCGGAAATCAATGAAAATGGTTCAGTGGTGGCGATAGTCGTAGGTGGTGGTCGGGAATACAATCAACAAAACTGAAATTTATAATTTTTTACAACTAACCACTCCAATAAGCTTAAAATCAATGTTATAAGAGAAAAGGGACCAGAAATTGACCTAGACAAACGATTCTCTGTCGCTGAAAAAGCTTGGTTTCGCCGGAAAAACCTAGTTGTCGCCAGAAAAAGATTGGTACTCACCGAAAAATCCCTCTCCACCGGTGATATCTTCACCCAAAATTGATAAATTTGACGTATCCCACAATAATCGACGAAATCGACGAAGCAAGAGATGGAGACGAAAGAAAGAAACGGTCTTTGGAGTGAAACAGAAGAGCAAAATGGAAAAGATCGATTTTTCTGAGGTTAACTGTGTCGATCTTTAGCGGCGACGTCTTTACCGATGACTTATTGGGCTTTAGCGGCGACAAATGTCAATAACGGCGACTGCGACCGATTCTATCAGGAGGGAGTTATTGTCGCATCATTTTTCTATCTTTAGCGACGACTACTTTAGGTCTTCAGCGGCGACAAAAGTCACCGGTATTTCCTTTATGCGTTCCACGAGCACCCTAGCTGTTGGATTAGAACTACGATCGGATGATTCGTGTTTACCAAAATGTCAAAGGGTAGATCGGTGCATTCAGCCTTTAGCAGCGACACCAATAGTGGCGACACTGATCTTTAGCGGCAACAAATCAAATAATCGTCGCTAAATATCAGTGTCGCCGCTAACGACTATATTTCTTGTAGTGATATTTTTTTTAGTAAACTAAAGTTTTTAATATATTAATCAGCTAAATTTAAAAGTGATTAACAAGTAAGAAAGGAAAAGGGAAAAGGAAAAAGGAAAAAGGAAAGTGAGGTAAAAAATACAATGGTTAGATGAAAAAAAATATGAGAGGAAATCCCACCCAGTGCAATAAAAAGTTAGTCATGTGATTGTTTGTACTATGTACAATGACATCGCTGCATGAAACTAGCTAGTTCTTTACAGTGCTACGTCTTCAATGTCATTGTGTTTGTCATGTCCTTGATGTCTTTAATAAGAAGAGGTCACCTCATTTTTTGTTTATTTCATAAGGTACTTGATAAAACGATAAATTCATTTTGATATAATGCCTTCTGTTAAAAAAAAATTATTATTTAATATACGAGTACAAATTTTTTTAATTGCATCTCCAAAATAGTATTTCGTACAAAAAAGATTTAAAATATTGAACGTAAAAGATCTTTTACAATAATTTTTTTTCAACATTTAAATCTCTATATATATTCTAATATATTTAATTGTTATATATATTTTTTAATCTTTTGTATTTGTCTAATGTTGATAGTTTGGTTGAAAATTCCTAATGGTATTTTCTTTATACAAGTATTTTAGTTTACTTTACACATTTAAATAAGCAATTAATTAGTTAAAAAATAATAAATTATTTAATTTATAGCATAATTAGAGGGGTCAGGTATATAGATGATTAAATGGTGGGAGAAAATTAAGTGCATAATAAAAATTCTTAGAAAATAATATGGTATTTTTTTTTGGAAATAAAAATTAATTTACTTGTAATTTCATCTATGTTTTAGACACAATTGAAACCCTTCAACTCCAGTAAGAAAATAATCACTTTATGCCGTTTGGTTAAAGCCAATTCGTAAACTTTTTATATCTTATTATCCAATGGAAAAAACCTATAAAAAAAACTTTCAATAGGATATGCTATCAAGGACAAATGAGTAGGATACACATATTAAACAAAAATATCAAACTAAAACTAAATTAACAAATATAACCAGATTATTACTAAAGGAGGTTGTGCTATATATATAATTTTAATTAACTAAAGACATATAACTAAAGACATATAATTCAGTTATCTAAAGCCGAACCACTACAAACCGAATCAACAAATAATAATAAAAATGTATTTTGATATAATATGTTATTAAATATAGCATATTTAATTATGTTAGGAAATGAGACTTTTTAAAGGGTGATTATTTGAAATTATCTAAGATACGTAATCTTTTATTGTTCATTTCCGCTGTTCACTTTTTATAGCAAAGTACGTTACGGTTAAATGATATTAACCATTAACCAACTAACATTGTTAATCAAAATCAATACTAACCGATATCCAATAGCTATTGAAATGTATTAATCAATTGTAATTGTTATGATTTGGTTTTAGCCCATTACCGAACCAAACCACCTATAAACACCCCTACAAATTAGATTTACCGATTAACATATTTTGTTAGATTATATTATCTAAATATGTTTACCTTGCGATGAGAACCTAATGGTTGAATTGGATAGTTTCAAACATGAGAATTTTAACTCTGATATGTTTAAAATATTGATAATATTCCATGATAGAGTCGAAACAAACGTTGTCCCATATACAAGCCTCCTTTGGGTTACTGATATATCCAAAACTGAAGATATCTACGTGTTTAATGTATCGAGGGCTTTGAGAAATCTTAAACGTGTTATTTGTCCATCCAAAATTGAGGATATTTACATATTCAATGTATGCAGGTTTTTGAGAAATCTTAAGTTGCTTTCCTATTTGTGTTCTTTTGATTTGTGTCCATAATTTGTTCTTACAAATAATTATGTGTAACTGATTTAAGAGCAAACTTAATTTTTTTGGAAAGAATAGCACATATGGAAAGTATGTCCTTGTTTCTCCAAATGAAATTAATATCACAACCTAACACATGAGAAAACAATGGATCAAATGCTTTGAAATCATGTGACGTGTTCTCTTTAGAACTATATCCTTTTTAGGAAATAAAAAGAGAATAAAGTAGAAAACAAACTAAAGAGGTTCGCAAACCATTGACCAATCGATGGTTCATGTTGTCTCGTGCAGACATGACCAACATTAAGCATTCTCGTTCAATCAAGTCAAGAAACGCAACCATAAGCTAGATCTACACACATTTTTATTTTATTTTATTATTATCAATTTTCTAAATTATGATTTAAGTTAACTGAACCATTAACAGCTATGTATGAATACACATTTTCCTAACATACATTTAATATTGCTTCTTGACTATATTTTATGTATGAATACATATATATATGATGTTGCTTGTTTCCTTCTTTATTTCGATGAATCTTCCTATCTATAGTTTCATTTTCTGACAAGAATTTAATTTAATTTCATTAAACATAACAAAACAACGGATCGAGCATATGACCAAATACCTTTTCTTTAGACCAACCATCCCTAACTACGTTGCTTAAAGCCGTTTTTTTTTTTTTTTTTTTTTTTTTTTTTTTTTTTTTTTTTTTTTTTTTTTAAGTTCTTTTAATATTAACATCTCCACTTCCATGTGAATATGTGATGGCCATTTTGCTCCCCTATTTTTCGTCTATTTTATTTATCATCTTCTTACAATTGTCATGTTTCAAACGAGCTTTCATATACCTACGTAAATAAATATACCTACGTAAATAAACTAATGATACCTAAGTAAATAAACTATAATTTACTAATATCACTCGTTGTTTCTTGGATATCACTAAAAGAATAGTCACCAGTAGCACGGCGTCCTTAGCGCCAACATCTTTTAGCGGCGACATACGACTTTCACATCGTATGTCGCTGCTAATGGTGAAAAACCACGATACCTGTCAAACCTCAGTAATAAACCTCAGCCGTTGATTTGTTCCTAATCCAACAGCTCACAATAGACGTCGTACATAGCAACAATGGCGATGCCTTTTGCGGCGATGGCTGTCGCCGCTGATACACGAAAAAAAGACCGGGATAAATTTCCTCTAAAACTCATTGCTGCTAATTCACTTTTGTCGCCACTGATACATCTTTGTCGCTGCTAATACTTGTTGCCGCAAAAGGTTTGACGGGCTATACACAACACGCAACTGATTTTCTTTCCTCTTCTGCCTTCATTTTTCTCTGACGATTCCAACAACAAATACCAACACAATCCATCAATTTCATCGGCTCTTACTCAAATTTTGTCAATTCCGTCTAAGACTCATATCACCGACGACGAGGAAGTAAAACTGGCGACCACAGGTGGGTTTTTGCCTCATTCTTCATCGATTTTATTTTATTTTCTCTTCTCCCACTGATTTAAGAGTGGGATTGTTGCAACCCTTGTAAATTTTTGCAACCTCTAGCGGGTTTTCTTGTTTTCTGCCAGAATTTAGCTGAAAAGAACTTGTTAGTCGGAAAGGTACCGGAGTACCACCACCACCACCCTTTTCTGCCGGATTACACAACCAGGTTCCTTTATAACATATGTATTTGTGTATTTATATTATGTATATCTACATATATATATATATATATATATATATATATATATATATATATATATATATATATGTGTGTGTGTGTGTGTGTGTTTTCTAAGTATGTATAATGTATGTATATGTGTAATGTATGTATAAATGCATGTATTTATGATGAAAACAAAAAAATTATGTATGTTTATATATATGTGTTTGTTTGCCATGTGTATATGTATTTGTATGCATAAGTGTATATGTTTATATATGTTTATTTGTTTACCATTTATGATTCTAATGTATGTATAAGTGTATTTTAACATGTTAACTTTTATATATAGATGTGTATTATGTATAAGTCTATATGTTTAAGTGTATGTATATGTATGATCACCTAACTTGTGTATTTATATGCAATTTCTAAAATATAATAATATAAAGGAAAATGTATTTGTATGTATATGTAATATGTGTATATGTATGTATATATTGTATGCAATTTGGAAACTACAATGCTATAATGAAAAAAATGAAAAAAGTAGGATGTTATAATGAATAGTATTATTTTTTTATATGTATACGTATTTGTATGTATATAAAATTATACATGTAGTTTGTGTATTTGTATGCCATTTTGAAACTATAATGTTATAGATGAAAAAAAGTAGGATGCTATAATAGAAAGTGTATTATTTTTGTATATGCAATATATGTAACTTTTATTCATATTGTAATTTTGCAGGCTATATATGGGGTTTAGTTGGGCGATACTTTTCTACGTGATGACAGATGTTATGGGCCTATGACATGAAGATGATGGAGTCGGGGATCCACCACCTCCAATAGGTTTTGGTCGTTGACAACATGAACATGATGGTAAGTCTTATTATGATATATTTCTTAGCTATTTTATCCATTTGTTATAAGCTACTGTGACTAGTATTTTTAATTATATTTTTCAGCTGACCTTCCTAAAAAAAGAAGAGGCCTAGCAAAAAACATCCAACTATCAAAGCTCATACGGGTAAACAAGGGAAAGCCCGCAAATTTGGATTTCGACAGAGAGCTCACACATTCCCCTGTCGGGAACCGTGCTAATTGGTTTACCCGTGAGATTGAGAGGTATATGTGAATGAACATCCCTTTGAACGTATCTGGTTGGGATAACGTTTCCCCCGCTTTAAGGAATACCATAATCATGCATCTAAAGGTAACTTGGATAATATTTTAAATTTAGTTGTGATGGATATTTAATTAACTAATTTTTTGTATTTGTAGAATAAGTCTGATTTGGATAAGGTTTACTTGGATAATATTTTAAGTTTAGTTGTGATTGATATTTAATTAAGTAACTTTTTGCAGTTTGGAAATTGTTGTTTTATGAAAGTACAATGCTATAATGGAAAAAATGAAAAAAGTACACTGCTATAATGTGTTATATGCAATATGTGTAGTTTGGTAATTGTTAGTTTATGAAAGTACAATGCTATAATGGTATATTGTAGTTTTTAATTGTTAGTTATAGAACAATGCTATAATGTGTTATACGCAATATGCAATATGTGTAATTTGGTATTTGTTAGTTTATAAAAGTACAATGTTGTAATGGTATTTTGTAGGTTGGTAATTGTTAGTTATAGTACAATGCTATAATGTGTTATATGCAATATGTGTAATTTGGTAATTGTTAGTTTATGAAAGTACAATGCTATAATGGTATTTTGCAGTTTAGTAATTGTTAGTTACTGTACAATGCTATATTTTGTACTTTTCTTGTATGTGGAATGTATATTTTGTATATAGAATGTTATAATATTGGTTTGAGTTATAAGACTATATTGTTTTATTTGTAGTTGGAAATACTTCAAAGGGTAAATTACACCATTCGTCCCTCGTGCACATGCCAGAAAGCGTGTTTAGTCCCTATTTTCAAAAATTAACTCCGACCGTCCCTCTATTCGTTTTTCCTTACACGCTTAGTCCCTATTGACATGAAATGACTTTTTTACCCTTAATAATTTATTTTTTTCATTTTATTTGTTTATTTATCAGTTTTAAATTAAAAATAAAAATAAAAAAATATCCTTACCCATCTATTTTAATTTCCCCTTCTCTAAGATTTTCCATAAACCACCACATATAACCGCTGGCACCTTCAACATCACCATCTACTGCCAGCACCTCCAGCAGCAACGCTTATCACCGCCAGCACCTCCGCATCACCACCTATCACCCCACCATCTCAGTAGGTCCTACCACCTCACATACTCTCCTTCTTTTCACCCTCTGTTTTCATCTCTTATTCTGTCACCAACACCTCTTACCTATTCCCACAATACCACCGTATACATATTCCAACACCAACAATCACCTCTAGACCACAATCCATTAATCTATCTTACATTTTATTTGAAAGCCTATCAGATTTGAACCTAGAGCTTCGTTAATATGGTGGTCTGGTAGCTTCACATGAGTTCTAGCCCTAGAGCTCCACTAAACGCATACATATCAAAATTGGTGCTGAGATCCACAACATAAATTCCAAAATTGAAATCAATGATGAGAGAAAAAAAATAGATAACCATCCCCTGCATCTTTATGAGTTTGAAGCCTAGGAATTGAAAAAACAAACAAAAAAGAAAGAAAGAAACTACGTTCAGATTGTATCGTATCTGAAAGATCTGCACTTGGTGCCGATTTGAACAAATTTAAAAGGGTCTTCAGCCCCTCTTCCTTCTATAACCATATCACTGTAGATA
Organism: Lactuca saligna; assembly: GCF_052625555.1. Lineage (NCBI taxonomy): Eukaryota > Viridiplantae > Streptophyta > Magnoliopsida > Asterales > Asteraceae > Lactuca > Lactuca saligna. The sequence continues at coordinate 5,699,706 of NC_136424.1, forward strand.
CTGGTTGCCTCTGCCTCCGATTCGAACAACGAAGAAGGAAAGAGTCTTAACGATTCTTGATTGAGACCGGAGAAGAAAGAGATAACGATCGACGGTTCTTCATTTGGGGTGTCTTGATGCTCGTCGGAAGGGATGAAATTGTTGAGGTGATGTTCCTCGACAGAAAGATGAATCCGATGAACTGATGGTGGATTTTAGTAACCTGGAAACGACAAATGAGGTAAAAGGAATGTAGAAGGAAAGGGGGAGGTTGGGTCAGGGTATTTAATTTTTTTTAATATAAAATAATTTATGATTTATGTAATAATAAAATTATAAGGGCAATATAGTCATTTTATAGTTGGAAAGGGATGCAACGTGCAAATTTAAATTAATGAGGGACGAAGCGTGCAAATTTTAAAATAATAAGGGACGGTCCGAGTTAATTTTTGAAAATAGGGACTAAATACGCTTTCCGGCATGTGCACGAGGGACGAATGGTGTAATTTACCCTACTTCAAACAAAGTTAAAAAATCTAGCATGTAGTGCCGTACGTGAAGATTAGTTTTGTTCATTGCCATAAAGAAATGAAACCGAAGGAAATGAGGAGAGTGGTGATAATGAGTAGCTAGTTGTAGGATTTTTGTATGTTTTGTTTGTATAAGTATTTTAGATTAGTATTTTCGATGTTTTGTATTATGTTAAATTGGATGAGTATTTTAAATGGATGTTTGATTAATATTTGGAAGGATGTCGGATCAACTTAATAGCAATTTTTATACTTTTTATATAGTTTTTTCAATTTTAGTGTGATATATATATATATATATATATATATATATATATATATATATATATATATATATATATATGTATCGACGACGCTTTTAGTGGCGACAGTTGGTTATTGACGGCGACACTACTTTAGCTGCGACGCCCAGTTATTATCGGCGACATCTCACATTAGCGGCGTCAGCGACAGAGCATCATCGACGGCCTTTTAACGACGACACGTCTATCGCCGATAATACACTAATTTCTTGTAGTGTTTTTTCTTATATGTTAACTTGGTATATTACAATCTTCATAAATAAATTCCATATTAATGAGATTGCGAAGCATTGTCGTGCAGATTCAGCCCGTTGCTTTTGGAAGTCATGTGTGTAAATTAAAAATGGATCCTTAAAGTTTTGGATTAGCAATAGGGACAATTTAGCAACGAATAGTGACAAATAGTGACATATTAGCGATGGATTAATGACGGAGTAACAACGGATTACTGAGGGAACCGCAACACATTTGCTGATGGATTAACAACAAATTAATAACGGAATCGCAAAGAATTAAAATTCCAGACCCTCTAACTGGTCTCTAACGACAAGAGGTCATGTATAGTTGCACACTCTTCGCATGCACTCAGGATTGGCCTGCCTGATGCCATGCATCAAGTAAACTAATATAAAATATCATAAAAGAAATAATCTGTGGATTATATACAAAATCCGAAGTAACCTACTGTTAAGATTAAAAAGATAAAATGTAATCAACTAATCATAGATTCGAAATTTGTGGATAGTCTTTAGGTTTTTTTTTTTTTTTTTAAATTTAGTCTCTTTAATTGCTAATGATTGGCCTTTATTCTTCAATAATGGGAAAGAAATGACGTTTCCAATGGTTATTATAAATGTAGTGTTGATACCCATTGGTGGAAAAATTGACATTATCCACAATGTGGTTGTATATTTGGAATTTCCGTTACTGTAGGGGGAGGAATATTAAACTTTTCCTCTTTGACACAGAATTTGTTTTTTAAGCCTTTATAACTATTTTAATATCCGTTTGGTGATTGTATTTACCGATATATGAATAACTATTAACTGTTTGTACACTATAATTGTTTATAGGATTGATGATGCATTACATGTTCAAATAAATAATACTGACTTGAAATGTTGTCAAATAAATAATTAATGTTGTCAAATAAATAATAGTGACTTGAAATGTGGATATAAAAATAATAAATCAAATTTACTTTATTTTGTAGCATTATACATTTTTTTGTTAATATTATAGTAATTTACTATCACAAATCTATCAATTATAGTCATAGCATTCAAATCAAATTGTTTATTATATTTAGTGATTTTTTAATAGACAATGCATAGAAAAAAAATTGTTTATTATTTGTACACCTTCAGCATAAAAAAAGAATGTATCTATGTAGTATGTATCCAAAAGCATTTATAAAATAAAAGTTCCCATAACTTCTAAATTTATAAAAAGTGTGACTTGACATGTTATTATTATCCAAAAATCGAGTGTATAAGTAAATAACTATACTTATAAATGTAGTATATAAGTAAATAACTATACTTATAAATGTTGTGTATAAGTAAATAACCATACTTATAAATGTTGTGTATAACTAAATCACCATACTTATAAATGTTGTGTATAACTAAATAATCATACTTATAAATGTTGTGTATAAGTAAATAACCATACTTATACTATATCTTGCACTAGAATTTACTATTCGATGTTATAGTGAGACCTTATAATCGAGCTATCGACTGTAATGCTGCTCACCACGACGATTCTGCGGATGTCGTGAAATGTTAAGACAATTGTCACCCCAGACCTACCGGTCTAGCCGTAGCTAGTAGCTTAGGTGCGGATTGTCAACCCCATATAGATTTATACACAATTCTCCAGCTCATTTAAGATTTAACGATTATAAGGCCAGAACTTAGCGTAATGGTTAAAGAAATATCTCTCATAATCCTTCGAAATATGTTATTCTAGGTTGTAAATGAAATCGAAGCTTTCCTATGTTCAAAGTGTTGTTCTACATGTATGGTTGTTACCCTATGTGTAATGGTATTACCCAAAGGAAAATGGTATTATCCAAGGGGTAATGGTTTTATCCAAGCAACGCAAAGTTTTAATCTTTCAAAACTAGACTTTTGCGGTTAAAGTGTTGGTTTGTGTTTATCCAATGTGTATTAATATTATCCAATGGATAAAGATATTATCCACCATACAATAGCTCCAATATGAGAAACTTGTGTGATATCCACATTTTCACGGTCATTTAAAATTTTTATTTATGTGTAACTCCCCGATTTCCCAGGTATTTAGATCGAGAATTTATTAGTCTTTAAGCCCTACTCGACGAGTAATGATGCCCTACTCGTCGAGTAGTGTCGACGTGGGGACACAGAATTAGTGATCTACTCGCTGAGTCTATAAAGGGACTCGACGAGTAGGAGCTGGCAGAAGAAACCTTAAGTCCCGGGTTCTGCACCCTATTTAAGGGGACTCAAGCCCCATTTGGCCTCCTTGGAGTCATTAAGAGCTCAAAGGAAACCCTAACCGTGTGTTGTGTTCTTGTGTGCCTTGAAAGCTTGAAAGGAGGACTTTGTGGAAGGAAGAGTTTGGAGAAGCAAGGGAGGAGTGGAATCCGATTTCTACCCCAGTTAGCACTCATAGAAGGTACCAAGTCGACACCTTTATCCTTTATCCCTTCTAAATCTCATATAGTGGAAATCTAGGGTTTTTGAGGTGTAAGTGAGGTGATATTGCAAAACATAAGTTGGATCTGAAGTTGCAACTTCATATCTGGACCATTTCCGAGTTTTAGATCCATAAAGTCCCTGCTTTGGGCGTAAATGATGTTGGATTAGTGTCTAAGTCCATAACTATTTTGGTATGTACTTGACCCGATGGTGCATGGTCCTTTTGGGTTGCCTTCACCAAAGCAACTTGATTGGAGAAATGAATAAAGAGAGAAAGGATAATATGATTTATTAATATGTTATAAGAATAATATATTAAAGGAGAAATCATATTTGTTTAATTAATATTGGTCAATAATTAATTAAGAATTAGTTTTGTGATCAAATGTAATTAATTAAACTAGAGGGGCTGATTTGTAATTATGTGATAGTTACAAAATAAGGTAAGGATTATCTTATTTATATGGTGGACAAATTTAAGGTTGGAAAGCCTTAGAATTCGAGTATGATAAGGATTCAAGGATTATCTTATTGGTTGCTTAATGGATAATCAACTAGATAAGGATAATGACTGAAACCCTATCTCTACACCTATATAAACACCCCTAGGGTCATGAATTCGTGTATCCCTTCCCAAGAGGTCCTAGATACGAATTCTAACCTCTCACCTCTCACTTTATACCTTCTCCATTTGCTTATGGTGTTTGTAAGCCATTAGAGGAGTGACACTTGTGACTCTAAGCATTCCAAAGTCAATCCAAGGTGGAGTTGTGATTGTTATTGCTATATAACAATCAAGGTATGTTCTTAAACCTAATTATATGTTAATGTCGATTTCCATATGTTAGAATTAGGGTTTATAGTCTTGGATTCAAAGCATGTACAATAGAGAAACCTAGATCCAAGCATTAGGGTTTGTATGAGCACATAGGATGTCTTATGACCAAAACCCATCAGTGGTATCAGAGCCTAGCTTGGTTTCAATTGTATTGATGCATTGTATAACTGGAAAATCATTTTTTGGGCTTTATGGCTGAGGAACTCGGCGAGTACCACAGTGTACTCGGCGAGTAGACCTCAACTCGGCGAGTACAGTGTGGTACTCGGCGAGTTCGCGTGTCAGATAATGCTTATCTCGGGATTTCTTGCTGTTTTTGCATTTGGATAGTTACCTTATCATGTTAGATCAATATAAATCCGATTTTATGATATATATGACTATATTCTTGATCTAATTAAAGATAATTATCAATTAACAAGATAATTGTTTCCTTATAAGATAATTGATTAATTATTTTGAGTAAATTGATAAATTGTTTTGCAAGAAATCATTAAATAAATCAAATATGGATAATTATGTGATTAAATGTTAATTTAAAATTATTTGTTATTTGATCCTTGTTGTTATGAAAGGTTTCATATTTTCCCCTTTAGGTTTTATAGTTTAAATTTGAACCCAAAAGTTTTGAAGTTTTGAAATTTAAATAGTTAAAACCCTAATGTTTTGAAAAAGGTTTCAAAACTTGCCCTCAAGTTTTGGAATTTAAAAGTTGATTAAAGGTTTAATTAGAAATGTTAAATTCTAAAACCCTAGTAATGTTTTGAAAAGTTCAAATCACACCCTTATGGTTTTATTAATTAATTAAGGAGTATAATTAAAAGAGATTTAAAAAATCCATAAAGGTTTAGGTTAACCGTTTAATTGAATTAAAAGTGTAATTGTTAAAGTTAACCGTTAGTATTTTAAAAGTATAAAATACACCCTATACTATATATAACATTAAAAGTATAACATTATATATATGTATGAGTAAAAGTCAGTCTTACCGTTAGTAGGCCTCATTCACGAAGCTGGTCTATAAGGGGTGTTTAAGGAAATTGCCTATAAAATGGCGATTGAATGGGTATCCACTCTTACCCACCGCACTCTTGACTAGTGGAGGGTCGTTAGCCGAACGGGTAGGATAGGACGAAACCTTCCATTATAAGTATAATGAAATACCAAGTAACTAAATGTTTTTCAAATTCCCAATCTTAGTTACTTAGGCAAAAGTGAATTGATGCAATTCCATGAAATTACACTTTGTGCCCTTGCGAAGATGTTAGTGGAGCGTGTGTGGTTTACCGGCACACTAAATGGTTCTAAGCAAAGGTAGCAAAGGGTGACTCAATGTTTGTCATAGTTCGGTGGAGCGTGTGTGGTTTACCGGCACATCGAATAGGTGATTGTAACATGTGAGGGCACCATGTAGTTTGCATGGTTATTCACACCCGCGTTGTGATCCTCGGCATCCCAGTCACAAACAAGAGGGGCATATCAAGATTTAAACATGCCATTGAAAGTTCAATGAATCTCAAAGGATCTAGGAGTTTTCATAGATTTAAAACTTAAATTTCTTTTTCGTTTTTCATGGTGGAAATTAGTGAATCGTCATTCACTTACCTTCAAATGTTCTGCAATTTGGGTTACGGCATCCCTCTCCCGAGTTGTAGGATATTGTGTTGGGTCCTAGCCTTGGAATTTCATTTGGGTGATTTACCAAGGACTCAATCAATCAACTAACTTGAATTCGTTTTTCTCCCGATGTCAAAGTTCGACAACTATGGTCTTCTGAAGTCCTGTGGAACAAGCATTCCACATGAAGATGATATTCCACGATTCGATCGAGGAACAAGAAATCATGCTTCACTTCCTCCTCCTCCTCCAATTATTCTCCCTAACCCACAAGATTGTAAAATTGAAAGGTTCAATATCACTCAAGCCTTTTGGGAAGTAAACATAAAGAGGGTAAGTCGGTGTGTGCACACGTCTTAGGGATGAAGTCACACATTGATAGGTTAAGAATGATGGGATCCGTTGTCGGTGAAGAGATGGCTGTTGATTGGGTTCTTCAGTCACTTCCTAACTCGTATAGTGAGTTCGTAAGAGAGTACTATATGATGAACCATGATGTGACACTTATAGATCTCACCTACATGCTTATTGCTGCTGAATCAACAATGGTTTGGCGCAATAGAAAAGCAAAGTTGATTGGTGAATCTGCCTTCAAGACCTCTATGGATATAGACAATGGCAATGAAAGACATGCAATGATCGAAAAGTTTGATCATAAGAGAAAGGCGATGTCTGAAGTAGTTCCATGTGTTGTTCCAAAGGAGTCAATTTGCTTTTATTGCCAAGAGAAGGGGTATTGGAGACGAAGTTGCCCTATTTACCTAAGAGATCTAAGAGATGGGAGAGTCAAAAGTATGACTACGCTTTAGGTAAGAATCCACTATCTAACTCCATTAAGTTCCTATTCATTGATTCTTAATACATGATGTGATAAGTTACATTTGAATGTTGTGTAGTATCGGTGAAAAGAAAGGAAGCTTGATAAGAGAGCAAGATGAATCTAATCACAAGAGATGGATCTCGATCTCATGGACTTGAAGATTGGATTTTGAGCTTAGATAGTTATGATAGAGTTGTTAGAAATTTTCCTTTTACATAGTTTTCAATAGATTTTGCATTGTAAGGACAAATGTTTTTCCGCTGCTTTTATAAATAAAACAAATTTTGTTTAACTTATTTATTTGTTTACTTCCTTGTAATGAAATTGTTATGAAAATTGATGTTTGCATATTTCTACAACGAATGGATATGATTCTTAGTTATGTTATTTATGGAAATGTCAAGAATTTACCAAATAGGGAGAGTTTCTCATCGCCCAAGTTTCAATTGGACAGAAACTTGGAATCATGCAACGTGGATGCACGATGAATGAGAAATTACGTATTTGGAAATTAGACTAATTCATTGACAAAGTGTCAAGTGAAGGACTAGGAGATCGAATACACAAAGTTGTGTGTTGATCAAGTTCACCATAAGAGTAACAAAGATATTCGTCATGATTTACTAAAGGTTTAGTAAATATGATTATACTTACAAGATTAAGTGTAATTTTGAATTGATTAAAGGGTTTAGATCAATGGCAAAATGAATAAGAAGAATCAAATAGGCAGAAAGATAAGAGTTTCTCCATTCTAAGAAGAAGGGAGAGTAGCTTTTATGCTTTATGATAGGACTTAATGATTAAGAACCATATCTCAATTGATCCTCTAAGTGAGTCTTGGTACAATTGTATGTCCAAGAAGAGGAATCAAAGATTGATGAAATGGTCAAATCAAGAAGACAATCATACGTCGTTCCAATAACAAGTCTTAAAGTTAAGATTGTGACAATGAGTGAAAAGTATTAAAGGTTTATAACATTCATCAAATGTGGAAAGTTGTGATGTCTTGAATAAGACAAAGACCAACTTGGACCAATTTATGAAGTGTTTTGATAAAAGCTACACTAACTCTTGAATAATTGTTTGTCAAGAAATGGTTATTGACAAGAGAATCTTATATGTCAAGGAGTCAGTGGGAGTCTTAATGGTCTTGAAAGGTTTCAAGAACAAATCAAATAAACCTTATCGATCATCACTAGCACATGAGTTGAGGTTTACAATCTATCGTGTTGACATTATTTTGTTTTTGTGCCAATCCAATCGAATTAATTATGTATGTGAGTCCTATGAGTTCTCATTTGAATGCATAAAAGGCAAGGACCTTGATCAATGAAAATTACATTGATAGGAAAAGGTGAGCTGCTTAACTACTTGGAAGACGTGGTGGGCAGCTGTGCTACCATAAGGCAAGAAATCAAGATTAAGAAAGTTCGATCCATATGAGTTTGAATTTGTCGTAAACTTTGGATTTTAACAAATTCACATGGATAGGAACACATACACCGTTTAAATCTAAGTGTCATAAGATTTCCTCCTTCATGAAAATGATTGTGAGAAAATGCTTTCACTAAGAAAGATTTTAAAGATAGTGATTGTAAAATTGCATTCTCGAATTCGATCATGGTTACGGCATCCCTTTCCATAATTTGAATTGTAAGGTTTGGCAATTAGTCTTAATTGTTAAGACACACATATGAACTATCTAAGGCAAAATTGTATAAGTTCAAGAAGTCTTGATAAAAGATTATCAAAGCACTAAGTATTAGAAACATGAACTTAAGAAATCCAATAAGTATTGTTTTTTCTGAAAGTTAAGATGGTTATGAATACATGTCGAAGCTAGTGGGAGCATAAGTGTTATGTTTTATAATAATCATCATGATAGTGGGAGCATAAATGTTATGATTGTATGATTATTAAGGCAAGTATTGCATAGTTGGCAATATTAATTATAGAAAACAAGAGTCATACTTTGCAAAGTTGTAAGAGTTGAAAGGTTGTTTTGCTATAATTAAGGGAGAGAATATTATGCTTCATTTCAAATCTAAAGGATTAGGTTGTGAAATGTTAATAAACTTAGTCAAGGGTACATAGTGTGTTCTTAAAATTTCGATTATGATTACGGCATTCCTCTTCACAATTCGAATTTTGAGAACATAGAAAATAACACATTGTGCGTCATGTCCCATACGCTTCGGGTATAGGATCGATTGCAAATGCTTTAATGTTTGACCATTCTAAAATTTTCCAAATGTGAAAAGGGACTAGAATTGGTTTTGACAAAAATAATTAAACAACTATCAAAGAACAATCCAAAGTTCGACGAGGATTGGTCGCTTGTGAGTAGTTGGAAGTATAGTATTAGAAATTATGGAAATGTTTCCATATTGGATGGACCATATCGACCTAATTACGAATAGATAAGATTCTATTAAGAATGAGTTGTCATATGGAAAATATGGAAGCGTGTCCATATTGGGAAGTAAATATTGAAAATCTATGTCTAGATTAGAAACTTTTATGCAAAAGGATGTTCAAAGGAATGTACTTTGAGAGAGAGACATCATATCTAAGGAATTGTCTTGTAACAATCTACGTTAGAGGAATTTGTAATATCATTGGCAATAGTCTTTGAGACTTTGGTGCAGTGACATTACAAAAGGATCATTGCATAAAGTGTTAGAATCTAGTATATTCTATAAGTAACAAGAATTTGATATTCTTACACTTAGGAAAATGGATTTGGAGTTGTAAAATGAGAATGATTGGAAATGTGTTCAATTTGTCTATTTCACAAAAGTAAGAACCATAGGTAAACATTGTGTGCATGCTAGGAGCATGGGACAAGTGTTGGAATTCAAGTAAGAAGTTGATTACCCGAAACAACAAATAATGAGTAATCGATATGGTGATAAATAAAACGTGTTTTGTTTATACTCAAAGGTTTGAGGCCATATGGGATTAGTATTATTCTTGTGTTTCACCTTGCATGTTTTGACTTCCAGAATAATTGAGTTTATTAAGAATAATCGAATTATTCAAACGGGCCACAGTCGTTCATATGTTGGAAGTAGATATGAATGAAGACTGTCGTGAATTGGTGTGTGGATTGTCTAGAAGAGTATTAGACATAAGCAAATGTTTGCTGCAATGTTCATGAGTGATTATGAATATGATTTGAGCATTGGATTAAACCCACGCTCACTTGGATCACTCCATGAATTGTATTACGAGTGATTGGTGAGACGATAACATCTTATATTCTTGAAACCGAGATGTGTGAGTTGTATCTTGCGAATCGGTTGCACATTGATAATATGTAAACGCACTAGTAACTTGGTGTTATAAAACATATTGTTGTGTGTGATTTGGTTAGTGAATGCAAGCAAGCATTGTATCAAAGTTTATTCGTTCCTTTTATCCAAGGTAGGATAAAAGCGATATCTTTGGGCCCCTCGATGGTTTAGTGATGACATACGTAAATGCTCGGCCGGGCTAGGGCTAATTTGATTTGTTCAATTAGTTTGTCGTCATAAATCGGAAATCGAGATATAGTACAAAGAGAATGATTAGAAATCATATCTCATACGATATCTAGAATGGAGGAATATATGATCCCTTATCTAAGGACACGCGTATCTGATATGATCAGAGTTGACAGCGGCTTTGGAAAGCTACGATTGTAGATCAGGATCTAAAGTCATATGCAGAATAGTTGTTAGACTTATCCAAGTGGGAGACTGTTGGATTAGTGTCTAAGTCCATAACTATTTTGGTATGTACTTGACCCGATGGTGCATGGTCCTTTTGGGTTGCCTTCACCAAAGCAACTTGATTGGAGAAATGAATAAAGATAGAAAGGATAATATGATTTATTAATATGTTATAAGAATAATATATTAAAGGAGAAATCATGTTTGTTTAATTAATATCGGTCAATAATTAATTAAGAATTAGTTTTGTGATCAAATGTAATTAATTAAACTAGAGGGGCTGATTTGTAATTATGTGATAGTTACAAAATAAGGTAAGGATTATCTTATTTATATGGTGGACGAATTTAAGGTTGGAAAGCCTTAGAATTCGAGTATGATAAGGATTCAAGGATTATCTTGTTGGTTGCTTAATGGATAATCAACTAGATAAGGATAATGACTGAAACCATATCTCTACACCTATATAAACACCCCTAGGGTCATGAATTCGTGTATCCCTTCCCAAGAGGTCCTAGATACGAATTCTAACCTCTCACCTCTCTCTTTATACCTTCTCCATTTGCTTATGGTGTTTGTAAGCCATTAGAGGAGTGACACTTGTGACTCTAAGCATTCCAAAGTCAATCCAAGGTGGAGTTGTGATTGTTATTGCTATATAACAATCAAGGTATGTTCTTAAACCTAATTATATGTTAATGTCGATTTCCATATGTTAGAATTAGGGTTTATAGTTTTGGATTCAAAGCATGTACAATAGAGAAACCTAGATCCAAGCATTAGGGTTTGTATGAGCACATAGGATGTCTTATGACCAAAACCCATCAAATGAGGCCTCCCTTGTGCATGAAACCCATTAAGAGCTTAGTTTTGGGCATTAAGGACCTTTTTAGCCATGTATGCAATTAAAGTTTGCAACTTTACGTGAAAGGCATGCCCTAAGAGCTTGGATTTGTGGTTTGGAGTCGTTGCATGGCTTAAAAATGGGTCTATATGGCTTAAGGACTGAAGGAACTCGGTGAGTCGTATGAATATAGTCGTGAACTCGACGAGTTGGACGAACAACTTGGCGATTCCGTTGAAGATTTCCATAAGACTCGACGAGTTGATGAACAACTCGGCGAGTCAGATGAATTTTAACCAGGTTATGTTGCGTGTATATTCGTTGAGTTCAAGGGGGGGGAGGGGAACTCGACGGGTGGCCTTGGGGTTTGATTGAGATTCGAAGGAACTCGACGAGTCACCTCGATGACTCGACGAGTTGGAATATGCTTCAAGGAACTCGGCGAGTAGCCGAGTAGACTCCCCGAGTTGAGGTCAACATGGACTGTTGACCTTGACTAAGGACTTTGAATTTGACCAAGGTTAACTTGTGGGTTATGGAGTACTCTGAAGACTCATGAGTATGTTCGTATTATGGTAATAGGTGGTGGAGTCGTTGGTGCGTGATCAGAGAGCTGTGATTATTTACTAAGCTAACATTTACGAGGTGAGTTATTCTCACTATACTAAGGGGTGTAAGGCACCAAGGCTGGCCCATTGGATTTGATATCCTAGTAGTCAATGATATGTTAAGTTGAGTTAGTAATGTATGCCAGTTGATATGCTAGTCTAGTAGATCTGTAGGACTGCCTGTGATACTGATTGATTACCTATATGGGCATTTATCTGTTACATGTCGATATGTTATGTGGGATGGGTTGAGGTTGTACTGCTCCGTGCGGTAGCCAACAAACCCAAGAGTATTCCATATATGAGCTGAGGGCCCGGTAGGCATTCCAGACTCATACCGAGGACTCGGGAGCATTCCAGATACGAGCTGAGGGCCCGATAGGCATTCCAAACTCGTACTGAGGGCTCGATGGCATTCCAGATATGAGCTGAGGGCTTGGTAGGCATTCCAGACTCGTACTGAGGGCCCAATGGTAGTCCAGCTTGTAAAGTTGTGGACCCAGTGCATGTTGTTCTGTTTTTGATTGATATGATATGCTAATGTTGATATTGCTATGTGGATTATATGTGTATCGGTATTTTGGGGGTAACTCACTAAGCTTTCAGGCTTACAGTTTCAGTTTATTGTTTCAGGTACACCAATGGATCGCGGCAAGGCAAAGGTGTGATCGTACAGCTCCTCCAGTTATGATATGTTTGTGGGAAATACTCTGATAATTTAGATTTTGAAAACAAATTTGTAATGTTTTGATGAACTTGACATGTTTTAAAAAGTTTAAATTGGTTTGAAATTACGGGTGTTACATTATGCTTATTTGAAAATCAGAATATCATTTTTAAAGAATACTATAGTGGAATTTGTTTCTAGAAAAACATGATAAATATATGATGAGTCGAGTGGCTCCCTTAATAGAGAGCTTTTCTTGAGTTATTATCTTTCACGAGAGATCATAATGAAGGCATTCACAACATTACATTAGAAAATGCTCCTCAAAATAATTAAGGGACGTGCCCGAAGACTCAAAAGCAAATTGTTGAATTTTTTTTCAATAGAAATAATTAGTATTTGCAAAGAAATTGGTAAATATGTGTTTGTTTTATTGGTTGATGAGTCTAGTGATGTATTTGTAACGCTCGTAGATCCAGGCTAGTCAATTTAGAGAAAATAGGGTTGAAAACGACTTTTCGACAAAAGATTATTTAGATTAAATAATATTAACCAAGTTGTAGAATATGTCTCAAGGGTTCCGTACATATAAAGAGCGCCGAAATCTAAGTTATAACGAAGAAGTTATGACCCGTCGAAATTTAGCGATGGAACCGACACGGCACCACGAAGACGTAAATAGTGAATTTATGATAGAGCTTCTTTTAAACTTATTAATCTAATTGAAAGTCGTAGAATATGTTAACCTGAGAGCGTCCATAAAAAGAACGCCCAAATCTGACTTCTTATGAGGACGTTATGATTTTTCGAACTTTCGGCTTAGCGGTGTACAACCCGAAGTTCGAGTATTAGATCGAGTGGTTTTTAGCCGACACAACCTAAACAAGAATCGAAGGTCTTGTTATTAGTAGCGTAACGATAAAAAGACAGACGAAAATGGATATCGGATAAAGAAGTTATGAGATTTTAACGGACCAATCCTGTCCCGATCTGTTCAAAATATAACTTTAAAAATAAAATCATAATTAGCCAACGGAGTCTAAATGAAAGTTGTACAATACATCCCCACCTACGCGTGGATATAAAGAACGTCAAAAACGGAGTTCGTATTAACGAGTTACAAATTATAATAACATATTTACGTATTAAAATAAAGAATAAATCATATATACGTACACATATATACATATATATATATATATATATATATATATATATATATATATATATATATATGTGTGTGTGTGTGTGTGTGTGTGTGTCTATATATATATATATATATATATATATATATATATATATATCATTCGAAAGGTATCGACGATGCGGTCATTATAAGACTAATGTTGAGTTCTTTCGACATTAATTTAGTACAAATATCATTAAATCCATTTAAAATAGTATTATAGAGGGATGTTTAGTTGTTTATATAACTAAAAGGTCATTAAGTAATTATGGAGAGTAGTTTTTGAAAATTCAATTAGTATAAATAAAAGCCTTGGACTCTCATATTTCTTGCACCATTCTCTTGATTCAAGAATCTTTCTCTCCTTATCCCCCGAGCAGTTCGGTCCCTCGTGATTCGACTTCTCTTTCTGTAGTTTTTAGTATAGCAAGGTGAGCACTGAAGCGTTGCACGAATCTTTCTTAGAAAGATTCAACGACGAAGTTCTGCCCCTGCAGAGCCCGACTCCTAGCTAAAATCCCCTTGTAAGTAAATTATCCTTACCTAATTTTAATATAGCTTATATTTGAAATTAATATTGTTATTATGAACTTATATCAAATATTTGAGCTATTATTATGACTAATATAAGTGTCATTATAATATCTTTTTAACTACTCGCGGTACGGGGAATCTGGTTTAAAGGGCCGTATAGGGTTGTTGGATTTCAGAAGTGCTATACGCCAAAATGGTCCTGCCCTCCGGTGTTTTATGTCTGGCCCCTGTCTATACATAGTGGTTGTAAAGTATTCTTTAAACACTTATATAATAATAATAAGACTAATAATTAGTCACGGTAAATATTAGATTAAAATCTAGTGGTAATAATACTAGGTTTCGTCGAAGGAAATTATTTTAAAGTAAACGAAGCACTGTCCGAGTACCGAGTCACCACCTTCTCAGGTGATTGCATAGTTACTTTCATCTTACACATAGATATGAAGTATTTTATATAAATTACTTGCTATGTGTGCATATTATCTGAATACTTTCTGTCTATGTTGGATGAACGATTTTATATATGTTTTAAATGATTTAAACTGTATATGTATTTTATATCTACGATAATGTTGGGGTAAAACATGGGTAGATGTAATAGATGGAATATGAGTTTGATGATGAGTTGAGAGGTGTTATAGACCACGAGGTGAGGGTGAGAGGTGGAAGATGTGAGAAGCCTTTTCCCAAACGATGACCTCGTAATTCAGCAGAATATGTGTGACATCCCCATTTTCACGGTCAGAAAAAACCGATTTTGTTTATGCTTTATTAAAATCAGAGTATTTCTTTTAATAAAAACGTTGCGGAATTTGTTCCTAGTAAAACATGATAAATACGTTATCAAATAATTTTCGAGGAAAAGTATTTTTATTCATTTTAAAACATTTGGGATGTAATCGTCAATACATAAACATAAGCATAAACAGAACTTACATTCATTATCACTAGTGATCTATATCTCCTTAAGCTCTCAGTGTAATGTGACTTCATATCAACAACTGTGATATAAATAAACTGAGTGGGTCAGGTTGGGAAACCTGGTGAGTACATAGGGTTTAACCCATAATAACATAATTATTATGTTTACACAATCAAACAATCAACCCAATTACCCATCCCCATTATCTTCCTTACTCTTAAGAGTCTACCCTAAGAGTCATCTATCCTGCATTCGTTCATTCTGAAGTCCTTCGCTTCCAGGGTTATAGGACTGGCACTAAGTCTATAGATGCCAATGCTCATTCGTAAAGCACTAATTCCATAACTGCTAAAGTTCATTCATCGGGTACTACATCCATAGCTAGCAGTGTCTAGGTACTAAGTCCATAACTACCAACGTTTACCTATCAGGTACTAAGTTCATAGCTACCAGCATTTATTCAATAGGCACTAAGTCCATAGCTACCAATGATCATTTATATCATCTTTTATCTCTCATCATTCATCTATCCATGTTATACCCAACATATTTGTAGATATAAAATACGTATACAGTTTAAATCATTTAAAACTTGTATAAAATCATTCATCCAGCATAGATAGCAAGTATACATATAATATGCACACATAGCACGTAGTTTATATAAAATACTTCATATCTATGTGTAAGATGAAAGGAACCATGCAC
Source organism: Lactuca saligna (assembly GCF_052625555.1). Taxonomy (NCBI): domain Eukaryota; kingdom Viridiplantae; phylum Streptophyta; class Magnoliopsida; order Asterales; family Asteraceae; genus Lactuca; species Lactuca saligna. The sequence goes on from NC_136424.1 coordinate 5,715,664, forward strand.
TCACAACACGTAATTTATATTAAATACTTCATATCTATGTGTAAGATGAAAGGGACCATGCACTCACTTGATTAGGCGGTGACTCGAAACTAGGACAACACTTTGTTACTCTTAAAACAATTTCCTTGACAAAACCTAGTATCAATATGACTAGGGTTTAGTCTGATGTTAACCGTGACTAATTAATAGTCTAGCTATTATTATCATTATTATATAAGTGTTAAATAACACTCAATATAACTCATAATAATAGCCTAAAAAATTATTTTAGGTCCTAATAATGTTACTATAATTAATTAGAAGCTATATTAAAACTAGTGTAGGCATAGCTCACTTACAGCGGGTTTTTCGCAAAATCGGGCTTTGCTGGAGCAGCGTTCCCAGCCGAAAGACTCTTTTCTCGGAGCCGTCGGTGCTCCCGGGCTTCCGCCTCGTGCTAGGGAGTTACCCTAGGCTTTGGGGGGGGGGGGGGGGGTTAGGGAGGCTTAGAGAGAGAGTTTAGAAGGAGAAAGAAGAGGGTTGAGGGGTGAGGAAATGAGGGAAACCGACACCTCTATTTATAGGGTGAAATCCTGACGGACTTGCCGAGTCGATGCCACGTGTCATCACCTGATGGCTTTTCTTGGGGAGAAAGCCTTGGCCCATATTCAACCACATCACCCCTTTTACAGCAACACTCTGCCGACATATAAACCCCGTAACTTTTGCATACGAGCTCCATTTTTTATGTTCTTTATATCCACGCGTAGGTAAAAACAATATCTACAACTTTCATTTAGACTTCGTCAGCTAATTCTCAACCGATCTTAAATTTAACAGTAGGAGCATTTTAGACCGTTAAATGACCGCGAAGAATTCGTAATTCCTTCATATGGACTCTGTTTTCGTCTGTATTTTTACCGTTGAGTTCCTATTAATGAGATCTCCAACTCTCATTTAGGTTGCATAATCCAAAAACCGCTCGAACTAAAATTCGAGTTTCGGGTCGTGCACTGCTAAGCCGAATCTTAGAAAAATCATAACTTCCTCATACGAAGTCAGAATTGGGCGTTCTTTTTATGGATGTTCTTGTTTTAAAATATACTAAAACTTTGGTTCAGATCAATAAGGCAAAAAAGTCCTCCATCCTAAATTCACTATTTACGCTCCCGGTGCCGTGCCGGTTTTGCCGAAAAACTTCGACGGACCATAACTTCTTTATATGTACGGAACCCTTGAGATATATTCTACATTTTAGTTAAGATTATTTTTTCTAAATAATCTTTTGTCAAAAAGTCATTTTCGACCCCTATTATCTCTAAATTGACTAGCCCGGATCTACGGGCGTTACAGTATGGATGACAACCACAAACTATTCTAGAGAGTCCAGTGGAATAGTAGTAGACTCGCAACTTGTAGGTGTTGCTAACGATGTGTTCACCCGGTGTACTCTAAACCTTGGTGACCGTGCATACTTGATGCCCAAACCTTGGCGATCATGCAAACTTGATGCCTAAACCCTGATGACTATGTTGACTTAGTGCCCATTGTGTAAACCTTGGCGATCATGCAAAATTGATTCCTAACCCCTGGCGACTATGCAGACTTAGTGCCTAACCGTAGCAACAATGAACTTCGTGCCGATTCCTTAGGATGATCCGTAGAAATAAATGAACGAAGAATAGTTGATTATTAGGGTAGATCCTTAAGAATAAAGAAGATAATGGGGATGGGTAATTAGGTTGATTGCTTAATTGTTTAAACATAATAATTATATTATTGTGGGTTGAAAACCCTATGTACTCACTTGGTTTCCCAACCTGACCCACTCAGTTTATTCATATCACAGGTGTTGTTATGAAGTCACATTACACTGAGAGTTGAAGGAGATATAAATCACTAGTGATAATAAATGTAAGTTATGTTTATGCTTATGTTTCTGTATTGACGATGACATCCTAAATGTTTTAAATTGAATAGAAATACTTTTCTTCGGAAATGCTTTGATAACGTATTTATCATGTTTTACTGGGAACAAATTCCGCAACATTTTTATTAAAAAAGGTACTCTAATTTTCATAAAGCATAAACAAAATCGGTCTTTTCTGGCCGTGAAAATGGGGATGTCATAGTTGGTATCAGAGCATTAGTTTAAGCGAACTAGGAATATAGATTTATTTCTAGACTTAAACTTAGAATACTAAGCAATGATTGTGGGGAGTGTGTCTAATAGATTTAGGTAATACACCTGAATAGACACAAACACTAGCTTATTTTAGGAATGATGCCTAAATTGCTTTTACGTGCTAAATGATTTGTTATGCTATCGTTTGATCGGATCTATGGTCTGTTGCCGACCGGATCTGGAAACCTTATGTGTTTAGGATTCTAAACGTACGAATACGATATTAGAACCAACATATAAACATTTCTGAGTCATAAGGATGATTTAAAACGTCAATCCTAAAATTAAGAATTAGATTCAGCTTATTCGGTGAATAGATCAAAATGGCAAGAACCCATAGTGGAGCTGGGAATGCAAATGGGAATAGGAATCAACCCCCGGTGATTCAGCAAATACCTGTTGTCGAAGAAGTGGCACTTGAGCCAATAACGATTGACGGAGTGCAAACGATGATCTAGATGATGTTGGATCGCCAAATGGAGGAAACAAGGTGTTTACTTCAACAGAACAGAGAAGAACTTACGATACAAATTGAACAGCCCGAGCTGAATGATAAGCAGTCGGAAGGAGGAAACTACAGTGGGACGGTTGGCCAAGCCAACCCACCGATAGTTAGACAAAACATCTCCACCTACGTGTAGATATAAAGAACATCAAAAACGGAGTTCTTATGAACGAGTTACAAATTATAATAGCATATTTACATATTAAAGTAAGGTATAAATCATATATATGTACACATGTATATACATATGTATATATCATTAGAAAGGTATCGACGATGCGATCATTATAAGACTAATGTTGAGTTCTTTCGACATTAATTTAGTACAAATATCATTAAATCCATTTAAATAGTATTATAGAGGGGTGTTTAGTTGTTTATATAACTAAAATGTCATTAAGTGATTATGGAGGGTAGTTTTTGAAAATTCAATTAGTGTAAATAAGAGCCTTTCTCTCCTTGATTCAAGAGTCTTTCTCTCCTTATCCCCCGAGAATTTCGGTCCCTCGTGATTCGACTTCTCTTTCTGTAGATTTTAGTATAGTAAGGTGAGCGCTGAAGCGCTGCACGAATCTTTCTTAGAAAGATTCAGCGACGAAGTTCTGCCCCTGCAGAACCCCGACTCCTAGCTAAAATCCCCTTGTAAGTAAATTATCCTTACCTAATTTTAATATAGCTTATATTTAAAATTAATATTGTTATTATGAACTTATATCAAATATTTGAGCTATTATTATGACTAATATAAGTGTCGTTATAATATCTTTTTAACTACTCGCGGTACGGGGAATCTGGTTTAAAGGGCCGTATAAGGTTGTTGGATTTCAGAAGTGCTATACGCCAAAATGGTCCCGCCCTCCGGTGTTTTATGTCTGGCCCCTGTCTATACATAGTGGTTGTAAAGTATTGTTTAAACACTTATATAATAATAATAAGACTAATAATTAGTCACGGTAAATATTAGACTAAAATCTAGTGGTAATAATACTAAGTTTCGTCGAATGAAATTATTTTAAAGTAAACGAAGCACTGTCCGAGTACCGAGTCACCACCTTCTCAGGTGATTGCATAGTTACTTTCATCTTACACATAGATATGAAGTATTTTATAAAAATTACTTGCTATGTGTGCATATTATCTGAATACTTTCTGTCTATGCTGGATGAACGATTTTATATATGTTTTAAATGATTTAAACTGTATATGTATTTTATATCTACGATAATGTTGGGGTAAATCATGGGTAGATGTAATAGATGGAATATGAGTTTAATGATGAGTTGAGAGGTGTTATAGACCATGAGGTGAGGGTGAGAGGTGGAAGATGTGAGAAGCCTTTTCCCAAACGATGACCCCGTAATTCAGCAGAATATGTGTGACAACCACAAACTATTCTAGATAGTCCAGTGGAACACTAGCAGACTCGCAACCTGTAGGTGTTGCTAACGATGTGTTCACCTGGTGTACTCTAAACCTTGCCGACCATGCAGACTTGGTGCCTAAACCTTGGCGATCATGCAAACTTGATGCCTAAACCCTGATGACTATGTAGACTTAGTGCCCGTTGTGTAAACCTTGGCGATCATGCAAACTTAATGCCTAACCCCTGACGACTATGCAGACTTAGTGCCTGTTGTGTAAACCATGGCAACGATGGACTTCGTGCCGATTCCTTAGGATGATCCTTAGGAATAAATGAACGAGGAATAGTTGATTCTTAGGGTCGATCCTTAAGAATAAAGAAGATAATGAGGATGGGTAATTGGGTTGATTTCTTAATTGTTTAAACATAATAAGTATATTATTGTGGGTTGAAAACCCTATGTACTCACCAGGTTTCCCAACCTAACCCACTAAGTTTATTTATATCACAGGTGTTGTTATGAAGTCACATTACACTGATAGATTAATGAGATATAAATCATTAGTGATATAATGAATGTAAGTTCTGTTTATGCTTAGTTTTCTGTATTGACGATGACATCCCAAATGTTTTAAAATGAATAGAAATACTTTTCTTCGGAAATGCTTTGATAACGTATTTATCATGGTTTACTAGGAACAAATTCCGCAACATTTTTATTAAAAGAGGTACTCTGATTTTCATAAAGCATAAACAAAATCGGTCTTTTCTGGCCGTGAAAATGGGGATGTCACAATATTAAAACATGAATAAATGACCATAGTTTTGAGATATGTCGACAACCTTGGAATGGTGAAGGAAAGTTTCATTGGAGATGTGAATGTGAATGATACATCCTCTTTGACTCTTAAAGCGACAATAGTAGAAGTTTTTACCCGTAACAGGTTAAGTATGTCTCAGGTAATTAAAATTTTCCCGCTTATTATGAATTTTAATCAAATATTATTCATTTTAATGTTTCATATCTTTTTTTAACAGGTAAAATGACAAGGGTACAATGGGTTAAACAATTTGGGAGGTGCATTCAACAGTCTAAAAGCTTTTGATTTTACAAGATAATGATTCAATGCATTATGTAAATTGCTTTGCACACAAACTTCGGTTAGTTATTGTGGTTGTAGTAAAGAAGCATGATGGTGTTGAAGATTTCATCAATCAACTTTCTAAGGTGGTAATGTGGTTGGTGGTTTGTAACATCCCAAGTTCAGGAGTGCAAGTTCAGGGTGCAAAGTGTAAATATGGAAGGCCGACTCGGCGAGTCAATGGATAGACTCAGCGAGTCGAGTCACGATTTTGGTCACACGTTAAGTGAACAACTCGACGAGTCGGAGGCTGGACTCGGCGAGTTGGTGCTGAAGGGAGAAAACCCCTAATCTTCGGGGTTGCACCCTATTTAAAGGACTTAATGCCCTCCCCTCAGTCCCCTTAGCCCCTTTTAAGTTCAGAAACCCTAAATCCGTTTGTGAGAGCATTGGAGAGCATTTGGAGCCTTGATAAGTGCTTGTGAATAGATCTTTGAAGATTAAGAAGGGTGGAGCAAGGGGCTTTGCAGAGATTTGGTTCATCCTTCAGTTGGAGCTTTCATTTAAGGTAATAATTAAGGTCCTTTGCATCTAGATCCTTTGTTGCTTGAGTTTTGTGGCACTTCTAGAGTTATTTCGGGTTTGGGAGGTTGGATCTAAGGTTGCTACCTTAGATCTGGACTTGAGATGGTCTAGGAGATCATAAAGTTCCTGTCTTTGAATTGTTGGTGAAGCCTTCTTGTCCCAAACCCTAGCCCAAGAGTGTTTTATGCTTAGATCTCTTTGGATTCACGTAAATTTTGCCACTTTATGTGATGGGTGTGTTGTAGGAGAGTAGATCCATGGATTGGAATCACTGCATGGTTTGAAAGCCACTGTATGGATGAAAATCTAGAGGTACTCGGCGAGTCACATGGGTGTACTCAGCGAGTTGGATGAAGAAAGGCAGAAAATCAACGAGTTGTAAGAAGAACTCGACGAATCTGTTGAAGATTGCCTTGGACTCGAAGATTCTGTTCTTGGACTTGGCGAGTCTGGTCACGAAGTCCTAACCTTTTTGGTTGAGCTATGAATCAGTGAGTCGAGGGACGACTCGGTGAGTTGAGCAGGAAGTGACTCAGAGTTCGTGGGACTCGGCGAGTCTTGGGGCGACTCGGCGAGTTGGGTCGCGATGTGGAAGTTTTTAGAGCATAGGAATTCGACGAGTTAGCAGGCTGACTAGGCGAGTAGAGTTAGTCAGGAAGTTGACTTTGACTAAGGACTTTGTCTTTGACCAAGAGTTGACCAGTTGACTTCCAGGGGTATTTTGGTAATTATTAGTATTTATGGAGTTCAGTCTTTTGGTATTTTATCAGTGGCAGAGTTCGTGTCGGAGGTTAGAGCAGCGTGATCTTATCTCTTCAATCAGCTGTTACGAGGTAAGTTATCCTCACTATATCGACAGGGTCTAAGGCACCAAGGTCGGCCCTTTATCGGATTGTAATCCGTGTATTGTTGTTATGTTATTGCTTTGCTATGTTTGCATCCTGGTAGTTAGGATGGTATATGTTAGAGACTTGGTTAGGTCGGTACCCTGTTTAGAGTATGCTATGTATGTGATCTGCTAGAGCGGTTGATTGATGATCAATTGTTATATGGTTATATGTTTATGTGCACATGGTTGGTTGATTGAGGTTGGGTTGAGGCGGGTCCTGCTTTGTGTTGTAGGCCAACATACCCAGGGCGGACCGGATATTCCGAAGGCCCATCGAGCGGTCCGGATAGGCTGTAGGCCCCACGAGGGCGGACCAAACGTGCCGAGGCTCGGAGAGTGGACCAGGTCGACTGAAGGCCCGGTGCGGGCAGACCAGTCATAATATAGACTCAGAGAGTGGACCAGGTGGATTGAAGGCCCGGTGCGGGCGGACCAATCACACTGTAGACTCGATATATATGGCTAGACTCGGAGGGTAGACCAGGTGGATTGAAGGCCCTGTACGGCGGACCAGTCACACAGTCGACCCGAAGTGCATGGCTGTTCTGTTCTGTTATGATATGTTATGTGTATGGTATATGTGGTTGGTATTTTGGGGGTATCTCACTAAGCTTTCGGGCTTACAATTGTGGTTTAATGTTTTCAGGGACTTCAGGAGACTGTGGCAAGACGAAGGTGTGATCGTACCGCTCCTCATGTTCTTGTTTTATGATATTGTTCTGGGAATACTCTAATAATAATTGTATTGAAAACCTTTTTGTAATAACTTAATGAAATTGGGTTGTTTTTGAGAAGTTTAAATTGGATTGAATTTTTAGAGTGTTACATGGTTCATGTAAAAGACAATACATGTTACTGGAAAGTCAAAGAGAAGTAGCGCAAAAGTCAATTGGAAATGGTGATCTTGGAACCGGAAAAAGGTTAAATCAAGAGAGTTCTCTTATTCGAGCAAGAGATACAAGATGAGTTTTACATTTCAAAACAATGACAAGTTTGATGAGCTTATTTCCGGAGGTTGTTAATGTTCTTACTTATGTCGAAGAGCTAGGATCCACTTTAAGTAACTGAAATTTTACACATCACGAACGTTTTGTCAAAGCATCCTAAAAAAAAAGGATCAAGTCTTTCGAAGCGACTTCTTTGGTTAGAGGGATAATGGATGTATTGAAGTCTTCAAGAGACATGAGGTTTGCTAAACTTTTATCAAAGATATTCTCCTTTCGTTAAAAACATAATATTAATATTTTGGATATGCCGGAAAATTATATCACATTGAGAGGCCGTACAATTAAAGTCACTAATCAGTTTTATATTTAAGTTGAAATTTTCAACACGGTTATGGATATGCAAATTAAAGAATTCGGGGAATGATTAGACCCCGTTTGATACATATTTTTCCAGGTCCAAACAGATCTTTCTGGCTGAATGGACTGGAAAGACTGTTTGATTTGTACAAAAAAGAGGTCTTTCCCGGTAAGATATGTCTTTCCCAGAAAGCCCCAAATTATATCTTTCTGACTGAATGGGCTGGAAAGACAATTATACACCAAACGCCGCATCTTTCTTTCTTTATTGGATTATTAATTTTTTTAAATAACTTTTTATTTTTTTTATTGAAATATTACTTTTTTTCATCATTCAACACAGTCAATCGGATGTACAATTAAACAACATGATTTCTTTCCCTGGTAGAAAACTTTCCCAGACAACACTTTACCGGACAACACTTTCCCATACAGAAACTATCAAACGGGACCTTAGTAAACTTAACACCTAATTACTAGAATACATGGGGGTTTGAGTTCTTATGACTCATTTTCTTAATTTAACAAAATAAAGTTATTTAAGTTTAGCGAGTTGTATAAAACCGATTTTGATGATGTGAAGTGGATGCAACTTTATGGCGAACTTAAGATATATTATTATTCTTTGCATAAAGATGTATGGTTCACTAGTTTGCACGGAATTCCAGAACTTTCTCGTTTGATGGTAGAAATTGAGAAACATCGTTGTTATCCTATGATTTATATGTTGTTAAAGTCGATTTTGATTTTATCCGTCACGACATCAACAGCCGAAAAATGTTTTTCTACGATGAAGCTTTTGAAGACGGACTTGCGTAACAAAATAGGTGATGATTTTTTGAACGATGCCATGATTTTTTATGTTGAAAAAGAATCTCTTATAAAAATGAAGATTAAAGATGTAATGAGCTAGTTTCAAAAATTTATACTTGTAGATGTCAAATTTATATATTAAAATGTAATAGATCGGTTTAATATATTAATACTTGAAAAAATTATGTTGTTACATTTGTTTTGGTGCCACCACTATCTTAACTTTCTGCATCCGTCACTCTGCATATGAGCACTCTTAACGTCGTTATTACCTACATGGACGGCTTTAGGCTGTGGTAACAAAAAAAAAACATAGCCCCACCCTAGTGTTACGGTAAGAAATGTTATAACGACCACGGAAAACAACTCGGTCAATTTTTTGTGTTAACAAACGACTATATATTGATTTTGAAAATAAGATTGTAAATAAAAATGGAATGAAATTGTGTATCTTTTGTACGTAATTTGTCTACAGTTTTTCTAAAAAAACAATTAGTTTCTTTTAAGATTGATACACCATTAAACATTAATTAATCAATAATTTGCATCATTAAAAAAAGACGATGATGAATTATTGTTCGAGAGCAAGGATTGGAGGAAAGTGTGAAATGGAGCATTCCATTATGTAAGATGTCTTTAGTTTGCAACCCTTTTGATTGTACTCTTTGTCATCTCTGATTAGGATTACCATTTATTTTTCATATCCATAACTCTATTCCTTATTTATTTATTTATCTCAAAATTACTGACCCACAGGTTCCAGCAAACAACGAAGAAGCAGATTTACGTCAGAATCAGCAGACAAAAAGTACACAAAATTACATGTTTTTGTAACGAATGTTTATGAGCTTGTATTTATCCCAAACCCCAAAAGTTTAATCGCGACACTTCCAACACGTTAAAAACGGAATAACTCTAAGCGTATTATATGAGTGGCGAATCAATATTTAAAAGGATCAATTAAAAAACATACTAGTTAACAATAAGTTCATGATGTGTTAATTTAATCAACGATAATTGAAACAAAGCAAGGTGTTTTAGAAGAAAAAGAAATGTTGTTTTAAGATACATGAATACAAGAAACTTGATAATTATATGCATTTTTAATATATTTATAAACTTAAAATCTATAGAATTGCCATGTTGGGAAAATTAGGCATGACAAGTACATCAAAATCTTCAACATTAAAGTTTGAGACATCACCAAAGAACACCCTTGAGTTTTTTAGTTTTTACAAATTTACTTTTTCATTTTTTCCCCTCGTTTTATCTCATAAGTTTCATTCATCTTTTTAGTTTACAGTTTTTATATTTTTCATCGGTGTTTCCACTTTTAAAGAAAAACCCTCAAGTTTGAGAAAAAAAAATTATGATTTTACTCTAATGTACTTTTTTTTTTTTCCTTCAATTTACCTCATATTTTGATGCAACTTGCTGACTTAATTTACACATTTATTGTGAAAAGGACGCATGAACTCGAGACCTCTCAAGCATAATACAAATGGCTGCTAAACTTTTAACCAGATAAAAGTGATCAAACTATCTTCCAAGTTTCTTCCCTTTGGCGTTGACAATTGTTGCTTATTTCCTTAACGATCCTAATTTCATAATTAGTTTTACGCACCAGTTGATAATGTTTCCAAAGCCTTTTAAGTCCATTGAATTATACAAGCCCACCAACTATGAAACAATGGATATCACCTTATTCTAGCTAATCTCATGGTTAATGTTTTATTTATGGAGTGATATTCTAAAAACAATTTATAAATATGGAGTAAACGATTGATCTCATTTGATTTTGATATATACCTGAGTAAAAAAAAAAAGTATAAAAAAGTATAAAATTTGTTTCGAGTTTAAAACATGTGTCTTACCTAAGTTGCATTAACTATATACATTCCGTTGATTATTAAGCCTAATTAAAATAGCATTATATATATATATATATATATATATATATATATATATATATATATATATATATATATATATATATATATATATATATATATATATATTAATTTACATCTAAAAGGACAAAGAGTAATTTAGAATTAGCTTAATGTCAATGACAACACCAACCACAAAACCTCTCTACAATAGGAACCAACCTAAATGAAAGATTTGATGACACTACTACACTAATTGTTGGATAAGAGATATGCATGACCTAGTACACGCTATGATTGCAAAATTGCGATCTTGATCGTATGATTCTAGGTATGAAAAACAATCTGGATTGTAAATGGATCGTATTTGGGGTATGATCGTAGGATCGAGATCCGATCCGATCCTACATTTCCTTGATTGTTGTTGTTGGTTTTTTTTTTTTTTTTTTTTTTTTTTTTTTGCAAATGGATTTTTTTTTACTATTTTATATCTTTTACCCTTTACCAATTTTCATTTTGTGTTGTGATTTATAACTAATATTTTGAAGTTTTTATAACTTTTGAAGGGAAAATTGAATGTTTGAAATAATTTTCATGATTAAAAATTATAAATTAAAATTATATTTTATTTTGTGGGATCTTAAGATCCCGATCTCGATCTTACGATCCCAATCTTGTAAACCCAAAAACGATCCTATGTAGGATCCCGATCTTGACAACTTTGGTACACGCTTTAGGAACCTCGATCTTATTTATGAAAAAAAGAGATGAATCTATGAGAATATACATATATTAGAGTAAATTAGGTTACAGGTAAAACAATTATAAAATTTTATTAAATTAATAAGAAATAAGTGGTGTTTAAACTTTTATATTGATTACTTAAAAGGGAAAATTTCACATATATCCTTGTAAACATTAAGAATTACGTTTATATCCTTTCAAAATTCATAATTACGTATATATCCTTCGTAACCTATTAAAATCACATTTATATCCAATCTTATAATTTAATGAGGTATTAATCAATTTAATACCAAAAAATATATTTAAAAATCAAAATAAAAGGTGATTGTACTAAATTACCCTTTCAATATTATTAATAAATAGAACTAAATAGACTTAATTAGCATTAAACCTAATTAAATATGTCAAAACCCAAACACGTCAAAACTAAACCTCAAAACGTGAAATCTTCCAGGCTTAATTAGCATTAAACCTAATTAAATATGTCAAAACCTCAAACACGTCAAAACTAAACCTCAAAAACGTGAAATCTTCAAGGCTTTCATTACGTTGTTTTCTTCTTCAAGTCGTGTGAACTTTTGCCTTCCTTTATTCGAATATCATTGCTACATAGTAACAAATCACGTTATTCATCACAACAGGTTAATCTTGTTCTTCAGTCGATTAATTTTGGTTTTTGATTAACTTTTTGTATTCGATTAATTTGATTAATTGTTGGCTCTGCATTTAATTATGTTTGGTTTGCAATAGATAGTTTATTATTCTCCTCTTTGATGGATAATGAGGTTGATGCACCGAGATGGGACATAAGTGCTCACTCGCCCATAATTGAGTAAGTTTTTATCAACAATGAATGATACTTTATGCTTCCCTTCAATTATATTAACTGTTTTTTTTTATTGTGGTCATCAGACAAGTAATATCGGAATTCAAGTTTAAATTGAAATATGGAGGCTTCTTTCGATTAGCTAGGAACTCATGTAGGCAAGTGTATTGCTTTGGATCTACAAAATGTCTCTATATAGACACATTTTCATACGATTTAAATCATCTAGTTGAAGAGGTGAAAAAACACTATCCATCACAAAACGATATTGTTTTGTCAATAGTATTTGTTGTCAAATATGCAAAAGAGCAATGTTTTGTTGAACTTGATAATGACAAGAGCTTCATGGTGATGCTAAACATGTATGATAAGGAGAAAGAAGTAACAATTTATGCGACAACCGAAAAATTAAGGTATAACCCTAAACTCTTAAGTTGTCAAGATAAAATTATCGATGAATATGATGATGAAAGTGAGACAGACTCGGTTTGTCCAAGTCAAGAAAGCTATCATAGTCTTCATAGTTCCGATAACGAATATGAGCTTCTAAATTATGGGGAAACTTATGCATATAGTAAGATAAATCCATTTATAAAAGTGAATTCTAAATTCCCAAGTGTAATTGCTTTTAGAAGAGCATTAAACCATTATGCACTAACAAATGAATTTGAGTATGTCATTGAGAAAAGTGATCTGACAAGACTTACAGCATGTTGTGGAGATAAAAAGTGCAAGTGGAGAATTCATGCTTCTCTTACACAAGATGGGGTTACTTTTGAAGTAAGTATAAAATTTGAGAAATACTATATTCGTCGACATTGTTATTATGGTAACATAATTATATGTTTTTTTTTTTCAATTTTGTAGGTAAAGAAATTTATAGAAACTCATTCTTGTACTCGAAGCAACAAGAGTGGTAATAAACATGCGACTCAAGGATGGATTGCTGATGTTGTTACCGACAAGTTGAAATCTGAAGGCGATGTCTCTCCTGCCGACCTAAAAAAGTGGCTTATGCATACTTACAATGTTGAAGTACCATATATGAGAGTCTTTAGAGGAAGAGAGCAAGCTTATACCGATATGTATGGCAAGTGGGATGACTCTTATGCTAATATATATGATTTCAAACAAGAACTTGAAAAAAGAAACCCAGGAAGTGTGGTGGAGATTGATTTACAGACAGTTGGTGAAAAGAAACATTTCCTACGCTTTTTTGTATCATTAACAGCATGCTCTAAGGGGTTTCTTACTGGTTGTCGTCCTTACATTGGGCTTGATGCTTGTCATTTGAAAGGGAAATTTAATGGTGTGTTAGCCGCTGCCACAAGTATCGACGGTAACAATGGTATGTTTCCAGTAGCCTATGGTGTGCTTGAGGCAGAGAATACAAAATCATGGACTTGGTTTCTCACGTCACTAAAAAAAGCGATTGGTACACCAAATGGTCTTGTTATTTCTTCTGACATGCAAAAAGGCTTGGAATTAGCTATTACACAGGTTTATCCTAATATTGAGCATCGAGAATGCATAAGACATTTATGTAGAACTTCAAGAAACATTTTCGAGGTGACTTTTTCATGAGCAAACTATGGGAGGCTGCAAATACCTACTCTGTTAATAAGCATGATAGATTATTAAATGAAATTGCTACTAAATGTACCGATGCAATTTCATATTTGAATGAGAACCATAAAAAGATATGGAGTAGAAGTAAGTTTGGCACACTTGTCAAGTGTGATTACATTACCAACAATATTTCAGAAACTTTTAACTCTTGGGTAGGTGACATACGTTATAAACCGGTGCTTGATCTCCTTGATGCAATTAGAGAAAAGCTTATGGAACGATTTGACAAGAAAAGGAGTAAGGTGCAAAAATGGAAAGGACCACTACTTCCAAAAGCAAATAAGTATCTCAAATCAATCACTAAGGCAAGTTAAGGAACTATATATACATAATTGTTTATGCATTAAACATATATATTTTTCCTGATATTAGTTTGTTCTTTTTTTATTTTCTCATGTAGAACTTGGGTGAATATCAAGTTTGTAGAAGCAGTGATAATAAAGCAGAAGTGAAGTACAAAGGATATCGTTGGGATGTTGTATTGGATGAGAAAAAGTGTAGTTGTCGAAAATGGCAAGTTACAGGCCTTCCGTGTGTGCATGCAGCTGCTTTTATTGCTTTCACAAGGGAGCCTAATTGGGACAAATATGTTGATACATATTTCACAGTCGACAAGTTTAAAGAAGCATATGCTTTAGAAATCAGTCCGATGCCTGGAAAAGATCAATGGGTGAATATAGAAACAGTCGAAAAAATATACCCTCCTATTATAAAACGACCGCCTGGACGACCTAAAAAGAATAGAATTATACCACACGATGAGCACAAGAAAAGACACAGATGTTCGCGTTGTGGTATGTATGGACACCATCAAAGGACTTGCAAAAATCCCGCGTCTCAAGGTTTTTATGAAGCATCCTCTAGCAAGAGGAAAGAACAGAAAATATCATGAGTTTTTGTTATGATGTTCATTACACTTTAGTACTTTAATGCTTTCTGCATGGATTTTTTTATTTTATTTTGGAGCATGTTTTTAATGAATTTATTCCACATGGATTGTTTTTGTAATGTATTTTTCTCCAATAAGGACCATTTATATAAACATTTTCTGCTATAGGGACTGCATTTGTCATCTATTTCTGTCGTAGGGACCATTTTGTAATGATATTATGTCACAGGGGCTGTTTATGTAATGTATTTCTCCCATGGGGGACCATTTCTGTAATCAATTTCTGCATATGGATGAATTTTGTAATATTTTTTTGCCATATAGACCGATTCTATAATGAGTTTCTGAAATAGGGACTATATTTGTAATGTTTTTCTGAAACAGGGACTATATATGTAATGTTTTTCTAGAAACAAGGACCATATGTGTAATGTTTTTTCTTAAACATGGACAAAATTTTCAATGTTTTTGTGCACAGGATCCATTTTGTCAAGTTTTTTTTCTTTTTTTTGCCATAGGTACCATATCGGCAATGTTAACATGCTACAAGGACCAATTTTTGTTTTTTTGGTGGCATAAAGAGAAATTTTGTAACTTTGTTTTTGAAACAGGGACAATTTTGTGTTCTAAATTACTATTTTAATTTTCAATAACCATAGAACAACAGCATGAAATATATGAATTTGGAGGGTAAACAATGAAATGATACCAAACTTAATTTTTGAATGGCTAAAATGCATTACGTATTGACAGCGACAAGAAAGTTACAATATAGAGATAACAAAAAGTTACATAAATTAGATGAACATAATGTAAAGAATCTTTAAGAAAAGACCAGCAACAACACCAACACTTTAGCATCATCCTTTGAAATAAAAATCCTTTCCTTGCCTTTTATTATTTGGATTTTCAAAAGAAGCAATCTACTTGTATTGGTGTTTCCAATATAGCACTCTACTTATGATATGGTTTCTTGATCCGGACAGAATTAGCACCCTACCTCAAAAGCATCACTCTTTTGCATTAACTAAGATTGACATGTCATGATAACAATCTACTTGTAGCTTAAAGTGCAGAACTTGCACATATAATTATAAGGTACCTGCATATAGATGGAAGACAAGAATGATAGCTAGAGTTAACTAGGTAGCCACTTGAAACAATGTAGATTACATATTAACTTTTAAACCACACATCCTCTTTATAAACAATAGATGGTTAAAAGGTTAAAAACTCCTTTTTCCATTGTAAAGAGATCAACAATATATGAATATAAAGTTTTGTAATTCGATTCGATGATGTAATGACAAAGTAATACCCTTTGGCTAAGTAAAGATAGTGAAGAAAATGGAATGTATTTATCTTTTCAATTCACACCAAAAAATACCAAATTATTTTGACGTGTTCACTTTACAATAGGTAATACGGTTTGTTAATCGATTGTACCACACTTATTGTAACATAACATTTAAGCAAAAGATAAAGAAAAGAAAAAGATTCTATCTTCTTCTCTAACCTGTGTAAAACTGAAAGCAGGTTGAAAAAATGTCTTACAACAGGAGAATTAGGGGAGGGGCAGTTTAGTCAAATGTGGGTTCCACTATGAATTCCATTCAATTCAGCAAGTGTTCTTTCTCATATTGTCTATTTCTCTTTATTGTTGGTTATATGCTTATCAGGGTATACATCGTATGAGCATTTAGAAGAGAAGAATGAATAATCACCTGTAATCCAACTAACATACAGTCTCCAACTTCCAAGATAACATTAAGAACTCAGAGTGGAAACATTGTCCGTGTCAAGAATCAGGGATGCTAAGCTAATATATACCCTAAAACATTCAAACGATAATTTTGATATTTTGAAACCAGGAAAGACAATCCAAACCAACAAAGTAAGAAATTGGGTACAAATGCAAAACCTTAACAGCAACAAATCCCAGGGAGATCAGAATCTGAGTTTTGCCTTGAGATTTTATGTTTACTGCAGCAGGGGAAGCCGACGAAATTGGGGTTGAGACACATCTTCGGCTACGGGGTGAGGCTTCAACCGGTGGTAATCGGTGAGTATAGGAGGGGGGAAATCGTGGGTTACAGTGATTTTTTTGTGAACAGAGGAGGTTGTACCTAGGTCACAACGATGAAGAGTTGTTGAATTGGATTTTCAAAGTATCTTGGCATGAAGGCAAAAGTTCGCACGGCTTGAAGAAGAAAACAACGTAATGAAAACCTTCAAGATTTCACGTTTTGAGGTTTAGTTTTGACGTGTTTGGGTTTTGACATATTTAATTAGGTTTAATGCTAATTAAGTCTATTTAGTTCTATTTATTAATAATTTGAAAGGGTAATTTAGTACAATCACCTTTTATTTTGATTTTTAAATATATTTTTTGGTATTAAATTGATTAATACCTCATTAAATTATAAGATTGGATATAAATGTGATTTTAATAGGTTACGAAGGATATATACGTAATTATGAATTTTGAAAGGATATAAACGTAATTCTTAATGTTTACAAGGATATATGTGAAATTTTCCCTATTTAAAACTACTACTATATTTTTATTTGAATATCTGGTATTCATTATGTATGTGAAAACATTTAATATAATTAATTATAATTTCTCTAACAAAATATAAAATTAATTAGAATGTAAAAAAAAAAAATCAATCATAGAAATAACAATGATATACGAAAAACTAAATATAATAGAAATGTAATAAAAATAAATAAACACAACACTATAAATTACAAATTAAAAACTACAAATGATTTATAAATTTCTATAATTTTAATTAAAACTAGAAAGGTGACCCCCGCGTTGCGGGGGTCGGAAGATGTCGTTTTTATGTGGAAGTATAGTACATTGTTCTAATTGGTAAATACAATCAAATATGTTTCTATTGTGTACGTTTCGCCCATTTACAAATACACAAATATGTTGCACTATGTTATAATATAATGACCCATTTGTGTTGCAAAGTAAATAACAAGTGCGGCAGCAACAATTATTTATAAAGTTTTTGTAACAACACCTCTCTACCAAAGTACAACTCCAAATGACGATTTTGACTTTTTGAGTATACTGTGGTTACATTTTGTGTATGAAACCAATTTTGTACTCAAAGTTGTTGTCTGGTTATTGGAGGCATATACTCAGACCAGCGCCACCATTCCTAACTCAAGAGCTTACACCCTCCAATATCAACCCCTTTGCCTGATTAGAAAGACACTTCAATAAATTTAGCAACTGAATATGTCAAATCTCCAGCTGGTGTTATAAGTAATTGCACCTCCTGACTTAGTGAACCTACATTTTCTAAATTAAATCAAGCAATAAGTTTACAATAGTTAACTCATAACTTATTGGATATAGTTTATTAGCTGTCAATAGTTTATCTAGATTACTTTATTAGCTGTCATTAGCTTATTATTTATTTATCTCTTTGTAACCTATATAAAGTCATTTTTGGCGTATTGAATAGTGACGAGCACTATTCCAATTCTGTATTATTGTTTTTTTAGATGGTATCAGAGCGGTTGTTTACAACCATAAATCGTACCTGCTTCCGTTAAAACATGACGGGAGAACCAAAAGACAAAGACAAGAATGGAGATGGATCTAGCAGCGGGTTCGATCACAGATCTCCCTTTTATCTTCATCCATCTGACATACCGAAACAGCTTCATGTCAATGAAGTACTTACCGACGCAAACTATTCCGATTGGAGGCAGGAGATGGAGAATTTCCTGTTTGCCAAAAATAAATTTGAATTCGTTGATGGTACAATTCAGAAACCAAAAAAGGGAACGAAAGAATACATGCCTTGGATGCGATGTGACGCTATGATGAAGGGTTGGCTCACCACTGCAATGGAGAAGGGCATACGCGATAGTGTGAAATATGCTAACACGGCTGCACAAATCTGGAACGACCTTCATGAACGTTTTGGAAAAGAGAGTTCGCCAAGAGCATATGAGTTGAAACAGAAGATTGCAGCTACATGTCAAGATGGTAACTTTGTTTCAGTTTATTACACAAAATTACGTACACTGTGGGATGAAATATCCTCAATTCTCCCTTTTCCAAAATGTTCTTGTAAAGATTGTTCCTGTGAAATTGGTAAACAATTAGTTGAATTCCAAGAAAAGGAACGTTTGTATCAATTTCTAATGGGTTTAGATTCACAATTTTCGGTAATTAAAACACAGATTCTGGCAACAAAACCCATCCCGTCGATGGGGGTGGTGTATCACCTAGTCGCCGAGGATGAAAGACAGAGGGCTCTATCTGATGACAAGAAAACTCCACCTGAACCGGCTGCGTTCAAGACTTTTCAGAAGGGAGGTGACCCTAAACCGATGAATAAAGAAACGAATCCCAAATGGGCGAACAAGGAAGTGAAAGATAAAAGGGACGAGTATTGTACCTTCTGCAACAAGAGTGGTCACAAGCGAGATGGTTGTTGCAGATTGGTGGGATACCTGGATTGGTGGCCTGGTAAGAAAACA
The DNA here is from genome assembly GCF_052625555.1 of Lactuca saligna. NCBI lineage: Eukaryota > Viridiplantae > Streptophyta > Magnoliopsida > Asterales > Asteraceae > Lactuca > Lactuca saligna. Next base: position 5,734,864 of record NC_136424.1, read on the forward strand.
ACAGACAAACCCAAAACCATGGTGGCTCGTACAAGAATAGAAGAAAGTCCAATACCTGAGTTAACTAAAGAACAGTACCAAATGTTCGTGAAACATTTCAGTTCCTAAAAGGTTGATGATGAGACAATTCGAAGTGCTAACATGGTTGGTAAGGCTGACTGGGTTGTTGATTCAGGTTGTACGGAACACATTACTCACACTCCTCAATTACTTACAAACAAAATTGCTACTCCCTTTGAACCACCTGTCTTTATACCTAATGGGGACTCTATACCTGTTAAAGAAAAGGGAGACTGTATCCTCCCAAGGGGAGTAAAAATTAGTGGGGTTTTGTGTGTCCCAGATTTCAAGTGCAATCTCCTCTCTGTTAGTCGCATTAGCAATGATTTACAATGTGTTGTAACCTTTCCCCCTGATTTTTGTGTTATGCAGAAGCTCAACACAGGGAACTTGATTGGTGCGGGTAGACGCCAAGGGGGACTTTACCGGATGGGGATGACTCAAGATAGAAGAGCCATGACAACTATGACGGACACTTGGCACAGAAGGTTAGGCCATGCCTCAAAAGAAAAGATTGCAAGAATTGATTTTCTTAAGAACAATTTAGTTAGTTTGAGTGAAAAAGTTTGTGATTCTTGTGCTAAGGCTAAATTAGTCAGCACACCTTTTCCTATTAGTCGTAATACAACCAATCATATTTTTGAGCTAGTTCATTGTGACATTTGGGGAGGTTACAGAATACCTTCATACATGAATGCAAATTATTTTCTTACTTTAGTAGATGACCACAGTCGGGCTGTTTGGGTTTTTCTTATTAAGCACAAGAATGATGCTAATACATGCTTGATTAATTTTCATAAAATGGTGAAAGTTCAGTTTGATAAAAACATTAAAAGGTTTCGTTGTGATAATGGAGGTGAGTTCACTTCCAACTTTATGCAAGAATTTTACAACAAAGAAGGTATTCTACTTGAAACTACTTGCCCACACACACCACAACAAAATGGTGTTGTGGAGAGAAAACACCGACATTTGTTGGAAACAGCTCGGGCAATTAGGTTCCAAGCAAATGTTTCAAAGAAATTTTGGGGTGAGTGCATTCTGACAGCTGCTTATATAATTAATAGGTTACCTTCAAAAACTATCAAAAATAAGACACCTTACGAAATTATTTGGAATACAAAACCCCCATATGACCACATGAAAGTGTTTGGCTGTCTTGCATATCATAAAAATACAAATACAAAGGGGGATAAATTTGAGCAAAGAGGAAAACCAGGGGTATTTATGGGATATCCACAGGGTACAAAAGGGTACAAAATTTATGATATAGAGTCCAAGAAAATAATAGTTAGTCGGGATGTGATTTTTGATGAAAACAAATTTCCATTCCAAAACATTCATTTGGGACCTCAGCTAGAAATTGGCGAGTCAACTAGAATATTGAATGATCTTTGTGAGCTTATACACACTGATGAACCTGAATTAAATTTGAGCCAAGAAAGGGGAGTTAATATAGACTCGGCTACTCAAGATCAAAGTGCATCAGATCATGGGAGTCCAAATGCAACAGGCTCATCAGTTCCGACCAGCCCAGTCCCCTCGAGTCCACCTGCAATAATCAATCAGAACCCATCTGAAGGCCCAGAACAGCATGAAAGCATGAGCCCAATTATTGAAAACTTGCAAAATGAGTTTGAGACTCCAGCCAGGTCCACACGAACTCGAGTGCAACCCCAAAGATTTAAAGATTTTCTCGTGAATCTTCCCCCTTCGGTTAGTCACCAACAACCTGACACCAATCAAGAATCCTCCATGGTACATCCTATATCAAATTTTATTTCTTATGAAAATTTCTCTAACTAACATAAATGTTTCCTTGCGGCCATTACTTCAAACAATAAGCCTGTTTCCTTTTCTCAAGCTGCTAAAGCTCCTTGATGGCGTGATGCTATGAAGACCAAAATAAAAGCACTTACATCTAATAATACTTGGGAATTGGTGGAACTACCAAAAGGAAAAAGGGCGATCGATTGCAAGTGGGTTTACAAGATCAAATTCAATCCTGACGGGACCGTGGAAAGGTACAAAGCGCGGCTAGTTGCAAAAGGGTTCACACAAATGGAGGGAATGGACTATCACGACACTTTTGCTCCGGTAGTAAAACTCGTAACTGTTTGTACTCTCTTGGCTATTGCGACTAAGAAAGATTGGTTCATTCATCAGCTTGATGTGAACAATGCTTTCTTGCATGGCGATTTGGACGAGGAGGTCTATATGAAGTTTCCGCAAGGGTTTGCTACAGAAAACGACACTCGTGTATGCCGTCTCAAAAGGTCTCTTTACGGGCTTAAACTGGCTTCACGAAATTGGTATCACAAATTCACGGTTTTTTTGTTAAGTATTGGGTTCTCTCAGTCAAAAGTCGACCATTCTTTGTTCATTTGGGACAAAAATGGTACTTACATTGCTATCCTCATTTATGTGGATGATGTTATAATTACCGGAAACAATATTGAAGGAATTCAGCAAATTAAGGCTCAATTAGATAATGCTTTCAGTATCAAAGATTTGGGCCAATTAAAGTATTTCCTTGGCATAGAAGTTGCTAAGACTGAAAATGGGCTTGTTTTGAGCCAAAGGAAGTATGTGCTCGATATTCTTCAAGATAGTGGCATGCTTGGTTGCAAACCAAGAAAATTTCCTATTGAACAGAATGTGAAGCTTGACCGGGGTGAGAATGAAGAAAAGGTTGATTCAAGACAATATCGACGACTTGTAGGTAGGTTGTTATATCTTCAAGCTATGAGACCGGATATCACTTATTCGGTGAATATTCTGAGTCAATTTGTTGCTGATCCAAGACGCAACCATTTGGATGCTCTACATCGAGTCCTAAGCTACTTAAAAGGTACTGTTGGACAGGGAGTGCTCTTCCCTAAAGCTGGACATCCACATTTGACGGCCTTTTGCGACTCTGATTGGCTTGGTTGTCCTTACACAAGGCGCTCCCGTACCGGTTATCTCATTATGCTTGGCAGAGCTCCTATTTCATGGAAAACGAAGAAGCGGTCAGTGGTTTCACGATCATCTGCAGAGGCAAAATATCGAGCTATGGCATCTACAGTTAGTGAAATACTTTGGATTCGTTGGCTTTACGATTTCAAGTACAAGAGAATAATACAACACTACACGTAAACTAGTTAATATATGGTTATGAGGCACTAATTTAATTTTACCCTTCAGGGAGCGGGCTAAATCCTACCACAGTATAACCATAGTCTCCTGGAGGGACAACATGAGATTTGTGAATAGATCTATTTGGGACTGACAATCCCACACTTGAACTGTTAGCTACCGTTAGGCGGGCATGCATGGGGTGACAAATATCATACCATTCTGATGTCTGACGAACGTTGCAGAGGTCACTAGTCATATCAAGCATGATTATACCAAACTCACAATAGTATAACTAACCTTTGTTTACGGGAATCCATTCTTCATTAGTTTTATTTTAATTAATATAACTGCTATACACTACACTGGAGGATTCCAAGGGATATAATACATGGTTTTATTATAAGTAATAAAACTACGATACATCACTGGTGGTAGCCATGGTTTTCATACAAGGGTTTTTTCATATTTTCATTCGGAAAGTTTTCTGATCAACAACATTTTTTAAGGTTTGGGTCCTTCCAAGGTTCGAATTTTACTTCCTTCGCACTGGTTACATTTGGTCTCGAATCATCATTTGGACTGAGTAGAGGTTGACACCAATTCATTTTGAGATTGATTGACGATTCATTGGTTGTGATTTGGGAGTTCGGGTTTGTATTTCAGTTATTAGCATTATTCGATTCAACATTATGGTTCTTCAGCAGCAGATTTTCTCATACATATTCTGCAATGTTTGTTTAGTTCAAAAATACATCATTAAGTCTACCCATGACCCAAAAATAATATTTTTGTTTTTACGGGTAGATTCTCACATCAAGGGGGAGTGTGCGATGCTACATCATATCCGACATATTCACTTGCATGATTTAATGATTATTTTTTATCTTTATTTCATTATCAATCAAAATAGGGGAAGAATCATGAGAATTTGAGAATTCGTTGTGACTTTTAAAGTTTAGATTCTTGAAGACATTTGGGAAAGCAAATAAGTTAGTAATGGAGATATCTAATTGGTCTTGGCTTATTATCTATATGGTAATAGTCGTGCTGATTGAAGTCTAATTTTCACTTTTTGAGTTGACAAATCCTTAGTGGAAATATTGGGCAAGACTTTAGTTTTGGATTCATATTTATTTGTTATTGTTTGCTCGGGATGACAACACTGCTTAGGGGATTCCTCAGCAATACATGTTAATAAGGCAACCATGAGGGGGGATGTAGTACACCTCGTGAACACTTGGTTAAAAAACAACTACGTCTTGCGAGCCTGTCAACGTTCCACTAGACTGACCAAAATAGTCTGTGGTCGTCATCTATACTCTGCTAGATAACTGGATCATCTTAAACATTGAGGTCTCTCATCATTTATTTCATCATCTATATCATCTACCCATCTTTACCCATCATAATGTTGCATGAATTGAATATACATGTTTTATTTGATTTAAACTGTATATGTATTTTGTACCTATAATTATGATGGGTAAAGATGGGTAGATGATATAGTTGATGAAATAAATGATGAGAGACCTCAATGTTTAAGATGATCCAGTCATCTAGCAAAATATAGATGACGACCACAGACTATTTTGGTCAATATAGTGGAACACTGATAGCCTCGCAACCTGTAGTTGTTTTTGAGAGTTTCCTACCTCATGCGGCTCGATGGTCATTTATATTAATCATAGATAATATGCACACATAACATGTAATTTATATTAAATACTTCATATTTATGTGTAAGATGATATGCACTCACTTGTTAAAGTGATGATTCCCAACTCGGACAACGCTTCTATTTTCCTTCGACGAAACCTAATATCATTACTGCTAGATTATAGTCTAATATTTATTGCGACTATTTACGAATGATATTGTTTTATAAGTGTTAAACAATACTTTTCAACCATTATGTATAGACAGGGGCCAGACATGTAACACTGGAGGGTAGGACCATTTTGGCATTATAACACTTCTGAAATCTAACAATCCTATGCAGCTCTTTAGACCAGATTCCCCATACCGCGAGTAGTTAAAAAGTAATATAATAACACTTTATATTTTATAATACTTAGCACATATGTTATTTATAGGTTCTTAATAGCGACTTATGACTATAAATATAAGTTACACTGAAAGCAGAATAATATAGCTTAACTTACTGAACTTTTAACGAAAACCGGGAAATTACACAGGCAAAACTACGACCCTAAAAACTTTTTTCTTTGGATTTTTGACAACTCGAAGTTTCCCTATCGTACCCTAAAACTAGGAGAAATTGAACAAGAAAGAAAAAAAGGATTCTAGAAAGTGTTTAGAGGAATGGAGTAAGAAAATATGAAGAATTCATCATTTATTTGTAGGGGTTTGATCATAGAGTAGGCCCTAAGTTTCATCCGTATCTTCTGCGTATGAGCTCCATTTTCTACTTTCTTTATATTCGCTTGTTGGTATTTACGAGTACTACAACTTTCATTTATACCCCCGTCAGCTAATTCTCATTATATCCCAGATTTACAAATCTGTATCGAATTTATAGTACTCGGAGAGTAAGGACTAAGTTTTGTCCATATCTTTAACATACGAGCTCTATTATCGAAGTTCTTTATATCCACGTTTTGGTATTTCCGAGTGCTACAACTTTCATTTAGACTCCATCGGCTAATTCTCATTCTATCTCAGATTTATAAATCTATCTCGAATTCGCCGCGCTCGAAGAGTAGGGACTAAGTTTCGTCCATATCTTTCGCATACGAGCTCCTTTTTAGACTGTTTTTTTTTTTTTTTTTTTTTTTTTTTTAAATTTTTAAAAATTTTTTTTTATCATTGAGCTCCTATTAATGAGATCATCAAGTTTCGTTTAGATTGTTTAGGTGGAAAATTGACCGATCTAAAATTCCATTTTCGGGTTATGGATTGCTATGCTAAATCTTAGAAAAATCATAACTTTCTCATATGAAGTCAGATTTGGACGTTCCTTTTATGCACGGTCTCAGTTTAACGTATACTGCGACTTTAGTTTATATCACTAAGGCTAAAAAATATTTTATCGTGAATTCACATTTTACGATTCCTGGTGTCGTTCCGATTTTACTATAAAACTTTGACAGGTCATAACTTCTTCGTTATAAGTTGGATTTCAGCGTTTCTTATATCCCCGATATCCTTGTTACGACTGCTTCAACTTTCTTCATAATATCGGTTCTATATATTATTTTATTTTTGACATTTATTTTTATTATTATTTTATTACGTCGTTATAAATAAGTATAATGCACACATAAATCACATAATACTCAAGTAATTCCTCTTTATTACTTCAAAATATGTTATAATTTTTTACCCTAACTATTACATTATGCTGTAAAGGCTTAGCGTAGAAACATGGGTGTTACATCCCAATATTCAAGGACCCTGGCATCTGAAGATCCTGTTAACCAAGGATCCTAATGTTCAAGGATCGTAACGCTCAAAGAAAATTAAGTAACTACGAATAGAGACTAATCATCTTTCCTAAAAATATGGGTACTTAATCCCCTCGAAGGTTTAAATAATTAATTACCTCTTTCATATGAGTTAAGGTTTCTACACCTCGCTTGGATGCACAAATTATATTACGGGATGTCAATATGTGGATCATTGCTCGCTTTAGTGACTTGGCAACCCTCTTATTTTTAACATAAGTTAAGTTCCTAAACTTTGAATCTAAGGTTAATAACATTGGCATGTTATCTCAAGTTGGGATCTTACCCAGAAAATACATAAGGTTTATTATATTTTCATGTTATCAAAGGATTTGGGATCTTCCCTAGAAAATACATAAGGTTTATAACATTTTCATGTTATCATACGATTTGCGATCTTCCCCAGAAAATACCTAAGTTTTATAACATTTTCATGTTATCATACAATTTGCCATCTTCCCCAGAAAATACCTAAGTTTTATAACATTTTCATGTTATCATATGGTTTGGGTTTTTCCTCCACAATTTACTAAGGTTTGTAACACTAATGTATTACCTTAAATTAAGATTTTTCCCAATGAGTTACTAAGAACTACAAAATTAATATGTTATTTGAAGATTGGGAAACTCCCCGAAATATACAAGACGTGTATCATTACCATGTTACAAAGAAAAGCTTTCTTAGTTATTTACCAATATGGAGTTTTCTCCAATTGATTTCTAAGACACAATCCTCCCAAAGCTCACTCAGTTGAAGCCAATCAAGGATCCTTCCTCATGAACTCCTAAAGCAAGGATCCTTCCATATGAAAACTTTAGGACTATACAAAACTAAGGGAATCATAACTTCAGATTTCTCCTAAGTCCAAAAATCCTAAGGATGACCACGTTCTATCTGTTTATCCTTTAACATTATTTTCCCTACATAAAAAAGGTTTATTATCCTAAAAAATATCTTAACTATTTTAGATCCCAGGTTGACGAATAATCATTTCAAGCTAATAAGATATTAAAAAGTTCTTGTCAGGTTTGAACTCTTTAGGATCCTGATTATATAAGAACCCTTAGAAATCCTATAGCTACAACCACACAAGTCAAACACACAAAGTAAGAAGAAATATAAAACAACCATAGCATAAAAGAGGTTTCATGCTAACCCCACATATGAAAGAGTGAAATATTGTTTTACAAACCCAAATTTATTCAAATTATTTTTAAAACTAAGTTAATCTTAAGCTGCAGACTATTCACTACAATCCGGAGCCACATCCTTCTTTCCTCCTCCTTCCTTCAGCTGTGGTTCAGGATCTTGATTGGTACCAGCAGGCTTGCTAGTCAATTTTCCCAAGGCTTCATGCCATCCTGCTACATTTTAGAGTCCCGCACTCTCGAGATCCTCCAAAAGCTTAATTTTTGCCTCCTAAACAGAAACATCAGTACTCATCCTCACTTCAGCAATCACGTCATCTATCTCAGCTACATGTTCCTTTTTCTTTTTCAGCCTTATCTTTGGACAACTTCTCCAATCTCTACATCAACTCCTTGTTGACTACCTCTTGTTCCCTCAAAGCATGATCTGTTTGAGCAAGATTGGCCTTGAGATCCTCATCAAAGAGAGAAAAATTATCAACAAACTAAAAGGAACAACGGTAAATAAGTAATAGAACTAAATGGAAAGGAACATAGGAACACTCACGAATTGGGAGAAGGAAATCAACTTCTTTAACGTAACCTCTATTCCAAGATTCTCAAGATCCCAAGCATCAGATGGTTTCTTCTTGCAAGATGCAGAGGTCTTCATAGTGAGGCCGAGTTGAGTCTTCTTAGGAGGAAGACAACAAGGGACCTTCTCCTTCTTCACCATGAGAAAACCGTTAGACATGTCATTTTCAAGCTCGGACAAGACGAATCGAGCACCAGAACGAGTGTTTTTGGATCTGATACAATAAGAGGGTTCCCCATAAAATTAGGATCCTTAATTGATAAGAATACTGAGAAGGATCCTTACCAATAGCCATCTAAGTTGTTGTAGATGAACCTTATTGAAGACTAGGAGACTCAAGCTTGAATGATTTGACATCTGCATGTAAAGCAAGAAAACCCTCACCTTATCCTCAGTATCTCCGCAATTGGGAAATTTTCACCAAACTTTAACCTGCATCAAAATGAACAAAATAAGAAATGTAAATTCTTGGATCCTCAAGATCAATAAATAAGATCCTACCCCATTCAAACCAAGCTTTAGGCAAGAGATCCCCACCATCAATAGAGTCTAGGCTCATAGAAAAGGTACTTTTCCTTCCAGGCTCCATCGTTGTTTTTGGTTTTCAAGATAATAGGGGATTTAATGGTTTAACCCTAAACAGACAACGAGAACTCCCAAAAGTAAAGAGATCATAAACAAAATCCAACTCAGTAAGACCAATGTCTAGATAATAGGAATGATTCAGTCACTTGATCCAATACAAAATCCTCCAAATAATAGGCATTGATTGGATATAGGAAAGCTTGGTGGCTTGATAGAAATCAGAAATAATACCCGAAAAAGGATATTTGAAGCCTAAAGAAAAAGGATATTTAGGGAAGCATACCCAAGAAGGAGAAATGAAATCAGGCTGAATAGAAGGATGAAAGGACATGAAGATCGTATCGTAGGGAAAAGCTTAGTTGGTATTAAGAAACTGCATGTTCTCGTCACTAAAGGAGCAAACTTCATCGTAGGCCAATATCCTCTGATCAACCAAATCATTCCCTAGAGGAGCAATAATGCTGACATGAGAATGGGTAATATTCTTTCCCATGATCAACGAAAGAAGAGAATAAAATAAAAAAAGAGAAAGAAGTTTCTTGTGAAGGTGGCAGGAAACGATCGTAGGAAGTATTGGGGAAGGTAAAAGGAGTTAACGTGATTAGCCCTATTTAACCTAAGTAGCAGAATAAGGAGAACATGATTTGACTAGGCAATGATGCTTATATAATAGATAAAACCTATCCTACTAGAGTTTCAAATTCAAAATTTCTTATCTCTTTTATTTTTAACTTAAATTATACCTAAAAATATTTAAAAACGAATATTTACATTTTACAAGTATAATTTGGGGGAAATTGTTATGGGCAGGATCCGTGAATCATATCTAGGATCGTTAAATACTTCTGAAGCCTTAGAATCCTTAAAAATATCCCAGGATCCTAATTATTATTGCTAATATTTCCAAACACTTACAACGACTATACTTTTGTTTATTTTTCTCACATGAGTAAAACTGGTCAACACAAGACCCATTCTCAACGGAGAGTCATCTAAACTGGGAAAAAGACCTGGAATACCAAGTCAAATAACATTTAGATGTTAATTCTGGAGAATCCCAGAATTATAGGAGGTCTTGTTACTTAGACTAGACTATAAATAACACATGTATCTAGCACTCTATGTACACGATTGGCCCTAGCATTACTCTTGTAATTCTATTATTTTCATTATCTTTGTAATGCCAGATTAAAATCAATAAAACACATCAATGCATGTGATTATTATCACCTTCCAATGTTTTATGCTGAAGATCCTACAAAGAATCAAGGGCTTTCATTGTAACTCGTTTGTTTCACTTTGATTATATTTGATACTTATATTACACTAACACCACAACCTCTCATACAATTTGGTCGAATTACACTTGATCAAATTTCAACCAAAACATTACCCACTTAGAAACTTTGAATATGCATAACCCATGAAACTATTTTGCAAGTGGCATATGGAAATGCCAATATGCAGGCTTAATCAGAAAGATGATAGAGGTGTTTTGCGAAAACGTAACATTCGAAACTATCTAGTTGAAGACTTTATTTAATTTTATTTGTTTCCACTATTGTTTAGATAATAAATAAGTGTTAGAAATGGTCTTGTAAATTATTAGAATAATTATTATTTTTATTAAATCTATATTTGAAAGTTATGATGTTACATTTATAGCTCTTTACAAGGTCTCATGAATAAATTTAAAGTGAAAATTCCATAAAAAAATATATGATGAAATCGATTAAAGTTCAATATCATCGGATTCTTTTATGTTTTATAGGTTTTTAGAAAACATACTTAAACTTCAAGTTTCTTCAAAAATTCTTTTTGGATCAATATTTCTTGTTTAAGTTCACTCTTGATATTTTTTGAAGAGGTTATATCATATGTTCAAGACTCTTGAAAATAGATACATCGTGTTCGAATACCATATCCTTTACCTTTTTATGTGGGTATCAAAAGGATTAATGATAGACAAGTTTTCAAGAATGGAATTCTGTTTGGTTATGCAAGAGTAGTGTAGCTTTAAATTTGATGTTACAAAGTTTATCCAAGAAAAATTCCGAGGGATTGAAAGATAGAATATATTCCGTGTAAATCTATTTCTGTAAAAAATAACAATAATAATAATAATAATAATAATAATAATAATAATAATAATAATATACCAAGTGAATGGTTTATATTAATTTTAATTTTAAGAATAAATTCTATTGAGTTTTATTTGCAAAATACTTGTATGACTTAAAGATAGAAAGATTTGATATATTTATACAATGGTTAATTATTTGTTTATATCAAAGTAGGGATAAGCGTGGGACGGAACCGGTACCGACTCGTATCATTCCCGATTTTCCGAAAACCGAATTTAGTCGAAAGTCAATCCCGAGTACCGAAACGAATTAACATCACCTGTACCGGTACCGGGATTGATACCGGTTTTCGGTACTAGTACCGGTGCCGACAGTACCGATTCCCGAATTTCTAGTATTTAGAGTACCAAATACCGTCCCATACTTTTACATTTGGTACGGTTCGGTACTGGTACGTGATCGGGATTTGAGACAAACTGCTCATCCCTATATTAAAGGACTTTAGCCTGACGGTATTTGATGTTGTTCTCCCTCAAATTCTAGTTTGACGGTATTCGGTGTTGTTCTTCCTCTTTGAGGATGAGGGTTCAAGACTTACAATGGATATATGTGAAATAATTTACTAACAGTATATTTTCTTTTTCAAAAAAAATATATTTGTTTATGCGACTATGTTTTATTTTTGTGATCTTAGACTACGCCATGACCAATTGTTTTAGATAGTTTGGCTAAAATTTAAAAGAAAATTAAAAAAGATAAAGAAAAAGCTTAAAACTTAACGCCGATATTGGTGCATCATCTATCGGTTGCCATTTTTTTTTTCTTTTTTTTTTTGGTTTTTATTTGTTTATATTTCTTTTCAGTTAAATATTATTTTGTAACTTATTTTGTTTTACTTTTATTAAAAAAATTAACAAAATATACTAAAATACGTAAAATAATTTTATCTACAAATAAGGACTAATATTTATATATTTTAAGAATTTTTTTGATATTTTTTTTATATAGTCTATATAATCTTAAATATATTAACAAAATTAGGTTATAAATTTAATAAAACGTAATATATAGCTGATATAATATAATAAAAAATAATCATAATTAATATAATAGTTTGGTTTGGGTTCTTTTGCTAATGGGTGTGAAAAATTGGGTTTAGTTGGGTTGTATAGGTGGAAGAAAGATAAATTAAATTTTTAATAGATAGTTAGATTGGTTTTAGTTGTAAATGAGAGTAGTCTTATAAGTGTTTTATGCAACAGTGTTAAATACATATTTATAAAATAGTAGTTCATTTAATTACTAATTTATGCAATAAAGTTTAGATTTTTGTTAGATTATATTATATTGTTTATTTGTTTATGTATTATATCGGCGCTTTTATGTAAATATGTTACATTATATATTGATATCAATACATGCAACCCTAATGAATGGGGTTTTTACACAATCTATCATGGTATCAAGCCAGTAAACCCAACCCTACCTATCTCTCTCTCTCTCTCTCTCTCTCTCTCTCTCTCTAACCGAGTGGAAAACCTTCCCTTTTCCGGTTGCCTGTAATGACCCACTTTTTAAAAGAATTTTTTTTAAGTAATCAAAACATTTCCAATCAACCCTAAAATCTCAAGAACAATTGTTTTCAAATTCACACATCAACAAATTTTATCTCAAATATCATAGTGTCCCATAAAACGTATGTGAGAGTGCATGTCGCGCCATCAAGCCGTACCCTTTCCATTAGGCTCAGAAGTACCTGAAACAAATCAATAAACTGTAAGTTAATGCTTAGTGAATTCCCCAGAGCATACCCTACACAATCCACATAAATCACATATACCATATTAGCTATAAAGCTACATAAACCACATAAGCCATGCATATAAACATATAGGGATGTCGTGGAAACCATCCAAGGTCTTAACCAAGTGCGATTGGAAACCCCCACGTGGTCTTTACTAGCCACCATTGGAACCCCCATGTGATCTTGGCTCACTGCCGTGGGAACCTCCACACGGTCTTCCCTAATCATAGAAATATCATACGAAGTAAACATGTAAACATACTAGGAAGCCATGGAAACCCTCCAAGGACTTATACTGAATGCTATAGGAACCTCCTCATGGTCTTAAAATATTGCCATGGGAACCCCCCGGGAACTTCCATACAAGTGTCATAGCGACATATCATCTAAACAACCCTCTATCCATACATATATCATAAAATGGGTCGACCTTAGTGCCTTGGACCCACTGGTATGGTGAGAAGACTCACCTTCTCAAAATGCAGAGCTGGTAAGATAAGATCAGATAAGTCCTAACACGCAGCTCCAACTCAATTACCTATAACCATCATGTGATTAACTTGTTAAAATCCTGAAATACCAGAAATACCCTAGTGGTCAAACTTACTCAACCATGGTCAACATCTAAGTCAACAGTCCATGTTGACCCTAACTCGTCGAGTGCATCTAGCAACTCGCTGAGCTCCTTCAGAGTCCATAAAACCGAAATCTGGAGTCAACTCGCCGAGTTACCTGAGTAACTCGTCAAGTTCCTTAATGTCCAGAAGACCAAGAACTCATTTATACTGAAAACTCTAATCCCTCACCAAAATCACTCAGAATCTCGAAAATGGGTAAACCCTCCAGACCCGTCGAGTTGGCTAAGCAACTCGTTGAGTCCCTTCAGTCCTTTTTGTGTTCAGTCCTTTTCAATGGAATCCAAGGCTCCAAATTACATATCCAACCCCTTATTGTGTAGTTACCATGTAAAGTTGCAAACTTTATGTGCATGCAAGGCTCCCAATGCTAAAACACTAAAACCAAGGTTCCTACAAGATTTAGTGCATGGAAAAGAGCCTAAACTAGATAAAGTGGGCAACTTTATGTCCATGGGGGTCTAGAGGTGTCTAGATCTGGAACCATATCCTCATGACAAGTCTTAATCCGAGTATGGAATCATTTTGCCCCAAAAGTGACCATATTGTTTCATAAAATGAGATCTAAACAAATAAAGGTCAAGGTAGCAACTTTATACCTCAAAATGGTTACCAATACAGAGTAGATGTCGGATCCACTGCTCTTGTCTCTACTCAACCTTCTTCAAGCTTCAAAATCCTTGACAACCACACCAAAATCACTCACCAAAGCTCTCACACACTCAAGGATATATAAGGCTCAAAATAGGGTTTTTATGGGCATTTAAAACGGTGAAGGAGGCCACATGTAATGCCTACAGATCCGGGCTAGTCAAATTAGAGGCAATAAGTGTAGAAAATGACTTTTCGACAACATATTATTTAAAATAAATAATCTTAACCAAGTTTTATAGTATGTCACAAGGTTTCCGTACATATAAAGAACGCCGAAATCCGAGTTATAACGAAGAAGTTATGACCCGTCGAAGTTTCGCGACGGAATCAGCACGACATGGGGAAGCATAAATAGTGAATTTACGATAGAGCGAGATCTAGCCTTAGCGATTTAAATGAAAGTGGTAGAATACGTTAAACCAAGAGCATCCATAAAAAGAACGCCCAAATCTGACTTCGTATGAAGAAGTTATGATTTTTCGAAGTTTCGGATTAGTAGTGTACAACCCGAAATTCGAATAATAGAACGAACGATTTTTAGTCGACACAACCTAAACGAGAATTGAAGATCTCATTATTTGTAGCGTAACGATAAAAAGACAGACAAAAACGGGCGTTGGATGAAGAAGTTATGAATTTTTAACGGACCAATCCTGTCCCAGCCTATTAAAAATATAAAATATAAAATAAATCAAAATTAGCCGACGGAGTATAAACGAAAGTTGTAGAGTACGTTCCCATCTTCGCGTGGATATAAAGAACATCAAAACCGGAGTTCTTATGCGAAAGTTGTGATTTTTAGAAGTTAAAAGTGCAATTTGCGAACCTGATGATGACGTGGCATGATCTGGACTATCGCTTGCTGATCACGCCTTGCCTCGGATTCGGACACGTCACTCCTCGCCTACGCCCCGCGTCCGAAGTCAGTATGGCCAGCGTACCTTCGCTCCTTTTCATCCGATGCACGTGCGAGACAGCTAGCATCCTTATCCGATGACTACGCCCCGCGTAGCCGAGGACTACGCCCAATGTACGTCCAAGGCTTGCAGGCTAAAAAAAGGGGTGAGGGTCTCTGGATTTTTCACACATTTTCTCATTCTCTCTCTACAATGTTTCTCTCTCTAAGGGTTTTAACTCCCCTAAACCCTAGAAAAAAACCCTAGCACCCTAAGGAAGCCCCGAGAAAAAGGGTCTTTCGGTTTCGGAAATGCTGCTCCGAGCAATGCCCGGTTTTCTTTAAAATCCGCTGTAAGTGAGATACGCTTACGCAATTTTTAATATAGCTTTCAAATAATTATAGTAATGTTATTAGGTCCTTAAAATAATTATTTGGGCTATCATTATGAGTTATATTGAGCGTTATTTAACGCTTATATAATAGTAATAATAGTCAGACTATTAATTTGTCGCGGTTATCGTTAGACTAAACCCTAGTGGTATTGATACTAGGTTTTATCCAAGGAAAATTTGTTTTGAGGGTATCGAAGCGCTGTCCGAGTGCTGAGTCACCACCTTTCAGGTGAGTGCATAGTTACTTTCATCTTACACATAGATATGAAGTATTTTATATAAATTACGTGCTATGTGTGCATATTATCTGAATACTTGTTGTCTATGCTAGATGAACGATTTTATACATGTTTTAAATGATTTAAACTGTATATGTATTTTATATCTACGATAATGTTGGGATAAAACATGGGTAGATGTAATAGATGGAATATGAGTTGGATGATGAGTTGATAGGTGTTATTGACCACAAGGTGATGGTGAGAGGTGGACGATGTGAGAAGCCTTTTCCCAAACGATGGCCCCGTCATTCAACAGAGTATGGATGACAACCGAGGACTATTCTAGACAGTCCAGGAGAACACTAGCAGGATCACAACCTGTAGGTGTTGTGAATGATGTGTTCACCCGGTGTACTCTAAACCTTGGTGACCATGTAGACTTGGTGCCTAAACCCTGGTGATCATGCAGAATTGATGCCTAAACCTTGGTGATCATGCAAACTTGATGCCTAAACCCTAGCGACTATGCAGACTTAGTGCCCGTTGTGTAAACCGTGGTAATGATGGATTTCTTGCTGATTCCTTAGGATAATCCTTAGGAATGAATGAACGAGGAATAACTGATTCTTAGGGTAGATCCTTAAGAGTAAAGAAGATAATGGTGATGGGTAATTGGGTTGATTGTTTGATTGTTTAAACATAATAATTATATTATTGTGGGTTGAAAACCCTATGTACTCACCAGGTTTCCCAACCTGACCCACTTAGTTTATTTATATCACAGGTGTCGATATGAAGTGACATTACACTGAGAGATTAAAGAGATGTAGATCACTAGTGTAAATTAATGTATGTTCCGTTTATGCTTATGTTCCTGTATTGACGATGACATCCCAAACGTTTTAAAATGAATAAAATAAGTTTTTTTTGAAAATGTTTTGATAACGTATTTATTGTATTTTTCTGGGAACAAATTCCACAACATTTTTATGAAAAGAAGTACTCTGATTTTTATAAAGCATAAACAAAATCGGTTTTTTCTGGCCGTGAAAATGGGGATGTCACAGTTGGTATCAGAGCATTAGTTTAAGCGAACTAGGAATTTGTAGGATTTCTAGACTTAAACTTAGAATGTGAAGCGATGATTGTGAGGTATGAGCACT
Source organism: Lactuca saligna (assembly GCF_052625555.1). Lineage (NCBI taxonomy): Eukaryota > Viridiplantae > Streptophyta > Magnoliopsida > Asterales > Asteraceae > Lactuca > Lactuca saligna. Next base: position 5,751,667 of record NC_136424.1, read on the forward strand.
AGCTTATTTCAGGAACTGTGCCTAAAATGCTTTTATATGCTAAATGCTTTGTGCCTGCCATACTATTATTTGTTCGGATCTATGGTCTGTTGCCGATCGGATCTGGAAACCTTATGTGTTTAGGATTCTATACGTACGAATACGATATTAGAACTAGCATATAAATGTTTCAGAGTGATAAGGATGATTTAAACGTTGATCCTAAATAAAGATCTAGATTCACCTTATTCGATGTATAGATCAAGATGGAAAGGACCCGTAGAGGAAACGTGAATACAAATGGGAACTGAAACCAACCCCCAGTGATTGAGGAAATACCGGTTGTGGTAGCCACTGCTGAGCCAATAAAAATGGCCGGAGTGCAAGCGATGATCTAGGTGATGTTGGATCGTCAAATGGAGGAAACCAAATGTTTGCTCTAGTAAAATCGAGAGGAAGTGACCATACAGATCGAACAACCCGAGTTGAACGAAGGGCAGACTAAGGAGGGAAACTATAGTGGGACTATTGGTCAAGCCAACCCACCGATAGTTAGGCAAAACCACTAGGACGGAGGAAATAACGGATGTGGATGCAAATACAAGGATTTCATGTCGTCCAAACAACCGAGTCTATCTGGAAGCCCGACGCCGATGGAAGTCATAAAATGGATCTCCGAGATAAAGACGATGTTTGAGAGTTGCGAGTATAGCAACAAGCAAAAGACCGCTCTCGCGGTTCCTCTATTGAAATCTGGAGTACTAAGCTAGTGGAAGCTACTAGCTGATTCGATGCCCAAAGGAGAAGCGAGCAAGATGTCGTGGGAAGGTTTTCTGGTGCAATTAAAGATGTAGTACTGCTCTGAGCAGGATCTTCTGGAGATCAACAATGAGTTCCAGAATCTAAAGAAGGGAAGGATGAGAGTCATTGAGTATGCTGCAAGTTTTACGGAGAAAATGAAGCTTGTTCCTTACCTAGTTCCAACTGTGCTCTCCAAGGTCAACAAGTTTGCCCATGGATTACCAGCAGACTTTGGACCAATGGTCAAGCAAGCAACCACTTTGAAAGGAGCCATCTGGGCAGCCATGAATGTTGAAACCTAGATTAGGGAAAAGGGTCTGGAGAGAGCTGAAGTTGGCGAGAAAAGGAAGCATGAAGGTTCTTGAAAGTCCAACAAAGAAAGGAAATTCTCAAAGACTGAAGAAGGAGGAGGAGGTGAAGCCAAGTGGTGCGAAAAGTGTAAAAAGAAGCACTCTGGGAAATGTAGCGAGGATGTGACTTGCTACAAATGTAGAAAGACAGGGCATTACGCCAGCAAGTGTGCGTCCAACAAGAAGGTGTGCTATGGATGTAACAAAGAAGGGCATATTTCTGGGGACTGCCCAAAGAAAAACGAGGCAGCAAGACCAAACACACCACCAAGGCCAAGAGCATTCCACATGATCCTTGATGAAGCAGAAAACCATGCGAGGAATCAAGGATAAGGACTTCATATCCGAAGATCAAGTTAAGCAGTAGCCATAATGTCGTATGATGTAGACTATTAGAGGCATAGTCTAGGGTAAACTTGAACACCTATGTAATAGTTTCAAGAAATAATAAAGCCTTCGTTTTGTTATCTGATGTGTTAAACTGTTATGTGATATGGTGACTTGGAAAAAAACTGCAAGACAATACTTGGGATGGGTATGAGTAAGTGTGAAAGGTAGTAGATGCATATACTACCGAAAGCACAGGAATCACGCTTGGATTAGGGAAAGTCACAAGGTTACCAAGAAGCTAGTAATTGATACCGTTTTATTCAAGTATGTCGTTACCATCGTTTCGGTAATGATTAAAAAGATTGTTGATATTCCGACCCTAGTGGTCATATCGAATTGATTTCGACTTCGCTGAGTATGCTATGCGGCTTAGAAAATCAATTTCGATGTAGCATCTGACCTAAGACGGAAGATTGGAATAAAAAGCGATCAGTAGAGGGATCACGAAAAGTTGCTTGTAGCTAGAAATGCTACCTTTTAAAATGTGATTATATCACATTAGAACATTAAGGAAGGTATAGTCTAAGAGACCCGAGTCTAAACATGCATCACATGATGGTAGGTCATAATTTGGAGTCTAACCTGTAGTAGAGAGCAGGTGCACGATCGAGTACTGCTTACAGTCAATAAGTCTAAGAGATAGACTTGAAGGAATATAGAAGTTATAATTATTACCTAGGATGAAGAGATGACGTATGGAGTCACTATATGAGCCCTGTTTCGTTGATGATTCTGGGACGTAATCATCCTAAGGGGGAGAGAATTGTAACGCCTGCAGATCCGGGCTAGTCAAGTTAGAGGCAATAAGTGTCGAAAATGGTTTTTCAAAAACAAATTATTTAGAATAAATAATCTTAACCAAGTTGTAGAGTATGTCACAATGTTTCCGTACATATAAGGAACGCCGAAATCCGAGTTATAACGAAGAAGTTATGATCCGTCGAAGTTTCGTGACGGAACCGACACGGCATCGGGAAGCACAAATAGTGAATTTATGATAGAGCGAGATTTAGCCTTAGAAATCTAAATGAAAGTTGTAGAATACGTTAAACCAAGAGCGTCCATAAAAAGAACACCCAAATCTGACTTCGTATGAAGAAGTTATGATTTTTCAAAGTTTCGGATTAGTAGTGTACAACCCGAAATTCGAATAATAGAACGAACAGTTTTTAGCCGACACAACCTAAATGAGAATTGAAGATATCATTATTTGTAGCGTAACAATAAAAAGACAGACGAAAACGGACGTCGGATGAAGAAGTTATGAATTTTTAACGGACCAATCCTGTCCCGGCCTGTTAAAAATACAAAATTCAAAATAAAGTTAAAATTAGCCGACAGAGTCTAAACTAAAGTTGTAGAGTACGTTCACGCTTTCGCGTGGATATAAAGAACGTCGAAACCGGAGCTCTTATGTGAAAGTTATGATTTTTAGAAGTTAAGAGTGCAATTTGCGAAGCTGATGATGACGTGGCATGATCTGGATCGTCGCTTGCTGATCACACCTTTCCTCGGATTCGGACATGTTAGTCCTCGCCTACCCCCCGCGTCCGAAGTCAGTACGCCCAGTGTACCTTCGCTCCTTGTCATCCGATGCACGTGCGAGACAGCTGGCTTCGGCTGGCATCCTTATCCGATGACTACGCCCCGCGTAGCCGATGACTACGCCCAACGTACGTCCAAGGCTCGCAGGCTATAAAAGGGGGCGAGGGTCTCCGGATTTTTCACACATTTTCTCATTCTCTCTCTACAATCTTTCTCTCTCTAAGGGTTTTAGCTCCCCTAAACCTTAGAAAAAACCCCTAGCACCCTAAGGAAGCCCTGAGAAAAAGGGTCGTTCGGTTTTGGAAACGCTGCTCCGAGCAAAGCCCGATTTTCTTTAAAATCCGCTGTAAGTGAGATACGCTTACGCAATTTTTAATATAGCTTTCAAATAATTATAGTAATGTTATTAGGTCCTTAAAATAATTATTTGGGCTATTATTGTGAGTTATATTGAGCGTTATTTAACGCTTATATAATAGTAATAATAGTCAGACTATTAATTTGTCGCGGTTATCGTTAGACTAAACCCTAGTAGTATTGATACTAGGTTTTATCCAAGGAAAATTTGTTTTGAGGGTATCGAAGCGCTGTCCGAGTGTTGAGTCACCACCTTTCAGGTGAGTGCATAGTTACTTTCATCTTACACATAGATATGAAGTATTTTATATAAATTACGTGCTATGTGTGCATATTATCTGAATACTTGTTGTCTATGCTGGATGAACGATTTTATACATGTTTTAAATGATTTAAATTGTATATGTATTTTATATCTACGATAATGTTGGGGTAAAACATGGGTAGATGTAATAGATGTGTTGAAACTGGAAAACCAAGAAAAGCAAAGAGCATTGATGGCAATCCATGAACCATGTGTGGAATACTGGCCAACTTCTGATGATGAAGTTGAACACGAACCAACACAATCAAACTTCTGCTTCGTAGCTGGTGTTGAAATACCTTCAAGAGCTCCAAACGTCATAGAACAGGTATGGTCTATGATCTCTGAACTTGGTCTTTCCAAAACAATTTTTGAGTCCCACATAACCAAAATTGAGACTAGTCTGGAAGTTGATCTCAAAACATATCATGACACAATGGTCAATTATGATATTTGCAAATCTGAGTTACAAACCTTGCAACTCAAATTTAGAGAATCAACAAGAACGAAAAGCAAATTGGAAAGAGACGTTGAAAGAAAATCAGAAGATTATAATCACGTCTTGGAACAATTAAATCAGACCCTAATTCAGAAAAGGGATTTGGAACTAAAAAATCAGTTAGTCATTTCTTCTGAAATAAAAGATGTTTTAAAAATGGAAATCCTTCAGTTGAAACAAGACTTTCAAGAATCAACTGACAAATACAAAGTTTTAAATGAAAAATTGACTGATTCTTTAAAACAAATCAATTCTCTTGAAACCGAGAATAAAAGACTGATATGGAATATGAATTCTATCAAAGTTGCCAGAAAACTAAGTGATGATATTTTCACCAAGGCAAACACCTTGGGAACTGGCAAAATTGATACGAATTATAGACCAGGAATTGGAAGAGAATCCTTTGAAATTGAACAAGCAAAACAGGAAAACATGACGAATTGTGAAAACTCTGAATCTACTCTACCTAATCTTTTCACATCTATTAATGAGGAAGATTCAGATGACGAAACAGTTATCAACTGTAGTCCAGATGATACTGCTTTCAGCGTTTCCAAAAAGTCTTTCAAAAGAGTTGTAAATTCTGAAACAGACTCTGCAAGTTCTTTAACTCACCAAATCAAACATACCGATGGAACCACTAAACTCAAAAACTTTTTGAATGGAGAAAATTCCTCTTATGAGGATGGTAGTACTTCAATACCAATTGCTTTTCCTACAATGACTTCATCAATTGTTGGAAAAACTAGTCTGGGACAAAAATACTCCAAGAAACAACAAACAAGCAAAAAATCCATTCAAGTCACCAAAACCCCGCTAATCAAGCCAAACATTTTTGAAAAACAACCAAAGAAACCAGTTAAACCCTACGTCATACCTCATAAACAAGTTTCCAAACAAAAACCAAAATCTTTTCAAAAACCTTTTGAAAACCGGTTTCAAGATATTACTTTTAATCATTCAAGGAACTTTCAAAAACCATCACATCAGAAAGTTTCAAACCATCATCATCAAAAAGCTTTTCAAAATCACCCATCACATCCCAGATATGAAGAAAACTTTTCAAACAAACCTTCACATCTAGGATATCTTTCACCAAATCACAGATCTTATCAACCCACAGGTTTTCAAAAACAAATCACATTTTGGGTAAAATTGATAGATCAAATCAAACCTCAACCATTCCATCGTTATAAACCAAACCATTACAATAATGTGAAGTCAAATGATAAAAGAAATTCATTAAGAAAACCACCCAAAATAACAACTGACAAACCAGGACCCATTCAGATTTGGGTACCTAAACTTTTTGTCTGATTGCAGGTACTTAATGCTGGAGAACTCAATGATGATACATGGTATATTGATAGTGGCTGCTCCAAGCATATGACAGGAAACCGGAACTACTTACGTGACTTCAAACCTATACAAACCAATCAAAATGTTACCTTCGGCAACAACATGAAAGCAAAAATCAAAGGTTATGGAAACATAACAAATAGTAATTTTACCATAAAGAAAGTTGCCTTCGTCGATGACCTGAAACACAATCTCATCAGTGTTTCTCAACTGTGTGATAACAATCTTGAAGTTCTTTTCACCAAACAACGAAGCTTGATCATAGATTCCAAAACCAAAGATGTTATAGTTGATTCTGACCGTGCCGGAAATATGTATCCACTTGACATGGATCTTATCTATGGTAAACCCGATATCTGTTTGTTATCTAAAGCCCCAGCAGATATTAGTTGGTTATGGCACCGCCACCTTTCCCATCTAAACTTTGGGTACATCAACAAATTAATCGGCGATGATCTTGTTCGAGGCTACCACTTCTGAAGCTTGATAACGAAACTCTTTGTGTCGCATGCGAAAAAGGAAAACTTTCCAAATCCACTCACAAAAGCATCTCATAATCTAGTGTATCCGAACCACTAGAGTTGTTGCACATAGACCTTTGTGGCCATGCCAAAACCCAAACCATACAAGGGAAAAAGTACATTCTTGTTGTCGTTGATGGTTTCTCGCGCTTTACTTGGGTCTTTTTCTTAAGACTAAAATCAGAAGCACCTGAAGAGATGATCAACTTCATCAAACAAATCGTGCTGAAGCTGAAACGACCTGTTCGAAGAATCCGAAGTGATAATGGTTTAGAGTTCAAAAACAATACTTTAGATTCATTACTCAAAGACAAAGGAATTGAACACAACTTCTCAGCCCCATACACTCCACAACAGAACGGTGTTGTCGAAAGAAGGAACCGAACTCTATGTGAAGTTGCAAGATCAATGCTTATCTTCGCTGATCTGCCACAATACTTCTGGGCAGAAGCAATAACCACAGCTTGCTATACTCAAAATCGTTCCTTAATCCATAAATATCTTCATAAAACACCATATGAAGTCATTAACAACCGAAAACCAAACATCAAATTTTTTCATATTTTCGGTTGTCGATGCTTCGTAAAGAATAATAAAGATCACCTTTCAAAATTTGAATCAAGGTTGGACGAAGGAATTTTCCTTGGTTACTCGTTTTCTTCAGCTGCTTATCGAGTACTGAATAAACGTACTAGTGTAATTGAAGAAAGTACCGATGTTCATTTCGATGAATTTTATGTTAGGAAATTGGATCGTGAACATTTTGGTTCAAAAATGATTGAAAATATTTTTCAAAATCCAATTCAACAAACACCTTCTCCTGACATAGACATTGAAATCGATCTTGATTTGCTTTTTGAACAACCAAAAACCGCTTACAATTCTGAACTTCTAACTACTTTAATTGACCCTACAGGAACACCCAATGAAGTAATTCCACAAACAAACCAAAATGATGCAAATCAATTCGAGGGGGAACCACCAACACATACTTCCTCTTTGGAACAAACACCAAATCCTCCTTTAAACACCCCATCCCCAAATAGCCAAAACAATCCCGATGCATCATTTATGGGGGAACCTTCAAACCTATTCCAAGATGAAACAACCGAAGAAGAACAATGGGATACTGAAACTCCAATTATTATAGCGGAAGAGAATCACTTAATAAAGTGGACCAGAAATCATCCAACAGACCAAATCATCGGAGATCCCAACTTCGGCATTCACACTAGAGGCGCATCCACAAATGAATGTTTATTTGGAGCCTTCTTATCCACGACTGAACCCAAAACCATACATTCTGCTATAAAAGATCCAGATTGGGTAAAAGCTATGTAAGAAGAGCTAGCAGAATTTGAAAGAAACGATGTATGGAATCTTGTTCCTACTCCACCCGATGTTACTGTTATAGGTTCAAGATGGGTATACAGAAACAAGACTGACGATCAAGGAATCATTTGTCGAAACAAGGCACGTCTTGTAGTCAAAGGATATTCACAACAAGAGGGAATCGATTACGATGAAACATATGCTCCAGTTGCCCGAATTGAAGCAATTCGCATCTTTCTTGCATATGCTGCACATAAGAATTTCAAAGTATTCCAAATGGATGTTAAATGTGCATTCCTACATGGAGAGATAGATCGTGAAGTATACATCCAACAACCACCAGGTTTCGAAGATCCCAAATTTCCAGATCACAGCTTTAAATTGCAAAAAGCTGTCTACGGCTTGAAACAAGCACCTCGAGCTTGGTATGCCACGTTGTCAGCCTTTCTCGAAGAATCAGGTTTTAAAAGAGGTTCAATTGATCAAACCCTCTTTCGTAAAATCTTTAATAAACATCTGTTAATCGTACAAATATATGTTGATGACATTATTTTCGGTTCTACTGATGAATCTTTAAGTGTTAAGTTTGCAGATCTAATGAAGAGCAAATTTGAAATGAGCATGATTGGGGAGATGACTACTTATCTCGGACTTCAAATTAAACAGTCAACTGATGGCATTTTCATCAACCAAGAGAATTATTTCAAAAACCTACTCACTCGTTTTTCAATGGAAATATCCAATACCGTAAAAACCCCAATGGCTTTTGGATACAAAATTGATACAGACTTAAATGGCAAACCCGTTGACCAGAAAAGATATCGTGGAATGATCGGATCACTCTTGTACCTCATTGCCAGCAGACCTGACATCATGTTTTCTACATGTGTTTGTGCTAGATACCAAGCAAATCCTATGGAATCCCATGTAGTTGCTATGAAACGCATCTTCAAATACCTTAAAGGCACTCCCAAACTTGGCCTTTGGTATCCAGCTAAATCCGATTTTCAGCTGAACGCTTTCACCGACTTAGACTACGGAGGATGCAAGCTAGATGGGAAGAGTACATCTGGTAGCTGTCAATTCCTAGGAGGTAGACTAGTGAGTTGGACTTCAAGGAAACAGACTTGTGTGTCCACATCAACAGCAGAAGCTGAATACGTCGCGGCCACCAGTTGTTGTTCACAAGTCATATGGATGCAAACTCAACTGCGTGACTATGGCTTCAAAATCTCACAAATTCCCATATTTTGTGACTCAACCAGTGCAATTGCCATTTCTCACAATCTCGTTCACCATTCCATGACAAAGCACATCGACATTCGATATCACTTTATCAAAGACAACATTCAAAAGGGTCATATCGAACTACACTTCATCAACTCCGAAGATCAAATTGCCGATGTCTTCACTAAGGCTCTCGATGAAACAAAGTTTCAATACTTCCTAGGCCGTCTAGGAATGTTAAATCCAGATAACATCCATCCTTAAACTTTTACTTTTTGTTTGTACAAAAGTGTGTTTACTTTCACTCAAAAAGAAAATTCAAAAACATTTGAAAACTGTTTTCTTTTCAAAAAAAAAAAAAAAAAAAAACCCAAAAACATTGAAATAACCAATATTTCCAAAAACATTCAGAAAAACAAATCTTCAAAAATATAATAAAAGACTTGCCGTAATAAGCTTTTATAGAACCTTGTGATTAATCGTCTTTTGACTTAATTTTCAGATGCTTATGCTCGATGAAGATTTTAAGTCATATTGATTCTCAATTGGAGTGAAGGTTCAAATCTCCTACTTTTCATAATGTACATAACTTTATTTCCTTCAATTTTATTTCATTATTGATGATTTTAAAAAAGGGACATAAGGTTAGGAGGTTCAGATGAAAACAAAAACCCATGTGAGAATTTGTGCCTCATCAATCTGAATCATTGTGGAATTCATTTCTTGTGAGCTTAGGTGTGTCACTATTGCTTATAAGGTATATCCGATTATACCTTGTCACGGTCTCATTTTTGCTTAGATATCAAAATGACCAGGGACGTTACATTCATTTCTTACATACTAGACAAACTGTCTTTTATGCCACTAATCCCTACCTAGATATAAGCCAACCAAAAATGATGTCTTGAGATCTCGTGATCCATCAACAAGAAAAGACAAAACAAGATAAAGAAGAATCAACAAGAAAGCTAAATCATTCACCAAAGAAATACCAAACAAAACAAAAAAAAACTCTACATTTGGTATTTTCAAACAAAGTTCAACCAAATGGTTATTTCAAAGCAAACATCAAAAGATCTCGTGATATGTTTTTAACCATTTTTCACAAAAAGGGATATCTTAATCCCGCAAGATAGATACTCTCAAAAATCCCAATTTTCTCAAATGTAGCAAATTCTCGATGCTAAAACAAAATATCCTTTTACAACAAATACATATTGATCAACAAAAAGGATACCATCAAAGAAAAAGCTGCAACAACAATGGATTTCCCGGGATACTGTAGCCTTCATCACTGAAGATTCTTAGTTGCAAACTGCACTATGAAAATTGCTAAACCCCTCTACATGTATTTCCCGACGGAGAGAGAGTGAACTTAAATGGTATGAATGAAGAAACCCGCTGAGTAATGCCGAAACCAGTCTTATGTGATTGATTATCTAATAATGAGACTAAGTTACCTTTCGGGAAAAGCATAGTTGAACACCTCCAATATGTGTGTGAGTCGTCAGAGAGAGATATCACTCGTTTTTAGTGATCATTAACTTGTTCTGCTGCCAGAACAACCAAACACCCAAGTGAAGTGTGAGCTATACCTATGAGCGTTCATCTGAATCGACCTGTTAAACCACTTGTCGTCATTAATAATGCTATAAAATCTTAAGAAATTTCTTTAGATACATATATGGCTACCCTTTGATAACCGAACCCGAGACTTTGATTCGGAAACAAATTTCTGAAAATCTTTTACATAAGATATGTTAAACCAAGTCACAAACTTTCAAATCAATTGCTATGGTTTTTTATATATATCTTATCTATTGACAAATCTTTTATCTCAAATCTTCAAAAGTTAAACTGTCAATATGATTATATCATACCTGTCCTTATTTCAGCAATGATCACATAGGGGGAAATTGTTGAAAAATGTTCTTATGTGACCTTGTATGTGACCATAACTGAAATAAGATGAACTGTTTTTATATAATCTAACAAATATTATCAGTTATTTCAGGTTGCATGAATGCGTGATAAAACGGAAAATACAAAAACACGCGAATGACGAAAACACATATGTGTGACTAAACAGTTTCAACAATATATATATATATATATATATATATATATATATATATATATATATATATATATGTATGTATGTATTATATACATATGTATGTATTATATATGTATATATGTATTATATATATAAGTTGTATATATGTTGAATAGTCAAAGATGAAGAAGCCAAAAACCCTTCCCACGTTTTTTTGCTCCTACTACTCTACATCAACTTGCATGACCAGCCATACTCTATCACTTAAACTCAAGTACACTAGATGAAGATATTTGTTTCAATGTATATATGTATACGTGAGTTTGTGTGTGAGTGTGTGTGTTCATTTGTAATATTGTAACACTTCTACAAACTACAAACACTCCCAAGAACATCACAAATCTTCATCTTCCTCAAGAACAAAGACAAATCCCTGGAGCTAAATGAAGAACACCAAGATCAAACAAGAAGCTAAGTGAAGAACACCAAGATCATCAACAATGAAATGAAGAACACCATCAACCATCTTCATCTTCTTTATTGAAACTAAAGGTTTTTCATCTTCACCACCTTTTATCATAACATCATACACCATCAAACACTTTCCTTACATCAAAACACCAAAACACAACCATGAAACAACCCAAAACCTTCTGCATCAAGATCAACCACAAAACCCATCACTATTCATCATCATCTTCATAAGAAATTTCACCACCTTTACCACCTTATATCAACCTCCTTCCAACCTCTAAACAACCTTGAAAACATCCTCAAAACACCATAACACCATTACCCTAGCCAAAACATCACAAACAAAACTTACCTTCAAATCACAAAAATCCCGAAATTGACTCTGACACGAACACGCCCCGTGTTAAAAACCAAGGCAAAATCAACACGCCCCGTGTTGCCCTCTGATTGCCTTCTTCATACTTCTGAACCTCAACACGCCCCGTGTTCAGCAAGGCTAAATCAACACGCCCTGTGTCAGCATCAGCATCATGAACACGCCCCGTGTTCAGCAAGGCTAAATCAACACGCCCTGTGTCAGCATCATTCATCAAGAAAACCCTCCAAAACCCTCCTATACGACCCGTGTCACTTGTACCTTATCTTACACGACCCGTGTGCATGTTTTTACCCAAAAATACTTCAAATACAAATACATAAACCCATGTATTTTGTACCCTTTTGTAAACACTTGTTTTACATAAAATCGAGCTTTAAATGAACTTTTTGTTACTTATCCAATGCCGGATTGATCTTTGAACAAATATCGACCAGTCGCTCCAAGAGTCCCAATATCGACCAGTCCATTCAAAGAACAAATATCGACCAGTGCCTCCAAGAGTCCCAATATCGACCAGTCCATTCAAAGAACAAATATCGACCAGTCGCTCCATAAGTCCAGTTCAGTCAATTTATTGACGAACCTACTTGATATATATTTATATATTTATATATTTATTATAGCTTTATGTCATTTAAATATAGTCATTTATATTATTTATAGCTTTATGTCATTTAAATACAGTCATTTATATTATTTATAGCTTTACGTCATTTAAATACAGTCATTTATATTATTATAGCTTTCAGTCATTTACAGCTTTCATATTTATACTTATTCCGCAATTATTATTCTTTATATATATATATATATATACATATATATATATATATATATATATATATCTTATATCTTAAACTGATATATCTGTCACACAGTAACTGGTAACCGAGCCTTTTGTTGTGGTGATCAGATTGTTATATTTCCAACAAATCGGTATCTGAGCTGATATATAAAATGAATAATATCCAACAAGATGGAATATGAGTTGTATGATGAGTTGATAGGTGTTATTGACCACGAGGTGAGGGTGAGAGGTGGACGATGTGAGAAGCCTTTTCCCAAACGATGGCCCCGTCATTCAGCAGAGTATGGATGACAACCACAGACTATTCTAGACAGTCCAGTGGAACACTAGCAGGCTCGCAACCTGTAGGTGTTGTGAACAATGTGTTCACCCAGTGTACTCTAAACCTTGGCGACCATGCAGACTTGGTGCCTAAACATTGGAGATCATGCAAACTTGATGCCTAAACCTTGGTGATCATGCAGACTTGATGCCTAAACCATGGCGACTATGCATACTTAGTGCCCGTTGAGTAAATCGTGGCAACAATGGATTTCTTGCCGATTCCTTAGGATAATCCTTTGGAATGAATGAACGAGAAATAGCTGATTCTTAGGGTAGATCCTTAAGAGTAAAGAAGATAATGGGGATGGGTAATTGGGTTAATTTTTTGATTGTTTAAACATAATAATTATATTATTGTGGTTTGAAAACCCTGTGTACTCACCTGGTTTCCCAACTTGACCCACTTAGTTTATTTATATCACAGGTGTCGATATGAAGTGACATTACACTGAGAGATTAAAGAGATGTAGATCACTAGTGTAAATTAATGTAAGTTCCGTTTATGCTTATGTTCCTGTATTGACGATGACATCCCAAACGTTTTAAAATGAATAAAATATGTTACTTAGAAAATGTTTTGATAACGTATTTATTGTATTTTTCTGGGAACAAATTCCACAACATTTTTATGAAAAGAAGTATTCTGATTTTTATAAAGCATAAAAAAAATCGGTCTTTTCTGGCCGTGAAAATGCAGATGTTACACAACAAATGGGTTATAAGTTCCTTAAATAGGGTGTAAACCCCTGAAAATTAGGGTTTTACTTTACATCGCGTACTCATCAAGTTAGGGCCTTTCGAATCGTCGAGTAGGTTCTACGTCCCGCGTCCTCATAAATGATTGCTAATTGACGAGTTGGAGCTCCTCAACTTGTCAAGTTCCAACCTAAAACCCTAGAATTCTGGATGTAATTCAATACCTGAAACGAGTGTGACAAATCTCCCCCATTTAAACAAGACTTCATCCTCGAAATCTGCTGATGCGAACAAATATGGGTAGTGCTCCCGCATCTCATCCTCCGGCTCCCATGTCCATTCAGAGACCCTTCGGTGCTGCCATTGCACCTTTACTAGTTTCACCTCCTTATTTACAAAGGACCTTGACTTTCCTATCCAAAACCGCCACAGGCCACTCAATATAATTCAGGATTTCATCCACCTAAATATCATCCAATGATACAACCACAGTCTCGTCTATTTCACACTTCCAAAGCTGAGACACATGCAAGGTGTTATGAATCTGGCTAAAGCTTGTTAGGCAGATCCAGCCGGTAAGCCACCTTTCCGACCCGAGTTGAAATCCTGAACGGGCCAATGTATCGTGTCCCTATCTTGCCTCTCTTCCAGAACCTTATGACTCCCTTTCATGGTGATACTTTTAGTAAAATAAATTCCCCCACCTAGAATTCAAGATCTGATCGAAACCGGTCAACATAACTTTTCTGATGGCTCTGTGCGACTCACATTTGTTCACGCACCTGCTGAATTAACCCAGTGGTCTTGAGCATCACTTCGGTGCTTCCCATGCATCAGTGTCCAACCTCGCCCCTACAAACAGGGGTCCTACACCTCTGATCATACAACATCTCGTATGTGGGTCGGTCGATACTAGCATCATAACTATTGTTATATGAAAACTCTGCTAGGGGAGGTGTGTATCCCAACTCCATCCAAAGTCCAATACACATGCTCGAAGCACGTCCTCCAATGTCCGGATCGTCCTCTTGCTATGGCCATCTATTTCGCGGTGGTATGTCGTGCTGAAATGCAACTGAGTTCCCAGTTCCTTGTGGAACTTCCTCCAAAATATAGATGTAAATCGGATATCTTGGTCAGAGACCACCGACATTGGCACCCCATGCCTAACCACCACCTCTTGCACATAAATATCCGCGAATTTCTCAACGGAGATGTTCTCGGAGATCGGAATAAAATGGGCACTCTTTTTAAGCGTATCCACAATAACCCATATGGCATCCACACCCCTCGATGTCCTTGGTAACTTTGTGATGAAGTCCATAGTGATCTCCTCCCACTTTAACATGGGAATGGGTAGCGACTGAACCTTGCCATGAGGCCGCTAATGCTTGGCCTTGACCTTCCGGCAGGTCAAGCACCGCTCCACAAACCATGCAATCTCCCGCTTCATGCAGGGCCACCAGCAACTCAGTCTCAAGTCTCTATACATTTTTGTAGAGCCTGGATGTATAGAGAACTTGTACTTGTGTGCCTCCTCTAATATATTCTTCCTCACTCCTCCAGATTCTGGAGCCCACAAAGGAATATGTCCCTGTATCTGCCATAATTTCCAATTTTCTTTCTTCACACCCTCCATTTGAGCCTCCTTGATCATATCCAACAATGGAGAGATAACTTTCATTCTCAAACAATGTTCCCAATCGGGGAACACGCCGTCTTGAGGCTCAAAGCATCGATCACCACAATCATAAGCTTTCAGCATATCCAACCACCTCATATGTCGTATGTTTAGGTTCTGCCGATCAATCAAATACTTCAAACTTTTGTGGTTAGTGAAAATGGTGCACCGAACTCCATACAAAAAGTGCCTTAAAATCTTAAGAACAAACACCACTACCCCCAATTCCAGGTCGTGAGTGGGGTAGTTCGCCTCGTGAGGCTTCAACTTCCTTGAGGCGTAAACGATCACATGCCCTCTCTGCATCAATACGACGCCTAACCCCGAGATTGGCGCATCATATTACACTACCAAATCAGCCCCTCAAGTAGTACAAGAATTGGAGCTTCACATAACCTTTGTCCTAGGATCTCAAAAGCTAAATGTTGATCCGGGCCGCATTGAAATGTCACATTCTTCTTAGTTAGGCGGATCAAAGGTACCGCAATCTTGGAGAAATCCTAGATGAATTTCTGACAGTACCCCACTAGACCCAAGAAGATACGAATCGCAAATGCGTTCTTTGGTACTTCCCACTGCATCACTGCCTCAACCTTGGTTGGATCCACCTAAATACCATCCTGGTTGATGATGTGCCCCAAAGACTGCACCTCTCGCAACCATAATCCATATTATTATCATAATCCAAATATCAATATAACATGGCTAACATATTGGGGAACTACTTAATTGGCTCGGCCGATCACGCGCATTGCACTCTCCTCTTTTCCATTTTAAGAAGTTTTTAACTTTTATTTTTGAAAACAATTTTACCATTTACTTAGTTTGAGTTCTGACACACCCGAGAGTGTGCCCGAATCCCTCAAACCAAGGCTCTGATACCAACTTGTAATGACCCAACTTTTAAAAGAAAATTTTTTCATTTTTAAATAATCAAAACATTTCCAATCAACCATAAAATCTCATGAACAATTGTTTTCAAATTCACACATCAACAAATTTTATTTCAAAAATCAGAGTGTCCCATAAAAACTCCTTTGCGAGTGCATGTCATACTATCAAGCCTTTCCCTTGCCCTTTGGCTCAGAAGTACCTAAAACAAATCAAAAAATTGTAATCTAATGTTCAGTGAGTTCCACAGAGCATACCTGGCACAGTCCACATAAATCACATATATTATATTAGCTATAAAGCTACATAAACCACACAAGCCATGCATATAAACATATAGGGATGTCGTGGAAACCATCCAAGGTCTTACACCAAGTGCTATTGGAAACCCCCACGTGGTCTTGGCACACTATCATGGGAACCTCCACACGGTCTTCCTTAATCATAGAAATATCATACGAACTAAACATGTAAACACAATAGGAAGCAATGGAAACCCTCCAAGGACTTCTACCGAATCCCATAGGAACCTCCTCATGCTCTTCACAAATTGTCACGGGAACCCGCAGGGACTTCCATACAAGTTTGATAACGACATAACATATAATCAACTATCTATCCACACACACACACACACACACACACACACACACACATATATATATATATATATATATCGACCTTGGTGCCTTGGCTCCAAATTATAGATCCAAGACCTTATGGTGTAGTTACCATGTAAAGTTGCAAACTTTACATGCATGCAAGGTCTCCCAAGGCTAAAACACTAAAACCAAGGTTCCTACAAGGTTTAGTGCATGGAAAAGAGCCTAAATTGGATAAATTGGACAACTTTATGTCCATGGGGGTCTAGAGGTGTCTAGATCTGGAACCATATCCTCATGACAAGTCCAAATCCGAGTATGGCATCATTTTGCCCCAAAAGTGACTATAATCTTTCATAAATTGAGATTTAAACAAATAAAGGTCAAGGTAGCAACTTTATACCTCAAGATGGTTGCCAATATAGAGTAGATGTCGGATCTACTGCTCCTCACTCTACTCTACCTTCTTCAAGCTTCAAAATCCTTCACAACCACACCAAAATCACTCACCAAAGGTGTCACACACACTCAAGGAGGTATAAGGCTCAAACTAGGGTTTCTCTGGGCAGTTAAGATAGTGAGGGAGGCCACAAATGGGCAATTACTAAACACTTAGCAAAAGACAATTAACAACTAAGGAGAAACAAAATATAACTAGATTGAATAAGATAAAGAGACTTTCATTTAAATTCGATTCACTTATTCCTATGGTTAATTTCATGACAAGCGCAATGGATTAAGATATCAATGGTTAGCGATTTCTAATAGGACTAGGTTCATGTTCACTATTACTAATCCTTTAACAAAAAGGTTAATTCAAGTAGTGATCAAGTGATTAAACTAACAAGTTTCCTAGTGTTCGCTTCGAATCAAGTAAGACTTGTAATATTAGTTAACTAAATTGATCATTCAATTAACTAATATACGGTTCACCATCACATATGCTCCCAGATTAACTTACTAGTTTTCTAGTTAACCCTAGGTTCATGTTCATTAATACTAGGCATACAATCTAGTTCTCACAAAACTATAAGATTCAAGCAATCAAGAAGATGTTTATACAACTCAATATACTTGTTTATTAATAGAAAATAATTATCATTAACACATAAGGTTATTTTAACAAGCTTAACAAGATCAATAACGAAATCTATATAATCCAAGCCACTCAATCAACCCATATTCATAAGATAATCCAGTCTAAACAGAAGTATGAAGTTTTTAGCTCATAACTACAACAAATAACATCCTAAACTTGTATGTAATGTAATAAACATGATTCAAAACAAAGATTAAGAGAAAAGTAATAGTTTAATTCCTTTGATCTCTTCAATTCCAAGCCGTTATTTGAATTTTGAAAACCACAACTTCTAAGAACCTATATGGCCTCCAAAAGTCGCTTAAAGCCTCCCACATTAGTTAGGGTTTTGGGAATAAACGATCTATATATAGATTCCAAAAATCAGCTGTAACTCGTCGAGTTTTTGGGAAACACTCGCCGATTTTTTTTTTACTTAAAACGTGTGTATGACAAGACACTAATTTAATAGAAATTTTCATCTGAACATGTCGAGTTTTTGGACCAAACTCGTCGATTTCGTTTGGAATCAACATTTTCTCAAAACATGAAAGTCGTCTTAAATTATGTCTAGTTTTCAAAACATTTTGAATATCGAATGTCGGGATTACAAGTCATGAGATATAGCCAAAACACCGATGAGAGGACAAGGTGTCCAATAACATCCTTCTTTCTTCAAAATCCAACATCCAAGCTTTCAATCGCCAATTTCGCTTTCTTTTCCTTCCGAGCATGTCTTTTTTGCTGAAATGAGATTTTAAACTAATGAAGTACCTTTTGTTCATTATTTTAGATAAAATTAACAAAAAGTATTAAGATAATGCATGAATTTTATAACTAAATATGCCCATAAAAGAGATATCAAAATGTTTTGGTACACAGTCAATTCCTTGAGTAAAAATCTAGAACAATAATTTGTTCACCGTCAATTCATTGAGTAAAATTCTAGAATAATAATTTGTTCACCGTTAATTCATTAAGGAGTGTTAGGTTATTTAACCTTGAAAGATCGATTAGATTCAAAACATATTAATAACAAGAACACGATAGTGGATCAAAATATGCTGAATGATTATAAGTCACAACCTCAAAAGAACTCGATGAAGAATTGCTATTGTAGAGGTGTGATTAGGGTTTCAAGAATATTACTAAAGTTACAAAACACGATGCATGAATGCACCTTGAATACTATAACCCTAGAAATAAATGACGAGTGGATAGGCCCAACCCGATTACAAAATGAACAAAATAAAAGGCTCGGTGATGCAACAAAATATACCTAACAATCTCCCTCTTTTCAGCTATTGAGGCGAGAATCCATGAAGTTTGAGTTCGCTTCTGCACTTTAAAAACTTTTGGAATTACGCTTAGCAGAACCTTGTGAACCTGGATGTACCATTGGACCATATCTAAAAAGCACTTTTTGTCTCACTTGCTGTTGGCCTTGTATTTGTTAACCATGTCTAAAATATATTCTAGGCAATAGGTAGCGTACAAATGTTTATAAGGGAGAAAGAAACAGGCCTTGTGAAAGACTGCATCGTTTTTTTCTCGCACCTAAAATAACACATACCATCCTTCCTTGTATATCTTCCCATGCTTCAACTTCTCAAAACATTCTGGGGTTTATTTGGGGAGAACAGGGGGATTCCTTCATAGTACAACAACTATTTTCACATCCATTTTACCCACCTTTTGAACATACGAAACTATCATCAGTTTGAGGTGAGCAATAACGGGCTCATACTTTTTTTTTCCATATTTCAACAGTAAATTGTAGAGCATGATCCAGTCATAGGGATTGAGGCAGGGCAGGTCAGCGAGAGTGAATTCATGAACCCGACTAGCAGAACCTCTCACAACCTTGAACTTCGCATTTGGGAAGCTGTCTATTTCGATTGGATCTGTGACTTTTACTGCAGTAATCTTGCCAGCACTCCACGTTTCGTATTGTGGCTTCATATGCTTGAGATAGAATGAGAAGAGCGAGTGATCAGCTCCGCTATCAGTGGAAGGGACATTCGCTACTTTCACAAAAGAACGAAACTTGAAGGCTTTTGGAGTTAATGGGAGATCCAACTGTGAATCTTGTGTATTTTGAAGCTTGAATGACACAACTGGTTCTAGCCAAATTTGACTTGGCATATCCACAAATCCGTTCTGAATATGATTCACGCTCTACTTTGTCTTTCACATCAGCCTCGCGGATTATTCTTTGGTGCTCATCCATTTCTGCTTCATGTGCTTTTCTCCTTTTGAGCTCATTTTCATCAGGCTCGTCGTCTTCACTATTGTCAACAATAGGTTCTTTATTGAAAAGTTTTTCTTTGCCTTTAAGCTTAGATTCACTTTTGACAATGGGATTGGCTAAAGGTTTAGGGTCTTCCTTCTTGGATTGTGACACACCTTCTCCCCCTTTTTTTTGGAATGGAGCTAGGTTGCAGAATACCTTCCAATCTATGGAGTATGGCGAAGACCTGCCTTAGTTTCTCAGCAAGTTGCTTCTTCACCGTAATCGTAATCATTGAGTCACGAGTCTCAATGATATCCGAAAGCATGGCAATAACGTCTGTGATATAGCTTTTCATAGTTTCCATTTCGGATAACAAATCATTGACTTGTTTCTCAACATTCTCGAGTTTGACGGTCAAGACTTTCACCTTTTTAGTCTTGACAGCAAGAGCATCCATTATTTCTCTCTCCATTATGAGATCATCTTGAAGCTTATATATTTGCAAGGAGATGGATGACTGGAACTCATCATGGTCAGATTTAAGACCAGTGCAAACCTCTTGAAGTTTCTCCTTCTCAGTTTTAAGGGTTGAGCCCAGGCTAGAAATGACTTCGTTAGCCTTCGCAGAAGCATCTACCACCTTGTTCATCTTTTCAAGGTTGGTGGAGTGCTCTTTCATAAGAGTCTCAAGAAGAGACTTGATTGTTGCTTGAGAATAATCATCAGTGGATGATGCTTTTGAAACGTGAAGCAGCGAGTCTAGTTTTTCATCTATTGCATTGATTTTCCCTCTTGTGATGGGAGCTTCGTCATCACTTTTAGTCCTGATGTTGAATAGACTGTAGGTGAATCTTGCGAAGTCTTCATCATCACCAACAATCATATCTAGATCATTTTGGCGAAGAGGTGAAATGAGTGGAGTGGAGTGACCAGTTGTGAAACCTGATGCTCTTGCTCCCGCATCAGATGCGTTGACAGAAACAGGACGCTTAATAGTTGTTGATGGTGTGGTGGTGGAATCGGTGAAAATTGGTGTGGGTTGCAAAACACCTAATGAGACAGGTGGGCATGAAGCAATAGAGATTGGTATGGAAATATTGGTAGTAGGATAAGGAATAGAGACAGTCTCAATGAAATCAGTGGAGATAGGAACTGAGATAGGAAGGTGAATAGTTACCTCAGGATTCGTGGAAATTGGTTGTGAGTTCTCAGGTTGTAAAGTTGTTGCAATGTCTTCATTTTTGGACAGGCCCATCCCCTTCAATGTGAATGTATGATTGAGTGTCAGATTGAAAATGTTCACTTTCACTAGGAGTTGGAGATCTGGGCTTGCGAGCTACTTTCTTTATCTTTCACTTCTTTCGTGGAGTAGGAGCTGCTGCAGATGAGCCAGCCTGTGTCTTTCGTTTCTTGGGGGTTTTAGTAGGTTCAGATAGACCCTCTTTATCACTTTGTTTCTTTTCTCCTTTCTTGTATCCTTTATGCCATCCTTTCTTTGGTTTGTCGACTTCACCAATGATCGATTGCATCTCAGGAGTTAAGGGACGAAAACCTAGAATTGTCTGTTGGCCTTCGAGAATTTTACTACCAGATGGTACATCACGAAGCATGGCTTCAAGAATCGAGCCAACAAGTATGAACTTAGAGTTGTTAGCAAGAATAATGCTAGTAGTGTGAAAGGTTGAAATAGTTTCCATCATCAAACCTTGCATAACTGGAATTTGAAGCTTGTAGATTGCCCTTTGAGTAATGATAGTCCAGAAACATGCATAGGAAATTTCCATGTGACGAGTAGTAGAATGGGTGCTTTGAATAACTTGTGCCCATAACAACACCAAAATCAATGTTGATCCATGTGTAAATCCCATAGATGATCTCCATAAAAAGCTTACTGTCACAATCCGATCCCGTTACCCATTTAGAGAAAGCCTTGAATAATATGGTAAAGAGCCCATTCCACTGTGGCGGCAAGTTAGGTTTTCTGAACTTTGAAACGGCGATTAGGGTTTCCTTGTATACCATTTGTAGAACATTTCCAAGATGGCTGAGTTAGAGACAGATTCAGGATCAATCATGTCATCTGATTGAGCAAGCCCAAGGGTTGAGCAAAAGCGATATTTGGTGATAGAGGTTGTTCTGTTGAGTGCTTCAAAAGTGATTCTATGTTATTCCTTGAGATAACTTGTAGAGGAGTAAGCTTTTGATAGAAGAGACTTCGGAACGCTTTCCGTCTTAGTCGAACCAGTAATTAGTGGAGATTACTTCAGGCATTCAACAATAGGAAGAAGATAACTTTGATAGTTGTAAGGATCAAGATTGATCACCAGGTTTTGATTGTGTTTGATGGCGAAAAGAAATGACTGCGCTATTTGTTCTTGGACAGAAGGAGTTTTAGATGACCCCGCCATTGATGATATATTGAAGAAGAAGTTGATGAATTGTTGAGAGCTTTTTAATCGCCGAAATTCTTTGAGAGTATTTGCGAGTGGTAAAGAGATATGTAGCATCAAAAACCCTTTATACTGTTTGTTTGGTGACAAAAATTCGGAGAGAATTATATCGGGTACTGAAAAGTCACCTGTAAAAGTGTGAATGACAACTGTTACGTCAGAAACGTGCGTCAGGTGGCTGTAAAGTAAACATCTGTTCAAATTTTGCACATGCCCATTTGAATTTCTATCCATGAGAAATTGTCGCGTTAGCTTCACCCTTTCGCAGTTAAGTTGCATTCCACCTGTCACATATAGATACAAACTTTCGCTTTTAAGTAAACTTGGGTTGAACTGCGAAACTGAAAATAAATGTGAGTGCCATGAACCAGACTTTTAAAAATCACAATAATCTTCGTGCGAGAGTGTGTCAATGATAAAGAAATAAAGCAAGACATATGTGTGGGATATTAGTGATGTCTTGTTTAAGACACGAAACAATGGATCCATGGCAAAGATCTCTCCCTTCAAAGTCAAGAGAGACTAAGAAGTGTCTGCATGGTTCCTCATTGAATTACGATCACCTGTTTCTTAAGAAATAGTGAAAGGTGTCTTTTTAAGGTTTTATTGGGTGGTTCTATCTCACACGAAATTATGAAACTTGATATAAGTACGAAAGTTCGAATGAGTACTTGTTTAACTAGTGTAGTTATTTGAACAAGTAAGTTCTGGGAATTATTTTAAGTGAAATGGAATCGCATTGAAATCTCAAAAAGAATAAAAGTTGGATCTTTTGGGTAGAAACGTCTTAGGTCTAGAATATATCATTAAGATCTCGCAAAAGAAAAGAGATTTCTTGGCACATGCCACAAAAGTGGATTTTCGTTAATTCATTGCTGAAAAATCTAGAACATTTAATTGTTCATCCTTAATTCATAAAAGTGTAATGAATTTTGGCTTTCACTCAGTTCGTGGTTGAACGAAACTAAGATCATTAACACAGATGTTTTGTAACCATAAACCTCAGTGGTAATTTCTGAGAGTCTCAAGGGTTACAATCATGAATGCAACAGTGATGGAGAAATGTGGAGATGGTTCCAAAGAAACAAATGTACCTCTGCTATGTGAATTTTCAGATTGATTCGGAAGAAACGATTGTTAGAATGAATTCATTAAGGCTTCAACATAGAGTCGTCGAGGCTTCAGACAACATGCAACAGCATGCTTCTAGGGACACTTAGCTAGTACAAAGGTAAAGTGATTCATACCTACCCTATCATCTTAACTGAGAGTGATTACAAATGTGTTCCTTCAAGAGCTTCTCATTTATATAATATTTTTTATATTTTATATTTTTTTGAAAATGAAAGAAATAAAAAAAAAACACAAAGAAAATATTTTTTTGTTTTAGTTTTTCTGAAAAAGAAATAAAATAGAAAGAAATAAACTATCTTTGAATTTTGGGATTTTCTGAAAAAGAATTAAAAACAGAAGTAATTGAAAAACTAAACTATGATAAATGATAATATACATAATATAAAAAAGGATATATGAAGATCCGGACCGCGAATGTATAGCGGACTGCGAGTCACTACGAATGTTCACATCGATTCGCAGTGTCAAAGTAGACTGTGAATTACTACGAGCATTAACACCGATTCGCATCTCTAACTTTATGAATGCGAAAGTGGTTTCAGAACAAATTGACGAATTCTATTGAAGGTTGTTTCAAGAAAGGCTATCGTAAATATGTCAGCTAACTGATTAGTGTATCTTACGAAGTGTATTTCAACGTTTCCATCTTCCACATGACCCTTGACAAAATGATACCGCAATGCTATGTGCTTCGTATTTGAGTGTTGCACTGGATTGTGACAAATGTGAATTGCACTTTAGGAGTCACAATATAATGGGATTTCTTTCATATTCAGGTCAGAGTCACGAAGTTGACTTTGAATCCATATGACCTGGGAAGTGCATGAGGCAGCAATAATATATTCAACTTCAACTGTTGACAAGGAAACATATATTTGCAATTTGGATTGCCAACTGAAAAGTTTTCCATCAAGAAATTGACATCCTCCGGTTGTACTCTTCCTATCTAACCCGCATCCTCCAAGATTAGCATCCGAAAATTCTTATACAAAGAAACCAGATTTCGACGGGTACCATATTCTAAGTGAGAATGTTCGTTTTAGATACTGATATATGTTTTTGTAAGCCATCATGTGAGGTTCTTGAGGATTCGCTTGAAATATAGCACAATAGCAAACAGAAAACATGATATCTGGTCGACTAGCAGTTAGATACACTAAGGAACCTATCGTTTGATGATATAGTGTCATGTCTGCAGTCGGTTTATCCAGAGATGGAGTAAGTTTCGTACCGAATGCCATGGGAACTTTCACCTTTGATTCACCTACCATCCCAAACTTAGTAAGAAAATTCTTCGTGTAGGATTCCTGATTAATAATACCTTCCTGACTCTTTCTAATATTCAATCTAAGGAAAAAGTTAATTCAACCCATGGAGCTCATCTCAAATTTGATTTCCATTAACTTTCAGAATTCAACTGTTAAGCTTGGATTAGTTGATTCAAAGATAATATAGTCAACGTAGATTTGAACGATCATTAAGTGGTCACCCTCTTTCTTACGAAAACAGATTGGGTCAACCGAACCTTGTTTAAATTTAGATATTTTCAAGAAGCGAGTGAGAGTTTTTTTACTAGGCTCTTGTGGCTTGCTTCAGTCCATAAACTGCTTTGGCTAGGATGTAACAATGATTAGGATACTTCTCATTTACAAAACTAGGTGGTTGCTCCACATACACTATCTCTTCAAAATCCTCGTTCAAGAATGCACATTTGACATCCATGTGAAATACTTCAAAGTTCTTGTACACTGCATATGCCAAGAAGATTTGAAAAGATTCCAACCTTACAGCTGGTGTGAAGGTTTCTTTAAAGTTGATGCCTTCTTCCTGGCAATATCCCTTGACAATGAGTCTCACCTTATTTATGATCACATTACCTTCTTTATCCAGCTTGTTGCGAAACACCCATTTTAAACCAACAACTGATGCATCCACTGGTCAATCTTTCATTCGAACTCATTGAGCTCATCCTGCATTGCTTGCACCCAGTCAGAATGATCGAGAGCAACATTAACAGTTTTGGGTTCGATCTTTGATATGAATGAATTATACATATAAAATTCCAATTTAGAGAATAATGGAGTTTGTTTTGCTTTTTATTGGGATCTCATAAGAACTCCTGCATATGATTCACCAATGACTTGGGTTTTTGGATGATCTCTGGTCCATTTGGTCAGTGAAGGGTAATTTGTATCATAAGTTGGATCTAATTCAGCATTTACCTCTTCGAATTCTGATTATGCATCCGAATCATTATTCATATCTTTATTCTCCCCCTCAAATGATGATAGATCCTCCATTTCAAGAATTGGATTCTCCCCCTCAAATCGAATTTTGTGGATCATACTTGGAGAAGAATTTTACTTTTGGAGAGGTGAGTCAGGTGCAGAGGTTGATGATGAACCCTACCCCTATAGTGGAGTATTATCGGCTTGTGGTTCTTTCAGAATCTAGGGTTCTCTCTCTAGATCTTTCATAGCTTCATCGATTATTTTGTTCAAATCGCCCTCTTTATTGTCTGCTGCTTTGGACTCTGATGAAATTGCCTTTGATGGCTCATACAATAAAAGCATGAATTCATCATAAAGATTGGCCAGTGGAGTAGTTACTTGATTCACTTGTGGGAAGATTTCCTTTGATTGATTCATAGTCTGCTGATACCTCTTCAAATAATTATCATCGAATGTGACAAAATAAGTTTCTTCTATCTTTTTGGACTTCTTATTAAGAACCCTATATGCCTGGGAGGTCATAAAATATCCCAAGAAAATACCTTCATCAGCCTTCACATCAAATTTATTCCTTTGCTCATTTGAGTTGAAAATGAAGCAACGACAAATAAGAACATGAAAAAACTTAACATTGGGTTTGCATTTAATCAAGATTTCATAGGGGTGACGAAAAACCTCTTGTTGAGCATTGAGCGATTTTGGGTGAAACAAGTTGTCCCAATTGCATCAGCCCAGAAGTAGAGTGGCAGATTCGCAAATGAGAGCATGGTTCTCACAGCATCATACAAAAATTAATTTAGCCTTTCAACGACCCCATTCCGCTGTGGACTGTAAGTAGCTGAAAAGTTGTGCGAAATGCCTTTCGTAGTAAGAAATTCTTCAAACGCTTGGTTTTTGAATTCCAACGCGTTGTCTCTGCGAACGTTGTGAACCAGCTTTTGCAGTTGAAACTCCAGCTGCTTTATAAAATCTTTGAGCTTGGGAGTGGCTTCAAATTTCTGCTTAAGAAAATAAACCCAAGTGAATATAGAAAAATCATCTACAATAACGAGAATGTATTTATTGCAACCAATGCTTTCAATTGTAGAAGGACCACACAGATCCATGTGCAAAAGTTCTAGTGGTTCAATAACTTTCGTGTTGGGGCTTATTATGTTGCGTCTTAGGGCTTTTTGTATATATCTGGATTGGGTCTATCCATCCGTGATTATCTCGTAGGGTTAGACTATATATATGCATGCATGTATGCATTATTCTTGGATGTCTTTTTAATTACACTTGAGTTTTGTAACCCTAAAACACCTCTACAGTCGAAGTTCTTAATCGAGCTCTTCTGAGGTATTGAAGCATTAATCATTCAACGTATTCAATCCATATTCGTGTTTACTTTTACATACTTATTTGTTTGCATCCTTAGAATCAATCGATCCTGATAGAACTACATTCTAACAATTGGTATCAGAGCAGGAGACTGAATTTTCTTGACAAGAGAATCATATATGTCAAGAGGTCAGGAGACTGAATTTTCAAGAACTAATCAAGAGTAAACCTGCTGTTAATCACTAGAACACGACTTGAGGTTTGTAACCTATCGTGTTGAGATATGTCTGTTTCTGTGCCATTCCAGTTTTAAGTCAAGTATACATGTGAGCTCTATGAGTTCTCATTTGATTGCATAACGCAAAGCACCTTGATCAATGGAAAGTACATTGATATGAGTGAACTGCTTAACAACCTGGAAGCAATGGTGGGAATTTGTGCTACCATAAGGCAATAAATTAAGATAAAAAAAAGTTCGATCCATATGAGTTGAATTTGTCACAAACGTTGTCTTATAATCATTGTTATGGAAAATTCACATGGATGGGAACACATACACCATAAAATCAAAGTGTCATAAGGTTTCTCTCCGTTTCATCAAATGATTGTGAGGAAACGCTTTCACTAAGAGAGATTTTAAGGAGATAGTGATTATGTAAATTGCATTCTCAAAATAGATTATGATTACGACATCTCTCTTCATAGTACGAATTGTGATATTTGGCAATTAGTTTAAACATTTAAGACTTATTGTTATGAGTGTTGAAATTGTTTAGACACACATATGAGCTATCTAAGGAAAGATGTATGAGTTTGACAAGCTTAGATAAAGGCTTATCGTAGCATATCATATTAGAAATATGAACTTTGGAAGTCAATAAGTATTGATTTCTAGAAGTCCAACTATTTTCTGAATACATATCAAAACTAGTGGGAGCATAAAAGTTATGTTGGTATGAATATAATCATCATGTTAGTGGGAGCATGATTATTATTTTAAGTGTTGCAAGTTAGCAATATTGATTATAGAAAACAAAAGTTTCACTTTGCAAAGTTGCAGGGGTTGAAAAGTTGTTTTGCTATAAATATGGGAGAGAATATTATACTTCATTTCAAAATCTAAAAGCTTGGATCGAGAAGTTTTAATCGAATTTAGTCAAAGGACATATATGGATGTTATGTTGAAAAGATTCAACATAAAGGAATTCTATATATGGCAATATTATAGCAAGAAACTGGTAAAATTATCATGTTTTTCATTATGAATAGTGTCCCATACGCTTCGTATAT
Organism: Lactuca saligna; assembly: GCF_052625555.1. Classification (NCBI taxonomy): domain Eukaryota; kingdom Viridiplantae; phylum Streptophyta; class Magnoliopsida; order Asterales; family Asteraceae; genus Lactuca; species Lactuca saligna. Next base: position 5,779,978 of record NC_136424.1, read on the forward strand.
AAGATCGATTGCATTTGTTGTAATATTTGACTGTTATAAAATTTTCCAAATTCCTAGGGCATTAAGAGGGAAAAGGGACTAGAACCGGATTGACTAAAGTAATTAAAACTGTCAACGACAATCTAAGGTTCGCTAAGGATTGGTCGATTGTGAGCAGTTGGAAGTATAGTAATGAATGGACCATATCGACATTATTATGAATAGATAAGACTCTATTCACAATGAGTTGTCGTATGACAAATATGGGAATGTTTCCATATTAGGAGTTGGATATCGAGAACGTATGTCTAGATTATTAAATTTTATGCAAGAAGGATGTTCAAAGGAATGCACTTTGAATGTGAGACTTCATGTCTATGGAATTGTCTTGTAACAATCTCCAATAGAGCACTTTGTAATTTCATTGGCAAAGTCTTTGTGATTTAGGTACCATGACATTACAAAGGGTCATTGCATAAAATGTTAGAATCAAACATATTCTAATAGTGGGAAGAATTTGGTATTCTTACACTAATAATCTGGATTACAAGTTGTAAAATAAGTATCATTAGAAATGTGTTCAATTGATCTATTTCACAAAGTAACGACCATAGGTAAACATAATGTGCATGCTTGGAGCATGGGACAACTGTTGTTATAATTCAAGTAATAAGTTGATTACCCAAAACATTATACAATGAATAATGAGTAATCAATATGGTGGTTAAATAAAGTTGTCTTATTTATACTCAAAAGTTTAGGGCCATACAGGATTAAGTATTACTCTTGTGTTTCACTTTGCATGTTTTGACTTCCAGAATAACTAGGTTGTTCAAACCATCTACAGTCGATAAATACTTTGGAAGTACATATTGAATCTAGACTGAAATGAATCTGCTTGTAGATTGTCTAAAGTGTTTAGACATCACACAAGTTTGCTACAAAGTTTATGAGTGATGCTATAAGATTAGAGTATTGGATTAAACCCGCGCTCACTTGAATAACTTCATGGATTGTCTAAAGTGTTTAGACATCACACAAGTTTGCTACAAAGTTTATGAGTGATGCTATAAGATAAGAGTATTGGATTAAACCCGCGCTCACTTGAATAACTTCATGGATTTATCACGGGTGATTAGTGAGACGATAATATCTTATATTCTTGAAACCATGACATGTGAGTTGTTATTTACAAGTCAGTTGCACATTGATAATATGTAAATACACCAGTAACTTGGTGTTATAAAACATATTGTTGTGTGTGATTTGATGAGTAAGTGCAAGCGAGCATTTGAGTCGAAGTTTATCCGTTTATTTTACCCAATGTTAGATAAAAGCGTTATCTATGGGCCCCTATATGATTTAGTAATGACACCCTAAGTGCTTGGCCAAACCGGGACTAAGTTGATGTGTTCAATTGTAGTCACTTGTCAGTAGTCATAAATTGAAAATCGGGAAACAACACATAGACAGAGAGAATGATTAAAATCCATGTCTTATGTCTATACGATATCCAGTATGGATGAATTTATGATCCCTTATCTAAAGGGCATGCTTCTGATAAGATCAGAGTTGACAGCAGCTTTTGAAAGATACGATTGTCGATCATGTTCTGAAGTTGTACATGCAAAATCGTTATTAGACTTATCCAAGTGGGAGGCTATTGGATTAGGTGTCTAAGCCCATAACTATTTTGGTATGTACTTGACCCGATTATGATCATGGTCCTTTTGGGTTGCCTTCACCATAGCAACTAATAGGAAGAATTAAGGAATAAAGAGGATTAATTATGATTTATTAATATAGTATGTGAATAATATATTAAAAGAGAAATCATATTGTTTAATTAATATTGTTCATTAATTAATTAAGAACTAATTTTGTGACTAAAAGAGATTAATTAAATAAAAGGGACTGATACCGTAATTATAAGATTGTCAAAAAGTTGGGCTTAGGATCCATAAAGGAAGGATGGACGACTTCTATATGGGGATCCATATAGAAATTGTCCAAGGGCCTTTTGGAAGGGTATTTGGGCTGCTTAAGTCCTAAGCAGCTAGATTAGGGTTTCCTAGTTGAAAACCCTAGAAGCCTAAGTATAAAAGGAATCCATGGCAAGCCAAAAAAGTCCCTAACCTTCCAATAGAAACCCTACGACGTTTTTGGAGCCTCCTTCTTCTCTCCATGTTCATCTTGTTGCTTATGGCATTTGTGATTCCATTAGAGGTGCAACATTTAAGGCACTAAGCTTTCAAGAGTCAAGATCCAGAGGAATTGAGATTGTTATTTCTAAATAACAATCAAGGTAAGATATAAACCCTAATTCATATGTTAATTTGATTATTGTATGCTAGATCTAGGGTTTATGAGCTTTGGATGATTATTGCATGTTCATTAAACAAACTAGATCCAAAGTTTTAGGGTTTTCATTTACACCATAGGATTGATGTAGTGCTCAAAACCCATCTGTTATTTGTATGTGGTTATATGTATGTAGTATGTGGTAGGTTGGGGAACTCATTAAGCTTCGTGCTTACAATTTTCAGTTTTGGTTTCAGGTACTTCCGGTAGCGGAGGGAAGAGCTTGGGATGATCGCATGACACACACCAAGAAGTTTTAGCCAGGGATGTTTTACTCTGATATAAAGAACATTTTTTATATGATACTCTTATTTGATATATAAACCTTTGTTTATGGGTGAAATATAACACCCATAAAATTTAAGCTAAATTTAAACTTTCAAAAATATTTAAAAACCAATAGTTACTACAAGTTTGTTTCCAGAATAGTCTTTATCGGAGTTTTCCCTGAATATCAAAACGTGAGGAGCGGTACGATCACACCTTTGCCTTGCCTCGATCCCCTGATGTACCTGAAACAATAAACTGAAACTGTATTCCCGAAAGCTTAGTGAGTTCCCCCAAAATACCCATACTCACAAATATACATATTATCATAAACATAGTATACAATGGGTCCAGTCAACCATCGGGTTGGAATACTCCAGGCCCTCAACCAACAAGTTGGAATGCCAACACACTATAGGTCCAATCATCCTCGGGATGGAATACCCCAGGCCCTCAACCAATAGGTTGGAATGCCCCGGTCTATTGGCCTCCGCACAAAGCAGATCAAACTCAATCACCAAACATACATGTGCATATATAACAAATAATCACATAACAGTCTACAAACAATACTGATCTAACAGATCATACCACATAGCTCATAATATCCTCCTATCTACCAGGATACCGATCTAACAATTCATACCACATGTCATATAATATTATCCTACCCTATAGGACACCGATCTAGCAGATCATTCTAGCATAACATAACCAGATACATTCCAAAGGGTCGGCCTTGGTTCCTTAGACCCTTGAGTATAGTGAGGATAACTCACCTTGCAATGCCGAATCACAGGAATAAGCTCAAACTCTTGGATCACATACAAGAACACCATCACTTATATTCATTACAAACCAAACTCGTAAATCTCCAATCTTTCCAAAACTATCCTCAAAAGTCTACGGGTCAACTCATGGTCAAAGTCAAAGTCATCAGTCAAGGTCAACAATCCATGTTGACCTTAACTCGTCGAGTACCCTCAGATCTGAGGTTGCAACCTCAGATCTTAACCCAACATAGAGAATGACCACAAAACCCTAAAAAGGGCTCTAAACCCAACCATGAGGGGTTCTACTCAAAGGAGAATCAAGGTAACAAATTATTACCTTTAAAATGATGCCAACCCAAAGAAGGATCTGGATCTACAACAACCACTATCTCGAACTTCTTGCACTCCAATCTCTTTACTCCAAAGGATCTTCTTTCAATGTCAAGAACACACACAAAAGAGGGAAAACACGAATTAGGGTTTTCTAGGTTGAAGAGAGGCAGTAAGAGAGGCTAAGGAGAATATGTGATCCTTAAATAGGGTGCCCAAACGCTGGGATTTAGGGTTTCATCTACCAGCTCCTACTCGTCGATCCCTACTTGGACTCGTCGAGTAGATCACTAAACACGCGGACCAACCCGATGCTAGTTGACGAGTAGGGATACCAACTCGTCGAGTAGACCTTCATATCAAGAAAGTTCTCATGTAAGTCAAGTACCTGAAGATCGGGGCGTTACAATTCTCCCCCACTTGAACTAGACTCCGTCCTCGAAGTCCGTTGAGGAAAACAGTGCCGAGTAATGCTCCCGCATCTCTATCTCCGGCTCCCACGTCCACTCGGATCCTCTCCGGTGTTCCCACTGTACCTTCACCAATGGTATCTCCTTGTTCCGCAGTAGTTTCATCTTCCTTCCAGAATGGCCACCAGCCTCTCCACAAAATTTAAGCGCTCATCAACCTTGATATCATCCAATGACACCACCGCCTCCTGATCCTTAATGCACTTTCGCAGCTGCGAAATGTGGAAAGTGCTATGTACTCGACTGAGCTCCTCCGGTAGCTTTAACCTGTAAGCCACCTTGTCGAACCTGGCAATGATCTTAAATGGCCCATTGTAACGGGGACCCAATTTATTTCTCTTCCTGAAGCAGATAAAACCCTTCCAGGGTGAGACCTTCAGGAATACCATATCACTTACTTGAAATTCCAACCTAGAACGGCGTCTGTCGGCGTAACTCTTCTTTCGGCTTTGGGTGGTCTACAATCACTGCTTGATCTGCTGGATTCTTTCGTCAGTTTTCAATACTACCTCCGTCTGCCCCATCACCCTGTGTTTGACCTCGCCCCAACAAACTGGAGTGCGACATCTCCGCCCATAAAACAGCTCGAAAGGCGTGGCGCCGATGTTGGAATGATAACTGCTGTTGTAGGTGAAATCCGCGAGAGGTAGATGGGAATCCCAGCTCCCACCGAAATCAATGACACATGCCCTCAAAATAAACTCGAGGGTCTGGATGGTACGCTCGCTCTGACCATCGGTCTGCGGATGAAACGATGTGCGAAAGTGTAGCCGAGTGCCCAGTTCCTTGTGGAACTTCTGCCAGAAGCAGGAGGTATATCTAACATCTCGGTCAGAAACAATGGAGACCGAAACCCCATGGCGAGCGACTACCTCACAAACATACTAGTCGGCCAGTTTTTCGGCCGAAGAACTCTCCCGTATTGCCAAGAAATGGGCACTCTTGGTCAATCAATCTACAATGACCCATATGGCATCAAACCCCTTCGCCGTCTTTGGTAGTTTTGTAATGAAATCCATCGTGATCTGCTCCCATTTCCACATGGGAATCTCGAGATGCTGCAGCAAACGATGCGGCCTCTGATGTTCGGCCTTGACCATCCTACAGGTCAAGCACCTCTCGACATACCAAGTGATCTCTCGTTTCATACATGGCCACCAATAACTCAAACTCAGGTCTCGGTACATCTTGGTGCCCCCCAGGTGTATAGAGAAATGAGACTTATGAGTCTCCTCCATAACTGTCTGTCTGACCCCATCAGACATCGGAACCCAAACCCGACCGCATCGGGTCAATACTCCCCGACTATCCTTCACAAACTGGGCGTTCTCGCTCTTGATCCTTTCCATCTTCCAGTTCTCCGATCGCATGCCCTAAACCTGGGCATCTCTGATCAATCCTACAAGTGGAGAATCCGCTATTCTCATACATGTTGGTGGGGTGGAAGACTCAGCTGACTTGCGGCTCAAAGCATCTGCAACCACATAGGCTTTATTGGGGTGGTAAAGGATCTCGCAATCGTAGTCCTTAACTACATCCAGCCACCTGCGCTGCCTCATATTCAGATTTGGCTGGTCCATTATGTGTCTTAACCTCTTGTGGTTCGCATATATGGTACAACGGACACCATACAGGTAATGACTCCAAATTTTGAGAGCGAAAACCACCGCTCCCAAATCCAAATCATGGGTAGGGTATCTCGTCTCATGTGGCTTCAACTGTCGCGATGCATAAGCTATCACTCATCCTCTCTGCATGAGGACCGCCCCCATCCCTATGATGGATGCATCACATAATACCACAAAATCCTCAACACCCTTGGGGAGTGTCAAAATTGGAGCCTCGGACAAACACTATCGGAGGGTCTCAAATGCCCTCTGATGCTCAGGGCCCCACTGGAATTCCACCCCTTTCCTCTTCAGACGAGTGAGGGGTACTGGAATCTTGGAGAAGTCTCGAATGAATCTCCGATAGTACCTTGCTAACCCCAAAAAACCGATATCTAAAGGGGACCTCGGAACCTCCTACTGCATAACTGCCTCAATTTTGGCCGGATCAACCAAAATCCCCTCCTGGTTCATAAGATGTCTGAGGAACTGGATCTCTCGTAACCAAAAATCACACTTCGAGAAGTTGGCATACATCCGTTCTCGTCTCAGAACATCCAACAACTCCCCGAGGTGCTCCTCGTGCTGCTCTATGATCTTGGAATACAACAAGATATCATCTATAAACACCATGACTGAGTGATCAAGCATCGGTCAGGAGACCCGATTCATCAGACCTACGAACACTGTCAGCGCATTGGTGAGTCCAAACGGTATCACCACGAACTCGTAATGACCATAACGAGTTCGAAACACGATCTTCTCCATGTTCTCATCTCTAACCCAGACCTGGTGATACCCCAACCTCAAGTCAATCTTGGAGAACCAAGATGCACCCTGTAACTGATCAAAGAGATCGTCTATCCTCGGAAGTGGATAACGGGTCTTTACCGTTAACTTGTTTAACTCCCTATAATCAACGCACATCCGGTGCGATCCGTCCTTCTTCCTGACAAAGAGAATCGGTGCTCCCTATGGAGAACTTCTAGGTCGAATGAACTACTTGCCTAGAAGTTCCTGCAGCTGTGACGACAGCTCCTGCATCTCAGGCGGTGCCAACCGGTATGATGCCTTGGCGATAGGAGCCGCACCAGGCACCAGGTCGATCCTAAACTCGACCTGACTCTCCGGATCTATCCCTAGCAACACCTCCAGAAACACGCCTGCAAACTCCCTGACTATTGGAACCTCGGAAACTAAAATCTGATCCCTGGCTCGTGTATCCACCACATACGCCAGAAACCCCGCACACCTGTGCTGAATGTACTGTCGATCCCTAGCAGCCGAACAGAACCCCAAACTCACTCTATTTCCCTCCCCATATACCATTAGTTCTCCCCCACTTGGGGTTCGAACTACCACTCTCTGGCCCTCGCAATCTATCATGGCACCAAAACGACTAAGCCAGTCCACCCCCACGATCACACATACTTCCCTCGTAGGAATCAGAATCAAATCTATCGGGAAGGACACTCTGAAGATCTCCATATTATATCCTCGGAAGACTGAAGAAGCAGAAACCCTGTGTTCGTTGGCGATAAAGACTCGCAACGGACACTCCATCTCGCCGACTGGTGCACTAAACTCCCTACTAAAAGCCTGGGATATGAAAGACTGACTCGCTCCCGAGTCAAAAAGAACCAAAGCAGGCAATGAATTCACTAAGAACGTACCTAACACAGGTACAACAAATAAGCATAATACCGACATGATAGTTAAGTCAAACGATAGAAACATACCGGTAACCACATCCGGTGTTGCCTTGGCCTCCGTGGTCGTAAGCTGAAATGCACGCCCCTAATCCTTCAGAGGCTCCAACTTCGCTGTCCTCCCATCTGAGATCCTCAAAGTGGCCGGCGTCGGAGTCTGTGCCGGCTTGGCGGCTAATAATGGACACTGGGCCTTCATATGGCCCACCTGCTCACAATGAATACAAAGCCCGATTCTCGAAGCTGGTGTCTGCTATCTGCAATCCCTGGCTAAATGGCCCAGTTTGCCACATCGGTGGCACCCACTCCCTGATCGACACACCCCTGAATGAACCTTTCTGCACTTTCCACAAGTGTGGCCTGACTGTCCTCCAATCCTGGTATCGGCGGTCTTGGACCGCTTCGGCGCCGACTGCGATTGTGTAGGGGCCTACCGCTGCTCCTTCAACTGCAGCTTGATCTCCAACTCACGCCACCCCGCGGCCTCCTGTAACTCCAGAAGAGTACCACATTGCTGGGTAGACACAAACTATTGGATATCGGTCTTGAGCATGCTCAGATAATGAGTCATCTGAGCCTACTCAGAAGCAAACTCTGGGCAAAACATCGCCCTCTCAGTAAACATGCGGGTGATCTCCATCATCGATTCTCCATCCTATCTTGAACTCAAAAACTCCTGAGCCAATCGTTCCCTCTCGACCGAGGAACGTAACGAGCTCGGAATGTATCTTTGAACTGCTCCCAAGTAACAACAGCTCTCTAGTCATCAGTGTACAACCCATTCGTCAATCCCCAACAATCCTTGGCCCTAGACCCCAACAGGTTCAGGGCACACTTGACCTTCTGGTCAATAGGGCACGGACAAGTGAAAAATCACCCCTCTACATCAGAGATCCACCTCATGGCCCTAACGGGGTCCTCAGTCCCATCAAATGTAGTGAGCTTCATGTTATTGAAGTCCCTGTAGTGGAAGCCTCGACCGACTCCTACTCCTCCTCCTGCCGCTGATGCAGCTGCCGCGGCAGCCGTCTCAATAAGGGCTGCATATCTTTCGTCAAAGTACTCAATCATAGCAGACTTAATAGTCCCAAACACTTCCAGAATATGGCTCCAGACAATCTCGACCACCTCATCTCGGATAATCTCTCTGACCCAATCCTCTGTCATCACTGTCTCTCCCTGGACGATAATCTTGGGTGCCATTGGGGCATCCTGATCACTCTCACCCGATCCCGATACGGATCTAGTCATGAAATGCCTAGTAACCACCATACTGAAAATACAACCGGAAAATATCAGAAAATCCATGAAATGATTGGGAACCACCTCCCTACAAAATCCTAGGGGTTGTGACTTATTGCTACATGTATGGGTCCTATGCTTTCATTAGTAGAGCCCATACTACCTTCCACACCTACCCATATTTGTCTCAAGTATTACCACAACGCCCTAACACTGAATATACAGATGGCGGTCGCTCAACCCTACCTCTAGAGGAAGGCTAACTGTCTCATAACTGACCCTACCAGTCTCACGCAATCACCCGACCATGAAACTTCAACCAACCCTGTAACACTGATGTATGCTAGTCATATATAATGTTGGACCCTATAGACTTTCGAATATCCTATCCAAACCTAGGCCCTAATTACTAAGAAAAGAACATAAGGCCAGATCAAACATTCTTAGGCTATAAGATCTTAATTATATATGACTGTGATGCATACACAAGTAACTATAGTAATGATATCAATCTCATATAAAGTAAACCCAAGGCTAGCAGGCATCATCATATCAGCAAATCCTATCATTCAATTCTTGAAGATCCCTATTTTAGTACTAGCATGCTGTGTTAAATTATCGCATAATCAAATAATGGTATGGTACTTTGGGGTTTACTTACTGGCTCCGACTGATTGTACACTCCGCCTCCTCCTTAGTTATTTTGAAAACCATTTAGAATTTTATTTTGAAAGTCTTTCCTTGAATTGAGACTGGATTAACACGAGTGTTCCTCCAATGTGCTCAAACCAAGGCTCTGATACCAACTTATAACACCCATAAAATTTAAGCCAAATTTAAACTTTCAAAAACATTTAAAAACCAATAGTTACTACAAGTTTGTTTCCAAAATAGTCTTTATACACACCTAACAATTTGGGAAAACCTTAACCGACTCACTGAGTCTAAGGCAATCTTCATCAGACTCGCCGAGTTTTTCATCCAACTCATCGAGTCCATGACCATCTTCAAATGACTCACCGATTCGACCATGCGACTCACCGAGTACCTTAAATCCCTCATCCATACTTAAGCTTTTTAAGTCATGCAAAGGCTCCAAAGTGCAGATCTAAGCTTCTAGGGCATGATTATCATGTAAAGTTGCAAACTTTACGTGCATGCAAGATGGTATGACCCAAAACAAGCTAAAAGGAGTGGCTTAAGGCAATGGGATAGGTCATAGCTTGGCAAATACTGAACTTTATGATAAAGAGAGGCTAAAGGATCCCATATTTGAGGTTGCAACTTCAGATCTTGACCCAACACAGAGAATCACCACAAAACCCTAAAAAGGGCTCTAAACCCAACCATGAGGGGTTCTACTCAAAGGAGAATCAAGGTAACAACTTGTTACCTTCAAAATGATGCTAACCCAAAGAAGAATCCGGATCTACAATAGCCACTAGCTCCAACTTCTTGCACTCCAAGCTCTTAACTCTAAAGGATCTTCTTTCAAGGTCAAGAACACACACAAAAGAGGGCAAACATGAATTAGGGTTTTCTGGGTTCAAGAGAGGCAGTAAGAGAGGCTAAGGAGAATATGTGATCCTTAAATAAGGTGCCAAAACCCTGGGATTTAGGGTGTCATCTTCCAACTCCTACTCGTCGAGTCCTTACTTGGATTTGTCGAGTAGATCACTAAACATGCGGACCAACCCGCTGCTACTCAACGAGTAGGGCTACTAATTCGTCGAGTAGACTTTGAAATCAAGAAAGTTCTTATGTAAGTCAATTACCTGAATATCGGGGCGTTACATGAAATGACTTGATACTTATGCTTTTATTAATGTTTCAAAAAGAAATTTTTGGTCATGATTTTTGGGAAGTTACACTGCGAGTGTAGCCATAACATTTACTAGGTTGGTAGATAACATGAGAGGAACAGTGGTACCCACCAATTCGGGTGCAGCAGTGAGGGCGTGGCAAATCCATGGATTGATTTATGGATTACGGAATTACCCAGATGGGTTAGATCTGGTTGAGCCAGAGATACGACTATAGGAACGCCACTACAGTTATAGTAACAGGGAAGCAATGGACCGTATGAAGTCGTTTGTTATATAAGGCTACCATTGGTCATGTAGCAATCACTTTTAGCTTTCGATTGGTGACGTCAGGACTCGATGTATGGACCAGATCGGTTGGGTCAGGAGGTTGTTAGACCCATAGTGTTAAGATAACTAATGGTAATTATTGACAGAAGAGAATTCCATTCACCAAATTCCTCTTTCTACACAAGCTACACAAGTTCTTCTTCACCAACTTCCTCTTTCTCATTCCAAGCTCCAAACCACCAAAATGGACTTTACAAGATCAAAATCAAACAAAGATGATGAGTGTTAGGCTTTCTAGGGATTCTGAGTTTGAGAGGCTGGTAAGGAGACTAGGGTTTGGGACATAATGATGTATGCATATGACTTAAACCCTAAATATTAGGGTTTTGGGTCGGACCGCGTACGTTACACCCCTTGGTAGGATGCACGTATGCACATCAACCCCCCACATCCAATGTTGCTACTATGCCTCGCGTACGCCAAGCTCACACCCAAAGCATGTCTTCAGTCGGTCCACTCACTAACGGACCAACTTAAATAGTCCAACATTACTCTCATAGTCCAATAATTAATTTCAAGAATTAAATAATTTAGCATTACCTCGAATCACGGATGTTATAGATTGGACAAAAGCTAGTAAAATACAGTGTGAAGTTAGAACTTATGAGAATGTAAACTGTTATGTGTATTATCTTTTTGTATTTACTATGAATGGAAGGGTTCAATCCTTAGTGACACCCTGTTATTCGAATATTTGGAATGAATAGTATATTAATGTGAAATTCAATTGTAACGACATTTCATTTATGCATCAGTTTGTTATTGTTTTGTTTTGTTTTAAGTTAATTAATATTATACTTAAATGGGGGAGGTTTGTTGGTGATTTGATACGCTAATTGTATTTAAGTGTAATTTGTTGACTTGTTGACCAAAATCAATCTTGATGAATATTAAACATGCAAGGAAGGTGTGGAGTGCACACTTGTTTAAATTTATTCAAGATTAAAAGTGGACTATCATTTAGGGATGAAGCTCCTGAACGAACGGGGGTCCAGGGGTAGAGCCCCTGGTGGAAAATTTTTATTTAGGTTATATTACTGTATTAAAAATGCATCAGAAATCCAAATTTTGAATATTTGATCCAGTTTTGGCTTTACATTAATCTTTATAGAAAACTTAGATTTATGACAGTTTGACTGTTGAAAAACTATTTTATGACATTTTTGATAGTTTTCAGACAAAGGAGGTTTTTAACGAATTTTTTGGTCAGTTTTTGGTACTCACGAAATGCATTCATTTCATACTTTATTCTGAATCTCTTCTGAGTCTTATCCAATCAAAGATTAAGGAGTACCACCCAAATACTTTGATTTGAAAGTGAAATTATAATTCTCAGAATATCCAAGTGCCTTTATTAACCCGAAATTCTAACATCAAATTTGATTAAAAGAAAACTTAAACATTAAAAAACAATTACATACCTGATTTCATTATGAACTTCGAATCTAAAAAACTGGGTTGAGTTTTTCTATTGATCTCAAGACCACCTCCAAGATCCATCAACAATGCCTCACGAATTTCTTTGTGTAATTTTATGTGTATTTATTTGCTCCTCATCATATACATTTATAGATGGAGATAAACCTTAATGTGAGAGGTGGAAGAGATCTTGAGTCAAACTGGGAATTCAACCCACAGCTAAGTAAATATTTTGTAAATCGGTACATTAACAATTTATATTGTTACCATAATAACTGGATTTAATGATAACACACACACACACACACACACACACACACACACACACACATATATATATATATATATATATATATATATATATATATATATATATATAGGTTCAGGTTCATTTGAAATCATGCTAATTTTGTGAGACCGTGAGACAAAATCTAAAAATAATTTTAAAATACAAAATAAAAGGAAAAATCCGAAATTCTTTTTTTAGTTATTGTTTTCGTCACTTTAATTACCTAAAAAAAATAAAAAATAAAAAAAATTATACGTGAAATATTCTAATAGAATATATTACACTGTAAATATTCTAATGTGATTTTTAGAATATTTAAATGTTCTACTGCATTTTGTCATATATGTAAAATATAGAACATATAAATGACGAAAATAATATTTGAAATTTTTTTTCAATAATTTTCAATTATTTTACATTTTAAAAATATTTTTTTATCTATATAATGAGTTGTTAGGATTGCGTCTTACGGTCTCACAAAATTAGGCTGTCTCATATGAAGTTAAGGTATATAAACTTATGTATCCAAATCTACCATAATACGTTTTTTTTATATATTTATTATAATATTGTCAAACTTCAACCCTTAACTTGATTTACTTTCAACATTTTCAAAATTTCACTATTATCTTCCTTTTATATCGTATTTTTTTTGTCTAACACTACTAGGCTATATATATATATATATATATATATATATATATATATATATATATATATATTATAGTTTAAGATAAAAATTATATAAGAGGACAATTAATGTGAAATTTATAAAAAATTTCGAAGTAAATCAAGTTAGAAGTTGAATTATAAGAATATTGAACAATTACAATGTATTTATACGATACAAAACGACGTACTATAGTGAGTTTGGGTATTTAAGCTTATATACCCTTAAGGATATATATTCACTTTTCGATATATATATATATATATATATATATATATATATATATATATATATATATATATATATATATATATATATATATATATATAGGAAAAAGTGAATATATCCTTAAGGGTATATAAGCTTAGGTACCAAAACTCATCATATTACATCGTTTTGTATCATATAATACATTCTAATTGTCCAATGTTTTTATAATTTAACTTCTAACTTGATTTACTTCCAATATTTTTATAATTTACACATTTATCTTTCTTTTATATAATTTTCATTTTCAACTACAATATATATAGCCTAGTAGGTGTTCGGCAAAAATATGTAATGTAAGTGAATGATAATAGTGAAATTTCGAATATCTTGAAAGTAAATCAAATTAGGGTTGAAGTTTAATAATATTATAATGAATATATCAAACAAAACGATGTATTATTACGTGTTTGGGTACGTAAGCTTATATACCCTTAAGGGTATATTCAATTTTCATATATATATATATATATATATATATATATATATATATATATATATATATATATATATATATATATATATATATATATATATATATATATATATATATATATATAGTCCCACAATTATCTAACATTAAAACCTAAAATTGAGAAACAAATAGGTTTAGAAATTCGGTATCTAATTGCTATTTTAAGAAATAGGAAAATTTGATGCAAAATAGAATCTTAAAAGGAAAGGTGATGAAATATGGAAGGTTAAAATAATCATGGGGAAGGGTGTGTGGGCACGAAAATCGCATTAGGTGTCTGGATTTATCGTTTACGTAAGCCTAGCAACGTCACCTTCTCTTTCACATGCATGTCACATGGTGCAAGTGTCTGAAATGTATTTCTATATAACTGTTTTCACTAGATCTTTATTAATTTGGTATTTTAATATATGAAGCTTGTAGGTGTTAGAAAAATAATACTAAAGTTACATGAGACGACGTTAGCTAGTGTTTTTAACTTCTAGTTAAGATTAAACATCCAACCAATAACAAAATTAAAATATGCGGACTTTTGACTTGCTTTTGTAAACATGTTTCAAATGTAAAAATAGAAAAAGCTAATTAGGGGTTTGGGCGACAATTTAATTGGATGAAAGACGCAGTCAACAAAAGCCTCTCTCGGTCTATCTCCTACTTCTCCACTGGAATTCCAATATATGACCAAAGACTTCGACTTTCTTTATTTCAGAATTTAACTCGTTTTCTTTGGTCAACTCCCCCTCCCTATATTTCCCCCAAACCTTTCTTCATTCATGTGGAACTACAAATCTCTCTCTCTCTCTCTCTCTCTCTCTCTCTCTCTCTCTCTCTCTCTCTCTCTCTCTCTCTCTCTCTCTCTCTCTCTCTCTCATCCAAAAAAGAAAGTTGACCTGCTCATATATGATTTAAGGTGAAAAGCCACCATGGATCACAAAAGAGTTGTTTATGAGTTGACTCAAGGTAAGGAATTTGCCGAGCAACTCAAGATTCATCTGAATAACCCTTCGTCTTCCCATGAAACCCAAGAAATCTTGATCCATAACATCCTCAATTCCTATGAAAATTCACTATCTTTACTCACCAATCATGTACTTACTACAAATGGGAGCAATGATGAGCCACATTTGCATGGTAAAAAGGGAATCATAAAAAAGATGGAATCCCAAGTTCCATTCAGCGAAAGCCCATGTAGCGAAGATTCAGACCCTGAGTCGTTTAAAGATCTTGATCCCAATGATTTTGGAGCCAAGAGGTAAGTCCAATGTCACTATACGTAAATGCATGAACAAGTCGTACACATTTGATAGATCTAATTAGTACTTAGAGATTCAATTGATTTGAGGTATATGTATAGGAAGACAAATGGGAGTATCGAAAAGTGGAAGAAACAAGTGAAAGTGAGGGTAGACATGGAGTTTGAAGAAGCTCTCGATGATGGGTATAGTTGGAAGAAGTATGGCCAAAAAGACATTTTTGGTGCCAAGCATCCCAGGTATGGTATATACAGATCGACTTCACATACTTGTTTGTTGGTTTAAGAACCAAGTAAAAAGAGCCATCATTGTCCAATGTTCCAAACTTCCAATGCATTCATTACTAATTAAGAGGGTATAGCCGTGCTCGCAAACTGAATAATGAATATGTAACTGGAAACTAATCATCTATTATATTTGTTAATTAAAACAGTATAGATAAGAATCACTAGAATATGTCATCATACTAATAATTTCCATATTAAAAGTACTAAAAATGGTTATAACTTATAATCACTTTTGACGACATTCTTCGGTGTTTTCTTATTCAAACTAAAATTTTGATCATTAAAAAACTAATGAGTAATTACACAAATGGTCTCTATTGTTTGGGGTAATTTACATTTTTGGTGTGTCTAACTTATTTTTTTTAAATCAGAAGGTTGTTACTGTTTTTTTTTTTTTTGCATGCTTGGTCTCTATCTTACATAAAAAGACTATTTCGCCATTAATTTTTTAATTTATTTAAACAAACACACCTCTAACCCCACTTCCACCTCAGAATACCTTACCTAAACTACCCAATTTTATTTAAATAAATTAAAATATCAAAGGCAAACTAGTCTTTTTAGGTAAGATAGGGACCAAGCGCGCAATAAAAACAAACTGTAGAGATTTTCCGATATAAATTAGTGACCAAAAGGTACAAATTACCCCAAACCATAAAGATCATTTCGTGTAATCTACTCAAAACTAATTGAATCGTAATTTGAAATATAAATTGCCATTTGTATATAATTATCTTGACACGAAACAATCAACATATATGTTGCGAGATGTGTGGGCCCAAGTCGTGTATGAATTGTGTCCAACTTGGTGGATTAGAAAAGGGGTTTTGACATTTATCTTGCATAAATCTTATCATGTATGTTTTTTAGAATAGCGTTTTTTTAAATCGCGTATGCACGGTTTCTTACCTTAACGAATCTTTAGATTCTTTTTGAAACCGGCAAAATTTTATTCAAAAAAAAACCCAAACCCAACAAGGAGTTAAGGCAGGGGAAGGAACAAAACGTCACAAACAAAGGAAACGAGAAATACACCGTTACACCAATTAAAAGCATATTTTTTATGTCAGAATTTAAACCAACTAAACACCAACTCAATAATATGATCCATAGTTTTTGCGGGGGAAATGATATTCTTTGTCGAAAATTTTGTTGTTTCTAACCTTCCATATGCACCAGATCGATCCAAATAGAATAATAATGAATATATTTTTTTTCGAACAATGTCTGTTGCACCAAAATTGATTATATGAAATTGCATATTCGCCTATCATGTCAGAGAAGTGTGTGTTTTAACTATATAAGTCAACATAAGAAAAAACCACTAATTGTTAAAACTTAAAAGTACTGTTTACTGTTCATAAACCAAATTAATAGTTCTATTTACCTTTTTTTTTTAATTTTTTTTTTTATATTAGTATGTGGGATAATGTAAGAAGTTGCGTACGGAAATAATGGATGGTGCATACGGTAATTTTGTCAATTCATGATACTAAGTTACTACATGTTTTTTCTTGGTTTTGAATTTAATTTTGCAGAGGTTATTATAGATGTACATATCGACAGCTACAAGGTTGTCTTGCAACTAAACAAGTTCAAAGAACCAACGAAGATCCAAATATCTTTAACATGACCTACCAAGGAACTCATACTTGTCACCCTGCAACTGCAACTGACACATCTCCAACATTACCATTACCATCGTCATCATCACCGCCACCACAGATCCAACATCCACCGCTACAAAACCAACTCCTTGGGTCCCCCAAAATTCCTCAAACAGATCGTAAAGCCATAACCAAAAATCTAGAGACCCATTCAGTTTACTTCCCTTCAACATCTAACAATAACTTTGTTTTTCCAACCCTTAATAGCACTTCCGATGGCAACGAAACACCGTCCTTTATCACTCCAACAACATTAGGGTCTACCTATTTCATGATGTCACAGCCTCAAGTAAGTATGTGTGAAAAAATCGAGAATATAGTGGGTGTAGAATCGGAACTAAACGACATTGCTTCTGCTGCTACATCATCTACAAGTTTTCATAATGCTGACTTGCCCTTGCCATTTGGGGATATCGAATTTGGTAGCACCTTCAGTTTTGACAATTCAATATTTTTCGACTAATATAGACATATATACAACATTCTATTGACAGGAAAAAGGAACCTCTTAGAATCATTTTGATAGTCTAAACGTAGTTGAGAACATACTATGTCAACTTAGGAAGATGATAAGAACGACTCTTGTAACTGATATCGCATCGATCTATTGGCTGTAGTATATCAGAGTTATGTATGTTTAGATCAATTTTGATTGTGTGTATCATAAGTTGTAACTCTTGAAGGATTTTCTTGTATTATATATATTATAGTTGAAAACCCTCTAAGTATTCTAAATTTTTTTCCATAATATTGTGTCTAATAATATGTTACACCATCACACCTACCGTCGGACATACTATTATAATTTATGAAAAAAAAAATATAATACTTTTGCTATATCATTTTTAAATTTTTATAACTTTTTATATAAAAAATAATTTATATTTTTTGAGGTTAGATCGACAATGATTAAATATATGTTAGACTACGTATTTTCATATGCATTAAAGACATCGTTAGGATAACTTAAAATATATCATTATATACTTATAAATGAACAATTTTTCCTTACACCACATTCATTTGAAACTCTCATTCATTTTTCCTTTCATCATATTCTTTTGAAACTCCCATGACTTTTCAATTTCTTTCTAATAATGATTATAAGTTGGTTAAAAATGTTAAATAAATATAAAACCTAAAGTGTAATCATATATAAACTAAATTTCAATATTAAAAAGAATATATTTTCTTCAACTTATAAAGTTATGTTTTTAACTTTTAGCATATTATACTTAATTTATTAGGTCTAATATGTTGTATGTAAACCATTATCATTTTAAAGCTACAACTTTTGAACAATTTACATAAAATATTTAAATTGTTAATTTAAATATAACCTTACAAGATCAACTTAAATATAAATTTTAGTTGAACTTAAACAACCTAAAAAATATTTTATAAATAGTTAAAAATGATAAATTATAGTGTCTTTCTAATAATGATTATAAGTTAGTTAATAAGTTTAAATAAGTATCAAACTTAAAGTGTAATCATAAATAAATTAAATTTCAATATTAAAATAATATTTTTACTTCTACTTATAAAGTTATGTCTTTAACTTTTAATATATTATACTTAATTTATTAGATTTAATATGTTATTGTATGTAAACCATTATCAGTTTAAAGTTACAACTTTTGAACAGTTTGGACAAAATACTTAAATTCTTAATTTAAATAAAACATTACAGGGTCAACGTGAATATAAATCTCAGTTCCACTAAAAAAACCCAAAAAAATATTTTGTGAATAGTTAAAAGTGATAAATTGTACTGCTAAATGCAAAAACAAAATTGTAATATGAATTTAACTAAAAATTCCCTAAAAATATTTTTATAATCGTTAAAAGTTTTCAAATAAATATCATAAAATAACTTACAATAGCAATAGTTAAAAATAACTCTATATAAATGATTATATAGTTACCTTTACAATAAAAAATAAAATGTTTGATGTTTTAAATAATTACAATGATAGAAATTAAAACATTAAGCAAATAAATTTTAAAAAATTAATTAACAACAACAACAACTATAAATAACCTTAAACCATATATTATATTTAATTTTATTTATGAGTAATCCGCGGATAGAGGTCATTCAAAAGATTGAGATTGTACAGTTTTAATAAATGTATATATTATCATATAATTTAAAATAATCAATATATTATATCAACTTAGTATACCAATTACTATATAAAATTTAACAACAACATTATTGTTATATTTAAAAAAACATATATTTGTAAATATTTCAACTATGTAGATGCTTCTGCGCGACGCGCAGGCATTCGACTAGTATATACATATTACAATGAGACATTAGTCTGACTAAACTAGGCTGTGCAAATCTATACAACTGGGCGAAGTAATATACAAGCGGGAGGTTGATTCCTGATGCTTAAACCAGATATGAAATCCATGATTAAAGACGTGGGAAAGCCCTTCGTAAATATTTCGTTATATTAATCATTGGAAAGCAAATAAAGGATGAAGTTATGTCGATTCTCCAGATTAGCTTTAGAGCTTGAGGTTATTGGGCTTGAGAAGAATTTGAGAATCCATAGCAATGCATATAGTATAATAAACAAGAAAGATCAGGAGCATTACTATCGTATGTGAGTATTAGATTGCTTTCTTCCTAGTTTTATTGCTTCACTGCTCTTGGTTTATATAGCTCTCAAGTTTTGCATGAGAGAAGACACTTAGTAGCATTGATAATATTTGTTTATAGTAGGCGTTGTACTAGTGTTATGGACTTTTTAAATAATAATAGCTTTGGTCATTTATTAAATTTATGGGATTTGATTAGTATTGTGAAATCTTCCACCGATTAGGTTTGTATAGCTAGTATTTTGCCTGATATTGCTTACATGACATTTTTTTATGCTGTTGGATTAAATGTCTAAGTCCATAACTATAATTGATATAAACTTGAATTTATTGTAGCACAATCCTTTAATTTTGGGTTGCCCTCAAGCCATACAATTGAATCAGATGACTTTTAGAGAGAGAAGACTGATTTATTAATTTGTTATATGGTTAATAAACTAATTAAAAGTCAAAATAAATAATTTGTTAATATATTATAAGAATAATATATTAATTAGAAATAATATTATTTAATTAATAATTAATCAGAGATTAACTGGATTAACTTTGGGATTAATTTGATTAATTAAGAACAAGAGGACTAAAGGTGACAATGTTTAATATGAGCATTGAGGAATTCTAGAAACTCCCATAAATAAGGGGAATGAATATACGGTTTGCTTGGGCTCTAAGGGTGCCTTAGGAAGGAAGTTAAGGGATTAGTGTTATCTGGGAGATACTTGCCTTATCTGGGATTAGTGTTATTTGGGTTTAATTTCATCCATCCCTTATTCCTTAGAGGAAATTCTAATTTTTGCTAGTACTCTCTCTCTCTCTCTCTCTCCCTCCTCCCCTCTCTCTCTCTCTCCCTCTCTCTCTCTTCCTCTCCATCTCTCCCTTTCTCTCTCTCTCTCTCTCTCTCTCTCTCTCTCTCTCTTTCTTTCTCTTTCTATTTCTCTTTCTCTTTCTCTCTCTCTCTCTCTCTCTCTCTCTTTCTTTCTCTCTCTCTCTCTCTCTCTCTCTCTCTCTCTCTCTCTTCAAGTCCCTTGATTGCTAGGGTTTGGGTGTGAATCAGCAGAGATGTGACACTTGTGGCGTTTGCTGCCAAAGGTTTTCAAGTAAGAATTTAAGATTGTTTACAATAACAATCTTTAACGTATGTTTTCCTTCTTTGTTTCTTGTTTTTGAAAATATGTTAGGTATCCTAGGGTTTCTTATTTGTTGTTTAAAGTTGTATGTTCAATTAGAGAAAACATAAATCAAGAACTAGGGTTGCATACACACATATAATTTTATATGTTTTGCATCATACCCATCAGTGGTATCAGAGCATATGGTTTGGTTTCTATTGATTTGTTGCAATTGTTGAACGAACAAGGAGAAGAAAAACAAAATCGTCATTTTGTTCTGCCACCTCGACGTGGTGACCTGCGAATTCATTCGACCACGATGTGGTAATTGTTTACCACGATGTGTTGGACGATCAGATCAACAAAAATCACATTTTTTTGTTTATCTCATGAATTAATTAGGATAATTACCTTAAATAATGTTTGTTGGGTTTATAAGAATTGCACCATTGGGCCTAATGCTTTTGACTATTTTGTATACCCGGGTTGGGCATGTCCAACCGTGGACTATTATTAGGGTTAGCTTATATATTGTGCATGCATGTATAGCTTATTTAGACATTGTTTGATCCATTCTTGTGTTCTTTGCTTCATTATTTGTCATCTGTTTAGAATCTATCGATTTTATTAGAATATTATTCTCATCAATTGGTATCAGAGCGGGAGACTGTGTAATAAATACGCATCTTTATGTTTGAAGAGTCCATTAGGGTTTCCGCTTTTATTGAATATATAGAAGCCATCTTCTTCGGATCGATGGTGTCTTTTTTTTTTTTTTGATAAAACCCTAAGTTCATCTTTACAAGTCTGATTCTAGCAGCGATTAGAAAAAGCTCATCATGCCTCACGATGACTCTCAATCCAATCTCATCAACATCTCCAACAACATTGGATCCACTACTAGGATTCCTATTCTCTATACTCAATATTATGAAGTGTGGACACACCACTTCGAAGACTACGTCGTTGGATCTGAAGATAATGGCTATCTTATCTGGGAGGCGATAACATTAGGTCCGTTTGTTCACTCTGGAACGAATAGAACTGTCAAGACTCAAAAGGAGTACAATCAACTCTTGATAGACGTAGAAAAGATCCCTCAAGATGAGAAAGACAAGGTGCTATGCAACGTTAAAGCCATGAGAATGACCAGATTCGCTTTGCAAGCTGACACCTTTCGTCTAGTAAGTCCTTGCAACACTGCAAAAGAAATATGGGATAGGCTAAAAGAATTATATTCTACTGATGAGGATCTAGAGCACTCAATTCAAACTTTGTTTCTCTCTGAGTTCTGTGCTTTCAAACAAAAACCTGAGGAGAAACTCATTCAAGCATTCAATCGATTTAACCACTTGCTTAGCAAAATGATCAAGCATGGAATTGGAAGGGAAGTGATCGAATAAAAAGTTACTTTTATGAATGGGTTAAGACCCGAATGGATGGCTGTGGTCTCAAATGTGAAGGCACACGATCAATTTAAAAGTTATTCGCTGGAAAAGTTGGTTGGAATTCTCAAATCTCATGAAAGCGTGGTTTCAAAGGAAGCGAAGGTAGTTTCGGGTATGGGATCCTTGGCTCTTCTTTCTAAAGGCAATAGTGTGGCAGAAGAAGAAGAAGAAGAAGAAGAATCAGATATGTCAGAATGCGATATGACCAATGAAGAATATGCAATGATGGTTACAAACCAATAGAAGTTTGCTCGTAAAAATTTCCCAGCCAACAAGAACCGAAACTGGCAAGGGATCTACAGTTCAGAGAAAGCGAAAGAGGAAACCAAGAACACTTCTGAAAAGGACGATGAAAAGAAGGAGAGTAAGCTTGCAGAAGACTCTAGGTATGATTGCAACTACTATCATGGCAAAAACCATTTTGCTAAGGATTGCATGGTAAGAAAAATGACTGGGAAAAAGGATGGTGAAGATGACGAAGCTTACTACTTGTGAAAGCTGGAGGAGATAAAGAAGAAAAAAGCAACTAACAGTCCTATGAATGCTTTGATTGTGCATGGGAACGTTGATGATGATGAGTTTGGTGGAGTAGAGGTCTGGTCTACAGACTCTGAAGATGAAGATGTACATAGACCTACGCATGGAAAAGCATTTGTGGTGAAAGAAGACCTTACTGAGTCAGCTAGAAGATGCTTGATGGTGATAGCTGGAGTGACAATTTGAAGTTTGTGAAACAAAGGAATGTTTTTTGTTTAATAGCTAAATGTTTATACACAAACATCACTCAGTTGCATTTAGACTGTGAGATTGGTAGGAAGATTCACAAAATGATTTTGCCCTTCCTTGAATTTAAGGAAGGTGAAGTCATTGTTGAATGTAAATCAATTGTGTCATCAGATGAGGTTTCATAAACTTACAAATATGGACTAGAGAAAATTGATACCTTTATTGAATCCAAAGAACATAAATGCATGCTTAGGAATTTAATGGACGAAAATGACAAGTTAAAAATCAAGATAGAAACCATACAAATGTTTGACTAATCAAATGTAAAATTAAGTTCAGAACATAAAATGAATTTAGAAACCACTTATGAATTTGATGATTACAGTGAGATGAGTGAAATCTCAGTAGAAGACGAGGTCGATTGTTCAGAATTTCTTAAGAGCGAACCTGAGTTAGTGAAACCACTCATTCCTGAAAATTATGCTGAGCTTGCTCGCTTATCTAAGGAAAAATCTAAGATCCTCAAAGAAAAGGCGGTTGTCTGTCAAAAGGGGAAAACAGTGTTGAACCAAGTATATGTCGTTAAAGGAGTAACAAAGAAACAAACGAAAAAATTGATATCCATGGTAGATAAAGATAATGTTGAAGGTTGCGATAATTTCTTCTGGTCTGCTCTAATTGACAATGCAGACGAAACGGTTGGTCTATCGGAGCGAACTTCATGGAGGGTCAAAGGAAGATATGTGGCTAAACCTATCAATAACCCTTCAAGTTTCGATAAACCAAGCCTAAGCAGTAAGAAAGAGATACCAAACGAACCAATGAAATCTTCCAGTGTATCTTCAACTATAACCGAAGCATACGAAGAAAAACCGACACCTAGAGCGAACATTCACAAGAATCAAGAACAACTCGCTGAACAAAAAAGGCAATGGAACAAGAGATACAAGAAGAATCTCAATGAGAGAAAACAGTTTTGGCAGTCCCAAAACCCTAATTATGTTCACTCTAAAAGGGCAACCAATCTCAAGGTAAATGAGAAGTCAAGAGCCAAATCTCCTTCTTGCAACCACTGCCCGTCATGCAGTCAGAAGGGTTGAAACCTAAAAGATAGATTCGGTCCTAACTCTACCAATGCTCATAACCAAAAGTCCAGTTTCGATCCTAAATCCCATCCTCCTCATTTCCTATTAAAACCAAACTCGGTGAAGGGTATCAAAGGAAAAGGAAAGCTCAACTCAAATGACGAAGCTCACATTAAGAAAACATCAACTAACCCTAGGACTCACACAACAAATTCAACTAAAATTCCCACTAAAAGTAAATCATCAGAATCACCACAACCAAAAAGAGATGAAAATAAAATCAAAGTCTATACCCTCAAAAGAAAATATGAAACCACTTTAATAAAAAGAACATACATGGTTGATCTTTCGATTATAATTCCCTATTCTGTAAAAGACTCACAAGGACCCAAGAAACTTTGGGTTCCTAAGTCTGTTTAATCTTTGCAGGTTATCAGTGACGAGCAGTTTGATTATGAATGGTATATTGACAGTGGTTGCTCTCATCACATGACAGGAATGAGAGAAGAGGTAAGGGAGTTTCGGTCACTTAAGGATGGTGGATGTGTTAAATATAGGACTAACTCATATGGCATAATCAAAGGGTATAGGATGATCACCAATGGTAAATTCTCAATACGAAAAGTAGCCTACGTAGAGGGATTGCAACACAATCTCATCAGTGTCTCTCAACTAGTTGTGGGAACTGGCTTGAAGGTTTCGTTTGTTGATGAGGGTTCTGAGATAATAGAAAAGCAAACAAAGAAAGTTCTGTTAATGTCTAAACCCAAAGGAAAGATGTATCCTCTAAATCTAAACCCAATACGAGGAAAATTAGCTATATGCCTACTGACGAAGGCGAACTCAGATGAAACTTGGTTGTGGCACCGAAGGCTCTCACACCTGAACTTCAAAGATATTAACAAGCTGGTGCTTGGCGATCATGTGCACGGACTTCCCCTTCTCAATTTTGATAAGGAACACTTGTGCGCCACATGCGAAATGGGAAAGCAAAGTCGAAAGATTCATCCTACCCATATCAATACAAAGATCATCGAACCTCTTGAACTTCTACATATTGACTTATGTGGATCTTCAACTATTGAAAGCATCAGTGGAAGTAAGTTTATACTTGTTATTGTAGATGATTTTCCACACTTCACCTGGGTTTTCTTTCTTAAACAGGTTTCAGAAGCAACCCCCAAGTTAAAAGTTTTTATCAAACAAATAGAGCTGCAATTGCGAAAGGTGGTAAGAAATATTAGAAGCGATCATGGGCTCGAGTTCAAAAACAAAGATTTCGAAGACTTTCTGGTTGAAAAGGGAGTAA
This sequence comes from Lactuca saligna, assembly GCF_052625555.1. Taxonomy (NCBI): domain Eukaryota; kingdom Viridiplantae; phylum Streptophyta; class Magnoliopsida; order Asterales; family Asteraceae; genus Lactuca; species Lactuca saligna. Next base: position 5,805,489 of record NC_136424.1, read on the forward strand.
GGTGCTGTTTGTTTTTCTATAAAAACCTCTTCAAACCACTTATTGTTGCGCGACGCAGCACACGCGCAGCACTTTCCCTCTCGCAACAGTTTGTTTTTTGGAAGACTTCAGACTACAAAACCTCTGCGCATGTGCTGCGTGGCGCAGCACTTGACTTGCCTCTTCTAACCTCTTCAGCTTTCATTTTTCATTTTTTCTAAGTGTTTTTTTAAGAACTTTTGTATAACTTTTTTTAATTTTTTTTTTTAAACTTTGATTTTCTTAAATTTTTATTTACGAATGTGATACAATTTATTTTTACAATTTCCATGATTTTTTTTAACTTGATTTTTTTAATTTTTTTACCGTTTTATTAATAATATTTTCAATTTCAGTTACATCTTTTTTAACGTGTGCAATTTTTTACGAACTTTGTAGACAACATTTGCAATACTTTCTTTTTTTTTTTTTTTTTTTTTTCTTTTTTAATGTTTTTTAAAATTAGTTTTTTTTTCTAGAATAAAACTATTAGTTTCTTTTACATTTTTTTAAGTTTTTTTTTTTAAAAAAAAGTTTCATATTTTTGTTTTTTTACATGTTCTTGTTATTATTATTTCAATGTTTAAGACTAGAATTATTAAGTTTCAGTATTGAGAACTATTTTCAGCTTATAAAATTAGTTTATTTAAATTTTAGTTTACTGCAGCAGTCTGCAGATGTTAAAAAACAAACATGCTTCTTATTATAGGCTGCAGCCGTTTGTTCCACCTCTTCTGCTACAGAGGATTGCAGAGGTGGTTTACAGCCTTCATAAATTTTCGCTTTGAAAAAACAAACAACACCTAACTCACAATTTCTCTGCTCCCTATACTCCACAACAGAATGGGATTGTTGAAAGGAGAAACCGTTCATTATGTGAAGTCGCCCGAACCATGTTAAGCTTCGCTTCTCTTGCACTGTAGTTCTGGGCAGATGCAATTGCTGTTGCATGTTACACTCAGAACCGATCCTTCCTCAACAAGCGATTTTCCATCACACCATACGAGATTTTAAATAACCGCAAGCCTAATATGAAGTTTTTCCACGTGTTCGGTTCAAGATGTTTTATTTTCAACTCGAAAGAGAACTGAAACAAGTTCGATGTAAAGGATAACGAATGGATATTTCTTGGTTACTCGCTTACTTCAAAGGCATATATGGTTCTTAATAAACGCTCAACGAATATTGAAGAAACCTACTATGTTACATTTGACGATAATTACTTGAAGAAGATTCCAACAAGAGAAATTCCAACAGAGGAAATCTTTCAAGAATCATGTCAAGTCTCGGTTCCCATTTCCAATCTATTTAAGAAATACATGCTACTCTTTGATGAACCAGAGAAGGAAATTTACTCAGAAGCAAAAGCAGTAGATAGAAAAATCGACAACTTGAAGAAGATTATCGACAAAGTTGAAAAAGACATGGAAAGCGAACCTTAAGTCGACAAGCAGACACAAGCGTACGTAACAAATCAAGCGAAAGTCCAGCTTCAACTGACCCTTTAACAGAAAGATCTACATTCCAGAGGGAGGGGTCGTCTGCACCTAAAACAACCAAATTGCCTTTCCAAGGGGAGAATCGATCACAAACCTCAACCCATGAAAGTCCAACCGAGGGGGAGCATTCTGATCCAAACATGGGATATGCCTTGCCATTTGAGGGGGAGAATGAAAATACAAATGACGAAGGAGATTAATCAGAACTTGAAGAAGAAATTAACGTTGAATTGGATCCTGCCTACGACCTTAATTACCCACCTCTCACAAAAAGGAAAACAAAGATCATCTTAAAACTCAAATAATTGTCGAATCATCTGAGGGAGTTCTCACTCTCTCTCAATTAAAAGCGAAGCAAACTGCTTTATTCTCTCAAGTAGAATTTTGCATGTTCAATTCGTTCGTCTCCAAGATTGTACCGAAGACAATAAATGTTGATCTTGATCACTCAGATTGGGTGTAATCTATTCAAGATGAACTTCATCAGTTTGAACGAAATCGTGTATGGAGGTTGATTCCCACACCAAATGATGCATATGTAGTCGGTTTAAAATGGGTTTTCAGGAACAAGTTAGATAAAGAGGGTAATGTGATTCGCAATAAAGCGAGGCTGGTGGTGAAAGGATATTGTCAAGAAGAAGTAATATATTATGAAGAAACCTTTACTCATATAGCAAGGTTGGAATTAGTAATAATCTTTCTGGCATATGTTGCACATAAAAACTTCGAAGTTTCCCAAATGGATGTAAAATGTGCTTTCTTGAATGGAGAACTAGAAGAAACAGTATATGTAGAGCAACCACCTGGATTTGTGAATGAAAAGTATCCTGATAATTGCTACATTTTGGATAAAGTAGTCTACGGTTTGAAGCAAGCCCCGAGAGCCTGGTATGAAACTCTAACACGCTTTCTCAAAATGTCGAAATTGAAAGAACGTTCGGTTGACCCAACCTTCTTTTGCAAGAAAGAAGGCGAACACTTAATGATAGTTCAAATTTATGTCGATGACATCATCTTCAGCTCTACGAATCCCAGCTTAACCACTAAATTAAGGAAGTTGATGGAGACTATGTTTGAAATGAGGATAATGGGTCCAATTAACTTTTTCCTTGGACTGAATATTAGACAGAGACCAGAAGGCATATTTATTAATCAGGAGGCATACACAAAGACTTTGTTGGAGAAGTTCGACATTACGGGAGATTCCAAAGTGAAGGTTCCAATGGCTTTTCGCACGAAGTTAACACAATCTACGGATAAACCGGCTATTGATGTGATACTCTATCGTCAAATGATAGGTTCTCTTATGTATCTAACGAATAGTAGACCAGACATAATGTTTTTTGTTTGTTATTGTGCAAGGTTTCAAGCGAATCCAAGAGAACCTCATATGGTTGCAGTGAAAAATATCTTCCGGTACTTGAAGCGAACCTTGTCTCTCGGTAGATGTGGTCTAGACCAAAAGAGCATAACTGGCGGATACCAGTTCCTTGATGGCAAACTCGTCAGCTGACACTCAAAGAAACAAACTTGTGTGTCTCTTTCCACAACTTAGAGATTATGGCTTAAACATGAAGAAGATTCCCCTGTACTGTGACTCTGAAAGTGGGATTCAAATTTCTCACAATCCAGTGCGACATTCCAAGACTAACATATTGCACTAAGATATCATTTCATTAAGGACCATGTTGAAGATGGTAATGTTGAAGTCCACTTCGTTCGGTCTTGAGATCAACTGGATGCCATCTTTACCAAGGCCTTACCAGAAGCAAGCTTTAATAAAATTCTACATGGCTTGGGAATGATGGAAGCTGAGTCGGTACCGAAACCGCTTTCATTTCACTAAAATTGGGAAAGCGAAATAGAGTGAACGCTCGGTCTATTTTGGTTCCTGAATTTTCGGGGACCGAAATGAACCGAACGCTCGGTCTATTTTGCTTCATTAATTCCAACATTCGGTTTCGGATGTATATTTTTGCATATCTTTTTGCTTGTTGTTCTTTCGTTTTTGTCTTAATCCAAAAATATTTCATTTGTTGTTTTTATTAAATTTTCAGAAATTTCAAAAATCCAAAAATATTTTTTTCTCTGGTTTTATTAATTTTTCAGAAATTTCAAAAATCCAAGAATATTTTTTAAAAAAAAAACCCCCAAAACTTCAAAAATATTTTCTTTGTGTGTTTTGTCTTGTTTTTTTCTTTTCTTCCTTAGGTTTGAAGATCACAACTATTACATCATTTGAAGCTAGGACAGGTATATCCTTTTTGATCTATGTATTAGTTAAGTCTCCCTAGAAGCATGTTGATGTATGTCGACCGAAGCCTCCACAACTCTGAGTGAAGCCTTAATGATTCGAACAACACCCATCGTTTCTTCCCAATCAGGCTACTACATTCACTCTAGTCATGACTTACCTTACTCTTCTCATACTGAGTTAAGAGTTTTCTGCTTTTTCATTCTTAAATATCAATGGTACTTTCGGTTCCTTAACCACCTTATCACATTTCTCCATCTACTTTCGCTCCACAATCGTAACCCTTGAGACTCTCAGCAATTGCCACTCAAGTTTATGGTTACACAACATTTGTGTTGATGATCTTTGATACGTTCACCATGTGCTAAGTGAGACCGAAAATCCAACACCTTATGTGAATTGATGGTGAACGCTAAAATGTTCAAGCTATTACTTGTTACCTCGAACAAATCTCTTTTTATTTTTTAGTGGTCTTTATCAAATTGTCTAAAACTACGACGTTTCTTCCCATAAGATCCAGTTTCATTTTTGTTTTTGAGATTTCTCATAATCACCTTCACTATATATTTTATCAAACCTACTTGTTCAACATGCCACATCGTTCTCACAAGTACTTTGTCCTACTCTTGGTCTTATCTTAAGTATCGAAGTTCAGATGAAGATTAACCACCCGTTAAAGCCTATATTTGAAATAAAAATGTCTTTCAATGTTTCTTAACAAACATTTGATTGTATTTCAACGGGAAACAACATGGACACTTCTAAGTCTCTCTTGACTTTGAAGGACGAGATTCGTGCCCGGGATCCATCGTTTCATGTCTTCATTGACATCACTTATATCCCAAACACATTTTGCTTTATTTCTTTTCTGTGGCACACTCTTGCACGAAGATCTCTATGATTTTCCAAACTCTTGTTTGTGGTCCTCATAACACTTTTTCAGATTTGTGCTTTCGGTTCTAAAAGAAATGGTGGTTCACTTCATTATGGGGCGAAGGTTGAAGCACTTGACAAAGACGGATGAGTCTCGTTTATAGGTGCCTGTAAGGGAATTTGAAAAGTTTTCAATGTGGAAGAGATGGTAAATGGATAAGGATTCCACATGACTCACAGGATAAGACTTTGAATAAGCGCATAAATTTGAAACGGTTCTTAAACCCACGCCTAGTGACGTATATCTAGGGTAACCCAGCTGTCAAATCAGGCTTTTTCAGGCTCCGTTTCAGGGATCATATCGTCATCACATCCGATTCTTTTTCTCTCTTGGCAACGGTATAAAAAGGTTTCTCGCACATCCTGTACCTCCTCATCACCTCCAAATCTCTCAAAGAATACAACAGGCGATTTACACTATTCATCTTCTTCCTTTCATCAACCATGGCAGAATCCTCTTCCGTCCAAGAACAAACTGCTACTTCATCCCTTCTGATCATCAAACCAAATCAGAATATGATCATCAAACTGAACCCCTTTGTCTATGACTCATACATGTTTCATGTGGTCAAGTGTCTGAAGTATTCCTCATTTGTGGTTGCACTCACTCAAGTCGAGTTTGTCCGAATGTTTCTACTATCACAGGTCTATTCCTCATCTTCTTATGACAAATGCAAGGACCGGATCTTCTTTGAAATCTTCAATCACAAGACATTTGTCTCAAAAGCTTGATTCTGTTCTCTATTAAAGCTTACATCAGATGCTTCTGTTATCTCTCCAGACTTCATCACTACTACTCATCTCTTCTCTATTATCTATGACATGGGGTACACTGATGTTCTCACCACCGTCACTAAGTTCAAGAAGTCCTGCTTACCACTGCAATGTAATGGTTATTTCACACTTATATTTAAGGGATTAGCTGAAAGAGTCGCTGGATCAGATGGTGCCAGTAAAGGTTTCATGACCATTTTGTATGGTCTCTATCATGTCATCAATCTGGACTATGGATCTCTTATATGGCCTCAGTTGGTGCAGAGTCTCAACTCATCGTCCAAACACTCAGAAATCTCGTTTGGATGATTCTGGACTCTGGTGAGTCACATGGCAATCGAGCATTTTCAGGTTTCGATCATGGCAGATGCAATGCTGTCTTCAATTGCCACATTTCACACGACAAAGATCATTGTCTCTGATCCCACCAAGTTCGCCTTCAACGAATCAATTCCTAAAACAATGCCACGTTGTGTTTCCAGTGCGAGCCGTGTTATGGATGATTATCGAAAGCTGAATCCTTCAGGGCCACATCAACTTACTCCAGAGATGCAGTATGCTTTGGAAGCTATTGAGAAACCAGCTTAGAGGGGCAAGAAGTCAGAATCAAAGAAAACGGAGACCGAAGGTCCATCATCTCCTGCTGAGAAAACCAAAAAGCGTAAAGCTGACAAAGTAGTTCCTTCCTCTCCAAAAACGAAAAAGGTCAAGAAAATGGCGAGAAAACCGAAGGCATCTTTGTCTGTTAACTCAGATTAGGAAGAAGAGGTTCATGTTGAAGACTTATAAAGGGGAAGCACACCTCCATGATCTCCAACTCCTGAGGTACAACCTCTAGTTTCTGTTCCTACTCCTCCTCCTTCTCCTAAAACTACTACAACACCAATTTCAGTTGCTCCCTTACCACCACCTATCTCTTCTCAACCTACTACCACTGCTCCGCTTCCACCTCTAATCTTTTCCCAAGCTACACCAACCACTACAACCGAACCTCTGGTTCCTATCAACGTATCTGATATGGGGGCACCTACCGGAGCAAGCGAAATCCCTGTTACAACCGAAACCTCGGTTACCACTAAACATCTTTCACCATCTCCTTCCACAGATTCTGAACCTATTCTTGGTGGTGATAACTTTGATTTTAACTCTACTTCCTATAGTCCTAATCAACTTCCAAGTGATGATGATGATGCTCCGGTGACAAGGCAACATTTAAAGAGTCTTAATGATAAGCTTGATAAATTAATTGCTTCTCCGAAAACTAATTCTGATGTGGTTTTGAAAGCTTTTCTTGACATAGCTCTTCAACTGTACACAACCTCAATCGACAAATCAATAAAAGTTATGGATGCATCCATATCCTCCTGAAAGAAAGCAACAACTGAAGTGACAGATCTCATTCATGACTCAAGAATTGTCTTAGACTCGTTCAAAGGCCATGCTGATTCCAATGCATCCAAAGTCAATGCTTCTGTGATTCCCTCTCCAAGTCAATTCAAGAGGAGAAACTGAAATTTAACTATGTTCGTTCTGAACTCAAAGTAGATCACAGTTCTATTCTTACTTCTGTCAATACTCGCCTTGATAAGCTTCAGGCTGATCTAGCTACTGAAAAAAAAAAGATAATGGATGCACTCGCTCACAAAACAACAATGCTTGAAGTCCAGTCCGCTCAACTTGATCAAGCGAAGAAGGAAATTGACTCAATCAAAACTGAGTGTGATGTAGTTAAGAGTTGTGTTTGTGATGCTCTCTCCATTCTGGGTACTCTCGTCAACGCTCATGATCCAGTTCTCACTCTTACCATTCGGAATCACTTAACTGCAAAGCTCCTTCCATCGATTGAAATCTTACATCAAATGAAGGGTGTTACGGAGCTGCTTGTCACTGCACACCAAGGGGGAGAAGGTGTTCAAGATCCTCCAAATCCACCGAAATTCGTTATCAAATATCAACCCAAAGAACCGAAGGTTAATGTAGCTTCGGGTTCTAGAGGAATGGAAAAACTAAAGGATTTTTAGAGGAAAGTGATGAGGAAGATGAAAAAATTTCAAATGCCCTGAAAAGAAAGGAAAGGGATAAAGAAATCAATGATAATATCCGGATATCCAGACAAGTAGAAGAGAAAGAACGAAAGCAAAAACAAGAACAAGATGAGTTGATCTGCAAAAAGGCTCTATTTCCTCCTTGGACTCGGGAAAGATTGCTTAAAGAAGAGATTGACTCTCCAAGCACTCACTAGTTGGGACCGGTTTCTTCATTCGAGTGTGTTAATACGAAGGATTCACAGTTTGATATGCCTATTACCTGTAGGGCATTCGTCTTTCATTGTTTTGACTCAATAGTTGAGGTTCCTTCTCCTCACCAACAGGTTGATCAAGATCTTATTAGCTATTATATTGAATTTTCTCAACGTCAATACTTGACATGGAGTGCACAGAAAATAACGTCTGTCTTGACTTTGACTTCGTCCTAGAAGTCTGCTATGGTAAATAGATCCGGGTAATGCTCCCGCATCTCGGACTTTGGCTCCCAAGTCCACTCAGATCCCTTCCGATGCCACCATTATACTTGTACCAGAGGTATCCCTTGTTGCACATAACCTTTACCTTCCTCTCCAAAATAGCTATCGGCTGATCCACATAGTTCGGGCGCTCGTCATCCTGAACATCATCCAACGATACTATCGTATCCTCATCAAATGTACACTTCCACAACTAGGAAATGTGGAAAGTGCTATGTATCTGATGGAGCTCCTCCGGAAGATCCGGTCTATATGCAACCTTTCCAATCCTGGCAATGACCTAAAATGGTCAAATGTATCGGGGAACCAACTTTTCCCTCTTCTAGAAGCGAATCACACCCTTACAGGGTGAAACCTTCAGCAATGCCATGTCACCTACTTGGAACTCCAACTCAGATCGGCGTCTGTCGGCGTAACTCATATATCGACTCTGAGTGGTCTACAACCGCTATCTGATCTGCTGAATCTTCTCGGTAGTCTGCAAGACTACCTCTGTCCGTCCCATCACTCTGTGACCAACCTCACCCCAACAGACCGGGGTATGACATCTTCACCCGTACAATATCTCAAAAGGTAGGGAACCAATACTAGAATGATAGTTGTTGTAGGCGAACTCTGCAAGGGGTAGGTGGTAATCCCAACTCCCACCGAAATCGATGACACAAGCCCTCAACATGTCCTCGAGGGTCTGTATGGTCCGCTCACTCTGGCTATCGATCTGCGGATGATTCGCTGTACTAAAATGCAGTTGTGTGCCCATCTCCTCGTAGAGCATCTGCCAGAAACGGGAGGTGAACCTAACATAATGATCGGAAACAATAGAGACCGGAGCTTGTGGACATACATGTCGGCCAACATCTCGGCCCATGAGCTCTCTCGTATGGCTAGGAAATGGGCACTCTTGGTCAATGGATCCAAGATGACCCATATAGCATCAAATCCCTTTGTTGTCATCGACATATTGTTAATGAAGTCCATCGTGATTTGTTCCCATTTCCACATGGGAATCTCTAGAGACTGCAGCTTACCATGCGGCCTCTGATTCTCGGTCTTGACCATTGATGCGTGCAAATAGCTACACCGAATTTTAATATTTATAACCTAACTTCCTTAACTAACTAAATTGCACATAGGCAGTGTACCTAGTCAAATTATAGAATAGTTGGATAAGTTGGGTGTCAATCACAGGGAACGGTTTTAACTTATAAATTCATATACTATTAAATTAAATTAGTTTTAACAAAGTAAGGGATTTTATCTAATTTTTCCAGTTTAGATGAACTTAATTCTTTAATACAAACTTAATCAATAAACAAACACTACTATTAGTTCTGTAACATCCGGATTTTTACCAGGTATAATGAAAGTTTAATTATGTTATTTGTAAGAGGGACTCGGCGAGTCGGGGCTCAGACTCGCCGAGTAGAGATGCGGGATTGAGCGAAGGTGCGCGCTTGGACTCGGCGAGTCCAAGGTATGGACTCGGCGAGTCTGCGCTGTGTAGTGAAACCCTAAATCTCCGGGTTTGTGGCCTATTTAAAGGGCCTTATGGCCGTCATTTGCGCTCATCCAACCCCCAGAGTGTGTCCCTAGAGTTCTTGAGCGCTTGGTGAAGGATTGAGAGCAAATCTTGACCTTGTGAGTGTTGTTTAGCAAGAGGAAGGAGGCTCTAGGCAAGAGGAAGCAAAGGAGGTTGCTATTTCGTGGATTTGGAGCTTGGATCATCACTCTAGAGGTATTATTTTCGGACCATTTCCTGTTTGATGAAACTTGATGCAAGTTAGGGCTTAATATGATCATTTATGGGGTGATTTGGTGCCCTTTTGTCCCCTCTTTGAGTCGAGACCATGGATCTGGATCCATAGAGGTCCAGAGGGCCTCACTCATCAAGCTTTATGGGTAAAAATGGAGTCCTTGGCCTTGTGTTGAAGTAATAGAGTCAAAATCATCATTTGTGATCATGTAGAGGTTATTTATGCATCAAGATTGTGACTTTACGTGCTAAATAAGCATGGGGGACTGGATCTATGGATTAGTGGACTGGATCTGGCCTTTAGAGCAAGATTGAGTCAGTGCATGGCACGGACTCGCCGAGTCCGAAGAACAGACTCGGCGAGTAGCATGAATGTTGCGCGACCACTCAGCGAGTGGTCTCGCCGAGTTGGGAAAGGTGAACTCAGTGGGTCAAGGGAGAGTCAGGATGGACAGATGGACCGAGTCAAACTGGACTCGCCGAGTTGTTCTTGAGACTCGGCGAGTTGAGTCGTGGTGGCCCCACAACTCGTGCCAGGTGGAGCTCGTCGAGTTGGGGGGAATACTCGACGTGTCAAGGGAGGATTCCAGGGAAATTGGTGCATGCGCACGGACTCGCCGAGTCGCCATAGTGCACTCGCCGAGTCCGGTCAGAGTTGACCGTTGACCAGCGTTGACCAAGAGTGATTTGTTATGGTGTGATCAACCCTAGTTGGGAGAGTGTTAATTAGAGATGTATTGTGCTATAGGGGGACTACAGCTCGGCGGATCGAGTGTTTAGTGATTTCAGGGTTACGAGTTACCGAGACACACAAGGTGAGTCTCCTCACTATACTTTACCTTGAGTAGGTAACCAGAGTTATGTGTTAGAGTATTTGTATGCTATGTATGTTATGGGTTGTACTGCATGACTTATTTGTGATTTATGTGGTGCATGTTTATCAGAGCTAGAACCTGAGGGTTCACAGAGTTTGGGTGCACGGACCCACAGAGTTATAGCCTCGAGTGGCTAATGTGTGTTTTATGTGGTATTTTGGGGAACTCACTAAGCTTTGTGCTTACAGTGTTGATGTTATTTGTTGCAGGTGTTAGTGACGACCGCGGGAAGGCGCCGGCTTGATCCGTACACACACGTTTGAAGTTTTACATGTTGATCTTATGTTGATCTTATGTTCTTATGTTGACCAGAAGCTGTAAGCTTATGCATCGAGGCAGTTGAAGCCTCACGAGACGAGGTACCCCACACATGATTTGGAGTTGGGGGCAGTGGTGTTCGCCCTCAAGATTTTGGCGGCACTACTTGTATGGGGTTCGTTGTACGATTTACACGGACCATAAGAGTTTGAAGTACTTGATGGATCAGCCTAACCTAAATATGCGGCAGAGGAGATGGTTAGATGTGGTCAAGGACTATGATTGTGAGATCTTGTACCACCCGGGCAAGGCTAATGTGGTAGCCGACGCGTTGAGCCGCAGGGCGGAGAGTACTCCCCTGCGAGATGTATGTTTGAGACTGACCGTGATAGCTCCAGTTCTGGACGCCATTCGTGGGGCTCAGGCCGAGGCCGTGCGTCCGGAGATGCAGAAGAGAGAGCGGGTTGTTGGGATGGTTTGTGAGTTTATATCGGATAGTCGAGGCCTTATGACTTATCAGGGCAGGATTTGGGTACCGTTTGTGGGCGGTACCCGTGTTACACTGATGGAGGAGGCTCATAGATCGAAATTTTCGATCCACCCCGGGGCCACGAAGATGTATTTGGACTTAAGGAAGGAGTATTGGTGGCCCTGTATGAAGAGGGATGTAGCATGGTTTGTCGAGAGGTGTTTGACCTGTCGAAGGGTAAAGGCCGAACACCAGAGACCGCATGGCAAGTTGCAGCCATTGGAGGTTCCCTAGTGGAAGTGGGAACAGATCACTATGGAATTTATCACCAAATTGCCGAGGACTGCCAGAGGAGTTGATGCAATTTGGGTGATCGTGGATAGGTTGACAAAGAGCGCTCATTTTCTTGCCATCAGTGAGAGTTCTTCAGCGGAGAAATTGGCAGAGATTTACGTGAGAGAGGTTGTATCTCGGCATGGGGTGCCGGTCTCGATTGTTCAGACCGCGATGTGCGGTTCACTTCCCGTTTTTGGAAGAAATTTCATGAGGAATTGGGTACTAAGCTGCATTTTAGTACCGCATACCACCCCAGACCGACGGTCAGAGTGAGCGGACGATACAGACACTCGAGGACATGCTTCGAGCTTGTGTATTGGATTTTGGGGGTAGTTGGGACTCGTATTTGCCTCTAGCGGAGTTTTCCTACAATAACAGCTATAATTCGAGCATTGGTATGCCGCCCTTTGAGCTGTTATATGGTAGGAGGTGTCGGACTCCCATATGTTGGGGAGAGGTTGGGCAAAGGGTAATGGGCAGTACAGAGATCGTGAATCAGACGACAGAGCAGATACAGCTGGTCAGGCAGAGGTTATTGACCGCTCAGAGTCGGCAGAAGAGTTACGCGGATAGGCGCCGGTCCGAGTTGGAATTTCAACTCGGCGACTTTGTTCTCCTGAAGGTCTCTCCTTGGAAAGGAGTGATCCGGTTCAGGAAAAGGGGTAAATTGGGACCCCGGTTTATTGGCCCATTTCGTGTGATCGCCAGGGTGGGCCGGGTAGCCTATCGGCTGGAGTTACCAGCAGAGTTGGGGCAGATTCACAACACTTTTCATGTATCGCAGTTGAGGAAATGTATAGCCGATGAGTCGGCAGTGGTTCCACTTGAGGATATTCAGGTTGATGCAAGCCTGAACTATGTGTAGAGACCAGTGGCTATTAGGGATCGGAAGATCAAGGTTTTGAGGAACAAGGAGGTACCTCTGGTATTGGTTCAGTGGCAACATCGGAAGGGATCAGAGATGACCTGGGAGCCGGAGGATATGATGCGGGAGCAGCATCCGGAGCTGTTTTAGAGCGGGACTTCGAGGGTGAAGTCTAGTTCTAGTGGGGGAGAGTTGTAACATCCGGATTTTTACCAGGTATAATGAAAGTTTAATTATGTTATTTGTAAGAGGGACTCGGCGAGTCGGGGCTCAGACTCGCCGAGTAGAGACGCGGGATTGAGCGAAGGTGCGCGCTTGGACTCGGCGAGTCCAAGGTATGGACTCGGCGAGTCTGCGCTGTGTAGTGAAACCCTAAATCTCCGGGTTTGTGGCCTATTTAAAGGGCCTTATGGCCGTCATTTGCGCTCATCCAACCCCCAGAGTGTGTCCCTAGAGTTCTTGAGCGCTTGGTGAAGGATTGAGAGCAAATCTTGACCTTGTGAGTGTTGTTTAGCAAGAGGAAGGAGGCTCTAGGCAAGAGGAAGCAAAGGAGGTTGCTATTTCGTGGATTTGGAGCTTGGATCATCACTCTAGAGGTATTATTTTCGGACCATTTCCTGTTTGATGAAACTTGATGCAAGTTAGGGCTTAATATGATCATTTATGGGGTGATTTGGTGCCCTTTTGTCCCCTCTTTGAGTCGAGACCATGGATCTGGATCCATAGAGGTCCAGAGGGCCTCACTCATCAAGCTTTATGGGTAAAAATGGAGTCCTTGGCCTTGTGTTGAAGTAATAGAGTCAAAATCATCATTTGTGATCATGTAGAGGTTATTTATGCATCAAGATTGTGACTTTACGTGCTAAATAAGCATGGGGGACTGGATCTATGGATTAGTGGACTGGATCTGGCCTTTAGAGCAAGATTGAGTCAGTGCATGGCACGGACTCACCGAGTCCGAAGAACAGACTCGGCGAGTAGCATGAATGTTGCGCGACCACTCAGCGAGTGGTCTCGCCGAGTTGGGAAAGGTGAACTCAGTGGGTCAAGGGAGAGTCAGGATGGACAGATGGACCGAGTCAAACTGGACTCGCCGAGTTGTTCTTGAGACTCGGCGAGTTGAGTCGTGGTGGCCCCACAACTCGTGCCAGGTGGAGCTCGTCGAGTTGGGGGGAATACTCGACGTGTCAAGGGAGGATTCCAGGGAAATTGGTGCATGCGCACGGACTCGCCGAGTCGCCATAGTGCACTCGCCGAGTCCGGTCAGAGTTGACCGTTGACCAGCGTTGACCAAGAGTGATTTGTTATGGTGTGATCAACCCTAGTTGGGAGAGTGTTAATTAGAGATGTATTGTGCTATAGGGGGACTACAGCTCGGCGGATCGAGTGTTTAGTGATTTCAGGGTTACGAGTTACCGAGACACACGAGGTGAGTCTCCTCACTATACTTTACCTTGAGTAGGTAACCAGAGTTATGTGTTAGAGTATTTGTATGCTATGTATGTTATGGGTTGTACTGCATGACTTATTTGTGATTTATGTGGTGCATGTTTATCAGAGCTAGAACCTGAGGGTTCACAGAGTTTGGGTGCACGGACCCACAGAGTTATAGCCTCGAGTGGCTAATGTGTGTTTTATGTGGTATTTTGGGGAACTCACTAAGCTTTGTGCTTACAGTGTTGATGTTATTTGTTTCAGGTGTTAGTGACGACCGCGGGAAGGCACCGGCTTGATCCGTACACACACGTTTGAAGTTTTACATGTTGATCTTGGGATTTTGTACTGTTTTATTGAACAAGTAAAATGGGTGTTTTTATGAATATTAGTGGAATTATGTTTTATATAAAAATCGAAAATTTTGTTTGAAAAATCAGTGTTACAAATTGGTATCAGAGCTAGGGCACGGGTTGATGTGTTCGACAGGGACGTCGAACCCTTTAATGGGGGATGAAAGTGGGTTAGATCTGATCCCACATCGGCTGGGAAGGAGAACTAAGAATTCCTTATAAGGGGTGTGGATACCTTCCCTATCACAACGCGTTTTAAAGCCGTGAGGGCAGCAGATCCCATAAGAACTCTGCAGTTAAGAGTGCTCGGGCGGGAGTAGTACCGGGATGGGTGACCCCCTGGGAAGTCCTCGTGCCGAGTGGCCCAAAGCGGACAATATTGTGATACGTGCCAGAGGGGGGTGTTACAAATTGGTATCAGAGCCTTGGTTTGAGGGATTCGGGTACACCTTCGGGAGTATTTGAACTCAAACTGAGGAATTGAAGAGATATTTTCAAAAATAAAAACCAAAATTTTCTAAGAGTAAAGGGTTTTCCAAGAAGAAACGTGTGTACGATCAGTCAGCGCCCGAACGGTGAATTCCCAAAATACCTTTTGTTATGAAATAATTAATACTGTGATGTGTTTGCATGCTAGAGCAGGCTAGGTATTGCTGATAGGACTAGAGTGGCCTGTTTTGTGATGCCTTAGCTTAGGGAATGGTGAGCTGCTATGAGATGCTAAGAGTAATTAGGTAGCAGCTAGGGCTTTGTGTGAGATTTGTTCCAGAGTGATTTAAGTATAATAGAGTACTTGGGGACTGGGATCCGAAGAGGACGATTTGGGGTGTGTACTGAGACGGTGCGGACAGTAGTATTGGGCCCGTACTACTCAAAGCACCGGTGCGGTACACAGTCCAAATAAGAATCTGGGGATGCCAAGAATCAAGGAGGGGTGGATTGTTGAATGTAAGAGTGTTCGAGTGAATTCTAATTATCGCATGTTGTATTTCAGAGATTGATCATGGTGAGGACACGATACATGCCGGAGGATGCCGGATCTAGTGATGAGGAGATTCGACAGATCATTCATGAGGAGGTGGCTGCGGTCATCAGAGCTGAGATACCAGAGATGTTCGGGTCTATCAAGACCGCTTTGATTGAGACGTTTGATGAGCGCTATGCCGCTCTTTCTGAGGCTGCGGTTGCAGCGGCTACCGCAGCGATTGCTGCGACGAGACCCCAGGGAGGTGATGCGATGTTGTTTAGGGAGTTCAGCAACACCAAGCCACCAGAGTTTGATGGTACACAGGATCCGGTGGCGGCTATGAGGTGGATATCTGATATGGAGGGATGCTTCTTCACTTGCTCGTCCCCCAAGCATTTGAAGGTTCGGTTCGCGCTGAACCAGCTTCGCTTGGGAGCGAAGGACTGGTGGAAGTTTGTGACTGCGCATTTCACACCGACCGAGCTTGCGGCAGTGACCTGGGAGAGGTTCACTTCCATGTTCCGAGATGAGTATGTTCCTCAGGTGGAGAGGGAACGTCTAGCACAGGAGTTTCTGACCCTCAAGCAGGGTACCGAGTCAGTTACAGTGATTACGAGGATGTTTCAGGAGAGGGCGATGTTTTGCCCTGAGCACGTATCCACCGAGCAGGCACGTATGAGCCGTTATCTGAGCATTTTGAGACGGGATATTCAGGAGTTCACTGCGAACTCCTCGTACCGGACATTTGCCGAGCTTCAGGCAAATGCTCGGAAGAGGGAGATTGAGCTTGAGACTCAGGCCAGGGAGGAGGCGGAGTCTATGGGGAGGGATCGGCGGCCAGCACAGTCCCAGCCGGCAGCCAAGCGGGCCAAGCCCGCTGATCCCAGACCCGGGAGCCAGAAGGGCCGCACTTGTGGGAAGTGCGGCAAGGGTCACGATGGCGTCTGTCGGGCAGGGTCTTGCTACAAATGTGGCAAGGAGGGGCATATGGCTAAGGACTGCCCCAAGGGATTTGCAGTGTGCTTCCACTGCAACCAGACCGGACACCGGAAGGCGGAGTGTCCACTGCTGCGCGGGGCATCTCAGGGGTCTGCCCCCGCCGCCATCAGAGCTGCTGCTGCAGAGAGTCGGCCCGTGAAGGCCGAGGTACCAAGGGCTCGGGGGAGAGCCTTCCAGCTGACTGCGGAAGAGGTCCGCGCCGCGCCCGACGTTGTGGCTGGTATGTTTCCTTTTCATTGTTGTTTATGGTGTTGAAATATTATGCTTATATCATGCTATGCTTAGGTACCTTCCTTGTGAATTCTGTACCTGCTTTAGTGTTATTTGACTCGGGTGCGAGTCGATCTTTTGTGTCCTTGGCATTTAGTCAGCGTATCAGTGTTAGTCGTGGAGTATTGAGTCGGCCTCTGCGGGTTTCCATAGCCGCCGACAGGGTGATTTGCGCTACAGAGGTCTTCCGGGGGTGTGTATTGGAGATATTCGGGGTCGAGTTTCCGATCGATCTGATTCCGATTACGATGGGTGATGTTTGTGTTATAGTGGGCATGGATTGGTTGAGCCAATTCGGTGCGGTTATCGATTGCGAGCGACAGCTGGTGTCTATTCGAGATCCTAGTGGGGGAGTTCTTTCAGTGTACGGAGAGGGTACACGTTCTGGATCAGCCTTTTGTTCGGCTGCTAGGGCGAGACAGTGTTTGCAGCAGGGCTGTAAGGGTTATGTAGCGTATGTGATGGATACGCGAGTGATCTCCGAGAGACCGAGCTCTGTGGAGGAAGTTCCGGTGGTGCGGGAGTTTCCAGATGTATTTCCCGAAGAGTTACCAGGAGTGCCTCCCGCGAGGCAAGTGGAGTTTGGCATCGATTTGGTTCCGGGGGCCGCACCTATTGCTAAGGTGCCGTATCGCCTTGCGCCTCCAGAGATGCAGGAGTTATCCTCGCAACTTCAGGAGTTGCTGGGGAAGGGGTTTATTCGGCCGAGTAGCTCGCCGTGGGGAGCACCCATCTTGTTTGTGAAGAAGAAGGATGGCTCGCATCGCATGTGTATTGATTACCGGGAATTGAATAAGCTGACGGTCAAGAACCGTTACCCGCTGCCGAGGATCGACGATTTATTCGATCAGCTACAGGGAGCATCTTGGTTCTCCAAGATTGATTTGAGATCGGGCTATCATCAGGTGAGAGTGCGGGACGAGGACGTCCAGAAGACAGCATTCAGGACACGTTATGGGCATTATGAGTTTGTGGTGATGCCTTTCGGACTCACTAATGCCCCGGCTGTGTTCATGGACCTCATGAACAGGGTGTGTCGGCCGATGTTGGATCGGTCGGTGATTGTTTTCATTGATGATATTCTGGTATATTCGAGATCTAGTGAGCAGCACGAGGAGCATCTGAGGGAGGTGCTTGGGGTTTTGAGAGCGGAGAAGCTTTACGCAAAGTTCTCCAAGTGCGATTTCTGGTTACGGGAGGTCCAGTTTCTGGGACATCTCGTTAACCAGAAGGGGATATTGGTCGATCCGGCCAAGGTTGACGCAGTGATGAGGTGGGAGGTGCCGAGGTCACCTTCTGAGATACGGAGTTTTCTCGGGTTGGCAGGGTATTATCGGAGATTTATTAAGGATTTCTCCAAGATTGCGGTTCCACTCACCAGAATGACCCGGAAGGGTGTGGCATTTGCATGGGGTCCCGAGCAGCAGACCTCCTTTGAGACGCTTCGCCAAAGGTTGTGTGAAGCTCCAGTATTAGCCCTTCCGGAAGGTATGGAAGGTTTTGTGGTATTCTGTGATGCATCGATCCTAGGATTGGGAGCGGTATTGATGCAGAAGGGTCATGTGATAGCTTATGCATCGAGGCAGTTGAAGCCTCACGAGAAGAGGTACCCCACACATGATTTGGAGTTGGGGGCAGTGGTGTTCGCCCTCAAGATTTGGCGGCACTACTTGTATGGGGTTCGTTGTACGATTTACACGGACCATAAGAGTTTGAAGTACTTGATGGATCAGCCTAACCTAAATATGCGGCAGAGGAGATGGTTAGATGTGGTCAAGGACTATGATTGTGAGATCTTGTACCACCCGGGCAAGGCTAATGTGGTAGCCGACGCGTTGAGCCGCAGGGCGGAGAGTACTCCCCTGCGAGATGTATGTTTGAGACTGACCGTGATAGCTCCAGTTCTGGACGCCATTCGTGGGGCTCAGGCCGAGGCCGTGCGTCCGAAGATGCAGAAGAGAGAGCGGGTTGTTGGGATGGTTTCTGAGTTTATATCGGATAGTCGAGGCCTTATGACTTATCAGGGCAGGATCTGGGTACCGTTTGTGGGCGGTACCCGTGTTACACTGATGGAGGAGGCTCATAGATCGAAATTTTCGATCCACCCCGGGGCCACGAAGATGTATTTGGACTTAAGGAAGGAGTATTGGTGGCCCTGTATGAAGAGGGATGTAGCATGGTTTGTCGAGAGGTGTTTGACCTGTCGAAGGGTAAAGGCCGAACACCAGAGACCGCATGGCAAGTTGCAGCCATTGGAGGTTCCCTAGTGGAAGTGGGAACAGATCACTATGGACTTTATCACCAAATTGCCGAGGACTGCCAGAGGAGTTGATGCAATTTGGGTGATCGTGGATAGGTTGACAAAGAGCGCTCATTTTCTTGCCATCAGTGAGAGTTCTTCAGCGGAGAAATTGGCAGAGATTTACGTGAGAGAGGTTGTATCTCGGCATGGGGTGCCGGTCTCGATTGTTCAGACCGCGATGTGCGGTTCACTTCCCGTTTTTGGAAGAAATTTCATGAGGAATTGGGTACTAAGCTGCATTTTAGTACCGCATACCACCCCAGACCGACGGTCAGAGTGAGCGGACGATACAGACACTCGAGGACATGCTTCGAGCTTGTGTATTGGATTTTGGGGGTAGTTGGGACTCGTATTTGCCTCTAGCGGAGTTTTCCTACAATAACAGCTATAATTCGAGCATTGGTATGCCGCCCTTTGAGCTGTTATATGGTAGGAGGTGTCGGACTCCCATATGTTGGGGAGAGGTTGGGCAAAGGGTAATGGGCAGTACAGAGATCGTGAATCAGACGACAGAGCAGATACAGCTGGTCAGGCAGAGGTTATTGACCGCTCAGAGCCGGCAGAAGAGTTACGCGGATAGGCGCCGGTCCGAGTTGGAATTTCAACTCGGCGACTTTGTTCTCCTGAAGGTCTCTCCTTGGAAAGGAGTGATCCGGTTCAGGAAAAGGGGTAAATTGGGACCCCGGTTTATTGGCCCATTTCGTGTGATCGCCAGGGTAGGCCGGGTAGCCTATCGGCTGGAGTTACCAGCAGAGTTGGGGCAGATTCACAACACTTTTCATGTATCGCAGTTGAGGAAATGTATAGCCGATGAGTCGGCAGTGGTTCCACTTGAGGATATTCAGGTTGATGCATGCCTGAACTATGCGTAGAGACCAGTGGCTATTAGGGATCGGAAGATCAAGGTTTTGAGGAACAAGGAGGTACCTCTGGTATTGGTTCAGTGGCAACATCGGAAGGGATCAGAGATGACCTGGGAGCTGGAGGATATGATGCGGGAGCAGCATCCGGAGCTGTTTTAGAGCGGGACTTCGAGGGCGAAGTCTAGTTCTAGTGGGGGAGAGTTGTAACATCCGGATTTTTACCAGGTATAATGAAAGTTTAATTATGTTATTTGTAAGAGGGACTCGGCGAGTCGGGGCTCAGACTCGCCGAGTAGAGACGCGGGATTGAGCGAAGGTGCGCGCTTGGACTCGGCGAGTCCAAGGTATGGACTCGGCGAGTCTGCGCTGTGTAGTGAAACCCTAAATCTCCGGGTTTGTGGCCTATTTAAAGGGCCTTATGGCCGTCATTTGCGCTCATCCAACCCCTAGAGTGTGTCCCTAGAGTTCTTGAGCGCTTTGTGAAGGATTGAGAGCAAATCTTGACCTTGTGAGTGTTGTTTAGCAAGAGGAAGGAGGCTCTAGGCAAGAGGAAGCAAAGGAGGTTGCTATTTCGTGGATTTGGAGCTTGGATCATCACTCTAGAGGTATTATTTTCGGACCATTTCCTGTTTGATGAAACTTGATGCAAGTTAGGGCTTAATATGATCATTTATGGGGTGATTTGGTGCCCTTTTGTCCCCTCTTTGAGTCGAGACCATGGATCTGGATCCATAGAGGTCCAGAGGGCCTCACTCATCAAGCTTTATGGGTAAAAATGGAGTCCTTGGCCTTGTGTTGAAGTAATAGAGTCAAAATCATCATTTGTGATCATGTAGAGGTTATTTATGCATCAAGATTGTGACTTTACGTGCTAAATAAGCATGGGGGGACTGGATATATGGATTAGTGGACTGGATCTGGCCTTTAGAGCAAGATTGAGTCAGTGCATGGCACGGACTCGCCGAGTCCGAAGAACAGACTCGGCGAGTAGCATGAATGTTGCGCGACCACTCAGCGAGTGGTCTCGCCGAGTTGGGAAAGGTGAACTAAGTGGGTCAAGGGAGAGTCAGGATGGACAGATGGACCGAGTCAAACTGGACTCGCCGAGTTGTTCTTGAGACTCGGCGAGTTGAGTCGTGGTGGCCCCACAACTCGTGCCAGGTGGAGCTCGTCGAGTTGGGGGAAATACTCGACGTGTCAAGGGAGGATTCCAGGGAAATTGGTGCATGCGCACGGACTCGTCGAGTCGCCATAGTGCACTCGCCGAGTCCGGTCAGAGTTGACCGTTGACCAGCGTTGACCAAGAGTGATTTGTTATGGTGTGATCAACCCTAGTTGGGAGAGTGTTAATTAGAGATGTATTGTGCTATAGGGGGACTACAGCTCGGCGGATCGAGTGTTTAGTGATTTCAGGGTTACGAGTTACCGAGACACACGAGGTGAGTCTCCTCACTATACTTTACCTTGAGTAGGTAACCAGAGTTATGTGTTAGAGTATTTGTATGCTATGTATGTTATGGGTTGTACTGCATGACTTATTTGTGATTTATGTGGTGCATGTTTATCAGAGCTAGAACCTGAGGGTTCACAGAGTTTGGGTGCACGGACCCACAGAGTTATAGCCTCGAGTGGCTAATGTGTGTTTTATGTGGTATTTTGGGGAACTCACTAAGCTTTGTTCTTACAGTGTTGATGTTATTTGTTTCAGGTGTTAGTGACGACCGCGGGAAGGCGCCGGCTTGATCCGTACACACACGTTTGAAGTTTTACATGTTGATCTTGGGATTTTGTTCTGTTTTATTGAACAAGTAAAATGGGTGTTTTTATGAATATTAGTGGAATTATGTTTTATATAAAAATCGAAAATTTTGTTTGAAAAAATCAGTCTTACAAGTTCGAATCCACTTTTACTCAATGGGTAATAAATTAGCTATGATAATTACTCTTTGTACCAATTAAGACAGTATTAGCAATTAAGTTCTAAATCTAATAACATTAATCAATTCATGTAAATCTATGTATGGTCACACAATAGTTAACACATAATCAATTATTAAATGAGATTGGAGCTATGTAAGATTGATTTGATAAACACAGATTATGGTCATAATCATGAATTCTAACACAACTTAATTTTAATAATTTAATTGCTTAATTAAGATTGGTTTGATCATAGCTCTAATAAACTAGTGTTCACTGAATTATTAGGTATTCAAATTCATGTAACTTCATATTCACTAACTACACAAAATAAGAATTCAAAGCAGTCAATTATCAAACAAACATGCTAGGTAAAATCAATCCAACACAAGCATATTACCAACAAGTAAAGTCAAATCTAATGCATCAAAACCATGAGTTCCAGCTTCATCTAGCTAACAGAATCAACTAGATTTAGCTGGACATACTAGCAAATAACCAAACATTATCCATAGTCAAAAACATGTTTAAATGTACCAATCTAATAAAAAAATTATGAACTTCTTCTTCCTTGGTGTTGAAAACCAATTCCAAACTCTTCCTTCTTCTGGAAGTAGTGTCCAGGAACCCTCCAAGGCAGTCAAAAGTCTTTAAAATCGTAAGGATCGAGTGTTTATATACTTTTTCTGAAAGTCGTGATTCACGTCGTAACAGGAAGCTTCACGTCGTGACTTAAGAGATATCCTTATCGGGCACAGATTCTTACTTCGCACGTATTTATCTTCTGGAAGATTCAAGTCCACGTCGTGAACCTATGGTTTACATCGTGAATTTAGCTAAATCAATGGATTTCTTCTACTTTTATAAGTCTCCAAAGTTCAATGTTTTGTCATTTTGGTCCCTTTCTTCGAAAATGCTTCTATTTGGCTGCAAAATAATAATTAAGCTTATAAGTATGAATATTCTATGCAGATAACCAAATTATTAGTAAAAATGTAAATCAGTATTGCCTAAAAATATGTATAAATATGGTAATATCAACCATCCTGCAGGTCAAGCACCTCTCAACATACCAAGCGATTTCTTGCTTCATGGACGACTACTAGTAGCTCAAACTGAAATCCCGGTACATCTTAGTGGCTCTCGGGTGAATAGTGAAGTGAGACTTATGAGCCTCCTCCAAACCATCTGTCTAACCCCACCAGACATCAGAACCCATACCTAACCGCATCGGGTCAATAATTCCTGGCTATTTTGCATGAATCGGGTGTTCTCGCCCCTGATCCACTCCAGTTTCCAGTTCTCTGGTCATATGTCCTCATCTTGATCCTCTCTAATCAAGCCCACAAGTGGAGAATCCACTGATATCCTCATACATATTTCCAGAGTAGAAGATCCAGCTGACTTGCATCGTCAACAACATTTGCTTTACCTGGGTGGTAAATGATCTCACAGTCGTCGTCCTTGACTACATCCACCCACATGTGCTGCCTTATTTTCAGTGTCGGCTGATCCATGATGTTTCTTAGGCTCTTGTGAGCCGTGTATATGGTACGGCGGACCCCATAGAGATAATGTCTCCGAATCTTAAGAGCGAATACCACCAGTCCCAACTCCAAATCATGAGCAGGGTATCTTGTCTTGTGCGGCTTCAACTGCCGCAATGCGTAGGCTATCACCCGATCTCTCTATGTAAGGACCACTCCCAGTCCCGTGATGGATGCATCACAGAATACCATAAAAATCCTCGACTCCCTCCGGAAGACTCAATAATGGAGCCTCTCATAAACGGTGTGGGAGGGTCTCAAACACCCTTTGCTGCTCGGGGCCCCACCGGAAATCCACCCCTTCCTCGTTAGACGAGTGAAGGGTACTGAAACCTTGGAGAAATCTTGTATGAATCTACGGTAGTACCCAGCTAATCCCAAAAAAGCTCCTGATATCCGAGGGAGATTTTAGAGTCTCCTATTGCATCACCACCCTGATTTTGGCCGGATCGACCAAAATGACCACCTGGTTAATGAGGTGTCCAAGGAATTGAACCTCTCGTAACCAAAAATCACACTTTGAGAACTTGGCATATAGCCTTTATCACCTCAAAACTCCCAATAACTCCTAAAGGTTCTCCTCATGCTGCTCTCGGGTCTTGGAGTATAACAAGATACCGTCTATGAATATGTTGACTGAGTGATCGAGCATCGGTCTACAGACTTGATTCATCAGGTCCATAAATACTGCAAGCGTGTTGTTGATCCCAAACGACATCACCACGAACTTGTAATGTCCATAACAAGTCCGTAATGCTCTCTTCTCCACGTCCTCCTCCCTAACCCTGACCTCAAGTCTATCTTGGAGAACCAAGATGCCCCCTATAACTGATCAAAAATATCATCTATCCTCGGGAGTGGATAATGATTATTGACCATCAACTTGTTCAACTCTCGGTAGTCAATGCACATCTGGTGTGAATGATCCTTCTTCTTGACAAAGAGGATCAGTGCTCCCCATGGAGAACTGCTCGAATAAATGAACTGCTTGCCCAACAGTTCTTGTAGCTATGATGAAATCTCCTGCATCTATGGTGGTGCCAAACGGTACGATGCCTTGGCGATAGGGGCCACACCTGGCACTATGTCAATCCTAAAATCGACTTGCCTCTCCAGAGGCACTCCTGGTAACTCCTCTGGGAACACGTTAGCAAAATCCCTGACCACTGGAAGCTCTGAAACTGAAATCTGATCTTTGACCCAACGTATCCACCACATACGCTAGATAACCCGCACACCCGTGTTGAATGTACCATCGGGACTTGGCAGCTATACAAAACCCTGATCTCAATCTGGTACCCTTGCCATAGACAATCAGTTTTCCCCCGCTTGGGGTTTAAACCACAACTCGCTGACCCTCGCAGTCGATCATGGAACCGAACCCTCTAAGTCATTTCATACCCACTATCACACACACATCCCCCATGGGAATCAGAATCAATTTTATCAGGAAAGACACCCCGAAGATCTCCAACTCACATCTTCGGTATACTGACGAAGCAGAAACCTCATGTTCTTTGGCAATAAAGACTCGCAATGGATACTCTAGCTCTCCTACTTGCACACTAAACTCCCTACTAAATGTCTGAGAGACAAACAATCGACAATCCCCGAGTCAAATAAAACGAAGGCAAACAAGGAGCTCACTAAAAACCTACCTAATCACAAGTACAAACAGATAAGCATAAACATATATAATCAGTAAGATAAGGGATAGAAACATACCGACAACCACATTTGGTGCTACCCTAGCCTCCTCTGCTGTAAGCTCAAAGGCGCATCCCTGAGCTCTCGGGGGCTCTGCTCTACCCTGTCTCCCATCTGTAATCCTCAGTGTAGCTAGTACGAGAGCCTGCGCCGGCTTAGTGGCAAGCAACAGGCAGTTGGCCTTCACATGGCCAATCTGCTCATAGTGGTAACATAACCTCACACTCAGAACTAGGGTGGGCTAGCGATAATCCTTTGCATAATTCCCCTCCTTTCCTCACCTGTGGCACCCGGAACCTGATCGACAGACTCCAGAAGGACCCTTTCCACACTTTCCAAAAGTGCATCCGCGCTGACCTCTAGTCCTAAAATCAGCGGTCTTGGGCCGCTTCGACACCGGTTGTGACTGCATCGGGCGCACCTCTGCTCCCGTAATTATAACTCGATCTCTAGCTTACGCTGCCTGGCGGCCTCCTATAACTCCAACAGAGTGTCACATCGCTAGGTAGCCAAAAACTGACGGATTTCAGTCTTGAGCATGCTCAGATAGCATGTCATGTGAGCCTGCTCAGAAGCAAACTCCAGAAAAAACATCTCCCTTTCGGAGAACATACGGGTGATCTCAGTCACTGTCTCACCAACCTATCTCAACTCCAAAACCTCCTGAGCTAGCCGCTCACACTCGACCCGTGGAATATAGCGATCACGAAACATATCCCTAAACTCCTCCCAAGTAACTGCAACTCTATGGTCATCCAAATAAGATCCAGTCATCAATCTCCACCAGTCCTTTGCCCTGAACCCCAGCAGGTTCAGGGCACATTATCACATCTGACCTTCTGGTCATTAGGACATGAGCACGTGAAGAAACATCCCTCCATGTCAGACAGCCACCACATGGCTTTGATCTGATCTTGAGTACCATCAAATGTCATGGGCTTCGTGTTATTGAAGTCCCAGTACTAAAAAGCTCGGCCAGCTCCTCCCCGTACCGCTATTATAGTTAATGTAGCTGTTGTGACAGCCGTCTCAGCTAGGGTTCCATATCTATGATCAAAATACTCTATCATGGCGGTCTTAATAGACCCAAACATGTCCGGAATCCGACCCCGGACAATCTCGACCACCTCCTCACAGATGATCTCCCTGATACGATCCTATGTTAATGTTGGCCTATCCTGGACGATGATCTCGGGTGCTGTTGTGGCACCCTGATCGCCCTGCCCCGATCCCAATCTAGATCCATTCACAAAATGCCTCATAACCAGTATTCTGAAATGACACCAGGAAGATACCATATAATTCACCTAAATAACAGGGATCCAACTCCCAACTAAACCCTAAGGGCTGTGACTTCCTTTCTATTGGTATGGGTCCTGTGATATCAATTGTACGGGCTTATACTACCTTCCACACCTACCCATATTGTTCTTAGTATCATCAAAACACCCTAAAAATATACACATGCATGGTAATTTCTCAATCATCACTGCTAGAGGAAGGCTAACTATCTCATAATTGGCCTACTGAACCCACACAACTCAACCATCCATGAAACTTCCACCAACTCTGCAACACCCGTTTATGCTAACCATACATAACGTTGGACCCTATACACATTCGAATACTCGGTCCTAATCTAAGCCGACAACCAGAAAAAGAACATGAAATAAAGCTAAACCAAATCTTCTCAGGCTATAAGATCTTAATTATGTACAGTCGTGATGCATACACTAAGCAATTATAATAATGATGTCAATCTCATATAAGGAAAACCCTAAGCTATCAGACATCATACAATCAGGAAATTCTATCATGAAATTCCTGAAGAAACCTAGCCAAGTACTAGCATACTATTCTAACATATCTCAATATCAAATAATTGCATGGTATTTTCGGGTTTACTTACTGGCTCTGGTTAATCGTACACTATGCATCCTTATTTAATTATTTTGAAAACCTTTATGAAATCTTTTCCTTACTTTGAGACTGGATTCACACAAGTTTTCCTCCAATTCACTCAAACCAAGGCTCTGATACCAACTTGTAACATCCATTAAAATCATGCCAATTTTAAACTTTTTAAAACATTTATAAACCAATAGTTATTACAAATTTTTTATCAAAACAGTTCTACATCAGAGTATCCTAGTTCTTAAAGTCATAAAAGTGAGGAGCTGTATGATCACGCCTTTGCCTTCCCGCGATCATCCGAGGTACCTGAAACCAAAACTGAAACTGTAAGCCCGAAGCTTAGTGACCTCCCCCAAAATACGGATACATAACAAATAATACACATAATAACTATTGGATTAGTGTCTAAGCCTGTAACCATATTTGGTAAGTACTTCACCCGATTGTGCGTGGTCCTTTTGGGTTGTCTTCACTAAAGCAACTTGATCGGAGAAATAATAGAGAAATAGGTTATTATGATTTATTAATATATTATAAGAATGATATATTAAAAGAGAAATCATATTTTTTTAATTAATATTGGTCAATAATTAATTAAGAATTAATTTTGTGATCAAAAGTAATTAATTAAACTAGAGGGGCTGAATTGTAATTATGTGATAGTTGCAAATTAGGGAAATGGATGCCGTATGGATAGGGTGGACAAATTCAAGGGGATAAGGCCCTAAAATTCATCCAAGGATAAGGCTTCTAGACTTATCTTATGGGCTGCTTAGTGGGCAAGCAACCAGATAAGGATAAGGACTGAAACCCTAATCTCCACCCTATTTAAGGACCCCTTGGCTAAGGGAAATCGGCCACTTGATCCCTAGAAGACTTAGAGCCAATTTTCTGCCTCTCCCCCCCCCCCCCTCTCTCTTGCCTCTCCAATTTCTCTTGGTGTTTGTGAGCCATTAGAGGTATTACACTTGTGGTACTTGCTTTCAAAGACAAGAAGATTGATGATTTCAGTTGTTATTACAATATAACAACAAGAGGTATGTAATCCTTCTACTATCTAGATTTAGAAATACCTAGGAGCATGCTAGGGTTCTTCTTGTGTTCATAATGTTACGTATCTTATAGTGAAAACATAGATTCAAAATCTAGGGTTGCATGCACACATAGGATTGTTTGTATAAAACCCATAAGCGGTATAAGAGTGTATGGTTATTTGTTTTCAATTAGAATTATACAATTGTATGAATTTGACACTTTAGGGTTTATGGCCAATAAACCCTAGGAGGCAAGGATTTCGAAATTAGGGTTCTTGAACCCTGTTTTTTGAAAATTTGATAATGGTTTTCAAACACTTTCCTTTGTGCCCAAGATTTCGAATTCTAGGGTTTGCCAACCCTTGAATTTCGAGATTAGCCTCCTCCCCAAGATAAGATTCTAATTTTTAGGGATTTGGATAATCCCATATCTTGTAATTATATTTTAATGTTTAAATATGCTAATTAAAGATTTTGAATTATCCTATCCCATGTTTTCGAAATCTAGAGGGATTTAAGGGATTATGATAAATTAATTGTTTAATTTAAGGTAATGCTTTATGATTTAATAATTCAAATTAATTGTTTAATCTAAGATAATTATTAATTCAAGAGTTTTAATATTTAAAATTTTAATTTAAAAGGTCTTAAATTTTGAAAATTTTAAAATTGAAATTGAAACCCTAGTATTTTAAAATGTTTAAAATACACCCTATACTATTATATTATCACAAGATTATATATATATATATATATATATATATATATATATATATATATATATATATATATATATATATATATATAACTAAAATGCTAGTCTTACCATTAGAAGGCCTCATTCACGAAGCTGATCTATAATGGGGGTATAAGGTTGTGGCCTATAAAATAGCCATTTAATGGGTGTCCACTCTCACCCACCACTTACTTGATTGGTGGAGGGTCGTTAGCCGAACGGGTAGGATAGGACAATCCTCTCCTCATTAATAAGTATAATGAATCTATATAAAGTAACTAAACGTTTTACAAAATTCTCAATCTTAGTTACTTTAGGCAAAGTGAATTGATGTAATCCCATTAAATTACACTTTGCAGCCTTGCTAAGAAGTTAGTGGAGCGTGTGTGGTTAATCGGCACACTAATTGGTTCTATGCAAGGGTGGAAAAGGGTGACTCATTGTTTGTCATAGTTCAATGGAGCGTGTGTGGTTAACCGGCACATCGAATAGGTGATTGTAACAATGAGGGCACCATGTACATTGGCATGGTTATTCACACCCGCTTTGTGATCCTCGGCATCCCAGTCACAAACTAGAGGGGCATATCGAGATTTAAACATGCCATTGAAAAGTTCAATGAATTTCAAAGGAATCTAGGAATTTTCAATACATTTAAAACTTAAGCCTATTATGTTTTTCATGGTGGAAAATTAGTGAATCGCCATTCACTTACCTCCAAATTATTTGTATGTTGGATTACGGCATCCATTTTCTAATGTGTAAATAACGTTGTTGGATCCTAGCCCTAATTTCTCATTTTGGGTGTTTAATTAGAGATTCAATTCTAATCAAACTTTGTTCCTTTATATTTGCAGATGTGTGACGCAAACACAATCAACAATGCTCTTGGATCATTCTCCCTAATGAGCGTATGTCAAAAAGTGGTGTTTGATGGATCGAATTTCAATGAATGGATTAGACACATTCACATGATTGCTTGTTACGAGGAAAAAGAATATGTCTTCGACGAGAAGCTTGAAAAGATCAATCTAGAAGTCGCTACTCCCGAAGAAATGGTCGTCTTTGAGTCCCACAAGCGTGATGCAAAGAAAGTTCATTGCATTATGTTGGCCACTATGAATCTTGAACTCCAAAAGTCCTATGAGGACATGTATCCATACGAAATGCACCAAGATTTGCTAGAGAGGTACCACCAAAGCGCAAGGCAAGAGCGCTATGAGAACATCACCAACATGATCACCGCTAAGATGGGGACTGGAGAGTCCCTAACCTCGCATTTGCAATAGATGCAGAGGTATGTTGATCATCTTCGCAAGTTAAATGTTAACTTTAGGGAAGATCTAGTTATCGACATCATTCTCCACTCCTCGCCCTCGTGCTACAACCAATTTAGGATGACCTACCATACGAACAAAGAAGAGGTCACCTTAAGCAAACTCCAAGAGCTCCTAAGGACTATTGAAAGCAACCTCAAGGACAAGTGTGTTGCATCAACTCCCACTCCACCCATTGCTCCTGTTTTGGCCATTGGGCAAGGGAGGTGCAAGAAGAGGAAGACTCCTTCAAAGAGCCACCACAAGGGAAATCCCCAAGATGGTACCTCTTCTAGTGGAACCAAAGTTGGTTATGCTAAGCCCAACTCAAACCCAAAGGAGGCAGAGTGCCACCACTGCCACAAAATAGGGAATTAGAAGAGAAGTTGCCCCAAATATTTGCAAGCCATCAAGGATGGGAAGATCAAGCCGTCTTTCGTAGGTATTTACACAATTAAATCTAATGATTCATCACATGCTATTTCTTGGGTTCTTGATACAGGATGTGGTTTTTACATATGTTTTGATTTGCAGGGACTAAGAAGAGATAGGGATGTGGAGCGTGGATGAATAAATCTAATCATGGGGAACAGAAGATCGTCACATGTCACCAAGATTGGAGTGTGTTCTTTAGCGCTTAGTAATGGATTAGGTTTAGATTTAAATAATTGTTGCTATTCGCTAGATATGGCAAGAAATATCATTTCATTTCATGGTTTGTTTAGACAAGGATTTAGATATTTGTTTAATAATGAGAAAGGTTTGATTTATGCTTATCTAAATGGTGTTTTATATTTTGAAGCATTGCCTTGTAATAGAATTTATGAAATTGTTATGGTTGTAGATAACCTATGAAATGATGTATTGTGTGTGGATTCTTCTAGTAGTATGGATAAAGCATGCTTGTGGCATTGTTGTCTTAGACATGTTAACAAG
Source organism: Lactuca saligna (assembly GCF_052625555.1). Classification (NCBI taxonomy): domain Eukaryota; kingdom Viridiplantae; phylum Streptophyta; class Magnoliopsida; order Asterales; family Asteraceae; genus Lactuca; species Lactuca saligna. The sequence continues at coordinate 5,836,345 of NC_136424.1, forward strand.
AAACGCATAGCCCAACTCCAAAAGGATGAAGTGTTGGAGTCATTCAACCTTAGGGACGATGATGTGTGTGAGTGTTGTTTACTTGGAAATATGACGAAGTCACCCTTCACTGGTACTTGTGAAAGGGGTGAGGGTGTATTGGATCTCATACACACTGATGTGTGTGGGCCCTTTAGATCCACCACAAGGGATGCGAACTGCTTCTATGTGACTTTCATCGATGATTATAGTACATATGGATATATTTATTTAATCAAGCACACGTTAGAAACCTTTGAAAAGTTCAAAGAGTTTAAACAAGAAGTGGAGAATCAATTGGGCAGGAAATCAAGATGCTTCGATCCGATCGAGGAGGAGAGTAACTAAGTCTTGAATTCCACGACTACATCAAGGAATACAGAATAGTTTCGCAATTGACGCCGCCTAGGACACCGCAGTTGCATGGTGTGGCTGAGAGGCGTAATCGAACCCTGTTGGACATGGTTCGTTCCATGATGAGTCGTGCTTCACTACCTATCTCATTATGAGGGTATGCCTTAGAGACTGCCGCCCATATCCTTACCTTAGTCCCTACAAAGAAGGTTGCCAAAACACCTCACGCGAGGTGGACATGGAAAGCTCCCTCGTTCGCACATATCAAGGTTTGGGGTTGCGAGGCTTTCGTAAGACGAGAGACTCACGACAAGCTCGTACCTCGTACTGAGAGGTGTATTTTCATCGGCTACACGTACAAATCCTTTGGATATCTCTTCTATAGACTGAGTGACAATGTTGTCTTCGTTGCGAGGAGATCGGTTTTCCGATAGAGAGAAATCATAAGCGAGGGGACAGTGGGAGACAAATCGAATTTGAAGAGATTCAAGAGTCGAGCGATGAAGGAACCTCTAACACTAGCGCTCAACCCGAGGAGGAAACTCTGGTTGAACCGATTCAATTCGATTCGAAGGTTTTCTTTTACTTATGGTTTTGGTTTTGTATCTTTCTAGTTTATTTAAATAATTCAAAAAACCTTGCATATAAATAAACGGGTCATTTTCGGGTCATATTCGAGTTGAAATTCTCAACCCTAACCTTACCCATTTAATTTTCGTGTCGTGTCGTGTTGAAATATCTTACCCAAACCCATTTATTTTGTGTCGGGTTCGTGTTGGGTTTCGTGTCATGTCAATTTTTGCCACCTCTACTTATACGTTCTGAAAGAGTTAGAGTTCAACCCCAGTTATATGGTTTTCATATTACTACAGAAGGGGACACGTATATTAGTGATAGTACACTAACAAATCTAGATGAACCAAACAACTATAAGGTGGCCATGGCAGGCCGAAGTCTGTGAAATGGAAAGAGGCAATGGATAGTGAGATTCAGTCCATGTACGACAACCAAGTTTGGGATTTGGTTGACCATGTGCCCGGATGTAAGACGGTTGGGTGCAAGTGGATCTTCAAGAAGAAGACCGACATGGATGGGAATGTGCACACGTATAAGGAGCGATTGGTTACAAAGGGCTTTACTCAAACTCCTGGAGTTGACTATGATGAGACCTTCTCACCAGTTGCCAAAATAAAGTCTATTAGGGTGATGCTAGCCATTGCTGCATTTCATGATTATGAAATATGGAAAATGGATGTCAAAACCGCTTTCCTTAATGGGAAGTTGACTAAGGATGTTTACATGGCTCAGTCAGAGGGTTTTGTCAATGCGAAGCATCCCAATAAAGTGTGCAAGCTTGAGAAGTCCATTTACGGACTTAAGCAAGCATCTCGTAGATGGAATCTTTGCTTTGATGAGAAAGTCAAAGAGTTTGGGTTTGTATGAAGTGAAGATCAATCATCTGTATATGTCAAAGCTAGTGGGAGTATAGTTAGCTTCCTCGTATTGTATGTCGATGACATACTACTCATAGGAAACGACATCCCAACACTGCAGGAAGTTAAGTCCTGGATCGGGAATTGCTTCGCTATAAAGGACCTCGGAGAGGCTTCCTATATTTTGGGAATAAGGATAGTGAGAGACCGAAGTAAGAGACTAATAGGACTTAGTCAGAATACCTACTTGGATAAGGTGCTAAAACGTTTTAGTATGGAAGACTAAAAGAAGGGAGAATTACCAATCCAAAGTAATTCGAAGTTGAGTAAGGCTCAAAGTCCGAGTACCGAAGCTGAGATAGTAGAGATGAGCCGAGTACCTTACGCTTTCGTAGTTGGCTCGATCATGTATGTTATGACTTGTACTCTCCCTGATGTGGCCTTCACTTTGAGCATGGTCAGCAAATATCAAGGGAACCTTGGTAAAGCACATTGGACCGCACTCAAGTATATTCTTAAGTAGCTTCAGAGGACAAAAGAATGGTTTCTAGTCCTCGGAGGGAGTGATGACTTAAAGCTGTAAGGGTATAGTAACGCCAGTTTCCAGACCGACAGGGACAACTATCATTCACAGTCAGGCTGGGTCATTACCCTTAATGGAGGACCAGTGACTTGGAAAAGTTCCGATTAAGAAACCGTAGCTGATTCAACGTGCAAATCAGAGTACATTGCAGCGAGCGAAGCGTCAAAGGAGGCGATATGGTTGAAGAACTTCATTGGAGACCTTGGATTTGTACCTACCATACAAGATCCTATGGAAATTTTATGTGAGAATGAAGGAGCGGTTGCCTTGACCAAGGAACCGAAGGATCATGGTAGATCTTGACATATCAACAGAAAATATCACTTTATTAGACATCGGGTAGAAGAAGGACTCCTCGTAGTAAAGAGGGTATCGTCAGAGGATAACCCAGCAGATCCGCTTACGAAGGGACTGAGTAGGGTTAAGCACTTGCAGCACGCTAGGAGCATTGGGCTGAAGGACGATATTAGTTTGGATTAGATAGTTTAGAAACGTGTAATAGATAAATGTAATTCACATTTGATGATTAAATAAAGGAGTATTATTTATAAGTGAAGTCACTGTCTTATGTTAATTGTTTAACTATTATTTCACTTTGCATGTTTTGACTTCCTGAATAATTGAGTTAATTAAGAATAATCGAATTATTCAAACGGTCCACAGTCGTTCATATGTTGGAAGTAGGTATGAATGAAGACTATCATGAATTGGTGTGTAGATTGTCTGAAAGGTATTATACATAACAATGGTTTGGTACAATGTTCATGAGTACTTATGAATAATTTTTAAGCATCGGAATAAACTCGCGCTTGCTGGAATCACTTCATGGAATTTATCATGAGTGATCGTAAGACGATAATATCATATAGTCTTAAAACAAAGATATATGGTTTATTGTTTGCTAATTGACTGTTCATTGATAATGCGAAAAGGCATTAGTAACTTGATATCATAAAACACATTGTTGTGTATAATTTGATTAGTAAATAGTAAATGCATATAAGTCGAAGTTTATATGTTCCTTTTATCCTAAGAGGGTAAAAGAGATATTAGGGCCCCTCAATGATTTGATTTGACTTATGTATCGGGCCCGGTCATGACTGAATTGATGTGTTCAATTAAGTTCTATGTCAAATGAATATGAGATCGAGAAACAAACTGTTGGACAATAAGTATCACTATGATCCATGAGATTGTCTGCATGATATCTAAAACAGAGGATTGTACAATCCCTTATCTAAAGGACAGGTAGCTGATAAGATCAGAGTTTGACAGTGTCTTTGAGAGCTACGATTGCTAATCGATTTATACTTGCATTTATGGTTACTAGACTTATCCAAGTGGGAGACTGTTGGATTCGTGTCTAAGCCCGTAACCATATTTGGTAAGTACTTAACCCGGTTGTGCATGGTCCTTTTGGGTTTTCTTCACCAAAGCAACTTGACTGGAGAAATAATAGAGAAAGAGGTTATTATGATTTATTAATATATTATAAGAATGATATATTAAAAGAGATATCATATTTTTTTAATTAATATTGATCAATAATTAATTATGTGATCAAAAGTAATTAATTAAACTAGAGGGGCTGAATTGTAATTATGTGATAGTTGCAAATTAGGGCAATGGATGCCCTATGGATAGGTAGAAGAATTCAAGGGGATAAGGCCCTAGAATTCGTCCAAGGATAAGGCTTCTAGACTTATCTTATTGGCTGTTTAGTGGGCAAGCAACCAGATAAGGATAAGGAATGAAACCCTAATCTCCACCCTATTTAAGGACCCCTTGGCTAAGGGAAATCGACCACTTGATCCCTAGAATACCTAGAGCCAATTTTATGCCTCTCTCCCCCCTCTCTCTCTCTCTCTCTCTCTCTTGCCTCTCCATTTTCTCTTGGTGTTTGTGAGCCATTAGAGGTAATACGCTTGTGGTACTTGCTTTCAAAGACAAGAAGATTGAGAATTTGAGTTGTTATTACAATATAACAACAAGAGGTATGTAATCCTTCTACTATCTAGATTTCTAAATACCTAGGAGCATGCTAGGGTTCTTCTTGTGTTCATAATTTTGTGTATCTAATAGTGAAAACATAGATCCAAAATCTAGGGTTGCATGCACACATATGATTGTTTGTATAAAACCCATCATGTAATGGGTCCACAGCTCTATAGATTGGATTACCCTCTGGGCCTACAGTGTGAGTCTAGATTTCCTTTCGGGCCCACAACTCACATCTGGCTTGCCTCCGAGCCCACAACATAAGTCTGGTTTGCTTTCGAGCCCACAACTTATGACTGGCTTGCCCAATTCAGTCCTAAGACTAAAATGTAACTGATCCGCCTTCAGTGCAAGTCTAGTATGCTCCACTGGCCCTCAGCTCACAACTGGAATGCTCCAATATCCTCAAGCCCTTAGTACGAGTCTGGCATACCACTCGGTCCTTAAGTCGTATCTGGTATTCTAATCAGTCCTCAGTATGAGTTTGGTATGTCTTCCCGGCCCTCAGATCATATCTGGCATACTCCAGGGTTTGTTGGTCACTGCACAAAGCAGTGCAACCTCAACCCTACCCATACAACATGTCTACATATACAGCTAATTGCACATACAAATAATCAAATAGTAACACAGGTAGTCCTACAGATCTAGCAAACTGGCATAGCAAACTAGCATGTATAACTATCTCATACTTAACATATCATTAACTACTAGGATATCAAATCCATTAGGCCGACATTGGTGCCTTGGACCCTTTAGTATAGTGAGGATAACTCACCTTGCAAGTAGTTCTAAAATTAACTGAAAATCTCTGATCGATGTCTTACCGAAAATCCTGAACTATCCAAAATAATAAATACTAAGTTAATACAAGGGATATCAATCTTGACAAAGGGTCCACATAATCCATTTTTTCTTTTCACTCTATTTGACCAAGGCCCAAATGCCAAATCCATGATCTTAAAAGTCCATATATCCAAAGCCTATTAATGGCCTAATTTTCCCAATTGGGCCCAACTTCCTAATTGGGCCTTATTCTAGGATCTATTATCTAAACTGACCCAAAACTCAATTATTCAGAAAGTCCAGCAAGACCCAAATTCAATTAGTCCAAAGGCGACCCAAACTCCAAAGCCTAATCCATCAAAAGTCCAACAGAGGGCGTACGCGGGGCGTACTCCTCCGGTACGCTAGGCGGACTTCCGTTTTACATTGACCACCATCGGGGTGGTTGACTCAGTAAGCTGGGCATATAAAAATTACGTGGGGAGTACACGAGTCTCACCAAAACTATAATAAGTGCTTAATGGCTAAAGCACTTAAACCCAAACTTCAGATCCATCGACTAAATGAGCCTAAGACACATAAAGTCTCAAACTTTAACACTTTGGATGTCCATAAAGTTCTTAGTACATGGTCTTAATCCATTAAGACTGTTCTACTACATGCATGGGACACTTTCAGCCATTAGGACATCATTTTTATTACTTAGGACCCCTTCTAGGGTATGAAAGGATAGCGTATCTCGTTCAAATCAGAACATAGACTAACTTGGGTCTTTAAGGACAAGAAATGGTTCCATAAAGCTAGCATGGCAAGATCTACATCATACAATCATAAAGTTTGGAGCTTTTTACCTTCTAGAGCTTCTAGGGCACAAAGCAACTTCAGATCTAAAAGCTTTCCCTCCTTCTCCAACTTCTTGATGCAACACCTTCTTTTCCAACAACTCAAAGCACACTCTATTAGCTCACACACTTAAGAAATGGGTTAGGGTTTAGGGAAAACGACTCAAATCTATGGAGGTTGAGGTAAGGGAGGGTTATGAGCTCATAAGGATGTCTATATAGCACTCAAACCCTAATTATTATGGTTGCATCGGATGCGAGTACGCTTAGCATACACAGTGTACGCCCAGCATACTAGGGCGTGCCTAGTACGCTTAACGTACCTTATGTACGCTTAGCGTACTAGCCTTGTTCTCAAAGTTGCAACTTTAGCCCTTAGGATCCTCCAGGGTCGACTCTTCTAACCCCATGGACTACAAATGACAAAATAATAATAGAAGAGAGGATTCGAAAATACCTGCAAAATCTCGGGATATTACACAGAGATAGTAGATTTACCTCGTGGTTTTGGCAATCACTGCAAAAGTCCTTGGGAACCAAACTCGACATTAGTATAGCGTACCATCCACAGACTGATGGGCAAAGAGAGAGAACCATACGAACGCTGGAAGACATATTGAGAGCTTGTGTGATAGATTTTGGTAAAGTATGGGATACCCATTTTCCACTTGTAGAATTCTCGTACAACAATAGTTATCACACTAGCATCAAAGTTGCTCCATCTAAAGCCCTTTGTGGCTGTAATTGCAGATCTCCTCTATGGTGGGATGAAGTGGGTGACATGCAACTAACCAAGAATCAAGTACCCGACAACACTCTAACCGGTCCTGAGATCATTCAAGAAACAATAGACAAAATCGTCCAAATACAAGAATGAATGAAAGCCTCTAGAGACAGACAAAAGAGTTATGCGGATAAACGATGAAAACCCTTGGAGTTCCAGGTTGGTGACCACGTCCTGTTAAAGGTCTCACCCTAGAAAGGAATTATACGTTTTCGCAAACGTGAAAAACTAATTCCAAAGTACAACCATTCGAGATTCTTGCTAGAATCGACCCGGTAGCTTACAAACTCAAACTACCACATGAACTCAGTAACATACATCCTACTTTTCACGTATCCAATCTAAAGAAGTGTCGGTCTAATGAGACTCTTGTGATCCCACTCGATAAAATCGATATAAACAAGAGCCTACACTTTGTAGAAGAACCAGTGGAGATCATGGATAGGGAAATTAAGACAACAAAACAAAGTCGTATACCAATAGTGAAGGTTCACAAGAATTCCAAGCAGGGACCTAAATTCACTTCTGAACGGGAACATCAGATGAAAAAAGTACCCACATCATTTCCCTAGTCCATGAGTAACACTTTAGAAATAATTTTGGGACGAAATTCCCTTTAACATGGGAAATAATGTAACAATCTGTTATTTCGAATCAATAAAAGTCAAAACAAGTTAACAAAATTCAACTATGTTAAATAAAAGTCAAATTATTATGATTTAATACTCTATATATAAGGCTTTTGGGTTGTGGAATTAAAAAACACTAAAAATCGGAATCACTTTTGTGAAATAAATAAGAACCGAAAACCCTCGCAAGGACCCTACTTCGGACCGCAAACCTTTTGACCGCAAACCCTGCCAATGAAAATCGCAACTTAGACCGAAATCATGCGAGATTTTGGTGTCCTATGGGTTCTCAGTTGGACTTCTAGTTCGAAATCAGAGGATTTCGGTGGTGAATAGGTCGAAATCTCCAACTTTATACTTTGGCACACAATTCAAGATGATAAAATACATATCCCAACTTTATCTTCTGCTTTATTTCATGTTCCTTGTTTGATTGTGGGCTTAGGATAGAATTATTTATTTGACTGTCTTTTCAATCTCAATCATATATATATATATATATATATATATATATATATATATATATATATATATATATATATATATATATATATATATATATATATATATAAGTATATAAATGATTTCAAAACGTTAAACAAACAAAAATATTTACGTCACTAATTTCATTTCTATTCGTATAAAAACAGTAAATTTCATGGAATATCTTTATTATAGATTTATGACTATAAACATTTAAAATGGTTAAAAATACAAAGGTTTTCATTTTGGTAGAAGACACACTATAAACTATAATAGGTATGGTTTATGGAACTTACATATCATTTTACCAAGTTCAGGATACAGTAAAGAAACAAACATATAAACTATAGTATGTATAGTTTATGAGACATATATATAGTTTCTTCATTACAAGTATATTCATTACAAAAAGATTTTTCATTATTCTACACGTAACCGTCAGTATAGCTTTGTGAGACACACTTCAAGTATTTGTCTAAGTACCAACAAAAGCCCTGAAATTATAACCAAAGTCTCCTGGAGAGAGGGCATGACACTTGTGTACAGATCTATATGGGACTGACAATCATGCACCTAAACTATTAGCTATAATTAGATCGGCAGGCATGGGGTGACAAATATCATATCAATTTTGACGCTTGAAGAACGTCGTATCAGACCATCTTAGGTCATCAAACATGATTATAATAACTCACAATTTGGTATTGAACAATACGATTAGTGTACGAATACGTAAACAACTTCACATAGTTTTATTTAATAATAAAACTACAGTATAGTATTTTACAGTACAGTTGGTGGATCCACGCACATACACTCACATAATTTCATACAAGTACAACTTCAGTATACTAATTTCTTAATACAAAGAAACTTACATTTCAGGAAACATTTATTTTATGGTTTTATGTGGATTAAAACTACAACATATTATTTCAGAGTACACCAACATTTACACGTTTTGATCTTAGGGTATTAATATTACAGTACATACAACAAAAAATATAGGGTTTTCTGGAAGAACACACTTACATTTTCAAGGAACCAATGACATATTTCAAATACAAACATGCTTAAACTCACCAACTTAATTGTTGACACTCTTTTTAAAACCTCTTCTATTCTCAGGGAATCAGTAGACAAATATCCATATAGGTTTTGAGAAGACGGAGCTTCATAGAGTTACATCTTTTCTTTTTTGCTATACATTTTGGTGTCAAATATACATTGATTTGAACACAGATGTAAAAAAACTATACATTATCAATATCATGGTTGTTGTGCTTTGATTACTATTATGCAATTGTTATGATATTGTACATGATGTCATCCCCCCCTCAAACGTTTCTGCCGTTCCGGTTTGGGGGTGTGACAATTTCCATTTTATGTTCAAAAGTTGTATGTTCAATTAGAGAAAACACAAATCCAACATTTTAGGGTTGCATGCACACATAAGAATTTTTTGTTATGCTCAAAACCCATTAGTTGCATCAGAATCAGGTGGAGATACATTGGGACAAAATGATTACATCAAAAATCAATTTACTTATTCGGAGGGTTAGACTCGGTATGTTGCCTACTAGATGTAATCTGGAGAGAAGAGGCATTGTTGTCATGTTCATTCTTTATCCTGCATGTAATGCTTATGAGGAGATGAAATCATAATTATCAGTCTCTTGTTCGACTGCAATGGATGTCAAATTTAAATTACATATTTGGTGAAATGTGATTCCTATTGCACCTGTCTTACTGGAAAATTAGATTGATGGCATGAACGTGTGTAGGCTACCCCGAAAGGCTTAATGTGTTCTCAAAATCGTAACAAAAGATTTTGTTTAGCGATTTGGAAAAGGAAGAAACATTTGGTGTTTGACAACAATGCACAATCTATTAACTGTATTGTGTTTGATATTAAGACCTTTGCTTTTCATTGGCTTATGAGTAGGCGGAAAAAGGGGGTAAATTTAGATTCGGAGAGCTATTGTAATAAGCCCATGGCCGCTATCTTGTAATGTTTTCCATAGCTTCTTATTAGGTGTGATATTTTATTCTCGTCTTTCAATAAAAAAAAAAATTAAAAAAAAACAGAGGATTGCTTACGACATTTATTGCAACGATATCTATTGGATTGTTAATTTTCTTGTAATATTGAACTATACCTGTGTAAATCATCTCATAACTTTGTTATGCTCATTTAATAAATATTAGTGGTTTAGTTGTGTGCTTGTGTACTCAATATGCTTTGAATATTTTAGATTAATGTGTGAGTGTTTAGATGAATGCATCGCATGTTTGAAAAAAAAATACTAGAAAATATGTTTTGACAAGAAATGATAGGATTAGATCTCATATAGTTACTTTCATATAATGCAGGTTATGGATTTTTAACCAGATCAATACCATTTATCAGGGTTGTAGCTCCAATTTTCCTAAGTAGGGAATCAACATCTCCAAAGAGAACAATCTAAAAAACTTATATGAAAGTGAACATCAAACCAACATAATTGCAAGAAAGAATACAGAAAATGAAAAATAAAAAACTTATATGAAAGTGAACATCAAACCAACATAATTGCAAGAAAGAATACAAAAAATGAAAAACAACATAACTAGAAGTTCCAAAAAATTGATTGATTGCATCTTGACTTGGTTTACCATTACAATCGACTTCTAAATGAGAAGAAAGAAAGAATATCTACTTTTAAATAAGAAGAAAGAATGAATGAAACCATAAAACTAAATTAAACGTATTCCGACACATCACATATGGTTATAAATCTTCAAATCTTTAATATTTTATTGTGAATTGTTCTCTTTATTGATCGGTTCTTCCTCCTTTGTAGTTGCTTCATGCACACATTAATAACATTTCTTTAGCCAAAGCTTTCAACTATACTTTTTTTTAATATCATATGAGGGAATAGAAAACAGCTGAACACTGGATTGATTATGAAAAAAAATATATATATAAAATCCAAGTTTTAGCATATCGATATACCTTAGAGGCAACTTCCAGGTGAACCAGATCCCTGTTGAAATTTAGCAACTCCAGCATCTTCTCGGCAAGGAGATGATGAAAATTAATAAAAACAAATTCAATTTAAGATGTATACCTAAATGAGTAATATATCATAAACATGGCACTAGGTTCGCCAAAATCATATGGCCACGCCAATACTTTGATGTTCCTTGCATGCACTTGTATTAAACAATCAGATGGAATTGATGCTAAATATTCAAAGTCAAATAATCAAATTGACTCGATATTGAATATTCATAACCTGTTGAGGGAATGAAACATCGACAAAACAAAAGCAATTGGGATTTTATCAGAAAATGACAAGGAATACAAGAAAAATAAATTGAAGGTGAACAAATAATGGAGTCACAGGAAAAAAAGGGGCAACATTTCGTTTAACACAAAACAGCGTAGTATTTTTAGGTTCTACACCCAAGGTTAGGAACCAAAGAGCCTCATACTCTATTTTTCTCATATATATTGTTGGGATAATCGGTTCGTTAGTCCTAACTCACGTGCATGGCTGAAACTTTAGGTTTAATAATTATTATTGTTTTATGTTTTATGTTTTATGTTTTATGTTATAGATAATAGATATTATTTGAATTGGTATTTGCTTTGACCTGATTCCAAGGAATTGTACGGGTCTTTAGGAAGAAAGTAGCATGGTTTGTTTCATGTGAATCTGTGAATTCACGTGAGCATTAGGAAGCTGTATATATATAACATATATTGATATGAATAAAGCTGTGTTTGGCGCGCCACAGCTAGCTGATAAGCTAGCTTAATTTTCGAGCTTTTTTATATTGTCGTGTTTGGTAAGCCAAAAAGTAGCTTATAAGCTAGCGTTTTGAAAAGCTACTTAGACTAGCTTTTTAGGAGCTTTTTTAAAATTTTCCAAATACACCCCTTAATTAATTATAAAAACACATATTCTTACATGTTCTTTTATGTAATTTTATATATTTCAGCTAGCTTTTCAGCTAGTTTACCAAACGTTATTTTTTATCAGCTAGCTTTTTATTTAACACCTAGCTTTTCAGCCATCAGCTAGCTTTTCAGCTAGTCAGCCAAACATAACCTAAATGTGTGCTTTGTATTCCTCTATATTTTATCTGTTGATTTCACATACATATATACGTGACTAGTGTGTGAGTGTGTAGTGTGTGAGTGTGTGTGTTATCAAGGGCCTGTGCCAACATATATAACCGATATGTTTTTATCTATATTCGTTATCTATGAAAGTATGAAACCTAGCTTCAGTTTAAAAGGCAAATGAGATAAAGAGAGAAATTAGTAAATTAATGATTTATGTATGATTTGTCCACAATTAGTAATCAAAGATATATATATATATATATATATATATATATATATATATATATATATATATCTTTGATTAGTAATTGTGGACAAATCATACATAAATCATTAATTTTGATTATATATATATATATATATATATATATATATATATATATATATATATATATATATATATATATATATATATATATATATATATATATACACACACTTCAGTCCCTTAGAGAAGGACGGGTATATCTCTTTGGAAGGAGGTTATCGCCGATATTCATGGTGTCGATGGTGGCATTGAGGTGTTAGGGTCTGTTGTGAAAAAATGAGGAGTTTTGGGGTGATATTTCATTTACATGTGGGGCTGACCTATAATAATATTGACATGCCTTTGTTGTTTGAAAATTGCATCGGTTGTTGGAGATGGTACACAGATGCAGATGGTAGGTATTCAGTCTCCTCTATGACAAAAACTATAGATATCTATAGTTTACGGCAAAATTATAGAACTCTTAAGATCAAGTTAATCCTTGAGAGCAAGTGTTAGGTTGCTGCCCACGGGGCTTAATTTGATCAGTAAAGATATTAATATACCCTTGGCTTTGTGTCCTATCTACAGGGTCAAATAGAAGTTTAAAATACATGTCTTTCTTGAATGTACTTCTGGTAAAGAAATAATGTTACTTGTATTTAGATGATGGGATCAAAAAATGGTTCAAGTGAACACTTTAGAGGTCTTGGTAAGACTGGTATTATAAATATTATATATCCACTTGTTTTGTTTATCAAATAATAAATAATTCGTTATTAGCTCATCGTATTAGTTATCAGATTGTTTAAATATCAAATCTGAAATTGAAGATATACCCTTTGGGAAGACCTAAATAATATAAGCATGACTAAAGCCCAAAGCATATGTAGCCTCAAACTTTTATACATCGAGAACAAATTTTTCAAAAGTAACTTGATAATAGTTAATACAGATGTTAAACTAATTAAACACAAAATACATTTTACAACTTATCTAAGTGACAGTTACATTGATCAATTAACTACTCGATAGAAAACCTCCCTCGAATCTTTTATTACTATAAATATATAGATCGAAGTAGATGTTGTTAGGGTTCTAAATCATCTTTTATCTTCCCTGCAATGTTAGATGATCGTATTTTACTCCAATCGACATCATGCACAATACGTATTACACATCAACATCATACGACATGTATCGAGTATGATCTCAAGGCAGCAAAACCATCAAATAAGAGAAGGCCGAGAATTTGAACCGGAAACTGTACTAGCAAAAAGTGAGCTGAATGTGTTCGGCGAGGTCCTCAGCACTTAGCTTGCATTCAATTCCAATCTACCAAAACAAAAGGCCACAAGCGTAAATAATGATGAATTTTGAAAACTGTGTATATCAAAAACTAATATATTTGTTATTTGAATGCTGCAACGGTAAAAAAAAAAAAAAAAACAAAAAAAAAGTAGTCCATTAAGACTTAGATTCATGTTGGTTTGGAGTTTGGAGCAGCAGGTTTTGGTTCCAAGACTGATAGAAGCAGTACAAACCTAATTAATAGCCTTGTATTGAATGTTCGATTACAAACAAAGATCGGGTACCTTTTTGAAATATGAACCAACTACTTTTTTTGTTTGATAATAGTTATAGCATTTCATTGGTACATATTGCATTTAATCAGGTTAGCCATTATATAATTTAAATTCATGATTTATGTCGGTACTACAGCTGCTAGCTAGCTACCTTGTTGTTGCCTCTTTTAATTAATCTCCCAAATCTACGTTACTGAATATCCTTCATTTCCTATGTTAATTCTGCATGTATTTATGTGTGAGACCTTGAAAAGCAAAATGAACCAAAGAACCGAACGGAGCAAAAGTTCTATAATGTTGTACAACAGTACAAACATAATAGACAAAACAACAAACAAGCGATCAGGGTCCACCTGCTACATTAAAGAAATTCACATTGTTGGGGAAAATGTTTGAGTCCGAATTTATGGGCTGATTACCCGGCCACTGTATTTCAGTGTGCAACTTTTTCTTGTTTTTAATAAAATTCTAGCTGTTAAAAAAAATTCACCTTGCTGAAGTTTCAAGTTGAGCAATTGACTTTGATAAGGCGTTGTATTTGGTTTTTTTGTTACAAATTTAACAACGTACCACTATACAGAAATGTCAAAAATACACTATTGACTTGTTCGAAGATCAAGAAATGATGGTAATCGAATAAATGTTGAAAATAGACATTGTAGTTGGTACATTAATCTATAATTGCACGTTTTGTGTATTGTTGTTTTATTATTTGAAAAAAAAAATGAGAGATGCCGGTGAATTTAAAAGTAGCTTCTACTTTTCTAATAAGTTCCTCATTGTCAAATATTATTGTCCACAAGTGTGGACCTAGGAATTTTTCGAAGATGGGCAAAAATAAATTTGAAGAGTTAAAATATAATATTCTTGCTTTTTTTTTTTTTTTTTTTTTGTAGGTCCGCCCTCGTCAAGGGAAAGTGTAATTTGTTTAAAGTTAAGAGATAGATAGTTTAAAAGGTAATTAATCAATTGTTCAAAATACTAGTTTTGGCTGACAACCATTTGTTTGATAGCTATCGAGATTTTGATGTTTAAAAATAGCTCGCACTTGAAAATTGGATTGCGATATAGATTTACCAAGAAACGATTTATAAAAAACAATAATAGCAGGTATTTAATTCAGATTTACCTAGAAAAGATTGATAAGAAAAAAAATATATCAACATATTAAAAAGAAAAGAATATAGATGTGGGCATGCATGCAACCATGACATAAAAAAAGCTTTTTCACCAAAATAAATAAGTTGTAAAGATTAGCTCACCTTAATGGTAAAGGAGTTGACCATTGTTTCATTATCCGTGTTGATTGTAGCTTGGAGGATTTCAAGAGATAGGTCTTCAAGAACCGACACTATCTTTGTTGCTTGACCTGGTAACCTAGGCGATAAAGTCTTGAGAAGAAGATTAGGGCCTGAGAACTTCACCTCAACATCAGCGATAGATGACTTTGAGTTTGCAACAAGCTCGTTAATGGTGTCGGAATTTGAGGATGAGTTACAAGGTGAAGCGGGTGTGGTATTAGCCATGGATGATGGAGATAGTAGGTAAGAAGTAGCAGATGGTAACCTGTGTCTGTAAGGGCTCGCTGACTGTGGGGTTCTGGGGCTTATTGGCAAGCTTGGCCTCGGACTCAAAGGGGGTTTCCGAGGGCTGAGAGGTAGGGTTCTAGGGCTTGAAATAAGCCTAGGGCTTAACACATCACTGTAAACTTTTCTTTGCTTCTTTGCCTCTAGAGATTGTAGCACTTGTTGCAATTCAGTGATGTAGTTAATTACTCCTCCAATTATTGATGCTTGATCACCCTACAGTTTGCACAAACACAACAGAATCACATATATATATATATATATGTTAGAATAATATCTACATGAATCATTGTGCATCAAAAAAAAAAAACTTCATATATAGTAGTACTGTAAAAAGAGTAGAGTATGATACCCTTTTGACATAGAAGCAAGGCATTAACGACCGGAGAACGGTTAAGTGCTCGTTCATCTGCTTTCTCCTGTTCCTCTCCACCGTGACATGAGACATCTTTAACTGTCCATCTGAGTTTTCACAGCCTTCTTCGGCTGAAGACACCTTCCGTTTCTTGCTTCTTGGTGAAAAGGCCTCAAGCTCCATTTCCTCGAGTTCCTGTACAGCACTCGAAGAAGTTGACTTCTGGGACGCAAGCTGATGCAAACCACCCTCTTTGGTGCCGCAATCAGTCTGATCATGTAGAGGTGTGAAGGCTGTGAACTCATCAGAAACACCCTCTAATGCCTCGAGAATACTGAAGATGTCGTCAGGAGATTCTACTCCAGTTGACAAGAATTTTGTTTCGCCAAACTGCTCGGCGGAGGTGTCAAAGAACTCAGGTAACGAAGTAGACTCACCCACCATTTTGAACGTTGAGTAGGATGAAAAGAACAGAAAAGAAAAAGAATCGGCTGGTGTTAACTTTTTATTTAAACAAATAGGAAGGCTAGATTCATGGGAAAACACCCAGGGATAATAGTTTTGTTTGGATGTTTGTCAAGATCGAGGAACGAGAAATGCCAAAATCAGGAAATATTAATAGGCATCTGATTATGGATAGCGACTTATCTATCGACATCATCTTCTCTCTCTTGCATGATTTTCCTAATAGCTAGATGCGGTTTTTTGTAGTGCATGTAACTATAGCTTAATTAACTTTGAATAGATATTGTTTTACAAACATAATTAGACATGATATCTTTATCTCATAATTAACAAGGATCATGTTCACTATGATCATGCCGCGACTATTAGCCATGGGTAAACAAAACAACCCCAACTATAAAAGGTTATATATGCTCGTCCGTATTATGTTGTTCTACTTCTTCCCTGTGAACAACGCTGGAAACTCATGGAAATTTTTTGCCAAAGAGAAATTAAACGGCATCGACGCAAACAAAGAGATCCCTAATGGCCCAATCCTTATTGTTAAAGTACATTGAACAATAAAAAATGGTTAAAGAAAATAACTGCAAGCATATTTTAATTAATTTTGTAACAATTGCATATTAGAGCATCTATATTTTATTGAACTCTAAAGTGTTCAAGGGATTGATAATAGATCTAATATTTCACTTTTTATTCAACTTTTCTTTTTAACAACTACATTGCATTAAACCCAATAAAATTTAATAGATTTTTACATCATCATCATTATATTTTTAAACACAATTATAAATGGTCCTCATGGTTGATAAAATTGACCAATTATGGTCCTTATGACGAATTCTTTACACAGATGGTCCCTGTGGTTTCAAAATCTTGCAAAGACGGTCCTTTTGACTAACGACGTTAATTTTTTCAGTTAAGTCCTATGTGAAATGACATATTTGCCCTTCATGCATAAAGACGTTTTATGTAATATGTTTCTACCACAGGGACCATTTATGTAATTTTCTCTATTATTTATTATTTTTTTATTTATTTTAATTATATGTTTAAGGATTTAGATTTGTTTCAATTTATTGTTTAATATATATATATATATATATATATATATATATATATATATATATATATATATATACTAGCCGTCTACCCGCGCAAAGCGACGGGGCACGTGAGTTCTTTCGGTGATATGTTTCCATTACAAAATTGTTATGTTAAAAAAAAGTACATGTTGAAGACAATATAATCAAACTATGGTGTTATTTGTTACATCATGCATCAAATAACCAATAAAAAGCAACCAGTCAAGACGACACAAAATATTAATCGTGCAATACTTCTTTATACACCACATTTGCTGTATAAACCCCATCACCTTTTGAATTTTCGTTAGGCTTTACTAATACTTTTGTATTGCAACGTGAAACCCCTCTGGACAATGCAACATAAAGTTGTCCATGCGAGAATACTGGTTCTGGAAGATAGATACCTACATATGGAATTGTTTGTCCCTGAGCTTTATTGATTGTCATTGCAAAGCACAATCGAATAGGAAACTGTTTCCTCATTAGAGGATCGATGGTTGCTACTAATTGCTTGTAACTGGTATTGGTTTCATATCGATGGATGTGGATTCGCATATGAAATCAATTGTGTTCGCATCTATGAAATCAGTTCGCATATGACATCAATTGAGTTCGCATTTGGTTTTGTGGGTCAAAACAGTTCGCATAAGAAGTTCACGATTTGTTTGAGGTTAATTGATTTTGATTTCGCAAGCTTGGAGTCGGAGATCTGGATTGTGTTCGCATCTATAGAATGCGAGGAGAATTTAATGGTGATATTCAGTTCGCATTTGGTGACACAAGTACGTGGTTGATGATTTTTGGTTGGTTCGCATTTGAAATTAGTGGGTTTCGCATTTGGCTTCGTATCTGGGTTTCTCAAACAACTGAAATGCGAATATGAGACAATTGATTAATTTCTCAGTTAATGCGATGAAATGCGAATGAACTCAAAGACGGATGGATGCAAGATGCGAAGAATTTGAATGAAAATGCGAAGTTTTTAATGTATAAATGCGAATTGGGGAAGAAAGCTTAGAGTTTCGCATTTGGCACCTGATCTTTTCAAGAAATAATATAAGTGGTCCAACTTCGCAAAATGGGGTCATTTAATCAGAAAATCGATCATTCTTCAAATATGACATTTAATCAGAAAATCGATCTAAAAATGAGACATTTGGTGTTTATCGATTTTTCAGGGTCGACGGGTTGTATGAAAAGCGAAGGCTGAGTAATTGAAAATTAGAGGATCGATGGTTGTTGCTACTAATTGCTTGTAACTGGTATTGGTTTCATATCGATGGATGTGGATTCGCATATGAAATCAATTGTGTTCGCATCTATGAAATCAGTTCGCATATGACATCAATTGAGTTCGCATTTGGTTTTGTGGGTCAAAACAGTTCGCATAAGAAGTTCACGATTTGTTTGAGGTTAATTGATTTTGATTTCGCAAGCTTGGAGTCGGAGATCTGGATTGTGTTCGCATCTATGGAATGCGAGGAGAATTTAATGGTGATATTCAGTTCGCATTTGGTGACACAAGTACGTGGTTGATGATTTTTGGTTGGTTCGCATTTGAAATCAGTGGGTTTCGCATTTGGGTTCGTATCTGGGTTTCTCAAACAACTGAAATGCGAATATGAGACAACTGATTAATTTCTCAGTTAATGCGATGAAATGCGAATGAACTCAAAGACGGATGGATGCAAGATGCGAAGAATTTGAATGAAAATGCGAAGTTTTTAATGTATAAATGCGAATTGGGGAAGAAAGCTTAGAGTTTCGCATTTGGCACCTGATCTTTTCAAGAAATAATATAAGTGGTCCAACTTCGCAAAATGGGGTCATTTAATCAGAAAATCGATCATTCTTCAAATATGACATTTAATCAGAAAATCGATCTAAAAATGAGACATTTGGTGTTTATCGATTTTTCAGGGTCGACGGGTTGTATGAAAAGCGAAGGCTGAGTAATTGAAAATTAGAGGATCGATGGTTGTTGCTACTAATTGCTTGTAACTGGTATTGGTTTCATATCGATGGATGTGGATTCGCATATGAAATCAATTGTGTTCGCATCTATGAAATCAGTTCGCATATGACATCAATTGAGTTCGCATTTGGTTTTGTGGGTCAAAACAGTTCGCATAAGAAGTTCACGATTTGTTTGAGGTTAATTGATTTTGATTTCGCAAGCTTGGAGTCGGAGATCTGGATTGTGTTCGCATCTATGGAATGCGAGGAGAATTTAATGGTGATATTCAGTTCGCATTTGGTGACACAAGTACGTGGTTGATGATTTTTGGTTGGTTCGCATTTGAAATCAGTGGGTTTCGCATTTGGGTTCGTATCTGGGTTTCTCAAACAACTGAAATGCGAATATGAGACAACTGATTAATTTCTCAGTTAATGCGATGAAATGCGAATGAACTCAAAGACGGATGGATGCAAGATGCGAAGAATTTGAATGAAAATGCGAAGTTTTTAATGTATAAATGCGAATTGGGGAAGAAAGCTTAGAGTTTCGCATTTGGCACCTGATCTTTTCAAGAAATAATATAAGTGGTCCAACTTCGCAAAATGGGGTCATAAAAAGACAAAAGTGCAGAATTTTCATTTCGCATCCCTGTAGTCTTCGCAAAATGGAAAATTTTACCCGGTTTCGCATTTGGGGTAAATTTTTTTGAGAAATTGGAATATTTTCAAACTTTTTTTCTTAAAAAAAACACATTGTCTTCGTCTAAGAGAGGGAGAAAAACGATTAGGGTTTATAAGGGAAATACTTCATGGCAGTGGGATTTATAGCTGGGTTTATAAGGTGGAGAGAACAAACACACGTCTGCTATGAGATATTTTAATCAGCTGCAAATGCAACATTTAAAGGATATTTGTTGAAGCGTATTAGGATGAAAAGGTTTTAAATTTTGAATGACCATGAAATTAGGATTTTGCTGAGAAATATAAGGAATCAAAACAAATTTAAAATTTAATATTATTTTATTAATGGTTGTTTGTAATATTAGCTTAATCGTTTGTACGTCTTAAAAAAATAATATTATTATATTCAATCTATTTATAGAAATAGTTAGATTTCTTTTATAAGTAGTAAAGATATATATATATATATATATATATATATATATATATATATATATATATATATATATATATATATATATATATATATATATATATATATATATGCTAACATGTATTAACGTTTTGCTCAAACTATTTTTTCTAATCTTTTTGACATTTTCTTCAAGTAAATTTGTTAATGTTTTTTATTTGACGTTTTATTCGAATATTGTTTATTTATTTATTTTTTTTGATGTTATGAATACATTTTTCAACTATATAAGGTTGTATAATTATTATTTTTGTAAACTAATTTATTACCATTTTTTTATAAAAATGTGTAAAATGTTTGTTAAACGTGAGTATGATTAATATAGATTAGGTAGACATAAGCTAAGTTGAGACCGCCTCATAACGTTACCTAGAACGATCAGGTCATTTCACATTGGATTTAAATATAATTATCTCGAGTTATTATTTTTTTTGTTTTTAGCAGTGTTGTAAAAAATCATAACTCAAGGACCTCTAATCGGTTAGGTAGCATTTATGGATTAATCTGAGATTAATCGGGACCTAGTCGTAACACTGTTAAAAAAAATCAAAATAATTACATTTAAATCCAATGTGAAATGACCCGGTCGTTATCGGCAACGTTGTGAGGCGATCAGCGTAGCCTATGCCTACCAAATCTATATTAATCATATTCATGTTTAACAAACATTTTACACTTTTTTATAAAAAATGTTAATAATTTAGTTTACAAAAATAATAATTATACAACCTTATATAGTTAAATATTTGAATTAAAAAATAATAATTATATAACCTGATAAAAGAAAAAAAATGAAAACATAGGTGAAAGTGAATTAAGTTATGAATTATAATTACAATAGCCGTGAGATTTTTTAACAAATATAAACATACTATATGTTGAAAAATGTATTCGAACATAACGTCAATATATATATATATATATATATATATATATATATATATATATATATATATATATATATATATATATATATATATATATATATATATATATATATATATATATATATATATATTCAAATAAAACGTCAAAATAAAAAACATTAATAAATTTACTTGAAGAAAATGTCAAAAAGATTAAAAAAAAATAATTTGAGCAAAACGTTAAAAAATGTTAACATGCATGTATATATATATTAAACAATAAATTTAAACAAATCTAAATACTTAAATATATAATTAAAAAAATAAATAATAGAGCAAATTACATAAATGGTCCCTGTGGTAGAAACATATTACATAAAGCGTCCTTATGCATGAAGGGCAAATATGTCATTTCACATAAAACTTAACTGAAAAAGTTAACGCCGTTAGTCAAAAGGACCATCTTTGCAAGATTTTGAAACCATAAGGACCATCTGTGTAAAAAATTCGTCATAAGGACCATAATTGGTCGATTTTGTCAGCCATGAGGACCATTTATGTAATTTTGTCTAATAGATCTATATTTCACTTTTTATTCAACTTTTCCTTTTAACAACTACATTCCATTAAACCCAATAAAATTTAATAGATTTTTACATCATCATCATTATATTTTTAAACATAATTATAAATTCAAAATTAAAAGATATAATACTTAAAAATACAATAATTAAAAATTATGAAACATAATACCTTTAATACCTAAAAATATATTAATTAAAAAACACAAAACCTAAATAATATAATATTTAAAAAATATGATTAACTTTATTTATGATTTAATAAAAAAAAAATAATATAAAAAAATAATATGAAAATATGATTACAAATATTTGAAATTTAATTGAAAAAGAAAAATTTTCATTTCATTTAACCACTCAATGATAATACATCTATTTCATTTAACCATCATCAATGTCATCACCTACACATCATTAAACATCTATTCGATCATAATCATCATCCATTCAACTCCTATTAATCTCATTGTGGACGCCCTTATATCAGTAACTAGCTAGAAAACACACTTAAAAGTTTTTATACTGACTCACGATTGTGTGGCATCACATATTATCTAATGAAGATCAATAGACTCGCAAGTTATTGAAACTAAGTGCAAATTTTGAAATTAGTAACGAGTATTATCATTATAATCACATTCTAACATGTTGCACTTTTAGCTACAAGCTCTTACAACGATCATGATACTTCTATTGCTCGTTTCGATTATCTTTCACTTCAACTATATGGCTTAAGTCAGACGCTACATCGAACTTGGTTCTCTGAACCAGGTAACATACTTATCTTAGTCGGACTCAATTTATATGACCACTAAGGTTGTATTAACAATCATATTCTTCGTCATTACCGAAATGATGGTAACGACAAACATGAACAAAACAAAATCAATTACTAGTTCCTTGCTAACCTCGTGACTTTCCCTAATCCAAATGCAACTCCAGTGTTTTCGATAGTATAGGCCTCTATTACCTTTCACACCTACTCATACTCGTCCCAAGTATTGTCCTGCAGTTCTCCAAGTTATTATCACAAAAACAATTTTAACACATACAAATATGTCCAAACAATCATATAATTTTCTCTAGACTCTACTAGGATTTCTTCCATGCGTATCTTCGATCATCAATTCTGCTTCAACTCGGTTGATGATGGTAATGTAACACGATTGGATAACTTCATGGATTATACCAAAAATCTTTCTTTCTGCTAATCAAAAGTTTACTTCTCTCATACTAGACATATTATTTATTAGATGCATTCTAAAGGCAATATATCACTCTTACGATATCTTTCGATAGGTACCATTCAGTATCGCAAGCCTTCTCATTTCCTCCATTTACTCAATTCACTACAAGCCTTCACCATGAT
Organism: Lactuca saligna; assembly: GCF_052625555.1. Taxonomy (NCBI): domain Eukaryota; kingdom Viridiplantae; phylum Streptophyta; class Magnoliopsida; order Asterales; family Asteraceae; genus Lactuca; species Lactuca saligna. The sequence goes on from NC_136424.1 coordinate 5,859,627, forward strand.
GTTTGCACACCAAAGCAGTCATTTGGTGTATCGAAATGAGAATATAGATAGAGGAAGGTTTAGATGCGTATTCCTCCTTATTACTTCGAAAATTTATATGCCAGTTCTAATATCATAAATAAACATTTAGGAATCTGAACACATAAAAATTTTCAGATCCGTTCGGCAACAAACCATAGATTCGATCAAACGATAGCATAAATCATCACAAATTATTTAACCCATAAAAGCATCTTAGACATCTTCCTTAATTAAGCTAGTACTTGTGTCAATTCAGACGTACTTTCTAAAATATATTAGATACACTCCTCACGATCATCGCTTAGCATTCTAAGTTTAAGTCTAGCAATAAATTCTTATTTGTAGTTCGCTTAAACTAATGTTCGGATACCAACTGTGACATCCCCATTTTCACGGTCAGAAAAGACCGATTTTTGTTTATGCTTTATAAAAATCAGAGTACCTCTTTTAATAAAAATATTGCGGAATTTGTTCCCAGAAAAACATGATAAATACATTATCAAAGCATTTCTGAAGAAATGTATTTTTATCCATTTTAAAACATTTGGGATGTCATCAACAATATATAAACATAAGCATAAATAGAACTTACATTCATTTACACTAGTGATCTACATATCTTTTAAATCCCTCAGCATAAAGTAGTTTCATATAGACACCAGTGATACAAATAAGCTTGAGTGGGTTCGGGAAACCTGGTGAGTACATAGGGTTTTCAACTCACAATAATATAATTATTATGTTAAACATCAAACAATCAACCTAATTACTCATCCCCGTTATCTTCTTTACTCTTAAGGATCTACCATAAGATTAAGCTATTCCTCGTTCATTCATTCCTAAGGATTATCCTAAGGAATCGACACTAAGTCTGCATAGTCGCCAGAGTTTATCTCGTTTATATACAGTATCGTTTTCGAGAGTCCACTCGTAATACCTGTCAATGGGTTTTTAGAGTACATCGGGTGAACACATCGTTCACAACACTAAAGGTTGTGAGACAACTAGTGTTCCACTAGACTGTCTAGAATAGTCCGTGGTTGTCATCCATACTCTGCTAGATAACGGGGCCATCACTTGGGTCATCGTTTTGGCTCATCGCTTTGCACCATATTTTATCACTCATATACGAAGGTAGGGTCCGTTTGGTATACGAAGTATACTGTTTGGAAATCCCACTTTAAAAACCTCACTAAATTGCAGCCTAGACATCATTCCCATAAGTAGATCAATCAGTATAACGACTTTGAATAAATGATAAATCTTATTTATAAGTTCATAATAATGATATTATATTTAAATATAAGATATAATTAAAATAGGGTAGGTGTAGCTCACTTACAACGGGTTTTATTAAAAACCGGGCTTCGCTGGAGCAGCATTTCCGAGCCGAAAAGCTCTTTTTCTCGGAGCCGTCGGGAGCTCCAGGGCTTCCTTCTCGTGCTAGGGAGGTACCCTAGGCTTTGGGGATTTGGGGGAGTTAGAGAGAAGTTAGAGAGAGAAAGAAAGGCTTATGGTGTGAAGAAAATATGAATGATTCATCCTTTATTTATAGGGATTTTATCGTAGAGTAGCCCCTAAGTTTTGTCCGTATCTTCCACGTACAAGCTCCGTTTTGTACGTTCATGTAACACCTGTGTTTCTGGGCCTGTCATTAATGTCGATATAATAGTCTAGGTTAACCTTTGTAACCCGTTTTGAAATAATAGAAGTGTATTATTTGAGTATTATGTGTTTTGTGCTTAATTGCTTAATTATGTGGTACGATTAATTAAGAATAAAAATAAGCATCAAAATTTAAGTATAAAATAAACTTGATATCTTTGGATAATGTTGTAGTAGTTGAAACAAGGTTTCCGAAGACATAAAGAATGCCGAAATCCGAGTTATAACGAAGAAGTTATGACCTGTCGAAGTTTCGCGACAGAACCGGCAACGTTAAATGAGGTAAAAAGTGAAATTTACGTTAGAGCGATATTTAGCCTTAGTGATCTAAATGAGAATCGAAGATCTCGTTGTTAGTATCTAAGCAATAAAAAGTTAGGCGAGAACGGACGTCAAACAGAGAAGTTATGAATTTATAACGAAATTTTCTGTCCCGGCCTATTAAAGATAAATAAAAAAATAAATTCAAAATTAGCCGACGGAGTCTAAACGAAAATTGTAGAGAGTAGTCTCACCTTCACGTGGATATAAAGAACGTCGAAAACGGAGTTCGTATGAAGAAGATATGAATTTTCGAAGTTTAGTAAATAATTAATAATTAAATTTAATTATTAAATCCCGGTATTATCCGAAGGCGAGTCATCAGACTCATCTGAAGTACGCCCCACGTACACCGGGGTATGTCGACGCTCGCACTCAAGTTCTTCGGTACGTAAGCAATGACGTTTCGGAGTAGTACGCCCCGCGTACTCCGAGGCTCCAGCCTCCTATAAATAGGATACGAGGGCAGCCGGCTCCTTTGCTATTTTTCTCTCTTCTCTCTCCCGTTTTGCATCGATTTGCGTGCCAGAAGTACCCCGAAGCCCCGGTAATATTCCCGAGTCCCAAAGCAAGTCCCGAGATCCCGAGAAGTGCGGTTTCCGAGCCAAAGCTCTGCCCGCAAGAAGTTCGATTTTTGTAGAGATCTTCCAGATATGCTGAACATTACTACTTCTACAAGCCGTAGTGTTGTCCGATCATCTTCTGATCAAGTGAGTGTGTAGTTACTTTCTTCTAACGCATAATTATAAAGTATTTTATACGAAATACGTGTTATGTGTATAATTTTGTTGTTATGTGTGTGAATGTATATTCACTCTCTTCAATCTCATAGATCTGATTTGTTTTCTATGAAATACGTGTTATGTGGGTGTGCCTCATCTGTTATGTGGAATATATATTGAATGAAAATGCTATACAGGTTTTAAACTATGTATAAAAATATATATTTTTATCTACTAATATGTTGGGTAGAACATGGGTACATAGTTGGTGTGTAATAAACAGATGAGAGGCCTCGATGTTGTTGTTGTTAACCTTGTTATTCAGCGGAGTATGGATAACGACCACAAACTCCTTCTAGACAGTCTCGTGGAACGCTAGCAGGTTCATAACCTGTAGGTGTTGTGAACGATGTGTTCACCGGTGTACTCTATCCCCCTCATGGTTGCCTTTAGGATATCTATTGTTGAGGAAACCCCTTAGCAGTAATGTTCGTCCTAATGAAAATCCTATATTAGGTCCCTTGAGATAGATGTTGTTTTAGGGACGTAAAGTGAGGGTAACGGGAATGGGTAATCGGGATAGTGATTCGTTGGTGAAATTAAATATAATTTATTTATTGTGGGTTGAAAACCCTATATGCTCACCAGGCTCCCAAGCCTGACCCACTCAGTTTTATTTGTATTACAGGAAGTGGCGCAAGGGCGTAAGATGGATGAATCATCGAGTTGTTTTGTTTACAAGTCTGTATATATATATTTGTTGAATGACTTGTAATGTTATCATTTATGCTTTATGGTCTGTATCGGAACATGACACCCCGAGTTTTAATCATATAATGAAAATGCATCTCTTGATGAAATGCTTTGATAAATATTATTTTATCATGTTTTGTTTTGGGAACAAATTCCACAACACTTTTAAATCAAAAGGATTTACTCTGACATTATTTTAAAAAGCATAAATGAAATCGGTCTTTTCTGGCCATGATTTTGGGGATGTTACAGTTGGTATCAGAGCATTAGTTTAAGTGAACTAGGAATTTGTAGGATTTCTAGACTTAAACATAGAATGCTAAGTGGAATTTTGAGATGTGTGTCTGTTGGATTTTAGACACGAGCACTAGTTTATTTTTAGAAAAGTTGCCTAAAATGCTTTTATGTGCTAAATGTTATATGTTGCCATATATGATATTATTTGTTCGGATCTACGGTTTGTTGCCAACCGGATCTGAAGGTTTATGTTTTTAGGATTCTAAGCGTATGTATATGATATTAGAACTAGCATGTAATCGTTTCAGAGTGATAAGGATGATTTGAAATCTATCATGAATGAAGATCTAAATTTCACCTTCTTCGGTGTGTAGATCAAAAATGGTGAGAACAAGGAGTGGCGTTGGAAACGCGGATGAGAACACGAATCAACCACCAGTGATTGAGCAAGCACCTGTTGTAGCAGCAGCACCAGAACCAATAACGATGGCTGGGGTGCAAGCCATGCTTCGGGCTATGTTAGCTGAACAAAAGGAGGAGATGCGACAGATGTTGCATAATAATAGGGACGAACCTATCATACCTATTGAGGAACCTGAATTGATTCCTGAGCAATCGGAGGAAGGGAACAATAGTCGCATTATAAGTCAAGTTGGGACTCAAGAAGAACAAAGGAACAATCCGGAAAGGAGAAACAACAAGGATGGGCGAATGTACAAGAACTTCTTGGGTGCCAAGCCGTCAAGTCTTTCTGGGAGCCCAAAGCCTGTTGAAATAATGGATTGGATCTCCGAAATGGAGATGATATTTGAAAGTTGCAACTGTAGCAACAAACAGAAGACTATCTTTGCAGTTAGACAACTGAAGACTAGAGTATTGAGTTGGTGGAAGTTGTTGGCGGATACTATGCCACGAGGGGAAGCCCTGAAAATGTCATGGGAGGAGTTCTTGGAACAACTAAGGGTGCAGTATTGTTCAGAGATAGATCTGATTGATCTGAACAATGAGTTCCAAGACTTGAAGAAGGGGAGGATGAGCGTAGACGACTATGCTACGACATTCACTGAGAAAATGAAATTATTTCCGTACCTAGTGCCAACGGAACTCTCCAAGATTGAGAGGTTTGCTAATGGACTGCCTGCCGACTTTGGTCCGATGGTCAAGATGGCAACTACTCTAAAAACAGTTGTTCGTGCAGCTAAGAATGTGGAGGCCCAGCAGAAGGAAAAGGGTCTGGAAAGGATAGAAGTTGGTGAAAAGAGGAAGTTCGATGGAACTTCAGGGTCCAATAAGAAAAAAAGTTCTCGAAGTCTGGTTCGAGGGGAAGTGAAGGCGAAGCGAAATGGTGCGACAAATGTAAGAAGAAGCATCATGGAAAATGTGAGGTAGTGGCCACATGCTACAAGTGTGGAAAGCCAGGTCACTATGCCAATGAATGTACCCTCACTAAGAAAGTTTGTTATGGTTGTGGTGAGGAGGGACACATGTCGAGGGACTGCCCAAAGAAGAAGGAGGTAGCTAGACCCAACATTCCGCCAAAGCCAAAGGCGAGAGCATTCCAGATGACATTGGAAGCCGCTAAAGATGAAGCTGATGTCGCTTCAGGTACCTTTCTCGTAAACAAATTGCCTGCCCAAATTTTATTTGATTCTGGAGCCAACTACTCCTTTATATCGCATGAATTTGGTAGAAAACTAGCTTGGCCTGCTGATAGACTAAATAATGCTTTATTAGTCGAAGTTGCTAGTGGCAAGTTTGTACCTGTTAGACATCGTATGAAAAACATCTTAATCGATCTGAATGGGAATAAGTTCCACGAGGAATTATTGCCCATCGAACTTAACGGTATCGACATCGTTTTGGGAATGGATTGGCTTAGCGCCAATGATGCCGAGATTTTGTGCAAGAAGAAGATAGTGAAAGTGAACCCGCCTGGGAAGGAATCGTTATGGTGTATGGGGACAAACGCCGAGTGAATTCTGGAATCATTTCCCTAATGAAAGCCAGAAAGTGTTTGACCAAGGGATGTACATCATATTTAGCATTCGTGATTGATGCTAAGAAGGAAAAGAAGGTAATGCAGAGTATTCCAGTGGTGTGTGATTATCCGAAAGTATTTCCCGAAGATCTTCCTGGATTACCACCTGATAGACAAGTGGAGTTCAGAATTGACTTGTTACCAGGAACCACGCCAATAGCAAAAGCACCTTATCGATTAGCACCGACGGAGATGAAGGAGTTGATGATGCAACTTCAGGAGTTATTGGATAAAGGTTTCATTAGACCTAGTTCATCACCCTTGGGAGCTCTGGTGTTATTCGTGAAGAAGAAAGATGGAAGTATGAGAATGTGCATCGATTACCGAGAGCTGAATAAGGCAACAATAAAGAATAGATATCCGTTGCCGAGGATTGATGACCTATTCGATCAACTACAAGGTTCGAGCTATTTCTCGAAGATCGACCTAAGGTCAGGATATCATCAGCTGAAAGTAAGAGAGCAGGATATAGAGAAGACTGCATTCAGAACTAGATATGGACACTACGCGTTCTTGGTTATGTCGTTTGGACTAACCAATGCTCCAGCAGCATTCATGGATTTAATGAACAGAGTTTGTAATCCATTCCTTGATAAATCTATGATAGTGCTCATAGATGACATTCTGATTTACTCGAAAAGCCAGGAGGAGCATGGCAGACACTTGCGAGAAGTGTTAGAAGTCTTGAAGAAGGAGAAGTTGTATGCTAAGTTCTCCAAATGTGATTTTTGGATTCGTGAAGTCCAATTCTTGGGTCACGTGGTCAACCAAGAAGGGATAATGGTTGATCCAGCGAAGATCGAATCTGTGATGAAGTGGGAACAACCGAAAAGTCCCACAGAGATCCGAAGCTTTTTGGGATTAGCCGGATATTACCGAAGGTTTATCCAAGGTTTTTCTTCGATCGCTAGTCCATTAACAGCTTTGAACCACAAAGGAGCTACTTATGCTTGGAGTGAGAAGCATAAAGAAGCATTCGAGAAGCTAAAGAAGAAACTATGCGAGGCACCGATACTTTCTCTACCCGATGGAGTTGAAGACTTCGCTGTTTATAGCGGTGTGTATGGTGTTGGATTGGGTTGTGTTTTGACCCAAAGAGATAAGGTGATCGCGTATGCGTCTCGACAGCTGAAAGAGCATGAAAAGAACTACCCAACTCATGATTTGGAGTTGGCAGCGGTAGTTTTCACTCTGAAGATATGGAGGCATTACCTCTATGGCACGAAGTGCAAACTTTTCACTGATCATAAGAGTCTCCAATATCTCTTCAATCAGAAAGAGTTAAATATGAGGCAACGACACTGGCTAGAGTTACTCAAGGACTACGACTGTGAGATACTTTACCATCCCGGTAAAGCTAATGTTGTTGCTGATGCTCTCAGTCGGAAAGTCAATGTTGAGTGGAAAAGGCCAAGAGCGTTGAGAATTGAAGTTGTCTCGACTATTTTGGAAAGTATAAAGAAAGCTCAAAGTGAAGCTTCTGAGAAGAATGACCGAAAGGAGGAATGTTTGGGCAAAACGTTGGTGTTCGGTGTAAACAGTCATGGACTGAAGGTGTTCCAGGATCGGATTTGGATACCTAAGACATGAGGATTTAGAGATCTTCTGATGGAAGAAGCTCACAAGACCATGTACTCGATTCATCCCAGTGGCACTAAAATGTATAGGGACCTGAAACCCTACTACTGGTGGCCGACGATGAAGCTTGACATTGCGAAGTATGTGGCTGAGTGTGTGACATGTGCGAGAGTAAAGACACAACATCAGAAACCGTACGGGAGTTTAGAACCATTGCCTGTACCTATGGGTAAGTGGGAAGACATTGCTATGGATTTTGTCACTAAACTGCCCAGAACAAAGAATGGTCACGACATGATTTGGGTGGTCATTGATCGATTCACTAAGAGTGCGCATTTCATAGCAGCCAAGGAGAAATGGTCTATGGAGAAGCTTGCAAATTCTTACGTGAAGGAAATTGTGAGGCTTCATGGTGTTCCGTTAACGATTGTATCGGATCGTGATAGCCGTTTCACCTCGAGGTTTTGGAAAAGTCTACAAGAGGAATTGGGTACCAAGTTGTGTTTAAGTACAGCTTACCATCCGCAGACTGATGGCTAGAGCGAACGAACGATACAAACGCTTGAAGATATGCTAAGAGCTTGTACCTTGGAATTCCTAGGTAACTGGGACTAACATTTACCGTTGGTAGAATTTTCCTATAATAATAGTTTCCACTCGAGCATTAAGATGGCACCTTACCAAGCTTTGTATGGACAGAAGTGTCGTATGTCGTCTTGTTGGCTTGAGGCTGGGGAAAAGCAGTTTATGGGACCGGAGATGGTTCATCAAACTGCTGAAAAGTTGAAAATAATTAAGGAAAGAATGTTAGCAGCTCAGGATCATCAAAAGAGCTATGCTGACAAAAAGCGAAGACCGATGACTTTTGAAGTTGGAGATTCGGTTTTGCTTAAAGTCTCGCCGTGGAAGGGACTTATAAGATTTGGTAAAAGGGGAAAATTAAGTCCATGGTTTATTGGACCGTTTAAAGTTCTTCAAAGGATTGGGAACCAAGCTTACAAGCTCGAACTACCAGAAGAACTGAATGGAATTCATAACACTTTTCATGTGTGTTATTTATGGAAGTTCATGGGGGAAGTTCCCGACATGATTCCACTTTCGTAGTTGAGAATCGATGAGAACAAAAGGTTGATTGAAGAACCAGAGGCAATTGTTGACCGAAAGACTAAGAAGTTGCGACGCAAGATGGTCGAGTTAGTGCTTGTCCGATGGAAACACACGAATGGGCCGAATCTCACCTGGGAGACGGAGAGTGACATGATGGGTCGCTATCCGCATTTGTTTGTTGATGTGTGATTCCGGGGATGGAATCATTCTAAGGTGGAGAGAATTGCAACGCCTGTGTTTCTGGGCTTGTCATTAATGTCGATATAATAGTCTAGGTTAACCTTTGTAACCCGTTTTGAAATAATAAAAGTGTATTATTTGAGTATTATGTGTTTTGTGCTTAATTGCTTAATTATGTGGTATGATTAATTAAGAATAAAATTAAGCATCAAAATTTAAGTATAAAATAAACTTGATATCTTTGGATAATGTTGTAGTAGTTGAAACAAGGTTTCCGAAGATATAAAGAATGCCGAAATCCGAGTTATAACGAAGAAGTTATGACCTGTCGAAGTTTCGCGACAGAACCGGCAACGCTAAATGAGGTAAAAAGTGAAATTTACGTTAGAGCGATATTTAGCCTTAGTGATCTAAACGAGAATCGAAGATCTCGTTGTTAGTATCTAAGCGATAAAAAGTTAGGCGAGAACGGACGTCAAACAAAGAAGTTATGAATTTATAACGAAATTTTCTGTCCCGGCCTATTAAAAATAAATTAAAAAAATAAAGTCAAAATTAGCCGACAGAGTCTAAACGAAAATTGTAGAGAGTAGTCTCACCTTCACGTGGATATAAAGAACGTCGAAAACGGAGTTCGTATGAAGAAGATATGAATTTTCGAAGTTTAGTAAATAATTAATAATTAAATTCAATTATTAAATCCCGGTATTATCCGAAGGCGAGTCATCGGACTAATCCGAAGTACGCCCCGCATACACCGAGGTATGTCGACACTCGCACTCAAGTTCTTCGGTACGTAAGCAATGATGTTTCGGAGCAGTACGCCCCGCGTAAGGCAATACGCCCCGCGTACTCCGAGGCTCCAGCCTCCTATAAATAGGATGCGAGGGCAACCGGCTCCTTTTCTATTTTTCTCTCTTCTCTCTCTCGTTTTGCATTGATGTGTTTGTTAACCTTGTTATTCAGCGGAGTATGGATAACGACCACAGACTCCTTCTAGACAGCCTCGTGGAACGCTAGCAGGTTCATAACCTGTAGGTGTTGTGAATGATGTGTTCACCAGTGTACTCTATCCCCCTCGTGGTTGCCTTTAGGATATCTATTGTTGAGGAAACCCCTTAGCACTAATGCCTGTCCCGGTGAAAATCCTAGATTAGGTCCCTTGAGATAGATGTTGTTTTAGGGACGTAAAGTGAGGGTAACGGGAATGGGTAATCGGGATAGTGATTCGTTGGTGAAATTAAATATAATTTATTTATTGTGGGTTGAAAACCCTATATGCTCACCAGGCTCCCAAGCCTGACCCACTCAGTTTTATTTGTATTACAGGAAGTGGTGCAAGGACGTAAGATGGATGAATAATCGAGTTGTTTTGTTTACAAGTCTGTATATGTATATATATTTGTTGAATGACTTGTAATGTTATCGTTTATGCTTTATGGTATGTATCGGAACATGACACCCCGAGTTTTAATCATATAATGAAAATGCATCTCTTGATGAAATGCTTTGATAAATATTATTATATCATGTTTTGTTTTGGGAACAAATGCCGCAACACTTTTAAATCAAAAGGATTTACTCTGAAATTATTTTAAAAAGCATAAATGAAATCGGTCTTTTCTGGCCGTGATTTTGGGGATGTCACAGTTCATTATATCCACGATTTGGTATTTATGAGTACTATAACTTTCATTTAGACCCCGTCAGCTCATTCTCATTCTATCTCAGATTTACAAAATTGTATCGAATTAGTCGAACTTGAAGAGTATAGACTAAGTTTCATCCATATCTTTAACATACGAGCTCTATTATCGACGTTATTTATATCAACACATTGGTATTTACGAGTACTACAACTTTCATTTAGACCCTGTCGGCTAATTCTCATTCAATCTCAGATTTACAAAACTGTATCGAATTCGCCGCGTTTGAAGAGTAGAGACTAAGCTTCGTCCATATCTTTCGCATACGAGCTCCGTTTTCGACTATATTTTTATCGTTTAACTCCTATTAATGATATCTTCATTTCTTGTTTAGATTATTTTGGTGAAAAATCGACCGATCTAAAATTCAAATTTCCAAGTTGTGTACTATTATGCTAAATCTTAGAAAAATCTTAACTTCCTCATACGAAATCAGATTTGGACGTTCTTTTTATGCACACTCTTGTTTTAACATATACTACGAATTTTGTTTAGATCGCTAAGTCAAGAAAGTATGTTATCGTAGATTCATTTTTTTTACGATTCTCGGTGTCGTGTCGGTTTTGCCGTAAAACTCCGACGAGTCATAACTTCTTCGTTATAACTCGAATTTCGGCGTTCTTTATATGTATGGAACCGTTGAGACATATTCTACAACTTGGTTAATATTATTTATTCTAAATAATCTTTTGTTAAAAAGTTGTTTTCGACACTTATTGCCTCTAATTTGACAAAACTGAATCTGCGGGTGTTACATACTTGCTAATGAAAATTATTATTTCCATGAAATAAATCATTTGCAATTTAATTATAAGATTTTTATCGAATATTTATTAAAATCAATTTCTAATAAATAATCAATTGTATCAAGTTGTTGTTAGTGTGACCCTTAGGATCATATGTTAATTAGCAATATCACTTTAATATGACTCTTTAGCATACTAGATCTTTCATTCTCCCTCTTGTGCACGACTCATACTCCCTCTGTCCCAAATTGATAGTCCACTTTTGACTTTTGAAGTTTTTTGTTCTTTAACTTTGACCTTAAATATTTTTATTTGTGTTATATATTACTTGATAAAACTTATAACAATGAAAAAACATTTAAAATACAATCCATTCATATATTTTGCATCAAGTATTATCTATCAAAAAAAAGATATTTAATGTCAAAGTTAAAGAAAAAAGACTTCAAAAGTCAAAAGTGGACTACCAATTTGGGACGGAGATAGTATTAGACTGATATAGACAGTGGTGAACGCCTAGCAACATTTCACTGCCCCGATCAACATACGACTTTGTGTCATTCTATCAACGCCCAATTCCCAAAAAGCTCAAAGCTACAGTTGTTGTATAAGGTAAGTTTATCAGTTATCCCTCTGCTATAGACATCATGTTGAACATGTGATTCGGATCGCGATCAATCTCATTCGTTGTTCAACTTTTGGTAAGGCTCCTTAGATCTCTAACTCTCAACACATAAGAGGAACAAATCCCATCTTGGCTTCATAAAACTCTTGCATAGTTCATAGCATACCTGAAAATGGCTTTTATAACTGCTCGTTTATGGAACAACATTTGACCATATCAAGAATAGTACTCCCTACACTTAAGTCCCAGTATGTGTAACACCCGGGTTTCAGTGCTAAGCATTTTTGACAATTTAATAGTTTAGGTCAACTATTGTAATTCTTTTTGAAGTAATAAAGATGAAATATTTGAGTATTATGTGAATTATGTGTATTGATGTGCTTATTATTTAACTATAAATGTATAATTAATAAAGAATAAAAATAAGCATCAAAATTAAAGTATGAGATAAGCTCGATATCTTTATATAAAGTTGTAGCGGTCAAAACAAGGATTCCGGGGATATAGAGAACGCCAAAATCCGAGTTATAACGAAGAAGTTATGGCTCGCCGAAGTTTTACGGCAAAACCGGCACGGCACCGGGAGACATTAATAGTGAATTTACGATGAAGGAGTTTTTAGCCTTAGTGATCTAAACCAAATTTGTAGTATATGTTAAACTGAGAACATCCATAAAAAGAACGTCCAAATCTGACTTCGTATGAGGAAGTTATGTTTTTTCTAAGATTCGACTTAACAGTGCACGACCTGAAACTCGAATTTTAGTTCGAGCGGTTTTTGGCTTACGCGACCTAAATGAGAGTTGAAGATCTCACTAATAGGAAATCAACGTTAAAAAGATAGACGAAAACAGAGTCCGTATGTAGAAGTTATGAAAAACGGATGTCATATGTGAAAGTTACGGATTTTAGAAGTCGGAAGTATGCTGTGCGAAAATGGGTGATGTGGCACAATCTTGGCCATTGCTTTCTCCCCAAGGCTTGCCACCAGATGGTGACACGTGGCACCAAGTTCAGCCACATTTCACTGTGTAAATACCACCTCTCCCACCCTCATTTTCTTCACACCTTTTTCATTCTTTCTTCTCTTTACTCTCTCTTTCTCTCTCTATAACCTCTCTCTAACCCCAAAATCCCCCGAAAAGCCTAGGGAGCCTCCCTAGCATGAGGTGGAAGCCACGGAGTGCTCGACAACTCTGAGAAGAAGAGCTTTTCAGCTCAGAAACGCTGCTCCAAGCAAAAGTCTGGTTTTCTATAAAACCCGCTGTAAGTGAGCTACGCCTACGCTATTTTTAATATAGTTTTTATTTAACTATAGTAACGTTATTAGGAACTTATAATAAATACTTGGGCTATTATTATGGGTTATATAAGTATTTTTTTTAACGCTTATATAATAGTAATAATATCTAGACTATTAATTAGTCTCGGCGAATAATAGACTAAACTGTAGTGGTAATAATACTAGGTTTCGTCGAAGGAAATTCTTTTTAAGAAGCGAAGCGCTGTCTGAGTTTGGAATCACCACCTTTTTAGGTGAGTGCATAGTTGCTTTCATCTTACACATAGATATGAAGTATTTTATATATTACGTGCTATGTGTGCATATTATCTGTATATTTGCTATCTATGTTGGATGAATGTTTTTATACAAGTTTTAAATGATTTAAACATTATATGTATTTTATATCTACAAAAATGTTAGAGTAAAACATGGGTAGATGTAATAAGACGATGTGTGATAAAATGATGAGAGGCCTCGATGTTGTTGTTGTTGATCTAGTCATCTAGCGGAGTATAGATGACGACCACGGACTATTCTAGACAGTCCAGTGGAACGCTGGCAGGCTCGCAACCTGTAGGTGTTTGTGAACGATGTGTTCACCGGTGTACTCCATCCCCCTCATGGTTTCCTTTAGGACATTTATTGCTGAGGAACCCCCTTAGCAGTAGTGTCCATCCCGATGATGATCCTTAGGATAGGACCCTTATGATAGGTGTTTAGGGACATAATGTGAGGATAACGGAAACGGGTAATCGGGTTATTGTTGGTCGATGAAATTAATAAACTTATTTATTGTGGGTTTAAAACCATATGTGCTCACCAGGCTCCCAAGCCTGACCCACTCAGTTTTATGTATTACAGGTGGTGGCGCTCGAGCATAGTTGTGATGTGTTGGGATGAGGGATTACGGATATAAGTCTGTAGATATCAAATAATGTAGTAAGGCTTATATTGTATTGTTTATACTTATGTACTGTATCGAACATGACATCCCGAGTCTTTTAATGAAATACATTTCTAAGGAAATACTTTTGATAACTTTTTATAATATTACTGTTTTGGGATAAATTCCGCAACTCTTTTATTAAAAGGTTACTCTGATTTTGAAATAAAGTATAAACAAAACCGGTCTTTTATGGCTGTGATTTTGGGGATGTCACAGTTGGTATCATAGCATTAGTTTAAGCGAACTAGGAATTTGTAGGATTTCTAGACTTAAACTTAGAATGCTAAGCGATGATTGTGAGGTGTGAGCACTAGCTTATTTTAGGAATTGTGCCTAAAATGCTTTTATGTGATAAATGCTTTGTGCCTGATATGCTGTTAATTGTTCGGATCTATGGTCTGTTGCCGACCGGATCTGGAAACCTTATGTGTTTAGGATTCTAAACGTACGACTACGATATTAGAACTAGCATGTAAACGTTTCGGGGAGATAAGGATGATTTGAACATCAGTCCTAAATAAAGATCGAAATTCACCTTATTCGGTGTATAGATCAAGATGGCAAGGACCCTTAGCGGAAACGTGAATGTAAATGGGAACATAAACCAACCCCCAGTGATCAAGCAAATACCAGTTGTGGAAGCCGCTGTCGGGCCAATAACGATGTTCGGAGTGCAAGTGATGATCCAGGCAATGTTGGATCGTCAAATGGAGGAAACTAGGCGTTTGCTCCAGCAAAATCGAGAGGAAGCGACCATACAGATCGAACAGCCTGAGTTGAATGAAGGGCAGACTGAGGAGGGAAACTACAGTGGGACTGTTTGTCAAGCCAACTCACCGATAGTTAGGAAAAACCACCAGGATGGAGGAAACGATGGATGTGGATGCAAACAAAAGGATTTCATCCAAACCACCGAGTCTATCTGGAAGCCTGATGCCAGTGGAAGTCATGAACTAGATCTCTGAGTTGGAGACGATGTTTGAGAGTTGCGAGTGTAGCAACAGGTAGAAGACCGCTCTCGCGGTTCTCCTGTTGAAATCTGGAGTACTAAGCTGGTGGAAGCTATTTACTGATTCAATGCCCAAAGGTGAAGCAAGCAAGATGTCGTGGGAGGATTTTCTAGTACAGTTGAAGATGCAATACTACTCTGAGCAGGATCTTCTAGAGATCAACAATGAGTTCCAGAATCTGAAGAAGGGAAGAATGAGCGTTACTGAATATGCTGCAAGCTTTACTGAGAAAATGAAGCTTGTTCCTCACCTCGTCCCAACTGAACTCTCCAAGGTTAACAAATTTGCCCTCGGATTACCAGCGGACTTCGGTCCAATGGTCAAGCAAACTACCACTCTGAAAGCCGCCATCTGGGCTTCTAAGAATGTGGAGACCCAGATACAAGAGAAGGGTCTAGAGAGCGGAAGTGGGAGAGAAAAGGAAATTTGATGGATCCTTGAGGTTTGGTAAGAAGGGTAGATTCTCGAAGTTTGGTTCGAGAGGAGGAGGACCAGAAGCGAAGTGGTGCGACAAGTGCAAGAAGAAGCACTCTGGAAAGTGTGACGGAGGGGTCACTTGTTTCAAATGTGGAAAGCATGGGCACTATGCCAACAAATGCACATTCACTAAGAAGGTCTGTTATGAGTGCAACGAGGAGGGGCACATTTGAAAGGATTGCCCGAAAAAGAAGGAGGCGGGAAGACCCAACATACCACCGAAGCCGAAGGCGAGAGCCTTCCAAATGACGCTCGAGGCTGCAAAGGAGGCAGCAGACGTCGCTTCAGGTACCTTTCTTGTAAATGGTTTGCCTACAAATATACTATTTGATTCCGGAGCCAACTACTCCTTTGTATCGCATAAATTTGGTGGGAAATTAGCATTACCTATAGAAAAACTTGATAATGCCTTGATTGTAGAAGTTACCAATGGAAAATTCATACCTGTTAGTAATCGTATTAGGAACATCGTCATTGACATAAACGGATACGAATTCCACAAAGAACTATTACCCATAGAGTTAAACGGTTTCGACATTGTTTTGGGTATGGATTGGCTTAGCACCAACGATGCTGAGATTCAATGCAGAAAGAAGATAGTAAGGGTGAACCCACCCGGAAAAGAATCATTTATGGTGTACGAGGACAAACGCCGAGTGAATTCTGGAATCATCACCTTGATGAAAGCCAGAAAATGTTTGTCCAAAGGATGTGCATCATACTTGGCATTCGTAATCGATGCTAAGAAGGAAAAGAAAGAGGTGCAAAATATACCAGTTGTGTGCGATTATCTGGAAGTCTTTCCCGAAGATCTTCCCGGATTACCACCTGATAGGCAAGTGGAGTTTCGGATAGACTTGTTACTAGGTACAACACCGATAGCAAAGGCACCTTACCGATTAGCACCGACGGAGATGAAGGAGCTTATGATGCAACTTCAGGAGCTGTTGGACAACGGTTTCATTTGACCTAGTTCATCACCCTAGGGAGCTCTGGTGTTATTCGTAAAGAAGAAGGACGGAAGCATGAGAATGTGTATAGACTACCGAGAGCTGAACAAGGCAACGGTAAAGAACAAGTATCCATTGTTGAGGATTGATGACCTATTCGATCAGCTGCAAGGTTCGAGCTACTTCTCAAATATCGATCTTAGGTCAGGATATCATCAGTTGAAGGCAAGAGAGCAGGATATTGAGAAAACTGCATTTAGAACAAGATATGGACACTACGAGTTCTTGGTTATGTCATTTGGACAAACCAATGCTCCTGCAGCATTCATGGATTTGATGAACAGGGTTTGTAAACCATTCCTCGATAAATATGTGATAGTGTTCATCGACGACATTCTGATCTACTTGAAGACCCAAGGGGAGTGCTCAACGGATCCGAGAAGAATAGCTTTTCGGCTCGGAAACGCTCCTCCAAGCAAAGTCTTGTTTTCTATAAAACCCACTGTAAGTGAGCTACGCCTACGCTATTTTTAATATAGTTTTTATTTAATTATAGTAACATTATTAGAAACTTATAATAAATACTTGGGCTATTATTATGGGTTATATAAGTATTTTTTTTAAAGCTTATATAATAGTAATAATAGCTAGACTATTAATTAGTCTCGGCGAATAATAAACTAAAATCTAGTGGTAATAATACTAGGTTTCGTCGAAGGAAATTCTTTTTAAGAAGTGAAGCGCTGTCTAAGTTCGGAATCACCACCTTTTCAGGTGAGTGCATAGTTTCTTTCATCTTACACATTGATATGAAGTATTTTATATATTACGTGCTATGTGTGCATATTATCTGTATACTTGCTATCTATGCTAGATGAATGTTTTTATACAAGTTTTAAATGATTTAAACTATATATGTATTTTATATCTACAAAAATGTTGGGGTAAAACATGGGTAGATGTAATAAGACGATGTGTGATAAAATGATGAGAGGCCTCGATGTTGTTGTTGTTGATCCGGTCATCTAGCGGAGTATAGATGATGACCACGGACTATTCTAGACAGTCCAGTGGAACGCTGGTAGGCTCGCAACCTGTAGGTGTTTGTGAACGATGTGTTCACTGGTGTACTCCATCCCCCTCATGGTTGCCTTTAGGACATTTATTTCTGAGGAACCCCCTTAGCATTAGTGTCCATCCCGATGATGATCCTTAGGATAGGTCCCTTATGATAGGTGTTTAGGGACGTAATGTGAGGATAACGGGAATGGGTAATCTGGTTATTGTTGGTCGATGAAATTAATAAACTTATTTATTGTGGGTTGAAAACCCTATGTGCTCATTAGACTCCCAAGCCTGACCCGCTCAGTTTTATGTATTACAGGTGGTGGCGCTCGAGCATAGTTGTGATGTGTTGGGATGAGGGATTACGGATATAGGCCTGTAGATATGAAATAATGTAGTAAGGCTTATATTTTATTATTTATACTTATGTACTGTATCGAACATGACATCCCGAGTCTTTTAATGAAATACGTTTCTAAGGAAATGCTTATGATAACTCTTTATAATATTATTGTTTTGGGATAAATTCCACAACTCTTTTATTAAAAGGTTACTCTGATTTTGAAATAAAGTATAAAAAAACCGGTCTTTTCTAGCCGTGATTTTGAGGATGTCACACTATGTAACCTATAATCATAGAAATTGAAAAAGAAACTTGATGACAATTCTTCACTAACCTATAATCAAAATGTTTTTCTTGAAAAAGAAGAACGAGAAAGATAGTCCAAGCAAAACATTGATGTTTGGAGAGTCACATTCAAGATTGAGTAATACATACAAATCACATATAAAGGTGAAATGAGAAATTGAATATAAAGAAAGAATAGAAAAGCTTCATTTGTTTTGGTTAAAAGAAAAAAAAACATATTACAATTACCATCGATGCGACATAACTCATTTCTTCAAATCATTATATATAGATCGTGAATGCTTCAACTATATGAAAACTTTTGAATCATAATATCTTCAACCAAATGACGACTTTTTATAAGAAAAATATACTAATATAACTACATATATAATGAAGGTGAAAGGGTGTGGGGGTTTGAAATGCATGAGGTGTTGAACTTATAGAGTGTGTGATTTTCTTGAAATGAGATTATGTGTGATTAATTACTTTGAAGGTAAAAGGGTGTGGGGGTTTCAAACGCATGAGGTGTTGGCAAATTTTTATGAATGTTTCAAATACATGAGATTCAAGAAAAAATGTTATATATATATATATATATATATATATATATATATATATATATATATATATATATATATATATAGGTTTAGGTTCATTTGAGAACACCTATATTTTGTGAGACCGTGAGACGCATTTTTTTAATTTATTTTTTATTTTTTAGTTAATTCATGTTCCGAAAATAATATTTAAAATTTTTTTTTTTAATTTTTCCATTTATTTTGCATTTTAAAATTATTTTTAGAATATGTACAGTGTAATATTCTATTAGAATATTACACGTATTTTTCAAAAAAAATAGATTTTTTTTAATTTTTTTTAGTTAATTCAAGTTCCGAAAATAATATTTAAAAAAAAGAATTTTTAGATATTTCCATTTATTTTGCATTTTAAAATTATTTTTTAGAATATGTCAGTGTAATATTCTATTTAGAATATTTCACGTATTTTTCAAAAAAAAAAACGGAATTTTTTTTTATTTTTTATATATATTTTTTATTTTTTTTAGTTAATTCAAGTTCCGAAAATAATATTTAAAAAAAGAATTTTTTGATTTTTCCATTTATTTTGCATTTTAAAATTATTTTTAGATTTGGTCTCACAAAATTAGAATGGTCTCAAATGAATCTGAACCAATATATATATATATATATATATATATATATATATATATATATATATATATATATATATATATATATATATATATATATATATATATATATATATATATATATATACCCGTGTTGCATTCAAACGGAATTTTTTCTTTTTTAAGGTGAGAGGGCAAATTAAATGAAATTCACGCGCTTCAAGCGATTTGGGGATTTATGCGAATTTAAATTCATATATTTCCACTTGGGGAATGTTTTATTTATTCTTAACCTTGCACCCACTTGAGTGGTACCATGAAGTCCCCTTGTATTTTAAACTCAAAATTAATATGAGCAGTTAAAGAAAAATAATCAAAACTCTTATACATTTACATTTAAAATCTTATATATATATATATATATATATATATATATATATATATATATATATATATATATATATATCATATAACAAAAATAGTATATATTCATTTAGCTTTAGAGGTGAGTATTTGGATTGGACCAACCTGAATCGGATCGTGCCAACTCTTGGACCGAACCGATTTCAAAGAATATTATGAACTGTGGACCAAACCGGATTAGAGTCACCGGGTCCAGGTCCATATCCGGGTCTAGATTCGAGTTTTCTAGTTCTTGGACCTTTTTGGATATGTACAAATTTACACACACACTTGCGCACGCACACACACACACACACAGACACACACACACACACACACACACATATATATATATATATATATATATATATATTATAATTTGTTAAAACACGTTTTTGGATTTGATACAACTCAGTAAAACGAATATTTTGTTGGATTTGATACGTTATAATTTGGTAAAATGAATACTTTTTTATTGTTTTATTACGGACAATCGTAAAAATGAATATATTTTCGTTTCACATGCTATTTAAACCGGTCAAATTTTGATTGTTTATATTGTATACCATTTATTTCTAAATTCATCTACAAACTCTAAATTGCACATTGAAAAAAAAATCATGACAATTCGACTTTAAATAAATAAGATATGCTTGTTTAAAAAATTTTACAGAACACAAAAATTTTAATTTGTTGTTGAAAAACTGAAATATTTCAGCTTTGGTTATTCATATTTGAAGGATTGTAGCTCATCAAATATAACGCCAAAAATAACATAACTATAGTTTAGAATCATCTACAAGTTCCAAATTACATGATAGAAAAAAAAACATGTCAATTCGATTTAAAACGAATGAGATATTTTTGTTTAAAGAATTTCATAGAATACAAAAGTTTAAATTTATTGTTAAAAAGCTGAAATATTTCGGTTTTGATATCTCATCTTTGAAGGATTGTAACTCATCGAATATAACACCGAAAACAACAAAATTATAGTCTAAAATCATCTACAAACTATAAATTACATGTATAAAATTGCATGTCAATACGACTTAAACGAATAAGATATGTTTGTTTGAATAATTTTATAGAATGTAAAAGTTTAAATTTCTATCTGAAAAGCTGAAATATTTTAGCTTTCATATCTCATGTTTAAATGATTATAACTCATCGAATATAACACAAAAAACAACAAAATTATGGTCTAAAATCATCTTCAAAATCTAGATTACACGTTACAAAAAACCGCATATTAAACCGACTTCAAACGAATGAAATATGCTTGTTTAAATAATTTCACATAATACAATTTTTTTTTTAAAAGTAAGCTTGTCAAAAACCGGTTTTTACCTAGAACCGGCCGGACCTGAGCGATAAAAAAAACGGATCAGTTTTTCTTAAATCCTAGAACCGAGATGGGATCCTAAAAAATGGTCGAGTCGGGTTCACTGGTCTGTTCCGGTCCAAATGTCCAAATGCTCACCCCTTTTGAACTCATAATATTAATTATGGATTTCAAAATTTTCAATATAAACATAATAATGACTATTAAAAAATGATCTAACTTATACCAATTGACGTCTCTAAAAATAATTTTTTACATAATTTTTTGATAAAATATGTCGACGATTCTTCCCTAAAGGTTGGGGAAAAAGATTGACGTATGATTCTAGTATGAACTTTTTGGGGGTACCAAGAACAATCTTTTATGAGTGGACCCTCCCTTGCGATGGAATACGGTCAGTAGAGTGAGCAAAAACCGCACCGCATCTAAAATTAACCGCATAAACTGCAACCGATAAACCGCAACCGCAATAAAAACCGATGGTGAAGTTTTCTGTTTTTCAAAAACCGTAAATTTGTGGTGCAGTGCGGTTATTAGTTTTCAAAACCGCAAAAAAACTACACCGCACCGTATATATTATATACAATTTTTTTTATTTATTAATATATTAAATATTAAAAATAAAACAAGTTTCATGGATGAAAGAATGATAAAATACTTGAAAACAAAATTGTTGGTTTTTTGTTATGTTTAACTTTGATAAATGGTGAAATTTGACAATTGTAACACATTTATTATTAATTACTATTTATTTGATGTTTTTAAGATATTAGTTGTTCGTGATTTAAGTGTCTTAAAACCATTTAAGTTCTAAACTGTGGTTAAAAACCACACAAAATAACCACACCAAATCTATGTTGTTAATAACCGCAATAAAAAATAAAAAAAAATAAAAAAAAAAACAACTGCACCGCAAAAATAGCGGCCTAACCGCACCGAAAAAATAACCGCACCAAGCGGTTCTAAAAATAGATTAACCGCATTTGCGGTTAGTGATGAGATTTTAGCTAATAACCACATCAAACCGCATCGCACTCGCCCCTAACGGTCAGTCATTATGAGCCTACCAAGTTGATGTTTGTACATTATTAGCTGTTTAACAATCATCATACCATCGAACTTCTTCTATTTAGAAGGGACATGAAGAGGGTTCACTAACTTCGCATATGTCCAGTCATAACAATCTAAATGATAGGATTTGATGATCATCACAGAAAAATCAATGGTGAGTCTATAACACAAAATCAGTAAAACTTGAACCCTCAACCTTTGACTGGGGAAGCTTTCCACAAACAGCTAATCCTAATGAACAATAAAACTGGTAAAAGGTTTGTTATATGGAGAAAATTATCAAATCATCACTTAATTTTAGTTTGGGACTTATTCACAAATTATGGTAAAATAATAGAACTTTAATGGAAATCGGTAAGTAATGAAACCGGTAAACCTGGAAAAAAAATAATCAAATCATCATTTTTATCGGTAATTCATGCTTTTTCTTAAATAATTTTATAGCTTTGGACTTTTTCGTAAATTATAATAATATTAAAACTTTTCTGAAGATTTTCCTAAATTAAATTAGTCTAATTTAGCTTTATCTTTTGATTTATTTTGTATCCTTATCATAATATCGATGTGTTTAATCTACTACCGATGAAATGAACTCACATATACTTTCACATAAAAGTTAAAATATAAATTACGACAAATTAACTCAAGATTTATGTTATATTAGAGTTATAAGATCAAATGCTACAAAACTCCAGATTATTGGTTTAATTAATCTTTATTTTCCTTAACTCAATACATGTTCATACCATTTGCATTTGATACGTTTGGTTTCCTTGCACCAATATATATTCGTAGCTAATCAGAGACAGATTGCTAGGGATTACTGACAGAAATTTCTAGGCTACTTTAACTCTCAGTTCTACTCGATAAATCAAGATACATCCCTTGCTAATTTTCAGTTCTCTCCCATATTTTATATTCACTGATTTTCAATTCCCTCTCAATATTTTTGTAACATCCAAATCTGGCACGTATCACAATATTGTCCGCTTTGGGTTCCCGGCATGAAAACTTCCCAAGGGGTCACCCATCCCTGGATTGCTCTCGCCCGGGCATGCTTAACTGCAGAGTTCTTTTAAGATCTCCTGCCCTCATGGCTTTAAAACGCGGTGTGACAATGAAGGTATACACACCGCTTTATAAGTAATTATTTTTGTTCTCCTTCTAAGCCGATGTAAGATCAGGTGCAACCCACCTTCACCCCCATTATAGGTTTCGACATCCATGTTGAACATATCGACCCATTCCCTAACTCTGATACCATTTGTAACATCCCCCTCTAGTACGTATCATAATATTGTACGCTTTGGGATCCCGACACGAAAACTTCCCAGGGGGTCACCCATTCATGGATTTGCTCTAGCACGGGCACGCTTAACTACAGAGTTCTAATGGGATATGCTGCCCTCACGACTTTAAAACGCGCTGTGACAAGGAAGGTATCCACACCCCTTTATGAGGAACTGAGTTGTTCTCCTTCCGAGCTGATGTAGGATCAGGTGCAACCCACCTTCACGAACACAGGCTCCCACTGGCACAAATTATGATGTAGGCTCGACTACTTAGGCCGACCTTAGATTAGCACCCTTCCAAAGTGCAATGGAAGTCACTAGCCAAGGCCATGGGCCATCTTGACAACCCATTGACCACATCCGATAAAATTGGAACGATACAGAGAATATTAGCATGGCCCCTGCGCAAGGATGACACGCACAAATCGAGAAATGCTATCAGAGCTGGGCGCGAGTCGATGTGTTCGACAGGGACTTCGAACCCTATAATGGGGGTGAAGGTGGGTTACACCTGATCCCATATCGGCTTGGAAGGAGAACGCAACATTTCCTCATAAGGGGTGTGGATACCTTCCTTGACACAACGCGTTTAAAAGTCGTGAGTGCAGCAGATCCCATAAGAACTCTACAGTTAAGCGTGCCCAGACGAGAGCAATCCAGAGATGGGTGACCCCTTGGGAAGTTTTTGTATAGGGATCCCAAAGCAGACAATATTGTGATACGTGCCATAGGGGGATGTTACAATTTTAGTTCCCCCGATGCCTCCCTTCCAAGTTATCATAATAGACTATTTTACCCTAATTTCAACCCACCACCCCACCCAAAATCGCCGATTCATTCACCCTCATCCCCAACATCATCGATTCATGAATCTAGGTATGTTTTCGACATTCACTTTCAAGAGTGCTATAATATATATGTCTAAATATACACATTCACTGATGAAGTTCCAATCAGAAACGAGTTTAGGGTACGACGTCAGAGCAACTATTTTCACACCCCCAACATCACCGATTCTGACCACCACCTACCCATCACCGTCGATTTACGACTTTAGGTACATGATCAAATTTTCTTTGACGCAACGATTGGTTTCTCTTTCAGGTGTCGGGAATGTACCAAGCCCTCTATGCCCCAAATCAGACATTCACTTAACCTAAATATGAATTTTGATTGTTGAAGTTATGATATTAACAGGTTTAAAGAAAAAGGGGATGAGAAATTATTTCAATACTTTCAAGAAGAAACACGAAACAATTTTGGGCAGGTAAGGAGTACACCTTCAAATTTCTTTTTTATGGATTTTTATATTTGACTTAATCTGGATAGATTTGTCGTTATGTTATTGTTAATTGTTGGAATAAATATTGGCATTTGGTGCCCGCTAATGCTTTTATATTAGTTTTACATGTATAAATATAAATGTTGATTGTTAATGTTTTGATATTAAACATGTTTAGAAGAACAGGGATTGATAAATTATTTCAAAATCTTCAAGAATAAACAAGAAACGAGAAACAAAGAAGGGCATGTCAGGAGGCACACCTTCAAATTTCTTTTTTTTTGTGTATTTATACATCTGAGTTAATTTGGACAAATTTTCCCTTATGTTATTGTTAATTGTTCGACTTAATATTGGTACTTGGTACCCACTTATTCTTTTATATTAGTTTTAAATGAATAAAAATGTGTTGGACATCTTTTTCCTTGTAGAAAATGTTGAAATGAAGATTGGTATTTGGTACCCATTGTGCAAGGAACAAATATGCCTTAAAATGGCGTTGTTGGCTATAAATATTTGAGGATCGGTTGCATGTTAACAATAAATACATTTTGTATAGCATAAAAAGGGTAAAAGTAAACCACAAAGAGGATCATATGCATGTTCAGGTAAATGTCAAGGCTAAGCATGTAGGAAATATCTGGAGCTGCTATATGAACATATTTGCTAGAATAATCATGTGTTCGTCAAGTTTCGGATCATGAGAGAAACTACCATTGTTTTTACATGATTGTATTGCACTTACTGAGGTAATTAGTTTAATTGTTGTTTTGATTTTTAGGAATTTGCTCCATTTAAAATTAGTTTGTTATTGCATGATTTCAGGTGACTGAAAAGTATAAAACAGGAAAGGCTAAGTCATTTTATTACCTTAATCAAACAAATTGTTTTGAATTTAGTGGAGTGGATTAGGCTAAAGAGTATATTGCTACAAGAAGGCTATGGATGTCATTGGTATCTCTTCTAATGAGCAGGTACTAATATATTTTATTATTTTTTTTATAAAGTTGCTTGATTAAAAAAAACATTAAGTAAATATTTGTTTCTTGCTCTGCCACCAAGTAAACTTTATTATTTATGATTTTTTTGGGTTGATGGAAGTCTGGTTGTTCTTTTATGCTTACTACAAAACATACATACATAAAATCTCATATACATAGAAATACAAACACAAACATTATACTTTGAAAGACTACACATTTATATCATTCTACACTCAAAGTGTAATACTTTAAGAAAACAAAATGAAAACTTATGTAAAACATTTTATAAACAACCAAGTCTTCAGTAGTTTGTTTACCTTTTAAAATCAATCTAGTTTTAAAGGATGAAGGATGAGCTTATTGAAAGTACACGTTGTTACAAATTGTTTGTTTTGTATGTTATTTTTGATCGAATTCATGAGGAGATAAAGGATGAGCGTAGGGTGGAACATGAAGAAATGGAGGCAAAAAAACAAGAAACTATCAAGATTTATAACGATATACACACTTGATTTACCCAAGGAAGTAACCTACCCAACTAATTAGATTTTCACACTTAATTTTTGTAATTTGGTTTCGGTACTTTGAAATCAATTTAGACTTTGACGTTAAATTTTAGAGATTTAGATTCAATAACTTGAAAGTGATTTGGTTTCAATACTCTGAAATAAATATTAATCTTCATTTTCCTAGTCAAATATTAATATTTAATTTAGTAGTTGAATTTTAATTTTAGTTTATTATAAATATTAAATTTATTTTGTAAATTACAGTTATAGATTTAGAACAACAAAACTAACGATAAAACTGACAATCAACGATGGAAATACGAAGGAATCTGCTGGTTATATGAGTTTTCCTGAAAAATGAATATCTAGCTAAATAACTCATCAACAACGGATTAACGACATACATCGGTGACGAATTATCGACATAATCCAGAGTTTCCTTGAGCAGTTTGTGTCATCGTTAATCCGTCGCTAATCCTTTGCTTACAATTAGCGACAAGGGTTTTTCGACTACCAAATTCCGTCGCTGATTGCCTTCAATGACGGATTAGCGACGAAATTGTCCGTCGTTGATACCTTTGTTTCTAGTAGTTTACAACGGATCATGCATAGCAATGTTATATCCCTTGTCGCTGATACATTTGTTTCTAGTAGTTGACAACAGATCATGCATAGTAATGTTATATCCCTTAAATCTATGGATGTAGTTTTTAAATTAATTGGTTTTACCATACAAAAAGGTTTAGCGTCGCAACTTGTTGTCCGTTTGTCTTCTCATTCGTTGTACGATTATAATTAAAATGTATTAATTAACTTAAAAATTTTCCTTAACTGTTCTGAAAATTATCGTTATAGCCTTATAGGAACTAAAATGATCAAACCATAAAGTGTATACTAGATGAGACATGGATACATAACATTAAATGATTGGCGTCTGAAATGGATGGATGATTCTACGTTCATATTTTGTTACTTAGCTTATAAATACCATAAAAATCCCACCTACTGTCCGTCGATCCTCCGATCTGGCCATCTTTCAAAATTAATTTAATTAGCTTCCCATATCACTTCCCAAGCTAGCTAGATTGTTAAGGTAGAATGAGAAGCTACATTAGTTTAATGTTTAATTGATTTGTCAGCCTGTGAGTATCCTAATGATTTCAGAATAAATCTCAAATCTAATAGTATAAAACTCAAATATGCTATAAATTTATGAGTAAATAAAGGTCTAAATAAATGATAAATCAAATTTTAAACTAGATAATCAGGTTTCTTATATGATTATAATATTATAAGATATGCTTTAAATATTGGTTTTGAATATGTTTTTAAAATAAAGATGATCAAAAGATAATTTTTTGTACACGCGTCATTGCCCGGACGTAAAAATCCAAAGTTCAAATGGTTATTAAAAAACGGATGAAAGTAAGCGATGCATGGAATGGTTCATGATGCATGAGTTGACACGGAGTACCATGCATGCATATACAGCGGACGATATCTTCAGCCTATTTCAGTTTGTTAAAGGTCTGCCGGAGATCAAGCGCATCTCTGCAATTTCCGGTGGAGTTACGAGGGTGGGCGTCCGTATTGCCACCCGCCAAGTCTCTGCAATTTGTCTGCCGCCCTCAGCAGCCATCTGTCTTTGAATTCAATGATGGAGGGACCTTCCTGCGTTCAATGCGCATCAGACCACGGTATCTCCGTGCCTTCCCTGTTCCCTCATGTTCCTCATTAATTAATTACATTTCTCAATTTTCAAGACCTTTAAATTCACTTATTATATATATATATATATATATATATATATATATATATATATATATATATATATATATATATATATATATATATATATATATATATATATATAGAGAGAGAGAGAGAGAGAGAGAGAGAGAGAGAGGTGGGTTCAATTGAGAAAATAAAAAATGTTGAGAATTGGGGGATCATTCTCAGCCACTCATTTAATTAGACTTTAAACATAATGGACACGGTGACAAATTTGTAAATATAATATAATAGTTTTTAATCACAAATACGAACAGTTGAAATTCATTCGTTTTTTGCTCTTTCAATCCAACATTCAATTATGTTTGAATACGAACATATCTTCAACATCTACGATTAATTATACTTCCAGCATCATTAGAACAACATCATCGATAATTAACAAAAAAATCAATTTGTATTATTCATTCAACATTGTTCATTAAATAAAACATCGAAATTAAGGTTAGAAAAAGATCAAATCATTTTTTGTTTGAAATTTTCATATATTTCTCTACCAATCTACTATTTTGTAAGATTTAAGTGGTCAAAGTATCATATTTATCACATTTTTAAAAAGTTTAACTTGTATGCACTCTAACTGTTTGATGAAATGTATAAACTAAATTACCACGTTATATTCACATATGAATATGTTTTCTCATCTAAATGAATATGTGATTATTAAAACACAAAACAAATATGCAAGTTTGTATGATATTCATATGTAATAACATATAAAAATTATATATATTTCTGAAAACACATTGTAATATTCATATATGAATATACTGTACAATATTCACATATGAATATATCAACTATTATTAATAAGTGAATATACGATCTAATATTCACAAGTGAATATATTATGTATTATTTTCATGTGATATACCATGTAATACTATATAATATTCACATATGAAAATAGCATATAATATTCATAAGTGAATATATCATCTAACATTGACAAGTGAATATACTATGTAATATTGATATATTCACAAGTAAATGCATCGTTTAATATTTAAATATAATATAATATGTTTAGTATATGTTATATTCATATATGAATGATACTTAAATTGTAAAAAAAAAAAAAAATTAATCATAGTTTTTATTCATAAGTGAATAACGAATGTACTGTATTAAAAACCAGATTCATTTTTATTCACTTATGAATAACAATAGCTGAAAATATAAAAAAAATAAATTTTTTATTTTATCCTAAAACTATATCAATATGGATGTCTATTTGTAGAGAATAAAAAATCATGAATTTTGGTATATTTAAAAATCATTTTTCGATAAAAATAGCTTCTTAAAAATAAAAAAACTATGTTTTTGTATATATTAAGGTAATGTTTAGCATAGTTTAAGGAAACATGTTTTGTTGGAAAACACATGTGCATTCCTTTCCCATTTCCGCCGGTGCGTTGGAGCTTTTTGCGGTAAAAATAAATGATTGACTAAGAATGATTCCCCATTCTCAACCTTTTTTTCTCAATTGAACCCTCCTATATATATATATATATATATATATATATATATATATATATATATATATATATATATATATATATATATATATATATATATATATATAGACACACACACACACTTAGGTTATTGTGTTCTAACTAATTATTGTATGGATATAGTAATGATTGTGAACCAATCACTTTAGTTATATTAAGAAAGGGATTAATATGTATTATTGAATAAAAAATAATTAAAAAATATCATCTAATTTCATTACAAGGGTATTTTAGTCGATTAATATAAATTTATATAAAAAAAATAAAAAAATAAAAAAAAAATAAAAAAAACTTTTTGTATTTTAGGAAATAATCAATTCTCTTTACTTTAAAAATCTGGTTTTTTTCTAAATTAATTTAATTTCAAAGTTTGTAAGCATAATTGATTTTATTTTGTCAAAATGTTATTTTTTTGTAAAAATATTCTATGAAAATGTTCTGTTAGAATCTTATTGCAGAATAACAAAATTCTTGAACCCCCTGTTGAATAATAACAACATTTTTATAAAATCCATACATACTTTTACAGAATATTCTAATAGAATGTCATAAAAAATCAATAAAGTTATTAACAAATAGCATTCTTAAATATACAATACTTGAACAAATACACTTGATCTCCTTGAATGGTCAAAATAGTCGACTTGATTCAAACTATTCTTACGAAAATGTGATGTATAATCATAACAATGTAATTTTTGGTAGAATACACTTGTTCTTGAACTCGATTCCAAGTCTTTCTCATATATGTGTTTGTATGTTCTTGAACTTGATTCAATGTCAATGACAACCTCTTCAAAGCCTACTACAAGAATTTTATCATCAAATTTAATTCTTTTAGAATTTTATAAATATAAAAAGCAATATATATAGCTTAATCTAAAAGAATATTTCTAATATAATTGACAAATTTTCAAGATCAAAATACTTTTTGAGATTGACTTTATGTATATTCTAACAGAGTGGTCAACTAACATATTTATTAAAAACGTAAACAATATATCACAAAGAATGCATCCAAAAAGCTCAATATTGTAACGACCCAAATTTCCAAATAAAATTTTCATTTTTAATTAATCAAAACATTCTCATAAAATATGAAATATCAATGACAACTGTTTTCAAAATCCATAACATCAATGTTTTATTTCAAATATTAGAGTGTCCCCATATAAAATGTCGGAGAGTACACGTCGTGTGATCAAACCTTGCCCTTGACTTTAGGCTCTACAGTATCTGAAACAATCAACAAACTGTAAGCTAATGTTTAGTGAGTTCCCCAAAGTATACCCCTCATAATCCATATAATCCATATCAATCACATAAGCAACATAAGCCATGTATATAAACATATAAGGATGCCATGGAAACCTACCAAGGTCTTACTTCGGGTGCCACTGGAACCCCCACGTGGTCTTAACCCACTGCTATGGGAACCCCCATATGGTCTTAACTGTCTGCAATAGGAACCCCCACATAGTCTTCCCTGACACAAAAATATCATACAAACTAAACATACAACATACCTCTGTCACATTCTTCTTGGTCAGGCGGGTCAAAGGCACCGCAATCTTGGAGAAATCTTGAATGAATCTCCGATAGTACCCCGCTAGACCCAAGAAGCTACGAATCTCAGATGCATTCTTTGGTACTTCCCACCGCATCACTGCCTCAATCTTGGCTGGATCAACCAAAATACCCTCTTGGTTGATGATGTGCCCCAAAAATTGCACCTCTCGTAACCAGAAATCACACTTCGAGAACTTGGCATAAAGCCTTTCCATCCTCAGTGTCTCCAATACCTCTCTTGGATGTTACTCCTGCTGCTCCTTGGTCATACAATAGACCAAGATATCATTAATAAACATGATCGCTGACTCATCCAACATCGACCTACACAGACTGTTCATGAGATCCATGAATGTTGCTGGGGCATTGGTGAGCCCGAATGCCATCACCACAAACTCGTAGTGCCCGTACCGGGTCCTAAAAGCTATCTTTGTTATATCATCATCCTGAATCCTTATTTGATGGTATCCTGACCAAAGATTAATCTTGGAAAACCAAGATGCACCCTGTAGGTGGTCAAACAAATCATCGATCCTCAGGAGCGGATACCGGTTTTTAACCGTTAACTTGTTCAGCTCCTGATAATCAATACACATACTGTGTGATCCGTCTTTGTTTTTCACAAACAGGATCGGTGATTCCCACAGGGAACTACTCAGACGAATAAAACCTCGATCTTGCAGCTCCTGAAGCTACATATACAGCTCCTGCATCAAGGGCGGAGCTAGCCGATACGGTGCCTTGGCTATCGAAGCAACACTCGGCACTATATCAATACGAAACTCTACTTGCCTCTCGGGAGGCACCCCTCACAACTCTTCGGGAAAAACGTCCCAAAAATCTCGTACAAACGATACACTATCCAAATCTATCATGCGTTCAACCCTCATATCTGCGATGTATGCTAAAAATCCCGAACAACCCCGATGGAGAAGTCTCGTGGCCCTCGCAGCTGAATAGAGAGTTGACCCCTGTGAGGCCCTCTCCCCATGAATAACCAGTTCTCCCCAACTTGGGGTTCAAACTCTCACCAGCTGGCGCTCCCAGTCTATTATGGTCCCAGTGGCCCCCAACCAGTCCATCCCGACAATCACCTTCATCCCTCATAGCGATATTGGAACCAAATCAACACGGAACGTCTCCCTGAACACGTTCTGGATGCATTCTTGATATACCCTCGCTACACTCACTATGCGGTCATCTGCAATCTCGACCACCTGTGGGGAATCCAAAGTCCTTGAAGAATCCTTAAACTTCTTGCTGAGCGCAAGAGACACAAATGATCGGGTAGCCCCTAAATAAAAAATAACATGTGCTGAAATACCATTGACCAAGAAGGTCCCTATACAAGTGCACATATATGAATATAAGCATGTCAAACAAATAAATATCAAGTAGGCTAAATAAATTACGTACTAGCCACGATGTTTGGCGCTGCTCGAGGCTCCTCTATGGTCAACTAAAATGTATGGCTCTTCACCGTAGGAGTATCCACCTTGGTAGGGCGGCCATACGTGATCCTCATCATGGCGGGCGCAGACGCTACCACCGCACCTCCCCCTCCCCACAACCTTGGACAACAGTGGAAACAAATCAATCCCTTTTTAGGGAAATCCCTGCTCACGTGGCCTGGTTGGCCACAGGTATAGCATATGGGGTTGTCACCCGACAAACTCCACTGTGCGATCTCCCACATTTGGCACACCGGCCATGACCCTAATGGCCCCTACCAGAAGAATCATAGGTCTTAGTCTTTTTTAGCCTGACCTACAGCTTCTTGAGCCTACTCTGGCTTCCTCTTGGTGCGGAACTCCGACTCCATCTCCCGCTCGCGAGCCTTCTCCACCATCTCATTTAGGGTTTTGCACCCTGAGAAGTTCACAAAATCATAGATATCATCCCTCAGCATGGAACTATACCTCATCCTCCTCAAATCATTATTAACAACATACTGCGGGATCAATAACGCACGTTCCCGAAACTTGGCTATGATCTCTGCCACAGTCTCGGTGGTCTGCTGGAGCTCCTAAAACTCCCTCACTAATAGTTTCACCTTAATAGATGGTGTAAACTCTAGATCAAAGTGTCTGACAAACTCTGCCCATGTCATCTCGGCCATACTGGCTGCTCCCACCTGGTGGGTCACCTCCTCACACCAATCCCTGGCCCAATCCCTCAACATATACGAAGCAACCGCACCTTTGCCGCCTCCGGGCAAGAGCTCACGCGTTGGGCATTCTCCATGTTTGTCACCGAGCATCGACTAACAACAGAGTCCTGGACCCCAAAGAACTCAGGTGCTCCACACGCCGTGAACTCCCGAAATGAGGGAGTTCGGACCTGGACCTGGCCGGCAACAATCTCGATTCGAAAGGACCTGATCCGCTCCTCCATGATCTCCATCAACCCTTCCTTGATTGTCCTAAAAATTACTGGGGTAGCGTCAAGGATGCCTCTCGTCACCTCGGCTGCAATAAGCTTGCAGAGCCTCCCATCAATAGGCCCGGTATCGTAGCCCGATCCTGATCCTCCTACTATGTGTCATGTCACCACCATTATGATCTGAAATACCATAAGACAGAATGACAAATATATTCAAAAGGGGATCCTTCCATATCGGTTCTCCTTAGAGCTTCCAAATCTAACATTAGTTTGAGTACAAGTCATGTGCTTTTAGTAGTACGAGCCCAAAACTACCTTCCACACCTACCTATACCTTCCCCAAGGCTCTACCTAATAACTGTATTTCGTCCCAAACAAAACATATCTCACAGACTACCGCATAACTCAAATCCTAGGCTACCCTAATATTTTCTCAATCCAATCAAACCAGAACTCAAACTAATCATAACAGATTGCCTTATGCATGAAAATTATACATAGAATAGGATCAAATAGACTTTTGAATAACAAACTCTACCCTAAGACCACAACCAGGAAAGGAACATGAAATAAGGCAAAATCATTCATTATGAGGCTATAAGACCCTAACTGTATACAGTTTTGAAAGCATACACAAAGCAAGATTCATATGATTATTATAAACCAAATATCAGTATAGCATGGCTAACATATTAGGGAACTACTTACTTGGGCTCGATCGATCACACGCATTGCACTTTCCCCTTTTTCCATTTTTAAGAAGTTGTTAACTTTTGATTTTTGAAAACAATTTTACCGTTTCCTTAGTTTGAGTCCTGACACACCTGAGAGTGTGCTCGAATCCCTCAAACCAAGGCTCTGATACCAAATTGTAACGACCCAAATTTCCAAATAAAATTTTCATTTTTAATTAATCAAAACATTCCCATAAAATATGAAATATCAATGACAACTATTTTCAAAATCCATAACATCAACATTTTATTTCAAATATCAGAGTTTCCCTATATAAAATGTCAGAGAGTGCACGCGATCCATCAAACCTTGCCCTTTTCCTTAGGCTTTGAAGTACCTGAAACAATCAACAAACTGTAACCTAACGCTTAGTGAGTTCCCAGAGCATACCCCACATAATCCATATAACCATATAATCCATATCAAGAAAATAAGCAACATAAGCCATGCATATAAACATATAAGGATGCCATGGAAACCTTCCAAGGTCTTACTCCGGGTGCCACTGGAACCCCCACGTGGTCTTAACTGTCTGCCATGGGAACCCCCACATAGTCTTCCATAACACATAAATATCATACAACTAAACATACAACACACTAGAATGCCATGGAAACCCTCCAAGGTCTTACACTGAATGTCTTGGGAACCCCTGCATGGTCTAAGTCTACTGCTATTGCCCCCCAGGGTCTTCCATACAAGTATTACAAACATAACTATCATATCACATATCACACAATCAACTAGCATTCCACATAACACATAATGGGAGAGCCTTGGTGCCTTCAATCCATTGGTATAGCGATGAGACTCACCTCTGTGTGCTGAATCCAAAAGCTGCTCTCCAAACAGTCTGTAAACACCCGTGCTGAACAAGAATACAATTAACCAAAGGTTAGGGTTTAACATAATCCAGTTAAAGGAACCACGCCCCAAGTCCTTTCTAAATGACCCAAAAGTCCCCCATTGCTAATGGGCCCAAATTCCATGTCCAAAAATCATTAATGGGCGACATAGCCCAATAAATCCCAACCATAACAATCATGGCTCAAAACAGATAATTTGGCCCACTAACTCACAACATGACCATGCCCAATGACTGATTAGGGCCCAAAGGGCTTACAAGCCCAAAACAAGACCAAACCCATCTGATTGCATACGCCCTGCATACTACTCCTGTTCGCTTAGCATACTAAGTCCCTAAGTTGTACGTGTAACGTCCGTAGATCCGGGCTAGTCAATTTAGAGGCAATAAGTAAAAATATTATTTATAATAAATAGTCTTAAAAAATTTGTAGAATATGTCTCAAGGTTTTTGTACATATAAAGAACACCGAAATCCGAGTTATAACGAGGAAGTTATGGCCTGTCGAAGTTTTACGATAAAACCGATACGGCACCGGGAAACGTAAATAGTGAATTTATGATAGAGCGACTTTTAGCCTTAGCTATATAAACAAAAGTCGTAGAAAATGTTAAACCGAGAGTGTCCATAAAAAGAATGCCCAAATTTGACTTCGTATGAGGAAGTTATGATTTTTCTAAGATTTGGCATAGCGGTGCATGGCTCGAAACTCGAATTCTAGTTCGATCGGTTTTTCACTTACGCGGCCTAAATTAGAATTGAAGATCTCATTAATAGGAACTCAACGGTAAAAAGGCAGACGAAAACGGAGTCCATATGAAGGAGTTACGAATTATTCGCGGTCATTTAACAGTCTAATCTCTTCCTACTATTAAATTTAAGATCGGTCGAGAATTAGCGAACGGCATAAAAAGGAAAGTTGTAGATTTTATTTTTACCTACGCGTGGATATAAATAACATCAAAAACGAAGCTCGTATGCGAAAGTTATGGACGAACCTTAGTCTCTACTTTTCGTGGGCGGCAAATCCGATACAGTTTTGTAAATCCGAGATAGATTGAGAATTAGCCAACGAGGTCTAAATGAAAGTTGTAGTACTCATAAATACCAACGCGTGGATATAAATATCGACAAAAACGGAGATCATATGCGAAAGTTACGGACGAAGCTTAGTCTCTACTTTTCGAGCACGACGAATTCAATACAGTTTTGTAAATAAGAGATAGAAGGAGAATTAGCCGACATGGTCTAAATGAAAGTTGTAGTAATCGTAAATATCAATGTATGTATATAAATAACGTAGAAAACGGAGCTCGTGCGCGAAAGATATGGACGATGCTTGGAGACTACTTTACTATCAAATTCCTATAAATAAGAGATGAACTCTTCATAATTTCTTCACATCATAAGCCTCTCTTTCTCTCTCTAACTTCTCTCTAGCCTCCCTAAACCCCACCCAAGTCTAGGGAACCTCCATAGCATGAGAAGAAAGCCCCGGAGCACCCAACGGCTCCAAGAAGAAAAGCTTTCGGCTCGGAAACGCTGCTCCAGCGAAGCCCAATTTTTTTCTATAAAACCTGTTGTAAGTGAGCTACGCCTACACTATTTTTAATATAACTTCTAATTAATTATGGTAACATTATTAGGACCTTAAAATAATTATTTGGGCTATTACTATGAGTTATATTAAGTGTTATTTAACGCTTATATAATAATAATAATAATGATAATAATAATAATAATAATAATAATAATAATAATAATAATAATAATAGCTAGACTATTAATTAGTCACGGTTAACGTCAGACTAAACTCTAGTCATATTGATACTAGGTTTTGTCGAGGAAAATTGTGTTAAGAGTAACGAAGTGTTGTCCAAGCACCGAGTCACCATCTTCTCAAGTGAGTGCATGGTCTCTTTCATCTTACACATAGATATGAAGTATTTTAATATAAATTATGTGCTATGTGTGCATATTGTCTGAATACTTTTTGTCTATGCTGGTGAAAGATTTTTATACATGTTTTAAATGATGTAAATTGTATAAAGTATTTTATATCTACAAAATATGTTGGGTAAAACATGGGTAGATGAATGATGATGGATAAAAGCTGAAATAGAGGAACATTAGTAGTACGGACCTAGTGCCCTATAGGTATACATTGGCAGCAATGGACCTAGTACCCTATAGATGAGCACTGGCAGCTGCGCCACAACCCGTAGATGATTTAGATCTACGGTAAACGTCCTAGCAGTTGTGCTCTAAGGACAATATCGGCAGTTGCGCCTAATAGGGAGCCTTATGACCATGACAGTAGCGTTTAAATGTCAATACCGGCAGAAGCGCCTCATAGAAAATGTTCCAATTCTGGCAGCGGCGCCTAAGTGATAGAACTAGCAGCTGCGCTTGACAGTTGTATCATTAAAAACAATGGACTTTGTACATACTCCTTAGGATAATCCTTAGGAATGAATGAATGAGAAATAGCTGATCCTTAGGGTAAATCCTTAAGAAGATAATGGGAATGGGTAATTGGGTTGATTGTTTGATGTTTAAATATAATAATTATATTATTGTGGGTTGAAAACCCTATGTACTCACTAGGTTTCCCAATCTGACCCACTCCAGCTTATTTGTATCACAGGTGTCGATACAAAGCTACTTTGCACTGAGAGATTTAAAAGAGATATAGATCACTAGTATAGATGAATGTAAGTTCTGTTTATGCTTATGTTTCTGTATTGACAATGACATCCCATATGTTTTAAATGAATAAAAATACATTTCTTCAAAAATGCATTGATAACGTATTTATCATGTTTTTCTGGGAACAAATTCCGCAACATTTTTATTAAAAGAAGTACTCTGATTTTTATAAAGCATAAACAAAAATCGGTCTTTTATGGCCGTGAAAATTGGGGATGTCACAGTATGCTCTGCAACCCTTTTCACAACCATTCCTACACTAGCTTCCTCCCTTCAATACCATCATTTATTGTCGAAATACGTCCGACTGATGCCTATATACAATAACAACAGAACCATCAAACAACCTAAACCACCACAGACATCGAACAACCTAAACCCATCCAACATTGTCTTCTAATATCAATTCTCCTCTGATTGATTTCCTTCTTTCCCTAATCTCAATGTATTCTACTCCTTCAACCTATTTCACTCCTTCAAATTTTATTTTCCCAAGGTATGTTCCTTTTCTAGTTGGTTTAGGGACTGATATATAGGATTTGGAAATCAATTTTCAGTATCATCGACTGAACAAATTTGGAATCGTCACCCCTCTCTTAGAGAAATGGATGAGGGAATAGATGATTCTGTTTATTTGGAAGTCACTTTTAGTGACAAAAATTTTGTACTAGTAACCCTTCACCCAACGTAGGTCCCACAAGAACTATTTGACGTGAGGTTTGACAAAGACTTTTAGATAAGTCACAACTCGAAAAATAGGAGTGTCTACTTCTATGGATCCCAAATCAAACAAAGGAGTCTCTCTCGAACAATGGAGTTTTGGAGTAACAAATAATCTCACATTTCTATTTTAGTATCTACACTATGTTTCCATCAAAATTTTGTCTTTTTTATAGATAATTTTTTCAATGAAAATAGGGATATGCTTTTGCTTTTGATAATGCTGCTAATCTTCACTTTGATTTACCTTGGTGAGATTCATCATTTTCTTGTGGTTTGGTCACAAGCTTTTTTTTGTTTATGTTTCATTTGAATATTAGATGCTTCTTCGAATGTATGTTATTTTTAGTTTTATTGTCTGTTGTGGTTTATTGTCGTATAAATTACCTAGAATGTAGTTCTATGTATTTCTTTGTGGTTGGGGAGATTGTTTCGAAATACATGTGTTTCAACCTTGTTGTTTGATCATGTGTTCGTTTGAAGAAATTTCTCTTTGTTTTAAGGAAATAGGTTGTGCAAGTGCTAGTTGTTTTGATATCAATTGTTTTAACACTACTTTTCTATTTTGTTTAACATTATGATGTGTGATACCTTTTTAAAATTTGTATAATTTAATTGTGTTTTTCAAACTCATATGTTGTTTGATTCAAGTGTTAAGGTTAAATGCAGTCAATCATTTGATGTAAAGCTTGGTCGAGGTAGTAGTTTGTTTCTTACACAGGTATATGCTTATTTTTCCCCATTAACAGTGAAACTTTCTAAAATTATTTGTACTCAATGCTCAAATGATGGATATTGGCACCACTTCGTCACTAAAAATATAATGTTATGCAACATGATTTCATTTAGTTGTTTAATGGTGATTTGATTTGTATTCACAAGATGTTCAAAGTGGTGTTCTTAGTGAAGCCAAGTGTTTCGTTCTGTAAGAATATTCTGCAAAAAATTTATAATTTTATTAGAATAATCTATATAGAGTGTTATATTCTAACATAATCATATAAGAATCATTTTCTCACAACTCTTTTGGAATTATATTTTAGGTAAAAATTTAACATGGTTGATTGTATTAAGCTTTTTGGATGCATTCTTTGTGATATATTGTTTACGTTATTAATAAATATGTTAGTTGACCACTCTATTAGAATATACATAAAGTCAATCTCAAAAAGTATTTTGATCTTGAAAAATTTTCAATTATATTGGAAATATTTTTTTAAATTAAGCTATATGTATTGCTTTTTATATTTATAAAATTCTAAAAGAATTAAAGTTGATGATAAAATTCTTGTAGTAGTATTCTACTTACATAGTTTTTTATGGGTTTAGGTTTTGAAGAGGTTGTCATTGATATGATATCAAGTTCAAGAACATATGAACACATACATGGGAAAGACTTGGAATCGAGTTCAAGAACAAATGTATTCTACCAAAAATTACATTGTTATGATTATACATCACATTTTCATAAGAATAGTTTGAATCAAGTCGAGTATTTTGACCATTAAAGGATATCAAGTGTATTAAGTATTGTATATTTAAGAATGTTATTTGTTAATAATTTTATTGATTTTTATGACATTCTATTAGAATATTCTATAAAAGTATGTATGGATTTTATTTGAATGTTATTATTATTCAACTGGAGGTTGAAGAATTTTGTTATTCTGCAATAACATTCTATAAAAATATTTTCATAGAATATCTTTATAAAAAAATAACATTCTGACAATTTAAAATCGATTATGATTACAAAATTTGAAATTAAATTAATTTAGAAAAAAAATCATATTTTTAAAGTGAATGAGAATTGGTTATTTCCTAAAATATGAAATTTTCCTTTTTTAAATTTATGTTAATTGATTAAAATACCCTTGTAATGAAATTAGATGATATTTTTTAATTATTTTTAATTCAATCATACATATTAATCACTTTCTTAATATAAATAAACATACAAATTACATTGATAATATAGTGTTAGTACATATATAGTTTTGTGAAAATTGACCTTTAAGGAGGTCTACATACAGGGAAGAGTAGCACCTACGCTTACTTGTACACCTAATCTATGACAAAATTAGGAGTAGTATAGGCCCTACTCGTGGCATGAGGTGTCCTTGAATCCTCGTAGAGCGGCCATGTGTGCTAGCATCATCAGTCTCCACTCTGGTTTTTGCCATTTGGCGTTCTGGCTCGATCACACGTCTCTCCATTTCGGCCCGACGTTCTGGAAATTCTCGGATCTCAGCTTGGGTTGTGGTAACTTCCTCATGAAGGGTCTCGGTATGATCCCGGATCTGACCTTCATCTTTGTCTAGCCGACGAATACGGACTACGATGACTTTCGTGTCAGCTCCTACCTCCAAGATCTGACTCGCTGATGCCCTGGTCTGATCTCCGAGGTGCGTGACCCGCTGAACCATGACAGGGAGGGCCCTATCTGCCAGGAACTCCGTGACTAAGTTTATATAAATCTCGCTCCATGTCGTATGGGGAACGCTAGCGTTGCTATCTGCTCCACCTTTCTAGGTCCTCCGCCCAACGGGGAGTGGGTCCTTGGTAACTCTGATGATATGTAGGAACCTAGGCGATATGAGGAGGATTAATGACTTCAGACTCTGCGTCTTAGTCCTCCTCTAACTCTTCCTCATCTTCTTCTTCGTCTGGATCCTCTTCGGGATCTTCTTCAGGGTCTTCCTCCATTAAATCCTCAGGATCCTCTTCGGGATCCTCTTCGATTCAACCGTCATTTACTTGGTTAGGGAAATAGGGGTATCCGGGCATATGGAATCCTGCCATGACGTATGTGCAAGAATAGAGATATGAGAAATATAAGAAGGGTTTAAGTGTATGTCTCGGTAGTATTCTAAAATACTCCTATAGTATTTTAAACTTTATGTTTGATTTTT
This sequence comes from Lactuca saligna, assembly GCF_052625555.1. Taxonomy (NCBI): domain Eukaryota; kingdom Viridiplantae; phylum Streptophyta; class Magnoliopsida; order Asterales; family Asteraceae; genus Lactuca; species Lactuca saligna. Next base: position 5,900,924 of record NC_136424.1, read on the forward strand.
AGAGTTTATGGGTAAGTTTTAGATTCGTTGTTCACCACGACCATTCCCAAACACATGCTAGCCATATCTCGCAAAAATATAGTTGATTGGGGTATATTTATCACAGATATGATTACATAATTATCTAGGCTTAATCATAGTGTTCAAATTATCTTAATAATTTTATATGATTTTGATTACAACACTGCCCTAGCATGTATGCATATATGTATACTTTCATAAAAATATTTTTATATTTTAAACGTATACTTAGTCAGAGTATTTTAGTCTCATTGTATTTATAGTTGTATATCTTACATGGTTTTATATACTTAGTTCACTATAAACAATGATCCGATACCAATCTGTCACACCCCGAAACCATAACGGCGGAAACGTATGGGGGTGGATTGACTTCTTATGCAATATCATAACAAATGAATAATAGTGATCAAATCCATACAACCATTGCATTGATAATTAAGTAGTTTACAATGTACAAAAAACATGTTTACTTGATGTTAAATACATATGATAAAACTAAATGACGTGACGCTGTGACGCCCCATCCTCAAAATTGATTTGGTTACCTATCTACTGATTTCCTAAGAATACAAGTGGTTTTGTAAAAGTTTCAACAACTAAGTTGGTGAGTTCATAAGAGTTTTGTATGCAAGAAATAGGTAAGTTTTCCTTGTATGAATGATAGGTTGTACTTTCAGAAAATCCATTATTTTCTTTAAGGATGAGCAGTAAGTCTTCAATCCAAAGACCAAAGATATATGTAGTGTTGTACTAGTAAATAGTATTATGAATTTTTATATTTATATAAAACTACTTGAATGTATGTTAACCCCGTAAACCAAATGTTTTCTTAATACCCCATGTGAGTTATTATAACCATGCCAACGACTAGTAGCCTTCTACGACGTTCTTCAGGCGTCGGAATGTTAGACATTTGTCACCCTAGACCTGTCAGTCTGAATGTAGCTAACAATTAGGTGTGGGGTTGTCAGTCCCGTATAGATCTATACATAAGTGTCACGCTCTCTTACCAAGATTCTAGTTATAATTCAGTACTTTAGTGCGTACTCTGGTAGGTATAATGAAGCTAGTGTCTCACAAAATTGTATTAACTGGTTTACGTCTAGTATAATGAAATCCTTACTGAAAGTATTATCTTCCATAAGGCCATATAATGTAAGTATATTGATACCTTGAAATAATTATATGATTTTTTCAAAATGATAGTGTAGTATCTATGATTCCCAAACTATACCAATTATAGTTTATTATGAATGATTTAATAAATCCATTTATATAAACATTTATATAAATATGTAATAGTTATCTTGTCTAGAGGTTTTTAAAGATTATACTATAAAAACTTACATCTAACACAAGTATGAGAAATTTGTATGAGACGTCCATCTTTGTTTGAAATTTTTTTTACATAAAAACGATTGATTCTTGAATTTTCCTTTTTGGTAAAACTAACTTATTGATATTTTGTCATGTTTCAAGATGTATAACCAAAAAAAAATATTTTTGGATTTTATCCCCAAAATGGTAGAATCACTAGGTTATAACCATTTTGTTAAAAATGTCATATTTCATGCAAATAATATTTTTTATTTAACGTAGAGAAGAAGCATGCAACATTTATGTAAGTATTCCAAATATTTTTTATATCCCCCCTGAGACATCCCCAGAATCACGGCCAGAAAAAACCGGTTTTGTTTATACTTTATTTCAAAATCAGAGTTATCTTTTAATAAAAGGGTTGCGGAATTTGTCCCAAAACAATAATATGATAAAGATTTATCAAAAGCATTTCCATAGAAATGTATTTCATTAAAAGACTCGGGATATCATGTTCGTACAGATCAAAAGTATAAACAGTACAATATAAGCCTTACTACATTATTTCATATCTACAGGCCTATATCCATAATCCCTCGTCCAAAACATCACACCTATGCTCATGTGCCACTACTTGTAATACATAAAACTGAGTGGGTCAGGCTTGGGAGCCTGGTGAGCACATAGGGTTTTCAACCCACAATAAATAAGTTTATTAATTTCATCAATCAATAATAACCCGATTACCCGTTCCCGTTATCCTCACATTACGTCCCTAAACACCTATCATAAGGGACCTAGCCTAAGGATCATTATCGGGACGGGCACTACTGCTAAGGGGATTCCTCAGCAATAAATGTCCTAATAGGAAACCATGTGGGGGATGGAGTACACCGGTGAACACATCGTTCACAACACCTACAGGTTGCGAGCCTGCTAGTGTTCCACTGGACTGTCTAGAAGAGTCCGTGGTCGTCATCTATACTCCGCTAGATGACTGGATCAACAACAACAACATCGAGGCCTCTCATCATTTTATCACACATCACTTATTACATCTACCCATGTTTTACCCCAACATTTTCGTAGATATAAAATACATATACAGTTTAAATCATTGAAAACATGTATAACAACGTTCATCTAGCATAGATAGCAAGTAATCAGATAATATGCACACATAGCACGTAATTTATATAAAATACTTCATATCTATGTGTAAGTTGAAGGTAACTATGCACTCACTTGATTAGGTGGTGACTCAGCACTCGGACAGCGCTTCGATCCTCTCAAAATGATATTCCTTCGATAAAATAGCGAATTTTATCGAAAACCGGGACTTAATTGGAGCAGCGTTTCGAAACCGAAAAACTCCTTTTTCTCGGGACTCCGGGAGCCTCGGGGCTTCCTTAGGGTGCTAGGGGTTCACCTAGACTTTAGGGAGGGTTCAAAACCCTAGAGAGAGAAAGTAGTGAGAGAAAGAAGGTGGAAAGGTGTGAAAAATCCGGAAGAATTCGCATGGTATTTATAGGAGCCGAAACTCACATTTACGCGGGGCGTACCGAGGCTACGCTAGGCGTAGTCTCGGATATGGATGCCAGCTCGCATCCAACTGTTTCGCACACTGGTCGGATGGGAAGCGAAGGTACGCAGGGCGTACCGGACCTCGTACGCGGGGCGTAATACGAAGGGGGCGTGTCACTCATCCGGAGCGAGACCGTGGGCCGCAAGCGACGGCTGGGATTGTGCCATGTCATCAACTTCGCAACAGCTTTCGCATTTTCATGCTTCAACTTTAAAAATTCGTAACTTTCGCATACGAGCTCCGTTTTTGACGTTCTTTATATCCACGCGAAGGTGGGAACCTACTCTACAACTTTCGTTTAGACTTCGTCGGCTAATTTTGGCTCGGTTTTAAATTTTATATTATCAACGGGTCGGGATAGGATTGGTCTGTTAAATCCTCATAACTTCTTCATCCGACATCCGTTTTCGCCCATCTTTTTCTCGTTACGCTACTCTTAACGAGATCTTCGATTCTCATTTAGGTCGTGTCGGCTAAAAACCGCTCGATAAAACATTCGAATTTCGGGCTGTACACTGCTAGTCCGAAACTTCGAAAAATCGTAACTTCTTCATACGAAGTCAGATTTGGGTGTTCTTTTTATCGATGTTCTTAGTTTAACATATTCTACGAATTTTGTTTATATTTATAAGGCTAAAAAGTCTTCTATCGTAAATTCACTATTTACGTTTCCCGGTGCCGTGCCGGTTTTGCCGTAAAACTTCGGCGGGTCATAACTTCTTCGTTATAACTCGGATTTCGGCGTTCTTTATATGTACAGAAACCTTGAGACGTATTCTACAAATTTATGTAGATATATAGGGATTATCTCACACTTTAATTTTTGATGCTCATTTTTATTCTTTATTAATTATACATTTATAATCAATTAATAAACACATAAACACACATAATTCACATAATACTCAAATATTTCATATTTATTACCGAAAAAAAAGAGTTACAATAGTTGACCTAGACTATTACATTGACAAAAGTGCTTAGCCCTGAAACCCGGGCGTTACAATTCTCTCCCCCTTAGGATGATTCCGTCCCAGAATCATGCATCAGCAAACAGATGTGGATAGCGACTCATCATGTCATCCTCTGTTTCCCAAGTGAGATTCGGCCCATTGGAATGTTTCCATCGGACTAGCACTAAGTTGACCATCTTGCGTCGTAACTTCTTAGTCTTACGGTCAACAATTGTCTCGGGCTCTTCGATCAGCCTTTTATTTTCATCCATCCTTAACTCTGAGATTGGAATTATGTCGGGAACATCTCCCGTGAATTTCCTCAAATAACACACATGGAAGGTGTTATGAATACCATTGAGTTCTTCGGGCAATTCCAGCTTGTAAGCTTGGTTCCCAATCTTCTGAAGAACTTTGAACGGTCCAATGAACCTTGGACTCAACTTTCATCGTTTCCCAAATCGTATAAGTCCCTTCCACGGTGAGACTTTAAGTAAAAAAAAATCCCCAACTTCGAAGGTTATCGGTCGTCTTTTCTTGTCAGCATAGCTCTTCTGACGATCCTGAGCTGCTAACATTCTTTCCCTAATCACCTTCAATTTCTCAGCAGTCTCATGGACTATCTCGGGGCCCATAAACTGCTTCTCTCCGGCTTCAAGCCAACAAGACGGCGTACGACACTTATGTCCATACAAGGCTTGATAAGGTGCCATCTTGATGCTCGAGTGAAAACTATTGTTGTAGGAAAATTCTACTAGAGGTAAGTGATCGTCCCAATTCCCTTGGAATTCGAGGGTACATGCTCTCAACATATCTTCCAACGCCTGAATTGTTCTTTCGCTCTGACCATCAGTTTGCGGATGGTAAGCAGTACTCAAACACAACTTTGTACCCAACTCCTCTTGTAGACTCCTCCAAAACCTCGACGTGAAACGACTATCACGATCTGACACAATCGTAAGAGGGACACCATGAAGTCTTACAATTTCCTTCACGTAAGCATTTGCGAGCTTATCCATAGACCACTTCTCGTTGGCTGCTATGAAGTGTGCACTCTTGGTGAAACGATCCACGACTACCCAAATCATGTCGTGACCATTCTTCGTCCGGGGTAGTTTAGTCACAAAATCCATGGTGATGTCTTCCCATTTACCCATGGGTACAGGTAAAGATTCTAAACTCCCATACGGTTTCTGATGTTGTGCCTTAACTCTTGCACATGTCACGCACTCGGCCACATACTTCGCAACATCGAGCTTCATCGTCGGCCACCAGTAGTAGGGTTTTAGGTCCCTATACATTTTAGTGATACCGGGATGAATCGAGTACATGGTCTTGTGTGCTTCTTCCATTAGAAGATCTCTTATTCCTCCCGTCTTAGGTACCCAGATTCGATCTTGGAATACCTTCAGTCCTCGACTGTTTGTTCCGAATACTAACGTTTTGCCCAAACGTTCTTCCTTTCGGTCATTCTTCTCTAAAGCTTCTTCTTGAGCTTTCTTGATACTTTCCACAATCGTCGAGACGACTTCAATCCTTAACGCTCTTGGCCTTTTCCTTTCAAGATTGACTTTCCGACTGAGAGCATCAGCAACAATATTTGCTTTACCTGGGTGGTAAAGTATCTCACAGTCGTCGTCCTTGAGAAGTTCTAGCCAGCATCGTTGCCTCATGTTCAACTCCTTCTGATTAAAGAGATAATGGAGACTCTTATGATCAGTGAAGAGCTTGCACTTCGTGCCGTAGAGGTAATGCCTCCATATCTTTAAGGCAAATACTACCGCTGCCAACTCCAGATCATGAGTGGGGTAGTTCTTTTCGTGCTCTTTCAATTGTCGAGATGCGTATGCTATCACCTTTTCTCTTTGGGTCAGAACACAACCCAACCCGACTCCAGATGCATCACTATAAACCGCGAAATCTTCGACTCCATCGGGTAGAGAAAGTATTGGTGCTTCACATAACTTCTTCTTTAGTTTCTCGAATGCCTCATCGTGATTCTCACTCCACGTATACGTAGCTCCTTTATGAGTCAAAGCTGTTAATGGAGCAGCTATCGAAGAAAAACCTTGGATAAACCGTCGATAATATCCGGCTAATCCTAGAAAGCTTCGAATCTCCGTGGGATTCTTTGGACGTTCCCACTTCATTACAGCTTCGATTTTTGTTGGATCAACCATTATTCCCTCCTGGTTAACCACATAACCCAAGAATTTGACTTCCCGTATCCAAAAGTCGCATTTGGAGAACTTTGCAAAAAGCTTGTCCTTCTTTAACACCTCTTTCTTTTCCTTCTTAGCATCGATTATGAATGCCAAGTATGATTCACATCCTTTGGACAAACATTTCCTGGCTTTCATCAGGGAGATGATTCCAGAACTCACTCTGCGTTTTTCCCCGTACACCATAAATGATTCCTTTCCGGGTGGGTTTATCCTAACTATCTTCTTTCGGCATAATATCTCGGCATCGTTGGCGCTAAGCCAATCCATACCCAAAACGATGTCGAAACCGTTTAACTCTATGGGTAATAGTTCCTTATGGAATTCGTTTCCGTTTAGGTCAATGACGATGTTCCTAATACGATTACTAACAGGTACGAATTTACCACTGGCAACTTCTACAATTAGGGCATTATCTAGTTTTTCTACAGGCAATGCTAATTTCATACCAAATTTATGCGATACAAATGAGTAGTTGGCTCCGGAATCAAACAGTATATTTGCCGGCAAACCATTTACAATAAAGGTACCTGAAGCGACGTCTGCTGCCTCCTTTGCAGCCTCGAGCGTCATCTGGAAGGCTCTCGCCTTCGGCTTTGGTGGTATGTTGGGTCTTCCTGCCTCCTTCTTCTTCGGGCAGTCCTTCAAAATGTGCCCTTCTTCATTACACCCATAGCAGGCCTTCTGGTTGAGGGTGCATTCATTGGCATAGTGCCCAGGCTTTCCGCATTTGTAACAAATGACCCCTCCATCACACTTCCCAAAGTGCTTCTTCTTGCACTTGTCACACCACTTTGCTTCTGATCCTCCTCCTCTCGCACCAGATTTCGAGAATCTACTCTTCTTGTTGGACTTCGAGGATCCCTCGAACTTCCGTTTCTCACCGACCTCAGCCCTTTCCAGACCTCTTTCCTTTTGTTGGGTCTCCACATTCTTAGCTGCCCGAACAGCTGATTTCAGAGTGGTTGCCATCTTGACTGTTGGGCCAAAGTCAGCCGGCAGTCCGTTTGCGAATTTCTCAATTTTAGAAAGTTCGGTTGGCACTAGGTATGGAAACAACTTCATCTTTTCCGTAAATGCAGCAGCATAGTCGTCGATGCTCATTCTCCCCTTCTTCAAATTTTGGAACTCATTGTTCAGATCAATCAGGTCTATCTCTGAACAGTACTGCGCCTTCAGTTGTTCCAAGAACTCATCCCATGACATTTTCAGGGCTTCTCCTCGTGGCATCGTATCTGCCAATAGCTTCCACCAACTCAAGACTCCAGTTTTCAATTGTCTCACAGCGAAGACAGTCTTCTGCTTCTCGTTGCAGTCGCAGCTCTCAAACACCATCTCCATCTCGGAGATCCAGTCCATAATCTCAAAAGGCTTTGGGCTTCCTGAGAGACTTGGTGATTTCGCACCCAAGAAATTTTTGTACATCCGTCCATCCTTGTTGTTTCTCCCTTCTGGGCCATCCCTTTGCTCGCCTTGAGTCCCTATTTGACTCACTTGACAGCTATAGTTCCCTTCTTCAGATGGCTCGGGAACTGGCTCTGTCGGTTCAACATGTATGGTAGGTTCGTCCCTATTCTCGCGGAGCATCCGTCTCATTTGTTCCCTTTGTTCAGCTAGCATAGCCTGAATCATGGCTTGAACTCCAGCCATGGTAACTGGCTCAGGTGCAACTTCTTCAACAATAGGTATTTGCTGAACCACTGGGGGTTGGTTCCTACCTCTATTTGTATTCACGTTTCCACTACGGGTCCTTGCCATCTTGATCTATACACCGAATAAGGTGAATTCAGATCTTTATTTAGGAGAGACATTTTATATCGTCCTTAACACTCTGAAACATTTACGTGCTAGTTCTAATATCGTAGTCGTACGTTTAGAATCCTAAACACATAAGGTTTCCAGATCCGGTCGGCAACAGACCATAGATCCGAACAAAATAACAGCATATTATGCATAAAGCATTTAACACATAAAAGCATTTTAGGCACAATTCCTAAAATAAGCTAGTGCTCACACCTCACAATCATCGCTTAGCATTCTAAGTTTAAGTCTAGAAATCCTACAAATTCCTAGTTCGCTTAAACTAATGCTCTGATACCAACTGAGACATCCCCAGAATCACGGCCAGAAAAGACCGGTTTTGTTTATACTTTATTTCAAAAGCAGAGTTATCTTTTAATAAAAGGGTTGCAGAATTTGTCCCAAAACAATAATATGATAAAGATTTATCAAAAGCATTTCCATAGAAATGTATTTCATTAAAAGACTCGGGATGTCATGTTCGTACAGATCAAAAGTATAAACAGTACAATATAAGCCTTACTACAATATTTCATATCTACAAGCCTATATCCATAATCCCTCGTCCAAAACATCACACCTATGCTCATGAGCCACTACCTGTAATACATAAAACTGAGTGGATCAGTCTTGGGAGACTGGTGAGCACATAGGGTTTTCAACCCACAATAAATAAGTTTATTAATTTCATCAATCAATAATAACCCGATTACCCGTTCCCGTTATCCTCACATTACGTCCCTAAACACCTATCATAAGGGACCTAGCCTAAGGATCATTATCGGGACGGACACTACTGCTAAGGGGATTCCTCAGAAATAAATGTCCTAATAGGCAACCATGTGGGGGATGGAGTACACCGGTGAACACATCGTTCACAACACCTACAGGTTGCGAGCCTGCTAGTGTTCCACTAGACTGTCTAGAAGAGTCCGTGGTCGTCATCTATACTCCGCTAGATGACTGGATCAACAACAACAACATCGAGGTCTCTCATCATTTTATCACACATCACTTATTACATCTACCCATGTTTTACCCCAACATTTTCGTAGATATAAAATACATATACAGTTTAAATCATTGAAAACATGTATAACAACGTTCATCTAGCATAGATAGCAAGTAATCAGATAATATGCACACATAGCACGTAATTTATATAAAATACTTCATATCCATGTGTAAGTTGAAGGTAACTATGCACTCACTTGATTAGGTGGTGACTCAGCACTCGGACAGCGCTTCGATACTCTCAAAATGATATTCCTTCGATAAAACAACGAATTTTATCGAAAACCGGGACTTAATTGGAGCAGCGTTTCGAAACCGAAAAACTCCTTTTTCTCGGGACTCCGGGAGCCTCGGGGCTTCCTTAGGGTGCTAGGGGTTCACCTAGACTTTAGGGAGGGTTCAAAACCCTAGAGAGAGAAAGTAGTGAGAGAAAGAAAGTGGAAAGGTGTGAAAAATCCTAAAGACTTCGCATGGTATTTATAGGAGCCGAAGCTCGCATTTACGCGGGGCGTACCGAGCCTACGCTGGGCGTAGTCTCGGATATGGATGCCAGCTCGCAGCCAACTGTTTCGCACACTGGTCGGATGGGAAGCGAAGGTACGCAGGGCGTACCGGACCTCGTACGCGGGGCGTAATATGAAGGGGGCGTGTCACTCATCCGAAGCGAGACCGTGGGCCGCAAGCGACGGCTGGGATTGTGCCACGTCATCAACTTCGCAACAGCTTTCGCATTTTCATGCTTCAACTTTAAAAATTCGTAACTTTCCCATAATAGCTCCGTTTTCGACGTTCTTTATATCCACGCGAAGGTGGGAACCTACTTTACAACTTTCGTTTAGACTTCGTTGGCTAATTTTGGCTCGATTTTAAATTTTATATTATCAACGGGTCGGGATAGGATTGGTCTGTTAAATCCTCATAACTTCTTCATCCGACATCCGTTTTCGCCCATCTTTTTCTCGTTACGCTACTCTTAACGAGATCTTCGATTCTCGTTTAGGTCGTGTCGGCTAAAAACCGCTCGATCAAACATTCGAATTTTGGGCTGTACACTGCTAGTCCGAAACTTCGAAAAATCGTAACTTCTTCATACGAAGTCAGATTTGGGCGTTCTTTTTATCGATATTCTTAGTTTAACATATTCTACGACTTTTGTTTATATTTATAAGGCTAAAAAGTCTTCTATCGTAAATTCACTATTTACGTTTCCCGGTGCCGTGCCGGTTTTGCCGTAAAACTTCGGCGGGTCATAACTTCTTCGTTATAACTCGGATTTCGGCGTTCTTTATATGTACGGAAACCTTGAGACGTATTCTACAACTTTATGTAGATATATCGGGATTATCTCACACTTTAATTTTTGACGCTCATTTTTATTCTTTATTAATTATACATTTATAATTAATTAATAAACACATAAACACACATAATTCACATAATACTCAAATATTTCATATTTATTACTAAAAAAAAAAAGAGTTACAATAGTTGACCTAGACTATTACATTGACAAAAGTGCTTAGCCCGGAAACCCGGGCGTTACACCCCCCCCCCCCTTAAAACATGATAAACTCGAACATGTAGGGGTATGAACTCACCTAGAGTGTGATTGAGGTTGGTTAACGAGGTGATGGTGAAATCTTCAGCCTTGGAACGCTTGAAGGTAGTCGTATCCTACGAGTTTTTAACACATAATAATGTGTGTGAACGAGATGAACTATCGTGAATGTGTTGTAAAAACACTAGATTAATAAGGAAACTTACAATAATTCCTAAGAATTTGTTGGATTAGGTATCTAAGCTCATAACTATATTTGGCATGTAATTGATTTGATTATGAGCATGGTCCTTTTGGGTTGCCTTCACTCATGTAACTTGACAGGATAACAAGTAGAGAGAGTAGGATTTATTATACGAATAATAAATTGGTACTAAGAATGATTTTATTAATATATTACAAGTTTAATATATTATATGGAAATCATATTATTATTAGTGATTAATTAGAAATTAATTTGATATTAATTTTGGGATTAAAGGAACTGATTGATAATTGATGGACTATTGTGCAAATCATTGATAGTTGCATAACTGGGCTGATGAAGTCCATAGAGTGGAGTGGACGAAATCCTATAGGGATGATCTATAAAATTTCGTCCAACGTCTCTAAAGAGGGAGTCTGTGGGCTGTTTGGTGCCTAAGCAAAGCATTATGGTTTCCACCTAAAAACCTTAGCAACCACAACTATTTAAAAAGACCATCTAGTTAGGATTTTCGGCTCTATGCATTCTAAGAAAAACCCTGGCCGAATTTCCTTACCTCTCTAAGTCATCCTTTGCGTCAAGTGTTTGTGACTCCATTAGAGGTGCAACACTTGGGGCAATCAGCTTTCAAGAGTCAAGATCAAGCAAGGATTGTTCTTGTTATTACAATATAACAAGTGAGATAATGATCAAACCCTAATTTATATGTCAATTTCGAAATTGTGTATGCTAGTCTTAGAGTTATTGCTTTAGAGTTTGTGTTTGCATGTTCAATAGAGAAAAACTTAGATGCAAAGCAATTAGGCTTGCATGATCACATAAGATTGTAGTTATGCTCAAAACCCATCAGAATCAACTTCTATGAATGGTTTCTTGGAAGTGTTTTGATGATGTTACTGTGGGGAAGTGTATGAAGTTTGAATATGTTTGATCTTGTTTCCTTGAGAGGGAAATGAAGAAGTTTAGAAATGCAAATTAGGATTGTAAGGGAATTGATCTCGGCCTACATATATAATAGGGGTGGGGGTGAAGTAACATGCGCATTGAATTGAGTAATTTATCACATTGGAAAAAGATCCACCAATTATGATGCAGCACCACCAAATTCACAAGGTGATTTCGGCCTAGCACCACCGAAATCACCAAGTGTTTCGGCCATGGCACCACCGAGATCACCAAGTGATTTCGGTCATGGTGCCAACCGAAATCACCAAGTGATTTCGGTCCATGTGTCAACCAAAATCCAATGCTTTGGGAATCAGTTTACCTTCATTGACTTGTTTGATTTTTGCTGACTTATCGATTTTGATTGATCCCGAACTGCCAGTTGTCACACATAAGAATAGGGTAAGAGGGGTAAGGTTTTTAGGTGGAAACCATAATGCTTTGCTTCAAAATAGTTTCCAAAATAGTTTCCAAAAAAGTCATTCGGCAAACAGTTAAATATGACTAAAAAAATATCTCGTTGAATAAGATTTTTTACATATGACACATTAGTGCGCCATCTTGCATATGAGAAAAATATTCGAGGGTTAGGGGGTAGACATGTGTTAGTTATATAAATACATAACACTTAGGAAAATACTACCAATAATCCATGAATCGGGCATGTAGCATAACATTAGGAGCAAATACAAGAAAATTCAGCATACAATTAGAAAGAAAGAAAACAAAATACAAGAAAATTCAACATACATTTAGAAAGAAAGAAATAACTGACAATACCAATACAAATAACATTAACTTAAAATTAAGGTGAAAGGTCTACGTGTACAAACAATGTAAGCAAATGCTAACAATAGTTGTGATCTGGTCTAAGACTTTTTTAGTGGGAGGAGCTTTGAAGGAAGCTGCATCACTTTCTGTTTTCCAATAATATGGATCACTTGGTGTGGGATTTGGATGCTACACAAGTTTTTGTTGTTGTTTTTGTTATACATTGTTTGGACTTTGTGTTTTCTTCTTTCTACAGGCGTTCATACAAGATGAAATAATTTAGTCCCCATTAAGTTAAATATTCTACTTTGGCATATAAGTTGGAATAAACCTCCAACTTGACTAAATTTAAACGATAAATGTGTGGATATTGTTTATGTGTTAGGTAGGGTGTGTTCAGAAGCTAGGGAGTCTTCATACCGTTTGTTTACTGCTTGCCCGCTTCTTATTCCTCTTTGGGGTCACATTGCAAGATAGTGGGAGATTGATCTTCCACCTTTGTTGTCCGTGAATAGTAAGATTTCCTAGGCGATGGAGTTTCTATGAGTGCTAGATAGACAAATGTTTGATCGGTTGTGATCATCACCTTTTAGACCTTGTGGAAATACAGGAACAAACTAATTTTTGGAGCAAAAAAAGCCTAAAAGAGACTCTCTCTTTGATGACATAGTTTCTAAATCTTATTTTTGGATTTATACTAGAAACAAAAAAAATATAGTTTATTTTGAGATCGTTGTTTAATTTCAATGTAACTACTTTGTAATTTTTCTAGCTTCTTGCTAGTGTTTTTTTAATATATTTTGTTGTTCTAAAAAAACATGAAGCAAACACTAGCCACAAAGTTGAAGCGGGTAATAGCAAATAAAAGAGGACCGTAAGAAGGAACAAATGTCATATTCACATCTAGCGCAAACAAACGACCACATGAAGGACTACATGTATAAACAAAGGTTAAACTTGTATAAACAAAGGTTAAACTTGTATGACTATTCATATACTACCCAACCACTTTGATCATATGTCTTCACGTCTTTCTATGTGAGTCATGTCCTTGTAACTAAAGACCTAACTCCTTCAGGTCTACTATCATTATATCTATATCTATCCACTTTCGTCGTGAGTGTTCTCTCATTTTCTTACCATCCATGATAATCATTTCCACCTTTCTAGACAAAACATTTGGTTGTTACCTATAAATATGTCCAAACCATTGCAATCTTCTTTATTTTACCGGGAACCAAAAACAAGTTAAGAAACATGAACCAAATCATTCACAATTTAATAATGTTTATTTTTTTTACGCTAGTTTATTTTTTTATAAATGATAACATACATGTCAATTTAATATTTTTATGTTTTTTCCGGCAACAAGTTTTGAGAACTTGAGTTTTAATTTTTTAGGGGAAAAAAACTTGAATTATAGAAAAATTATGTTTGAAAGTTTTTGAATGAACTTAAAGTTTTAATTTTAAATAAAAGATATTAATGCACAAACTATTTCAATACAAACTTTAGAGTTTGTATTTCTTTTAGAGTTTGTATTTCTTTTAGCTTTTACATTTTATAACTATCAAAATCTTTATGGCTTTATTTTTTGTATAATTCTAAATAAATAAAAGCTTTAATTTATATTTTCAGCTACAAGCTAGTTTTGGGAAGCATAAAACTAGTTTTTAGAGTTTGTATTTCTTTTAGAGTTTGTATTTCTTTTAGCTTTTACATTTTATAACTATCAAAATCTTTATGGTTTTATTTTTTGTATAATGCTAAATAAATAAAAGCTTTAATTTATATTTTCAGCTACAAGCTAGTTTTGGGAAGCATAAAACTAGTTTTTAGAGTTTGTATTTCTTTTAGAGTTTGTATTTCTTTTAGCTTTTACATTTTATAACTATCAAAATCTTTATGGTTTTATTTTTTGTATAATGCTAAATAAATAAAAGCTTTAATTTGTATTTTCAGCTACAAGCTAGTTTTGGGAAGCATAAAACTAGTTTTTACGTGTTGAATATTTGAATTAAGGATTTTAATATTTTGTATTTTAATTTGGAAATTGGGATTTTAATTAAATACCGAATATACACACACTCATCCGGCGTCCTTGGTTATCAATTGAAGAAATGCCAAAGGTCATCTATCATACGCGGTTGTTTTACCACTACGGAACAGCAAGATTAGGAAAAATAATAATAATAATAATAAATAAATAAATAAATAAATAAATAAAATAAAATAAAATAAAATAAAAATTAGACGAAGCCCCACATACTAAGTTCGTGGTCTAGTTTAGTAAAGAAAGTGTCAATAGTCTAAACTGCTTCCGTTTTGTATTTAAGTTATTTTTTATTTATAGATAAATGTTCTTGTACAAACCTGATGCAAATAAACTTATATTATTAAACACAAACAAATATTTCGAAAGGCGTTTTGGTCCTTTTCTAACATGGAAGAGACACACAGAATCAGTTCGTATGTTTTGCATGCATGCATCTATTACCACTATTTAATTCATACCTTCTAATAAATTTCAATTGATAACATGAGTGGTCCCTTTCATTTTTCGGCATCCACTTTTGGCTCATCTGAAGTTGAAGTAAATTAAAAGTTTAGCCCTTCGAATTCTACTTCTCTTACATATCTAGCTGAATTCTAATTTCGTGCCGAATTTCTAATTCCGTACCAATTAAGTGTATAAAAAATAATGCTCGTAATCTCGGTTATATAGCAAATGCGAAACAAAATGCATTATGAAAATGCACATAAGTTATACTATTATTTTCATTTTTATATTATGATGGTATATATTTATGCTAATTTTTCATTTTATAGGAAATTTGAATCATAACACAAATTGAGTATTTATTTAAAAATATATAAATACAGGTGCATGTATCTTTATGGTTATTCATCATAGTCATTTAACCTTAAATGTAATATCTTTGAAAACTCGTTGACAAATTTTAGTGTTATAAGCTATTTTCTTAAATTGGAATTAACATGAGTATCAATTAAAGATTTAATATGTTATCTAATATAATTTAAGTGGTAATGAGTACATTTATATATAATCAAGGTTCTAAAAGTTCGTTATGGTCTAATTCGTCATGGCGTGCCAATGCTCTAAGGCTTGTATACGCCGTCAAATTTTTTTTTAAAAAAAATATCGCCTTAAATCATATGTAACTTGTATCTGATTTAACCAAATTCATAAGAAATATTTACGTAGAGATAACGGATAAAGGAACAACAAATTGTACCTCAATCAAAAACACGTTTTACAAACGACGTGATTCACTTACCATTATATAAAATCTTGTATATAATACAAGTTTTATCTTGAATACAAGGTCAAGGGCAAATTGCCCCCTAAAGGTGGTTAGTGGTAGCTCCTCAAAAGCTCTTTAGAAATTTGGATTTTGAATGCGACAGGAAAAAAAGCCAAATGAGAGAAAGTTGAAAAAAAACATAATATTTTTAGGTTTGCTCGAAGCAATCTAACACGATCGGTGAGCAATCCAGATTTGATTACCAATATTTTATTTTCCCAACTCCTATTTCTAACATTATTTACAAGGAGGTTGAATTAGATGAGATTGGCCAAAGATTAAAAAAAAATGCCTTATATAAAATAATTTGAGTAGAAATTGCAAATAATTTGTAAAAGTTTATTGCAAGCATATCAATAACTAAAACGGTTGTCTAAGCGTTCAAATTTTCAATATTCTTAAATAGTCGATTTTTTTTTTTAAATAACAAATCTAATTTAGTCATAAACTACACCTTAAATTCACTTATATCCATAATAAGACTTGAACACTCAACTTCAAGGAGGAAGAACAACACTATGTACCGTTAGCCTATAAACAAATTTCATGATCTCAACATTGAATATGCATCCTTTTATAATAGAGCATTATCATATTTAAAATCCTCTTTTCAAATCACAATACAAACATTATTTTATTTAAGGCTTTCAATTTTATTTTCGAAAAAAAAATCTTTTCTATTAAATAATATCGTTTATAAAGACTCATTCTAGTTTAATACTATTTTTCAAATTCTATATTAAATTAAATGTGTTATATTTCAAACAAAAGCAGCATTTAATTTGTTAGTGAGACAAAATTTAGAGATGAATGTGAAACTTCATGAAGTGGATTGCATTCATTATCCCCTCCCTGCCAAATTATTTAATTTCACCTCTCTCTCTCTCTCTCTCTCTCTCTCTCTCTCTCTCTATATATATATATATATATATATATATATATATATATATATATATATATATACACACGCATTAGTTGGAAGATTCATATATTATACAAGTTTATTTAAAAAAAATTAAATATAAATATCTAAATATTTACGGGTTTAAACTTATAAATAAAATGAAAAAATAAATTATTAAAATTGAAATGCTAATTTCTATTTTTAATTTAAATAAGTAAACAAATGAAATATTAGGCTTTAATTTAAGAAATTTAAAATTAAAAAGAAAATCATATTAATGAAATTGATATACATTTATTATAATTATTACATTTAAATACTATGTGAAATTTAATAAAATAGAAAAATAACCATAAAATAACATGTGGAAAATAAATTTAATTTAAAATAACCATAAAATGACATGTCAAAATGAATGAGAATCTGACATGTGACGAAAAGATTTTTATTTGTTAGAGTATATAAATATTATACATGAGATAATTTATATATATATATATATATATATATATATATATATATATATATACAGAGAGAGATAGAGAGAGAGAGAGAGAGAGAGTTGGGTTTATATGTTTAAAGTAATTATTGTGTTATTGTATGCATAAATGTGAGCTAATAAAAATTTAAAATAAAAATAATTAATTAAAAATATAAATAAGGGTAATTTAGTAATTTGATAAATAATTTCTACAAATACACACCTATAATTATGGTAATTACTTTGACCTACCTTTATCCATTTTTAATACAACAAACAAGATTGTATTCTATCCCATTCGATCCTCCCTAACCCTAGCTCCAAAACAGAAGATCTCGTTGAACCTCCCTAACCCTTTCTAAAACAATAAACAATACTGTATTGGTGGTGGTAATCGATCAAACTAAGTGACGATCTCCAGTTTTTGGCCGAACCAAAGGAAGGAAGGCACGAGGCAACGAGATTTTCTTCTTTCTCCTCCGAATCAGAGGTGCGCATATAGGAGGAGTGATTTCAATCAGCGACAAGGAAGGTCATCTCTGTGGTTTGACGAAGTTGAAGGGATGAAGGAAAATGGTGGGGTGTCGCGATCAACAGAAGTGAAGAAGTCGGGGTCCTCGGTGGGTTTGCTCGACGGAAGAAGCATAGGGGTTGTGAAGGGTGTTGCTCCAATCAGTAACAGGTTCTTTTCCCTTGTATATTTGTTTAACTGTTAGATAGAAATCATTGGGGTGTTTGGGTTTATTTCATTTGATAGAAACCAATGGGTGTTTGAATTGGGTGTTTAACAAGGAAGGAATCATCATCTTCATTGCCTTCTATTTCTTGTTGTTTTAGCGATTGACTTTGCCTAGGATCCGTATCTGATTCTTCAAAACTACCTGGGGTTTCAGGCTCTGGATCCTCTCCTAATATGGATCTGAAGAAATCCAAATCTCACACCATATCATAACTTTGTAACTTCGAATCCATTTGCTCATTTAGGGTTTTTAGTTTTAAATTGAAGCTCGATTGATTGTAAATGGACATTGAAATTAAGTTTTTGTTTTACTACAGAGGTAGTGTTTGACGTGCGATCTTTGTTCAATCGGCTTGGTTGCAGCTGCGAGTTGTTGAATTGGTAAGCTTGGCTTTGTTAATTTTGACAATTTTCTGATAGAAATATGTAATGTCATGTCTATGTTGAATTTTGGAATGTGTGAACATGTGGGTTGCTCGTTGATTAGTTGCTTATAGGAAATCACTTCTAGCATTTATATACATATGTGTGAAGTAATTAATGATGTTTCAGTTGATACAACTTTATCGTTTTGCTAGGAACTCAACAATTGAAAGAGAGTTAAGAACAGATATTAACTTTTAGATTATGATTTTTTTATTTCTAATTCACAGATGACATCCTTTAGTGGTTTAATTTTATTTGGGACTAATACGCATATCAGAATGAGCAATTTTTTGGCTGCATTTTATGAATTGATTCATATTTTAATTTATGTTTTTTTCTTAGTTAACACTTCATTTATATGGACAGTGCAGGATCTTGATAATTTTGAATTCTAAAAAGGTATCAAGTATGATATTGGTGAGATTCCAATTCTATTGGAATGGAATCACGAATTCCAGTTCTGTTGGAATTGAATCACGAATTCCAAGTCTATTGGAATCACAAAAGTTGATGCTTGAAGAACGGACCATAAAATTGAAGCGGACCACATTATTCTTTTAGAATGTATTAGTCATTGTTAGATTTTGATGTTTTCTTTCCCATTTTGAAAGTTTTTTTAGTTTTATTCTTTAACAATAAATGTAATTTTTAACAATTGTTACCCGTATTCTATAAGAAATAATATATTTTTTTTATTTTTATTCTTCAATTGATTGTTCAAGAATTTGTTATTCTACAAGAAGTTTCTAAATTCATGATCAAGAAATAGGTTCAAGAATATTTTTATTATTTATGGTTCAAGAATATTTTTATTTTTGAATATACTCATAAACATATTCTGTCAGAATGTCCGAATTTAAAGAACTATAATTCGTAAAATCGGATTCTTAAAATTAATAGAATCTATGATACCTTAAAAAATGCAATTTTTCTTTATTAAATAAATATTAATTGACTAAATTACCCTTGTAATTAATCAAGATGATATTTTTCAATTATATTTAATTTCTATAATATATATTAATCACTTTCTTTAAATAAGCAAATTTGATTGGCCCACATTTATGCATACAATAACACAATAATTACTTTGAGTAGAATAACCTAAGCCTATATATATATATATATATATATATATATATATATATATATATATATAGAGAGAGAGAGAGAGAGAGAGAGTTAGTTCAAATGTTTCCAACAAGTATTGTGTGTAATGATGTACCAATCAGTTTTGTAATGTGTTATGAAGCTCTAGACTAGATCCAGTTTTGTACTCATTTACAAACCCTAATGCCTGGATCTAGGTTTCTCTATTGTACATGCAATTCATCCAAGACTATAAACCCTAGATCTAGTGTATGATAATTAATATAACATATAAATTAGGGTTTAGATCATACCTTGATTGTTATGTAGCAATAACAATCTCAAATCCTCCTTGTATTGACTTTAGAAAGCTTAGAGTCACAAATGTCACTCCTCTAATGGTTCAAAAACACCAAGAGCAAGAGGATGAATAGGAGAAGAGAAAGAACACGCAAAAACGTGTAGAAACCCCAAGGATTCAGTTGCCACCGTTTTTGGTGCCCAAGGGGTCCTTAAATAGTGAGGCTATTAGGGTTATCTAATAAGGAAACCCTAATTTGGATGCTTAAGCCCTAAGCAACCCATAGAATCCTTCCTTAAAGGCCCTAGGATGATTTCTAATGGGTTTCCCCATAGAATTCGTCCACCCCTTTAATATGAAGTCCATTAGCTCAATATTCAACTATCATACAATTGACAGTTCTAGTCCCTTAAGTTTAATTAATCTCTTTTAGCCACAAACTTAATTCTTATTAATTCTTGACTAATATTAATTAAACAATATGATTTCTCCTTTAATATATTATTCACATAATATATTAATAAATCATATTTAATCCTTTCTCTCCATAATTCATCCTATCAAGTTGCTTTGGTGAAGGCAACCCAAAAGGACCATGCACCATCGGGTCAAGTACATACCAATATAGTTATGGACTTAGACACTATTCCAACAAAATGTTAGACTGCAAATTCAACCTTTATCATGTCTATAAGGTACGCTAAATATGGCTCACTAACTTGACATTCCGATCAGAAGTGAGCGTCTTTAGAATGTCATGCAACTTGACAGTCTCTGCTAAGTACAAACAAGCCTCTTGATTCGCATCCAAAGTCTTGGAACATGGGATAAAATGAGTCATTTTGGAGAAGCGGTTAACCACTGCACTGAGTGAATCCTTTTGTCGCTAAAAACAAGGCAAGCCTAAAACAAAATTCAAACTCACATCTTCCTATAGAGCAGTAGGGATATGAATAAGGGTACATAACTCTCTATTGCTTCCATGAGTTTTTGCCAAATGACAAACTCGACACTTGCAATTATTTGAAAAACGTCTTTCTCCATATGAGACCAATTAAGTTGGGCACATACTTAAATCGAAACCAAAATTTCTAGCGAATCCACCAGCATGACGTTCAAGTATAATTTCACAACGAGATCTTGGGAATACATGATTATATATTTGTAATAATAATAAAGAAAACAAAATATAATGTAGAGATAAAAGCAATATATTTATAATCATAAATGAATAAAAAACAATATTAGATTAAAAATAAACTACATTTATAATCATTATAAAAAAAGAATATAACTTTAATTATAAACTCTATAGTCATTGTCTTATGGTCACAAGAATATTTTAAAACTAATATTCAATAATCTCGCATTGAAGCAATAACCACAACAAAACAGTGAAAAAAAACAAAAAAAAACATATAGAAAAACCATATCTCCTTTCCTGTTTGACGAAAAAGAAACAATCCTTGGTCTCAACTTTTGGGCTGAAATTTATTTTTACTAACAAGACACACTCGCACAACAAGAATAGGGACAAACAAAATACAACAGTGGTGGTGATGGCGTGATGAAGGCAAGGTGCGTGGTCTGCAAACTCAAAGCAATTAATATAGGGTTTGATTTTGCATAGATTAAGTAGGGATTTAATCTATTACTAGCTAAATTATAGGAACCGATTCGTACACAACAGTTTTTATCATATACAACATTTAAAATACATATTGTTATATATGATAAAAAGTTGTTATGTACGAATCAGTTCCTATAATTTAGCTAGTAATAGATTAAATCCCTACTTAATCTATGTAAAATCAATTATTTTGAATCTATTACTACCCCTAAATTGTAGGAAATGTGTTCACTTATTTGGAATTTTGGACCTTTTATTTTCATTTAAATGTTACATTTATATTACCGGTTTTATAATTTACACAAATAGTCAATTAATAATAGTTCTAGATCTAATTTAAAAGGTTGTATATATTATAATGTTGTCAACACACACATACACTCTCTCTCTCTCTTAGGTCATAATTTGTTGGTTTGGACTAGGCATCTATATGTATAGGTCTGATAGCGTTTTAGGTCATGTAATAGGTGTTTGCGGTTGTGTTTACGGCCGAGTAGGGTTCACGGTTGGGTGGTCCCTATAAATGGTGTCAGAATGTGTCAGTGTTACTATTGGTTGATCAGACGTGTGTGTGTGTGTTCCAAGTGTACTTGACATTTACGGTTGAATACAATGTGTGCATTGTTGGAACTTCTTTGATTCCACACCTTCTAATTCTTAGATAGATTAAGTAGGGATTCAATCTATTACTACCCCTAAATTGTAGGAAATGTGTTCAATTATTTGGAATTTTGGACCTTTTATTTTCATTTTTTTTGGGCTTCTAGCCAGCGGTATCGGGTGTTGCCCTCCCTTCTAGGGGTTGATGGTTCAAGTCTCATTAGAGACATAGGAATTACGAGTAGTTTTATTTTCATTTAAATGTTACATTTATATCACCGGTTTTATAATTTACACAAATAGTTGACTAATAATAGTCTAGATTTACTTTAGATGGTTGTATATATTATAATGTTGTCAACATTTTTACTATTCTCAAACAAACCTATTTCTCTCTCTCTCTCTCACTCACTCACTCTCTCTATTTCTCTCTCTATTAGGTCATAATTTGTTGTTTTGGACTAGGCATCTATCTGTATAGGTCTGATAGGGTTTTGGGTCATGTAATAGGTGTTTGTGGTTGTGTTTACGACCGAGTAGGGTTCATGGCTGGGTGGTCCCTATAAATTGTGTCAGAGTGTGTCAGAGTTACTGTTGGTTGGTCAAACATGTGTTTGTGTGTTCCAAGTATACTTGAAATTTACGGTTGAATACAACGTGCGCATTGTTGGAACTTCTTTGATTCTACTTCTTCTAATTCTTACATAGATTAAGTAGGGATTTAATCTATTACTACCCCTAAATTGTAGGAAATGTGTTCAATTATTTGGAATTTTGGACCATTTATTTTCATTTAAATGTTACATTTATATCACCAGTTTTATAATTTACATAAATATTCGACTAATAATAGTTTCAGATCTAATTTAGAAGGTTGTATATATTATAATGTTGACAACAATTTTACTATTCTCAAACACACCTCTTTCTTTCTCTTTCTCTCTCTCTCTCTCTCTCTCTCTCTCTCTTTCTCTTTCCATCTCTCTCTCTCTCTCTCTCTCTCTCTCTCTCTCTCTCTCTCTCTCTCTCTCTCTCTCTCTCTTTCTCTGAGGTCATTATTTGTTGGTTTGGACTAGGCATCTAATGGTATAGGTTTAATAGGGTTTTAGGTCATGTAATAGGTGTTTGCGGTTGTGTTTACGGCCGAGTAGGGTTCACGGCTGGGTGGTCCCTATAAATGGTGTCAGAATGTGTCAGAGTTACTGTTGGTTGGTCAGACGTGTGTGTGCGTGTTCCATGTGTACTTGACATTTACGGTTGAATACAACGTGTGCATTATTGGAACTTCTTTGATTATACTCCTTCTAATTCTTACTAATTGTAAGTCCTATGAACGCGAACCAATCAGTGATCAAACACAATCAAGATGCAAGAACAGTAAGAATTAGAAGGAGTAGAATCAAATAAGTTCCAACAATGCACACGTTGTATTCAACGTAAACATCAAGTACACTTGGAACACGCACACACATGTTTGACCAATCAATAGTAACTCTGACACATTCTAACACCATTTATAGGGACCACCCAGCCGCAAACATGTTCACGGTCGTGAGCCCTACTCGGTCGTAAACACAACCGCAAACACCTATTATATGACCCAAAATTGTATCTGACGTATACAGATAAATGTCTAGCCCAAACCAACAAATTATGACCTAACACACACACACACACACTCTCTCTCTCTCTCTCTCTCTCTATATATATATATATATATATATATATATATATATATATATATATATATATATATATATATATATATATATATATATAGGGTTAGGTTCATATGAGACGGTCTAATTTTGTAAGACCATGAGACACATTTTTTTACTTTTTTTTTTTAGTTAATTCAAGTTCCGAAAATAATATTTAAAAAAAGAATTTTTGGATTTTACCATTTATTTTGCATTTTAAAATTATTTTTTAGAATATGTACAGTGTAATATTCTATTAGAATATTTCACATATTTTTTAAAAAAAAATGGAATTTTTTTTTATTTTTTTTAGTTAATTGAAGTTCCGAAAATAATATTTAAAAAAAGAATTTTTTTGATTTTTTCATTTATTTTGCATTTTAAAATTATTTTTTAGAATATGTCAGTATAATATTCTATTAGAATATTTCACGCAATTTTTCAAAAAAAAAAGATTTTTTTTTATTTTTTTTAGTTTTTTTTATTTTTTTATTTTTTTTATTTTTTTTAGTTAAAAAGTTCTGAGAATAATATTTAAAAAAAGAATTTTTGGATTTTTTCCATTTATTTTGCATTTTAAAATTATTTTTAGATTTGGTCTCACGGTCACACAAAATTAAAATGATCTCAAATAAACCTGAATATATATATATATATATATATATATATATATATATATATATATATATATATATATATATATATATATATATATATATATATATATATATATATATATATATAGGGAAAAGTGAATATGTGGCTGTTATGTACCTAAGCTTAGGTATAAAACCTTTTAAACGATGTAGTTTTAAACAAAACAAATCCAATTTCATTTTCTCTTAGCTTTGTTTTAATAGAATATCATTGAATTAAGTGCAATTATAGAATGAAAAAGATCAATTATATATATATTTTTATTGCAAATAATTATTGAAGTTTATAGAGAAAATAAAAAACCATTATTTTTTAACGAATATAACTCAAACGTTTTGTCTTTCAATTGAAAAACTATACCCAATGATTTTGTAAAAAGCTTAATTGAGTTATGACATGTTCTTTTATCTTTTATTCTATTAGTTTTCATTTAGAATTTAGTAGGATTGATTAAATGGTCACAAATTGTAATGCTTTAAGTTTTTAGATACAATGAAGAAAAAGAACATAAATTTGATCGATTTAGTAAGTCACATAATTAATGAAGAATAGTAAAAGAGATATCATAATTTGTTTGGATATAAATAGATAAAAACTACATTATTTGGGGGGTGCTATATATAAGTTTAGGTACATGACAGCCACATATTCCCTAAGCCTATATATATATATATATATATATATATATATATATATATATATATATATATATATATATATATATATATATATATATATGAAAGTTAAAAAAACAATTGAATTGTTAATATTTTTAGCTCGAAATTTAAATTTCAATGTCTAAAAGAATGCTTATCACCCAAAGGTCGAACCGCCAAAACCCTCAACCCGGCCTGGCCCGCCTTATTTCCCGGTCCTAATAGACTGTTGATTTGTGGAGCCATGCTATAGCCCACCCCAGATTGCTTAAAAGTTTGAGCACTTTCTGAAATGGCGAAGGTACCCTTTCATAAATACGTTGCTAAGGTGCTTGAAAATGGGAATCTTACAATCGTACAGAAAGGAAAAAAAAAAACATTTATTTTCTAGACAAAACGGGCCCGTTTCATCTCTACCTTAGATTTCTTTTATATATATTTGATTTAATTTCATCAACCATATTTAATACTCATGTAGTTATGTTTCATGTTTGTGTCCAAAAATAATTTTATTTGATATTTTATTAATTTTAGCATAATTTTGTTAAGCATGCGAATTCTGATTTTAAATATATAGGATAATATAATTTTCTTTAGTAATTAGTGCTTTGTATCTTCAATTAGGTTGAGTTTGGGATTGTTTGTTTAAAATTACCTCTGTGTTTTTTCATAAAAATATTATTTGTTTATGCGCTATTGAAAAAAAAAACCTTATATATTATTCGATTTATTTGTTTTTTTACTCAGCAGTTTTTCTATCAGGTATAATAATAATAATAATAATAATAATAATAATAATAATTTTGTTACAAATTTATATAATAACATCAAAAAAAATATCTTTTATAAGTCCATTAGTTTATATCATTAACAAAACGTTATATCAATTATTTTGAAAGTTTATTTTTTGACAAAAAAAAAACCTTATATATCTATTTTTTTTTTTTTTGTTTATAAATACGCTTACACAACATGCACTCATACTAGTGATTGATATTCCAATGACATGTGTAATTAATATTATCAATGAAATTATAACTTCATTAAACATGTGATATAGAGAAAAACAGGGACGGTCCAGACGGTGGGCAACCCAGACGACTTCTTAGGACCCACGTGTCTAAGGGATCCAAAATTTATGGGTTATGTGGTCTCTCTCTCTCTCTCTCTCTCTCTCTCTCTCTCTATATATATATATATATATATATATATATATATATATATATATATATATATATATATATATATTATCTAAATGGTTTTAGGGTCTAAAGTTGGTTCAAACTCAAATTAGCTCAAAAAGTCAAAAAATAAATAATTTGGCTTGTTTGTTATTGTTAATTGAACGCGTTTATAGTGAAGAATAAATGATATTGTTTTTATGTTTATTATATTTGTCTTTAGGGCCCTTTTTTCTATTCGCCCTGGGCCCCATATACGTTTGGACCGGCTCTGGAGAAAAATAAAGTAAATGAAGAAAGTAATAGATTGAATTAAAAAAAAAAACATGATTTTATCAGCATAGAGATTGAAATAAGTAAAAAATAACCATAAAACATTAATTACTTATTAAATTATATATATTAATTGTTTTAGTTATCATCATACAACAAATAAGAAGACAAACGGGTAACAAGTTGCGCTGCTAAACCCTTTTGTATGGTAAAACAAATTCTTTTGAAGACTACATCCATAGATCTAAGGGATATAACATGGATATGCATGATTCGTTACAGTCTACTAAGAAGCTCCACCGCATCCGATGCAAGGAAACCAAACGTATCAAATGCAAATGGTATGAACGTGTGTTGATTCATGCACGGTTTCTCATGTTTGGTGACCTTGCAAGTAGCAGATTTTAATGCAGTCTGTCCCGCCGTGAAACCCCCGACCCTCAAACTTACGAGAGGGGATACCCCTGTAAGGTCCACACATGTGTGTTTCCTTCCAACCCATCCAAAAATCAAAACTTCAACCGGTCTAAGGGTTGACCTTACTTCTGTCGGGTCAGTCAGGAAATTCACAGGAGCCTCTTTCTTGGCGGAAACCCCGACACACTTACATATATCAACTAAAACTTACGAGAGGGGATACCCCTGTAAGGTCCACACATACGTGTTTCCCTCCAACCCATACAAAAATCAAAACTTCAACCGGTATAAGGGTTGACCTTCCTTTTGTCGGATCAGTCAGGAAGTTCATAAGAGCCTCTTTCTTGGCGGAAACCTCGGCACACTTACATATGTCGACTAAAACATCCCTAACCATATCGTGTATGTATTTGAACCTCGGGAGTTCTTTGCAATGAACTGCATGCTCGCCGAAAGAGTCCAAACATTACTTGCGGCACACCGGACATATCCCATCGGCTGAGAATATTGGAATCATGAGTCGATATCTGAGGATGGTACGATACTCCACCGGAGACATATGTTGGCCAAGCCCATCTATAGGGATAGCTAGAAGAAAATCTTGAGCATGTGGTGCATGTAAACACTGGAAAACTGCTTTCTGCCGAGCCATCATATTGAAATTCATTTCCATATCTTGGATAATTTTACTAAAAAAGACACTCGACAGTGTATTCTGGGATTTAGGGGGGGTGTCCTTAGTAGTAAAACTGCCAAGGTTAATGTCCGGAAGCTTGTTACGAAGAGAATCTAAGGCACAAGCATAATCAAAATCCATACCATAAATGCCGCTATCCCGTAAGATGTGGTCTTGCAATACCCAAGATTGGGTCCTTGAGGCAACAAAAGCATATGAGGTAGCCTCTACTACCGAGTATGAACCCAAACCACCAAACCGAATGGGTAGAGAAGCAAGTCGCCACTGTAAGTTGCCAAAGAAGGGGCCACCACAAACCACAATGTCCTCAATCGCCCTACGTAAACCATTATCGAAGAACAACGCCGCCTCCTCCATGAAAACGGGTTGGCACGTCCTCAGCCCAAAGAAAAGTTTAGCAATACTCATACAAGACCGAAGTAGAATGAGCTCACTCTGCGGGTCAGATAATTGTGGAAGAAGACGCATCAAATTCACAGCGCCTTCAATTCTCTATATAGCTAAGTTGCTAATGAAACTAGCATCTTTGCTAACAGCTCCTCCGAGAAGTTTCACCCCCAATGGCGGCCTCCCGATGCCAACCGGGAATAACCCCTCATGCAACTTCCTTCCATCACCCGAGGGCTAAAAGAGCTCGGTTTTTTTGATATTCAATTGAAGGCCCAATTGTGGGCCAATAGCCTTAATGATGTCTAAGGCTTTGGCCACCTCCTCAGAATCTACAATAAATGTGTCATCATCCAAGTATCATGCATGGAGAAGAAGCTTGCAATTGTCTCTAATATTATGCAAGAGCGGGTGCAACACAAGGGCAAAGAGAATTGGTCCCAAGGGGTCTCCTTGTTGAACTCCAGTAGAAGACCAAATATGTGCGTTCCCTAGATATAACATTGATGATTGACCATATAGGAATTCTACCCACAAGGATATAGAAGGGTACCTCAATCTGACCTCATAAAATAATGCAGATCTATCAACAAGGTTAAATTGTCTTTTCTTATTAGCAAACATATCTTACTTTAGTTAGGCTGATTGAAATGATATGAAAACGGTGTAATTCCGGTAAATGACTGATAATTTATTTGAGAAATAAATATTTTTCTATTTTTTCTTTCGATCCATTCTCCTACTATTTTTAGATGATGACAATTATAACAAAACTTTATTTTATATATATATATATATATATATATATATATATATATATATATATATATATATCACAATCTTAAAATACTTGGTGAGTAGAAAGATAGTAATAAAAAAATAGAAGGATATCTGATTTCTCTATTTATTAATATATAATGGAAAAAGAAAATGAAAGTTCAGCTGATATGTTAAATATTTTTCCCCCAAAATGAGAAATTTAAGTCCGAATTGAAGGGCTTGTAAAATCCAGTCTAGTATAATTTAGGCATTTATTATTTCTTTAAGATATATAAATGAAAAACTAATATAATTGGATAGTTATTTTATTTTAACATATGTAACATTTTTGTTGAAATACGCAAGTGAGAGTAATAAAAACGAGTACTTATTTCTTTTATTCTATTAAAAAATATTTAACAAGCACAACACGTTGATTCCATAATTTTCATACAATATCATGAAAGTTAGACTAAATAAAATGTTTTTCACCCAAGATGCCAAGACTCATATTGATCACAAACATTTACAAATAGTAAAGCCCAAATAAAATTGAAAGAAGCCCAAAAGATAAATTCTATATAATTTTTATCAATGGCTATATGTCGTAGGCTCGTAGCCCCAGGGGATATCAAAACTGGTTAAATGCACAAGAATCGTTTAAAAATGTATCTCTTTCATTTATATAAATCGTATATAAATCGGTATATCATTGGGGTATATAAATATTATTATATTCATATGAAGGATACACAAAACATTTTAAAGAGATACGTATAGAATTTCCTTTAAAAATGCATATGGATATGTTTATCAAATATATGTGGAGTTATACCCGTTAGCTGGCATATGTAAGTTTTTAAAGCTTATAATATTAAATAAAATATAAAATAAAAATGAAAATTCAATAAGGTTTCTGTTTTAAAAATTTTTGTTTTAAAGTTTGTCAAATGTAAAAATTTGTCTCATGATAAAATATGATAGCCATCATGTTGAACTTTTGGACCTTAAGATAGTAAGGGTGATTCAAGTGGCTTGGGATGTAAAATTGTGCCTTTAACGAGAAAATAAAGAAAGAAATGCTAAATTGCTGGATCTGGATACACAAGAGAGAGACATGCACTTTCTTTTATGATCACTAAGTAAGAAAGTTTTTAAAGATCTGATCATATAAGGGACTGTCCAAGGGACTGCACCTCCACAGATGGCCCTTTTCTTCTTTCTTTTGCTGCTGATCTCACATCGAGAGCAGCTCCTTCGTGAAGACACCCGATCGGCCCGACTTTCCCAAATGCCCACCACTGGCCCTTCCCCTTTCCGGGTCTGGATTTTTCGCGTCGTTTCTGCTGAGCATCTTATGTTTGGAACAGGGGAGAAGAATCCTAGGGTGGAATGATTTTGCAAGTAACTGCAAAACATAGTAAAGGTGGTGTGGTACGTAGTAAACCCACCAAAAGATGATATAGCTTCCCCCACTTGACATAGTGATTCTACGATCGGTACTTAAACGGAAACGATAAATGACGTCAAAATCTGATTAAGAGTTCTAGAATTTTCATGATTACTAGTAAGTTTTAATTGTCATTTTTTAATGTTGTCTTTTTTTAGTTAGTTTTTTTTTTCTACTTATTGTTTTTTTATCGTGCATTTTTATTCGTACTAGTCTTTTTTTAATTAAAAAAAGACAAAATTGCATTAATAGTCATGCTGTTTCCATTACAAACTCAGTCTGCTAATTGTTTTTTATAAGAATGGTGTATGTGGTTTCTAAAACTTGTATGGTTAGTCCTTAAGCCTTTGAAATGACTTATATACCCTTTCTAATTTCTTTTATTTTTTTAAATTACATATAACTTAAAAAGAAAAAGATAAAAGAACATAAAAAAACACATTTTCCATAACCCTCACACCTTTATCCTCCATTGTCTCGCCAATTCAACCATCATCGTCACCATCCAGTGGCGGAGCTAAATGGGTCGTTGGGGGTACAGTTGTACCCCCAAAATAAAGTTTATATATTAAACTATACATATTAATTTTATGTATATATATATATAACTAACTACCTTGCACTCCCAGCTTAAAGTATTAAACCTTGCTGCTTGCTTTTTATTTTTCTTCTCATTAATCACATTGATTGCTACCAAGAGTTTAGAGACAACAGTAAGATAGTAAGATCGGTATTCCACCATCAATTCAAAAACTTTTGTTAAAAAATACAATTTCAAGAGGCTTTGTATTTTATCTAGATTTTGGTTCAATTGTTATTTAAATTTCGATTATGCTTGTATCTCCATATTAAAAAATTTGGCTCTGGCACTGCCATCATCAACCGCCAACCACCTACACCACCTTCAACCACCAGTAAAACTAAAATTAAATTTGAAATTGATCCATAAATCAAATACAAATATCAAAACGTTAAATGGAATCAACACCTGAAACTAGAATAAAAGGCTGAAACTAAAATTTGAACAGTAATACCAACATCTTATGGAGTTTATATAAAATTGATTCAAAGAATAATGTATCAAATCTAACTTTGTAGAGTGTCAAGAAGAATATCAATCCATAGACGAAGTTGATTGACATCAAATGGAAATATGGGTGGCGGGAGTGTTTTTGTTTGTTAGGGCTCTAGAAAAGGGTCAAGATTTGAAGTGTTGGGGATGAACTTTCAGGTAGGCGGGCATTCACACCGCCAAGACCACCGACACCTCCAATCTAGTTTATATGTTACATCAGTAAAGGGTACATCACCGCATGCCCATCATCCATCATTGTATTTATTTACATGCATCATCATCTTCGTAAGGCTTCATCATCATCCATATTCATCCGATTACTATCTTTACAACCACCATACACTACCTATAATTCCACAACCAACCATACACAACCCACCATCTTCGAACCTGTAAAAATCAAAGGAAGAAGAGAAAATTTTGGTTCTTGATTACTTTGAAGAGAAATGTCTTTGGGTGATAAAAAAAACCCACAACATTGAGCCATAATCTTCACCATAGCCTTTAATCGATCACCTCCATCTTAAAGCACGATATGCCAAGAAAATCCAGAAAAAGGACTTGCCTTGTTTGTTTCTTTCCCCACAACCCTAAATCAGATCATCGATCTAGAGCAGGGGATAGGGGTTATGTTATTGTGTTGCTATAAGATGCCTAAAGAAAAGGAAGATACTTGTTTGGATGTCAACCCAACAAATAAAAGGATACAAATAATAGCAATTAAACACAAGTCATTGCTACTAAATATACTAAAGATAGTATAGAGTAAGTAGGGTCAGACCATTGAGACACAGGAATTAATGTCTAACCATGTTCTCACACAAATTCATTACCAATTAATAAGTAAATCGGGGTTTGTTAACAACAAATTAAACTTCATAGCAGATATATTAAAGACTAACATTCAGAATTTAAAATATATTTTTGGTTTCAAATCCTATTCAAGTACTATGTTGTAAGATGTAATATGACGTCAATATATGTTCAGTATAGATTGGTAATTAAGATATTAATAAGCTCTAATATCTCCAAATTGACAAAAGTATTTTACTCAAACATGATCTTTAAGTAAAAATTCATTTAGTTGATTAAATCCAAACAAGCTCTTAGATTAAATCACTAACTGACTTTATGTTCATGCAATTAATACCAATAATTTTCAATATTCCTCATATGCTCGGGAGTATGAACAACCAATCTTTGATTACATTAATTTTGATCTAATTGAAACCGATTAAGTTCTTGTCTCCAACTACAAATCATGAAGCATATACAAATTTCATAATTTGACTAATAAGAGTGATATGAACCCCAATTTTCTTGATCAGGTGAAAAGAGTGAAAACCAAACATATAGTAAAGACCAAATCAAATATTACTATATAGAAACATGAAATTAAGTTCACATCATAATTTAACAACAAGTATTTAAGGATCTAGAACTAGAAATCGAAGGAAAAGTTAGTCACACATGGCTAAATTAGAACACAACATATTCAAAAAGTTTCACCTTCAAACAAACTTACAAATTCAAAATCTAAATGTTTCCAAAGTGTTATGTGGTGATAATATAGATGAAAATCGCCCCTTGATTGAAGTTATGTTGAAAATGGTGAGAAAACATCTTTTAATCAGAAGTTGGAATTCACCAAAAAAAAAAAAAAAACCCTGTCATACACAATTCCATGCCCTCAAAATGGTAAGGCTTGAGATTCCATACCCTCAGAATGAGAAATTGATTAAAATTTTGAGGACTCCATTCCATAGGTATGGAATGGAGAGTGGAATGCTCTGATCGAACTCCAAATCCAAAAATTCATGTTTTCTTGAATCTTGCTCCTATACTTTTGAAACTTCGCATACAAGATCCCTTGAACATCCTAAATATGCTTAAATCCTCAAATTACCCCGAAACATCCAAAAAATGGTGAAAAGTAGATTGATCCTTGAAAATGTCCTGAAAATGAAAAATGCATGTAAAGTTATACTAAATGAAATGTAATGCTATGAATAAACATGAGATAGGCATATGAAAAGGTGCATGAAATATTCCCAAGCTTGAACACTTTCTTGTCCTCAAGAAAACAAAACTCGAATCAACCTCGAGAAAGATAAATGTGAATGCAAATGTAAATGAAAATAAGAAATAAAAAAGAAAGAATGTCTCAAGCTATTCATCCTCACAACATAATCATGATTATAGAGTTGCCAACCTATACCCCATATACGTGCAAATGTACTGCATTCCAAATCAGGACAATAGAAGACATAAAACATAAGGATTTGCAAACCATTTAGCGTAAATGTATAGAGTCATGGTATAAGACATCTCTTAGTAACTTTTACTGACTAGGCAGGTGTTTTTCGATCTATAGGGCATACTCGCTGAAGCTATGTACTCATTTCACAAGATGTGTGAATTCACTCATATCAAAGAATCTACGCTCGTTATTTAAGGTAGAGGGAACACAGGCGTCGATAAGGCATATTGTGACATCTCCAATTTCACGGCCAGAAAAGACTGATTTGTTTATGCTTTGTTTTTAAAATCAGAGTAATGTTTTAAAGAAAACAGTTGTGGAATTCGTTCCCAAAACAAAATATGATAAGAATTTATCAAAGCATTTCTTTAAAGAAATGCGCATTTTCGTTATATAACAAAATCTCGGGATGTTATGTTCAATATAGACCAAAAGCATAAACAGAACAAAAATAGACCTTACAACAGTTATTCATAACTACTGGCCTATAATCCAAAATCTCTCGTTATGCCAGCCAACTTATGCTCTCGTACCATAACCTGTAATATAAAGAAAACTAAGAGGGTCAGACTTGGGAGCCTGATGAGCATATAGGGTTTTCAACTCACAATAATATAATCATTATATTCAATTATCAAACAATCAATCCAATTACCCACCCGATTATCTCTATTTATTTCTTAAAGATTTATCCTAAGAACCGATTACCCTTCTCCCATTCATTCCTAAGGATTGCCCTAAGGAACTGGCACAAAGTCTAGTGCTGCCAAGGTTCTTAGATTACCTCTGGTGAACACGCAGTTCACAATAATTAATTAACACCTAGTTCAAGAACACCTAATGAACACTTAGTTCCAATATTACCCTGTAACGACCAAAAATTTCAACAAAATTTAACTTTTCAAAAACAACCCATTTTAATCATGTTATTACAAAAAGGTTTTCAATACATTTATTATCAGAGTATTCTCATAACCATATCATAAATCACAAACACGAGGAGCAGTACGATCACGCCTTTGCTTTGCCACGGTCTCCTGAAAAACATTAAACCACAACTATAAGCCCGAAAGCTTAGTGAGATACCCACGAAATACCAACCACATATACCACACACATAACATGTTATATCATATCGAATCACAGAACAACCATGCATATCGGGTCTACTGTGTGACTGGTCCGCCGTGTCGGGCCTTCAGTCCACCTGGTCCACCCTCCGAGTCTAGTCATGTCCCTCGAGTCTGCAGTATGGTTGGTCCGCCCGCACCGGGCCTTCAATCCACCTGGTTCACTCTCTGAGTCTACAGTATGACTGGTCCGCCCGCATCGGGCCTTCAGTCGGACTGGTCCACTCTCCGAGCCTTGGCACATCTGGTCCGCCCTCGTGGGGCCTACAACCTATCCGGACCGATCATTGGGCCTTCGGAATAACCGGTCCGCCCTGGGTATGTTGGCCTACAGCAAAAAGCAGGTCTCGTCTCAACCCAACCCCGGTCAAACAACCATGTGCACATAAACATACAATCATATAACCATTTACATTCAATCAAACCGATCTAGCAGATCACGTAACACAACATACTCTAAGCAGGATACCGACCTAATCGGTCACTAGCATAGCATCACCCTATATACCAGGATACCGACCTTAACCAGGTCTCTAACAAATACCATCCTAACTACCAGGATGCAAACATAGTAAAACAACAACATAACAACAATACCCGGATTACAATCCGATAAAGGGCTGACCTTGGTGCCTTAGACCCTGCTGATATAGTGAGGATAACTCACCTCGCAACTGCTGACTGGAAAGATAAGACCGAAATGCTCCGACCACTGACACGATCTCCACCACTGGCTAGCACAAACACTAAACTCAAAACAAAGGCCAACAATTACCAAAATGCCCTTAGAATTTAACTAGTCAACTCTTGGTCAAAGTCAAAGTCAAAGTCAACGTTATGGCTGACTCTACTCGCCGAGTCCCCCAACACTGAAAAGGACCCATCTCAACTCTCTGAGTCATCCCTTGACTCACCGATTCTTAGCTTAACCAGGAAAGGCTAAGACCTCAAGACCAGACTCGCCGAGTCCAAGGCTATCTTCAACCAACTCGCCGAGTTGTTCTTCAAACTCGTTGAGTTCCTGCCCGCCTCCAAGCAACTCGCCGAGTACCACTTGTTCTTAACCCATACAAAAACCTTTCAGGCCATGCAATTGATCCAAAACGTAGATCTACCCTTCTACAACCCTTCCATCACGTAAAGTGGCAAACTTTACGTGAATCCAAAGAGATCTAGGCATTTTACACTCTAAGGCTAGGGTTTGGGACAAGATGGCTTCACCAATCATTCAATAACAGGGACTTTAATGCACCCTAGACCTTCTCCATTCCAGATCTAAGGTGACAACCTCAGATCTACCCTTCAAACTCTAAATACCACAAGCCAAACTTTCCATACAACCCAAAAATGATGAAGCTAGATGAATAGCAGCCCAAAACGAGATAATACCTCAAAAGGAAGCCCCCAACAGCAAAGAAATCCGAATCTAAGCAAAGCCCCTTGCTCCAAGCCTCCTAACTCTCCAAGATCTTACTTCAAATCTCTTCTCCAAGGCTCAAATGCACTCAAATCCTTCACAATCACGCTTCTAGGGTTTTCTGGACTTCAAGGGAAGGTAAAGAGGCTGGGGAGAGGGTATAATGTCCTTTATATAGGGCTCATCCCCCGAAATTAGGATTTTCTTCGCACAGCGCCTACTCGCCGAGTCCAGCTTTGGACTCGCCGAGTTGGCCACTTAACACGCGACCTAAATTGCGACCCTACTCGCTGAGTCCACCCATGGACTCGTCGAGTTTCCCTTCAAATTTATACTTTGATCCCCGAACTTGCACTCCTGGACTCGGGATGTTACATACCCAATGAACACCTAATTCACAAACACTTAATGAACACTTAGTTCAAATATCCCTAATGAACACTAAGTTCAGATATCTAATGAACACTTAGTTCGAATATCCATAGGGAACCCAATCACCTAAGGAACACAGAGTAGGAAAGCTCTTAGTTCAAACAATGTGATAATAAAGTATATCCCGATCCTGCAAAACCACTAATATTATAAACACATATAAATCATATTTCTAAAACAATATATCCCATCTTGTTGATCCCCACATACTGACCCTATATAATGATCTTACGAGATCTAGCCTAAGGAATCGATATGAACCACAAACTGACGAAGCTGCTTAGGGAATTTCCTGGCAGCAAACGAGGATAAATACAGACATCAATTGAGGTGAATGGAATAAGTTTCACCACAAACCTTCGTTCGTAAAAAAAAGAACCACAAGACAGTTAAGTCAGGGGTAGTTATCAATGCCTAGGTTGTGGTCTGAATATCGTGAGGTATGTAGCCCTCAGACGTACCCTATCCATCATCGAACTTTGCCTAGGTTGTGGTCTGAATATCATGAGGTATATAACCCCTAGATGCACCCTATCTGGTAATGGAAATGCTGACTAATGCCTAGGCTGTGGTCTGAACCTCCAGACTCACCCTATCCGGCATCGGAAATGGAAACACCAAGTAATGTCTAGGTTGTGGTCTGAATACATGAGGTATTTCACCCCCAGACGCACCCTATCCAGCAATATAACACCAGACATACCTAGCAGTAGTCTATTACCGACACACTTTATTAGGTAGTCTACGCAGTTCCCTTAATTACTTCGTGAAAGAAAATGCTGACATATGAAGATCGATAGATCACTTCATAAAATAAACGCTGACTCCAAAGCTCTCTCAAAATAAAAGTATAGGGAAATACTAATAGAGTATTCTCGTATGCTCCCGTAACCGACACACAAAATTGTCAAAAAGACTTTGTACATGATAGTACTTTTGGCACATTATAGTACTCTGGTATGTGAAAGACTCGTACCCAATAACATAATAGTACACTGGCACAAGCAGCACCCAAGATACAAAGCTTTGAAAAGGACTTCGTACATAAAATGTACTTCTGTACGTAGGACGTACTCCACCGATCACCAATCTCGCAACACACGTACTCTTAATAAGAGGCTACCCAATATCCAAACTTAATGGAACTAAACATCCTTATTTAAGTCTTAAATCATCACTAGGCAAGCCTACGATGCGTATAATCAATTTTCGATACTATCTCCATTTGGACACGCTAACTATGAGTATACTTAACACAAAGTTTTAAGTAATAATATCATATATACACATCTTAACACATATTGGACCATAACTGGTTCGTACGTTGTATATCATCAATTATATATATATATATATATATATATATATATATATATATATATATAACACGTATTTCGGGCAATAACAAATACTTCACATACATATATAATTAATACTTTAATCAATACTTGTATTACAATTATGTCCATGAAAGGGACTACGCACATGATGCCCTATCGGATGAACAATTAGTTCAAAAATACATAATCCGTACTCCCGGATCTAAAATTTACCTCATTACCTAATCCATATTCCTGAATCTAAAACTAACCTCTTGATCTAATCCATACTCCCAAATCTATAACAAGTTTATCTCTTTATCCTTTTATCTTATGATCCAAATCATCTTTTATCTCATACCAACAATCTCATCTACCCAAACTCTACCCAACATATTCGTAGATACAAAATACGTATACAGTTTAACTCATTAAAACCTATATAATTTATCCATTCCACAATTATCTCAAATAAACAACAAATATATACACACATAACACGTATTTCATAGCAAATACTTAATATTTATGTGTAAGAAGAAAATGATTATACACTCACTTGATCAGAAGATGATCGAACAGCGTTACGACTTGTAGAAGTAGTATTCTTCGGTAGATCTGAAAGATCTTCAAAAAAATTGGCTTCTCGCGGCAGAGCTTCGGCTTGGAAACTTTACTCCTCGGGATCTTCGGGGATTCGGGACTTGCTTCGGGGCTCAGGAATGATACCGGGGCTTCGGGGGTTAAAATAGGGCTTAGAGAGAGTATCGGGAGTGGGAGAATAAGAGATGAGCAACCTAAATCGGTTGACCCTTGATTTCTATTTATAAAGTGAATTTTATGGGTTCACCTCGTGAGTTTCTAATGTTCACCTCGTGAGCTCGATACGTAATTGCGTTCGTCATGGCCACTTGCCCTAGAAGACGTACATCATTTGTTCACCTCGTGAGCCACTAATGCTCACCTTGTGAGCTAGGCTCACCTCGTGAACTACATATCTTCACCACATGAGCTCTGACACAGCCTTGGGGTTTACGCCCCGAACTTCATAAACTCATAACTTTCGCATACGAGCTCCGTTTTTGACGTTCTTTATATCCACGCGTAGGTGATATTATGCTCTACAACTCTCGTTTAGACTCCGTTGGCTAATTTTTACTTTATTTTTAATATATTATAAATATATTATTTTTAGTAGGCCAAGACAGGAAAACTCCGTTATAAATTCATAACTTTTCCATCCGACGTCCGTTTTCGTTTGTCTTTTTACCGTTGCACTACAATTGACGAGATCTTCGATTCTCATTTATATTGTTTCGGCAAAAAATCGCTCAATCTCAAAGTCGAACTTCGGGTTGTATATAGCTAAGCCGAAACTTCGAAAAATCATAACTTCCTCATACGAAGTCAGATTTGGGTGTTCTTTTTATGCACGCTCTCGGTTTAACGTATTCTACGACTTTCATTTAAATCACAAAGGCCAAATATCGCTCTAACGTAAATTCACTATGTACATACCTATGCTGCTTTATAGTAAAAAAAAAATCCAAACAAAGCCTTTCCAGGTTTGTCATGATGATATTTTCACAGGGAAATCATTGGTATAGTTTGATTTCATTGGCTCGTCTAGCATTGATAATTCATTTGAATCCAACAATTGTGTTATCCGGTTTTGTTCTATTTGTTTTGTATGTTTAGTGTTTGTACATAGTTTTGTATATTTCTTTTACGCCCTTGTTAAGGTTTATAGCTTTGTCTCTTATTATGGAGTTTTGAGAGTTGACATGGATTTGGAAGATGACATGAAGATTGTGCAACCACAAGATATTGAAGATCATGGAGAGAAGACAAAGGAGAATGGGATATGTGTAACCCCCGTAGATCAGGGCTAGTCAATTTAGAGACGATAAACATCAAAAATGACTTTTTGATGGAATATTATCTAAAAGGATTAATCTTAACTAAGTTGTAGTATATGTTACAAGGATTCCGTACATGTAAAGAACGCTGAAATCCGAGTTATAACGATGAAGTTATGACTCGTCGAAGTTTCACGACAGAATCGGCACGACACAACGCGACGTAAATAGTGAATTTACGTTAGAGCGATATTTGGCCTTTGTGATTTAAATGAAAGTCGTAGAATACGTTAAACCGAGAGCGTGCATAAAAAGAACGCCCAAATCTGACTTATGAATTATCAATGCTAGACGAGCCAATGAAATCAAACTATACCAATGATTTCCCTGTGAAAATATCATCATGACAAACCTGGAAAGGCTTTGTTTGGATTTTTTTTTTACTATAAAGCAGCATAGGTATGTACATAGACTCAACTTCAATATTTACAAAATAAATAACAACTATCAACTATAAACTTTTTATAAAAACTTATATACAAAACTTGATAAATTGACTTTTAAAGAACTCTTTTTTATATATGGTACAAAAACGTGCAAAGATTTGACTTTAGATTCCCCTTTTGATGACTTTGTGGTTCCAACTTTAAGGAACAATTAGGATCAAAATAACAACAAACTTCTGAATACTTACAACTAATAAACTACAACGAAAATAACAAACAACTTCGACAACCATCTTTTGAAAATTGATTTGACTTCAAAATACACAAAGACAAATATTGAAAAAGTTGTATAAATCCTAATATATATATATATATATATATATATATATATATATATATATATATATATATATATATATATATATATATATATATATATATATATAATTTTTATTTCTTTTATTTTTTAAAACCAATCTTCTGAACCAAGCGAAGAACATATATAGAATTCAACAAAAGCTCAATAATATAAACAATATAATACGAATTGAAACAAACACATATATACCAACGACTAATCAATATAAAGATAAAAGCTAAAGTAGGTAACCATATGAACTTCTACGCCACGCCATGAGAGAAAACGGAATATTTATCCTAACTGATACACACAATGACGTACTCGCGGATATTTTAAAATGCTATATATTTGATTTTCACATTTTGTGACTAGAATCATTAAGAGGGGTTGTTTGTCATAAAACACCTCAATGCACCGCCACTAAGTGAATTAGAAAATAAGTGTGTTCCCAATAGTTCTAAAGTTTCACAATTAGTTACACCTCATGCATGTATACAGGGTATAAGTAGACAAAACTTTAAACTTGATCGTGTATCGTGACAAAAAGGTTAAAGGTATCCTAAAGATGAAAAGAAAGAGGAGAACACACACACACATGTATATATATATATATATATATATATATATATATATATATATATATATATATATATATATATATATGGAATGCAATTTATTGAGTTCACCTTTTCCCCAAGCTTAAAAATGTGCATCATCCTTGATGCTTGGAAAGAGAGCGTGACAAATTATTGAGGAGGATTTTGAGGGGGTATTAGGGGTATGATGGAGGGTATTAAGGTGGGTATGGAGGGTATTATGGTGGTTGTGTGGGTTGACCACCTAAACATAACACTCAATGCATTTCAATCATGAGAGTATCCACATATTGGTTATTGTTAGGTGTGTCAAAACCAACAAATAATAGGGGTACAATAGACTCCAAATACACCGCTTTAATGCAATAACGAGTAGTATAAGGCAAGCTGGGTCGAACCACACAGGCACGAGATAAAATTATATTCCTCTTTGCGCAAGGTACTTTGGTCACAAAGGGGGGTTTTTCTTTACAAAAGTAAAATAATAAAAGAACAATCTACTTTAAAATCATGCACAAAGTGAAATAAACTTGTAAACAATTTGATTGACTGGTTCTAGTTCTACTTCATAATGTTGTTGTTCAACTTGATTATGACTTTATGTAATTCATGATTGCTATTCTAAGTTAGTACTAAAAGATATTAACACGCTCTAATACCCCTGGATTGCCAAACCATCTAACCAAAACACGCTCATTGACTAGACCTAGCTATACTAATTCAACCTAAACACGCTCTTAGATTGTATTGAAATACTGCATCAAGTTTTGTACAAGCTGCCCAACAATGTTCATTTCTTCTCATACGCTTAGAAGTGTGAAAACATGTAACATATGTTTTACAATAAGAAAACCTATTGCTTGTTACCAGTTTTCATCTTAATAGAATGATTAGGTGCCCTAAAAGTTACTTAACTACACAAATATTCAATTCATGAAAGTGGCCAATCAAACACAAATCAAATTTAAGGGTTATAGTTTAAACAAAAACATAATAACTAGAATAGAATCACAAATCAAACATCAAATCATATGCTTCAAGTCAAGCAATCAACATGTTTTGAACAAGAACTAGAAATTAGGGTTTCTTAGACAAGTATGGCTAAGAACAAATCAATCAAATAGAAAAATGGAATTAGAAATGTTTAATGCTTACAAAAATGAAATCAAAAGTGTTTGCAATGATTTGGTCTACTCAAAAGCTCCAAGAAATCCCCCAAAATTTCCCAGGATTTCCAAAAGTTCTCTAAAAACCATCTTTGCATCATAAAATGATGTATTCCCTTCTTTTATTAAGGCTCACGTGCTTGCCATAAGACCATACGTTTTTAGCGTGGTCATGCTTTTAGCCCATGTGTTTTTGGCACGACCATTTGTCTTGACCATATCTTTTTGGCATGGCCCATTCTTTTTTGATAAAAGTCTAACAAGTCTTCACTGTTGGCTCCATCTTCAGTCTAGCTTCACCACGAATCAGGTTGCTCACATATAAGATAAGAAAGAACAAACACGACTTGTGTCAGTGTGCCATGAACCTTGTTGCAAACATAGTCATTTGCTATGATGATAATGCAACAATGACTCAGGTTATGTCTTCATGTTCTCTTCATGGCATGACCGGTACATCTTCTTTTCATGCTCCAAAGCTCCACGATTCATGCTCTAAGCTCCAAGTTCCATGCTCCAAACTCCAAGCTCCATGATGGCTGCAAAATAAATCAAAAATAGTGAAGTATCAGACATTCTTAATGAAATATACAATTGCTCAAATAATTAACTAAATGCAAGAATTATGAAGTAGAATGCTATGAAATGACATAAATAAACATACAAAATAGGTGGATAAAATACACCTATCAGTTATGCGTTTGTTGGTTCTTTAAAATGGAATAGAACTCATCTCTCAACTCTACCATTTCTATATTCATTTTATAAGCACTTTCATAAAGATTGGAATACTCACGATGGAGACGTCTATAATCAGTGTGTAGACGCTGAAATTCCTATATGTATATATCATGGTGAGGATTCATGATAGGTTGTTGTCGTATTGACGCATCAAAATTAGAAATAGGAGCATCATCAATAGGCTTGTCTGCTTTAGGCTCAAGATTGGCCTCGGGCATTACAACACCTAAATTGGATTCAAGACACCAGTCCATGTAGGTAAGTGGGTAAGTGAGGGTTAGAAGTTGGCAATTTCGACTATGAATGCAAAAATGTCTGCACCCTCAACCTTCCAGTAACATCACGCTCATCCATCCATAGCAGTTGCATACGTTGAAACACAGTGGCGGTTAGAAGGCGTTCACCTGGAATAACATCAAGACCTTTGGGAAATAGAACTCTCAAAGCATGATGTTTTAAGGGAATGGTAATCATGCCACCACGGTGTAACTTCCCACTGTTGCTTCTATTGAGTTTTAGAAGTTTGTAAATAACCCATTATCCAAAGTTAGGATGGAGATTGGGGCTATAGATTGAACACCCTAACAACTCTAACTCTTTTTAACAACTTTGATAAATTCTCCTTGAGGAAATAATATGGACGCAAAAATACGGTGGACAAATTTTAACATGGGATGAATGAGAGTCACAACTTTGGTTGAACTGGAATTGTATTCGAGTCTTGTAATTCTTCTCCAAAAATGATCATAATCAAGAAAGAATGATGTATTTATCCTCCTAAATGGACCTTATATGTTGTTGGTTGGAGCACTAATTTAACAACTTTGGTTTTTGTGAAGTTAGTGAGTTCGATTGAAAGCAATGAATGAGAAGAACTTGGTGGTACGACTGAACTCAACATAAGATAAGAATTCCAAAATAGGTTGTAGATAACCCACATCACCAATGAAGAGAATACCTTCCTATCCAATATTAATTAGGATTTTGAGGACTTTAATGTTGATGTGTAAAGACCAGAGGGTAGGAATGTCCTCAAATTTTTGGGCGGCCTGAATTCTACCTCCACTAACTTACAATATGAGAGGAAATGAAGATTAGGGATCACAAGGTCAATATTAGGTTTTGGAGGCTAATA
Source organism: Lactuca saligna (assembly GCF_052625555.1). NCBI lineage: Eukaryota > Viridiplantae > Streptophyta > Magnoliopsida > Asterales > Asteraceae > Lactuca > Lactuca saligna. The sequence goes on from NC_136424.1 coordinate 5,944,928, forward strand.
AGAGACCAACCTCAAAGACTTAAGGAGGTTATATAGGGTACAAACCCTAAAATTTAGAGTTTCTCATCCAGCTGCTAAATTGTCGAGTTTTCATTACCAACTCCTAGAGTTGGTCCAAAAAGGTCCACGGCCCAAAAGCTTTCAGCACGTCGAGTTGAGTCCATCAACTCGACGAGTTCCAAGGGGATTTTTCCTTTCAAGAAATAAATCATATACCTGGAAGTCGGAATGTTACAATGCACTTCACTTGATTTGATCTTTAGTGACTTCATGTGTTTTCATTCCTACACACCTTAAGGAACTTATGTGGGTCTTCATTTTCAAGACCATGGAATGAAGGCAACAAGTGAATGAGTCTGGATTTGAGTTAAAGTGTAACATCCCAATTTTCAAGACAAAAAATTTCATATTGATAAAACAATTATAAGAAACTTCATCAAGTCTGTTCATTTTATAAAACCATAGTCACATGTCTGAAAACCGTATCATAAAATAGTAACAATGTTAGGGTACAATCCCAAGAATATCATAATGCAGAAATCATGTGTGTGTGATGCGCTGCTACTGTGCCGGCTCTTTCCCCTTCGATGAAGAGGTACCTGAAAACAAAAATAAAAACTATAAGCACAAAGTTTAGTGAGTTCCCCCATCATACCTCATACCATACATAGCACATACTGTCTAACATATTTGGGTACTAGCTACCCCTTCGGTCCTGTCGACCGGTACCTTGCCTAACATATCAGGGTGCTGGCCTAACCCTTCGGTCCTTTCGATCAGTAACGGGGACTATTTCACCCCTACTCTACCACAGAGCATCCTAGTGCAATAACATATAAGTCATATACTGCCTAGCTTATCTGGGTGATGGCATACCCCTTCGGCCCTATCGACCGGTACTGGGGTCTATCCTAACCCTCCTATTACAGATCACATAACATCATAGCATACTAGCACATAATCATAACATATAGCAACATACCAGATAATTATTACAAAGACAATCATCTCTACTATAACTCTTACTAGTAGGCCGGCCTTGGTGCCTTAGACCCACTTCTACTGGAAGGTAACTCACATCAATGTCGTGTTGTAGCTTAACTGTCCTCGGTGTTGGGATCAACTCCTCTCAAACTCCTACACACAACAATCTTCCTTAATTACCCTTACATACTCATAACCCTTTCAAGGGTCAATCCACATCAAAGTCAAAGTCAAGGTCAATACCCTGGTCAAAGTCAAGATCTGGTTGACTCAACTCGCCGAGTTGGTCCACCAACTCGTCGACTTCCATATTCCACAAAATTCTAGAACTTCGATCCTACTCGTCGAGTCATTCAAGAACTCGTCAAGTTCCTCCTACATAGTCGGGACTTTTCCTCCTAACTCACCGAGTTCTCCTTCATACAGAATCATGACCTTTTGCTCATGACTCGTCGAGTTCATCCTTGAACTCATCGAGTCCTACTTATCATCTGGGACGGTTAGCCCTTGACTCGCCGAGTTCTTCCTTGAACTCGTCGAGTTCTTCTTCCTAACAGTCGGGACTTTTGCTTTCAACTCGTCGAGTTCATCCTTGAACTCGTCGAGTTCTTTGATTTTCAAGTCCATAATCATGTCCATCTTGCTAAGTCCTCTTCTAGACTCAACCAAATTGTTTAGAAACAGAAAAGCTTGGGGAACCACAGCCCGACTCACCGAGTCCTATGAACGACTCGTCGAGTCCCCTAAAGTCCAAGTCTATCCAGTCGATTTCATTCGAGCTTATTGCATCCAAAGCATAAATCTGACCTACTAGGGTCGATATAACACGTAAAGTTACAAACTTTGCGTGCATGCATGGACGTTATGAAGCTAGAACACCAACATTAAGCCATAAAGGAGTTCTAATGCATGAGATAGGGTCATAGCTAAATAAAGGTGGCAACTTTAAGCTTCCAGAGCTCAAATGTTCCCAGATCTGAAGTCATCACTCTAATATGCACTCAAATTGCAAAAGTGAGTTGGAAATCGCCTAAAAATGACAATATACTAGCCCTAAAGAAGATCTAAGTGATGGAAAGCCAAGGTTTAAGGTTTTTTACATCAAACAAGCTGGAAAAGCAACCCAAGATATGGATTTACTGCCTTCTTCTTAAATCTCCAAGTCTTTCCTTCCTTCTCCAAGCTTCAAATCATAAAATAGCACATAATAGCTCAAGAACACTCAAAAGTTGTTTAGGGTTTCGTGAACAAAGTTTGGAGGTGATGGAGGCTGGAGTGGAGGCCATATAAGGTGTTTAAATAGGGAGAAAACCCTAAAATTTAGGGTCTCATTCAGACAGCTCTCCTCGTCGAGTTGGGGATTCTGACTCGTCGAGTAGGCTCTTCTACCCGCGACCAAGGCCATCCCTACTCGACGAGATTGGGGCCTCCAACTCGTCGAGTCCCAGTATAAAATGCATAATTCTTATTTAAAATACATATTAGGAACCGGGCGTTACATAAAGTTTATTGTCATGGGATAATTAATGCACAATGGTTATTGGGTACTGTTGAAGATAACAGAGTTGCGTCTTGGGCCCTTTTGTTTTACAACCGGATTGGGCTTGTCAATCCGTGTTCAGCTAGATTAGCCTTATTTTTATTAGAAAATTTGTTAGGGTTTTATTATAAATATATGCATGCATGTATGCGTATAGTAACGGTCGTCACTCTCATTGAATATTTGTAAACCCTAAAATCCTCTACAGTTGACGTTCTTTATCGAGCTCTTCTGAGGATTGTTTATTGAATCATTCAACCTTTCTGATTCATTAGCTTGTTCTTGATTGTTTACTTAGTCATTCATTTACCTGTTTCATAGATCTAATCGATCTTTAAATTTGTTTTAATCTCTACAATTGGTATCAGAGCAGGAGGCTGTGTAATTCATACACTTCTTTTCTGTGAAAAAGCTTCGATTAGGGTTATTCCGCATTCATTAATATTTATTGAGCCGTCATCTCTTAATTGACGTATCTCAATATTTATTACCTTTGCCCTAATTCGATATATTACAAGTCTGATCTTTGAACAGGTTATTCGATCAATTATGGACGAGTCTCAATCCAATCCCATCAACATTTCAAACAACATTGGATCAACGACAAATATTCCCATTCTCTACACACATGATTATGAAGTGAGGGCGAATCACTTTGAAGATTATGTCATAGGATCTGAGGATAATGGATACCTCATCTGGGAAGCAATTATCTCTGGACCGTTTTCTCATTCAGCAACTTCAAGGATTATTAAAACTCAAAAGGAGTATAATGATCTCCTGAAAGATGTTAAAGATGTAGCGCAAGATGAAAAGGTTAAATTTCAGTGCAATATCAAAGCGCTAAGATTGATTAGATTTGCTCTTCAATCCGATACCTTCAGGTTGGTAAGTTCATGCACAACTGCTAAAGAGATATGGGACAGGCTACGTGAATTGTACTCTACAGATGAAGACCTTGAACACTCCATTCAAACCTTACTTCTGTCTGAGTTTGGTGAATTCAAGAAAGGAACCGAAGAAACAGTCACTCAAACGTTTGATCGCTTCAATCATCTTCTTATCAAGATGATCAAGCATGACATCGAAAGAAAACTGATTGAACAGAAGGTTACTTTTTTAAATGGACTCAGGTCTGAGTGGAGATCAATTGTGTCCACAGTTAAAGCACACGAGCAATTCAAATCCTATTCTTTGGCGAAACTGGTGGGTATTCTAAAATCTCAGGAAAAGATCGTGCTGCAGGAGAAGACCGTGGTTTCAAGTCTGGGTTCATTAGCACTCCTGTCGAAAAGCAAAGCTGTGATGGAGGACGACGATCTCAACTTGGATGATTATGATCTCACATCTGAAGACTATGCTATGATGGTGTCAAACCCTAAGAGATTCATCAAGAAGAAATTCCCCACCAATAGGAACCGAAACTGGCAAGGAAGCTATAACACTGAAAAGGTCAAAGATGAACCGAAAGCTGAAGAAACAAAGAAGGAACCGAAGGCTGAAGGAGATTCTGGAGTGAGCTGCTATTATTGTGGAGGAAAGAACCACTACGCAAAAGATTGTGTCCTCAAAAAGATGGCAGAAAAGAATGAAGAAAATGATGAAGAAGCTGTGTTGATGAAAAAGCTTGATGAGTTAAGGAAGAAGAAATCTGCTGCTAACCCTTCCATGAATGCTTTAATTGTGCAGGGCTCTGTAGCTGATGATGAGTTCGGTGGCGTGGAGGTTTGGTCAACCGACTCTGAAGATGATGAAGTGAGGAAGCCTTCACATGGAAAGGCCTATGTAGCGAAAGAAGAGAGCAGTGGAGGAAAATGCTTGATGGTGTCTGACGTTTCGCAGATGAGAGGATACAACACAGATGGTGGGAATGATGACAAAGAACAACAGAATCTGTGCTTTACCGCCAAACCACTCAGCGAGCAGTTCAACGAACTTGATGAACTGATCAAGAAGGTACAATCAGTTTTTGTCTCATTTAAAGTCCCACAATGTTCATATGAAAAGGAATTAAAAAGTGTTAATTCAAGAATCTCTCATCTGGATAGTAGCTTAACTCAAACTCGGGTCACCAATTCTAACCTAACTGATCAATTAAGCAGGGTGTCTTCAAAGAGTGAGGAACGGCGGATGTGGATCGAACTGAAGGAGTCAGAGTTAATCAAAATAAAAGATGAAAACATCTATTTGCAGAGAGATAATTTAAAGCTTTTGAAACAGCGAAATGTTTTTTGTCTGATTGCCAAACGTCTTTATACTAATATTACTCAACTTCATTTAAATTGTGAAATAGGTCAAAAGATTCATCGCATGATTTTACCCTTTCTTGAGTTTAAGGAAGATGAAATCGATGCTGATGCATTCAATTGTGAGAGTATTATTTCGTCTGAGGATGTTAATCCAACATATTTATATGGACTGGACAAAATTGAATCTTTCATAAAATCCAAGGACCACAAGAATATGCTCAAAAATCTTTTGGATGAAAATGATAAACTGAAGCTTAGAACCGAAACTATACAAAAATTTGACTCACTGAATGTCAACTTGAGCTCAGAAAATAAAATTGATGTTGAAAATGCATCTGATCTTAATGAGGACAATAACATGAGTGAAATTTCTGTAGAAGACACAGTTGATTGCTCAGAATTTGTCAAAAATGAACCCGAGAACCACAAAAATCTTATCTCAGAAAATTCTGTGGAATTCGCTCGGTTGTCCCAACAAAAGTCCCCGATTCTTGTAGAGAAGGCAGTTCTATACCAAAAAGTTAGGACCACTCCGAATCAAGTATACAAAGTCACTGGTGTAACCGAACATCAGACTGCTGAACTAACAGCTATTGTGAACGAGGACAATGCTGATGGGTGTGATGAGTTCTTCTGGTCGGCTCCCATTGACAATGCTAATGAAACGGTAGGTCTGTCTGAAAGGACTTCATGGAAAAGCAAAGGCAGATACGTTCCAGAACCTTTAAATAAACCTGATTGCTTTAACGTGGCAAGTACCAGTGGAACGAAAGATGTTCCTCAAGAGAAAGAAATTCCTGCAAAAGAAGTCAAATCTCCAAGCAAAGCAACATCGGATCAGAGTGTTTCAACTAATGAACGTAAAGCTAACATCCATCATCGTCCAAAGCAGATGAGAAGTCAAAAACGGGAAAGGAATCAGAGATACAGGAAAAATCTCTCCGAAAGAAAACAGTTTTGGCGATCGCAAAATGCCTATTTCTCACATCAAGACAGGAATTTAAAACCAGCGAAAAATTCTGATGAATCGACGGAGAGCACCAATAACCGAACACAGAGTTTCGGTTCTGAGCAGAACAACAACCGAAAGCAGAGGTTCGGTTCTAAGCAGAACAACAACCAAAAGCAGATGTTCGGCTCAGCGCACAACAACAACCGAACGTATAGATTCGGTTCAGAGAATGATTTCAACCGAAAGCACAGGTTCGGTTCGGGAATTAAAAGAGGTCAAAACTCTAAAGGTGGTCCTTCCGTTAATCAAAAACAAATGAGTTACCCAGTCTCTTCTCGTTCTAACACTTCTAATTCCTCACAATCCTCTGTCTCTTCTCGTCCTCGAGTCTACTCTGCTTCTTCTCAAAAATCTCAGTCTTCAGCTGATCAAAAATGGAAAAGCAAGGTTTCAAATACTGAATCAAAATCCATTCTGAAACCATCAAATCCAAATCAAATCAGAGTTTACACCATCAAAAGAAAAGATAATACAACACTAATTAAAAGAACATATGTTGTTGACATCTCTCTTACTATTCCCGCAAACAACTCACGAGGACCCAAAAAGCTATGGGTTCCTAAATCTGCTTAATTTTTGCAGGTTATTAGTGACGAGCAGTATGACGAAGAATGGTACATTGATAGTGGCTGCTCGCGTCACATGACAGGGAGGAAGGAAGAACTCAGGGAATTCAGATCTCTTTCCAATGGTGGTAATGTCAAATTTGGGAACAATTCCTTCGGAACAATCAAAGGCTACAGGATGATTACAAACAGTGATTTCTCAATTAGGAAAGTAGCATATGTAAAGGGATTACAACACAATCTCATCAGTGTATCACAGCTTGTTGGAGGTACTGGTCTCAAAGTCTCATTCGATGATGAAGGTTCGGAGATTATTGATAAGAATACGAACAAAGTTATTCTCCAATCAGAGCGCAAAGGTGAAATGTTTCCCCTAAATCTCAAACCAATCAAAGGAAACCCAGCCATCTGTCTGTTATCCAAGGCACCATCTGACGAAAGCTGGTTGTGGCACAGAAGACTCTCTCATCTCAACTTCAAAGATATCAACAAACTCGTCACTGGAAGTCATGTGAGGGATCTCCCATTGCTCAAATATGACAAAGATCATCTGTGTGCTGCATGCGAAATGGGAAAGCAGAGTCGTCAAAGTCATCCATCTATAATAAACACCAAAGTCGTTGAACCACTGGAATTACTTCATATTGACTTATGTGGTCCATCTTCTGTAGAAAGCATTGGTGGTAGCAAGTATATTCTTGTTATTGTTGATGACTTTTCACATTTTACATGGGTGTTCTTTCTGAAGCTTAAATCTGAAGCGACTCACAAGCTAAAAGTGTTCATCAAGCAGATTGAAGTACAGCTGAAGAAGATTGTTCGCAACATCAGAAGTGACAATGGGTTGGAGTTCAAAAATAAAGAATTTGAAGAATTCCTGGAAGAAAAAGGGATTAGTCACAACTTCTCAACTCCTTATACACCTCAACAGAACGGAATTGTTGAAAGACGAAACCGATCCTTATGTGAAGCTGCCCGAACAATGCTAAGTTTTGCTTCCTTACCTTTATATTTTTGGGCTGATGCTATTTCTGCTGCTTGTTTTACACAGAACAGGTCGTATCTTAACAAACGCTTCACTCTCACTCCTTATGAGATCATCAACAACAGGAAGCCAAATGCGAAGTTTTTCCATGTGTTCGGTTCCAGGTGCTTCATTTTCAATTCCAAAGAACACCGCAACAAGTTTGATGTCAAAGCTGATGAAGGGATATTTCTGGGATATTGTCTTACTTCCAAAGCATACAGAGTGTTAAACAAGCGTTCCAAGAAGATCGAAGAAACTTACTACGTGACTTTTGATGATAGCTATGTTAAGAAGCTACAGGCCAACGAAGACACAGCTGGAGAAATCTTTCCTCAAACTGGCCAAGTCACAGCCTCGGTCGCCAATCTATTCGAGAAATTCATGGAGCTTTTTGATGAACCAGAGAAGGCCACTCTTTCTTAAGCCAGTGCAGCAGACAACAGGGTAGATAACTTGAAGCAACTTATTGACGATGCTGCAAGAAGACTGAATGAAGAAGAATCGAGTTCACAAGACCCTCCTTAACACAATGCATCAGTAGAGGGGGAGGATCCACCTGCATTCCAGTCAAGTTCACAAGTTGAGGGGGAGCTAAGGTCTTAACCTCCAACCGAGAGTGCTTCACCAACAGAGAGTGCTTCACCAACAGAGAGTGTCTCACCAACCGAAAGCGTCTCACCAAACGACAGAGCCTCTCCAACCGTAGGTTCATTAGCACCCGAAAGATCATCACATCAGGAAACCCCTATAGCTCATGATTCATAAGACATTCCTGCAAGATCACATGTCGAGGGGGAGCATGCTGATATGTCATTCGACTTCGACAGTCTGTCCGAACCAGAAGAAATGATAAATGCTGAATTGGATCCATCCTTTGATCCAAACTTCCCTCCTCTCACCAAATGGACCAGAAATCATCCTATTTCTCAAGTGGTCGGTGATATCTCAGAAACAGTTCTGACCCGATCACAGCTCAAAGCAAAACAAGCATCCTTGTACTCAAAAGTTGAATTTTGCATGTTTAACTCATTCGTTTCCAAAGTTGAACCAAAGACAGTTAAAACTGCTCTTGATCACTCTGATTGGGTTCAAGCAATGCAAGATGAACTGAATGAATTTGAATGGAACAAGGTCTGGCGTCTTATTCCAACTCCTCCTCATGCCTCGGTTGTTGGTCTCAAATGGGTCTTTAGGAACAAACTCGACAAGGAAGGGAATGTTATCAGAAACAAAGCTCGATTGGTCGTCAAAGGATACTGTCAAGAGGAAGGCATTGACTATGAAGAGACTTTCGCTCCGGTAGCTAGGCTGGAATCAGTGAGAATATTTCTTGCTTATGCTGCTCACAAAAACTTTGAGGTCTTCCAAATGGACGTCAAGTGTGCTTTTCTCAATGGAGATCTCGAAGAGACTGTGTATGTGGAGCAACCTCTTGGATTCGTGAATGAAAAGCATCCCAATCACTGTTACATATTGGATAAAGCCGTGTATGGTCTCAAACAAGCACCGAGGGCCTGGTATGAAACGCTGATTAAATTTTTAAAGATGTCCAAATTCAAACAAGGTTCGGTTGACCCAACCTTCTTTCGTAAAAAGGAAGGTAACCACCTTATGATCATCCAAATTTACGTCGATGATATCATCTTCGGCTCCACGAATCCAGGCCTAACAGCTGAATTCAGAAAGCTGATGGAGACTAAATTTGAAATGAGCTCAATGGGTCCCATTAACTTTTTCCTTGGTTTAAATATAAGACAGGGACCTGAAGGCATCTTTATCAACCAGGAAGCTTACACCAAGAATCTCTTAACAAAATTTGGCATGATGGGAGATTCAAAAGTCAAAGTCCCAATGGCATTCGGCACTAAGCTCACTCCTTCCCTGGATAAACCAGTTGTTGATCTTACACTTTATCGTCAAATGATAGGCTCTCTAATGTATCTTACTGCTAGCAGACCTGACATAATGTTTTCCGTTTGCTACTGTGCTCGATTTCAGGCAAATCCAAGGGAACCTCATATGCTTGCAGTGAAAAACATATGCCGATATCTCAAGCGAACTACCTCTTTAGGTCTGTGGTACCCTTCTAATTCAGGCTTCTTCGTTCAAGCCTACTCAGATGCAGACCTTGGTGGTTGTGGTCTCGACAGGAAAAGCACCACTGGCGGATGCCAATTCCTCGATGGGAAGTTGGTTAGCTGGCAGTCAAAGAAACAAACCTGCGTGTCACTGTCTACTGCTGAAGCCGAATACATTGCTGCTGCTTCTTGTACCTCTCAAGTGATTTGGATCCAGAGTCAACTTCGAGATTATGGACTCAATATGAAAAAGATCCCACTATATTGTGACTCTAAAAGTGCAATTAGGATCTGTCATAACCCAGTGCAGCATTCCAAGACCAAGCACATCGCACTGAGGTATCACTTCATCAAAGATCACGTGGAAGACGGAAACGTTGAAGTACACTTTGTTAGAACCACTGATCAATTGGCCGATGTCTTTACCAAAGCTCTTCCTAACCAACTTTCAATAAAATTCTACAAGGCTTGGGTATGATGGTTGGAGAGTCGGTCCCAAATCCTCAAATCTCCATCTAAGGATCAAGAACCGAACGAGACAGACCGCTCGGTTGCTCTCTGCTCTGGAGAAATAAAGGAACCGAAGCAATCAGACCGCTCGGTCTCTCTCTGCTCTGGTGAAATAAAGGAACCGAAGCAACCAGACCGCTCGGTCTCTCTCTGCTCTGGTGAAATAAAGGAACCGAAGCAACTAGACCGCTCGATCTCTCTCTGTCCTGGAAATTTAAAGGAACCAACACAAACAGCCCGCTCGGTCTCTCTATGCTCTAATGATTTACTGAACCGAAGTAGACAGACCGCTCAGTTCCTCTCGGTTCTGAATTTGTCACCGAAATACACAGATCGCTCGGTCTATCTCTGCTTCCTCAATTTTTATGTTGTACAATTTTATCTTTCTGTTTTATTTATTTTTCAGAAAATTCCAAAATTCCAAAAACATTTTATCTTTCTGTTTTTATTTATTTTTCAGAAAATTCCAAAATTACAAAAACATTTTATCTTTCTGGTCGGTGTACGTTTTGCACAGGTGAATACAAGCATCTCCTTCTGTAGTGTTTACTCAGGTATGTTTTATCTTTATCAGACTAGTTAGACGTCCCTAGAAGCATGCTGCTGTATGTTGTCGCAAGCCTCTATGACCTCGAGCAGGCCTTAATGATTCGATCAATACCTATCGTTTCTTCCCAATCAGGCTATTCTCTCAATATCGGTCTAGAGCTACCTTACTCTACTCATCTGAAACATGAGTTGCTCTGCTTTGTCCCTATTCTGTAGCAGAAGGTACGTTCGGTCTCTTAACCATCTCCTCAACTTCTTCATTTACCTTCGATTCCCCAAAGTAACCCTTGATGCTTTCGGTCTTTACCACTGAGGCTTATGGTTGCACAACATCTGTGTTTATGATCTTGGATTCGATTACCACGTTCTAAGTGAAACCCAAAATCCAATACCTGAAATGAATTGACGGTGAGTGATAAACTCAAGCTATTACTTGGAAATCTCATTTTCTTTTTGTGTGATCTTTTATGAAATCGTCTACTCCTAAGACATTTCTTCCCAAAGAGGTCCAGTTTATTTTTCTTTGAGATTTCTGTCTATCCCATTCTTGTCACGCGATAATTCCCACCTACCTGTTCAACAGATCACATCGGTCTCACAGGTATCTCTACCAACACTCAGTTCTATGTTAAGACTTGATGTTCGGTTAGAGGTCAGCCACCCTTCAGCCCATGATCAAAAGATGTCTTTCATTGTTTTTTAACAGACAACTGATCGTATTTCTCGGGAAACCACACAAGCACTTCAAGTCTCTCTTGGCTTTGAAGGAAGCGATTTTTGCCCGGAATCTTCCGCTTTCTGTCTTCTTACTAGACAACACTCACATCCCAAACACCTTAGATTTATCTCTTTATCTTTCACACTCCTATGCACGAAAATTAATTTTTTTTCCAACATTCTGATTACTGTTTGGCATATGGTTTTAAGTTTCAGATGTAACCAAACAAGGGCACAAGAATTTCAAACGGTACAAAAATGATTTGGGCGCGTGCAATTGATTCCTTTCACACCCACGTGTGCTGACGTATTCCTGGGATACACCATAACTTCCAATCGCGCTTTTTCAGGCGACGTTTTGGTTTCTTCATCATCACGGATTTCTCTCTCCTATGAACGGTATAAATAAGGGGTGATCGTGTTCTTTGGCATTTACCTCTCACGAATTCTCTCTGAAAAAGTTTCAACTGTTCATCTTCTTCCACAACTCAACAATGGCGACTTCTTCTTCAGCACAAGATCAAACTGCATCCTCCTCTTTGCTCTTAATCAAACCTAATCAAAATTTGATTATAGAGATGACCCCATTCTTATATGACTCCTACATGCTACATGTGGTGGAATGCCTCAAATATTCCCCATTGTTGTTGGCACTCACGCAGGTGGAGGCCGTTCCCATGTCCCTGCTCTCCCAAGTTTACACAACGGCCAACTACGACAAACACAAAGATCGCATATTCTTCACCATTCACGACAAGAAAACCTCTGTATCCAAAACAAGGTTTTGCTCTCTTCTAGGGCTTGCTGTCGACTCTTCCGTCATCTCACCGTACTTTATCACCACTGCGCAACTCTTTTCAATGATGTACGAAATGGGGTATACGGATGTTCTTACTACCATTGCCAAAGTCAAGAAATCCTGTCTTCCGTCTCAATGGAACGGATTGCTTACCCTTCTTATTAAGGGATTAGCGGAGAGGTGTGGTGGTTCTGACACCACGAGTAAAGGGTTTCTGACCATCCTGTATGGTCTTTACAACGGCATCAATCTAGATTATGGCTCCATAATCTGGTCTCAAGTCGTTCAAAGTCTCAACACAACTACAAGGTACTCCGAGATCTCATGCGGACGGTTCTGGACGCTTATTACAAAAGGGCCATGGATTCCCTTGAAATCCCGGTAATGAAGGATGCTCTTACAGCTTCAATTGCCACTTATCACACCAAGAAGATCATTGTCTCTGATCCAAGTAAGTCTCTCCATTATGGATTGATCCCTGAATCCATGTATCGGTGCGTCACGCCTCACAGCAACATCATGGCTGACTATAGCACCAGAACACCCTTGCCTCCAAGGGTTCTGTCCGATGAACAGCGTGCTGCTCTTGACGCCCTCGATCAACCTGCTAACCGTGGCAAGAGGGCAAGCAAAAAGGAGAAAAAGAAGAAGAAAGAAACTGAACCAAAGAAGGAGAGAAAGAGAAGATCCTCTAAATGCAAATCTGAGGCAGAGGAACCTTCTCAGTCCAAATCCAAAAAGGTCAAGAAGATGGCTAAAAGAGCCAAAGGGTCTCCTTCTTCTAACTCTGCTCCTAATGACCCATCAGACACAGAGGCTGCTGCTCCTCAAACCGAAACAACACTTGCTCAGTCTCCTCAACAACCATCTTCTCCTGCTGGTTCTCATCTAACCTCTCCACCAGCATCTCCCAAAATTCCCAAATCACCCTCTCCACCTACATCTCCCCAAATTTCCAAATCACCCACTTCTCCAAAAATTCCAACTCCACCCCAATCACCAACACAGAAGGTACCACTTTCTGTTCCTATAACCATCCCTCCAACTACAACAGAACCTACCATTCCCTTCTCTGTTACTCAACCTTCATCCTCTATCTCCACACCAATTATCACCGAAACAGTTACTATCATCTCTTCCCAACCACCAGTCATAGTCAATGTATCTGATACAGGGGCTGCTACTGTGGTTGAAACCCCGGTCATCAACCTTTCCCCATCTCCTTCTCCATCCTCCAACTCCGGTGCTACCTTGGGCGGCGATGATGAAGAGTTCGACTCTATTTATTATAGCCCCTACCGGATTCCTACAGACACTGATGCCGATACCCCTGTTACTAGTCAGCAGATTCAGGAAATTCATGACAAACTTGATAGTCTGTTGGCTGATAATAAAGCCTATGGGGGTGTTGTGCTCAAAGCCTTCATTGAGTCTGCGATCAAGACGTACACTGACGCCCTGGATCGTTCAACTGAAGCCATCGAAAACTCAGCTGCTTCATGCTCCAAAGCCACCAAGGAAGTTTCTGAGGTTGTTCACACAACTCAGATCTTTCTTGATTCTCTAAAAGCTCATGCTGATTCCAGTGCAGCCAGGTTTCAGACATCTGTTGACTCTTTCTCGGCTACCCTTCAGGGTGAAACCACCAAATTTGAGGCTCTGCGTGCTGACCTCAAAACTGAATCCACATCATTTCTCAAATATTTGGATTCACGTTTTGCTTCTCTAGCAGCCGAGAGCACCCTGAAGGAAGATCTTGTCAAGCACCAGGCAACCATCGACCTACAAAAGATCCAACTGGCCCAGGCACAACAAGAAATTTCTTTGCTAAAGACTCAGCGGGCAGTTCTTCAAAGTTGCGCTGGTGATGTCAAGAATTTGTTAACAAATGTTCTTGACACCCATGATCCCTTCCTTACCCTCACTATCAGACAGCATCTCCAGACGAAACTCCTTCCTGCTATTAACATCTTGAGTGAAATGAAGGGTGTCTCGAAGAAGCTTGTTCTTCCGTGACAAGGGGGCGAGGAAGGTGTGCCCAAGACAGAACCGAAGGTTAATGTAGCTTCGGGTTCTGGGAAACAAGTCCTTGTTGAGAGTGAATCAGATTCAAATGAAACTATCACTGAAGCTCTTCAACGCAAGAAAAGGGACAAAGAGCTTGATGAAACTCTTAAGATAGCTCGAGAGGCCGAGGCCAGGGAAAGAAAGATCAAGGAGGATGAGGATGCTATTCAAGCCAAGAAGACTCTGTTCCCAGATTGGGACAGAGACACACTCATCACTCAAGCGATTGAGTTTCCTTCCATATATTGGTTGGAACCGATTGCATCCTTCGAGTGTGAAAATACAAAATACTCGCAGTTCGACATGCCAATCACGCGAAAAGCTTTCACATTTCATTGCTTTGATGTCACTGCCGATGTCCCTCATCCGAACTTGAAGGTTGACAGAGAGCTAATAGATTTCTATCTGATGTATGGTCAACCGCAGTACTTGACATGGAGCGCTCAGAAAATTATTAAAGTCAAGGTGCTGAAACCGACACAGGCTGGGAAATTTGTGAACGTTAATTTCAAAATCAACAGAGGAACGGCCAACACAGAACATCTTATTTCTCTGGCAGATCTTCCCAGTCTGAATCTGCATGATTGGATTCTGCTATACAAGATTCTTCTCTCCAATCATAGAGAGTATGAACCGATTCTTAAACATCTTAAAAGAATGTTGGCCTCCTACATCCATGAGCTCGCCACTATGGATCAGGAAATAGCAAAGGTTATGAATAAGAAACCGACCGTCAAGCCTACTTCCAAGATAGGAGATGTTCATAAAATGAAGGTAGGGCAAATTGATTCTTCCAATCTGACGGTCATGTTCACCAGAGGTGACAAGCATAAGTTTCTGTTTGCTTTGGTAGACAAACATCTGTTTTCTACAGATTGTCTGGAGCATATTATAAACATCATTCACCGATGCAAACAGAACTCAACAGCAGACAAGAAGAACTTCACTGACATGCTTCGTTGGTATATCACCTTCAGGCATCACATTCTGGCTATAATACCGAAGATTTTTGAGACGGTAAAGAAGCCTTCTGCTGTCAAAAGAGAATGAAGATTCTGTGCCAAAGACGCAAAGGGGGAGATTGTTGAAGATAATAGAGTTGCGTCTTGGGCCCTTTTGTTTTACAACCGGATTGGGCTTGTCAATCCGTGTTCAGCTAGATTAGCCTTATTTTTATTAGAAAATCTGTTAGGGTTTTATTATAAATATATGCATGCATGTATGCGTATAGTAACGGTCGTCACTCTCATTGAATATTTGTAAACCCTAAAATCCTCTACAGTTGACGTTCTTTATCGAGCTCTTCTGAGGATTGTTTATTGAATCATTCAACCTTTCTGATTCATTAGCTTGTTCTTGATTGTTTACTTAGTCATTCATTTACCTGTTTCATAGATCTAATCGATCTTTAAGTTTGTTTTAATCTCTACAGGTACATCTTGAGTAGCCTATTATCTAAAGGTTTGTTCAAGAGGTGGAATGGGAGGATCTTGATAGCTTCCTTGGTGATTACCTTCTCCTCCTTCCATGGTTGGAGGTTTCTGGTTCAATGAAATGAGTGGGTGAAGGTAGTGATTTGGATTCTCTAGATGTTAGTGTATTTTAGGATGTGGTTGAAATGATTGATGAAGAATCTCCGGATTGTTGTTTGTTTCTATAGAAGTCTAGATTGCTTTCGTCTCTACCTCACAGATTTCTCTATCTCCAAATCAACTTGTAATGGTATACTTATGCGAAAAGATCTTGACATAAACAATTAGTACTACCGTATCCCCGACAACATCGCTAATTTGTTTGGGTGTCAAACCAACAAATAAAGGGATAAAAGTAATAACAATTAAACACAAGTCATTACTACTAAATATACTAAAGATAGAATAGAGTAAGCAAATTCAAAACACTAAGATACGAGTGTTAATGTTTGACCATGTTGTCACACAAATTCATTACCAAATGGTAAATAAAGGGGGTGTTTGTTAACATCAAATTAAACTTTATAACAGATAAATTAAAAAACTAAATTTTAGAATTTAAAACATATTTTCGGTTTCAAATCATCTTCAACCACTATGTTGTAAGATGTAATATGACCTCAATTTATGTTTAGTCTAGATTGGTAATAAAGATATTAATAAGCTCTAATATTTCCAAATTGACAAAAATATTTTACTCAAAACATGATCTTTAAGTAAAACTTCATTTAGTTGATTAAATCCAAACAAGATCTTAGATGAAATCATTATATGACTTTAAGTTCATGCAACTAATACCAATAATGCTCAATATTACTCATATGCCTGGGAGTATGAACAACCAATCTTTGATTAAATTAATTTTGATCCTACTGAAATAAATTAAGTGTTTGTCATCAACTACAAGTCATGAAACATATACGAATTTCACAATTTGACTAACAAGAGCAGTTTTGTAAAACTCATCGATTTGGTCGATTACTCGCCCGTGTATCCCTACTCGGCCCCTTATCGAGGCAAGTTACAGAATCCGAGTACTTCCCGATCGACCCTTACTGAAGCGAGTACTATTGTAAACTCGACCAACTCGGTGATTAAAATGTATAACATACTTAACTATTAATTATGTAACACACACACACACACTAAAAATGGTGAGAAAACCTCTTTTAATCGAAAGTTCAAATTCACAAAAAAACTGTCAGACTCGATTCCACACCATCGAAATGGTAAGGCTTGAGATTCCACGCCCTCAGAATGAAAATTTGATTGAAATGTTAAGGACACCATTCCACGATCATGGAGTGGGTAGTGTAAGCATTCCATGACCGTGGAATGCTCTGATAGAACTCCAAATCCAAAAAATCACGTTTTCTTCAATTTCACTCTGATACTTCTAAACTTCACGTAGAGCCTCCCTCGAACATCCTAAGCATGCCTAAATCTTAAACTGTCCCAGAAACATCCATACAAATGGTGAAGAGTAGATTGATCCTCGAAAATGTCCCGAAATGAAAAATGCATGTAAAATTATACTAAAATGCAATGTAATGTTATGAATAAACATGAGATAGACATATGAAAAGGTACAATTTATGTACCTAACAAGACTTGAGGCATAAATCGGTTTGGTGTTGTTTCTTTGTAGCTGTAATTTGATTTAAGAATGACATAAATCGGAGGTTCTTGCAGTCGTATTCACACGTAAGGTCAAAAGGGGTGTTGTGTGTGTGTATGTTTTTTTTTTCCTAATACAATTTGGAAAATAGAAGATGTGAATGAGAGGTGGAAAATGGGCTGGGATTTTTAATTTAACAATTAAATTTAGTTAAAAAGAAAAAGATAAAAGAAATTGAATAAGAACAAATAAGCCATTTTAGGTAGCTCATAAACCATTCTTTTAAGTTTTAGAAACCACAATGATCATTTGTATAATTTAGAAATCACGAGGACCATCGTATAAAAAATAGTATGGACTAAAGTTGTGACTTTTGGTAAACCATAGGGATCATTTATGTAATTTTTGTCTAAAAAATGTTATGTTTTTTAATTTAATTAAATTAAAAATAATGATGTGGCAAATGGATTGAAAAAATTATTGCAAATATGACGTGGGTTGAAAAAGATTTGAAAAAAAAAAAAAACAAAACAAAATACAAAATTCAAAAGTAAAACAAAACAAAAACAATAAATTAGATAGATTATGCTCTTACCACCCTAAGTTTAAGAAATCAAACCAAATTCATCATTTTCTCTCTCTCTCTCTCTCTCTCTATATATATATATATATATATATATATATATATATATATATATATATATATATATATATATATATATATATATATATATATATATATATGATTTTCAATAGAGGTCTTTAGGTCCAAAACAAATCAAATAATCAAATATAAGGTGCGTACTATCCAGATGAAACTAAACTAAAATCGGTTTGGTTCAATTTAAAAAAAAAAAATAAAAAAATTAAAAAATCAAATTTTAGTAGTAAAAATAAAATCTAAAGTTCTACTTTTTTAAATAAAAAATCTTAATTTTCAACTTTGAATATCAATATTGGAAGTTTCAAACATCAAACATAAAATTTTAACAAAATATTAAATGAGAAGTTTCAAACATAAATACCTGGTTTTTCAATTTTCAAATATAAATATTCAAAGTTTTAAACTGGTTGAAATGGAGCAAAAACCACTATAGAAAGCAGCTGCAACGACAATCATGGGAGGGAGATTGAGCGAAAGTGCGGTGGTTAATCACTCAGTCGGATAATACAATAGCGGGTAGTGACAACTGCTTTGTTTGAACTCCAAGTTAAAACGGAAGAGAAGAAAAAAAAAAAAAGATAAATTTGGCTCATGACTATTTGACATTTAAACTCATTGTATATAGTATTGTCAATTGTGTATTTGCGTATTCATTAATTCATATTTGTTATTGAAGTATTTTTATAATCCTTCAACTTTAACATTCAATATGACAACATTTGTTCATTTAATTCTATATTGACGTTCACTTTTTGTTCAGTGAGAACAAAAAATAAGAGAACAAAAAAATAGTGACCTATTAATACAATAAAAAAAGTAAGACTTCAAAGTAAGTTACGTTTTATTGTTTTATTGATTGTCATTTTATAAAATTAACCCATTTCGTTTCGCTTCAACGACATTATTTTTAACAACCTTAAGAGGAGCATTTACAATTAATTATAGTTTTTTTTTAGCTTACTAAATATTGCGGATGTTTCTCTTTTTCACTAATTAAAGCTTATAAATGTTTTGGTGACAACTTTTTTTAAGAGAAAATAATAAAAATAGTCATTTACACTAATTACATTACAAAAATAGTCAAAAAAAAAAAAAAAAAAACGAAGTTGCAAAAGTAACCATGAATTTCGCAGATGGAATAGTCCCATCTGTGAAATGGGCTTTCCATCTGTGAATGTACAAGCAGCTAAAGTACTTTGCTTTAGCTACTTGTACATTCGCAGGTGGTTTATTTTTTTATTTTTTTTCTCTATATATATTGAAATTGTAGGGTAAAATCGCAGATGGAATAGCTCTATCTGCGATTTATTCTGATTCCATCTGTGAAATTGCGGTTTATTTTTAATTTTAATTTTAATTTTCATTTTTTTTACTATGAAATCAATTGGTTTGACTACGAAATAATGTTGTTGAACAAGAAGTTAAAATTATAAATAAGCGTGTGGTAGATAAAACTAAAAAGAAAAAAAAAATCAAGTCAAAAAAATGAAAAAAAAAAAAAAAACATGTTTACGGGCATTATGCTGATGTTGATGATGTACGTTTAGATATAACCGAGCTACAAACCAATTGATTTCATAGTCAAACTAAAAAAATTAAGAAATAAAAAAAATAAACCGCAATTTCACAAATGGAATCAGAGTAAATCGCAGATGAGACTATTCCATCTGCGATTTTACCCAACAATTTCAATATATATAGAGAAAAAAAATAAAAATAATAATAATAAACCACCTACGAATGTACAAGCAACTAAAGCACAGTGTTTTAGCTGCTTGTACATTCACAGATGGAAAGCTCATTTCGCAGATATGACTATTCCATCTGCGAAATTCATGGTTATTTTTGCAACTTCGGTTTTTTTTGGCTATTTTTGTAATGTAATTAGTGTAAATGGCTATTTTTGTGATTTTTTTTTAATGATTATGGTAGGTTTATCAATTTAACAGCGTGTTTGGCACGTAGCTTTTAGGAGCTTCTGGCTTTTAGCTTTTAAGAAAACCTAGTAAAAAAGAAAAAGTCTCGTTCGGCGACATGAGCGTTTAGCCATTTAGATTAAAGAAAACGCTCCAAAATAAAAAGTTATCCGCTAACCGTTACCCGCTACGATCTAGTTTTGCCGAACAGATCCTAAAAGCACTGTTCAATAAGCGAATTGAAAAATAATAAAATGGTATACCGGTTCATCATCAATAATAAGTTATTTGAAATGGCACCCTATCGTGAAAAAGCAATTGTATGCTAAATATTTTGGATTGTTAAACAGACTTAAAGCGGCGATCAACATCAATAAAAAAAATTGTGAAAAAACTCTTAGCAAAAATGACTTGATCTAATGTCAAAATCCGAACCACTTGGGTTGTGGTGACTTGGTAAGGCATGTAGAAGATATGGTGGATAACTTATTGACCCATGTTCAAATCCTGGTACCACTCAGCCCTTGTGGCCATGGAGGTTCGCCTGCAGTGACTCCAGGGCATGAGACAAAGCTTTATGTTTGCAGCGGGGGATTAGTCGGTGCGCGAAAGCTGGCCCGGAAACCCTGGTTAGGGAAGTTCCCTTTCCAAAAAAAAATCCGTGTTTCTTTAAAAAATAAATAATAATAACACTTAAATAACGAAGAATGGAAAATTAAAATGTTTCCCCTAATTATGAATCAACTATATATTAGCTTAAAAGGTTTTCGTGAGACAATATGCCAACAAGACTAGCAAGTAGCAACTCGTACATAGCCTTCCAGAATTTCAAAAAATGCATAACATAATAAATTAATAATTATAACATATAAACATATCCTAGAACTTTACGATTTTATTCATGGATATTCTTCCCAAGTCCAATGAACACCCTAGTTGCGAACGATCTCAACAAAATATATTTGTCATTTCTTGTCTATTTAATCACGATTAAACCCATCCAAACCCAAATTAAATAAGGAGAAGAAACTTTTTACTTTGGATCTTGAAGACATTAAGATTAATGGCTTCCAATAACCTATCAGTACTTGAAGCACTAGACACAGCTCGTACCCAATGGTACCATGCCAAAGCCATTGTCATCGCCGGAATGGGTTTCTTCACCGATGCCTACGATCTCTTTTGTATCTCCACCGTCTCCAAGCTCTTAGGCCGTCTTTACTACCCGGAGCATACCACCGACGGAAACCCCGGAAAACTCCCTACCCACATCAACAACGCCGTGATCGGAGTAGCCCTCGTCGGAACCCTATCTGGACAACTGGTGTTTGGTTGGCTTGGTGACAAGCTTGGTCGTAAGAAGGTTTATGGTATAACCTTGATTCTCATGGTGATATGTGCGATCTGCTCCGGTTTGTCTTTCGGTTTCAGCCCCAAAGCGGTGATTGGGACCTTATGTTTCTTCCGATTCTGGCTCGGATTTGGGATCGGTGGGGACTATCCTTTATCCGCCACCATCATGTCGGAGTATGCGAACAAAAGAACCCGTGGGTCATTTATTGCCGCCGTCTTTGCGATGCAAGGAGTAGGAATTATTTTCGCCGGTTTAGTTTCCATGATCGTTTCTCATATTTTCTTAAAAGCCAACCGGGCACCATCGTACGAAGACAACCCTGTGCTTTCCACGCAGAAGAACGCCGACTACGCATGGAGGATTGTCCTCATGATCGGAGCTCTCCCGGCGCTCTTGACATACTACTGGCGTATCCAGATGCCGGAAACCGGAAGGTACACAGCCGTGATTGAAGGAAACGCGAAGCAAGCAGCAGCTGATATGGGTCGGGTCTTGGATATTGAGATCCAAGCGGAGCAAGAGAAGTTGGCTATGTTTAAGGCAAACAACGACTACCCTTTGAATTCTAGAAAGTTCATTAATCGGCATGGACGTCACTTGATCGGAACAATGACGACATGGTTCTTGTTAGACATTGCATTCTACAGTCAAAACTTGACCCAAAAAGACATTTTTCCGGTGATGGGTTTAACCAAGAAAGCCAAACAAGTCAACGCTCTGGAAGAAATGTTCGAGACTTCACGTGCCATGTTCGTGATCGCCATGTTTGGGACGTTTCCGGGCTACTGGTTCACGGTGGCATTCATCGAGAAACTCGGTAGGTTTAACATTCAGCTTATGGGATTCTTCATGATGTCCATTTTCATGTTCATAATCGGAATCAAGTACGACGCCCTCGCTACTCATGAAAACAGATGGTTGTTCGCTGGTCTCTATGGGTTGACTTTCTTCTTTGCGAATTTCGGGCCTAACAGCACGACTTTCGTTTTACCGGCGGAACTGTTTCCGACCAGGGTGAGATCAACCTGTCATGCAATGAGTGCTGCCGCCGGGAAGGCCGGAGCAATGGTGGGTGCTTTTGGGATTCAGACATACACGTTGCAGGGAGATAGACATAAGATTAAGAAAGCGATGATCATATTGGCAGTGACGAATATGCTGGGGTTTTTCTTTACGTTTTTGGTGACGGAGACTAAAGGGCGGTCGTTGGAGGAGATCTCCGGCGAAGATGGAAGCAAAGACAAGGCGGAGGCACAGATGAGTAATAGAGGAGATCGAGAAGTCCAAGAAATTTGATGGGATATATAATCCAAACGTCCTAATTTTAATGTTGTTTAGTGTCGAATATCCCTACAAAGAAATATCTGTCTAAATAATTGGTTGGCGTTTTGGCATGTAAAATAAAAACTTAAGAAATAAATAAAACAGGCAAAGAAGCATATTTTTGCTTTTGGTTTACAATATTTCGTTGCGTACCCTTTTAGGTTTGATCATATTCTACGCAATTCTTGTTCATAAATATGACTAATAAGTAATAACAGTACTACAATTTGCCTACTTCTAAGAATATCAACATATTTCTTTTCCTATTAAACGGCAGCAAGCAGCAATGGGAATGGGAATCAGATACACACAGAAAAGAAGTAAGAAGCAAGAACGCTACATACTCTTTAGTTATTATCCGATTCTCATTTCATTGGTGCTTTGTTTATTACTTGTTGGTAAGTGGGAATAATAACTAAAGAAGCAAGAAGGTTACTGTGTCAACTGTGAAATCGCAATACCCACATGCTCTCGTGAAAGGTAAAGGTTACAAGTAACAAATCTGAAGACAAACATGAATAACAATACCCACATATTTTCATGGCCAATGCAGGACAATCTAACCAAAGAAGCAATAAGCAAATCCCCGACATTCTCAAACTCTAAACCCCCTAAATTCGAAATCGTTAACAAAAAACCAAATACAAATCCACTTACTTTGATTCTTTGAAATCACAATGTTTGTTGGTGGTGGTGGACTGGTGCTGAGCGTTGACGACGTGAATTTTTGGTGGTAATGAGCAATGGCGTTGGCGATGGCAATGGCCTTTGAAGTCTAAACCGAAGACAGCACAGAGAAAGAGAATCAGAGACGATGGTCTCTTGAGTCTTGACTTCGTAGGGTTAAAATGAAGAAGAGGAAGCTACATGGTTAATTGGTTATCTTTCAGACATCATGATCAACAGGTAGAGAAACGAGAAAAGAGAAAGATGTCGTTACCTTTCTCGGGTCAAAGACTCAGCTGCTGGACTGGAGCCTTAAAGGATAATTAGCTTTTACCCAATGGGCCATTGATTTTTCAATTTCGTCCGGTATATTTTTAATGGGCCCTTGATTTTTAAAATAAATCGGGGATTGGAATATACCTAAAACCCTGTACGCATATATATTTGACCTGATAAAAAATTGGGTTATCCAAATACTAAAAAAAAAAAATATATGATACCCCATTAATCCAATTCAATTTATCCAAATCTTAACGGGTCGGACAGGTAATTCGGGTTTCAATTATTTTCAAAAGGTTAGAGTCGTGGAACTTGTAGCTTAAAGGGTGTTTGAGATTGCTTATTAACTTATTGTGGTTTGGTTTGTATAGGGATGAGCATGAGTCGGTTTTGGCTAAAACCAAACCAAACCGTAAATAGTCGGTTTTCGGTTTTAAAATTCATATAGGTTCGGTTTTTGCAAGTTTTAGTTTTTAGGTTTTCCGGGTTGGGTTTATGGGTCTTCGGCTTTAAACCATGGGTTTATGAGTTCCTGTTTTTTTCTATTTTTAAGGTTCCAACCCAGTGAAAATATGTTGCGATAAATAATATTGTATTTACTATAAATATACTAAAATAAATACTACGAATTCTAGTGTTCAAAACATCAAAGTTTAACAATATTAACATTTTGTTGAAAATAAACATAAAGTACTAAATGGATACAATCTAAAATCTGTTTTATGGATGGTTATATACATCAAAACCGAACTAAACCGTTAGTTTTCGGTTTTCGTAAAATTCAAACCTAAACCGTCGGCTACTGCTTTGGTTTCGGTTTTTCGATTTTTGTTATGGCGGTTTTTTCGATTGTCGTTCGGTTTTTTCTCATTCCTAGGTTTGGATATGAATAATTAATAAGCACTTATTGATTCAAATAAAGAGTTTTTGATATGTTATTTACTCCTTACTTATTGACTTATTTAAAAAGTTTTTGATAATTTATTTCCTAATCACACATAAACACCATTTGTCAAACACTAAAAATTAACTTATCAACTTATCTTTCGGATAAGCTAAACAAAACATTTTTAGTAAAACTCCATTTTAACACCACGGATAAGCTAATAATCACTTATACTAAAAAAATAAAAAAATAAAAATAAAAAAGCTATATTAAATAAGTAAATCCTAAACACCGATAAGTCAAAGTAATTGTGGCGTATATTCTCACTTCAAACTCCATATCCGACAAAACAAGAAAAGTACCTTTGAATATTCTTATTTTGCACCAAATTAAATATGATCGTTTTTTTATTCCAAATATATTTTAAATGTTACTATTATTTTTACAAAGTTAATTCTAGAATAATATTAATATCTTTTTGTATATAATAATCATTAAAATTACGAATCATTGGACGTTGGTTTATGACGTTTTGCCAGCAAGTATTATAATTATTTAATTAATGGATAAATTTATGCCGAAAGTGATAGATTAAACCCAACTTAATTGGATTGATGAATTTTGTTACCAATAATCCAACTTATCCTTTGAAATTTACGAGACATTAGTCATGGATATTCTTAATAATTCGAATCAACCTATAGTTATAATCGTTCTCTATCAACTAACACATTATTGTTCCTTGTTCGTGTATATATAAAGCCGAAACCTCAAACAACTCGAAATAAGTCAAGACTTTGTTTGAATCTCCAAGACATAAAAAGAAAATGGCTTCCAATTACCTAGCAGTACTAGAAGCACTGGATACAGCTCGCACTCAATGGTACCATATCAAAGCCATCGTCATCGCCGGAATGGGTTTCTTCACCGATGCCTACGATCTCTTTTGTATCTCCACCGTCTCCAAGCTCTTGGGTCGTCTTTACTTCTCCGATGGTAACTCCACAGACCCCGGAAAACTCCCAACCAACATCAACAACACCGTCACCGGAGTAGCCCTTATCGGAACCCTAGCTGGACAACTGGTATTTGGGTGGCTTGGTGATAAGCTCGGCCGGAAAAGGGTATACGGCATCACCTTGATTCTGATGGTGATTTGTGCCCTCTGCTCCGGTTTATCTTTTGGCTACAGTCCGAAAGCTGTGATTGGTACCCTTTGTTTCTTCCGGTTCTGGCTTGGATTTGGGATTGGTGGGGATTACCCTCTCTCCGCCACCATCATGTCGGAGTATGCAAACAAGAACACCCGAGGGTCGTTTATCGCCGCCGTGTTTGCCATGCAAGGAGTAGGAATTATTTTCGCCGGTCTAGTTTCCATGATCGTGTCTCATCTTTTCTTAACAGCCAACCCTGCACCTCCATTCCATGAGGATCATGTGCTTTCCACACAGAGGAACGCCGATTTCGCATGGAGAATTGTCCTCATGCTCGGAGCTCTGCCGGCTCTTTTGACATACTACTGGCGTATGAAGATGCCGGAAACCGGGAGGTATACCGCCATTATCATGGGAAATGCGAAGCAAGCCGCATCAGATATGGGTCGGGTCTTGGATATTGAAATCCAAGAGGAGCAAGAGAAATTGGTTATGTTTAAGGCAAACAACGACTACCCTATCCGGTCAAGAAAGTTCTATAAGCGTCATGGACGTCACTTGATCGGAACAATGAGCACTTGGTTCTTGTTGGACATTGCATTTTACGGTCAAAACTTGACCCAAAAAGATATTTTTCCGGTGATGGGTTTGACAAAGAAGGCCAATGACGTCAACGCTCTTGAAGAAATGTTCTTGACTTCACGTGCTATGTTCATAATCGCCATGTTTGGTACTTTTCCGGGATACTGGTTCACGGTGGCGTTCATTGAGAAAATAGGCCGGTTCTACATCCAGCTGATGGGCTTCTTTTTGATGTCGGTTTTCATGTTCATAATGGCATTAAAATACGATTACCTCGCGACTAAAGAAAACAGATGGGTGTTCGCCGGTCTCTATGGGCTGACCTTCTTCTTTGCGAATTTTGGACCTAACAGCACAACCTTCGTTTTACCGGCGGAGTTGTTTCCGACCAGGGTGAGGTCAACCTGCCATGCAATGAGCGCTGCCGCCGGGAAGGCCGGCGCAATGGTGAGTGCGTTTGGGATCCAGACTTACACTTTGAAAGGGGAAAAGTCTAAAATCAAGAAAGCGATGATCATATTGGCAGTGACGAATATGTTGGGGGTTTTCTGTACTTTTTTGGTGACGGAGACGAAAGGGCGGTCGTTGGAGGAGATTTCAGGTGAAGATGGAAGCAAAGATAAGGCAGAAGAGAAGATGAGTAATAGAGGACGTCGTCAAGGCCAGGAGACTTGAGGATATATATACTTATATAGGATATAATTATAAATGCTGCTTGATTATTTGGCAACAATTATACATAACGATCTTAAGAAGAAAAATGGCATGTGAAATAAGGATAAATAAATAAAAGTATAAAACAAGCCAAAAGATAAAATATTTTCTTATTTTGGATCGGATTTGACACCAAATTATGATTTACGAATTCCAATTTCCATGTTCATTTTCCCTACTTTCCATACGATTTAAGAAATGAGTTAGGCTTTTTAGATTTTGAGCATCTCAAATAAGGATGCAAGTTTTACCCGCGGATTTAGGTACCCCTGAATATCCGACCCGAACGGGGTCCGTATTCCCCGTCTTGAAGATTAATGGGGCGGTGGTGGGGATTATTTTTCATACCCGAAACGGGTACGGGTCAGAGAGACAGGTATGACACTATCTGTCCAGTTTAATACCTGATTTTATATATATATATATATATATATATATATATATATATATATATATATATATATATATATATATATATATATATATAGGAGTAGGATCAAATGAGAACACTAAAAAGGTTGAGAACGCGAGAACAAAGTATATTCATTTGCGATTCCACATATTCATTTGTGGAGAAATGATAAATTTTTACGCATTTAATTTCAATTGAAAAGAAAAAACATATTCATGTTGTTTGTGCGTAAAAATTATCATTTCTCCACAAATGAATACATGGAATCACGAATGAATATACTTGTTCTCGCGTTCTCAACATTTTAGGTGTTCTTATTTGATCATTTCCCTATATATATATATATATATATATATATATATATATATATATATATATATATATATATATATATATATATATATATATATATATATATATATATATATATATATATATATATATATATATAGCATATTTTCCTATATATACCTTAATAAACATTTAGCATGTGTTCCTAAATTTTAAGAGGTATCATCCTTAAAACACAACAATTTTTTATGCATAAAACCTTATTTGGTCTTGAAAAAGTCAAGGAACATAATCAACTGTTTGATTTAGCTCTTTGACTTGGTCGCCATTTCCTATCCCGTGCAACAAACTCCCCACTATGTTGCCATTTCCTCTACCCTATAGTGTTATAGCTCCGCCTCTCTCCTTTGTACTTTCGCATTCACCACGAACTAGGTAGCACAACCTTCAATATGACCAACTGTTTCTTCTCCTACCCCTCAACTCCCTCTCTCTGACTCCATCTCCACACCATTCAGCGCAACCCACCACCGCTACCATGACCACCACTAAGCGCCACCGGAACCAAGTCAGCGACACCCACTCTAGTGCTGCCATGCCACTCCGGCATCGTACTTTGCGTCACTCTAAGTGGTTGGGGTTGAAATATCAACAACGATGCCATGTTCGGTAGTACAAGGTAAGAGCCCTAATCAATTTATGTTTTCTAGCCCTAAGTTGATATTTATTTTTTAAGTTTTTTCTCAATTTTTGGATTCTTGCACAAGTGTCGACATTTCTCATTGGAGAAGCAACACGAGAACCCGATTCTTCTTTTCTGTATCTGTGGTCGTTAAATCATAGAGAAAGAAACCATATTCTCATTGCAGTTCCATCGCTTTTACTCTCGATCCACTTAAAAAGTTAATCTTCTTCCATCTATGTGGTATATGTTTCTGATTTCACTTTGTGTTTTTTTTAGAGTTGAAAGTGTGATTGGTGGAGAAATGAGCAGAATCATCCCAACCAGGTTCAAAGTACCTTCCAATTCACCAGGTTTGTCTTTTTTTTTTTCTCTTAATAATCCTACTTCTAATTTTTTATATGTATCATTATTGAAGTCTACAATTTGGCTCCTTCATCCTCACCATCATAACCACACTATAACAGCTTTATCTATGTGTGTGTGTGTGTGTGTTTTCTTTTTTCCCTAAACTATTGAATCAGGAACATATGCTTACATTGAGCATCAACTCTCTATCTCTTTCTGGTCACTCAAACACCTTACCACCATCGACAAACGTCCTATCTCTGGTAAACTCTATATTCACATCAAAAGCATGGATTTTTGAAATTCGGGTTTAGGTTATGATTATGTTTATTGTGTGTATTTTTTTCAATTTCTAATATCTACATCAATTTTAAAGTATTACAACTGAATTGTGATAGCATAATTGGGAGGATATTCAAATAAAATTGCATTACAATCCACCTGTCATTGGATCTGTTTTCGGGTACTCGCCTAACAAAACACTAAGATGACTACTTTTATTTCATGTTCTCTTTTATCTCAAAAGAATATCAAGTCGATGTTTATGTCTTATTATATATTTACTTGTGCTCTTTTAGACACAGAAATGTAAGATAATACAAAATTATCTATAAATTTGTTTGATATATGGCTAATATAAAGATGTCAGGGCTCTTTATTTGGCACTAAGACAATAGCTGTCAGGGTTCTTTATTGGGCACTAAGACAATAGCCGTCAGGATTCTTTATTTGGTACTAAGACCATAGCTGCCAAGGTTCTTTATTTGGCGTTAAGACAATAGCTGCCATGGTTCTTTATTTGGCACTAAGACCATAGCTATCATCGTCTATCTAACAGTACTAAATCCATAGCTACCAGCGTTTATCTATACGGTACTAATTCCATAACTACCAAGGTTCATCTTTCGTCTCATCCTCAAACTCATCCTTCATCACTCACCAACTATTTCGTCTACCCATGTTCTACCCAACATATTTGTATATATAAAATACATATACAACTTAACTTATTTAAAACCTATATAAAACATCCATTCCACTCTCATCTCAAATAAATAATAATATATAAACATATAGCACATATTTCATAACAAATACTTCATATTTTAGTTTTAGAAGAAAGTAACTACACATTCACACAAAACATATACTTAATACATTCAAACAATACTTGTATTAAAACCGTGTTATAAAAGAGACTATACACTCACTTGATCAGAAGATGATTGGACAGCACTACGGCTGTAAAAGTAGTATTCTTCGGTAGATCTGGAAGATCTTCACACAAACCGGTTTCTCACAGGCAGAGCTTTGGCTCGGGAATTTCACTTCTCGGGATCTTCGGGCTTCGGGACTCACTTCGGTTCTCGGGATGATATCGGGGCTTCGGGGGGTTAAAATAGGGCTTAAAGAGAGTATCAGGAGTGGGAGAGATGAGAAGGAGCAACCAAAATCGGCTGACCCTCGATTTCTATTTATAGGGTGAATTTTCTGGGTTCACCTCGTGAGTTTCTCATATTCACCTCGTGAGATACATATGCTTACCTCGTGAGCTCGATACATCATTGCGTTCGTCATGGCCACTTGCCCTGGAATACTTCCATCATCTGTTCACCTCGTGAGCCACTAATGCTCACCTCGTGAGCTAGGCTCACCTCGTGAACTACATATGTTCACCTCTTGAGTTCTGACACAGCCGTGGGGTTCACGCCCTAAACTTCATAAATTCATAACTTTTGCATACAAGTTCTGTTTTCGATGTTCTTTATATCCAAGCGTAGGTGAGGTTATGCTCTACAACTCTCTTTTAGACCCCGTTGGCTAATTTTGACTTTATTTTTAATATATTATAAATATATTATTTTTAGTAAGCCGGGACAGGAAAACCCCGTTCAAAATTCATAACTCCTGCATCTGAACTCCGTTTTTGTCTGTCTTTTTCCGTTATGTTACTATTAAAAAGATCTTTGATTCTCGTTTAGGTTGTGTCGGCTAAAAAACGCCCGATCTAATATTCAAATTTCGGGTTGCATACTGTTAATGCTGAAACTTCGAAAAATCATAACTTCCTCATACAAAATCAGATTTGGATGTTCTTTTTATGTATGCTCTCGGTTTAACGTATTCTACGACTTTCATTTAGATCGCTAAGGCCAAATATGGCTCTAACATAAATTCACTATTTACGTCGCGTTGTGTCGTGTCGGTTCTGTCGCGAAATTTCGACAGGTCATAACTTCTTCATTATAACTCGGATTTCAACGTTCTTTATATGTACGGAATCCTTGTGACATATACTACAACTTAGTTAAGATTATTAATTCTAAATAATCTTCTATCAAAAAGTCATTTTTAACGCTTAACGTCTCTAAATTGACTTGCCCGGATTTACGGGCGTTACATCTACACAGAAAGTTTATGGTGGCGTTACAAATCTTTGTAGGTATCTTTACCAAATATGTATTGTATTCATGTATCTATGTGTGGTTCTGTTATTTATAATTATATTTTGTTACTACAGTACTTAAGGTATTGGTGAACAGAGAAAATGGGACTTGGGTGCACGTAACCGTTAGATTATAAAGAGAACTAAAGGTTAGTAATTAGTATCTGAATTTTGACATATATTTGAACTGCAATATATTGGTGCAATCCTTTCTACTTGGTCGTACTCTTGAAAGAAAAGGTAAGTAACTAGAGGAATATGCAAGAAATAGCAACATTTTCTTATGTTTAAAAAAGTCTACACAACTATAGCATTGTACTCTTCAAAATTTATATTATTAGGACAATATACTTTGTATTTGGATGACATTCTTATAATAACTTGTTAGAATTTAAAGTAGAATGGTGTAATAGGAAGAAATGAAAGCAGGATGTCATAATAAACAAATTAATGAAAGTATGTTGCTTTTTGTTCCATTTAGCCCGTTTTTTTTTCTTAATTTATAGAATACGATATGATATCATATATTTTTCAAAGTATAATGTCCTAATGATGCTACTATTGGTTAAAATTTTCAAAATATAATGTCCTAAGTCATAGAAATCAATATTTTTTTATTTACTTTTAAATTTTGAACTTACGTGATCATATGTTTATGTGGTTGTTAGCTTATTAAGCATTTTATAAACAACTAATTAAGTTGATGACATGATCACCTTTTTTTTAACGAAGCTTAGTTAAATCTAATTGTAATTTGGCATTTTACTAAATGATCGGTGTTGTGGAAAACTTTCGTCTCTCCTATTATATATCCAAGATGTTAAAGTACAAAGTATTGATTAAACACATCGAGAAGTTGTTGTTTTGGTAATATTTGTTGTATCGTTGATGCAGCCATGCATGACGTGAATTAGTCATCCTATTAGCAACTTAAGATTTTGTTGACACCAACGATTCAAAGCTTTTGGCATGAAGGAGGAAGAAACCTACCTTCAATTCAAGGTATGTTACTATGACCAATATAATCTCTCATATAAAACTTATAATTCTCAGCAATTTTTGTGTATAGTGCTCTCGATATTGATGATATAGACCAAACCCACCTAGTTTCGAAACATAAACCTAATATGATTATCATAGTATTTCAAAATAATAGACTGTTTCAAGTTTCAACTATTGATGTTTATATTTTTCTTGAATTCAACATTTCAAACATAACCGCTACCATTTCCAACAAGTAATGTTGATACATTTCTTGAAGTTGATATATTTCGTGAAACTGATGTTTTATTCCCAGACTATAGGTCAAGCGTCTAAAGATAAGCAGACCCAAAATCAGCAGGTGTTACTTTTCCAAAATCAGAACGTGAACTCCATTTCACCTTTTTTTGGAAAGAAGTATGTTGCAATTACAGTTATTAAAAGGTTTTAACTATATTTCCTAAATTGTAAAAAAAAAGGAAAATTACAATCTATTCTATAACACCAAAAAGAAGCCTCTAACATGAAGAAAATCCTTAAAGACGCAAAATCGAACGACATGTCCATGGAAAATGTGTGATGAAAAAAACATTTGCTGATTAGATGAGGTTACAACAAGAGTAAATTATATTTTCGAGATATTTTTTCATGGTAAACTGATTTTGTAAATTTTTTGAGGAATTTGTGATTTTATAATAATGTCTTTCTTTGTAAAAAATGGTTTATAAAGCTAAATAAGTTTGATGAAAATTCTTGTGAAACTTATAATACCTACTTTATCTATGTTTTGTAACATTGTATCACTAACATTAATCTTTCTTACCCATGCGAAGCATGGGTAACCTTAGTAGTTGAAAATGAAAAGAACAGATTATGTTTCATAAGACTTGTAATTATTATTATTATTATTATTATTATTATTATTATTATTATTAATAATTAAGAGATGTGCATATATATATATATATATATATATATATATATATATATATATATATATATTGAAAAACAAACACAAAAAAACTTATGTTTCCCATTCTTTATATATATATATATATATATATATATATATATATATATATATATATATATATATATATATATATATATTAAAGTTGGACCACCCTTAGGAACAGTGAAATAGAAAGTGCAATATTGTTTACACAAGCAAATAGCATTACCCTTAGATTATGTTCATGATATAGTTAACGAAGTTCTTTTCTATAGATTTCCAATATCCTAGGGGAAGTGTTCAACAACAACTCATAATTATAACTATCTAGAACATTGAAACAACAGAAGCTGCAAAAACATGGTAATATCAGTAAAGGTAAAGTAAGAACTAGCATCAGCTTATACCACACCACATTTAATAGAAAAGGGAAAAATAATTCTAAGTATAGGGCAAGTGAGTATTACATGGCCACAACGAATTTTTCTTCTGCTCTGTACATGCAAAGTCGGGTAATTACCAGTGCTATCTAGCAAACTAGTGAAGGCCCTTGGATCCTTCCACACACATGGAACCGGACTACAATCATATCTTCCACTCCCATCCCCTTTCGGATACTTACATATACTCACACATTCTACGGACATTGCAAAAATCCCAAATAATTATGATTCACTTAGGCAAACCTTAATTAAAATTCAAAGGCACAAAACCTATAAGAAAATATATATATATATATATATATATATATATATATATATATATATATATATATATATATATATATATATAGGTTCAGGTTCATTTGAGACCATTCTAATTTTGTGAGACAGTGAGACCAAATCTAAAAATAATTTTAAAATGCAAAATAAATGCAAAAATCCAAAAATTCTTTTTTTAAATATTATTTTCGGAACTTGAATTAACTAAAAAAAATATAAAATTTTTTTTATAAAAATAAAAAAAAATCCCGTTTTTTTTTTTTTTTGAAAAATACATGAAATATTCTAAATAGAATATTACACTGACATATTCTAAAAAATAGTTTTAAAATGCAAAATAAATGGAAAAATCTAAAAAAAGAATTTTTAAATATTATTTTCAGAATTTGAATTAACTAAAAAAATAAAAAAAAATTCTATTTTTTTTTAAAATACGTGAAATATTCTAAATAGAATATTACACTGTACATATTCTAAAAATAATTTTAAAATGCAAAATAAATGGAAAAATCAAAAAATTCTTTTTTTAAATATTATTTTCGGAACTTGAATTAACTAAAAAAAATTAAAAAAAAAATAAAAAATAAAAAAAAATGCATCTCACGGTCTCACAAAATTAGGCCGTCTCACATGAACCTAATATATATATATATATATATATATATATATATATATATATATATATATATATATATATATATATATATATATATATATAAGTACCTAAATATTTTGGAGTAAAAGCCATATCTAATGAGAAGCATCGGAACCTAATAGCAGCCTTGTTGAATCAAGCTAGGCATAATGGCAGAGAAGAATTAGAACATCAAACCACTCGAAATTCACTTAATTAAATTGATTTAATCGATGGTATAAATATGAAGTAGCGGAATTATTGTTCCTTGGTTATCTTTTTTAATTTTCGTGTTCTTTGTTGTAAAGCAATTTCCGCTTCTGATTTGTATGATTGAAAGATTACTGCAGCTGAATAAGGGAGGGTAGGGGATTGTAGGTAAAATATTCATGCCTAATTTAAATCATTATTGTTTTTTTTTTGTCCTTGTGTTCTGCTAAGAGTTCATATTACAACTGATTATTGAACAACAAATGTTCAACACTTCAACTTCACGTATTCATAACACCGCACTTGATTGTTATAGATATTGACTCGAGGCGAGTCTGTTAAAACCTTTGTTCAGCTATCATAAATGAAATTTGAGGTAAAATAACTTATGTTATTATTGACTTTATCTTCAATGTTCAACCATTCTTTTCCCATTTTTAAACTACCATACAACCATTTTTGTCTTAATTTTATTTTTTAGCACTAGGAGTAATGATTAAGTATTTCATAAATTGGTAAAATAGTGATGCATGTGTACCTTTAATGAGAAAAACTAAGTCTATTTATTGGAGTTTTTATATGACAAAAAAGTTGATAGTTTATTGTTTGCGGGTTCAAAGAGAATTAATGTAAGTATGTTGTTATTCTTTGACCATTCAATCCTTGTTATTAGGGAAGATACAACAAAAAAGGAAACATATTTTCGCCTACCCTATACATGTGTTGAAGCTATTGAAATTTTCGGATCAACTACAATAGTGTTGTTGATAAACTGGTTGGTGGCGTAGTTACAGAAATGACACTATGTCTATTGCTAATTCATAAGTACATTTTCATTTATTACATTTATAAATATATAATAAACAGAGAATATACACATTATCAAAACTCTTAAATCAGAGGTACAAATAAAGGAATAGGAAATACATAAT
Organism: Lactuca saligna; assembly: GCF_052625555.1. NCBI lineage: Eukaryota > Viridiplantae > Streptophyta > Magnoliopsida > Asterales > Asteraceae > Lactuca > Lactuca saligna. The sequence continues at coordinate 5,980,264 of NC_136424.1, forward strand.
CTTCAAAAGAAAATGGTGAAGTACAAATAATATGAAGAGTCACATGACAAACTGCTTAATCAATTTCAAATCTTTCTAAAAAGTCTTTCTTTTTGTTATTTTTTGTATCATGCTTTATACTTGACTTTTTTTGTTTAATATTTCTGTCGGAATACAAAACCAAGAGCTCATCGAGATGTGGAATATGCTTTACCTTCTTTATGATGCCAAAGGATGAAGGGAACCGATGCGAACGACTGCAATCTTCTGGCAAGTAATTTGGGGCTCCTGTTCAGTTGACATCATAATCTTTTTGTTTTCTTTTAAATCTGAATATTGTGCATAAAGAAGCAACAAAATCAGATGAAAGAACGAGGTCAAACATTAAAGAGAACAATTATTTTTACAACACAACTTATGTAAGTTTTATTCTGGTCTGTGGTGAGTAAATTTCTTTTAGATGATGCTATGGAATGTTATTAAATAGTAATGTACTTTGCTGCTAGAATAACATTCGGTGAAACATATCAGATCAACATTACCATGAGATGAAAAGATACTGATTTTTCATCTTCTATGTTAACAAATCCATACCCCACAAAGCGGGGTTCCTCATCTGGTTGAAAATTAATGTTAGACACGTGTGAAAGAGAAGAAAAAAATCTATTACTTGATCCCACATTGGCTTTGGTAGATAAATCAAGTGAACGGAAACAAGTATATAAGGGGAAGAGGAGTACAGGACTTGATGCTTTTAATTGTATCTTAAAAGGGAGCTCATTATATATTAAAGAGACCCTTAAGTCAATTGAATATATGTTTTCTATTGGTCTTTGAGTTGGAAAATAATTTTTAAAGTTTGTCTAACAAACTAGCTGAGCTAGTGCCAATTAAGTTAGTATTTAGCCATAAGTACGGGGAATTCATCATACCCGATAAGTTCCCCATACACGGTGAGGATTTTTTCACTCGAACCCATTAAGGCAGGGATGGCTATGCAGATTGGAATTTGGGTATGGGGATGGGTATTTGTGACATCCCCAATTACACGGCCAGAAAAAACTGATTTCTTTATGCTTTGTTTTTAAAATCAGAGTAATCATTTATAGAAAACGGTTGTGGAATTTGTTCCCAAAACAAAATATGATAAGAATTTATCAAATCATTTCTTTAAAGAAATGTATTTTCATTAAATAAAAAAATCTCGAGATGTCATGTTCCGATACAGATACATAAGCATAAACAGAACATACATTCATTTAAACTAGTGATTTACATCTCCTTTAATCCCTCAGTGCAAAGCAGCTTCGTATCGATACCTGTGATACAAAGAAAACTGAGTGGGTCAGGCTTGCGAGCCTAGTGAGCATATAGGGTTTTCATCCCATAATGTTATATCATATATATTTATATATACAAAACATTCAAACTTTTACAATTTCACCATATAAAGGCAACTCTTATCCCACCCCATCGATCCTCACAACGACACGATCTAAACTCTCGTATCTAAAATTTTCCTCTTTACCTGATCCCTACTCACGTTTCTAAAACTATCCTCTTCACCCGATCCATACTCACGGATCTAAAACTAACATCCTGGTCTGATCCATACTCTCGGATCAATAATTGTAGCCAATCCATACTCCAGGAATAGGGACAATTAACTATACCTTAATCCTGATCTGATCCATACTCCCAGATCAATAACTGTGCCCAATCCATACTCAGACTAGGGACAATTAACTATACCTTAATCTTGATCTGATCCATACTCCCGGATCAATAAATGTTCCCAATCCATACTCCCGGACTAGGGATAATTAACTTAGTCTTAATCCATACTCCCGGAATAATAACAAGTTTGATCTCTTTACCTGATCAATAATCTCGGATCTAAAACTAACCTCTTGGTCTAATCCATACTCACGGATCTAAAACTAGCCTCTTGATATGATCCCTACTCACGGATCTAAACTAATCTGTTAATATGATCCATACTCACGGATCTCATCTACTCATGTCCTACCCAACATATTTGTTGTTGCAAAATACATATATAGTTTGACTCATTTAAAACTATATAAAACATCTATTCCACACTTATCTTAAATAAACAACAATATATAAACACATAACACATATTTCATAGCAAATACTGATGGATTTTGGTCATAAGACATCCTATGTGCTCATACAAACCCTAATGCTTGGATCTAGGTTTCTCTATTGTACATGCTTTGAATCCAAGACTATAAACCCTAATTCTAGCATTCAAGTAATCATATTAATATGTAATTAGGTTTAAGATCATACCTTGATTGTTATATAGCAATAACAATCACAACTCCACCTTGGATTGACTTTGGAATGCTTAGAGTCACAAGTGTCACTCCTCTAATGGCTCACAAACACCATAAGCAAATGGAGAAGGTATAAAGAGAGAGGTGAGAGGTTAGAATTCGTATCTAGGACCTCTTGGGAAGGGATATGTAGCACCTGGTTTTCGGTAGGTGAATTTTATTTGAGTATTGCCCTATTTTAGCCATGGACTCGGCGAGTCACTAGGTCCGAATCGCCGAGTAGGGACGAGACGCAGGACACGTATAAGTTGGCGACTCGGCGAGTCACCGCTGTTGGATGAAACCCTAAGTTTCAGGGGTTTGCACCCTATTTAAACCCCATATCTGCCCCTTGCCAGCCCCCATTCGCCCCCAGAGCTCCCAACCCTCGTCCTAAGCTTGTTCTTGTGAATTTGAGGCTCTTGTGTGCATTCTTGAAGGTTTTGAGGCAAGAAGGGGAAGGAGATCAAGAGGAAGGAGAGCCATCCAAGCATCATTGTGTTTTTCAGCTGTTTCATTGAGGTATATCTCGTTTTCCCCCTGTTTCTATGCTTAAGATTTCATTTAAGACACTCTTGAGCAATTCCTCAAGCTTGTTTGTGCTTAATGTTTCGTAATAAGTGGATGGGCCTTTAGATCTAGGCAAGATTGAGCTCCAGGAGCTCAGATCTGTTAGCTTTATGGCCCCATGTGGCTTGTTCATCCTAGATCTACCCTTTTGAGGCATTTTGAACCCTAAAATCCATGTTAGTGAGTATCCACACGTAAAGTTGGAAACTTTACGTGTGGTTGGTGTCTTAGAAGTCCAGATCTATGAATGGCATGAACTGAAATCGAGTAAATCGGTGTATTTGGTGGATGCATGGCGACGACTCGGCGAGTCGTATAGGTGACTCGGCGAGTCTGGTCGCGAGTCACCGAATTGGTCCCTTCATGATGTATCGAGTTGAGCCGTGAGTCACAGGGGGTGACTCGGTGAGTTGGGAGCTGAACTCACCCATGATAGGACTCGGCGAGTCAATGCCCTGACTCGGCGAGTCCAAGGCAATCTTCATAGATCAAGAACAGACTCGGCGAGTTGTTCATACAACTCGGCGAGTCTTAGCATAAAGTGTTCTTCGGATGAAGATGAACTCGACGAGTTGTTCATACAACTCGGCGAGTAGGATGAAGAGGTTGAACGTCAGTCTAGAAGATGAACTCGTCGAGTCATAGCCTAACTCGACGAGTAGAAACAGGGACTCCGGACAATCGTCTGATAGGGACTCGATGAGTTGGAGAGCCAACTCGGCGAGTCGGGTCAACTGAAAGTTGACTCTAACATTGACTTAGAGCTAGATCGGGGGTAAAATGGTCATTTTACCTAAAGGACAGTTAGCAGTGTTTGATTGAGTATGTTGTGGGAATTGCAGCCGGAGGACTCCCGGAGCAGCAGCAGTCAGTTAGTTCCCGATCAGTTCAGCAGCTACTTTGAGGTGAGTTACCTTCCAGTAGTGGTGGGCCTAAGGCCACAATGCCGGCCCACCAGTAGAGGACGTATGATAGATGATTGTCTTTGTGATATCATCTAGGTTTGCTATTACCTGTTATGTTATATGCTCTCATGATACGTTATATGCAATAGTAGTAGAGTTCGGTTGTTAGGACCGCAGGGTAGTCAGACACCCCAGAAACATCTGACCGTATGTGATGGTATGTTTGTATGTTGGCCTGTTATGTTATGCGATAGAGGTAGCGGGAGGGGACCAGTCCCCGAGGATCGGTTGTTAGGACCGATGGGTAGTCAGCACCCCAGAATGGCTTGACATGGGTAGTCAGCACCCCAGAATGGCTTGACACGGGTAGGACGGCACCCCAGAATGGCCGTATGGGTAGGTCGGCACCCCAGAATGGCCGTACCGGGTAGTCAGGCACCCCACAATAGCCTGGCAGTATTTATGTTATGTGTTTGCATGGTATGTGGTACGTTGGGGGAACCCATTAAGCTTTGTGCTTACGTTTACAGTTTTGTTTTCAGGTACTTCTGCACCGAAGGGGAAGGAGCCGGCGCGGTAGCGGCACGTCATGCACACATTTTGTCTTCCGCATTTACGAGAATCACTAGGATTGTACTCTGATATTTTGATGGGATGTATGGTTTGACCTTTTAAAACATGGTTGCGATGTGTTATGGTGTGATCAACAATGTTTTTATTTATTAATGTTTTCTAAAGTAATATTTTAAAATGAAATTTTCGGACGTAAAAATTGGGTCGTTACAAGTTGGTATCAAAGCCCTGGTTTGAGGGATTCGGACACGCATTCGGGGGTGTCTGAACTCAAATCGAGGGATTGAAAGATTTTTCGAAAGAAAATGTTCTCTAAAACTTGGAAAAGAGTCATAAGAAAGAGCGAAGTGTGTGACGTGCGCGACCGGCCGAGCTCAAGTAAGTATTCCCCATAGTACCTATACAAGTTTATGTTATGTTTATCAGCTTACGTAGAACTGCATGCTAGAATAGGGCTAAGGATCTAGGAGTGATGCCTTATGTGCCTGCTTATGTGTTACAGCTTTATGAATATTGCATGCTAGAATTGAGTAGACAGCAGTAGGATAGCCTGTTTAGGTTATGCCTGATAGTATGAGCTTAGCATCCTATGTTAAGTGTCGTTTCTTGTTATAAGGATAGTTTGGCTTGAGTCTGTTTCCCCTTATCCGAATGCTGCTTGCTTCGTGCTTGGTGGGGTTCTGAGTAATGGGAGTTAGCCACTAGGTAAACACGTCACACCACATGTAATCAGGGTTGAATAATCCCAAAGTATTGGAACTGGCCCTATTACGCAGCTCTTGTTTGAGTCCAACCATTGTAGGGACGGATCTTTTACTTGAAGGATTATCTAATCCTCGTCCCATGTGATGGTGTTTAGGTGGTGGCTAACTGGCACTATGAGGAGACCTACAGCAGCTGAGGACCAGTCGTGTTGAACTTGAGTTTTCCCTAGGGCAAGCCTAGGATGAGAATAACAGAGAGTAGCAGTAGTAAAGGGGATCTGGTGGAGTCGAGGAATTCCTCGGAGAAGGCACGGATAGATGTGGAAGGTAGTATGGGCCCGTACTACTGAAAGCAGAGGATCCGTACCCGAGCCGAGGAAGGCCAAGACGAGACCAAGGAACCTGTAAGTAGTTGAGATCCCTCAGAAAGTAGCAGTATCACTAATGATTATTATGATGATTTGCAGAATGGTGGTACTTCGACCGAGACCGACAGATGGCGGGTCAGGAGAGGGGTCAGGTTCGGGATCAGGCACCGAGCCGATTGATGAGAGGCTACGTGAGTTCATCACGTCGGAGATCACCAGGGGCATCCTTGAGTCGACCCCCATCCTCTTTGGGTCGATCAAGGAAGGGATCATGGAGTTGATGGAGGATCGCCTACGGGCATTCAGGAGCGATTTGGCCTCTAGCCAGTCAGGATCTCGCACACTGTCCTTCAAGGACTTCAGGGGCAGTGGCGCGCCGGATTTCCATGGGGTGAAGGACCCCATTGTCGCCAGGCGGTGGATTGCAGATATTGAGTCTGCCCAGTTGACTAGCTTCTGCCCCGAGGGGTCGAAGGTGAGGTACGCAGCAGGGTGTTTACGGGACCGAGCCCGGGATTGGTGGGAGTCAGTGGGTGACTCGTTGGGAGCCTCGGCTATCGAGGCAATGACCTGGTCGGACATTGTGACTAGGTTCATAGCAGAGTTTGCACCGGCGGTCGAGCTTCAGTAGCTGGCCAGGGAGTTTCTAGACATGAGGCAGACGACAGAGACCGTGGCAGAGATCACCGCCAAGTTTCGGGAGAGGGCTTTATTGGTGCCCCAGTATGCCGGTGACGAGGACATGAGGAGGACTCGTTACCATGATATGCTACGAGCTGACATCCGGGAGCATGTTAGCTTTTCGGCTTGCCCCACCCTGGACTCCATGATTGCCAGGGCTAGGGAGAGAGAGATAGATTTGGAGCACATCCGGAAGCGAAAACTTGAGGACGGTCAGGCAGCAGGGGCTTCGGGGAAGAAGCCCAAGGGATCAGATGGGAGGCCGAAAGGCCAGTCGGGACCGAGCCGCTGCAGGAGGTGCGGCAGGCCGCACGAGGGGGCGTGCAGGATGGGATCGTCAGGCTGCTACAAGTGCGGCAAGTTTGGGCATATCAGCAGGGATTGCACTGCTCCTGCGACAGTTATTCAGACATCGGAGTTGCTGTGTTTCCATTGCAACCAGAGGGGCCACAAGAAGGCCAATTGCCCCATGTTGACAGTTTCAGTGCCAGTGAAGGCGCCAGCTCCAGCGACCCTGCGGATCACGGATGGCCGTCAGGGCAAGGCAGAGGCTCCGGTGGTGAGGAGCCGGGCATTCCAGCTGACTACAGAGGAGGCACGCGTCGCGCCCGATGTGGTGACGGGTACGATTCTTTCCTTCTATCGTTTGTTTTATGTTGTTATGATATTGATATGTGCTCCGTGTGTATACATGTGTATTAGGATCATTCCATGTGAACGGTATCCCGGTTCAGGTATTGTTCGACTCGGGTGCATCCCGATCGTTCGTTTCTCTTGCTCTTAGCAAGAGGTTTCATGAGGCTTCGGGCGAGTTAGATTACCCGTTAGAGGTAGAGATTGCTGACGATCGATCGGTGCGAGCATCGATGGTGTTTCGAGATTGTGTTCTGCGGCTGTTTGAGGAGCGTTACCTGGTAGACTTGGTTCCCATCCCATTGCGTGGAAGCAAGGTGATTATTGGTATGGATTGGTTGAGCCCTAATGGGGCAGTGATAGATTGCGCGCAGCAGCTAGTGCGAGTCAAGACCCCAAGCGGGGGAGAGTTAGTGATTCATGGCGAGCGGCCGCAGTGTGGACCCACTGTATGTTCTGCAGCGAGGGCTAGGCGCTATCTTCAGCAGGGATGCGCGGGATATGTCCTGTATGTGATGGATACCCGGGAGGCGGGTAAGGCGACCGTGAGCGAGGTCCCGGTGGTTCGAGATTTTGCAGATGTTTTCCCGGAGGAACTACCTGGGATACCTCCGGAGCGACAGGTGGAGTTCAGGATTGACCTTATTCCCGGTGCGGCTCCGATAGCCAAAGCACCGTATCAGTTGGCTCCTCCCGAGATGCAGGAGTTGTCTACGCAGCTGCAGGAGCTGTTGGACAAGGGATTTATTCGTCCGAGCAGTTCACCCTGGGGAGCCCCGATTCTGTTTGTGAGGAAGAAGGACGGGTCGCATCGGATGTGTATAGATTATCGGGAGCTGAACAAGGTAACGGTGAAGAACCGATACCCGCTTCCGAGGATTGATGACCTATTTGACCAGCTTCAGGGAGCATCTTGGTTCTCCAAGATTGACTTGCGTTCGGGTTATCATCAGATGAGGGTCAGGGAGGAGGATAGGCAGAAGACTGCGTTTCGGACGCGCTATGGTCATTACGAGTTTGTGGTGATGCCGTTTGGGCTCACCAATGCTCCTGCCGCGTTCATGGACCTCATGAACCGCGTGTGTAGACCGATGCTGGATCGGTCTGTGATAGTCTTTATCGATGATATCTTGGTCTATTCCAAGACTCGGGAGGAACACAAGGAGCATCTGAGGGAGGTATTGGAGACCCTGAGGAGGGAGAGCTTGTATGCCAAGTTCTCCAAGTGTGAGTTTTGGTTGCGCGAGATGCAATTCCTTGGGCACCTAGTCAACCAGAACGGGATTCTGGTTGATCCGGCCAAGGTCGAGGCCGTGATGAGATGGGAGGTCCCGAAGTCTCCATCTGAGATTCGGAGCTTCCTGGGATTGGCAGGCTACTATCGGAGGTTTATCCAAGATTTCTCCAAGATAGTCGTACCCCTGACGCGACTGACGAAGAAAGTCGTGGTCTTTCGGTGGGGACCCGAGCAGCAGGCTGCGTTTGAGATGCTGAGACAGAAATTGTGTGAGGCGCCGATCCTAGCCCTGCCTGAGGGCGTTGAGGATTTTGTGGTTTACTGCGATGCGTCCATTTCAGGGTTGGGCGCAGTTCTGATGCAGAGAGGGCATGTCATTGCCTACGCTTCACGGCAGCTCAAGCCGCACGAGGCAAATTACCCGACGCACGATTTGGAGTTGGGGGCGGTGGTCTTTGCCCTCAAGATTTGGCGACATTACCTCTACGGGGTTCGGTGTACCATCTACACGGACCACAAGAGTTTGAGGTACCTCATGGACCAGCCGAATCTGAACATGAGGCAGCGTCGATGGTTGGACGTGGTGAAGGATTATGATTGCAAGATCCTTTACCACCCGGGGAAGGCCAATGTGGTGGCCGATGCGCTTAGCCGCAAAACGGTGCCGATCAGGGACGCTTGTTTGAGGATGACCGTGGTGACCCCCCTGTTGGAGCAGATTCGGTAGGCTCAACAGGAGGCTATCAAGGAGGAGCATCTGAAGAGCGAGCGTGTGGTGGGTCAGGTTTCCTCCTTTGATTATGATGGCCGAGGACTTTTGACACTGCACCGTAGGGTGTGGGTGCCGTATCACGGTGGCATGCGTCAGATTTTGATGGAGGAGGCGCACAAGTCCCGATTTTCTATTCATCCCGGGGCGACGAAGATGTATAGGGATCTTCGTCCGGATTACTGGTGGCCTTGCATGAAGCGGGATGTGGCATGGTACGTCGAGCGGTGTTTGACCTGCAGGAAGGTCAAGGCCGAACATCAGAGACCGCATGGCAAGATGCAGCCGTTGGACATTCCACTGTGGAAATGGGAAGATATCACGATGGATTTTATCACAAAGCTTCCCAGGACCGCACGTGGAGTGGATTCGATTTGGGTCATTGTGGATAGATTGACCAAGAGTGCTCACTTTATTCCAATTCAGGAGAGCATATCGGGCGAAAAATTGGCCGACATCTATATCAGGGAGATTGTGGCACGGCATGGGGTGCCAGTATCGGTGATCTCGGACAGGGATGTGCGTTTTACTTCCAGATTTTGGAAGAAATTCCATGATGAGTTGGGCACTCGTCTGCATTTTAGCACCGCCTTTCACCCGCAGACAGATGGTCAGAGTGAGCGGACCATCCAGACTTTGGAGGACATGTTGCGGGCGTGTGTGTTGGATTTCGGTGGTAGCTGGGATACCTATCTTCCCTTGGCTGAGTTCTCCTACAATAACAGCTATCACGCGAGCATTGACCGACCACCGTTCGAGATGTTGTATGGGCGGAAGTGCAGAACCCCGATATGTTCGGGGGAGGTTGGCCAGAGAGTCATGGGAAGCACCGAGGTGGTGCTAGAGACGACCGAGAGGATCCAGCAGGTTCGAAGCAGACTTCAGACTGCACAGAGTCGGCAGAAAAGCTACGCCGATAGACGTCGATCCGACTTGGAGTTCCAAGTCGGGGATATGGTCCTCCTGAAAGTGTCGCCTTGGAAAGGAGTCATTCGATTCAGGAAGCGGGGCAAGTTGGGCCCAAGGTTCATCGGGCCGTTCAGGGTTGCAGCCCGGGTGGGCAAGGTGGCGTATAGGCTGGACCTGCCAGCCGAGCTCAGTCAGATCCACAGCACCTTTCATGTTTCGCAGCTGCGGAAGTGCCTGGTGGACGATTCAGCAGTAGTACCATTGGAGGATATTCAGGTTGACGACAGCTTGAATTACATTGAGCGCCCAGTCGCAATACTTGACAGAAAGACAAAGACGTTGAGAAACAAGAGGGTAGAACTAGTAAAGGTGCAATGGCAGCACCGCAAGGGTTCGGAATGGACTTGGGAACCGATGGACGAGATGATGGAGCATTACCCCGAGCTGTTTTAGGACCGGGCAGCAGACTTTGAGGACGAAGTCTAAAATAAGTGGGGGAGATTTGTAGCGCCTGGTTTCCGGTATGTGAATTTTATTTGAGTATTGCCCTATTTTAGCCTTGGACTCGGCGAGTCACTAGGTCCGACTCGCCAAGTAGGGACGAGACGCAGGACACGTTTAAGTTGGCGACTCGGCGAGTCCATATCCTGGACTCGGCGAGTCACCGCTGTTGGATGAAACCCTAAGTTTCAGGGGTTTGCACCCTATTTAAACCCCATATCTGCCCCTTGCCAGCCCCCATTCGCCCCCAGAGCTCCCAACCCTCGTCCTAAGCTTGTTCTTGTGAATTTGAGGCTCTTGTGTGCATTCTTGAAGGTTTTGAGGCAAGAAGGGGAAGGAGATCAAGAGATAGGAGAGCCATCCAAGCATCATTGTGTTTTTCAGCTGTTTCATTGAGGTATATCTCATTTTCCCCCTGTTTCTATGCTTAAGATTTCATTTAAGACACTCTTGAGCAATTCCTCAAGCTTGTTTGTGCTTAATGTTTCGTAATAAGTGGATGGGCCTTTAGATCTAGGCAAGATTGAGCTCCAGGAGCTCAGATCTGTTAGCTTTATGGCCCCATGTGGCTTGTTCATCCTAGATCTACCCTTTTGAGGCATTTTGAACCCTAAAATCCATGTTAGTGAGTATCCACACGTAAAGTTGGAAACTTTACGTGTGATTGGTGTCCTAGAAGTCCAGATCTATGAATGGCATGAACTGAAATCGAGTAAATCGGTGTATTTGGTGGATGCATGGCGACGACTCGGCGAGTCGTATAGGTGACTCGGCGAGTCTGGTCGCGAGTCACCGAATTGGTCCTTTCATGATGTATCGAGTTGAGCCGTGAGTCACAGGGGGTGACTCGGTGAGTTGGGAGCTGAACTCACCCATGATAGGACTCGGCGAGTCAATGCCCTGACTCGGCGAGTCCAAGGCAATCTTCATAGATCAAGAACAGACTCGGCGAGTTGTTCATACAACTCGGCGAGTCTTAGCATAAAGTGTTCTTCGGATGAAGATGAACTCGATGAGTTGTTCATACAACTCGGCGAGTAGGATGAAGAGGTTGAACGTCAGTCTAGAAGATGAACTCGTCGAGTCATAGTTTAACTCGACGAGTAGAAACAGGGACTCCGGATAATCGTCTGATAGGGACTCGACGAGTTGGAGAGCCAACTCGGCGAGTCGGGTCAACTGAAAGTTGACTCTAACATTGACTTAGAGCTAGACCGGGGGTAAAATGGTCATTTTACCTAAAGGACAGTTAGCAGTGTTTGATTGAGTATGTTGTGGGAATTGCAGCCGGAGGACTCCCGGAGCAGCAGCAGTCAGTTAGTTCCCGATCAGTTCAGCAGCTACTTTGAGGTGAGTTACCTTCCAGTAGTGGTGGGCCTAAGGCCACAATGCCGGCCCACCAGTAGGGGACGTATGATAGATGATTGTCTTTGTGATATCATCTAGGTTTGCTATTACCTGTTATGTTATATGCTCTCATGATACGTTATATGCAATAGTAGTAGAGTTCGGTTGTTAGGACCGCAGGGTAGTTAGACACCCCAGAAACATCTGACCGTATGTGATGGTATGTTTGTATGTTGGCCTGTTATGTTATGCGATAGAGGTAGCGAGAGGGGACCAGTCCCCGAGGATCGGTTGTGAGGACCGATGGGTAGTCAGCACCCCAGAATGGCTTGACATGGGTAGTCAGCACCCCAGAATGGCTTGACACGGGTAGGACGGCACCCCAGAATGGCCGTATGGGTAGGTCGGCACCCCAGAATGGCCGTACCGGGTAGTCAGGCACCCCAGAATAGCCTGGCAGTATTTATGTTATGTGTTTGCATGGTATGTGGTACGTTGGGGGAACCCACTAAGCTTTGTGCTTACGTTTACAGTTTTGTTTTCAGGTACCTCTGCACCGAAGGGGAAGGAGCCGGCGCAGTAGCGGCACGTCATGCACACACCCTGTCTTCCGCATTTACGAGAATCATTGGGATTATACTCTGATATTTTGATGGGATGTATTGTATGGTTTGACCTTTTAAAACATGGTTGCGATGTGTTATGGTGTGATCAACAATGTTTTTATTTATTAATGTTTTCTAAAGTAATATTTTAAAATGAAATTTTCGGACGTAAAAATTGGGTCGTTACAGGATACACGAATTCATGACCCTAGGGGTGTTTATATAGGTGTAAAGATAGGGTTTCAGTCATTATCCTTATCTAGTTGATTATCCATTAAGCAACCAATAAGATAATCCTTGAATCCTTATCATACTCGAATTCTAAGGCTTTCCAACCTTAAATTCGTCCACCATATAAATAAGATAATCCTTACCTTATTTTGTAACTATCACATAATTACAAATCAGCCCCTCTAGTTTAATTAATTACATTTGATCACAAAACTAATTCTTAATTAATTATTAACCAATATTAATAAACAAATATGATTTCTCCTTTAATATATTATTCTTATAACATATTAATAAATCATATTATCCTCTCTCTCTTTATTCATTTCTCCAATCAAGTTGCTTTGGTGAAGGCAACCCAAAAGGACCATGCACCATCGGGTCAAGTACATACCAAAATAGTTATGGACTTAGACACTAATCCAACAGTCTCCCACTTGGATAAGTCTAACAACTATTCTGCGTATGACTTCAGATCCTGATCTGCAATCGTAGCTTTCCAAAGCCGCTGTCAACTCTGATCATATCAGATACGCGTGTCCTTAGATAAGGGATCATATATTCCTCCATTCTAGATATCGTATGAGATATGATTTCAAATCATTCTCTTTGTACTATATCTCGATTTCCGATTTATGACGACAGACTAATTGAACAAATCAAATTAGCCCTAGCCCGGCCGAGCATTTACGTATGTCATCACTAAACCATCAAGGGGCCCAAAGATATCGCTTCTATCCTACCTTGGATAAAAGGAACGGATAAACTTTGATACAATGCTTGCTTGCACTCACTAACCAAATCACACACAACAATATGTTTTATAACACCAAGTTACTAGTGCGTTTACATATTATCAATGTGCAATCGATTAGCAAGATACAACTCACACATCTCGGTTTCAAGAATATAAGATGTTATCGTCTCACTAATCACTCGAGATAGTGATCCAAGTGAGCGTGGGTTTAATCCAATGCTCAAATCATATTCATAAGCACTAATGAACGTTGCAGCAAACATTTGCTTATGTCTAATACTCTTTTAGACAATCCACACACCAATTCTCGACAATCTTCATTCATATCTACTTCCAACATATGAACGACTGTGGCCCGTTTGAATAATTCGATTATTCTTAATAAACTCAATTATTCTGGAAGTCAAAACATGCAAAGTGAAACACAAGAATAATACTAATCCCATATGGCCTCAAACCTTTGAGTATAAACAAAACACGTTTTATTTATCACCATATCGATTACTCATTATTTGTCGTTTCGGGTAATCAACTTTTTACTTGAATTATTACACTTGTCCCATGCTCTTAGCATGCACACAATGTTTACCTATGGTTCTTACTTTTGTGAAATAGACAAAATGAACACATTTCTAATCATTCTCATTTTACAACTCCAAATCCATTTTCTTAAGTGTAAGAATATCAAATTCTTGTTACTTATAGAATATACTAGATTCTAACACTTTATGCAACGATCCTTTTGTAATGTCACTGCACCAAAGTCTCAAAGACTATTGCCAATGATATTACAAAGTCCTCTATCGAAGATTGTTACAAGACAATTCCTTAGATATGATGTCTCTCACTCAAAGTACATTCCTTTGAACATCCTTTTGCATGAAGGTTTCTAATCTAGTCATAGATTTTCAATATTTACTTCCCAATATGGACACGCTTCCATATTTTCCAACTAGAATCTTATCTATTCGTAATGATGTCGATATTGTCCATCCAATATGGAAACATTTCCATAATTTCCAATACTATACTTCCAACTACTCACAAGCGACCAATTCTCGTCGAACTTCGAATCGTCCTTTGATAGTTGTTTAATTATTTTAGTCAGAACAAATTCTAGTCCCTTTTCCCTCTAAATGCGCTAGACATTTGGAAAATTTTAGAATGGTCAAACATTAAAGCATTTGCAATCGATCCTATACTCGAAGCGTATGGGACACGACTCACAATGTTTTATTTTCTATGTTCTCAAAATTCGAATTGTGAAGAGGAATGCCGTAATCATAATCGAAACTTTAAGAACAGACTATGTACCTTTGACTAAATTTATCAACATTTCACAACCTAATCCTTTAGATTTGAAATGAAGCATAATATTCTCTCCCTTAATTATAGCAAAACAACCTTTCAACTCTTACAACTTTGCAAAGTATGACTCTTGTTTTCTATAATTAATATTGCCAACTATGCAATACTTGCCTTAATAATCATACAATCATAACATTTATGCTCCCACTATCATGATGATTATTATAAAACATAACACTTATGCTCCCACTAGCTTCGACATGTATTCATAAACATCTTAACTTTCAGAAAAACAATACTTATTGAATTTCTTAAGTTCATGTTTCTAATACTTAGTGCTTTGATAATCTTTTATCAAGACTTCTTGAACTTATACACTTTTGCCTTAGATAGTTCATATGTGTGTCTTAACAATTAAGACTAATCGCCAAACCTCACAATTCAAATTATGGAAAGGGATGTCGTAACCATGATCGAATTCGAGAATGCAATTTTACAATCACTATCTTTAAAATCTTTCTTAGTGAAAGCATTTTCTCATAATCATTTTCATGAAGGAGGAAATCTTATGACACTTAGATTTAAACGGTGTATGTGTTCCTATCCATGTGAATTTGTTAAAAAACCAAAGTTTACGACAAATTCAAACTCATATGGATCGAACTTTCTTAATCTTGATTTCTTGCCTTATGGTAGCACAGCTGCCCACCACGTCTTCCAAGTAGTTAAGTAGCTCACCTTTTCCTATCAATGTACTTTCCATTGATCAAGGTCCTTGCCTTTTATGCATTCAAATGAGAACTCATAGGACTCACATGCATAATTAACTCGATTGGATTGGCACAGAAACAAAATAATGTCTTCACGATAGGTTGTAAACCTCAACTCGTGTGCTAGTGATGATCGATAAGGCTTATTTGATTTGTTCTTGAAACTTTTCAAGAATATTAAGACTCCCACTGACTCCTTGACATATACGATTCTCTTATCAAAACATTTTTTGATAAACAAATATTCAAGAGTTAGTGTAGCTTATATCAAAACAAAACACTTCATAATTTTGGTCTTACTTGGTCTTTGTCTTATCCAAGACATCACAACTTTCCACAATTGATGAATGTTATAAACCTTCTTAATACTATTCACTTAATGTCACAATCTTGACTTTAAGATTTGTTTTGGAACGAAGTATGATTGTCTTCTTGATTTGACCATTTCATCAATCTTTGATTCCTCTTCTTGGACATACAATTGTACCAAGACTCACTTAGAGGATCAATTGAGATATGGTTCTTAATCATTAAGACCTATCATAAAGCATAAAAGCTACTCTCCCTTCTTCTTAGAATGGAGAAACTCTTATCTTTCTGCCTACTTGATTCTTCTTATTCGTTTTGCTATTGATCTAAACCCTTTAATCGATTCAAAATTACACTTAATCTTGTAAGTATAATCATATTTACTAAGCCTTTAGTAAATCATGACGAATATCTTTGTTACTCTTATGGTGAACTTGATCAACACACAACTTTGTGTACTCGATCTCCTAGTCCTTCACTTGACACTTTGTCAATGAGTTAGTCTAATTTCCAAATACGTAATTTCTCATTCATCGTGCATCCACGTTGCATGATTCCAAGTTTCTGTCCAATTGAAACTTGGGCGATGAGAAACTCTCCTTATTTGGTAAATTCTCGACATTTCCATAAATAACATAACTAAGAATCATATCCATTCGTTGTAGAAATATGCAAACATCAATTTTCATAACGATTTCATTGCAAGGAAGTAAACAAATAAATAAGTCAAACAAAATTTATTTTATTTATAAAAGCAGCGGAAAAACATTTGTCCTTACAATGCAAAATCTATTGAAAACTATGTAAAAAGAAAATTTCTAACAACTCTATCATAACTATCTAATCACAAGAGATGGATCTTGCTCTCTTATCAAGCTTCCTTTCTTTTCACCGATCCTTCAAAACATTCAAATGCAATCTTATCACATCATGTATTAAGAATCAATGAATAGGAACTTAATGGAGTTAGATAGTGGATTCTTACCTAAAGCGTAGTCATACTTTTGACTCTCCCATCTCTTAGATCTCTTAGGTAAGTAGGGCAACTTCGTCTCTAATGCCCCTTCTCTTGGAAATAAAAGCAAATTGACTCCTTTGGAACAACACATGGAACTACTTCAGACATCGTCTTTCTCTTATGATCAAACTTTTTGATCATTGCATGTCTTTCATTGCCATTGTCTATATCCATAAAGGTCTTGAAGGTAGATTCACCAATCAACTTTGCTTTTCTATTGCGCCAAACCATTGTTGATTCAGCAGCAATAAGCATGTAGGTGAAATCTATAAGTGTCACGTCGTGGTTCATCATATAGTACTCTCTTACGAACTCACTATACGAGTTAGGAAGTGACTGAAGAACCCAATCAACAGCCATCTCTTCACCGACAACGGATCCCATCATTCTTAACCTATCAATGTGTGACTTCATCCCTAAGACGTGTGCACACACCGACTTGCCCTCTTTATGTTTACTTGCCAAAAGGGCTTGAGTGATATTGAACTTTTCAATTTTACAATCTTGTGGGTTTGGGAGAATAATTGGAGGAGGAGGAGGAAGTGAAGCATGATTTCTTGTTCCTCGATCGAATCGTGGAATATCATCTTCATGTGGAATACTCGTTCCACGGGATTTGAGAAGACCATAGTTGTCGAACTTTGACATCGGGAGAAAAACGAATTCAAGTTAGTTGATTGATTGAGTCCTTGGTAAATCACCCAAATGAAATTCCAAGGCTAGGACCCAACACAATATCCTATAACTCGGGAGAGGGATGCCGTAACCCAAATTATAGAACATTTGAAGGTAAGTGAATGACGATTCACTAATTTCCACCATGAAAAACGAAAAAGAAATTTAAGTTTTAAACCTATGAAAACTCCTAGATCCTTTGAGATTCATTGAACATTTCAATGGCATGTTTAAATCTCGATATGCCCCTCTTGTTTGTGACTGGGATGCCGAGGATCACAAAGCGGGTGTGAATAACCATGCAAACTACATGGTGCCCTCACATGTTACAATCACCTATTCGATGTGCCGGTAAACCACACACGCTCCACCGAACTATGACAAACATTGAGTCACCCTTTGCTACCTTTGCTTAGAACCATTTAGTGTGCCGGTAAACCACACACGCTCCACTAACGTCTTCGCAAGGGCACAAAGTGTAATTTCATGGAATTGCATCAATTCACTTTTGCCTAAGTAACTAAGATTGGGAATTTGAAAAACATTTAGTTACTTGGTATTTCATTATACTTATAATGGAAGGTTTCGTCCTATCCTACCCGTTCGGCTAACGACCCTCCACTAGTCAAGAGTGCGGTGGGTAAGAGTGGATACCCATTCAATCGCCATTTTATAGGCAATTTCCTTAAACACCCCTTATAGACCAGCTTCGTGAATGAGGCCTACTAACGGTAAGACTGACTTTTACTCATACATATATATATATAATGTTAGACTTTTAATGTTATATATAGTATAGAGTGTATTTTATACTTTTAAAATACTATATGGTTAACTTTAACAATTACACTTTTAATTCAATTAAAAGGTTAACCTAAACTTTTATGGATTTATTAAACCTCTTTTAATTATACTCCTTAATTAATTAATAAAACCATAAGGGTGTGATTTGAACTTTTCAAAACATTACTAGAGTTTTAGAATTTAACATTTCTAATTAAACCTTTAATCAAATTTTAAATTCCAAAACTTGAGGGCAAGTTTTGAAACCTTTTTCAAAACATTAGGGTTTTAACTATTTAAATTTCAAAACTTCAAAACTTTTGGGTTCAAATTTAAACTATAAAACCTAAAGGGTAAAATATGAAACTTTTCATAACAACAAGGATCAAATAACAAATAATTTTAAATTAACATTTAATCACATAATTATCCATATTTGATTTATTTAATGATTTCTTGCAAAACAATTTATCAATTTACTCAAAATAATTAATCAATTATCTTATAAGGAAACAATTATCTTGTTAATTGATAATTATCTTTAATTAGATCAAGAATATAGTCATATATATCATAAAATCGGATTTATATTGATCTAACATGATAAGGTAACTATCCATATGCAAAAACAGCAAGAAATCCCGAGATAAGCATTATCTGACGAGTTGACTCGTCGAGTCAGGCATGGACTCGTCGAGTCTGCATGGACTCGGCGAGTCCAGCCTCCACAATCCAAAAAATCGAATTTTTTAGTTATACAATGCATCAATACAATTGAAACCAAGCTAGGCTCTGATACCACTGATGGGTTTTGGTCATAAGACATCCTATGTGCTCATACAAACCCTAATGCTTGGATCTAGGTTTCTCTATTGTACATGCTTTGAATCCAAGACTATAAACCCTAATTCTAGCATTCAAGTAATCCTATTAATATGTAATTAGGTTTAAGATCATACCTTGATTGTTGTATAGAAATAACAATCACAACTCCACCTTGGATTGACTTTGGAATGCTTAGAGTCACAAGTGTCACTCCTCTAATGGCTCACAAACACCATAAGCAAATGGAGAAGGTATAAAGAGAGAGGTGAGAGGTTAGAATTCGTATCTAGGACCTCTTGGGAAGGGATACACGAATTCATGACCCTATGGGTGTTTATATAGGTGTAGAGATAGGGTTTCAGTCATTATCCTTATCTAGTTGATTATCCATTAAGCAACCAATAAGATAATCCTTGAATCCTTATCATACTCGAATTCTAAGGCTTTCCAACCTTAAATTCGTCCACCATATAAATAAGATAATCCTTACCTTATTTTGTAACTATCACATAATTACAAATCAGCCCCTCTAGTTTAATTAATTACATTTGATCACAAAACTAATTCTTAATTAATTATTGACCAATATTAATTAAACAAATATGATTTCTCCTTTAATATATTATTCTTATAACATATTAATAAATCATATTATCCTCTCTCTCTTTATTCATTTCTCCAATCAAGTTGCTTTGGTGAAGGCAACCCAAAAGGACCATGCACCATCGGGTCAAGTACATACCAAAATAGTTATGGACTTAGACACTAATCCAACAAATACTTCATATTTATGTGTTAGAAGAGAGTGACTACACACTCAACCAAAACATATACTTAATAATTCACATAATACTTGTATTAATATCGTGTTTATAAAAGGGACTATACACTCACACATATAAACAACAATATATACACATAGCACGTATTTTATAAAATACTTCATATCTATGTGTAACATGAAAGTGACTATACACTCACTTGATCAGAAGATGATCGGACAGCACTACGGCTTGTAAAAGTAGTATTCTTCGGTAGATCTGGAAGATCTTCACACACCGGGCTTCTTGCAGGCAGAACTTCCGCTCGGAAACTCTTTTCTTCTAGGATCTTCGGGCTTCGGGACTTGCTTCGGATCTCGGGATGATACCGGGGCTTCGGGAGGTTAAAATAGGGCTTAGAGAGAGTATCAGGAGTGGGAGAGATGAGAAGGAGCAACCAAAATCGGCTGACCCTCGATTTCTATTTATAGGGTGAATTTTCTGGGTTCACCTCGTGAGTTTCTAATATTCACCTCGTGAGCTAGGCTCACCTCGGAGCTACATATGCTCACCTCGTGATCTCGATACGTCATTGCGTTCGTCATGGCCACTTGCCCTGGAAGACGTCCATCATCTGTTCACCTCGTGAGCCACTAATGCTCACCTCGTGAGCTCTGACAGTTTTGGGGTTTCGCGCCCCGAACTTCAGAAATTCATAACTTTCGTATACGAACTCCGTTTTCGACGTTCTTTATATTCACGCGTAGGTAAAAATAAGATCTACAACTTTCATTTGGACTTCGTCGGCTAATTTTGAATTTAATTTTAATATATTATTAAGATATTATTTTTAGTAGGCCAGGACAGGAAAACTCCGTTCGAAATTCATAACTCCTTCATCTGAACTCCGTTTTCGTCTGTCTTTTTATCGTTGGACTACTATTGATGAGATATTCAATTCTCATTTAGAAAGTTTTGGATAAATATCGCTCGATCTCATATTCGAACTTCAGGCTGTACAGTGCTAAGCCGAAACTTTGAAAAATCATAACTTCCTCATACGAAGTCAGATATGGACGTTCTTTTTATGTATGCTCTCAGTTTAACGTATTCTACGGCTTTCATTTAGATTGCTAAGGCCAAATATCTCTCTAACGTAAATTCACTATTTACGTTGCGTTGTGTTGTGTCGGTTTTGTCGTGAAACTTCGACAGGTCATAACTTCTTCGTTATAACTCGGATTTCAACGTTCTTTATATGTAAGGAATCCTTGTAATATATACTACAAATTAGTTAAGATTATTCATTCTAAATAATCTTCTATCAAAAAGTCATTTCTAACACTTAACGTCTCTAAATTGACTAGCCCGGATCTACGGACGTTACAGTATTATAGTCCTAGCCAATATCTTTTTCCGTTTGCATCTTTAATCTCAAAAGAACCAGACAAGATACATATATTTAATTGTATTTATGTTTTTTTCTTTGTAGTGCAGGGTAGTAGTTAAAAAAATATTTATTAAATATTATCTTTATTTACTAAAACATAGTCAAAAATAAAAAGTTTGGCATAATTTTTTTCAATACCAAAAAACATAATAAAAAATAAGTGGAGGAGAGTTGGAAATTCTCAGATAGCGCATCAGTCATTGAGGGTTCTGTTAGCAGCCAGGGTTCGATAGTGCATCCAACGGGTATGTGGGTTATTTAGCGTAAGTGGTAGGCATGCAGATCAGGGAACAAACCACAGATTTCTGAAAGGATGGACGATCGGCATGAGGCTTGGGATTAGGCTGGGGTTAGAGCCCACGGAATGGTTCCGGAGTTCGGAACCCCAAGTGGGTGAAAACAGTCTGCATGCGAAGGATCACTAGAAGGGGTGGTCTAGGGAGATGCTCAACAGTTCAGAGCGGTCCGGATAGACTAAAGGCCGGTGGGGTGTACTAGTCAGGCCGAAGGCTCGGAGAACGGTCCAGACAGGTTGAAGGCTCGGAGAGGTGGTCTAAACATGTTGAAGGTTCTCAGAGTGATCCAGATAGACTGAAGGCCTGGTGAGGTGGTCCCGTCATGCTGAAGACTCTGTATGCGTTGTAGATCTATGTGTGGGTATTGAACATGTTGCTATGCTATAGCAAATGATAGGTAGTCCCCTAGTTTTGAACATGCTGATGGAATATGATGAAGACATTATATGTGGGGTAGGGCTGAAGTGATCATGCTCTATGAAGTAGGCCAAGATAATTGGTGCGGACCGACTGAAATTCCTAGGCACAGAGGCGCAAGAGGAGTGGTAGGGTTTAGGCGGTAGGCCAACAAACCCTGAGAGTTTCAGCTCGGTGTTTGAATTGATTCGACATGTTGGTATTCCAATCTAGGGTATTCCATCCTGATGATGACCGGACTGTAGCATCATGTTCCTGGTATGTATCTCATTAAAGTATTCTTTACATTTTTTAATGGAATCGATGAGTTGAAGGCCCAAAGTCGAGTAGAAGTGACTTGGACCCGGAGGATAAGTGGTGGACTCGTCGAGTCGGCAGCAAGACTCGACGAGTAGACCCTGTCTAGAAAAAAAAAATCTTAATCCAAGGGTTTGCACCCTATTTAAGCATCTTATTCCAACCTATATAGTTTCTTTCTCTCTCTCCAAATCAACACAACTACAATTCACAGTAGAGCTCCTTGTTCCTGTATCTATATATGCATAAACCAAGATCGAGATTATTTTCCTTGTTCAAAAAATTGTTTGGGGAATTCTTTTTTTTTTTTTAACATTCAATTCTTAAATACCCAAATTGAATAGATCTAATCCAAAGGATATGAACTGGTTATGCAAAAATTTGTCCATAAAATCATCCGGATTCAAAAAATCAAGATATTTTCCAATAAAAAAATCGATCATCAGATAAATCCGATAATTTTCAACCGAAAATTATCCGGCTCAAATATATTTGAAATGCAATATTAGAAAATATGATTCAATTTGGATTCTAAAAATTACGTTTATGATAAATCATACTTTCATGCATCTCTATGGATCCGCTAATCAGAAAATATGGTCCAACTGATAGAAGATTTCTTCCTTTTTATCGTTTTCTTGACAGTTTTATTTTATAGAAGCTATGAGAGAGCTTAATTATCGTAGCTTTTTAATTATTTTCATCTAGTTTTGGATTTTTTGACGCAACTCATTTGGCTAAGTCTAAAGTTCTTAAGATTTACCATGTTTAAAAAAGCCATGTGGCAGATTCTTCTTCGTTGATCTCCTCAATTTGATTGCCTTTTTACCTTCTTAAGAACGAATTAACTTCAAAATATGATCGTTGATTTGTACTTTTGTTTTCTGTGTCCTTAATCTTGATTTGTTCAATCATTGTTGCTATCACTCTTATTTAGCATAATACATCGTTGATTCGTTTTAGGCTTTATGTATCACTAATCTTTGAAATACCCCTCATATAAGCTAAACTTTTTAATCATTTTTCCAAATATTCAAACATCACTTGCATATAAAAGGTACCAACATTTCAACTTAAAACATTACAGTTAAGTTTTAATTATAAGAAGGTCCACAATCATTTATCAAAACAATAGAACTTAATTTTTTTTTGGAACGGCAAATACCAAGAGAAAACTCTTCCATTTTTTATAATGGAATCTCGGGTTTGAGCTCTTTTAGAGGGCAAACTCTCACCCCTTTTTAATGGGATTACAAAGAAAAATTCTCCATAAGAAGCCACCAATGGGAGTCGAACTCCCCACCTTCCCTTCAATGGTTATAAACCCTACACCTCTTTCCTAGCTGGTTGGGTTTCAATGGTGTGAAACCACTATATAGACATTACATTCTAAATATTATTGCATTAATATATCCTACTTGGTGATCATCTATCATGAATAGATGTCGGACATACATAGATTAAGCGTAGGAAGCCTACTAAATATTACCAACTAGGTGTGAGACCCGTGTAATACACGGGTTGATTAAAAAAATATCAAATTGTAATCGTTTCTGGTTGGATTTGTTTACAACATAACAAAACTTAAAGAAATAAATTAATAAGATGTTAAATATAATATATTATAACAACATCTATTATATTTCAGTGAGATATTTATTCTCTATATATTCAAAAAAATAAAATAGGATAAAATTACTTAAAAGCATTAGGTTTCTTCTATATCACATTCCAAATTAAATTAAATGAAATAAAATGACAATATAGTAACATAATAGATTTTTGTATAGAAATCATCGTTGTTGAGAGAAGAAATAAGAATATGAGGGAGATGTAGAGACTATATTTACTAAAAATACATGCTAATTTTGTTCCTAATTTAATGACGTTAAAATATGATTGAATTGCTCAATTAGGGATTTTAAGTTTAGAAAGTGTATTATTAAAATTAATATCCATTTAATATTATATATGAACTTTAATAAAATATAAAAAACCATAAAATGACACGTGGATAAAATTTAATTTAAACTTACAAAAAAATATCATGTGGCAAAATGCATGAGAAGATGACAAGTGATAAAAATTATTTTCATTTATTAGAGTAGATTATCAACATTTTTATGACTAAATATCACTTGGACAATGTGAGCTGCCAAAAATATTTCTAAGTATCATCATAAAGTTTCAAGAAACCAACATGTAGGGAAAAGACTTTGAATTGTATAGTATCGCTCACAATAACACCATAAATTATCAAAATAAACATGCAATGTTTTATGCTTCTAAATCCCAACTCATGCCAACTCAAGTCTAATATTCACATTTGCTATCGTTGCAAATGTATGTTCGAAGATGAGTTCTTGGTTTGTCTCATTAATCTTCTTTTAACAACAATCATTGAGATCCTACAGAGAAGATGAATGAAGGGGAAGGGAAGGATGGTTTGGTAATGGAGCGGATTTTGGCCTTGATCCGATCCAAACCCTTAAGAATTATATGGGTTTAGAGTATCGTTTTTTATTCGTTTACCCGTTAAAGACACTTACCCTCTAACCCTTTTATTAAAGGGTCAAGCATGGATCATCATCGATTTGATCCGTTTATAACTCGTCACGTATAAATTTTAGAGTTATATGTTTATATTTTATAGACTTACAGTATTCTACCAATAATCATAATGTCATTTCATTATATTTCATAAAGCAATCACCGATTTCATTTATTATTTAATAAATTCATTTACCAACCTGAAGAAAGATTGCAATTGGTATGCTCTATCACTACAATATGCAGTCAAAAATCAATCAAAAGTTACTATAATAGTGATTTTAATTCCAATCGAAAGTCACTGAGTATGTAGTGTGTTTTCTAAATCAATATTTGTTTTATTAATGAAATATTATTTTAAGAATTAAGTAAAATATGTGTGATTATTCAAAAAACTTACAAGTTACCGAATGAGCTTGGATATATGTTGATTTGATGGATAAGGATATGAATTTGATTATGCAAAACAATGAGAGTTATGGAACATGTTTTGATCAAATTTTAAATTTATTAAAAGGATTTGGATGAGTTCCAATCAAAATTTAAATTTATCAAAAAGGTTTGGATGAATGTTGATTCACTCTTAGTAGCCCTATTGCCAATTCTAAATGGTGCATATTGGTGGAACCTTTTGTTTATTAATTAACTAGGTTATAACCCGTGGGCACCACGGATGAAAATTTTTAAAAATATTTTATCGATAATTAAGATGATGCTTAGGAATAACTTAATTAAAAATGTTAATATTGTATATATTGTTTTTATTTTAAAAAAAATATATTATTATTATTATTATTATTATTATTATTATTATTATTATTTACCAAAATACCCACCGAACCTCCCTAAGCCCCCTTTCCCTCCTTTGGCTGTAATAGAAATAAAAACCAAAAATTATCCCTACATAGATATATCGGTCGGTAGAACATGTCCTAAGTATCGATTTGTGAAAGGGATTAAAAGTTTGTCCATTTCAATCGCTTAAGGCAGATACGAATATACAACCATTGAAGAAATGTGAAGTGAAGAGAAATTACATTGATTGATAAAAGATGTCAAACTCAAACACTGAAGAAACAAAAAATTGGGGTTGAAAATTAACTTTCCAAATAAAACAAAATACATATTCTAAAAACTAATGATGCATTTGAATGATTATATCTATATATTACAAATCAAGAAAAAAAATTATATATATGAGATTGACATGAGGGTCAAAAGTACATAATAGGGCAATCAAATGAAGTGTGCGTTTGGAAAGCCATGTGAGGGGATTAAGACCATGTAACCAAAGTACAATAACACCTTCAAACACTGTAAAGGTGAATATTACCGGTGCAAACAACAAAAAATTAAAAGTTTGACTTTGAGCACGACAATTCACCATTATTTACGTTCTTTATTTGAACGATACATCTATATTAAAAAAGAAAAAGACCAACCAATGGCCAGACCAAAGTATAGATACAAAGAGGTTAAAACTACAACAATTTACGACACCAAAATAACCTTATAAAAATGAAATGGGCAACATTGAATTAGAAGGAGCAAACCAACCTTGTCAAAGTACTTTCCAGACTAATCAATATCCGGATCGTTTAGAGAGAGAATTTTTTTTAGGATTTTTTTTCTAACAATTTCTCAAATAAAGATACAAAGTTGTTCGGTTTCTTACACAGAAGACCAACTATCGCATATCATATCAACAAAAATTTGCTAGAAATTTATCAAAAACCTCGATAAATACCTGCAATTTCATAGTTTTTTTAACATCACCATCAAACTTCCTTACAAACTCATCAATTTCAAGTTGAAGATCTTTTTGTTTAGGTTTTCATTCAGCATCCTCGCATTCATTATACCCTCTAAATTACATTCATATTTTTCAATCCATTTCTTCACATTCTCCAAATATTTTAACTTAAATTCATTTCCTTCAAACTATCAATAAAATTATTACCGTGTTATTTTTTCTAATTTTCGACCGACAACCAGTAAAAACATTCATTTACGATAAAGAAGCATAACAAATTAAGTACTACAATATTTAGTTAAATAGACAAATCACCAAATTGGTGTAAGTACATTATGCTTTCTGCATTTTTAAATTGTACACAAGTGACTTTCATGATGCATGATTAATTGTACGCAATAGTAAGAGAAAACATTTTTTCTTTTCTTTGTCAAAACCCCAAATTATCTTTCTTTCTTTGGATACCAAAAACCTTTAAGGGATTAGAAATCTGTTGAACTTTTTCCCAAAAAACAAATAGAAAAGGTTCATTAAAGTACTGATATTTAGGTCAAATATGAAAAAGAGAATGAAAAAACTTACCAAATAAACATACACGACAGAGGACTCCAGAAAGATAGAAATAATTAGGCAATGGATGTATAACTTTTTTACCCTGCATAGTGAAACCCATAAAAACATAATTGTAGAAAAAACATTTAAAAAAATCTCAATTGGGGCATACCAACATTGAAGGAAAATCTACGTGCATAAGAAATGCATCAAACCCTAAAAAACAAAACCGACTGAAAACATAATAAATAAAAAACTAAAGATAAGAGAGGAAGAACAAATTACCTTGAAATCATCGATGGACAGAAGAATCCATTCTGATAATCGAAGAACCCATCCACATCTTGTTACAAGAATCAAAATGAATTACATGGAATATTCATCTTCGTATAGTGTGAGAATCGTGGCATAAAAAACATAGTCTGTCGAATTGCTTGTGATAATAAGGTGTGATACGCGTATAAGAGTGATAACAGAAAGATTGTCTTCCAGATTTTTTAAGATAAAAATCCATCCATGAGTTGAAAGTGATTGCGTAAAAGAAGGAAACTGAATATAGAGAAATCAGTGATTGAATAATTGATTACCAAATCAATCAATTCATTTAACATTTAATAGGA
Organism: Lactuca saligna; assembly: GCF_052625555.1. NCBI lineage: Eukaryota > Viridiplantae > Streptophyta > Magnoliopsida > Asterales > Asteraceae > Lactuca > Lactuca saligna. Next base: position 6,007,759 of record NC_136424.1, read on the forward strand.
TAAAATTGGATATCTTAAAACTTGACATTTGAGCGGGAAAATTATGAAATACTTTAACCAGAAAATGTCAATTGGCAATTAGATGCATAAAAAAATACACATGGCATGTAGGGAAGGTTTTTATTAAGTACTAGGTTATAACCCGTAGGAACCACAGTTATAAAATAAATTAAATTTTTGTAAAAAAAATTATAATTACGAATCAATTATTATAAATAAATTATTAGTAAATATATATATTTTCTAATTATATAAAATTATAATCGTTGTTTTAAATAAATATGTGAAATATATTTTGAATATATATATATATATATATATATATATATATATATATATATATATATATATATATATATATATATATATATATATATATATATATATATCATACAATATTTATTTGTGAACTAATGAAAAAACAATAACAATGATATATAATAAAATATATATAAGGGCAAATATAGTTGTTTATATTGTTTTTATTTCAAATGTAAATTATATATAAGATTAATGTTTGAATTACATTCAAACTATGGTAAGAAAATAATGAGTTTTATGCAGGGATTTATAAAATTGAAGAGATTATCTAAAGGTGACGTGATTGTTGTATGTGATTGTTAGCCCTAATAATTATAATAATAATAATAATAATAATAAATTAGGTAATAAAGATTACAATTTAAACTTGTGATGACGGTTACATTTGTATAAAAAGAAAGAAGCAATTAATGATATTTTAAATTTTTAATTAATAAGGAAATAGTAAAAAGTGACAAGTGGCAATTTCTTTTTTGAGACAAAATCAAAGAGTGACAAATGACAATTTAATTAATAAGAAGTTTTAAATGATTGACACATAGTAAAACATGGTAAAATAGTTATTCTTTTATTAGATAGGTAGAATTGAATATTAAAAATATAGACAAAAATAAAGGTATTTTTATTATTTTAGACATATCTAATGATTAACAAAGAATCATGACAATAACTAGTATAAGGATCAATAGTGTAAAATTTACTCTTAAAAATGACCAAAATAAAAAAGACAAAACTAACACCAATTGTATAAACTTTATTGACTAAAATAATTTACTCTTAAAAAACACCAAATGAAGAATAAATTGATATTTTATTAGGTTTTAGTGGATTAGACAAATTGTTGTTAAATTTAAAGACCAAATCTATAATAAAATTATACCAACAAAATACTTTTTGCAAATTGGAAACTTTTAGACTCAAATTAAAATTAAAAAAAAAAAAAAAAAAAAAAAAAAAAAAAAAAAGGTTGAAAACCAAAGGACATACATTTTTTGCAATTTTATCAAATATAAATATAAATATATCTCATATTATCACAAAATTTGATGGATTATAAGGCTCCAACAACCTTCAAATCTTTTCAAAAACAATTTAAACCAAAAACGCCTTCTTAAATGTCTTGGAAGTAATTCTCCACTTCCAAAGTCGAAAGTGAACCAATATCATAAATTGGATCCTTGAAATTTTCAAAAAACGATAAGCTAACATAGTTATCAAATTCAATAGAGTCAAGTGACCGGAAATCACCACCCATCATATTAAATAGAGCTCCATCACCAAATTGAGTTAGCTCCGGTGATTGGAAATCGAAAAGATTATTCAAGAATGGCACATCATCTCCAAAAGGATCCAACCCTTTCTTGTCAACTACTAAATTAGTATTCGGGTCAAGCTTAATAACCGGGTCAAACCAGTTTGTTGACTGACACTCTTCAGCTTCTTTGACCGGTTCAAGTGCTTCTTTGGAGTGACTGTTACTATTGTCATTATTGGTGCTACTAAACCGGAGAACGGAAGTTGGAGAGAGAAGGTTGTGCGACTCTTCGCTTGAATCATACCCGGACGTCGACGGAATATTGACCGGCGGTGGGTTTTCCTCAATCGGTGGATTGCTAAAGTTTGTCAAAGCATCAGGACCACGGAGTTTAATAGCGGCGTTGTCGTACACCCTCGCAGCCTCCTCCGCCGTTTCATAAGTCCCCAGCCACAACCGGACACGTCTCGCCGGATCCCTAATCTCCGCCGCCCACTTACCCCAAGGTCTTTGTCTCACCCCTCTGAACTTCCTCCCATTGTTCACCGGAGTTTTAGTCGTCTTCATTGGCTTCTGTTTAGCTTGAAGACCTGACTCCCTATTTCCAGTCGTCTTCTTGGACTTCTCAACCCCCACCGTAGCTCTGCACGTCGTTTGTATGTTAATCTCATTGACATACTTCTTTACGCGCCGCCGTACGAAACCTCCGTCTTCTTCTTCACTGGAAGAATCAGTTGCATAAAGATCTGTCATTGATATCCGTACAAGTCTTTCAGGTGGTTTGTTTTCATGAACGGAAAACTTAGTTGTCATCTCCGGAATCGCCATTGTTATAACTTTTTTATGCTCTGTTTGTTTTATCGGACATAACATGTAGTAGTCATCCATGTCTATGGATTTCAGTTGAATCCAAAAAGAGGGGGGAATTGGTATAACTTGAACAGAAACGATGATCGTTTGAAATTGAAAAAGAATTGAGAAGGAAGAAGACCCAATAGTTGAAAGTTGGTAACAAACACGAGAAATTGCACATTTATAGGAGACATCTGAGCACAAGAACAGCTTTTGGATATTTATTAAATAATTAAAGAAAAAAAAAGATATTCAACAAAAAGGAAGATACTGATAGTCTATAGTATATATTAGTTGTTTTATACCGAATGTAAATTAGTTGTCTTATTTTAATTTTTGATTTTGTAAATAAACATGTTCACATTAGACGTTTAAAGAACTAAATAATTAAATGCTATTAAAGTTGCTTTTTGTTTCCAACTATACAACGCCAAATTTAATAGAAGATTTATTCTATCTTATAAATAGATATTTTATACATTTAAATATTAAATAGTTAAATACATATAAGATATCTATTTATAAGATACAATTTTATTTAACAATAAAAACAAATAAATATGCAAATTTGTTAAAGAAAATCTTTTCAACATTGAAACAATATATACCTTTTTCAATTAGCTGAAAATACAAGATATTACATTTTGCTATCCGGCATCCATATCATAGTAGTGAAAACATATATCATATAGTTCGAAATTGATGTTAGAAGAGTTAACATTTTTAACGGAATAAACGTAAAAATAATGTAAAAAACTAAATTTGATTTTTATATAAAATAGAAATTCAACATAGACAATATTACACGATTGGTCATCGTGGTTTACTAAAACTCCAACGTTTTCATCTCATAGAATTAGAATCGCCTTCATCTCCTCGAACCATCGACGATGTCATCTCACATAGCCACCTTTGTCTTCATCTTCTCTAATTCTCAAATCTCCATTTGTGCCACCTCTGCATTCACATCCTCTTTCTCTTTATAAAACCATCATTTTCAGATGTAAGTATAAAGGACCAATCCAACCATATTTTGAGTCGGAAGAAAAAACGACTCTACGAAAAAGAGATATGAAATGAATTATAAATATATATAAATGGTAAGTAGAGGTTCATTTGAGACGAGGAGTTTTTTGTGAGACATGGGGACAACATATTAGCCTTTGATCAAAATTGATCCTATGGCTCATAAAAAACGTGATTAAGACTTATTAATGTACCTGATTTGTTAATTAAGGGCAGCTTAGTCATTGTTAGGTTAAACAGATCATCAACATACCTGTTACAAAAATTAGCTTCATATTCACGTAATCAAGATCTTTATCTCCTTCGATCTTCAAATCCTACACCAGATCATCGTTATGTCGGATAGATATTCATTGATCGATCAATTATCCTTCATATCAAAATCATCACATTCAGAAAATCAAGATCTTCATCGCCTTGAATAGGTATGTATTTATACCAGATCAACGTGATTTTGAGATTGACATTCATTGATTTATCAATTATCATCTCCTATCAAAATCTCAGTTATTAAATTCATGATTTTAGTGATTTGCTAGTTCATCTTCTTTATTCTTTATCTGATGATTGTTTGAGTTGGATTCGTTCAATTGTAATTGCAAATATGAGTCAATATCTTCATGATTTTCTTAATCAGTTTTGTTCAATCGCAAATTGCAAACCACAGAAGGATAAGTAAGGATTGATTTTCTTCAATTCATCATTAAGAATGAACAATTTCTCCATTATAGAACAATTTCAACAACTCATCATTAGTAGCAATTGATGTACCATCTATTTGAGGACAAAAGAATTAGAGAAGTATTATTTGATACGCTAATTGTTTGATGAAATGCCTAAGAGAATAATCATAACTTAAGTTCTTATGCATTTAAATTCTAGACATGCTCCTAATTAATTGCTATCTGGTAGTAATTTATGGCACCAAAGTGTGAACTTTACATATATAGGTTGAAGATAATCACAATAGAACAAAATCGTTACATCAAGTCAAGTGATTATGCACATTTACTAACTTTGAAATGGAATTGGATACTTATCAAAAGTTTTTTTTCCTTTGGTTTGCCTCTAAATGATTAAATCATATTCTTGTTGATATAAATGTTATTCTTTTTCCATCATATTTAGACAATTACATAAAATGGTGCATATATGAAAGATTAGTGTAATCATTGTAGGGAAATCTTAGATCATGTTGATGCTTGAAGCTTGAAGACTGAAGCTTGAAACATGTTTCCTCGTTGTTTTTACTATTTTGATTATCTGAGTGAAAGGTTTAGATTAGTTACTATCCTCCTTGTCAGTAGCATGTAAAGTAAATGATGAATTTGGACCAGTTTAGCATGAAGCAGAAGTGGTACTTGGTCTCATTTCATCATATTTTTTATTACATTACATAATACATGGTATATTCTTTTGATTAGAATAACTGAAAAACATTACTTATACGTCCTTACATATTCAGAAAATTAAGTTTAGAATATAATTTTGTAAATATTTATACAATAATAAATATTAATGGAATACTTTTTTGTAGGTCAAACTAATGATGCTGCTGACGAATCGCACCCAAGCAATGAACTCATTTCAACAAATGATTATTTAGTTTGGATTCTAGATATTCTACATGTACAAATATATAATGTTATAGTCCACTTTGATTTTTATTTGTTGAACTACTCAATTAGTTCCATATTTCGTTTAGAATATGATATATGATATAGTCTATTATTATATGTTCTATATTGATGATACCGATATCTTATTGAAGTTTATAATTCTTTTTTTAATAATTTATAAGTGTAATATTCTAATACACATTTATAAATGATGATGTAATTGAATGTGTTTTGTTACTATGACTAATATTCTAGATCTAATTATTGTTATGTGTTTATTATACATTGATATTTTTGGTTGATATAATCAAGTAGTGTTATATTTTAAAAAGCTCATTACGAACTTCTGAAAAATAACAACATATAACATTAGTCTAATAGAATGTTCTACACATACTACAAAATATTTTCATGTACTAAATTAACTTATTTATTTCAAAACCTATAACATAATTCTATTAGAATATTCTACATATACATTTATAAAAACAAATAACATATAACATTATTCTATTTGAATATTCTACATATAGATATTATTTTTATTTAATAAATGAAATTATTTAACAAGAAACTTATTAAAAAATTTCAATTAGATTATTAACATCATACATCATGCACTAGATTCAAATACGATGACCTTGATATTGTGAGGCCGCGAGACCATGAGACCATTTTTTTTCTAGTGAAATATTCTAATATTTTAGTGTTCATAAAAATATAATATATGTAATATTCTAATTTTCTAAAACATATAACATTATTCCAAAAGAATTACTATACATGGACATACAATATTCAACATATACATAGTAAATAAATCTTATTAACAATACATATATCTATAAATTCCATTTTTTTTGTAAAAATATCATTACATATAAATCTATAAAAACCAACAAAATTTAACACTATTTTAATAGAATGTTCTAAATGTCAATTTTTTTGAGACCGTAAGACCATAAGACCACTTTTCTCTAGTGAAATATTCTAATATTTCAGTGTTCATAAAAATATAATATATGTAATATTCTAATATTCTAAAACATAGAACATTATTCAAATAGAATTATACATGAACATACAACCTATAAAATTATTCTATTAGAATATTTCTTATATACACAGTAAGTAAGTTTTATTAACATCACATATATCTATAAATTCTAAAATATTATTGTAATAATGTCATTACATATAAATCTATATAAAAACAACATTTATCATTATTCTAATAGAATATTATAAATGTACAGAAAACCTATAACATTACTCTATTAGAATATTGTACATTAACTATAACAAAAAATGAACATTTGATCATAAAAGCATGATATTTCAGATTGATCAAAGCATAACTATTTTTTAACCATGACTATTGTTCTGTGAAACATTCACTGGCCATTGAAACAACCATACCTATTGTTCAAAACTAAAAAAAAAAAAAAAAAAAAAAAAAAAAAAAAAAGTATTCAAACGAACAAAACACAACCATGTCATTCATAACCAAAGACTTTCAAATATTCCAAAAAAATTATTCACGTCCTTCCACTATGTTTCTTGCATCGATCCATTCTCTCATCATTTTTAATGACCAATCTTATCAACCATTCCCTATTCCTTTGCTTCGTCAGTCACTTTCTTATGGAATTGGAATCTGATTGGTCAAAGCATAACTATTTTATATGCTTCTTATTCTGCAGAAAACCTTCTTCACCCAAGTCAATGTTTCACATTTCCACTTACTGTTCCAGAATAAATTTCCATCTGTCGCATTAAGAATACATCAGAATAAATTTCATTCGCTTTCATTGTGTATCAAACACTAATCATAGCTACAGTAAATAATTTCAAAAATGTTTAACCGAAACTATAATAAAGAAGTTCATTTCTAGCCCAGGCTATAGTGAATCTGGATTAAACACTAACCATAGCTACAATATAAATTTCAAAAAAATAATTTCTACATTAGAATAAATTGTTTAACAACTTCCTAAAGCCTATTACAATAGATGATTTAGAATCTACATTATGTAGAATCTAAATCTGAATCAAATATTATCGAACTAAAACATAAAGAGATGAATTCAATTATATCAGGATAGAATAACAAATTCTCAAAATATATTTTAGTATTGACTTATCAAAGTAATCATTAACATCTAGCTAGTCAATAAAATAACATCTTAAATCAAATTTATGAAGTAACACCTAACTTTACAACTCAGAATACCTAGAATATTGAGTTACCAACGACTATTTTACTAATATTTTTACTGGATCATCTAACTTATCAAACAAAGTAACATCTTATTCAAATTAAGAAGTATCATATTACTTATCAAACTAGAATACTTAGAATATCAAATCATCAAAAAATATGTCACTAAATATTTACTAGATAATCCAATTACTCAAACAAAATAACATCTAAAATCAATTTAGGAAGCAAGTTATGTTTGCATCTACAACATTCTATCATTTTCATTCACAATTTTCTTGCAGAAAATATGAAATCATTACAGAGTGCATTATGTCGAACACCTAGCGGGCGATCACTAAATTTACCAAACACCTAACTGACACTAGAAGTATGAAACTAATAAGATAAACCAAACAAACTAACAAATTATAATTCAAATTCCAAGAATATCTCTACAGGCGTTGTGAATAACTTCATTTATGCATAAATAACATAGCTTGGATTGTAGATTTATTAACATTGAAATTGTTAACAGCCAAAGCCGAGTCAATGGAATCTTTTATTACCTGATGAGAAGAATCCTTCCTCAACTAAGAATCATGAGAAGAAGTAGCATTTGAAGTTTTTTTTATGAAAACTTAGATCTGGAGCCTTTGATTGAGAATCAACTACTTCTGACGAATCATCACACAAACCAGAGCTAGAATTAGAATCAATTTTAGCAGAACGAGTCACGATTGATGCTCGATTAGAAGAAAAAAAAAAAAAAAAAAAAAAAAAAAAAAAAAAAAAAAAAAACCTTCAAATTGGTGTACCGAAGCTTGAAATCTTTTTCATTATTTCAATTTCTAGGGTTTTTGATACCTTCCAATCGAACAAGAAGCTAGGGTTTTATCGACTGATTTTTCAAGATTATCTAATCTAATTACACCTTTTGATAAGAATATAAAATGAAATTTTTTCCTGGAAGATGCTGGGAATAAGATTGAGAGAAATTTTGGATTGAGAAATTTTGGGCGAGAACAATGAAAAAACTTCTGAACGTGAATTGATCAGATATCATCCATTGGAGTACACAATTCCTATTTTACCCCTCCGTGTCATCGAATTAATCATGAACTTTGATAAATTTTCAAAATTGCCACCGCCTCTTATCAGATTGTATGTTTTGATCTCAGCCTTAGATTATTTTTGATCAAGGGACATAAATAGGTCCCCATGTCTCACAAAATAATGTGGTCTCATATGAACTTAACCATATATATATATATATATATATATATATATATATATATATATATATATATATATATATATATATATATATATATATATATATATATATATATATATATATATAATATTAAATTGCAATAAAACGTTTTTTTCTTTCTTATTTTAAAGTTGTACATTAAAAAATATTTTTTATTTACCTTTTAATTTAATTTTTAATTTTTTTAAATCAACCCGTATAATACATGGTCGTATAATACACGGTCTCACACCTAGTCTATAATATACAATGAACTCGATGCATGAAGTATGATTTAAATCCCTCAATTTTGTATAATCTATCATTTTCAACCCCTCTATTTTATAAAATAATATTTTTACCCATTTATTTTTTAAAATATCAATTTCACCATCTCCACCTTTAACTTTGTAAAATACCACTTTCACCGTCCTTTATTTTCTATGCTTTTGTATCTATCCATGTAGTCCTCTAATTTGTAAAATGCATTTTCCGCCCCTTTTTTTAAAATATTACTTTTATCCATTTAACTTTGAACTTTGTAAAATGTTAATTTTATCACCTCCATTTTCTAAATTATCGTGTTTATCCTCTGTAGTGTATGTAATATGATTTTCTTTATTTTTTTTGTATGTAGGTGTTTGAATAAATTAAAGGTGATCAACTTTTGGACGTAGTAAAAGTCGAGTTTGTAAACGTTTCGAGTTAAAAAAAATTATGTTTTCATGCTTATTTTAATATACGTTTCCTACATACTCTTTTCGTTCCAAATTGATAGTTCACTTTTGATTTTTGAAGTTTTTTTTCTTCAACATTGACCTTAATATTATTATTTGTGCTATATATATTACTTGATAAAACTTATAAAAATGAAAAAAACAATTAATATACAATTCATTAATCTATTTTGCATCAATTACTATCCATCAAAAACAAAAATATTTAAGATCAGAGTTAAACAAAAAAAAACTTCAAAAATCAAAAGTTGACTATCAATTTGGGACGGAAGTAGTATGAGTCAAGTCATGTATAATATGCTTTTTATTAATAGAATTTTCATTTGTTCAACTTGAACTTTGTCAAATGTAACTCTTACAACTTTCATTTTCTAAACTTTTGTATTTATTCCTCGTAGTATATAATCTGATTTTCTATTATCTTATATGTATGATAATGCAAAAAGGTGTGATATTTTATATTGTTTTAATCAATTCTCACATCTAATATGTGACAAAATCACGTAAAACCTCGTGGGAAATCACGCACTCAATTACTAGTTTAAAAACCTTTGAAGATCTAAAATTGCAAAGCATATTCTATAAAACTCAAATAATAAATTCTTGGTGGGTCGGGTTTTAAAAAAAATCAATAAATAGATATTTTTTATATGGCAAATAAATTGGTTAAGTTATTACAATATTTTTGAAAAAACAAAAAATAAGAATCTTTGTTATTTTATCAGTTTAACCATACAATTTTAATTTGTGCTAAATACTCGCTCACTTTTCAAAAAACAAAACATCTATCGCAGTCGTTATATTAAATGTCAGTCAAACATGTAATGGCAGTAATCCCCTTTTTTTTGTAAAAAAAAAACCACCCTTATTATCAAAAATAAAAATAAAATATCATGGCTACCATTATCCGTTTTTGTTTTGTTTAACTTCTTTAGGGCTTATTTAAAAAAAAAAAGCTAATATATCAAAAATTATATATTTCTTTCATATATATATATATATATATATATATATATATATATATATATATATATATATATATATATATATATATATATATATATATATATATATATAGGTTCAATTGAGAAAAAAAAAAAAGATTGAAAATGGAGGAATCATTCTCAACCACTCATCTCTATGGTACCAGCGGAAATGAAAAATGAATAGATATGTTTTTTCCAACAAAACATGTTTCCTTAAACTATGTTAAACATTACCTTAATATATAAAAACATAGTTTTTACGTTTTTTTTTTTAATTTTTAAGAAATTATTTTTATCAAAATATGATTTTAAATATACCATAATTCATGAATTTTTATTCTTTACAAATAGACATCCATATTGATATAGTTTTAAGATAAAATAAAAAAATTATTTTTTTTTATATTTTCAGCTATCGTTATTCATAAGTGAATAAAAATGAATCAGGTTTTTACTACAGTACATTCGTTATTTACTTATGAATAAAACTATGATTAATTTTTTTTACAATTTAAGTATCATTCATATATGAATATAGCATATACTAAACATAGTATATTCATATTTAAATATTAGACGATTCATTCATTTGTGAATATTAAATAGTATATTCACTTGTGAATATTATATGGTATATTCACTTATGAATATTAGATAATATTTTCATATCTGAATATTACATAGTATTACATGATATATCACATGTGAATATTACATAGTATATTCACTTGTGAATATTATAAGGTACATTCACTTATAAATATTAAATAATATTTTCATATTTGAATATTACATAGTATTACATGGTATATCACATGTGAATATTACATAGTATATTCACTTGTGAATATTAAATGATATATTCACTTATGAATATTACACAATATATTCACATATGAATATTATAATGTGTTTTCACAAATATATATAATTTTTATATGTTATTCACATATGAATAACATACAAACTTGTATATTTGTTTTGTGTTTTAATAATCATATACTGATTCAGATGTGAAAACATATTCATATGTGAATATAACACGGTATTTTAGTTTATGCATTTCATCAAACAGTTTGAATGCATACAAGTTAACTTTTTTAAAAATTTTAAAAATATGATACTTTGACTATTTAAATCTTACAAAATAGTAGATTGATAGAGAATTATATGAAAATTTTCAAACAAAAAATGAATTGATCTTTTTCTAACATTAATTTCGATGTTTTATTTGATAATCGATGTTGAATTAATGATATGAATTGAATTTTTTGTTGATTATCGATGATGTTGATCTAATGATGTTGGGAGTATAATTAATCGTTGATGTTGAGTATATACTCGTATTCAAGTAGAATTGAAGGTTGGATTGAAAAAACCAAAAACGAATTTTTGTTGTCAACTGTTGAATGGTGTTGATAAACGTGTTATTGATGAAGATTGATTCTTGATTAACACAGGATGACGTTGATTGATGATTTAATTGAAGAAATCTGGATGATTGTTGAAGGTTAGAAGAGAAATTTGGATGATGAACGATCTATTGGAATGAATTTCAACTATTATCTAACTCTCTACACGTACGTATTTTTTATTGAAGACTATTATATCATATTTAAGAGTTTGTTATCGTATCCTTTATGTTTAGAGACTAATTAAATGATTGACGGATAATGATTCTTTCATTCTCTAACATTTTTTTTCTCAATTGAACCTCTTCTTTCTCTCTCTCTCTCTCTCTCTCTCTCTATATATATATATATATATATATATATATATATATATATATATATATATATATATATATAATTTTTATATATAAAATTTTCCAATAAAAATAAGACTTAAATTTAAAAAAGATTTAATATATAAAATTTTCCAATAAAAATAAGACTTAAATTTAAAAAAGGCGTATAATGGTCATGATGATTTTTTGATTCAAATAGAGGTGATTGATTTATTTAGAAGAAAAACACGGCAATATATTTGACCGACGTTGACACATCATGTTGGTCGTGATAAATCTTTAATCTTAAAATGGATCAATCTTTTTAACAAAAGTTAAAATAGGATGGTTAAATGAAAAAAGATGATAAAATATGGTGTGTTTTTACGTTATTATTCTTAAAAGCATTCACAATTATGAGTTAGATTTGAATTTTGCTACAAATCTACTTATCATTTAATGGATAAAACTTTATTACTATAAGATACATTAATATTAAATGTATTTGGAGTTTTATGATTATTGATAATACTTGAATAAATATTTAAATATGCTCAATTAAATTTTATAGAGCTTAAAGACATTATAAGAAAATTTGATAAAGTTGGTATGAAATATAAAATAATGATGTGATAATCTTTTAAAATCTATAGAGTTCAATGCATTATTGATTTTTTAGAACTATGGATTAGCAATTTGTACCAAATATTGATCCTATATCGGAACCGGTATCGAACCGTACCGATTTTTAAAATATGGGACAATACTCGATACTCCAAAATCATTAAATTTGGGATTCGATATCATTGGTACCGATAATGTTAATTCGGTTAGGCATTCGAGATTTGCTTTTGATCAAATTCGATTTTTGGGAAATCGAGAACGGTACTGGTCGGTATCGATTCTGTCACGCTCATCCTTACCTAAAACATATATATATATATATATATATATATATATATATATATATATATATATATATATATATATATATATATATATATATATGCTAGAATAGAGACTATTTTTTTTATTATCACATACATTTGAAACCTCCAACTTTTCAACTTATTTTTAAATTAATAAATTAAATCCATTATTATTGTAATTTTGATATTAATTTTTATTTTCAATATAATATAGTTAATTTGTTAAATTCAAAATATAAATTTGATATACTTAATTTAATTTAACTGTAATGTTAAATACAAAACATACATTAAAGGATAATTTTAAAATTATTTAAAAATAATAAATGTTTAAATAAATTGTTATTTATAAATTTACATCAAAATTCCAAATTTACACATAACCTATAAATATATTTTATTAAATAATATCATCGTAAAATATGTCTATCTAAACTGAGTTTATTTTTATTTTCATTCACAACTCACATATAGTTGCTATTAAGATAATGTGGCTTTAATATTTATATGTTATCATTTTAATATTTATATATGTTATCATTTGTTTAACATACTTAGAATATTTTATATTAAATTAATGTAAGAATATTAATTTAAAGGTATTAATAAAGATATACGTATTTTAGTAAAATTTATTTATCAATAATTTAATTATATCTGCACAACGTACATAATATCGCCTAGTTTCTATGAATGACTTAGTGTGGAGCGAACCTGTGACACTGCATTTCAAGGTTTTCCCTTTAAGCCCTTCATTCTTAAACTCCTTACTAATTTGGTCCCTAGTCGAGTACGCTAGGCGTACTGGCTCGTTGATCCGGATCGCGGAGGCACCCACGTACGCAGGGCATATGGTCGGTTGGGACAAACCCTAATTTTAGTTTTTGTGCCCTATTTAACACCTTAAGTTGCTACTAGACTCTCTTATGACTAGCATCCACCTCTCTAAAACCTTATAACGAAATCCTAGCGAGTATGTGAGCAATTGTTGTGATCTTGTGGTGTTTTTGGATCCTTTGATGGAAGTGAAACTTGGTAGTGATGCTTTGGTGGACTTGGAGCTTGAAGATCCAAAATCTTCATCTTTGCAAGATTTTAGAGGTATAAATCTCTTAACTTGATGGTTCTTTTGATCGATCTAATTAGTGCTTGTTTTTATGCTTTTTATGGTCCTTTATGTCATTCTTAAGAGTATAAGCCATTCCAAAAGCTAAGGATGGTAGATCTTGGCATTTTTTATGTCCCTTGTTCATAAAAATGCAATCTTGATGAGTTATCTTGGACCATGGATGAGTTAGAGTTATTATCATGGTTCTTTTTTAGTATTGGGTCCCATTAAGTCATGAAAGGGTGTAAAGTTGCCAACTTTATGTGTTAGGACATCATTTAGGATCAGATATGAGGATTTGACATAGTCGCTTAACGGAAGAAGCACTTAATGGCAAGTTGGTCTTGCTGCAGAGTACACTGAGCGTAAGTCTGAGTACGCCAAACGTACTTAGCTGCCTTTGACTTATGTTGACTTTTGGGTTTTGGGCCATATTTGGACTATTAGGTTTTTGAGCCTTTTTGGGGCACTGGTCCTTTTTACTTTGGGCCAATAATGGGCTTTGGGCCTCATTTAGGAATGTGAGACATATTGGGCTTTTGGAACTGTGACGCCCGTAGATCCGGGCTAGTCAATATAGAGACGATAAGCATCAAAAATGACTTTTTGATGGAAGATTATTTAGAAGGATTGATCTTAACTAAGTTTTAGTATATGTTATAAGGATTCCGTACATATAAAGAAAGCCGAAATCCGAGTTATAACGAAAAAGTTATGACTTTTCGAAGTTTCGCGACAAAACCGGCACGATTCTGTGTGACGTAAAAACTGAATTTACGATAAAGTGCTTTTTAGCCTTAGCGAACTAAACGAAATTCGTAGTGTTTGTTAAACCGTGAGCGTGCATAAAAAGAACGTCCAGATCTGACTTTGTATGAGAAAATTATGATTTTTTACTAAGTTTCGACTTAGCGGTATACAACCCAAATCTCGAAATTGAGATTGAGTGATATTTGGCCGAAACAATCTAAACAAGAATCGGAGATCTCATCGTTATTAGTCCAACGGTAAAAAGACGGACGGAAACAGACGTTGGATGAAGAAGTTATGATTTTATAACAGAGTTTTCCTGTCCCGGCCTGCTAAAAATAATATAATAAAAATAAAGTCAAAATTAGCCGAAGGAGTCTAAATGAAAGTTGTAGATCATAGTTTCACCTACGCGTGGATATAAAGAACGTTGAAAACGAAGCTCATATACGAAAGTTATGTATTTTTGAAGTTCGATGCACGCATACCAAAGTTTATCCGAAGCGTACGCCCAACGTAAGGATTAGTACGCCCAACGTACCTAGATTTACATCCAGCGTAATCGAGGTTTCAGCACCCTATAAATAGATTTCGAGGGCTGTTGATTTCTTTTGTTCAAACTCTTCTTTCTCTCTCATTTTTGCGTTGTTTTACGTGCAAGAAATATCCCGAAGCCTCGGTATCATTCCCGAGCCCCGAAGCAAGTTCCGAAGCCTCAAAGATCCCGAGAAGTAAGATTCCCGAGCCAAATCTCTGCCCGCGTGAAGCCTGGTTTTGGAGGAAAACATCCTGGTTTCATCGCAAAAGATTATTTTAAGAGACGAGGCGTTGTCCGATCATCGTTTTATCAAGTGAGTGTATAGTCACTTTCATCTTACACATAGATATGAAGTATTTTATAACATACGTGCTATATGTATATATATTGTTGTTTATATGTGTGAGTGTGTGGTTACTTCTTCTAACACATAAATATGAAGTATCTGCTATGAAATACGTGTTATGTGTTATGTATTGTTTGTTTATTTGAGATGAGTGTGGAATGGATGTTTTATACAGGTTTTTAATGATTTAAACCGTATATGTATTTTATATCTACAAATATGATGGGTAGAACATGGGTAGATGAAATACCTGGTGACTATGAGACGTACTGTCTATTATATAAACCCTGGTAACTATGAGACGTAGTGCCTATTATGTAACCCTGGTGACTATGAGACGTAGTGCATATTGTGTAAACCCTGGTGACTATGAGACGTAGTGTCTATTGTGTGAACCCCGATGACTATGAGACATAGTGCCTATTGTATAAACCCCGACGAATATGTGACGTAGTGCCTGTTGTATAAACCGTGGTGGCAAATGAATTTTGTGTCAATCCCTTAGGTCAATCCTTAGGAACGAATGAAGGAAGGATAGTCGATCCTTAGGATAAAACCTTGAGAAATAAAAAAGATAATGGGGATGGGTAATTGGGTTGATTGTTTGATGATTGAATATAATAAATATATTATTGTGGGTTGAAAACTCAATATGCTCACCAGGCTCACAAGCCTGACCCACTCAGTTTTCTTTGCATTATAGGTAATGGCACAAGAGTATAAGTTGGTGGACTTGACGAGAGATTTTGGATTATAGATCAGTAGTTTTAAATAACTGTTGTAAAGTATATTTTATATTGTTTATGCTTTTGGTCTGTAACGGAACATGACATCCCGAGATTTTGTTATTTAAAAAAAAATACATTTCGTTAAAGAAATGATTCGATAAATTCTTATTATATTTTGTCTCGGGAACAAATTCCACAACACTTTTATATAAACATATTGTAACGACCCAAATTTTCAAATTAAATTAAACTTTTCAAAAACAACCCAATTCATTAAGTTATCACAAAAAGGTTTTCAATACATTTATTATCAGAGTATTCCCAGGTTCATTTCATAAAACATAAACATGAGGAGCGGTACGATCACGCCTTTGCCTTGCCACAGTCTCCCGAACAACCTGAAAAACATTAAACCACAACTGTAAGCCCGAAAGCTTAGTGAGATACCCCCAAAATACCAACCACATATACCATACACATAACATGCTATATCATAACGAATCAATAAACAACTATGCATATCGGGTCTACTATGACACTGGTCCGCCGTGTCGGGCCTTCAGTTCACCTGGTCCACCCTCCGAGTCCAATCATGTCCTTCGAGTCTGCAGTGTGGTTGGTCCGCCCGCGTCGGGCCTTCAACCCACCTGGTCCACTCTCTGAGTCTACAATATGACTGGTCCGCCCGCACCCGGGCCTTCAGTCGGCCTGATCCACTCTCCAAGCCTCTTCACGTCTGGTCCGCCCTCGTGGGGCCTACAGCCTATCCGGACCGCTCGCTGGGCCTTCGGAACAACCGGTCCGCCCTGGGTATCTTGGCCTACAACACGAAGCAGGATCCTCCTCAACCCAACTCTAATCCAAACAACCATGTGCACATAGACATACAATCACATAACAGTTCATATACAGTCAAACCGATCTAGCAGATTACATAACACAACATACTCTAACAGAATACCGACCTAACCGGTCACTAGCATAGCATCATCCTATATACTAGGATACCGACCTTACCCAGGTCTCCAACGAATACCATCTTAACTACCCGGATGCAAACATATCAAAGCAATAACATAACCACAGATACTCGGATCTCAATCCGATAAGGGCCGGCCTTGGTGCCTTAGACCCTATTGATATAGTGAGGATAACTCACCTCGAAACTGCCGGCTGAAAGGATAAGATCCCACTGCTCCAAACTCCGACACGAACTCCTCCACTGAACACCAAAACACTCAACTCAATAAATACCCTTAATTACCAAAATACCCTGGGAAGACAACTGGTCAACCCTTGGATAAGGTCAAAGTCAACCCCTGACTGACTCTACTCGTCGAGTCAACCCGATGACTCGCCGAGTCCCCAAGCTCATAACTTCCCTCAATCTGCGGCCTAACTCGCCGAGTCACCCCGAGACTCGTCGAGTCCAACAACTCTGAGTCCTCTCGCACCCAACTCACCGAGTCATCCCTTGACTCACCGATTCTCGACTCAACCAGAAAATATTGGGACTCTTCGACAAGACTCGCCGAGTCCAAGAACAGACTCGCCGAGTCTAAGGCTATCTTCAACCTACTCGCCGAGTTGTTCATCCAACTCGTCGAGTTCCAGCTCATCTTCAAGCAACTCGTCGAGTTGAATCATGTGACTCGCCGAGTACCACCGGTCTGAATACATACAGAAGCATTCCAGGCCATGCAATTGATCCAAAACATAGATCTAGCCTCCTACAACCCATCCATCACGTAAAGTGGCAAACTTTACGTGAATCCAAAGAGATCTAGGCCTTATACACTTTAGGGCTAGGGTTTGGGACATGATGGCTTCACTAAGCACTCAAACACAGGGACTTTAATGCACTCTAGACCTTCCCCATTCCAGATCTGAGGTAGCAACCTCAGATCTAACCTCCAAACTCCAAAACATCCCAAGATAAGCTCCCCATAGACCCCAAAATTATGAATCCATATGAGTAACAGCCCAAGAACGAGATATTACCTCAAAAGAACGCCCCAACTGCAATGAAACTCGAATCCAAGCAAATCCCCTTGCTCCAAGCCTCCAAACTCCCAAGATTCCTTCAACAAATACCCTTCAAGCTCCCAAATGCACTTTGATCCACTCACACACGAATGCTAAGGGTTTCTGGACTTGAGGATGATTAAAGAGGCTATGGGAATGGATGTTAACTTCTTTATATAGGGCTCAATCCCGAGAATTAGGGTTTTCTCCACTCAGCACCTACTCGCCGAGTCCATCTTTGGACTCGCCGAGTAGGCCACTTGACACGCGACCAAAGTCGCGACCCAACTCGCCGAGTCCATCCATGGACTCGCCGAGTTGCCCTTCAAGTTTACACTTTTAGCCCTTCAACTCTACTCTTGATATTCCGGGATGTTACAATTCTCCCCCACTTAAATTAGGCTTCGTCCTCGAAGCCTACGACAACTCAACTCTAAAAATACTCCCATAACACGCCACCTGGCCTTAACCGGACCAGGTCCCTCAAGGCATACCCATCGAAACTCGAACTCACTTTCTCTTTCCTTGCGGTGTCCTGACCACCGTCTCAAACCGACCACGGGCTTTACGCTCTGATAACCACACACAACAACTGAGTACTTCCCATGATGCATCACTGCTGCAAATCTCAACAATCACTCGACCCATATGAGCTAGAAAACCATGAACCACTGGATCCCTGATCCGAATCCCAATCTATCCATTCCATGCTGACCGAAAGACCCATTCTTCAATCTCAGAGCAACTCCCACGAGTCCTCTTCTTGCAATCACATGCACATGCTGCACCAGCCCTCGCACTCTCGAGTTAGGAAAACCCGTCACACTGACAACATCTCCAACATCCCCAGGGGGAACCACCACTACATACACGACTCCCTGATCAGAATCAAGCTGGGAGTCCCAGACTCCATCCCTGCATCCATTCGGAGACTCTTAGCTCTACACCCACGGAATCCCTTCCGCGTCCTCAGCAGACACACCATCATGATGTCATTCTATACCACCACCGCAATCATGCTGCTCAATGACCACCGTTGGACCACTCCGATCATAACTCTACACTGCCGCTTTCACTTCCGTGAATTTACTCTTTCTATCGGAGCTACACTCCTCTCTTCCTCTTTCCTTACCAAGGAAAACCACTTGACCGCCTTGCCACCACGACAAGTGCCACGGTGCTCACCCAACGCTGCACCACCCCTTTATAGCATAACCGCTATCCAGGCAACACACATGCCGTGAATCTGCTCGCAAGGACTCTCGAGTCCATGCACCATCTCCACTAATCAAGATCAATACCCGGGGCCATACCTTCTGATGCTAACACATCGCAACATACTCAATTCATTACCTTGCACCGATCTAACGACACCTATAGAGTCTTCAGCATGACTAGACCGCCTTACCAGGCCTTCAGCCAACTGGACCACTCTCATAACCTTCAGCAGACCTGGACCGCCCTCTAAGGCCTTCAGTCTAGCTGGACCGTCCACCGAGCCTTTGGCCTGACTGGTACGCCTATTGGCCTTCAGTCTATCCGGACCGCTCAACTAGCACTCAAGATTTCGAGCTACTTCTCCGGGAAATCCTCCCATGCATACTGTTCTAGCCCCTAGGGGGTTCCGAACTCTATCTCCATCATACATACTCGATCTCGGCCTGATCCCAGGCCCTGCACAATCAAGCTATTGGTCTGTATCCCGCCCTGCATGCCTGCCAGTTACTCATACCAACCAATGCCCTTGGCTGATCGAGACACTACTGAATCCCATGCAGGTAAACAACCTTTCAAACTCGTCGATCCTTCGGAGAATTCTCCAATTCTCCCCCACTTAGGGCACTGACTATCAACCACCGGTTGCTATCACCGACCTCCCAAAATAACCTTGCACAAAACCTAACACTTACACGCAGACTGATTCCCACTAGCACTAGCAACCTCCGCAAAAACACATTTCCACACTGATCATCTCGCTCGAAAGGAACCTAATCTTCAATTATCCACTCCTCAGACTGGACATGCTACCCGACATTCAAACCAACGCCGCATCCACCAATAATCCTCACAAAAGATAACCAGCGAAAACCCGAAATACTAACCCATAACCATGCCAAACCCTCAAGGAACAACGGATACCAAAACGAAAACCACCCAACGAGACTAGCAGATAAACGATACTCCACAATAATCATAATAAACAAGACAACAAGAAAGAAACATACCCGCAGCTGCATCCGGCACTGCTCTAACCTCCTCCGCTGCAAGCTGAAAAGCATGACCCTAAGCCCTTGGGGGCTCCGCTCCACCCTGACCTCCACCTGTGATCCTCAACATGGACGATGCTGGAGCCTGCACCGGTCCTGTAGCAAGCTGTGGCCAGTTGACCCTCAAGTGTCCAACCTGATGACAATGATAACATATCCTCAAATCCCGAACCGGCACTGACTGCCGATAATCCCTCGCATAGTGCCCCTCCTTTCCGCACTTGCGGCATGTACCACCGGACCGATAAACTCCGGCGTGACCCCTCCCACACTTTCCACAAACGTGGTTTCCCTTATCTCCCATCCTGGAATCAATGGTCTTAGACCGTTTCGTCGCCGGCTGCGACTGAACCGGAGCTTGCCTCAACTCACGCAACTGCAACTCAATCTCTAACTCACGCCGCCTGGCAGCCTCCTGCAACTCCAACAAGGTCTCGCACCTCTGCATGGACACAAACTGTATGATGTTTCTCTTTAGCATAATCAGATATCGGGACATCTGAGCCTGCTCCGAAGCGAACTCAGGGCAAAACATCGCCCTCTCAGTAAACATCCTGGTGATTTCCGTCACCGACTCCGAATCCTGCTTCAGCTCAAGGAACTCCTGAGCCAACCTCCCCCTCTCGACCTGCGGAACATAACGAGTGCTGAACATCTCTCTGAACTGATCCCATGAAATCGTATCCCTCTGCGCATCCGAGTATGACCCCGTGGTCAATCTCCACCAATCCTTTGCCCCGAGCCTTAACAGGTTCAGAGCGCACCTCACCCTCTGATCAGCAGGGCATGAACACGTGAAGAAACACCCCTCCACGTCTGATAACCATCTCATAGAAACGATCGGATCCTGAACTCCATCAAAGGTTGGAGGCTTCGTATTATCGAAGTCCCGATACTGAAAACCTCTACTCGCTCCTCCCCCTGCCGCTGCTACAGCCGCTGTAGCTGCCGTGGCAGCCGTCTCCGTGAGAGCCGCATAGCGCTCATCAAAATACTCCACCATGGCGGTCTTGATCGACCCAAACAGTTCCGGCAGCTCGGCCCGGCACAATGCAGCAACCTCATCATGTAGGATCTCACGAATCCTCGCATCCAACTCGCGCGTACTCATCTGACCGATAACCTCAGGCAGAACTAACCCGTCCGCAACTCCCTCTCCTGCACCCGATCCTGAACCGGATCCACTCCCAGCATGCCCTGAAATCTCCATACTGAAAATAAACCACCAAAATCTCAAACACTTCCCACTATCCCGGGAACCAACTCTCAACCCAACCCTAGAGGTCATGGTTTCCCTGATATGCGTATGGGTCCTGTGCTTTCAGTAGTACGGGCCCATACTACCTTCCACACCTACCCATATTTGTATGAAGTACTTCCACAACACCCTAGCGAAAACATACATAACAACGCTCTATCCTCACAACTAGAGGAACACTAGAAATCTCTCACAAGAAAACCCTAGGCTAGCAGGCATCATAAATCAAGCAACACATCAAGAAATCCTGAAGATCCCTAGCCTAACTCTAGCATGCTATTCTATCATAGCTAAATAAAACCAATATCATGTATGGTATTTTGGGGTTACTTACTGGCTCCAACTGATCGTACCTCCGCGTCCTCCTTTACTTATTTTGAAAACCATTTTAAATTCTCTTTTGAAAACCTTCCTCGATTTGAGACTGGAGTCACACTCCAATTCACTCAAACCAAGGCTCTGATACCAACTTGTAACGACCCAAATTTTCAAATAAATTTAAACTTTTCAAAAACAACCCAATTCATTAAGTTATTACAAAAAGGTTTTCAATACATTTATTATCAGAGTATTCCCAGGTCCATTTCATAAAACATAAACACGAGGAGCGGTACAATCACGCCTTTGCCTTGCCACAGTCTCCTAAAGAACCTGAAAAACATAAAACCACAACTATAAGCCCGAAAGCTTAATGAGATACCCCCAAAATACCAACCACATATACCATACACATAACATGTTATATCATAATGAATCACAGAACAACCATGCATATCGGGTCTACTGTGAGACTGGTCCGATGTGTCGGGCCTTCAGTTCCCCTGGTCCACCATCCGAGTCCAATCATGTCCTTCGAGTCTGCAGTGTGGTTGGTCCGCCCGCATCAGGCCTTCAACCCACCTGGTCCACTCACTGAGTCTACAGTATGACTGGTCCGCCCGCACCCGGGCCTTCAATCGGCCTGGTCCACTCTCCGAGCCTCGGCACGTTTGGTCCACCCTCGTGGGGCTTACAGTCTATCCGGACCGCTCGCAGGGCCTTCGGAACAACCGGTCCGCCCTGGGTATCTTGGCCTACAGCATGAAGCAGGACCCGCCTCAAACCAACTCTAGTCCAAAAAACCATGTTCACGTAAACATACAATCACATAACAGTTCATATACAGTCAAACCAATCTAGCAGATTACATAACACAACATACTCTAACAGAATACCGAACAACATACTCTAACAGAATACCGAACTAACCGGTCACTAGCATAGCATCATCCTATATACCAGGATACTGACCTTACCCAGGTCTCTAACGAATACAATCTTAACTACCCGGATGCAAACATATCAAAGCAATAA
This sequence comes from Lactuca saligna, assembly GCF_052625555.1. Lineage (NCBI taxonomy): Eukaryota > Viridiplantae > Streptophyta > Magnoliopsida > Asterales > Asteraceae > Lactuca > Lactuca saligna. The sequence continues at coordinate 6,031,038 of NC_136424.1, forward strand.
CATAACCACAGATACCCGGATCTCAATCCGATAAGGGCCGGCCTAGGTGCCTTAGACCCTGTTGATATAGTGAGGATAACTCACCTCGAAACTGCCGGCTGAAAGGATAAGATCCCGCTGCTCCAAACTCTGACACGAACTCCTCCACTGAACACCAAAACAATCAACTCAATAAATACCCTTAATTACCAAAATACCCCTGGAATACAACTGGTCAACCCTTGGACAAGGTCAAAGTCAACCCCTGACTGACTCTACTCGCCGAGTCAACCCGATGACTCGCCGAGTCCCCAAGCTCAGAACTTCCCTCAATCTGCGGCCTAACTCGCCGAGTCACCCCGAGACTCGCCGAGTCCAACAACTCTGAGTCCTCTCACACCCAACTCACCGAGTCATCCATTGAATCACCGATTCTCGACTCAACCAGAAAATATTGGGACTCTTCGACAAGACTCGCCGAGTCCAAGAACAGACTCGCCGAGTCTAAGGCTATCTTCAACCTACTCGTCGAGTTGTTCATCCAAGTCGTCGAGTTCCAGCTCATCTTCAAGCAACTCGTCGAGTCGACCCATGTGACTCGCCGAGTACCACCGATCTGAATAGATATAGAAGCATTCCAGGCCATGCAATTGATCCAAAACATAGATCTAGCCTCCTACAACCCATCCATCACGTAAAGTGGCAAACTTTACGTGAATCCAAAGAGATCTAGGCCTTATACACTTTAGGGCTAGGGTTTGGGACATGATGGCTTCACTAAGCACTCAAACATAGGGACTTTAATGCACTCTAGATCTTCCCCATTCTAGATCTGAGGTAGCTACCTCAGATCTAACCTCCAAACTCCAAAACATCCCTAGATAAGCTCCCCATAGACCCCAAAATGATGAATCCATATGAGTAACAGCCCAAGAACGAGATATTACCTCAAAAGAATGCCCCAACTACAATGAAACTCGAATCCAAGCAAAGCCCCTTGCTCCAAGCCTCCAAACTCCCAAGATTCCTTCAAAAAATACCCTTCAAACTCCCAAATGCACTTTGATCCACTCACACACGAATGCTAAGGGTTTCTGGACTTGAGGATGAGTAAAGAGGCTAGGGGAATGGATGTTAAGTTCTTTATATATGGCTCAACCCCGATAATTAGGGTTTTCTCCACTCAGCACCTACTCGCCGAGTCCATCTTTGGACTCGCGGAGTAGGCCACTTGACACGCGACCAAAGTCGTAACCCTACTCGCCGAGTCCATCCATGGTCTCGCCGAGTTGCCCTTCAAGTTTACACTTTTAGCCCTTCAACTCTACTCTTGATATTCCGGGATGTTACACATATTACTCTGATTTTCAAACAAAATATAAACAAAACCGGTCTTTTCTGGCCGTAAAATGGGGATGTCACAGGAGCCATTAGGTTGGGCCTCGGTTATTGGGCCAAGTGGGAAAATGGTAAAATGATTATTTACCCTTAGATATGGACAAATGAATGAGATTCTTAATTATGGTTTCTGGCCCAATCATGGATTGGGGTTTTATTTGATTGATTAGCATGCGGATTTTTATGAATCAACAATCCGAGCATTTATCTGATTTTCAACAGTTTGAGGTGAGTCTCCTCACTATGCTTGTCGGGTCAAAAGCACCAATGCTAGCCCATGATTTATTATGATTATGATGCTACTTGTCTGTGTGACTCTTGCATATATAGTATATGATATGTATATTTGTAACTCCCGCAGATCCGACCTAGTCAATTTAGAGCTAATAAGTGTCGAAAATGACTTATCGGAAAAAGATTATCTTGAATAAATAATCTTATCCAGGTTGTAGTATATGTAACAATGTTTCCGTACATATAAAGAACGCCAAAATCCGAGTTATAACGAAGAAGTTATGGCCCGTCGAAGTTTCGCGACAGAACAGACACGACACCGGGAAACGTAAATAGTGAGTTTATGATAGAGAAATATTCAGCCTTAACGATCTAAACGAAAGTCGTAGAATACGTTAAACCGAGAGCGTCCATAAAAAGAACCCCAAATCTGACTTCGTATGAGGAAGTTATGATTTTTCGAAGTTTCAGCTTAGTGGTGTACAACCTAAAGTTCGAATATTTGATCGAGCAGTTTTTAGCCGAAACAACCTAAGCGAGAATCGAAGATCTCATTAATAGTAGCGTAACGATAAAAAGATAGATGAAAACAGATGCCGGATGATGAAGTTATGGATTTTTAACGGACCAATCTTGTCCCGGCCTGTTAAAAATATAAAATTTAAAATAAAGTCAAAATTAGTCGACGGAGTCTAAATGAAAGTTGTAGAGTACGTCCCCGCCTACGCGTGGATATAAAGAACATCGAAAATGAAGCTCGTATGCGAAAGTTATGATTTTTAGAAGTTAAGGGTGCAATTTGTGAAGCTGATGCATGGATTGATGACATGGCCTAGTTCCCAGCCGTCCGATGAACCCGCTTCGGATGAGTGACATGCCACCCTTGCATTACGCCTAGCATCCGAGCTCGGGTACGCGCCGCATACAGCTTCCCTTTGCGGTTCCGAGACGTCCACGGTGACCCATCCCCTTTGCGACATGTGTTGTACTACCGAGGTTACACCCCGCGTCCGAGGACCTGTACGCCCAATGTACGTCCGAGGACCAACCTATAAAAGGGCTGCGAGGGCCGCCATATTTTCTCACAAATTCACCCCAACTTTCTCTCTTTACTTGCTCTCACTACCCCCTAACCCCCTCCTAAGCCTAGGTAAACCCCTAACACCCGAAGGAAGCTCCGAGGCTCCTAGAGTCCCAAGAACAATGGTCTTTCGGTTTTGAAAACGCTGCTCCAAGCAAAGCCCGGTTTTCTTTGAAATCCGCTGTAAGTGAGCTACACTTACGCAATTTTTAATATAGCTTTCAAATAACTATAGTAATGTTATTAGGTCCTTATAATAGTTATTTGGGCTATTATTATGAGTTATATAAGTATCGTTTAACGCTTATATAATAGTAATGATAGTCAAACTATTAATTAGTCGTGGTTATCGTTAGACTAAACACTAGTGGTATTAATAATAGGTTCTATCGAAGGAAAATTGTTTTGAGAGTATCGAAGCGATGTTCGAGTGCTGAGTCACCACCGTATCAGGTGAGTGCATGGTCTCTTTCATATTACACATAGATATGAAGTATTTAATATAAATTACGTGCTATGTGTGCATATTATCTGAATACTTGATGTCTATACTAGTGAAAGATTTTTATACATGTTTTAAATGATGTAAATTGTATAAAGTATTTTATAGCTACAAAATAAGAAAAACTACAATAAAGTCCCTACATATTGGCCTCATAATGGATTTAGCCCTTATATTTTTTTTATTCAATGAAGTCCCAAATACCAATAATAGTATTCAATTTAACCATTTGACCCGGTCAACAGGTCATCCAACTTTCAAAAATTACATTTTCGGCCTAGAATTCAAAATTTATTACCAATTTGGTCCAAATTTTACATTTTGGCCCAGATTAATTTTTTTTTTTTACAAATTTGGTCTAAAATTTACATTTTTGCCCAAATTTTAGACTTTTATTATGAATTCATCCTAAATTTAGTCTTTTTTACAACTTTTTTTTCTCAAAAGTTTGTTTCTCATATGTTTTTTTCTGTAAAACTCATATTTATACAAAAAAAAACATATTTTCACATTAAAAATCTTATTTTTTTATATAAAAACTTTTTTTAAAAACTTTTTTGTATATGAAATATCTAATTATAAAAATAGGTTTGGATTATTTGTGTGATTTCTCTAAAAAAAATCAATTAAGAAATTAAAAGTAACCCTAAATTATACTATTAAATTATAGTTTGTCAAAAACTAGTTACACTAGTTACCCAAAATTAAAAGTAACCCTAAATTATACTCATAATATAGATATTTTAATATGTATTCTATTTAGTGTGTATTCTTTTTTCTATGAGATTTTAATATAGTTGTTTATATGTATTTTTCAATCTGTTGCATCTCCATAAATTTAATCATACCTTCGATCACACACACACACACACACACACACATATATATATATATATATATATATATATATATATATATATATATATGACAAAAGGTATGTAAAGTTTTTCTAATCTCATATATGACAATCCATATTGATTTCAGTAGAAGTTGTAACCATCAACATTTGTAATACTTTTTTACATTTGTTAAATATCATTTTCTACCAAAAACCTCCTTATCGACAAATGAGAATTGCTCCATTCTAGATAGTTATTTTTTGTTATTACAACAAACAAAATTGACACATGAATCCGATTTTACAAAGAAGTTTAAATAAAGAAATCCAAAGTGGTGAAGAACTATATGTATGAACATGTATTCAGCGAGAAACAAAAAATATGAAGTTTTCAATATGTAGCATCTTCTATTATTTAAACTTTTCCTATAAATGTGATTAAAGAACAAATAAATAATATTAAAATGAGTGTAACTAGTTTTTGACAAACTATAATTTAATAGTATAATTTAGGGTTACTTTTAATTTCTTAATTGATTTTTTAAGAGAAATCACACAAATAATCCAAACCTATTTTTATAATTAGATATTTTATATACAAAAAAGTTTTTTTAAAAAGTTTTTATATAGAAAAAATAAGATTTTTATGTGAAAATATGTTTTTTTTGTATAAATATGAGTTTTAAAGAAAAAACATATTAGAAACAAACTTTTGAGAAAAAAAGTTGTAAAGAAACCTAAAGTTATGATGAATTCATAATAAAAATCCTAAAATTTTGGCAAAAAGGGTAAATTTTGGACCAAATTTGTAAAAAAATTTAAAATTTGTGCCAAAAGTGTAAATTTTGGACCAAATTTGTAATAAATTTTGAAATCTGGGCCGAAAATGTAATTTTTGAAAGTTGGATGACCTGTTGACCGGGTCAAAGCGTTAAATTGAATACGATTACCGGTATTTGGAACTTAATTGAATAACAAATATATATAAGGACTAAATCGATCATGAGGCCAATATGTAGGGACTTTATTGCAATTTTTCCCTACAAAATATGTTGGGTAAAACATAGGTAGATGAATGATGAGGGGTAAAAGATGAAATAAAGGAACATTAGTAGTATGGACCTAGTGCTCTATAGGTAAACATTGGCACCAATGGACCTAGTACCCTATAGATGAGCACTAGCAGCTGCGCCACAACCCGTAGACGTTTTAGATCTACGGTAAATGTCCTAGCAGTTGCACTCTAAGGATAGTATCGGCAGTTGCGCCTAATAGGGAGCCTTATGAGCATGACAGTAGCGTTTAAAGGTCAAAACCGGCAAAAGCGCCTCATAGAAAAAGCCTCAATTCTGGCAGGTGCACCCAAGTGATAATATTAGTAGATGCGTTTGACCACTGTGTCATTGGCAACAATGGACTTCATGTGGTTTCCTTAGGATAATCCTTGGGAATGAATGAACAAGGGTTAGCTGATCCTTACGGTAAATCCTTAAGAAGATAATGAGAATGGGTAATTGGGTTGATTGTTTGATGTTTAAATATAATAATTATATTATTGTGGGTTGAAAACCCCATGTACTCACCAAGTTTCCCAACCTGATCCACTCAGTTTATTTATATCACAGGTGTCGATATGAAGTTACATTACACTGAGATATTTAAAAGAGATGTAGATCACTAGTGTAAATGAATATAAGTCTGTTTATGCTTATGTTTTTGTATTGACGATGACATCCCAAATGTTTTAAAAGTGAATAAAAATACATTTCTTTAGAAATGCTTTGATAAAGCAATTATCGTGTTTTTCTGGGAACAAATTCCGCAATATTTTTATTAAAAGAGGTACTCTGATTTTTATAAAGCATAAACAAAATCGGTCTTTTCTGGCAGTGAAAATGGGGATGTCACGGTTGGTATCAGAGCATTAGTTTAAGCGAACTACGAATATGAATTTATTTCTAGACTTAAACTTAGAATGCTAAGCGATGATTGTGAGGTGTGAGCCCTAGCTTATTTTAGGAATTGTGCCTAAAATGATTTTATGTGCTAAACGCTTGTGCCTAATATGCTGTTGTTTGTTCGGATCTATGGTCTATTGCCGACCAGATCTGGAAACCTTATGTGTTTAGGATTATAAGCGTTTAACTACGATATTAGAACTAGCATATAAACGTTTCAGAGTGATAAGGATAATTTAAATGTCAGTCCTAAATAAAGATCTAGATTCACCTTATTCGGTGTATAGATCAAGATGGCAAGGACCCGTAGCGGAAACGTGAATGCAAATGGGAACCGAGATCAGCCCCCAGTGATACAACAAATACCAGTCGTAGTAGAAGTTGCACCTGAGCCAATCACCATGGATGGAGTACAAGCCATGATGCATGCTATGTTAGCTGAACAAAATGAAGAAATGAGGCAGATGTTGCAGGAAAATAGAGATGAACCTACAATGCCAGTTGAACAGCCCGAATTGAACAATGGACAATCAGAAGGAGAGAACTACAGTGGGACCGTTGGTCAAGCAACCCACCAATAGTTTGACAAAACAACCAGGATGGCAGAGTCGAGAGGAATGGATGCAAGTACAAGGATTTTCTGAATTGCAAGCCATCGACTTTCACTTGAAAGGAAGATCCGATCAGGGTCATGGATTGGATCTCGGAGATGGACTAGCTTTCATAACGTGTGATTGTAGAGGCGAACTACAAACCACGTTTGTGGTATGCCAGTTCAGAGGAGGCGTGGTTCGTTTGTGGAACACTCTGGGGAAAACTCTAAGCCCCAATGAGCCCCTGCAACTAATGTGGGCAGAGTTTTTAGTGCAGTTCAAACATAAGTACCGCTCAGCCCAAAATCTGCTCGAGCTAGAGAACCAATTCCTTACCTTGAAGAAAGGAAGCATGTCTATTGATGAATACACCAACAACTTCACAAAGAAGATGGAGTTCGCCTTGCATCTTGTTCCGGATGAGCTGATGAAAATCGACAAGTACGCAAAAGGACTTCCATGGGAGTACGCGGTGCAGTGCGTCAGGCACCTACTCTAGAAACAGCTATTTGGGCTGCCAAATCTGTGGAGGATATGATTAAGGGAAGAGCTGCCAACAAGGTTGAGGTTGGCGAAAAGAGGAAATTCGAAGTATCGGCAAGGCCCGATGATAAGAGAAATTCCAATACAAGGAAGTTTAGAGGAGGAGGAAGTGAAGAAAGATGGTGCGAAAAGTGCAAAAGGAAACACACTGGAAAATGCGGTGAGGAGGTGACTTGTTTCAAGTGTGGGAAGCATGGGTAGTATGCCAATGAGTGTACATTCAACAAAAGGGTGTGTTATGGATGTAACAAGGAAGGGAACTTCAAGCAAGACTACCCAAAGAGAGAGGGGGCTACAAAGCCAAATGTGCCGCCAAAGCCAAAGGCGAGAGCATTTCAAATCATCCTTGACGAAGCAGATGAGAATGCAAGGATTCAGGAGTAAAGGCTTGACATCCAAAGATCGAGTTATGAAGTAGTCATGTAGATAGTACCACGAGAAGTAGCCTGTTAGAGGCATAGTTTAGGGTGAACTTGAACACCCGTGTAATCATTTTAAGGAATAGTATAAAACTTCGTTTTGATATTTGATGCGTTAAGTTTTTATGTGATTTTCTTGTATGGTGACTTGGAAAACTGCAAGACAATACTTAGGACGGGTATGAGTAGGTGTGAATGGTCGTAGAGGCCTATACTACCGAAAGCACAAGACTCACGCTTGGATCATGGAAAGTCACAAGGTTACCAAGAAACTAGTAATCGATTTCGTTTTATTCAAGTAAGTTGTCACCATCGTTTTGGTAATGATTAGGGAGATTATTGTTATTCTAACCCTACTGGTCAAATCGAATTGAATCTTACTAAGACGAGTATGTTACATGGTTCAGAGAACCAAGTCTGATGTAGCACTTGACTCAATCCAAAAGAATTAATCAAAGCGATCAGTATAGGTATCACGATAATTGCTTATAGCTAGGAATGCTACCTTTTAAAATGTGATTATATCACATTATAACATGAAGGAAGGTATACTATATTCTGTAATTTAGATCTAAGAGACCTGAGTCTAAACGTGCATCACATGATGATAGGTCATAATTTAGAGTCTAACCTAAGATAGAGAGCATGTGCACGATCGAGTACTGCTTGCAGTCAATAAGTCTAAGAGATAGACTTGAAGGAATACAAAAATTATAATTATTAATTAGGATGAAGAAATGACGTATGGAGTCATTATACGAGTCATGTTGCGTTGATGATTCCGGGACGTAATCATCCTAAGGGGGAGATAATTGTAACGCCCACAGATCCGGACTAGTCAATTTAGAGGTAATAAGTGTCGAAAATGAATTTTCAGAAAAAGACTATCTAGAATAAATAATCTTAACCAAGTTTTACTATATGTTACAATGTTTCCGTACATATAAAGAATGCCGAAATCCGAGTTATAACGAAGAAGTTATGGCCGGTGAAGTTTCGCGACAGAACCGGCACGACACCGCGGCACGACACCGTGAAACGTAAATAGTGAATTTACGATAGAGCAATATTCAGCCTTAATGATCTAAAAGAAAGTCGTAGAATACATTAAATTGAGAGCGTTCATAAAAAGGATGTCCAAATCTGACTTTATATGAGGAAGTTATGATTTTTCGAAGTTTCAGCTTAGTAGTGTACAGCCCAAAGTTCGAATATTTATCGAACAGTTTTTAGCCGACACAACCTAAGCAAGAATCGAAGATCTCATTAATAGTAGCATAATGATAAAAAGATAGACGAAAACAGACGTCGGATGATGAAGTTATGGATTTTTAACGGACCAATCCTGTCCCGGCCTATTAAAAATATAAATTTTAAAATAAATTCCAAATTAGCCGAGGGGGTCTAAATGAAAGTTGTAGAGTACGTTCCCGCCTACGTGTGGATATAAAGAACGTCGAAAACGGAGCTCGTATGCGAAAGTTACAATTTTTAGAAGTTAACGGTGCAATTTATGAAGCTGATGCAGGGATTGATGACGTGGCCTAGCTCCCAGCCGTCCGATGAACGCGCTTCGGATGAGTGATACGCCACCCTCACATTACGCCCAGTATCCGAGCTCGGGTACGCGCCGCATACATCTGCCCTCTACGGTTCCGAGACGTCGACGATGACCCACCCCCTCCACGACATGTGTTGTACGACCGAGGTTACGCCCCGCATCCGAGGACCTGTACCCCCAGCGTACGTCCGAGGACCAGCCTATAAAAGGGTTGCAAGGGCTGCCATATTTTCTCACAAATTCACCCTAACTTTCTCTCTTTACTTTCTCTTACTACACTTACCCCCCTCCCAAGCCTAGGTAAACCCCCTAACACCCAAAGGAAGCTCAGAGGCTCCTGGAGTCCCGAGAAAAAGGGTCTTTCGGTTTCGGAAACGCTGCTCCGAGCAAAGTCCGGTTTTCTTTAAAATCCATTGTAAGTGAGCTTATGCAATTTTTAATATAACTTTCAAATAATTATAGTAATGTTATTAGGTCCTTAAAATAATTATTTGGGCTATTATTTTGAGTTATATAAGTATCGTTTAACGCTTATATATTAGTGATAATAGTCAAACTATTAATTAGTCGTGGTTATCGTTAGAATAAACCCTAGTGGTATTAATACTAGGTTTTATCGAAGGAAAATTGTTTTGAGAGTATCAAAGCGTTGTCCAAGTATTGAGTCACCACCGTATCAGGTGAGTGCATGGTCCCTTTCATCTTACACATAGATATGAAGTATTTTAATATAAATTACATGCCATGTGCGTATATTGTTTGAATACTTGCTGTCTATGCTGGTGAAAGATTTTTATACATGTTTTAAATGATGTAAATTGTATAAAGTATTTTATATCTACAAAATATGTTGGGTAAAACATGGGTAGATGAATGATGACGGGTAAAAACTGAAATAAAGGAACATTAGTAGTATGGACCTAGTGCCCTATAGGTAAACATTGGCAGCAATGGACCTAGTACCCTATAGATGAGCACTAGCAGCTACGCCACAACCCTTAGATGTTTTAGATCTACGGTAAATGTCCTAGCAATTGCGCTCTAAGGACAGTAACGACAGTTGCGCCTAATAGGGAGCCTTATGACCATGATAGTAGCGTTTAAAGGTTAATACCGGCTGAAGCGCCTCATAGAAAAAGCCCCAATTCTGGTAGGTGCACCCAAGTGATAATATTAGCAGCTGCGCTTGACAACTGTGTCATTGGCAACAATGGACTTCATGTGGTTTCCTTAGGAATGAATGAACAAGGGTTAGCTAATCCTTAGGGTAAATCCTTAAGAAGATAATGGGAATGGGTAATTGGGTTTATTGTTTGATGTTTAAATATAATAATTATATTATTGTGGGTTGAAAACCCTATGTACTTACCAGGTTTCCCAACGTGACCCACTCAGTTTATTTGTATCACAGGTATCGATATGAAGTTACATTACACTGAGAGATTTAAAAGAGATGTAAATCACTAGTGTAAATGGATGTAAGTCTGTTTATGCTTATGTTTCTGTATTGACGATGACATCCCAAATGTTTTAAAAGTGAATAAAAATACATTTATTTAGAAATGCTTTGATAACGCAATTATCGTGTTTTTCTAGGAACAAGTTTCGCAATATTTTTATAAAAAGAGGTACTCTGATTTTTATAAAGCATAAACAAAATCGGTATTTTCTGGCCGTGAAAATGGGGATGTCACAATACTGGGTGGGTTCCAATGCCAGGCGAGGCCTGATGGGCGTATTGTATGTTATTTGTCTTAGTGACTCTAGTGGTAATAATACTAGGTTTCGTCGAAGGAAATTATTTTTTAAGCAGCGACGCGCTGTCTGAGCTCGGAATCACCGCCTTTTCAAGTGAGTGCATGGTTTCTTTAATCTTACACATAAATATGAAGTATTTAATATAAATTACATGTTGTGAGTGTATAGTTACTTTCATCTTACACATAGATATGAAGTATTTTATATAAATTACGTGTCATGTGTGTATATTATCTGGATACTTGCTATCTATGCTAGATGAATGATTTTACACATGTTTTAAATGATTTAAAATATATATTTATTTTATATCTACAAATATGTTGGGATAAAACATGGGTAGATGAAATATTTGATATGTGATGAAATAAAATGATGAGAGATAGGTGATGATAGGAAGGTTATGATAATTAGGTGAGGATAGATAGGTGATGATGAATCGTTGATGTAGGATGAAAGATACTATAACCTTGTCCGGCAATTTGTAGATGTAGTCATCTACCAGAGTATAGATGGCGACCACGGACTATTATAGACAACCCCATGGAAACACCAGCACGCTCATAACCTGTAGGTGATGAATTACGAGTTCAGACGATGTTGTAACTACGTATTCATGCGATGATTCTCTAACCCCTTAGTATGAATTACGAGTTTACGCAATGTTGTAACTACGCATTCATGCGTTGATACCCTAACCCTTGTTGGGCACGTATTGAGGGAGTAATCCCTGCATCAATACTGTCTATACGATGTAGGCGATGATCCTTTGGGAGAGTCCTTAGGAACAAACATATAAGGAAATGTGATGTAAGGAGATGAGAGGTAAATATGATGTAGGAGATGACCCTTAGGATAAATCCTTAAGGAAGGTACTTCGGAATAAAGAAGATAATGGGGATGGGTAATTGGGTTAATTGTTTGATGATTAAACATAATAATTATATTATTGTGGGTTGAAAACCCTATGTAATCACCAAGTTTTCCAACCTGACCCACTCAGTTTACTTGTATCACAAGTGACGATGTGAAGTTACATTACACTGAGAGATTAAGGAGATATAGATCACTAGTTTAAATGAATGTAAGTTTTGTTTATGCTTATGTTTCTGTATTGACGATGACATCCCAAATGTTTTAAAAGGAATAAAAATACATTTCATCGAAAATGATTTGATAATGAAATTATCATGTTTTTCTGGGAACAAATTCCGCAACATTTTTATTGAAAGAGATATTCTGATTTTTATAAAGCATAAAAAAACGGTCTTTTTTGGCCGTGAAAATGGGGATGTCACAGAACTATCCAGACCCTGGAGGATATGCTTCGGGCATGTGTATTGGATTTTGGTGGGAGTTAGGATACGTATCTCCCTTTGGCAGATTTTTTCGTATAACAACAGTTATCATGCCAGCATTGATCGACCTCCTTATGCTTTATGAGAGGAAGTGCATGACCCCGATATGTTGGGGTGAGGTCGGTCAGCGATTCATGGGGAGTACTGAAGTGGTACTCAAGAATACCGAGTTGATTCAATAGGTTCGGGGTAGAATTCAGGCAACTCAGAGTCGATAGAAGAGCTATACCGACAAGCGTCGACCAGATCCAGAGTTCCAGGTTGGGGATATGGTTCTCTTGAAGGTGTCACTTTGGAAAGGTGTCATCCAATTCATGAATAGGGGAAATTTGGGCCCCAGGTACATCGGTCCTTCCAGGGTTATAGCCCAGGTGGGCTTGGGTTGCTTATCGCTTTGATCTTCCCGAAGAGCTTAGTCAAATCCATAACACATTTCATGTCTCTCATCCGTGGAAATGCTTGGTTGATGTTTCTGTAGTGGTTTTATTGGAGGATATTCAGGTGGATGATCACCTGAATTATATCGAGAGACTGGTGGCGATCCTTGATCGGAAGACGATAACCTTGAGGAATAAGGTTGTTGAGTTGGTAAAGGTATAGTGACTGCACCGCACGGGTTTAGAATGGACATGGAAGCACGAGGTCGAGATGAGGGAGCATTACCCATAATCATTTGCGGTAGTAGACATCGAGGATGAAGTCTGATTCAAGTGAGGGATAATTATAACACTGCATTTCAGGCTTTCCCCTTTAACCCCTTTATTCTAAAAATCCTTGCCAATTTGGTCCTTAGTCGAGTATGCTAGGCATACTTTATGAGTACATTGGGCGTATTGGCTCGTTGATCCAGATCGCGGAGGCACCTATGTATACGAGGCGTACATGTAGGTACGCGGGGCGTACGGTCGGCTGGGGCAAACCTTAATTTTTAGGGTTTGTGTCCTACTTAAACACCTTAAGTTGCTACTAAAATCTCTTATGACTAGCCTCCACTTCTCCAAACCCTAAGAACAAAACTTGGCCTTAATTTGAGTGTTTGTGAGCCATTGTTGTAATCTTGTGGTGTTTCTGGATCCTTTGAAGGAGATGAAACTTAGTGGTGAAGCTTTGGTGTGCTTGCAACTTGCAGTTCCAGAATCTTCATCAACTTTACAAGCTTTTTGAGGTATAAAGCTCTTAACTTTATGGTTCTTTTGATAGATCTAGTTAGGGTTTGTTTTATGCTTTTAATGGTCCTTTAAGCCATGCTTGAGAGTATGAGATACTTCAGAAGCTAATGATGGTAGATCTTGGCATTTTTGAGGTCCCTTGTTCATAAAAATGCAATCTTAATGAGTTATTTGGGACCATGCATGAGTTAGGCTTATTATTATGGTTCTTTTTTAGTATTGAGTCCCATTAAGTCATTAAAGGGTGTAAAGTTGCCAACTTTATATGTTAAGACATCATTTTGGATCAGATCTGAGGATTTGACATAATGGCTTAACGGATGAAGCATTTAATAGCAAGTTGGTCTTGTTGCGGAGTACGCTGGGCGTACCCAACTCGTATGTCGCGTGTACTGGCTAAAGAAGGCGTACACTGGGCGTAAATCTGAGTACGCCGGGCGTACTTAACTGCCTTTGACTTTTGTTTACTTTTGGGTTTTGGGCCATATTTGGACTACTAGGGTTTTGGGCCTTGTTGGGCCAATAGTCCTTTTGACTTTGGGCGCATAATGGGCTTTATCCTCATTTAGGAATTTGGGTCATATTAGGCTTTTGGAGCCATTAGGTTGAGCCTCGGTTATTGGGCCAAGTGAGGACAGGGTAAAATGGTATTTTACCCTGGGAGTTGGAAAAATGAATGAGATTCCTAGTGATGGTTTATTGCTCAATCATTAATTGGGGTTTTATTTGATTGATTAGTAAGGGATTTTTCCGTATCAGCAGTCCGAACATTTATCTGATTTTCAGCAGTTTGAGGTGAGTCTCCTCACTCTGCCTGACGGGTCAAAGACACCAATGTCGACCCATGATTTATTATGTAGTGGTTGTCGAGGCCAAAAAAAATAATAACCCTAAATATTACACACTAAAATAGTGTATAGTGGTAAAGGGGTCGAATCCACGGAGATTGGTTCAATTTATAACTCTATGAAAAATCTCTTTGTAAAAATACTTGTAAAATAACAATAAAAACAAAATGGGGGGGGGGGGGGGGGGGGGGCGTTTGGTGTTTTGAAATACTTGAAACAAACTAGAATTAACTGTGACTTAAATAGACAATTTCAACAAAAATAAGGGTTTGATGTAAAATCAATAAGGGAGAGATGGTTGACTTAAAGTTTCCTCACTTTGACTTTTGATGAACATATTATTATAATCCAATGATGCAATACTTTGATTTAAATCCTTAATTTGGCTATAGTAATCCAAGGAGCTTGAGATTACCTAGACTTTTCTTAATTGTTGAAATGGCTAGAGAAGCTCATAACAATTTCCTTAGTCAAAGTCACTAATTCCAAATAGCATGTAATTAGTGAAAGTCAACTAGCATTAAGAACCAAAAAGTCACCAAATCCAAGAGGAGTCAATTGCTTTCACTACCATGTTGGAGAAAATGTTTTTATGATTGTGTGAAGCAAAAACAACACAAAAATCATTTATTGCTTGCTAATTTGAGGATCTATTACTTAATCAAAAAATTAGCCAACTAATCACCACAAACACATTTAAACTCATGAATAAAAACATACTAGTAGTGATAATATGATAAAACACAAAACATTTCCATAAAGATTTAATAACAAGTTCATGGATTCTTCAACATTCAACAAAAGTTCAAAGGATTCAACAAGAAGTCAACCAAGATTTGTTTAGCCAAGCATGACTAAACTCAAAGGAACAAAGTTAGATAAGATTGTACCAAACATTTTAGAATAATCAAGAGGTGAAATCAAGATGTTCTTGAGGTGTTCTTGGCCTTCAAAAGTACTCCAAACTCCAGAGAGAAAGTTTCAAACTCGGACCTCCAAGATAAGGCTAAAGAGGCACACCAACCTTCCCAATATAGAGCTCTTAGTAAAATCCCGAAATTGCCCTTGTCAGGAATCCACGCGGGTCGCGTGACTTTGACGGGTTTTTAGGCTTCTTCAAGTCTTGGTCCCCCACAGCTAATCCATTGGCCCAGTTCGAGTCCAATCAGCTTCTAGCCCATTTTCTTCAATATTTCTTCAATTTGAGCTCAATTTGTCTCTCCACATCACTCAAAACTTCCGCAAACTCCTAAATATCGATCTTGCACACCCAAGAATTCTTTCGTGCCCTTTCAAATTTAAAGCTTAACACTTCCACACCTTCAAGCAATTGACAAGCCCACTCCATGAATCACCTCCACAGCCATCAAGCACGAAATCACCATTGCTCTTCAAGTCCAATCGCCTTCCAAAAGTCCCGCACCGCTAGTCTCCAAAAAAATATGCAATAATGCTCAAGAAACTAGAAAGTACCCGAAATGGTCATAAAAATAACAAAAAGGAAAATATACATGGAAATTAACTAAAATGCAAATGAAATGTGCTAAAAAAACTATAAAAAGAAGTAAATAAAATGAAGTTATCATTATGATTATGATGCTAGTTGTCTATGTGACTCTTCCATGTGTGGTATGTGATATGCAAGGTTGTAAAAATCGCTCGGCGGTAGCTCGACGGTCGACTGACGATAACTGATTAATCAGACTCGGTGGGGATTAATCGGCGATTAATCGGGGACCCTAAATTATTAAAAAAATTATTTAAAAAATTAATATTTACTTAAAAATTAACTATTTGGAAATTTTAAATTTTAAAATTTTAAAATTCAAAAATAATTAGTATAATATTTGAATTTTTTTAATTTTTTTTTAAATATTTCCTGCTTATGACCGCCGAGGACCACCAAGGACTGCCAAGCCCGAGTTTACCAATTTCCACTAAACACCCTAATCGTAATCGGTTCGAGGCCGCCAAACGATTAATCGGTCGTCAAGGCCGATTTCTGCAACACATACAAGGCGGAGTCCGATGTCAAGCGAGGTCTGATGGGTATATTGTATGTTATTTATTTTAGTGGTTATTGGATGTGTTTATGAGTTTGTATTAATGTCGGGCGGTGCCTAATGCCATGTAGGACCTGGTGAATATGATGGGCGAGGTCCATCTCATGTTCTGACAGATCTGTTCCGAGTGAGGTCTGATGGTTGTTGGGCATGGCCCATTGAATGTTTGATATGTATGGTATGATGTATTTTAGAGAACTCACTAAGCTTCGTGTTTACTGTTTTTAGTTTATGTTTCAGATACTTCCGGATCGAAGGGGAATAACCCGCGATGATCGCATCGCACACACCACGATTTCCGCTTTATATGACTCTGATGTATTGGGATGTTTAATTGGCATACTCTGATTTTCTTGCATGGTTTTTATAGATACGTTTTGATTGATGGTTTTATTATAATTAAAATGAAAATTTTAGTCATAAGTTTTGGGATGTTTCAGAACCATTCCATATACATATAGATCCAATATGCCATCATTAAAATATCGGGCGGTTTATAATTTTTTGGATCTTGATGAACTGTTGCATAGTTGATGTCTTAATTTAACAAAAATATTAATGAAATGATAACTATATACTTGAGGATATCTATTAATTGTTCGTTTGACAAGAATAGAACTGTTCTGTGTTTTGGATCAAGTGCAATGCATTTCATCTCGAATGAATTAAACTTTTAGTTGACATGTTTGAGTTTTTTAATTAAATGTGTCGCACTTTTAATTGAACGTGCCAACTCATTTTATTAGCAAAAACAGGAAAGTGGGGTTGGAATTAACATATAAATCAAAGAAAAGATTTTTAAAATCTGGTTTACTGAAATAATTTTAACGCACGCGTAGTCGCATATTTGGAATAACAGTAACTAGATTTAAGTTTTTTAAAGCTGATTTTGCTTGTGTTCTACACAAAAAAATATCAATGATACTGACTCCAATAAAAAAAACAAAACCCAAAAATAAGAAACTAAATCTCAAAGATTTGTAAGAACTATAAAAATGGCTGAATTGCAAAATTTCAAAATATCAATATTTTTTTGACTAAATAAATAATGTAATAGTCTATTAAATAAAATATTTTTTTATTTTAAGAAAATAAGCTAAATAGAAAAATATTTAGGTATTAGAAATTCGTGGGCAAAGTGTATAATGTGGAAGGAGTGTAGCGAATGTTGACCTAGGAATAGAGGTCTGGTGAGATCCTTTATTTTAAAAGATTCTGCCTGACCATATTTCTTTGATACGACTTGGAGTTTGAACAAAATCTATATGTATGTGTATCAGGCACCCTTTTGAAAAATCACTTTTAGGATACACATACAATGCTTTTGTAGAAGACAATGTTTATCGAGCTCACAACCAATATTATACTAAAATAATAGATTTTTACTTGTCCACCTATATTAAAAACAAAATCTTAGCTTTTATTTTGTATTATCATTTATTAACAACCTAAAAAACCAAAATTATATTTTATATAAAATTTTTAAATACATATAAAAAATATCAATATCATATTTTATTTATAGGCAATTAAAAACCATAAATTTTGATATAATTTTTTTTAAATTTTGTAATATATAATTTATTTAATAAATAATTACTAAAATTAATAAGAAAAAGAAAATAAAACCCAACCATTCCTAGGGTGGCATGTAGCTATTGTTGGGTTTTGATCTTTAAAATGTATATCTTACGTGAATTTAATCATTCTTAATAAATGAAGGTTTTTTTCGTCACATGTCAATCTCTCATGAGTTTTGACACTTGTTATGTTATAGTAATTTTGAAATAAATATTATCCACTTGTCAATTTTTGATTTGTTTCATTTTTTAAATTAAAACCATACTCTCATGAGTTTTGACACTTGTCATTTTGTAGTAATTTTGAAATAAATATTATCCACTTATCAATTTTTGATTTGTTTCATTTTTTAAATTAAAACCATATATTTATATATGTAAAGTATTAAATATCATATATATATATATATATATATATATATATATATATATATATATATATATATATGATATTAAATTACATTAAATACATTTATTCCTTTCTTATTTTAAAGTTATACATTACAAAATATTTTATGTTTACACTTTAATGTTTAATTTTTTTTTTAAATCAACCCGTATAATATACGGATCTCACACCTAGTTTATTATTAGACAATTCTCATCCGTACAATGTCATTGGCTTTTAATCGTTCCACATCAACTTTTGAAATAAGCTCTATATCAATGCAATAACAATACTTTTTCATAATGGACCCCACTGTCATATCTACAACTATTTAATTAATCAAAAAATTCTTAATATATTATATATTAATTTATAATTTTAGTAATAAAATATATGATATAATAAAAGTTTTATTTTTATTAAATAAACATACTTATAATATATATATATATATATATATATATATATATATATATATATATATATATATATATATATATATATTATGAGTGTCTGTGGAATATGTATTATATATAAAATATAAATAATAAGAATAGAATAATGTTTCATTTGCAAGCCTTGCAAGTGTTACGTGGCCTTTGATTTTCATTTGCAAGACGACGTGGGTGCTCTTACTATTCTTTCACCTAAGATCCAAGGTGGCAACCTATAGCTTTGGAGATCACCAATGTATCGTTGCGGTGGATTTTAATATCACATAAAAATCATATGTAACTAGAATGTGTATTAGAATTAAAGAAAATTTAGAGCTAAACATGTTAAATGATAGAGGTAGACAGTGTGCTGAGGATTTAAATATCCTCAAATGTTCTGGACGAGTAAGAAAAAAAATGATCATTATCATTATTATATATCAAGGTTGTAGAAATCGTTCAACGTATACTAATTGGTGGACTGTAGTCAATGAATTAATTGGTTAGGCGGAGATTAATTGGGGACCATTAACTATTAAAAAAATTATTAAAAGTTTAATAAATATAACATTAAGCCTAATAATATAAGTAAAAAAGTTAACAAATAATAAATATGTAATACATAATTTACATTAATAAATATTACATTGAGAAAACTCACTTGAGGTGTACAAAAGTTTATTTTAAGCATTTATACAAACATTTGGCATGCTAGTTAACTTATTACACAACTGAGTTCATTCAAGCCACCAAATCATCATCTTCATATCGAAATATATCGACTTCGACATTCATATTCCATGAGTATCGATCAATAACAATCATCAAAGTATACATATGTGACAAATATCGTTATAAGAGGATGGAAATGATCCATGTGAAATTTATCTAAGTTACAACCTGCCTCTAAAGCACCTCTACAGACCTCTGAAGTGGGTAACTTCAAAGGCTCTCAGGAGTCTCGACGCATCTTAAGTGAAATCTAATTACCGTTTTTTTAACTTTCAAAACTTGTTTGTTACATCCGAAAAGCATCGCCTCATAATCATTATTCATTGTATGAGTATTGGATGTTGTACTATGTATTGGGTATTGTAGTATGTTGCCCCCACGATGAAAGTCTAGCAGTTGAGGTCCATAATTTTACACATGAAGATAGAGGTTTGACCATGGCACACCCAAAATATTGTTAACGTTCTGTGATGACTCTTACCTAGGCCTTGGAAAGGTGGACATGGGCCTTTCAAATAGTGCTACTTACCATATTTATGCAGTATGTGTAACACTTGAATTGAGGTATGTTTCATTTTAACCTTTTTATTTCAAAATATTGCAATTTAGTCATTGGGGTTAGTACGCTTAGCGTACTAAGGGAGAGGTTTGATCATGGAGTCGAGCCTCGTACGCTCGACGTACGAGGGGTTTAATGAAACCCTAATTTTAGGGTGTTGCACCCTATATAAGCTCCATAAGTCCCCAGGGTTAGCGTCTTTATCAGCCTCCATTATCCTCAAACCCTAATCTAGAACCCTAATAGACTCCTTGTTTGTTCTTGAACCCTGGTCTTGATTTTTGGTGGTTTGTGCTCCTTGCAATGTTAGAAGAATAAGAAGTTGGAACACTCACTCATTGGAGGGAAGCCTAGAGATTCGGATTTAGCTCCATATTTTGGTGATTTTTGATGTATAAAGTTCATACCTTGTCTAC
The DNA here is from genome assembly GCF_052625555.1 of Lactuca saligna. NCBI lineage: Eukaryota > Viridiplantae > Streptophyta > Magnoliopsida > Asterales > Asteraceae > Lactuca > Lactuca saligna. The sequence continues at coordinate 6,051,449 of NC_136424.1, forward strand.
TCCTTGTTTATATCTCTTCATGTTATGGTTTTATGCTTCTTTGTCCCTATTTGTTGGTCTTGATGGGTTAAGACCGTTTTAGTAGCTAAATCTTCTATAACTAAATGTTTGGAGAGTTCCTTAAGCTTAAAGGTGCAAACTTTATGGTTTTTATGGTCTCATACATGTATTAAGTCAGTTATTTAGCTCTTTTGAGCTCTAGGGTCTCATTAAGCCATACATGCACGTAAAGTTGGAAACTTTACGTGATAAACCATCTTAAGGAAGTCATATCTAAGTTGGGCTGAGGTCTTAATCGATTAAGATCTGGAAATGGAAAGTTGGCCAATCAAGGGAGTACATTGGGCGTACAAGCTCGTACGTGTCACGTACAAACCTTAAAGCGAGTACGCTTAGCATACAGGTTGTGTACGCCCCGTGTACTCAACAGTAGGCTGCGGAAGTTGGGATTTTCGGTGTTGGGCTTCATTTTGGACCTTAGGGGTCTAGGGCTTTATTTTTTGGAAAAGACCAAAGTCTTGGCAAACTAAAAGGGCCATCAGAATATTGTTTTAGGGGTAAGTATATTTTTGGACCTTGGTTTAAGGCCCATGAAGGGGTTTGGGACCAATTTATAAAATTGGGCCATAGTGGGCCTTGGGTGAGTATGTTAGAATATTGGGCCTTTGGATAATTTGGATTAGGCCTGGGCTTGGACCGAATATAGGGAATGGTAAAAAGGTCTTTTACCCTAGTTTGGACTCTTAGGGTGAGTCAGGATCCAATTATTAATTGGATGATGTTTTGTAATTATAGCACGAAGATTTTTAGCGGGCCTACAACCAGAGATTTATTCGTGAGATTCAACAGTTCGAGGTATGTTTTCCTCACCATGCTTAGCGGGTCAAAGGCACCAATGCCGACCTATGATATGTTATGTTATAATACTAGATGTCTGCGTGACTCTTGTATGTGCATGTGCTTGTATGCTTACTGGGTGCGGCTCGATGGTTATTCTGTTTGCTATTACCTGTTATACTTATATGAATTGTATGTGGGCAGGGCCCATTATGCGAGTTTGGGTAGGGCCCGTTATACTCATTGGGTGGGGACCGTTATGCGAGTGTGGGTGGGTCCGTTATGCGTTATGTATGTATGTATGTGGTATGTTGGGGAACTCACTAAGCTTTATGCTTACAGTTTTCAGTTTATGTTTCAGGTACTTTTGGTTCCAAATGGAAGAGCTCGGGACGATTTTAGAGCACATACCACCTCATTCCGCATCTTGTGATTTACTCTGATATGATATGTTGATTGATACATTTGTTTATCTGAATTTTTATGATGATGTATTTGGGATATCAATTTTATTAAATTAAGAATGAAATTTTTTGGTCGTATTTTTTGGATGTTTCAGTATGTATATATAAAATATACACCATATTTTTTTCTCTCATGCACACTTGAATACACATGATATTATACATCGCTTCATGTATGTTCCTGAAAGTGTCTTATGAATTTTGATGGGTTTTGAGCAAAAGAACATCCTATGTGCACACGCAGAACCCTAAAGATTTGGATATAAGTTCCTCTATTATACATGTAAATTTATCCAAATATTGTGAACCCTAATCTAGCATACAACAAAACTAATTAAATATCAAATAAACAAGTTAGATGAATACCTTGATTGTTGATTGTAGATCTTGAAGCTTTGAGAACTTTAGCACCCTAAATGTTGTGCCTCTAATGGCTTACAAACACCAAAGCAATTGGATGAAACAATAGAGAGAGGGGAGAGGGAAAATCGGTTCCAAGACTCCTAGAGTTCAAGTGTAGCTGAAATCCTATGCCCTAGGGGTCTTTATATAGGGTGTGGAAATTAGGGTTTCAGTGGTTATCATTATTTGGTTACTTAGCCACCAAAAATCCTAATGATCATTCTAGGATCCTCTTGGACGAATTCCTAAGGCCCTTATGTTGGATTAGTGTCTAAGCCTGTAACAATAATTGGTAAGTACTTGACCCGATTGTGCATGGTCCTTTTGGGTTGCCTTCACCAAAGCAACTTGACTGGAGAAATAATAGAGAAAGAGGTTATTATGATTTATTAATATGTTATAAGAATAATATATTAAAGGATAAATCATAACTGTTTAATTAATATTGGTCAATAGTTAATTAGGAATTAATTTTGTGATCAAGTGTAATTAATTAAATTAGAGGGGCTGAATTGTAATTATGTGAGTTACAAAATATGGTAATGGTTATCCTAGATATAGGTTGGATGAATTCAAGGGATAAGATATCCTTGAAATCGTCCAAAGGATAAGGATAAGGGTTTTCAAGGCTTATCTTATGGTTACTTGGTGGGCAAGCAACTAGATAAGGATAAGGACTGAAACCCTCATCTCTACACCTATATAAAGACCCCTAAGGCCATAAGAATTTGTCCATGCCTTGTCTAGGGTTCCTAAGGAAGAATTTCACACCTCTTCCTTCTCTCTATTACCTCTCCATTTGCTCTTGGTGTTTGTGAGCCATTAGAGGTATTACACTTGTGGTACTTGCTTTCAAAGACAAGAAGGGTCAAGATTTAAGTTGTTATTACAATATAACAACAGGAGGTATGTATTTCATCTTTCCTTGAGGATTTCGAAATTCCTAGAAGCCTTTTAGGGTTCTTCAAGTGTTCATAATGTTGTAAAACTAATAGTGATAACATAGATCCAATACCAGGGTTGCATGCACACATATGATTGTTTGTATAAAACCCATCAGTGGTATCAGAGCCTTAGGTTAAATTGTTTTCAATTAGTATTATACAATTGTATGAACATGACATACTAGGGTTTATAGCCAATAAACCCTAGGAGGCTAGAAATTTCGAGATTAGGGTTTCTATACCCTAATTTGTGAAAATTTGAAAGGGTTTTCAAATACTTTCCTTAAGCCTCAAGATTTCGAAATCTAGGGTTTGCAAAACCCTATGATTTTCGAAATTAGCCTCCTCCCCATGATAAGATCCTAAATTTTAGGGATTTGGATTATCCTATATCTTGTAATTATCCTTTAGTGGTTATATATGGTAATTAAAGATTTTGAATTATCCTATCCTATGATTTTCGAATTCTAGAGGGATTAAAAGGATTAGGATAAATTAATTGTTTAATTGGTAATTATCCTTCATGATTTAAATAATCCATTATGATTTAATAATTATCTTGAATTAAACTATTAATTTAAATTATTAAATCAAGAGTTTTAATATTTAAAATTTTAATTTAAATAGTATTAAATTTCAAAAATTTTAAAGCGAGATTAAAACCTAATTGTTTTGAAAAGTTGCAAAATTTTACCTCAAGTTTTGGAATTTAAAAGTTGATTAAAAGTTTAATTTAGGAATGTTAAATTCTAAAACCCTAGTATTGTTTTGAAAAGTTCAAATCACACCCTTATGGTTTTATTAATTAATTAAGGTGTATAATTAAAAGAAGTTTAATAAAACCATAAAAGTTTTGGTTTAAAATTAAAAGTATAATTGTTATATTTGACCACCTAACATTTTAAAAGTGTAAAATACACCATATACTATATATAACATTAAAAGTCTAACATTATATATATGTATGAGTAAAAGTCAGTCTTACCGTTAGTAGGCCTCATTCACGAAGCTGGTCTATAAGGGGTGTTTAAGGAAATTACCTAAAAAATGGCGATTGAATGGGTATTCACTCTTACCCACCGCACTCGTAACTAGTAGAGGGTCGTTAGCCGAACGGGTAGGATAGGACAAAACCTTCATTATAAGTATAATGAAGTACAAAATGGTTCTAACCAAAGGTAGCAAAGGGTGACTCAATGTTAGTGGAGCGTGTGTGGTTTACCGGCACACTAAATGGTTCTAAGCAAAGGTAGCAAAAGGTGAGTCAATGTTTGTCATAGTTCGTTGGAGCGTGTGTGGTTTACCGGCACATCGAATAGGTGACTGTAACATGTGAGGGCACCATGTAAGTTTGCATGGTTATTCACACCCGCTTTGTGATCCTCGGCATCTCAGTCACAAACTAGAGGGGCATATCGAGATTTAAACATGCCATTGAAAGTTCAATGAATCTCAAAGGATCTAGGAGTTTTCATAGATTTAAAACTTAAATTTCTTTTTCGTTTTCGTGGTGGAAATTAGTGAATCGTCATTCACTTACCTTCAAATATTCTACAATTAGGGTTACGGCATCCCTCTCCCGAGTTGTGGAATATTGTGTTGGGTCCTAGCCTTAGTATTTCATTTGGGTGATTTACTAAGGACTCAATCAATCAACTAACTTGAATTTGTTTCTCCCGTTTTGTAGATGTCAAAGTTCGACAACTATGGTCTTCCCAAATCCCGTGGAACAAGCATTCCACATGAAGATGGTATTCCACGATTCGATCGAGGAACAAGAAATCATGCTTCACTTCCTCCACCTCCTCCAATTGTTCTCCCTAACCCACAAGATCGAAGAATTGAAAGGTTCAATATCACTAAGGCCCTATTGGAAATGAAACATGAAGATGGTAAATCCTTGTGTGCCCACATTCTAGGAATGAAATCACACATCAATAGGTTGATTATGTTGGTTGTGTCATTTCCCGATGAGTTGGCTGTGAACTGGGTTCTACAGTCACTCCCTGAATCATATAATGAGTTCAAAAGAAAGTATTATATGATGGATCATGACGATAACCTCATTGACCTAACTTACATGCTCATTGCTGCTGAATCAGAAATGATTTGGCGAAGCAATGGAGCGTATTTGTTAGGAAAGTCGACCGACCATGCTTCTGAGGATGTTCTAAGAGAAGCGACCTGCGTTTGCTGCCAAGAGAAAGGGCGTTGGATAGAAGTCTGCCCCAAGATCCTGGAGATTCCAAAGATGGGAGAGTCAAAGAGTATGGCTGTACTTCAGGTAAAACTCCACTATCTAACTCCATTAAGTTCCTATTCGTTGATTCTTAATACATGATGTGATAAGAATGCATTTGAATGTTTTGCAGGATCGGTGAAAAGAAAGGAAGCTTGATGAAAGAGCAAGATGAGTCTAATCACAAAGAAATGGATCTCAATCGCATGGACTTGAAGATTAGATTTTGAGCTTATATATTTATGATAGAAAGGTTAGGAATATTCGACTACATAGTTTTCAATTGATTTTGCATTGTAAGGACAAATGTTTTATGCTGCTTTTATAAATAAAATAAATTTTGTTTGACTTACTTATTTATTTGTTTATTTCCTTGCAATGAAATCGTTATGAAAATTGATGTTCACATATTTCTACAACGAATGGATATGATTCTTATTTATGGAAACTTCAAGAATTTACCAAATAGGGAGAGTTTCTCATCGCCCAAATTTCAATTGGACAGAAATTTGGAATCACGCAACATGGTTGCATGATGAATGAGAAATTTCATATTTGGAAATTAGACTAATTCGTTGACAAAGTGTCAAGTGAAGGACTAGGAGATCGAGCACACAAAGTTGTGTGTTGATCAAGTCCACCATGAGAGTAACAAAGATATTCGTCATGATTTACTAAAGGTTTAGTAAATATGATAAGATTAAGTGTAATTCGGAATTGATTAAAAAGGTTTAAATCAATGGCAGAACGAATAAGAAGAATCAAGTAGGCATAAAGATAAAAGGTTCTCCATTCTAAGAAGAAGGGTGAGTACCTTTTATCTTTTATGATAGGTCCTAATGATTAAGAACCATATCTCAAATGATCCTCTAAGTGAGTCTTAGTACAATTGTATGTTTAAGAAGAGGAATCAAGAATTGAAGAAATGGTTAAATCAAGAAGTCAATCATACTTCGTTCCAAAACAAGTCTTAGAGTTAAGATTGTGACAATGAGTGACAAGTATTAAAAGGTTTATAACGTTCATTAAATGTGTAAAGTTGTGATGTCTTGGATAAGACAAAGACCAACTAGGACCAATTTATGAAGTTTTTTGATAAAAACTACACTAACTCTTGAATATTTGTTTGTCAAGAAATGTTTATTGACAAGAGAATCTTATATGTCAAGGAGTCAGTGGGAGTCTTAATGGTCTTGATAGGTTTCAAGAACAAATCAAATAAACCTTATCGATCATCACTAGCACACAAGTTGAGGTTAACAACCTATCGTGTTGACATTATTTTGTTTCTGTGCTGTTCCAATTGAGTTAATTATGCATGTGAGTCCTATGAGTTCTCATTTGAATGCATAAAAGGAAAGGACCTTGATCAATGGAAAGTACATTGATAGGAAAAGGTGAGTTGCTTAACTACTTGGAAGACATGGTGGGCAGCCGTGCTACCATAAGGCAAGAAATCAAGATTAAGAAAGTTCGGTCCATATGAGTTTGAATTTGTTGTAAACCTTGGTTTTAACAAATTCACATGGATAGGAACACATACACCGTTTAAATCTAAGTGTCATAAGATTTCCTCCTTCATGAAAATGATTGTGAGAAAATGCTTTCACTAAGAAAGATTTTAAGAAGATAGTGATTGTAAAATTGCATTCTCGAATTCGATTATGGTTACGGTATCCCTTTCCATGATTTGAATTGTGAAGTTTGGCAATTAGTCTTAGTTGTTTAGACACACATATGAACTATCTAAGACAAAGGTGTATAAGTTCAAGAAGAATTGATAAAAGATTATCAAAGCACTAAGTATTAGAAACATGAACTTAAGAAATTCAATAAGTATTGTCTTTCTCAAAGTTAAGCTGTTTCTGAATACATGTCAAAGCTAGTGGGAGCATAAGTGTTATGTTTTATAATAATCATCATGATAGTGGGAGCATAAATGTTATGATTGTATGATTATTAAGGCACATATTGCAAGTTGGCAATATTAATTATAGAAAACAAGAGTTATGCCTTGCAAAGTCGTAAGGGTTGTAAAGTTGTTTTGCTATAATTAAGGGAGAGAATATTATGCTTCATTTCAAATCTAAAGGCTTAGGTTGAGAAATGTTAATAAATTTAGTCAAAGATACATAGTGTGTTCTTAAAATTTCGATTATGATTACGACATTCCTCTTCACAATTCGAATTTTGAGAACATAGCAAATAAAACATTATGCATCGTGTCCCATACGCTTCGGGTATAGTGTCGATTGCAAATGCTTTAATATTTGACCATTCTAAAATTTTCCAAATGTCTAGCGCATTTAGAGGGAAAAGGGACTAGAATCGGTTTTGACTAAAATAATTAAACAACTATCAAAGGACAATCCAAAGTTCGACGAGGATTGGTTGCTTGTGAGTAGTTGGAAGCATGGTATTGGATGGACCATATCGACATTATTATGAATAGAAAAGATTCTATTAAGAATGAGTTGTCATATGGAAAATATGGAAATGTTTCCATATTGGATGGACCATATCGACATTATTATGAATAGATAAGATTCTATTAAGAATAAGTTGTCATATGGAAAATATGGAAACGTGTCCATATTGGGAATTGAATACTGAAAATCTACGTCTATATTAGAAACATTTATGCAAAAGGATGTTCAAAGGAATGTAATTTGAGTGAGAGACATCATATCTAAGGAATTGTATTGTAGCAATCTCCGATAGAGGACTTTGTAATATCATTGGCAATAGTCTTTGTGACTTTGGTGCAGTGACATTACGAAACGATCATTGCATAAAATGTTAGAATCTAACATATTCTATAAGTAGCAAGAATTTGATATTCTTTCACTTATGGAAAAGGATTTGGAGTTGTGAAATGAGAATGATTGGAAATGTGTTCAATTTGATCTATTTCACAAAGAAAGAACCATAGGTAAACATTGTGTGCATGCTACGAGCATGGGACAAGTGTAATAATTCAAGTAAGAAGTTGATTACCCGAAACGACAAATAATGAGTAATTGATATGGTGATAAATAAAAGGTGTTTTATTTATACTCAAAGGTTTGAGGCCATATGGGATTAGTATTTATCTTGTGTTTCACTTTGCATGTTTTGACTTCCTGAATAATTTAATTGATTAAGAACAATCAAATTATTCGAACGGGCCACAGTCGTTCATATGTTGAAAGTAGGTATGAATGAAGACTGTTGTGAATTGGTGTGTGGATTGTCTAAAAGAGTATTAGACATAAGCAAATGTTTCCTGCAACCTTCATGAGTGCTTATGAATATGAATTTGAGCATTGGATTAAACCCACGCTCTCTTGGATCACTCCATGAATTGTATCACGAGTGATTGGTGAGATGATAACATCTTATATTCTTGAAACCGAGATGTGTAAGTTGTATCTTGCAAATCGGTTGCACATTGATAATATGTAAACGCACTAGTAACTTGGTGTTATAAAACATATTGTTGTGTGTGATTCGGTGAGTGAGTGCAAGCGAGCATTGTATCAAAGTTTATCCGTTCCTTTTATCCAAAGTAGGATAAAAGCGATATCTTTGGGCCCCTCGATGATTTAGTGATGACAAACGTAAATGCTCGATCGGGCTATGACTAATTTGATTTGTTCAATTAGTCAGTCGTCGTAAATCGGAAATCAGGAAACAACACATAGATTGAGAGAATGATTTCAATCCATGTCTCACGTCTATACGATATCTAGAATGGAGGAATATATGATCCCTTATCTAAAGGACATGTTACTGATAAGATCAGAGTTTGACAGTGTCTTTGAGAGCTACGATTGCTAATCGGGTAGTACTTACTATTATAGTTACTAGACTTATCCAAGTGGGAGACTGTTGGATTAGTGTCTAAGCCTGTAACAATAATTGGTAAGTACTTGACACAATTGTGCATGGTCCTTTTAGGTTGCCTTCACCAAAGCAACTTGACTGGAGAAATAATAGAGAAAGAGGTTATTATGATTTATTAATATGTTATAAGAATAATATATTGAAGGAGAAATCATAATTGTTTAATTAATATTGGTCAATAATTAATTAAGAATTAATTTTGTGATCAAGTGTAATTAATTAAACTAGAGGGGCTGAATTGTAATTATGTGATAGTTACAAAATATGGTAATGGTTATCCTAAATATAGGTTGGACGAATTCAAGGGATAAGATATCCTTGAAATCGTCCAAAGGATAAGGATAAGGGTTTTCAAGGCTTATCTTATGGTTACTTGGTGGGCAAGCAACTAGATAAGGATAAAGACTGAAACCCTCATCTTTACACCTATATAAAGACCCCTAAGGCTATAATAATTTATCCATGCCTTGTCTAGGGTTCCTAGGGACGAATTTCACACCTCTTCCTTCTCTCTATTACCTCTCCATTTGCTCTTGGTGTTTGTGAGCCATTAGAGGTATTACACTTGTGGTACTTGCTTTCAAAGACAAGAAGGTTCAAGATTTAAGTTGTTATTACAATATAACAACAATAGGTATGTATTTCATCTTTCCTTGAGGATTTCGAAATTCCTAGAAGCCTTTTAGGGTTCTTCAAGTGTTCATAATGTTGTATAACTAATAGTGATAACATAGATCCAATTCTAGGGTTGCATGCACACATAGGATTGTTTGTATAAAACCCATCACCTTATCCTTAGAATTCGTAAACACTATGCTTTAGGGTTTCCTTACCCAACTTTGCAACTATCACATAATTACAAGTTCAGTCCCCTTAATTCAATTAACCTCTTTTGATCACAAAATTAATTCTTAATTAATTCTTGACCAATATTAATTAAATAAATATGATTTCTCTTTTAATATATTATTCTTATAATATATTAATAAACCATAACATCCGTTTTCTCCATTATTCATCCAGTCAAGTTGTTTTTGTGAAAGCAACTTAAAAGGATCATCCACAACCGGGTCAAGTACATACCAAATATAGTTATCGACTTAGACACTAATCCAACAAATTTTACTACCATACAATTTGGAAAATCTAATGCATAAAGCCGAAATTATGATTAACAAAAGTGAACTCTACATGAACCAATATATCCATGAAAATTGATGATGATCATCATCTACACCATAACTCTCCCGAGATATATCTAACACTACAATCTTTTCATGATACCTGATTGTTAGAGTTGTTTTTTTGTTATACATTCTAAAAAATGTTAATGAAATTTTAATCTTGTAGATCAGTTAATTACATTGGTTGTATGACTTGTATCTCATAAGCAACATGGGGGTGTTGAGAGGGGGAAAAGTGTACAGCTGCACAAGACCCAATTTGTTTTATTATATATTTTTATTTTAAAATAAAAACTTATAATAACGATAATAACTTTTTTTTGCTTCGTCCTAGACTTTTGATGATATTTAATTTCCCAAGATCGGCCCAGAAATTAAGAAAGTATGGAGTTAACAACAAGTGAGAAATATAGTTATTTTCAAATTGTGAGAAATATAGTTATTTTCAAATTTAATATCTATAACTGTTTGATGGAAAGGTTAGATAAAAGTTGATGGTTCAAGTCTTTCTAGGTACAATATGTATAGACATAGAAATATCATAATAAATGTATATGTTAGCCTAAAATGATAATATATATATATATATATATATATATATATATATATATATATATATATATATATATATATATATATATATATATATATAATCAAAGACACATTCCCAGACGAAAACAAACTCTCATAAAATATAAGAAAGATAGATTTTGTCGATTAAAAGCATTACATTAATCTATAAACAGTTTACAAACAAATTAAAATTGTTATAGGCTAGTTTCTTCCTACTCATAGTGACACGTCTTAAGAAATTAAAAGGGGCAAATGTAAAAATAGAAATAAGTTTGTCGGCTCTAAAAAGTTGATCGTTTTAAACATGTATGACATTAAAAATGTTTGAAAGGTGCAATCATTGCCGACTTCCCACATTTTTATTCATCGCGAACTTTTACTTTTTGTGGTTTAAAAAATTATTTTTAATTATTCGACCTTTTTTATAATGAAAAGAAACCGTTTTAAGTATTCATAGTCGCACAAATTTATCTAACTGTGATCAATAGAAAGCATCACGTGTAATATAAGATTTAAAGTCGTATTGCTCAGTTCCAAAAGACGTAAAAAAAACTACTTAAAAAGGACTTAACATGAGAAGAAAACAAAATTTGACAGGTTTTGAAGTAGTTTATATACATGACATCACACAGATTTAATATTATTACATGACAGAAAATAATTAAAATGATGGACAAATTAAAACAACATTGGACACATACATATATCAAATTATTAAAAAAAATCGTATAACAGCGAAGAATTTATATTTGTAATCTTTGATGGATCCTGATTTTTTTTTACTTGGATCAGACCGTAATGCAGAACTTTATCATCCTTATGTTGGAAATATAGTTTAGTGGTACTTGAAAATCTGAGAATCGTGATAATCACTTTCTAATCGAAGTATTTTGGTGGTACTCCCAAATCCTCAATTATATAAAACTCATATTAAATCAGAGAGAAATAAAGAGAATGAGAGGATATGATTTCCTGAGTACCAGAAATGAGACCAAACTGAATTTAGATCTTTGTCTGAAAATTGTCATATGACAGTTTAAAACTGTCACAAAACTACCAAAACGGTCATAAAATGGGTCAACCGAATAAAAGTCAAAATTGGGTCAATTATTGAAAATTCAGTTGACCCGTTTTATGACCGTTTTGGTGGTTTTGTGACAGTTTTAAACTGTCATATGATAGTTTTCAGACAAAGATCTAAATTCAGTTTTGATCTCATTTCTGGTACTCACGAAATCATATCCTCTCATTCTCTTTCTCTCTCTCTGATTTAATCTGAGTCTTATCCATGTGAGGATTTGGGAGTACCACCCAAATACTTCGATTAGAAAGTGATTATCACGATTCTCAGATTTCCAACAATAATCGAAGTATTCTTTGATCATGGTAAGTGGTGATTTTGTAAAGGATGTGACAAGCAAGTTTGACAAATTGAACAAGTTTGAAGGGCAAGATTTTCGTAGATAGCAGAAGATGATGCACTTTCTTCTTACCACTCTAAAAGTGGTGTATGTTCTGAGTACACCCATGCTAGTCTTACCAGAATCTGTTGAAGATGAACCTTTGGAGGCAACAAGAAGAAGATCAAAGTGGGAAAATGATGATTACATATATTGTGGTCATATTCTCAATGGTATGTCTGACTCTCTTTTTGATATCTATCAAAATTTCGAATCTGCAAAAGAACTATGAGATTCTCTTGAATCCAAGTATATGGTTGAAGATGCTTCTAGCAAGGAGTTTCTTGTCAGTAACTTTATGGGTTACAAGATGATTTACTCCAGGCCTGTTATGGAACAGTACTATGAAATATTAAGGATCCTAGGACAGTTTGCTCAACACAATCTGAAAATGGATGAAGCTATTGTTGTGGTTGTGATTATTAACACCTTCAACTTGCACTTGAGATGTTATCCTCTTTTCCACTTTCATGATAGTTCTCTACATGTCAACTATTCCTATTGCACCCTCTAATAAAACATAAGAACTAAAACACATGAATTATGGACCAGTAGTCCCCCATTATTGTTTTTATTATTTATCACACATCAAACTCAGGTTTCAATAACAATTAAGGATTCAAAAAGTTAATGTACAAAAGGATTCAAGAATGTTGTTTATATACTATTTATACAATAGCTAACACTTCTATGACCCATTTGAATTTATATAGGGTTATTTGATAATTGTTGATTGAGTTAGATTCCATTAAGTCAAGATCTAATTGAGTAAGACTCAACCTTGAATATGACCGAGTAAAAGTCATTTCAGAGGAGCCAGGACCAAGTTTAGATGATTCTAAATATGATATCATACTGTTTGAATCTGACCGATTCAGACTCAATCTCTTACCAGACCCATTAAACAACATATCAAACATCTCCTAAGTCTAATACATTATTTGACATGCATGTGTTTAGGTTAGTAGGTAGCGGCTATTAGTGGCATCCGGAGATCGATGAGCTTAATGACTTATAAAACACTATATAGATGTTACGTTTGAAATGACTTAGCAATTTATCTTTGTCTCATTCGTTAATTATGACACTCTTATCATACTCTTTTTGATAACATATTTTTGGATAAATTAGTGATTAAGGTTGATGATCCACCATGAAGGCATGAATTTTCATTACCAAATTCAAATAAATAAATAAATAAATAAAAATACATAACAGTGTTTGGATTGTTAAGGGAAAAAGGGATTTGAAATTATAAGACTTTTTTTTCGTAATTTATTATTTAAATGTTTTCAAAAATATCATTCAAGAGTCTATTTAAAGGGCTATTTTAGATCCTACATAGAAAAGTTATTTCAAGACATTCTAATGATATTTTTTTTAATTACAAGAGTTTTTTTATTACAAAGTTTTTTTTTTAAATATTTTTAATTACAAGAGTTTTTTTATTACAAAGTTTTTTTTTTAAATACTTTGTACAATTATAACATTAACCTTTTTTAGATTCATCATCTTCTTTGAATATTTATTTTATTGTTTCGTTCAAAATCTTAAATATTACTATGAATTAATAACAAATAAATAAATATTATTACTTAAAAATGACAATTTATATCAAGAGATAAAGGAAACTTACTAAGACAGATTTGTCCCAAATAACTCTCATATATCGAGGCTCATCTCACCACGTTTAAGAGAATTGGGTGTGGGCAATAAAATTCAACACCAAGTTATGCCACCTCACGTGTCACATAAACAAATGGTGTTATAACACCAAGTGGGAAAATAGGCAACAAGATGCAACACCAACTTTTTGAGAATAAATATTTTTTATTTTTCGAATTTGGTTTTTTTTTCTTTTTCTGTTTTTTTTCCTTTTTCCTTTTTTTTCTTTTTATGTTTTTTTAATTAATATATTATTATAAAACATAAAATTTAAAAAAAAAAAAAAAAGAGAGAGAGACATAATATTTAAAATCTAAAATTATGATTACAATTAAAAAAAACATAATTTTAAACATGAAATCATAACTAAAATACCATTTAAATTACGCATAAAATCCTAATTAACCCAAATATTTATTCCTAATGTGTTCCTTCATTGCTTGTAGCACTGCAAGATCCTCAGGCGCCAAACTCTCACCGCTCGTCCCAAGAATTGACAACTGATGTGTCCTTAGTTATCTTTCTTTTTGCTCCTACTTATCTCATGTCTGCCTTTCTAGGAACTCCAAATGACAACGTTTCAAGTCATTTTTTTCTTTTATTAATAAACCGTGCTCGTCAAATTTTGCTCTCATTTCCGCAACGTCTTTTGCTTTCGCCTCAACCTCCTCGACATGCCTTGCAGCGCGCCTCACTTTGTCGCGTTCGAGCGGTCGTCGTGGTGGGGATATCTCCTCGATATCAACTGGGATCTCATCGGTGTTGACGTTTAAGTCGATGTGAGTTCGTGCATCTGACACGTCGACCGAGCTCGAATTCCAAGACCTTTTGGATTGAACCTCCAACAATGTTGGCGTTTTATTCCACTTTGGATCCACTCGTAACAACTCCCATGATTTTTCAAACTCGAAAACATGTCCAATTTTGACCCGATATTGTTCTTTTGCAGATTTGAACAAATCGAAGTCGTTGGTTTCACTTTGTTATTGCGCCTCAAGTCGGTTGTAAATATCGTTGAATTTGTTGCATCGTTTAGTTATTTGACCCCATTTGCTGCTCAACATGTCATTATTGTGATATGATTTTTTCTTCAAAATAGCATGAAACATGTCGCACACCTCCCCCAATAAGCTCCTTTCTTCATTCCATTTTCGCGGAGTTCGTTTTATGAAGTAGTACACCAAGTCGCCGTTAAAGTATATTCCTCCTCCGGTGTCCACCATTGTGGAACATCTTTATTTTCTGTTTCAATCGCTATCGATTTTCCTTTCCATTTCCCTCTCCTACTACCTCCCGCTTCCACTTCAATCGATGGTTGTGTTGTAAGTAATGGTTGGGTGGTTGTTTGTTGTATCGAAGCAAAAGTAAGGAAAAGATTTTGTTGTTAGTTTTGTTGAAGGTAAGAAAAGTTGGAAAATTGCAGTGATGGTGAAACGAGATTGAAAGCGTCGCCTTGGTATGAGATTTGTGGTGATCACTGAAACGATAAAAGGTTGAAATAATTTTCATAATCTGCAAATCCGAGAGACGAGGTTGTGTTTGGTTCTGATGATGGAAAAGGGGGATGGGGGTGGGGGGTGTGTTGGGTGTCAATCCATTTTTTGATTAAGAAAATGTATAAAATATAGAAAGAATGATAGAAAGAGGTAAAAGTTGAATTAAAATGAGTATATATATAAAGTTAAAAATGATTTTTTTTTTAATTTTGAATATTGATTGTTTGCAACGGTCATTACCCCCAAACGTATATTTTTTTGCCGTTTCAATACGTCGCAACGGCTACGAGAATTGGTTTAATGGGATGCAACGAGTAGAGGGTGGGGGGAGGGGGGTGTTCCCTTGTTACGACGGCGTTAAGACCGTCCACCTCAGCCACAACGAGTTTCAACGAGACCCATACCGCATCGTCTAACGGAGGAACAAATTGTATGACAAAAACTTAATTATTTGTCAACGTTCAAATTGAAAATTTTGGATTTGATTAAAAATAACGATTAAACCATAAAAACTAGAAATGTAATTTTATTTAAATTTAAATAAATCAAACTAGGATAAACTACAAAAATCTTCCATGGGTTCGATCTAATTTTCAGATTTTGTCTTTATTCAAGGTTACACGAAAAATCAAACAACTAAACTTATAGGTACCGTCTAGTGAAAAATATTAAATGTGGATGAACCATGTAGATTAAAACAAATCACAAGGACGATTTTTGAACTTTACCCATTAAACTAATGTGTGATGTCATATAGACGCCATGCGGATATCACCTTATTGACAGGTAAGATTTATGGATGACACACCCTTAAAATTTGATATCAGCATAGGGGTTACGGTCAATATATTCCAAACCATATCATTTTTAATTGATGTTTTTTATTTTTTTAAACGGTAAATTTTATTAAAAAACAAATAAAAAAGGGTAAATGGGACAAAAAATATTTTTTTGACACTGATATTTGATTTTGACATCGTATTTTTTTTGTGTCAATTTTGACACTGTGTTTTTCAATTTGTTATAATTTTAACCACTTGACCGGTTAACCAGGTTACATGCTGACATGATATGATGACGTATCAGTTTTATTGACGTAACATGCTGACATGATATGCTGACGTATCAAAATTGATTTTTTTTTTCACAAAAAACACTATGTTTTCACCTTTTTTTTTTTTTTTGACATTAAGTTTAATTTTTTAGTTTAATTTTGACACTATGTTTTTTTTGTTCCAATCGAACATCATTTATCAAATTTTGTTCAATTTTGTCTATTTTCCGTTTGAAACCGTATAAATATATTTTTTTATTACATTTTAAATCGTATAAACATATTTTCTTCGTTTAAAAACCACACTTTTATTTAAATACAAGGTTTTTTTTTTTTTTTTTTTTTTTTACTTACATTCAAAGCATTAGTTATATCATGAGAATCAAATTAACCATCAACTTCTAATAAAATGTAAAAATTTGATAGGTTGCAAACTTGATATCCGAGTTTTGATCGACTACACGCCTCCAAACACATTTTAAAGTTGCATATTTAATATAAAATATAATTTTTATATAACTAATACATATTTATATATAAAAATATGGTTTAAGTGTAAAAAAAATATGTATTTATACAAAACTATGGTTTTTAAATTAAAAAAAAAAAAACATATTTATACGGTTTAAATGTATTAAAAAAATATTTATACAATTTCAAATAGAAAATTGTCAACATTGAACAAAAATGGAAAAAATGATGTTTTATTTGGAACAAAAAAACATAGTGTGAAAGTTGAAAGAACAAAATTAAACTTAGTGTCAAAATCGAAAAAAAAATGAAAACTTAGTGTTTTTTGTGAGAAAAAAAATTCAATTTTGACACGTCAGCATGTAACCTGGTTAACCGGTCAAGTGGTCAAAATTGTAACAAATTGGAAAACACAGTGTCAAAATTGACACAAAAAAAAAACACGGTATCAAAATCGAATTTCTGTGTAAAAAGAATGTTTTTTATGCCATTTACCTAATAAAAAAGCACCCATGACTAGCAAGTAACTATCGAGGGGACAAGATAAACGACAAAGAAAAAGGTTACATAATTATCAAATACAAAAAGGAGAAGATGACCACTCTTCCCATGAACAAGTATCACCTTTACACCTACATTTAACTAACAAATACAAAACTGATTTGATTTGCTCTACATCATATAAGGGAGTGATGAACACCTGTATGAATAACCAATCATTACGATATTTCCATAAGTTCCAAAAGAGACCGACAAACCGTAACGGATGGTATGGAGCCGGTCTTTCATTTTAGAATTTCTCCCCCAATTTGCAGCAAATCAAAGCAAGATACTAATGCTATTGAACGAATAATTTTGTAAGTCATATCAATTGAAGATTTTATCCCTTATTGCTTTAGCAAATGGACACTTTACCAAAATGTGATCTGCATCTTCTTCCTCGTTGATGCAAGCACCATAAATAGTAGTTTGGGTGTTAATTCCTTTTATTTTAAGACCCATGTGACATCTTCGTTTTCACGACCAGAAAATATCAGTTTACGTTTCTTTTAAAATCAGAGTTTTAATTTACAAATGTGGAATTTGTCCCATAAAATATTCTAGAATGAATGTTTTTCATTGATTTATTAAAAACCTAAGATGTCATCGTCGATACAATAATCATAAGCATAAACATACCTTACATTAATTTACATTAATGATCTACATCTCCTTTAATCTATTAGTGTAATGTATCTTCGCATTGATACCTGTGATACAAATTAACTGAATGAGTTAGGTTGGGAAACCTGGTTGATATATATGGTTTTCAGTCCGAAATAATATAATTTATAATGATATAACCATCAATTTTCAAATAACTCAATTACCCCATTTCCCATCATTCTCACTTATTAATCCTATTACGATGATCTTGAGGGATCTTTCCTAAATGATCTTTATCAACGGACAACTATAAATCCTAGAAGATTAGACACGACGGTATGATAATACTCGCGAAAACACAACAATACATTGGTACTTTTTGTATAAACACGGCAGACACGACAATACAAAGTACGTGGGTTTAGCACGACTACTTGAGTTTAGCACGACAGTACAAAAGTGCTTGGGGGTAGACACGGTAGACGGTAGTACAAAAGTACACGGGTTAGCACGGCAATAAAAAAGTACTTGGGTTTAGCATAACAGTATAAAAGTACTTGGGTTTAGCACGATAGTAAAAAAGTATTTGGGTTTAGCATGACAATACAAAAGTAGTCGGGATAGACACGACAATACAAAGTAACTGAGATAAACACGACAGACATGACTTATTATCTCGCACGACTCTCTCTCTCTCTCTCTCTAACCTATCACAACCACTGTTTCACACAACCCTATCACTGTTGGGGTATGAAGTCTTGTCCAACATGGAACACTTAGATCACAATGGAGCGCTTGGTGTTCATGGAGCATGTGACAAAGGAACAAATAATCTAAGAAAGGAATGGATCGTCTGACAAAGGAACAGATCAAGTGCCAAAGGAACGGATCATACAGAAGGAGGCTTGGAGTAGCTGGAAGAGTTTTGTAGCACTTGGGAGTGATATGGAGCAACAAGGGAACCTTGTTGCACCATATGTTGAAGAGATGGGCCAAGAAGGATGTTGTTTCGCCAAGAGCATTCCTTCTTGCGCCATTATGCTCCCTCTTGCTCCATGGGATACTCCTATTGAGCCATAGAGTATGATATTGCGCCATGTATGACCTTCTTGTGCCATTTACGTTCTTACTGCACCAAGGTGGTGGTGTTGCTCCAATCTTGATGTTCTTGTGCCACACTTGAAGCATGTTGTGCCATCATGGTGCAAGATGGACCATCTTGGTCCTTGATGAGCCAAATATGCTATGATGTCCTCTATGATGCTCAAGATGGAAGAATGTTCCAAAAGATCCTGCATGGTGGATGTCACACCCCGAAACCAGAACGATGGAAACGTTCGGGGGTGGAGGACTTCATGTACAACATCACAACAAATTGAATATTAGTAATCAAAATAACAACAACCATTGCATTGATAATATAGTGTTTACATTGTGTTTGCAACATTGTTTGTATAACATCTAAATGTGTAGCAAAAACTATAGACGTGACACCATGAATGCTCCGTCCTCTCAAAAACCTGTAGTGTGCCTGTCTACCGGTTCCCTGAGAATACAAGTGATTTTGAAAGTATATCAACATTTAAGTTGGTGAGTTCATAAGTATGTTTTTGTGATGGAAAGCTTGTCATTGTTCTTTGAAAATGTTAGTATGTTCCTCTAGAAAATCCAATATTTTCTTTTGTAAATGAATTGTAGTCTTAGGCCTTAAGACCAAAATGTATGTTTGTTACTGTACTCTGAGATAGTATATTGTATTAGGAATATAGTGTAATGTAGTGTATTCATATGAAAACCCTTTTGTATGTACAAGCCTGGAATCCACCGGCTGTACTCTAAAGTAATGTATTGTAATGTAGTTCTATTATAAAAATTAAACCTTTGAAGATGTGTCTGTCCCGTAAACAAAATGTTTAGTTAATACTTATTGTGAGTGAGGTTATAACCATGCTAAAGTGACTAGTGGCCTGCTTGACGTTCTTCAGGCGTCGGAATGTTATTACATTTGTCACCCCGAGTGTGTCGGTCTAACTGTAGGTAATAGTTTAGGTGCGGGATTGTCAGTCCCGTATAGATCTATACACAAATTCATGCTCTCCTCCAGGAAACTCTGGTTATAATCAGGACTTTAACGCATACCCTAATAGGTAAAAATGAAGTAATGGCTGTATTAACTTGTTTACATACATTGTGTAAATGTTCTCTTATTCTTGTAATTATACGTGTTCGCTTCTTGTAGTGTACTCATAGTGTAAAATAATTATTTATGTATTGTACTCTTGAAAAATAGTAAAATAGTGTATCTGTTCCATAAATTATACCTATTATAATTTATCTTGTATAGTTCCTTGAACTAGTAGAGTAGTATATATGGTTCATAAACTATACATATTACAGTTTATATGTACGTTCTGCGTGTACTAGAAAATATGTGAAGAGTAACTCTTTGCTCGGCATGTTACAAAGAGGTTAAAGCTAAGTTTTATACTCATATAAAAATCAAGCCAAATTTAAACTTTTCAAAACATTTCAAAACCATTAATTATTACAAAAATTGTTTTCAAAATAGTATTTTATCAGAGTATCCCAAACACAAATCATAAACAAGAGGAGCCGTACGATCACGCCTTCGCCTTTCCGCGGTCATCTGATGTACCTGAAACAAAACTGAAACTGTAAGCCCAAAGATTAGTGAGTTCCCCCAAAACAATGATACATAACAACAATACACATAATAACAACATGTAATGGGTCCACATCTCTACAGACTGGATTACCCCCTTGGGCCCACAGTGTAAATCTAGCTTACCCCCTTGGGCCCATAGTGTAAATCTAGCTTACCCTTTGGGCCCACAAATCACATATGGCCTGCCTCCGAGCCCACAACATAAGTATGGTTTGCTTCCGAGCCCATAACTTATGACTGGCTTGCCCCATGCAGTCCTAAGATTGAAACATAACTGATCTACCCTCAGGACAAATCTGGCATACCACTTGGTCCTTAGCTCGTATCTAGCATGCTAATGAGTCCTCAATATGAGTCTGGTATGCCTTCCCGGCCCTCAGCTCATATCTGGCATACTCCACGGTTTGTTGGTCAGTGCACGAGGCAGTGCAACCTCAACCCTACCCACAAAAACATGTCTATATATACAACTAATTGTGCATACAAAAAATCAAACGGTAACACAGGTAGTCCTACAAATCTACCTAACTAGCATGGCAAACTAGCATGGATAACTATCTCATACTCAACACATCATCAAACAACTGGGATATCAAACCCAATGGGTCGGCCTTGGTGCCTTAGACCCCTTAGTGTAGCTAAGATAAATCACCTCTCAACTGTCGAATCGAAGTGATAAATCAAAATCTCGAACCATGACCACGAACTCCAACACCTTTAAATGATGCTAAACTAGGGTAGAATTTAGATCCACACACGTTCCTTGCCTCAAACTACTTGATATTCAAGCTCATCTCACCAAGATCCATCTTCCAAGCTGAGATTCGGGGCATTACAATTCTCCCCCACTTGAACTAGACTCCGTCCTCCAAAGTCCACTGCGGTGAACATCTCCGGGTAGTGCTCCCGCATCTCAGCCTTTGGCTCCCATGTCCATTGGACCCTCTTCGGTGTTCCCACTGTACCATTACCAAAGGTATCTCCATGTTCCGCAGAACCTTCACCTTCCTTTCCAGAATGGGCACGGGTCTCTCCACATAATTTAGGCGCTCGTTGACTTGAATGTCCTCCAATGATCCTACGACCTCCTCATCCAATATGCACTTTCACAATTATGAAACATGAAAAGTGTTGTAGATCCTCAGGAAGATCTAATATGTAAGCTACCTTGCCAACCCTAACAATAACCCTGAACGGCCCGATATATCGGGGATCCAATTTCCCCCACTTCCTGAAGCAGGTCACACCCTTCCAGGGCGAGACCTTCAGTAGTACCATGTCACCAACTTGGAACTCTAACTCTGATCGGCGTCGATCGGTGTAGCTCTTCTGTCTACTCTATGCAGTTTGCAATCGTTGTCGAATCTGCTGAATCTTCTCAGTAGTTTGTAAAACTACCTCTGTCCGTCCTATCACTCAGTGACCAACCTCACCCCAACAGATCGGGGTGCAACATCTCTAACCGTACAACAACTCAAAAGGTGGGGCACCAATACTGGAATGATAGTTATTGTTGTAGGCGAACTCTGCAAATGGTAGGTGGGAATCCTAGCTCCCTCCGAAATCGATGACACAAGCCCTCAACATGTCCTCGAGGGTGTGTATAGTCTGCTTGCTCTGGTCGTCGGTCTGTGGATGATATGTTGTGCTAAAATGCAGTCGTGTGTCCAGCTCCTCGTGGAACTTCTGCCAGAAGTGGGAGGTGAATCTAACATCTCCGTTGGAAACAATAGAGACCGGAACTCCATGGCGAGCAACGATCTTGCAGACATACACATGGCCAGCTTCTCGGCCAACAAATTCTCCTGTATGGCCAAGAAATAGGCATTCTAGGTCAATCGATCCACGGTTACCCATATAGCATCATATCCCTTCACCATCCTCGACAACTTGGTTATGAAGTCCATGCGGCCTCTGATGTTGCACCTTGCCATGCGAATCTCTAGATGCTGTAGCTTGCCATGCGGCCTCTGATGCTCAGCCTTGACCATCCTACAGCTCAAGCACCTCTTGACGTACCAATCGATTTCTTTTTGCATGCACGGCCACCAGTAGCTCAAACTCAAATCTCGGTACATCTTGGTGGCTTCCACGTGAATAGAGAAGTGAGACTTATGAGCCTCCTCCATAACCGTCTGCCTGACTCAAAAAAACGAGTTCGACATGTTTTTGAGGGTAGAGCAGAAATTATGAAAAAAATATATATTATAATTAGTCTTATTTTGTAGGATTTTAATTTAATTATAGTTTTTAGCGATGTAATGGTTTTTAATTAAACCAATGAAGTACTCTCATTTTATTAAATTTATATAATTACATTTTATTAAAGTATATTTTGTTTAAGTAAAAAATATAAAACAAAAAAGTGTGGTAATATATGTTGACAAGAAAATGATATGATGCTGACATGACATATTAAAAATGTGGTTATATGTGTTATAATACCCACTAGTCTTAGTGTTTTGACCTCACATATCAAGATACATTTCAAGGCCTAACCATGATCCAAAATCTGACACGAAAATAAACGGATTTTAACATAACTCGACACGAATATACACAGGTAAGGTTAGAGTCAAACTTTTTCAACTTGTTTACTGTTTCGACACGATAAGACACGTTTGTCAAGTCTAAGATAACTAGTTGTCGGTTTCTAAATTATAAAATTTATATACAGATTAATTTTTTGTTCCCATATGTACAGTAAATTAATCTTATTGGACCACCATGATCTAAAACCCGACACAAAAATAAACGGATTTTGACATAACTCGACACGAATATACACGGGTAAGGTTAGAGTCAAACCTTTTCAACTCGTTTACTGTTTCGACACGACAAGACACGTTTGTTAGGTCTAAGATAACTAGTTGTTGGTTTCTGAATTATAAAATTTATATATAGATTAATTTTTTGTTCCCTTATGTACAGTAAATTAATCTTATTGGACCACCATCAATTTTTTTTTTCTTTTTTGATATGGTCTGTTGGGAAGGTATCTTCCACCACCTTTGTCCGTGTTTTAGAAGCCAATAGAAATCAGATTAGTGCCCACCGCCACATCTTTCCATGGGTACTGTTCATATATCCCACCGCTCCTCTCACCGACGCTGATTTCGTTCCTTTCCCTTCTAATCGTATCGACTCATTTTTTCCTTCATCCACCGCCATTGACTCTTCCTCTATTAATTCCTTTTCTCAATCCTTCTCTCTACATGGAGATTCCATGTTTTTTCCACCGATCGAGACACAGAGGACATAAATCGAACCGTATGATTCCCGATTTCTCTATCTTGCTGTGTGGAAACAGAAACAAAAGAGAGGAGGCCGAAGATACAACCGCAGAAGATACAAAGCGTGATTTGTCATGATGACACTACGCCAACGGTAAAGGCACATACCATCAATGCGTTGCAATCTCTTTAGCGGAAGAAGCGACACTAACAACACCGGTCGATTCTAGATTATATCCTCCGATTACTGTGTGAACAAGAAAAGGGATGACCACCAAACTCTGACTTAGACTTTGACGCCTTCTGGTGCGATGGAAACCAAGCAGGCGGACATCCCAAACCTAAAATCCCGATGATCTGAATCTCCCTCGCACTGTATGCTGATATGAAACTATGTGGTTCTTCAGGTAAGAAATTTTAAATTCAGTTTTAACAATGAGGTTTATGATCCACTCAATCTCATTACGCTCTTGATCTCAGGTATTTTGTTCAATATTTTTCAATACTATGGGGAAAAAAGCTTAAAATGTAAATGGAGTCTTTGGAATTGGAAAACAAAGTTTCAAGTACGATTGTGCTCCAAATGATTGATATTTAGGTTCCAAGACACAAGAATAAAACCCCAAGTTCATATACAAACACAAATCAAATCAATTTTTGTTGAGAAATTTTCACACAGAGTTCAAGAAATTCTCGGGTTTCGATGATTGTGAGGTACATAGAGGTGAAATCGTTTTGGAATCCTAATTGATGAGCCCTAATTTCACCTTTATTAAAGGTAATAGATATTGAATATTTTACTTAATCTCTACCATGCTATTCTGATTCCTCCTTTCTCGGTGTTGGATTGTGAACCACATCTAAACCCAATTTCATACACTTTGGATGAGCTGGACGTTACTGTTTGGATTTGAAGCTCAAGAGTTCCTTAGATGGAATTCTAATTTAGTTGACCCAATCTCAAAAGTGAAAGAAGGTGTTATTTAACATTCCACAATTAACAATCTTGATCTTTATACATTTCAATTCTTGATCTTTATACATTTCAGGGAATCGCATTGAGAGGGCTTTTCATAATTGATAAAGAAGGTGTTATTTAACATTCCACAATTAACAATCTTTGTAACGACCCAAAAATCAAGGATATAAATTTCATTTTTAATATAGATAAAACATTAATATTGTTTATTTCTAACATTTCAAATTATTGTTAAGTAAAACATTTATCAGAGTTCATCCCCATAATCATTCATTATGGAAATCATAGGTGTGTGCACTGCGATCAACCCGAGCTCTTCTTTTCCAAAACATTGATACCTGAAACCAAAACTGGAAACTATAAGCATAAAGCTTAGTGAGTCCCCCAGAGCATACTCCACACACAACCCACACAACACATATCATATTAGCTATAAAAGTCATCTCTACCGTATACCACACACCAATTAGCTATAAAAACTACCTCTACCACATAATACAAAACAATTAGCTACAAAGGCTACCTCTACCACATATCACATATCTATTAGCTATAAAAGCTACCTCTACCACATATCACATATCAATTAGCTATCAAGCTATCTTTACCATTAGCCACAAAGGCTACCTCTACCCTTAGCCCCAAAGGCTATCTCTACCATTAGCCACAAAGGATATCTCTATCATTAGCCCTAAAGGCTATCTCTACCGTTAGCCACAAAGGCTATCTCTACCATTAGCTGTAAAGATATCTTTACCACATATCAATGCATAACAATGCCACACACCTCTACACAATAAGTATACCAACTATCACAAAATGGGTCAGCTTTGGTGGCTTAGACCCATTGGTATGGTGAGGAAACTCACCTCGCATTGCAGAGCTTCCCACATGAATTCCCTAGTTGCTGCCTTGCCAACTTCCCGTGTTGTCACTACCAAACAATATACCTAATTAGCAATTAGGTCCCATACCATAATCCTTAATCCATGCATAGGGTAAAATGACCATTCTACCCCTGGCCCAGTACGATCCAAACTTAGGCCCAATTCCAAAACAAACGCCCAACACTAGGTAGGCTTTCCAAGCCCAATAGTGGCCCAATTTTCCAAATTAGGCCCAAATCCTCTAATGGGCCTTACCTTAAGCCCAAACATATTCCTGGCCCAAAACACCTGACTTCTGATGGTCCACTAAGGCCCAAAGTCCCAAATTCCACTACCTGGCCCAACCAGAGGCCCAAAACACTCCAAGCCCATAACTGATGAGTACGCGGGGAGTACTCCCTTGTACGCTAATCGTATTGGCTGAAGGTGGTGTACGCTGCGCATACCTGCATGTACGCCCAACATACTCCTCTGTTAATCCACTTTTCCATTAAGTGCTTAATACTCTACTCCAGAAGCTACAATTACAGATCGAAGTCCTCTTCAATGTCTTAAACCATAAAGTTGCTTACTTGATGGCTTTGCATGACCCGCGTAAGCTCAAACTCCAAAAATGATAAACTACTTCCATGGAAATGGTCTTAACTCATGCATGAACCCATTAAGACCTCCAAGATGGCAACTTTTTGCCTTAGGGACTCATTTAACACTGAGAGTAGCAACTCTAAGCCTGAGAATCGGATTTCAACCATAAAGCTCCATCCTTGGGACCAAAAGGTCCAAAAACCCATCATAATAGATCTAAGCATTTAAGAGGCAAATTTAAGACTTTATACCTCAAGATGATCTGAAATGAAGCAACAATCTCGAATCTACAACTTCTCCTTTGAACCACCACCTTGCTTTGCTCTTTACTTGCTTGGAAAATGGATTCACAACACCATAATGCTCTCTAATGGCCTCCAAAGCTCCAATAACACTCATAGGAGGATTAGGTTTTCGTGGTGGTTGTCTAAAGATGAAATGGAGGTTGACCAATGATGCATATTATTCCTTTTATAGTAGCATAGCCCTAAAATTAGGGTTTAGAAACTTTGAGCGTACGCTTGGAGTACTTCTCGTACGCTGGGCGTACGTCTCCAACACCCACGTCCACTTTACACCCCTACGCTGGGCATACCCCAGCTTACGCTGGGCGTACCCACCTGGCTGCCACCATGCATGCATAGGCTGAAATGCAAACTTTTCCATTCAGGGACCAATTCTGCCACCAACTTCGAAGTACTATAACGTCTTCGTTCTAAGTTCGTTTCCGACGTACTTTATATCCACGAAAAGGTGGCATGAGGCCCTACGCTCCTAGCTACACCCCAAGCCTTAAAAACCTTCTGAATAAGAACCAAGACCCATAAAAGACCGAATTGCCAGATTACGCTTATACCCTTGGCCTCCGAAGACCTAATCGAACACTTTCAAAATCGGGTGTTACAATCTTGCTATTGACAGAAGTGTAGATTAAACATTGAGAACACTTCAGGTACAATTTGGGTTTTCAAGATTCTTCTCTTTAGTCTTTATAGACATTTTCTTTAGATGTTCATGGTGTTTGAGAATTGAGATGCATGGCTGTTTGTACTATAGGCATTGCAATTTGTACAAGAGAACCTAAATGAAGTATCACCCAGATCGTAGCCAGGGGAGAAGTCAATGAAGCTAGATCCTAAACTCAGCAAGAACGTTCCTTAGATGGAATTCTAATTCTGTTGACCCAATCTCAGAAGTCAAAGAAAGGACTTGAAAACAAGAACCAAAGTACATTTCTTTTTTTTTTTAATCTTTTGTAACCATTTTTTATGGATGAATATGTGTAATTTGGTAAAATATCTTTTTCTGATAATGGTGAAAGCAGAGATATGACTTCAAGTAAAGGTATTGTATTTTTATTTATTCAGAATGAAAATTACATGTGCCTTGAAGCTCGGTTGAGAACAGAAGATATTCTCAGTAATGATAATGATCTTACATCTAATAAAATACAATTATCAAGCCTTTTGAAGGGTGTTAATCTTGAAGATAGCGTGCCACAAAAATAGGTTTCTATTTTTATTTATTTTCATTTAGCTTATTTTATTTTATTTATATAATTCTATTCTGAAAATGAACATGTTGATGATAAATGATAGCATATGTTTCATCTATGGCACCTGATGATCGAAAAATGTAATTAACTCTTACTATTAACTAAAACAATAATAATATGTTATTGGTGTACTTTACCAGTAAATTGAAGGTGTTTTTCTTGAAAGTGGATCTCTGGAGGTATATTTTTTTTTTCTTCAAATAAGGGTGAAGTATATAAAAAAAGCACAACATACTTTCGTAACTTTATTGATTTATCACTGAAATATTTTTTATATGATCGTTATTGTAGAAGTTTCAACTGCTTCTTAAACTTCCAACGGGTCAACCATTTATTCATAAAGTCAAACTTCATAGTGTAGCTTCTGTTAATGAATCCCTTTATGTAATTATACATTTTAGTTTATATATCATCACCAAACTCAGAAGTGTTAATACAAAAATAGCAATGTATTTTATGTTCTCTGTCAATCATAATATCTCACTTTTAACTTACCTTCCAACCCCTGCAACGCAGAGAGAGTCTTTTCTAGTTTATAATAATTACCTAGCCATTCATAGTGTAACTTCTGTTAACGAATCCCTTTATGTAATTATGCATTTTAATTTATATATCATCACCAAACTCAGAAGTGTTAATACAAAAATAGCAATGTATTTTTTGTTATCTGTTAATTGTAATATTTCACTTTTAACTTACCTTCCAACCCCTGCAACGCAGGAGAATCTTTTCTAGTTTATAATAATTACCTAGCCATTCACAGTGTAACTTCTGTTAACGAATCCCTTTATGTAATTATGCATTTTAGTTTATATATCATCACCAAACTCAGAAGTGTTAATACAAAAATAGCAATGTATTTTCTGTTCTCTGTTAATCATAATATCTCACTTTTAACTTACCTTCCAACCCCTGCAACGCAGGGAGAATCTTTTCTAGTTTATAATAATTACCTAGCCATTCATAGTGTAACTTCTGTTAACGAATCCCTTTATGTAATTATGCATTTTAGTTTATATATCATTGCAAAACTCAGAAGTGTTAATACAAAAATAGCAATGTATTTTCTGTTATCTGTTAATCGTAATATTTCACTTTTAACTTATCTTCCAACCCCTGCAACGCAGGAGAATCTTTTCTAGTTTATAATAATTACCTAACCATTAACAAAGTTAAACTAAAACAAAACAAAAAAAAGAAAAAATCCAACAAACTACGTTATACATTTGGAGTTTACTCTTGTAAACAACTCAAACTCATCCATCGATACATCATGGGGGCAAAACTGTCATAAACCATAAAGTTCAATTCAGATTTCAGCATTTAGTAATTTTGAATCTAAAAGACAAAATTGCAAGAATGGTCCCTGTGGTATGTCCAAAAATGTTACTTTTGGCCAAACAGGTTTGGACTAGCACCAATAGTCAAAAAGTTATCATTTTGTTGCGGTTTTGGTCCAAAACAGTTTAAAAAATCTAAAAATGACGGATTTGCCCTTTTCCATTTGTTTTTTGTTTTTCTCTTTGTTATTTAATTATTTTATAAGTAAAAAAATATAAAAAAAATAAAAGAAAATATTTCTCTCTCTCTCTCTCTCTCTCTCTCTTTCTCTCTCTCTCTCTCTCTCTCTCTCAAGATAACAGCCAACATACCCTCTCTTCCATCATCTTCCTCAACGAGCTCTCCATCAAAAACACATCAGAGTCTCTGCTATTTTTCCTCCAAATTAAAACCTACTTCCATCTTCATCCCTTTCCCCTAAGAACAAGAACAAAATAACTCAAAGTCAGAAACCCTACAAGTTGAAGCAGAAAAAGATGAATCAATCACCGACCCAAATCATCAATTCTTCAAATTACAAACATATTCTCAAAACCCAGACCCTTACCTAGAAGGAAAATTCACTCTCCAGAAAAATCGTCGGTCTTCCTAGCACCTTTCGTCCTTTCCCCTACCATCACTAACACTGAACCCGAACAACCTGAATCTGAAATAGAACAACACAAAACCCTAATTATCAATATTGCAGAATTCGAAACCGAATATAAAGGATATGAAGAATATGAAGAAAGATCTGGCGGCTTCTGCTGATTCGTTCCACAACAACAATCCACAACAATAGATCCATAATAGCAGCGTCGGTGGTGGCAGGGGTTGCTCCATCAGCTTCTGCTGCTTCATTTCTTGCTGTTCCAACGAACTCAACGAGAGGGAGAGCAGGGAGGTAAGAGCTTTCAAAATAGAAATTTGGGTTTGATTTTATAGATGAAGGTGAAGAAATCTAGGTCAAAATCGAAATTTAGGTTTGATTAGGGAAGAGAGTAGGCATGAAGGAAAAAGATGGGGAGATGGCGAGAGGGTGATTTATAGTGACGTGAAAGAGGGTGATCAACAA
The DNA here is from genome assembly GCF_052625555.1 of Lactuca saligna. NCBI lineage: Eukaryota > Viridiplantae > Streptophyta > Magnoliopsida > Asterales > Asteraceae > Lactuca > Lactuca saligna. The sequence continues at coordinate 6,081,589 of NC_136424.1, forward strand.
GAAATCAAGAACATAAGGGAGGCGTTGTGAGCGGTTTCCAGTAACGCTACCTTACTGGTGGTTGTGGGTGGCAATTTGGTGGCTGTGGGCGGCGATTGGTAACGATGAACTTATCTTCTTTGGTAATAACCTGTGCTTCATCAAGATGGTTGATGGAGTAATGGAGTTCCATTAGTGTGTGTATGTGTGTATTTTGGGTAAGAACATAATCGCGTAAGAGAGAGAGAGAGAGAGAGAGAGAGAGAGAGAGAGAGTGAGAGAGAGAGAGAGAAAGAGAGAAAGAGTGTGTGTGAGTGAGTGAGTGAGAGAGAGAAAAAAAAAGAAAGAAAGATATATGTATTTTCTTTTTTTATTTCTCTTAAATTATAAAAGTATTTATATAAATAAATAAACTGAACAAACAAAATCCAAGGGCAAAATTGTTATTACAAAATAGTTTAAAGTAAATTGGACTAAAGTGGCAAGAAAATGAAAACCTTTGGACCATAAATGCTAGTCGAAATCTGTTTGGCCAAAGTGGTAATTTCGACCATTCTTGCAATTTTGTCAATCTAAAATAATAAAATCTAATCACCTGATCCAGTGCCCGTATAGCAAGCCGCCGATTCACCGCCGGCGGAGACACCGTCTCTTCTTTTACTAGTTGTCAGGCAGCGTACTCGCATCCACCACCATGTCTGCTTCGATAAGGCGCAGAATCCAAATCGAGGTTAACTCCTCCGATACTGGAGACGATGATAAGGAGAAAACAGATCTCGGCAGCGATGAGCCCACACCGTCTGACGGAAACATCACAGAAGATCACGATCCTTTCTCCGGAGGTAAAGTCCGTAGGAAAGCATCTATTGCCAGAAGTTTCAGAGGTGATTATGTTGATGTTCGCTCCAAGCCCTATCTCATGAAAATTCTCGAAAAACAAGGCAAGTGAATTGAGTCACTTCCAAATATAAAAGTCAAATTGTAGATGTACTAGCTTATCTTTCAATTATGATATTTTGGAATTTAGTTCATCAACTGGTTGATGATGAAGTAGCTCGACTGAATCAGTTGAATACAACAAGATGCAATATGTTCAACTCTACCCGTGGTAGACATTTGGTGTGAGCATTCAGATGTCTGTTATTTTGGATAGTAAAGAGCTTGAGGCAGCTAGCAGGATTAGCAATATGCCGATTAGATATATATGTTTTTTTTTTTTTTTTTTTTTTTCATGGAGTGATAGTTGAACATATGCAGGTGACAGGGGAGTCATCTTTGCTGATGAAGTTCTCAAGTTTACAGGTTCAGGAAAGATGAAACGCAGAATTCTTGTAATTACCAATTTTGCCATCTATGTTGTTGATCAAGAGACATATACACTTAAAAGACGGATTGCCCTTGCTGCAGTCGAGAAGCTTTGTTTGAGTGAATTAAGTGATAATTTTTTTTCCATTATCGTCCCTACTGAGTATGATCTTCTCTTGGCTAGTACTCGCAAGACTGAGATTGTAAGCCTGTTGGTGGAATCTATGAAGAACACATCAAATTACGAATTGGAAGTTCACCTATCTAACAGGTAATCTTAAATTTGTAATGTGCATTCATTTTGATGTTTTTGTCATTTCATCATCCATCGTGTATTTGAAGAAATAGCAACTTACTTTCATTTATTTATGTCATTTCTTTCTAATACAAAATACTTTTAATTTAGAATGTAACTAGATTTTTGGTCTTCTTGTATAGCTGATTTTTGCAAATTTGGAATTTATTTGAGCTCTTTGCATTCCAAGAAAATGATTATACATTTGGGACCAAAATTACAAAAATCAGCTACATTCAGGGACCAAAAATAGTCATTTTACTTAGAACAGGAACCAAAAATGTTACAAGAACCTCGAATGAGGACCAAAATTGCAAGAGAAATTTTTTTGGACCAAAATTGCAAGAGATATTTTTTTGGACCAAAATTGAAAAACTTAGCTATACTTTAATTTATTTCTTAGAGCATCTCAGACACATAACACCATTCTTAGTATTCATTTCCTAACTAATTAGCTTTATTTTTTACATCAAAAAGTATATGTTTAGACATTTAGTATAATCCTTTTTTGCAAGAGAAAACTTTTTGAAACTTATGATAATGATGTAGAATGTTATAATAAAGAAATTAATAAAAGTGCATTGCTAATTCTTGCATTGAATCCTTTTGTGTTTTGCTTATTTAGTTCTTGTGTCTGTCGTCATGCTTTTGCAGTTTTGAGTACCATGCTACTTCTGAGATAGTTAAAGAAATTCAGTTTGAGGAGGTTGAAGGTGAACCTATTTCTTTTAAAATATATTCATCAACTTAAAAATTTATATTTTCTTCAACTACAACTTATATTTATTAATTTACTTACATTTCAGGTGGTATCCGAACAAGAATTGTGAAAAAATAAAGAGCTGTTTATGTTTGTAGTTATTCTTGTTTTGTAATTCTTTTATTTTTGTGTGTAATATGATTTTTTTTTTCTTTCCGACTTTTACAATTTAACCCCAATTGAACATGATTTCGAGTTTTCTCAGTTTTGTATTATATTTTAGCACTTGTGCAAACAACGTTTCACTTTATTCCAAGTTTATGCAACAAAGTTGTTTGTTTTTTATACAAAATATGCAATGATGTTTATTATATGATAGAAACGTAAAATTAGTTCTTTTTGTTTCAATGTTGCATATTTCTGTCCGGCAAAAATTTCGTTTAAAACACAACTTTGTTGCATAAAGTAGGATGCCCTAAAAGTAACACATTTTTACATAAATAAGCATTCTACCTATAACCTATTTCAGTATGGGAGGAGACTATGATTGAAATACATTTGATATTACATGGTTTGTTTTTTTCCATCAAGCCTTATATGTTCATTTACCTTTACATTTCAAAAAACAAATTTCACTGTTATCATGGAAAAAGCTGGGAGGGAAAAAAAGAAAAAAAGGGAAAATAGATAAAAGGTTAGTGTACCATGTTATTTTGCTTAACCCATTAAGTCATTATGTCCAGATTAAGTCAAAAAAGAGCAATCGTGTATAATTGTTTAGATTGAATGCTCAACCAAACATGTAACATATTATGATTCCTATAACATATTACATTCCACATATAAAAACAAAACGCCTCGTAACATGTTATGCACCAAATTTCTTATTGATATAAATTTCGATTGTGAACTGTTGTTATATTATGCTAGATGCACCAGTGATTCGAATGTTCTCCACCAATTTCACGACCTCCGCCATTTTCGGCCTCTGCTCCGGCGACTTCCCAACACATTGCATGGCTATCTGCAACATCTCAACCATCTCCTCTTCTATATTGGGGTACTTCAAAAGCTCCACATCAAAAACCTCAGCTGTCCATTCCTCCTGAACCACTGAGTGCACCCATCTCACCAAGTGCACCACCTCATTCCCACACGTTGCATTAGCCGGTGACTTTCCGGTGAGAAGCTCAAGTAGTAAAACCCCAAAAGAGTAGACGTCTGATGCTTGGTAGATTTTCTTGGCGGCCATTGTTTCCGGTGCTTGGTAGCCACCGCCCCTCACCGCCGCCGGAGTCGTCACTCCCGCCAGGCCCATTTCAGAGATACAACCGTGGCGGTGGCGGTTGAGGAAGGTGTTGGAGGATTTTATGTTTCCATGAACAAGCTTTCCTCCGGATTGTGTGTGGATGTGAGTTATTCCTTTTGCTACTCCCGCTGCTATTTTTAATCGGCTTTCCCAATCTAAAGGATTCCTATTATTTCCTATTTTTGCTGCAAAATCAGACATTCAGAGCATCAACAACAAAATAAATAAGTTTGCAAAATGTTCCACCAAGTTTACAAATTACCATGTAACATCGAGGAAACGCTCCCTTCATTGAAGTAGTCATACACCATTAACTTTTCATCTTTGGAGTAGTAATAAGCTCTTAAAGGAACCACATTCTCATGTCGTATGCTTCCAACAACCTCCATTTGTTGCTCAAATTCCCGTTTTGTTACATACACGTCTTTTAATCTCTTCACCACAACTGCATTTGAATCCTCCAATGCTGCTTTATAAGTTGTACCGAAAGTACCCTTCCCCAGAACCTCTGCAGAAGCCCTAAAAAGATCCTCCAAGTTGAACGCCAGGTTACTTCCCTCAAAGAAAACCAGGTTCCCGTTTCCGTTTCCATTTCCAAGGCTTCTCGATCGCAAATTCTCCATGCCCTTTTGATTCTTATCTCTTCTCTGCAAATCCTGATTTTTAGCTTCTGTCTTCAAATGCCAAACCACCAATAGCAAAGCAAGTAATCCCAGCACTAACACGGAACACCCAATTACGATCCCAAGGATTGCAGATTCACTCAGTTTTGAGGGTTTCTTTTGAGGAGAAAGAGCAGGAAGCGATAAGGAACCAGAGTTTGGTGCCAGGTTGTTTCCGAGAAAAGCCGACCTAGGAAATCTTCCGAGAGATCGAGGCACGGTTCCAGTGAAAAAATTGTTGGACAAATCTATAATTTGTAAACTCGAGATACAGAAATCGGGGATTTCACCGGAAAGTGAGTTGTTAGCGAGACTCAAAACTGTGAGGTGAGTCAGACTTGAAATGGAAGGAGAAATGCTTCCAGTAAAACCATTGTGGGAGAGATTAAGAACAGAGAGATTGTTCCAGACGGATAAATTCGAAGGCAATGGACCAGATAAGTTATTGCATTGAAGATGTAGAGATGTTAAGTTTTTCAGATTGGAGAAATCAGATGGAAAAGGACCTGATAATCCATTGGATCTTAAGCTCAAGATCTGAAGATTTGATAGTCGGCTGAGAGTGTTCGGAGGTATAGAGCCATGAAAACTAAGCGCAGGCAAACGAAGAGCTATTATCGATGAACGTTGATGATCGCATGTCACCCCAGTCCAGTTACTACAAGCCAAAGAATTCATTCGCCAGTTAATCGCAGAAGAATGCGGAATTTTTTGGATGAAATCGAGTAAGATCTTCTTATCTTCTGTAGGTTCAGTTGTAACTAGAGAGAAAATAGCCCCAAACAAGAATACTGCAATGAAACTGAACTTGTTCATCGTCTCCGTTTTCTCTCAAGTCTCAAAACCTACAAAACCTTCCACATCTGCATGAAATCTAACAAAAGGAACGAGTAAATACACAGAACTTTAACAGAATCAGTGTAGGATAGAATCATATAACGATTATCTTCATTCTGTTGAACATACACCGAATTAAACTGAAAAAAAAAAAAAAAAAAAAAAAAAACGTAAATATATGAATGTACGTCTTCCTGTGTTTCGGAATGCAATTGAAGGTCGGCACATTCAGAAAACGCCTTCGTGATTTCGTATACAGCACACATATTCATGATTGTGCGAATGCCAAATTTGCAAAAAAACAAGTTAAAGCTAGAAACTCACCAATGGACGAACAGATCTCAACTCCTTGGGCTCTGTAACAACTCCATCAAAACCTCCAAACAATCGGGCTTAGGTGTCGATTTTACTCGAGAAGCGGATGTATAGAAATGTCGAAAGGGAACGAACAATGAAACGGCTGAAAGAAACTCTACTCAAATCTGAATTACTGAGAGAGATTGCGTGTGGCAGAAGGATTAATAATTTTTGTACGGAAAAAGTGAGTAAATTCTACTATTGGTGTTGCAGGGAGAGATATGGCGGGATAACTGGAGGATGCACATGGTGATGGAGTATAGACGAAGGACTTTAATCAAAGTGTCTTTGTAAAACTAAAAGAAAAATAACAACATATTATTATAACATTATTAACATATGCATTGATGGGCATGTTTTTTTGTACAAAAAGAATTACAATAAGTTTTACAAAAACCATTCTTTTCTCCTTTTTCTGCATTAACATGTATATGTGTTTTATATATATCATAGTATCATAGTATAGTATCAATATGAAATTATCGTTTCTAATCAAACTAGCTGTATAAAATAATATTTAAAAATGTTTGTTGTTTAAAACTATAAAAATGAAATCACTTGTTTGTATGTCTCATGTAGGAAAACCACAAAACTTACCAGATTTCATAATAATAAAAAATTAACTTTTCTGTTATATATATAAAAAAAAAAAGTTTATAAAAAATAAATTACGCTTTAATTACAATTCTTATACCGCATAACAATATACTTACTATTTATGATAAAAGAAATAAATATATTAAAGAAACAACGTTTAGCCGTTTCAATAGATTTTAATTTATAGATGAAGATGAAACTATATATCAACAAATCAGAGTGGCGCAGCGGAAGCGTGGTGGGCCCATAACCCACAGGTCCCAGGATCGAAACCTGGCTCTGATAAATAAGAGTAGCTTTCGCGTTAATTTTGTTTTTGCTCTCTAGATTCCAGACGATGTCGTTTTGTAAAGCAACGGACAGGATCTAATAAGAAGTTAAAGAACGTCAGATAGAGACCCCGCGATATATCGGGGTTACATACTAAATTTTATTAAAAAAACATACAGAAAACGAAAAGAACAGGAAAACCCTAATTCTTTCAATTTCCTTTAAAATATCGCGAGAAAATCCGACAACCGACACCATTTTTTCCGAATCTGCAACCTCCGCTTATCTCTCATTCATCAATTATAAGTGAAGATCTCCTTCACTTCGTTTCGCTCACCCTCTGTAAGCCATATCTTATTTCTCGCTACTTTCTCCCCCATTTTCTCTTCATTAAGTACTTAGTAAAATCTACAACCCTAATTTCTATTGTAAGAAGATAAAAGTTTGTGTGCTTATCGATTCCTAATCTCTAGAATTTTCGTGCTTATCGATGCGTGTAGTGAAATAATTGAAATAAATATTTGAACTTCTTCCCTGACCCGAGTTTCTATTAGCTCGTGTTTTTTATCCTTAGAAGCTTTTGAACTCGAAATTTAGAAAGAAAAAAATTGGTAACTTTACCTTCTAATTATGGATTTTGTGAAGATTGATTGGTCTAGTTGTATCATTTTTTGTGCTACATTTGTTAGCAGATTAATTAGACACGTAGAACCAATTATCTAGTAGATCTGCAAGACCATGAGGAATCCGTTCAAATTTTTTACATTTTGCTTTTTCAATTCGTTTCATTTGATTGAAGAATGCATAAATTTGCTGAAAAGTTTTTTATGCTACAATCTTTTGAGTGGAAACCATTATAGTTTTGTTGGAAACTGTAATCTATCCATTTTAACTATATCTTTTGAATGCGCTTGTGCTAAGTTTGCTACTTAGCTATTCCCTCAACCAAGATTAGTTATAAAATTCAGAGACATTTAAGTACATCTTTTGAATGTAATTCCCTACTAAATACTAACTATAACAAAACTTTCTTGTTTATCCTATTAATGTAACCAGGGTGAAATGCAAGGTGTATTCTCTACATAAGTAAGTCCCTATCTTTTTTTGATTTGGAGTTTTTTTGTCATCTCTCTGAATCATAGAATCATATGCAATTTGAACAAATTTCATTTATAAGATTTCATTTTTTGGGGGGCAGTGGTGCGAGAGAAAGATGTTTGTTGGGAATATGCTGAGAAACTAGACGGAAACAAGGTGAAATGCAAATTCTGTCTTAGAATTTTAAACGGTGGCATAAGTAGACTAAAGCATCATCTTTCTAGGCTTCCAAGTAAAGGTGTAAATCCATGTAGCAAAGTTAGAGATGATGTGAGCGATAGAGTTAGGAACATAATAGCATCAAAAGAAGACATTAAAGAAGTTCCTTCAACAAAAAAACAAAAAAGAGAAGAACCCAAATCTTCTCCTATAACCATCTCTCAAAATAGAAGTCTTGTTACCCTAGAAACATCATCTCCAATCACCAAAATATTTTCCAACATTACCCAAAATGCCCCTAGCAATAACCAAGAAGATGCTGAAAGAAGCATAGCCCTTTTCTTTTTTGAAAACAAACTAGACTTCGGTGTTGCGCGTTCTTCATCTTACCAATTAATGATTGATTCAATCACGAAATGTGGTAATGGGTTTAAAGGTCCTTCCCCCGAAACCCTAAAAAACAATTGGTTACAGATTATAAAAACCGAAGTGTCCTCACAATCTAAAGAAATTGAAAAAGAATGGACAACAACAGGCTGCACAATAATTGTGGAAACATGGACAGATCACAAATCAAGAACTCTAATCAACTTCCTAATTTCATCTCCATCAAGCACATTCTTCCATAAATCCGTAGACGCGAGTTCTTACTTCAAGAACACAAAGTTCTTAACCGATTTGTTCGATTCTGTAATCCAAGAATTCGGTCCTGAAAACATTGTTCAGATAATCTTGGACAACACTTTGAATTGCACAAGTGTAGTGAATCATATCCTCCAATCTTATGGGACAATTTTCGTGTCCCCATGTGCTTCACAATGTTTAAATGCAATCTTGAAAGAATTCTCAAAGATAGATTGGGTGAATCGTTGTATCTTACAAGCACAAGTTATTTCAAAGTTCATATACAATGATTCATCGGTTCTTGATATGATGAAAAAGTACACTGTAAATGAAGAAATCATCAAAACAGGAATCACAAAATACGTGTCTCACTTCCTTTCATTGCAATCCATCTTAAAACAACGTTCTAGATTGAAACACATGTTTAATTCCCCTGAGTTCACCAACAACCCTGTGTATGGAAATAAACCACAAAGTATCACATGCATTGAGATTCTTGAAGACAATGAGTTTTGGCGGGGGGTGGAGGAGTGTGTGGCGGTTTCCGACCCCTTTTTAAAGGTGATGAGGGAGGTTTCCGGTGGGAAACCGGCGGTGGGGTCCATTTATGAGCTGATGACAAAAGCTAAGGAGTCGATTAGGACTTATTACATTATGGATGATATAAAGTGTAAAACTTTTTTTGATATTGTGGATCAAAAATGGCAGAGCCACCTTCATTCACCTTTACATTCAGCTGCTGCTTTTTTGAATCCGGGTATTCAGTATAATCCAGAAATCAAGTTTCTTGGATCGATAAAAGAAGATTTTTTTAGGGTTTTGGAGAAATTGCTTCCGACTCCTGAATTGAGACGAGATATTACAAATCAAATCCTGTTGTTTACAAGGGCCACAGGGATGTTTGGATGCAATCTTGCTAAGGAGGCCATTGATGCTGTTTCACCTGGTAAGTTTTTCGTACCTTTTTTTTAAAAAAAACCGTCTGAAGGTGTGAGTAAATGACTGTTTTACCCTTGCATACAGGAATTTGGTGGGAACAATACGGGGACTCGGCTCCGACACTACAACGAGTTGCAATGAGAATACTGAGTCAAGTGTGCAGCAGTTGTACATTCGAGAGACATTGGAGTATGTTTCAACAAATACATTCAGAGAAAAGAAATAAGATTGATAAAGAAACTTTGAATGATATTGCATACATACATTACAATCTAAAGCTCTCAAGGGCAAAAAGGTCAAGTTTAGAGAATGATCCGATACAGTTGGAGGATATTGATATGACTTCAGCATGGGTTGCAGAGAGCGAGAACCCCACCCCGACTCAGTGGCTTGACCGATTTGGTTCGGCTCTTGATGGTAATGATTTGAATACCAGACAGTTTAGTAATTCTATTTTTGGTCCAAATGATCATATGTTTAATTTGTAGCAAAAGTTACATAAAAACCACTATATATTTTAGTAATTTGTGTGGTTTAACAACTATATTTCAATTTCGTCAGTGATAGGCTAGCTAACCAAGTTTGACAAGTTTTTCCCACTTTGACCTGTTATGACCTCCTATACCAAAGTTCAAATCGAAATCTTTGTCGATGTTTATAGGCTGTGATTCGACACAAAATATTCCCCTAAAGACTAAATTTTGACCCGTTTAACCTCTGCTATGCTATAGCAGGTCAAAGTGATCAACATAGAAAAAATTGTCAAACTTGGATGACTTTTATTGGCGAGACTGAAATATCGTGGTTAAGTTACAAAATGGTCAAAATACAGTGGGTTGGGTTTTATGTATTTTGCACTAATTTGTAATATATATAACGTGAATTATATTTGGTAGCAAGATGATATCGGTAGCCAAAGAATTTGATTGGTGATCGGTTTAGGTTTGGATGAGTAAAAGTGTACATTTGGTATATTTGTAGTCTTGTACTCCCCCTCCTCCATACATTATTTAGTTTCATGCAAAGATATATATATATATATATATATATATATATATATATATATATATATATATATATATATATATATATATATATAAAATTTGGTTTTTGCAATGTTTGGCAAATATAAAATTTACCTTGTTAATTCTAACTTTAATCAAATAACTTTTGTTAAAGATCATCAATAAAATGATTATCCCTAACAATTTTTAGGTTTCGATGAGTAAAAGTGTGCGTGTGACAGTGTTTTAAAAACTGGTTTTTTAATTGAACCGGTCGAGTGACGTTTTCCGGTTCAACCGGATGGTCAAACTAGTTCTATATTTTTATATGTTTTTAATTATCCTGCATACATTGATTACAAAAACTTGTCATCTTTTTAGTATTACAAACCTAAATAGAATGCAACATATAAAAACAATCATTATAGAAGTCAAAATCAAACAAAGAAGACCAAAACAAACACAAAAATCCAAGAATGTCCGGTTTAACCCGGTCCATTCCGGTTCAATTCAGCCGGTTGAACCGGTTTTTTACCAAAACCGGCCGGTTCAATCCGGTCAGAAATCATTATAAAACCGGTCCAAATCGAACCGCCCTCACCTCCGGTTACCGGTTCGACCGGCCGGTTCGAACCGGTTTTTAAAACACTGACGTGTGGTATGTGTGGTATGTTTTGTATCTCATAAAATGAATTTTGCGCCCTTCCACCAGTGTTTTAAAAACCGGTTCGAACCGGCCGGTTGAAGCGGGAACCGGAGGTGAGGGCGGTTCGATTTGGACCGGTTTTATAATGATTTCCTGACCGGATTGAACCGGCCGGTTTTGGTAAAAAACCGGTTCAACCGGCTGAATTGAACCGGAATGAACCGGACATTCTTGGATTTTTGTGTTTGTTTTGATCTTTTTTGTTTGATTTTGACTTCTATAATGATTGTTTGTATATGTTGCATTCTATTTAGGTTTGTAATACTAAAAAGATGACAAGTTTTTGTAATCAATGTATGCAGGATAATTAAAAACATATAAAAATATAGAACTGGTTTGACCATCCGGTTGAACCGGAAAACATCACTCGACCGGTTCAATTAAAAAACCAGTTTTTAAAACATTGCCTTCCACAGCCAAAACTTATGTTATGAATCTTGAAGAAGTTTTTCTATGATAAACGCCCCAAGGATCCAAATTAAGCCGTCCATATCATTCATCGCTTTGTCTCAATTCAAAAGTATATATAGCCGATGCAACATGCAAGATTGTACCACAATAAACAAGTTTCTATGGTAGGTAGGAGCTATGATTAACTTATTATCACGTTAGTAATTTTCTCATAAAAGACTTCAAATTTCAAAACATCATCACCATTAAAAGATACAAACATACAATACAAGAAAAGTTCATACGTCAATACTCAATCAACAAAATTGTACGTTCCTTTTTCGGATCAAGATTATTCTTGACATAATAGTAGTGTTGTAATACATGACAAATAATAAATAAACTACTAGACTAAATTAAGCACCACTCACTCTCGCTCCTAAAAAAAGAAAAGAACACGACACACACGACACAAGAGCTTCTGTTTAGACCTGTCTGACCTGAATATTATGGGTGGATTGGAACCGCCAGATGGGCTGCCTCCCACTCTGAACAAGTGCCACCTGTTCGCCTTCCTTTATCATCCCTTGATTCTGCACATACAAAATAATTATATATTTTTTTTTAAAAAGGAAAATAATAAATACCAAATATACACAATATATTACTATTATATTAAAACATAGATTTACCTTCAATGTACCAAGAGCATTCGCAAATGTCTCCTCAGCATCATTAGAGAACTCCATGTAAATCGGGCATACTCCTTGATACAAAGCCAACTTCTGTTGTATTCTTTTCCTGGTTTACAAACAACAATTATTTATTTAAATATTAGCATATATAATGAAAATTACAGTTATTGAAAGCATATATACATATATGATTGTGATTTGTGAGTGACCTACTCATTTGTGAAGGCAAAAATAGTGCCAGTGGGGCGATAATGGCTCAATAAAACAGCCATGAAACCAGTTCTAGTGAACACCACAATTGATGTTCCAAGAGTGTTGGACATTGATGTCGCATGGAATGCAAACATTTCACTCATATGGTTCTGCAACATATGTTATATAATAAGCAATTTTAAAACTATTATTGAGTTGTAACTAAATTTGAAATTAAAAAAAATAATAATAAGTCAAACCTTAAAGGCTTGACCAAGATTAGAGGGTGTGACACCGCCGGCTATGCTGGCTTCAGTTCTCAACGACACCGTGTGCATTACTTTAACGGCTTTTAAGGGAAACCTGCATGCACCAGGACATTAATCAGTAAATGACCAATTTACCCTTTTGGAAAAAAAAAAAAAGTCTTACTTTCCATGAGCTGTTTCTCCGGATAGCATAACTGCATCAGCACCCTCTCTAACAGCAATAGCAATGTCTGAGACCTCAGCTCTTGTTGGTGTGGGATGAACTATCATGCTTTCAAGCATATTTGTTGCAACTATCACAGCTTTTCCCATGCTACGACATGTCCTGATTATCTCTTCCTAAATTAAACCACGATTAATCATTCTACTAATCAATCAAATCAACACCTTTAACCAAAAAACCAAAACTTACTTACCTGCAACAATGGAACCTCTTCAATAGGCAACTCTGCTCCAAGATCTCCTCTTGCAACCATTGCCTGACCAAAGTAAAGCAACACCATCAGTTTAGGGTTTAGGGTTTAGGGTTTCAACAACAAAACTAATTTACCCCATCTGATGCTGTGATGATTGATTGTAAGTTTGGTATAGAGTCTGCACTTTCTATTTTTGGAATTACTTGGATATCTGCATTACAGCCTAATAAAAGAGAAACAACGTTGCAATGAAGTTCAAAGTAATAGAATCTGATCCATGTGTGTGTGTGTGTTGGCGTGTTGTTGTTATTCTTACTTTTGAGGTAATTCTTCAACTCAATGATGACTTCTGCATCTTTAACAAACGAGACTGCATAGAAATCAACTTGATTGTCCACTCCAAATTTGATATCATCCCAGTCCTTTTCTGTTGCAATATAGTATCATCATCATGTTCATTTTATTCCAAAAAGTTGATAATCTTCAAAACAAATATGAATTATTCAAGTCATTAGAAAGATTATGGTTATTGAGTCTAACCAGTAATGGATGGAAGAGTTGCACTTTTTCCTCGAACATTTAAATGGCGTCTGGATTTGAGTTCACCACCATCCACAACTTCACATTTCACTGAATCTTCAGTTTTGGACTTAACCAATAACGACATCATACCACCTATGTGTAAGCATATGCTGTCATTTATGTTTTCATGTTGTGTGGAAATTGACCTAATCTATATCAAGTAATATCTTGAATGTAAAAAGTAAAACAATCAGGTGTGATGTAAAAGGTCATTTTTAGCATACCATCAACCAAAAGCATGTCACCAGCTTCAACATCATTCACAAAATCATCATAGTTAACACTAACACAGTCTGCTGTCCCAACACCCCTTTTTATGGTGAAAGTGAATTCTTCACCGTTTACTAAGTTAACAGGCTGTGGCAAGTCCCCACTCCTGACTTCAGGCCCCTGTAAACAGATGAAAATATTATGATTCCTTCTGAAAGATTGGCAAAAAAAAAATCCTGATAAAAGATGAAGCCTACCTTTGTGTCGAGCATAATGGCAATAACATTATCCTTGGATTGAGCATTGTATTCTTTAACCAAGTCGATAACTTTCTGATGAGATGCATGGTCTCCATGGGACATGTTCAGTCTTGCTACATTCATACCAGCCTCAGCCAGCTTCCATATCATTTCCTTGGTGTCTGTGGATGGACCTATTGTGCAAACAATTTTTGTCTTGCGTTTCACCAATGGTCTGGACCATATACCTACCGATGAATCACCTTGCTGTAAAACTTCCGGTGATTGATGATTCCTTTCTATCTGATGGCAAAAAGAAATTTTCGTATCAGGTTAAAAGCAGCCCAATATGAAGATGAAAGAGATTATGAACATGTAATTGCAATGATAGAAGGAGCGGTTTTAACAGTGTAAAGTTGGAGTTTGATGCGGTTTTAAGCTCGACAAATACTGGCTGACAGATGAATGCTGAACGTAAATTGGTCACAAAATCCATTTTTGCATTTAAAACCTAATATGACTGAAATAAAAGATCCAGCGGTATGTTTGAGCGTAAGCTGAAATCAAGCATGACAACCAACCCAGATCAACCAAAACCAACCAACGAGAGAAAAAATTAAAACTATATACGACCTTGGTCACGTCTTCAGGTGTAACCGGAACAACTTCGACCTCCTGTCTCCTTGCGGTGACGCTAAGAACACGGTGGTGGTTCTGACTAATCCGATCATTGTTACCAATCAGAAGTTTGGAAGCGAAACCACTAGGCTTGATCTTTTCAATCTGATTGCTAAGAGAACCAGAAGAGCTAGGGCACGCAAATGAAGTATGAGTCAACTTGGAAGCAACCACTTGAGCCATTGATTGTTCGAAAACTCAAATCAAATTTGATTATTTTGATAGGGAACAGGAAGAACCAAATCAAATGGAACCAACAGGTAGATATAATTTTGCAGACCAAATGAGGATTATTATAAAATGAGGGCGAGGGCGATGGTTTCCGTGTGAAGTTGTGTTTGGGGAAATCGCCGCTTATATTTTGGAGAGAAAGATGGAATGGCCGTTTCTCGTTTGTATCGAAGAGGCGTAGCAAAACAAGTGCAGTGCTGAGTGGACTTTCCTGAATAGTGTTGCTGTTGCTTCAAAATTGAAATCTAATACTTTTCTTTTTATAGAATATTATTGTCAAAACTCAAAATTAGGTGTCACTATTTGGACCGGTATCACATATATCATGGATTTTGGACTGCATCTAGGTCTAGGTTTGCATTTTCCGATTTTGTACCCGGTACATGTTTAGGTGCATACATTATGATTCGTTGTAGCCCTACCGAAAATCATTTTATCTATTATGATTGTAGGAATGAGCATTTCGACCAAACGGTTAAAAGATTTAACTAGATTTGTATAACATTGGTTACATCTGACCTAGTTTCAAATGCAAAACACAAATAAAGTTTCATTTGGAGTAAGTTACTCACATCCACCATTTTAGAATAATTTAGCTGAAAGATTTCTAAAAAAACATAGTTTTCTTCTAAGTATTTATGATTCATTTGTGTAATATTAATGATGTTTGTGTTCTCATTAAAAATAACTCATTAATTGTATACTTAATGTTCAAATCAAAGTCGGTGTTTTGGTTTGTTTGACTTTTATATATATATATATATATATATATATATATATATATATATATATATATATATATATATATATATATATATATATATGCCTAGATTATTTTATTTAAACTAATTATTGTGTTATTGTATGCATAAATATGGACCAATCATTTTACTTATTTGAAGAAAAGTGATTAATACATATTATTGAATTAAAAATAATCGAAAAATACCATCTAATTTAACTAGAAGGGTATTTTAGTCAACTAACATAGATTTAATAAAGGAAGTTTGCATATTTTAAGGGATTATAGATTCTATTAATTTTAAAAATTTGATTCTATTAATTTTAAAAATCTGATTTTAAGAATTATTAGGTTTTTAATTTGGACATTCTGACAGAATATATTTGAATATATTCAAAAATAAAAAAAAATCTTGAACCATAAAATAATAAAAATATTCGTGAACATATTTTTCTTGTAGAATAACAAATTCTCGAACCAACAATTGAAGAATTAAAATAAAAATTATATTAATTCTTATAGAATACATGTAACAATTGTTAAAAATTACATTTATTGTTAAAGAATAAAACTAAAAAACTTTCAAATCGGAAAAAAAAACATCAAAATCTAACAAATACACTAATTTATTCTAAAAGAATAATGTTGCTAAGAGGCGTCGCTTAAATTTTGTGCTCCGTTCTTCAAGCATCAACTTCTATGGAAACAAATCCAATGAATAAATTAGTGAAAAAATATCTATATTTCATTCCAACATAATTGGAATTCGTGATTCCATTATGATAGAATTGGAATTCATTTACCAATAATTATATTAATTCAGGGCATTCTAACAGAATATATTCATGATTATCCTAATAAAACATTCTTTTCTAATAGAATACTATATATGTAACAAATCCAGTTTACAAAAAAAAAGTAGACAACCCTGCAATCTTGCCCTTCTGATTTCTTTGTGTTGAGAAAATGCAACATAAAGAGGTTTGCTAGCAACCATCTTTCCATTCATTTCATTCAACTATAAAATTAGATACAAAATTTTAACTTTTTACATATACTATTCGAATATAATAAAAATAGTAAATGCAAATATCTGCTTACTGTTCTAGAAGCTTTCTCAGAAATGGAAAATGCAATAAAGCCTAATCCTTAAGTAGTTTCATTAGCATCACGCGTGACCTGTCACCTGTTGATAAACAAATACAATTAACAACTGATTTATACAATTAGTTTGTATCTAGAGTAGTGATTCTTGATTAACAAACCTTACAAGAACAAGAGAGCAATAGTGTAGGAGAGTTGATCGTCATATAGTTTGCAATTAGAAAAATTGTTTTGTTCCATATAGAGCAATACTCTACACCTAACAACCACAAAAAAGTAAAACCTCTTAAAAGTTGAGATAAATAATATAGAATGAAACCTAACACGAAGGGGACTGGAGATGCTTCTACAAGTCAGGAACATTGATTTGGCACTGAATTGCTCGTTTCTGATTCACCACAGGAAGAAATGACATCATTCCGGCGAGCATTACTCCATTGTTGGAACGATCAATAAAGAAACAAAAGCAAAAATCAAACTTCCGAATCTACCTTCTGATTTGGCGTTGTTGTTTTTCTTCTCTTACATACGCAACGCTGGCTTCTACTTTGGGTTTCCGACTTCCTAATTCAACGGGTTTGAACTATGAAAGAGGGTAGGGCTGGAACCTGGGCTAGTAAAAAAATTGAAAATTAATTTTGAGGGTGAGCCTAGGCTTACCCTAGCCCTCGTGTGCCTCCGCCCATGTCGTGTAGTCGTTCACGGTGGTCGACTGCCCCAACTGTGTCAACATCTTCTTCAATCCACTTGTGTAATCCAGATTGTTTAGCTGCAACAGAATAAATCCACCCTAAATTTCCTGCATAAAAGTTTCAGAAAGATAAAAAAATTTAATTGATGATCACAGACCTGCCATAAAATAGGGGAAAGAAGAGTTGCGATTGGTTATGGAGATGGCAATGGTGTTTCTTTTGGTAAAACATAGAGTTGTGGTGGGCAATAATCTGGATCTAAAAGACCTCGATTAAATAAATAGTTTTTCCCGATTCTGAAATCGGTGGTGTTTAAAGGAAGAAGATGATAAATTCGATGAAGGTTTCTCGATGGTTACCGATGGTGTACCAGAGGGAGATGAGAGGGAAAAGGTTGGGGGCGGCGATGAATAGAAGAGAGTAGAGAAGAGGTGGACGTGAGGATATATATTAAGTTTTAAAACAGATATTCCTAAATTAAAGGGATATTAATTGATTTATATATTTACCATAATTAATTAAATATAAGATTACATATTTACCCTTTTAAAATGATTGACCCATATTTATGCATAGAATAACACAATACTTAGTTAAAACATTTGAACCTAGCTCTCTCTCTCTCTCTCTCTCTCTCTCTATATATATATATATATATATATATATATATATATATATATATATATATATAACCTTGTAAAGCATCTTTGGTCAAACGCTGAATTTTAAGTCGTCCAAACAATTATGCAACATATACAATCGGTTTATGTATTCAAATTTTATTTGGTAAACAAATCATTGTTATCATCCCTCAATCTCTTATTAGTTTGACCATGCGTATTTGTTTGACCGGCTCCTTCAAGTATTTCGGCGTTTCCCCGTATCTCAATATTTTTTGTTATGTTCATTATTATATAAACCGGAAGACTCATTCAAATAGAATTCCCCATTCGGCACATTGATCTAGCATCGATCTATAAAGAAACCCTAGTTGTCAACCTCTATCAACAGTGATTACAACCTCTTAAAAGAACCGATCCTTTTAGTGGCGATATTCCTTACCAATTTGTCTCCAGCAATGTGCAGCTAACCCATCCCATATGTTCTTCTCCACCGACTTCATCACTTTCTCGAAGACATGAAGGTAGATCCATTGAAGTTGTGTACAATCGATCTTCCTTATAGTCGTGTGAGTCTTTTATTATGTATACATGAATTAGTTTACGCCATGACGCCGTCGGAGTATCATCACATTGTCTCCGCTGTAAGCATCCTAAATATCGCCCTCGCCCCTGTATCTAGTTATTTCGTTGTATTTTTGAAGTCATGAATAGAAGAGAATGGGGAAGAGGTGGACGTGAGGATATATATTAAGTTTTAAAATAGATATATATTCCTAAATTAAAGGGATATTAATTGATTTATATATTTACCATAATTAATTAAATATAAGATTACATATTTTCCCTTTTAAAATGATTGGCCCATATTTATGCATACAATAACACAATACTTATATATATATATATATATATATATATATATATATATATATAACCTTATAAAACATCTTTGGTCAAACGTTGAATTTTAAGTCGTCCAAACAATTATGCAACATATACAATCGGTTTATGTATTCAAATTTTATTTGGTAAACAAATCATTGTTATCATCCCTCAATCTCTTATTAGTTTGACCATGCGTATTTGTTTGACCGACTCCTTCGAGTATTTCGGCGTTTCCCCGTATCTCGAGATTTTTTGTTATGTTCATTATTATATAAACTGGAAGACTCATTCAAATAGAATTCCCCATTCGGCACATTGATCTAGCATCGATCTATAAAGAAACCCTAGCCGTCAACCTCTATCAACAGTGATTACAACCTCTTAAAAGAGTTGATCCTTTTAGTGGCGATGTTCCTTACCAATTTGTCTCCAGCAATGTGCAGGTAACCCATCACATATGTTTGTAGCACCTGGTTTCCGGTATGTGAATTTTATTTGAGCATTGCCCTAATTTAACCTTGGACTCGGTGAGTCATAGGGTCCGACTCGCCGAGTAGGGACGAGACTCAGGACACGTTTTAAGTAGGCGACTCGGCGAGTCCACATCCGGGACTCGGCGAGTCACCGCTGCTGGATGAAACCCTAAGTTTCAAGGGTTTGCACCCTATTTAAACTCTCATTCCGCCCCAACTCGTCCCCATTCACCCCCAGAACTCCCCCTACATTGTTTTCCCTTGCTTCCTTGAGAGTTTGAGGTGTTCTTGGTGTATTCTTGAAGGTTTTGAGGAGTAAGAGGAGTGGATCAAGAAGAGGAGAAGGAGATCAGCCATCTTTGTGTTATTTCAACATTTCCTTTGAGGTATAACCCGTTTTCCCCTTGATTCTATGCTTAAAACTTCATTTAGGTCCTTCTTGGTCAATTCCCCAAGTTTGTATGTGCATTATATGTCGTAATAAGGCGTTTGGCCTTTGGATCTATGCAAGATTGAGCTCCAGGAGCTCAGATCTGTTAGCTTTTTGGCCCCATGAGGCTTGTTAGCCCTAGATCTACCCTTTTGAGACATTTTGAGCCCTATAATCCATTTTGGTGAATATCCACACGTAAAGTTGGAAACTTTATGTGTGATTCGTGCCCTAGAAGTCCAGATCTATGAATGGCATGGACTGGAATCGAGCAAATCGGTATATTTAAGAAGTGCATGGCGACGACTCGGCGAGTCGCATAGGTGACTCGGCGAGTCTGGTCGCGAGTCACCGATTTGGTCCCTTCTTCATGTGTCGAGTTGAGCCATGAGTCACAGGGGGTGACTCGGTGAGTTGGGAGCTGAACTCACCCATGTTAGGACTCGGCGAGTCAATGCCCTGACTCGGCGAGTCCAAGGCAATCTTCATAGATCAAGAACAGACTCGGCGAGTTGTTCATACAACTCGGCGAGTCTTAGCATAAAGTGTTCTTCGGATGAAGATGAACTCGACGAGTTGTTCATACAACTCGGCGAGTAGGATGAAGAAGTTGTATGACAGTTAGAAGGTGAACTCGCCGAGTCATAGCCCGACTCGACGAGTAGAACCAGGGACCCAGGACATTGGTTTGCTAGGGACTCGGCGAGTGGTGATCCACTCGGCGAGTCGGGTCAACTGAAAGTTAACCCTAGCTTTGGCTTAGGGCTAAACCAGGGGTAAAATGGTCATTTTACCTAAAGGACAGTTAGCAGTGTTTGATTGAGTATGTTGTGGGAATTGCAGCCGGAGGACTCCCGGAGCAGCAGCTGTCAGTTAGTTCCCGATCAGTTCAGCAGCTACTTTGAGGTGAGTTAGCTTCCAGTAGCGGTGGGTCTAAGGCCACAATGCCGACCCACCAGTAGGAGATGTATGATAGATGATTGTCTTTGTGATATCATTTAAGTTTGCTATTACCTGACATGTTATATGCTAGCATGATATGTTGTATGTGATAGTAGTAGAGTTTGGTTGTTAGGACCGAAGGGTAGTCAGACACCCCAGATACGTCTGACAGTACGTGATGATATGTATGCATGTTGGCTTGTTATGTTATATGTGATCGTAGTAGTAGGGGGTGAAATAGTCCCCGAGGATCGGTTGTTAGGACCGATGGGTAGTTAGCACCCCAGAATGGCTTGACATGGGTAGTCAGCACCCCAGAATGGCTTGACACGGGTAAGACGGCACCCCAGAATGGCCGTATGGGGAGGTCGGCACCCCAGAATGGCCGTACCGGGTAGTCAGGCACCCCAGAATAGCCTGGCAGTACGTATGTTATGTGTTTGTATGGTATGAGGTACGTTGGGGGAACTCACTAAGCTTTGTGCTTACGTTTACAGTTTTGTTTTCAGGTACCTCTGCATCGAAGGGGAAGGAGCCGGCGCGGTAGCGACACGTCATACACACACTCTTCGGTTTCCGCATTTATGAGATTTACTGGGATTGTACTCTGATATTTTGATGGGATGTATGGTTTGACTTTTTAGAACATGACTGCGATGTGTTATGGTGTGAACAAACAATGTTTTTATTTATTAATGTTTTCTAAAATAATACCTCAAAAATGAAATTTTCGGACGTAAAAATTGGGTCGTTACAATGTTCTTCTCCACCAACTTCATCACTTTCTCGAAGATATGAAGGTAGATCCATCGAAGTTGAGTACAATCGATCTTCCTTACATTCGTGTGAGTCTTTTATTATGCATACATGAATTAGTTTACGCCATGACGCCATCGGAGTATCATCACAATGTCTCTGCTGTAAGCATCCTAAATACCGCCCTCGCCCCTGTATCTGGTTATTTCGTTGTATTTTTGAAGTCATGAATATCAAGGTAAGATTTTATTGATATAATTTTTTTTTGTTTCGAGTGTGAAGTTTAAGACTTTTGCATTGGCTTGACAGTTGGGATGGATAGGGGTTTCTTTCTCTATATGTCTTGGCACACACACAAAACAACCCATACTCACCAATTCTTTCTTTGTCTAGGGTTGTAAATATCAATAGAAGTGTTGAACAAATCCATAATTGATTGAATTCATTTTGCAATTTTGAACTGGAAGCATCATTTTATCGATAATCCCATGTAGCTTCATAGATTTTAATATTTGTTTTTTGTTTGTATTACAGGTTTAATGATAATTTTGTACTATTTGTTATGGGTTACCCTCTTGATTTATGAAGCCTCTGTAAATCTGCATCGATTTCTTTTAAACGTTTAATTTTTTTTGTTTTTTTTCTAAGGTGTTGTTATAATTCTGTATATTTTGAAGCATTGACATTTGAAAGTTTTTCATATGTAGGATAAACAACCTAGGCTTTGATATGCCAAGAAAGGATAATGGTAAACAAGCAACAACATCATCCATTGCATTAATAATGTAATTTAATACAAGTGTGTTCTATATAGTTATAAGATACCAAAAATATGAATCAAAATAAGAGATGAGTCTTGAACGTGCTCCATCTTCTCAAAACCTAGCATCGGTACCTGTCTACTGATGACCTGAGAATACATTTTATATTTGAAAGAGTTGATCAGCTTTAAAGCTGATGAGTTCATAAGCATTTTTGTGTCATTGTTTGTATGAAAATGTTTGTAAGTGTTTGATGTATAAGTTTGTAAATGTTTGTAGTAAATGTTTGTATCTCCTAGAAAATCCTATATTTTCTACTAAAAAGTAGCCTTCTACCAAGGCATCAAATGTTCTGTATCTTTGTTTTGATAAAAGTGTGTATTTTCCCAAGTATGACTATCATTACAAAATATAGTTTTTACATTACCGTTTATGTGAGAAGATCACAATGTGAATGCAATGGGAAAAATAATAAAGTACTATAGTGTTGTATTATAGTAACTATTGTTGTACTGACTACCTTAAACCGGTTATTAATTAAGGTATAATGTGATATAATTGTAACCATACTTGATCGACTTAGTAAAACACGATGCTCGAAGACGTCGAAATGGTATGATATTCGTCACCCGTAGACCTGCAGGTCCCACTATAGCTAACAGCAAGGTGTAGGACGGTCAGTCCCGTATAGATCTATACACAAATTCACGCTCTTCCTCCAGGAGACTCTGCTTACAAAACGAGCCATAGCAGGGATGCCATGCCCCAGAGTAGTGACTCACAGTATGTTATTGTATTCTTGTATATGTATTGTATGTACTAGTGTAGTGTATGTTCTTTTTGTCTAGTATGTAGTGTGTTCTCTTTATTTCTCATCATAGTATGCTCTCTTGTATAGTGTAGTGTATTGTATGTTCTCTTAGTTTCTCAGTATAGTATATTCGTTATGTTTATCATAATAGTATATTCTATTAGTTTCTCATCATAGTAAGTTTGTATTGACTCATGAATGAACCAAATCTCGTATGTTTCGTTGTACTATAAATTGTGAGTAGTGACTTCCTAAACTATACCTATTATAGTTTACTAGTAGACTTGTTTGTATGACTGGGTGTATTAAACTGAGATAAAAGCTTTTATGTCTATACATATATACATAATATATAACTAAGGATCAAACGACATTCGGACAAACAACATGGTACTCTAAGTCCACAACCAAACAAGGAACATGAAATAAACTGAGTTATCAGTCCTAAGTCCTTCCAACCTTACTTGTATAACTATATATGCATTAGACATGGGTTTGACAATATATAAGTTTTAAAGAGTTAAAAGAAAAGGTTTGGCATATAAGAACAAGTTTGATAAAGAGTTTAGTATGTAAAAGAGTTTGATAGACATTTTGAAGTGAGTTGCTTGATAAACCAGTTAAAAGTATAGTAAATTTATTTGTTTGATAGTTATTAATCACATGTGATTGATATAATAACTATAATGCTTCAACTTGTATTTCCCCCCCCCCCCCCCCAAAAAAAAAGCATTTAAAATCATTTAAAAAACAACTAATTATGCAAGTAAAGGCACCCTAGGACATGAAAAACACTTAGATTCAAGTGCTAGAAGTACAAAGGGTTGCATATAAGGGGTGTATGGCCACACATTAGTGTTTACGGCCAAGTGGTATTCTTCATGTGAGTTTACGGCCATAAGGTTTTCGGTCCTATGAGTTTACGGCCATAAACTCACAAAGTTTAGTGCCAAAGAGTGGATTGAAGGTCTTACAATCATAAGGAAGTGTTCTAGTCTCTTATCCAAGCCTTAGGAAGAAGTTATGGTCCATAAGCACCGCTAATTAGGGTTTACGGCCAAGGGAGATGCTCTTGGCCGTAAACACCTTATGTTCTCGGGAAAAGCTTGTTTTCAAGGCCTTAGTCCAATATCCTAACTAAATAACAAGTATAGGAGGTAGATACTCACGATTTGAAGACAAAGGTGGGTGTTTTCGACCCAAAACAACTAAGTGTTTGTGACAATCGTCAATCTTGAGTCAAGCCAAGTCATCAAGTCAAGCCGGTCAACTCTATTAAACCTTGTGTATTAGGGTTTGTGTTATGTTCATACAGTGTAACTTGCTATATTAATGGGAAAACATCACTTGAGAAAAGTCTTGTGTTAAAAATTTCCTAAACCCTAGTTCTAATCAATGAACTAGAACGATAAAACAATGTTGCATGCTCATCGGGAGTGTGTAAGATCCTTAAACAAGGCTTAACAAGGTTCACGAACCATACATTTCGATACCGGATACTCACAACTATCCCACATGAAATCTCTCTCAATCGTTTCCACACTATCTCTCTCTATGTCAAACCTCTCCCAAATCCCTCTAAGTATGTGAAAACTCTCGCAAATATCTCTTTGTATGAGAAATCTCTCCAAGAATGTCAAATCTCTCCCAAATCCCTCTAAGTATGCGAAATCTCTCTCAAATATCTCTCTGTATTAGAAATCTCTCCAAGAATGTCAAATCTCTCCCAAATCCCTCTAAGTATGTGAAAACTCTCGCAAATATCTCTTTGTATGAGAAATCTCTCCAAGAATTTCAAATATCTCCCAAATCTCTCCAAGTATGTGAAATCTCTCCCAAATCTCTCTCAAAAGCTTCCCGTAACTTTTTAGAATCATTCGGGTCATTCCGACCCTTAACCGGGTCAAAAACGGCTTAAAACGGGATAAAAACGAGAAAAATGGACCTTAGGAACCAAAACCCTCTTATGAGAGGCGAAGGTCCTTAGGAACCGAAAGTACTGTTCACCCGACCGAAAGTGAGAGGACCGAACCCGAGCCAGGAGGAACCGAACCCAAGAAAAGGAGGAACCGAAGGTACTGTTCACCCGAACCGAAGGTACTGTTCACCCGACCGAAACCTCCTGAGCCGAACCGAAACCTCTTGAGCCGAACCGAACCCTCCTGAGCCGACCCGAAACCTCCTGAGCCGAACCGAAAGTACTGTTCACCAAACGAACCGAAGGTACTGTTCACTACAGTACGTTCGGTTCTGACATTCTCGCCTCTTATCCCGAACCGAACCCCAATGACCCTTCGGACCGAACCCTCGCCCCTCGCTCTCGCGTCTGACTCGCCCCTTTCGTTTCCCTCTGTTCGCTTCCGGCTACAGTCCTCAGCGTGGACCGGGTCTCGGCCTAGGGACCGAACCTCGGCCTAGGACCGAGAGGTCTCGCTGGGAACTCATTTTCTCCCGGTTTTCGCGTAGTTTTGCGTTTAAGGCCCGTTTTTAATTATTTTAACGTGGGAATTTCACCCAAAATCATATTTTAACATAATAAACCCTAAATATTCACAATTTAATCATATTTTCATAAAAATATTTATTTAAATAATGAAAGCAAGTGGGAAAAGTACAAAGAGGTGGAGTGTTGACTTTGCTTTACCTTCTAACACAAGCAACCACTCCCACACCCACTCTATGACCAGCCACACCCTCCACCTTACCTAGGTCACATCAATGTCTTTTCCACTCAATTATCCCTCTTTCCCACGTTTTTGAGGGCTGAATATTCATCCTCTCTCCTCACTTCTCTCATTTGCTCTCATTTCACAAGAAGATCAAACTCTTTCCTCTCTCACTTTCTCTCTCTAGAAATTCGAGATTCAAGAGCTGATCTTGAGTTTTTCCTCCACATTTAGTAAGCATAATCCATTCTCTTTATGATTATCTCAATTATTTCCACTCAAATCATGGATATCTTACACAAACTCTCTCATAATTGTGTTAGATCTTCGAATCTTCAAGTGATTCTTCAAGTGTTCTTGGGTTGAACACTTATCTTCTTCAACACTTACCTACTGAAATCACTTAAGGTGAGTTCATACCCCTACATTTTCATGTTTTCTCAAGTTTTCAGGGGGGGGGGGGGGGATACAAGTTAAAACACTAAGAACATAATTAAATTTTTCTAACAGCCTTCATCAGAAAAGTTCAACTCCATTCACGGATTGTTTTGGGCATTTTAAACATTTTTGTTTTCAAAACTGTACAAGGTGCAAATAGTTCAAGTTTGTAGCTTTAAAATGACTACTTGCACATCTCCATACGATTTTTCTACAATTTATGGTGATTTTTACAAAACTGCCTATCATTTCAAACAACAATCCGGACCAGTCTGTGATTATGGACATTTTCACCCAAGTTGGAGGTCATTAAAAATCGTGATAAAAATTATGAGTAAACTAGACACATTTTGTGAACTCTCAAAATTTACGGATCTAGTTTTCGACTTCGTATGATTTTTCTGTGATTTTTACAAAACTGGGCAGAATTGCTAAAGTTAGCCAACAGCATGTAAATATCATAACACTTTGTAATATGTTGAGCAAAGTGTATAATCATAAGTTCTAATATTTGAATGTGTTTCCTTGTTAGTTTATCATTGTGAACTGAAACTAAGTTATTCATATTAAATATTGTTCATTCATTTAGAACACGTATTATGTAACTATAAAAAGTATAGTTGGATAAATTCACAACACTAATACATTTCCATAAAAAGAATTCATACATATTATATACATTTTAGATAAACTATAATAGGTATAGTTTATGATACATCACTCAACACACTCGTACAAAAAGGGTACATTCATACAAGAAAGATTTATATCCACACACATTTCACGTGAATTTGTTAACCTATGTTGTGAGACTCTCTCTCCCCGTACGTCCGAGTGCGGGATATAATTCCTGGTAGTTATAATCAAAATCTCCTTGAGGGAGAACGTGATACTTGTATATAGATCTATATTGGGTTTGACACCCCACACCTTGCTGCTAGCTACAGTGGGACCTGCAGGTCTACGGGTGACAAATGTCATTTCATTTTCGCGACGCCTGAGAAACGTTGTGGCAGGTTCACATAGTCACAGTATGATTATAGCGACTCACCTAGGGAGATAACAATTCATAAAGTTTACGGGGTTTCATAAAACCGAAGTAGGTTTTTGATTGATAAAGAAATTTACTTTCCACATCATTTTAAACTCACGACGTTTCTACTAAGAAATGATGATCTCTTATACATTTTTATTCTTTGGTTATAAGGCTACATTTTTCGGATTTCAAGGAAAATATCGGATTTTTCTGACACAAACGCGACATTTACATGTGATAGACTTCTACTAAGTTTATTAATAAAAGCTTATGAACTCACCAACCTTTGTGTTGACACTTTTCAAACAACTCGTATTCTCAGGAAAACACTAAACAGGTAATCAAGTGCTTTTGAGGATGGGACGTTAAGACGTCAAACTTTTCATATTTTGACAACATATTGTAATTGATTTTGAAACATGTAATTCATACAAGTGATGTAACTTCTTCAATTATATATATGTTGGTTGTGTTTGCTTAAATTACTATTGAAATTGTGGTTATGATACTATACATGAAGTCCTCCACCCCCGGACGTTTCCGCCATCCTTGGTTTGGGGGTGTGACAGTGTTCTTGACGTTCTTGAGAATCTTTGAAGATCTACTCTCTGTAACATCCAAAAAATTTCAACCAATTTAAACTTTTCAAAAACAACCCATAATCATTAATTCGTTACAAAAAGGTTTTCAATTCATTTATTATCAGAGTATTTCCCAGAACCACATCATAAGTACATAAAACATGAGGAACGGTACGATCACACATTCACCTTGCCACGATCTCCTAAAGTACCTGAAACAATACACTGAAAGCTGTAAACCCGAAAGCTTAGTGATTTACCCCCAAAATACCAACCACATATACCATACTCATAACATATCATATCATAAACAGAACAACCATGCACTTCGGGTCTACTGCGTGACTGGTTCGCCGCACCGGGCCTTGAGTCCACATGGTCCACCCTCCGAGTGTAACCATATACATTGAGTCTGCAATGTGGTTGGTCCGCCCACACCGAGCCTTCAACCTACCTGGTCCACTCTCTGAGTCTACAATATGATTGGTTCGCCCGCACCGTGCCTTCAGTCGGCCTGGTCCACTCTCCGAGCCTCGGCACGTCTGGTACACCCTCGTGGGGCCTACAACCTATCCGGACCGCTCGCTGGGCCTTCGGGATATCCGGTCCGCCCTGGGTATGTTGGCCTACAACACGAAGCAGGACCCGCCTCAACCCAACCCTAGTCAACCGACTATGCGCACATAAACATATAATCATATAGCAATTCATCACTATTCAACCGATCTAGCATATCACATACATAACACACTCTAACTAGGATACCGACCTAACCGGTCACTAACATAGCATCATCCTATATACTAGGATTCCGACCATAACCAGGTCTCTAACATATACCATCCTAACTACCAAGATGCAAACATATAGCAAAGCAATAACATAACAACCACCCGAATTTCCATCCGATAAAGGGCCAGCCTTGGTGCCTTAGACCCTATCGATATAGTGAGGATAAATCACTTCGCAACTGCTGACTGAAGAGATAAGATCACGCTGCTCCAACCTCCGACACGAACTCCACCACTGATCAATACCAAACGACTAAACTCAATAAATACCAATAATTACCAAAATACCCTTGGAAGTCAACTGGTCAACTCTTGGTCAAAGTCAAAGTCCTCAGTCAAAGTCAACCTTCCTGCGTGACCCTACTCGCCAAGTCTCCCCGTCGACTCGTCGAGTCCCACAATTATGAGTCCCTTCTCGCTCAACTCACCAAGTCATCCATCGACTCACCGATTCACCGTTCAACCATAAAAGGTTAGGACTCCACGACCAGACTCGTCGAGTCCAAGAACAGACTCGCCGAGTTCCTGCCCATCTTCATACAACTCGTCGAGTCTACCCATGTGACTCGCTGAGTTACTATGCGACTCAAGACTGATATCCGACCCGACTCGCCGAGTCATCTCCCAGACTCGCCTATGGATACACAGTCAGTCACAAATTACAGATCTAATCACCTAACCCTAGCCAAACCCAACACAAAAACACGATAGGAAGCTACAACAAGCTTAAAAACTTGAATATTGCTCGATTTCTGCAAGATTAACAACCTTAATTTTGCTCGGTTTCCCATGGTCATCGTTTGTGGGTTTATCGGGACGAACACACACACAACTCAAACACTGAGTTTGAGAGATAATTCGCTCATCGGAACCTTGCCAGAAGATCTCATGTCAATGAGAAATCTCACAAACATTGGAAATTTGAAAGCATTGGTAGTCTTTACAAGCTCACTGTTGTTGATTTGAGCAAACAGAATCTCACCGTAGAATTGTCGTTGGATCTCTTTGGCTTACCCAGTCTCCAACTAATTTCTCTACAAGAATATAAATTCATCAAGTCATTATTTGTTCCCTCTTTGTCAAACAACAATATATTCTGCTGTAACGCTCGCAAATTCGGGCTGGTCAATTTAGAAATAATAAGCGTTAAAAATGACATTTTGATAGAATATTATTTAGAATAAATAATCTTAACCAAAGTATAGTATATGTTACAAGGATGTCGTACATATAAAGAACTCTGAAATCCGACTTATAACGAAGAAGTTATGACCCGTCGAAGTTTTACGACTAAACTGACACAACGCCGCGTAACATAAAAAGTGAATTTTTGGTTTAATCCATGAAGTTGCCTCACCGGCTGGCATTTCCTCCACCAACCAAGTTGAATCAGAATTGACGATTGAAGATAAGTATGGAAGAATTCCTAGCAAAGTCTAAGGAAAACTTTATGATTGTTTGGATATGTTTGTATGTGTTAAAATTATTTTTGTGATAATAAATTGGAGAAATGAGAGACAATATTTGGGACAAGTATGAGTAGGTGCGAAAGGTAGTAGAGTCCTATACTACCGGAAGCACAAGACTTGCTACAGGATCAGAGAAAGTCACAAGGTTAACAAGGCACTAGTAATTGATTTTGTTTGGTTCATGTATGACGTTACTTGTTATCATAGTGGCTATATTAATCAATTCTAACTAAGATAAATATGTTACGTGGTTCAAAGAACCAAGATTGATGTAGCATCTAACTCAAGACAGAAGACTGAAATGAAAGATAATCGAAGCGATTAATAGAATTATTGCGGTCACCATTAAAGTAAGAAGCTTATAGCTAGAAGTGCTACATGATAGAATGTGATAATGTGATTATATCACATTAGAATATGAAGGAAGGTATATTCCATTCTAGAATCTAACTCAAATGACCCAATTCTAAGCATTGCATCATACGATGAAAGGTCATCAAGACATGACCCATTGGTCTATTACGATAATCAAAGCAAAGAACTTCTTTTAAGTTAAGATTATATAAGAAAGACCAGGAGTCTCCAATAAAGATCGAGTTTGTAACTTGAAGGTTACGATTGAAAGTCCAACGTAGTATGAAGAGGGGGTGCAAGATTGAGCACCGTTACTAGTCAAGAAGTCTAAGAGTTAGATACTCGTTTGAAAGGACATAGAGTTACAGTTATTACCTAGGATGAAAAGAACATATTGAGTCATTATATAAGCCCTGTTTTGCTGATGATTCCAGGATGTAATCATCCTAAGGGGGAGATAATTGTAACGCCCACAGATTCATGTTGGTCAATTTAGAGACAATAAGCGTTAAAAATGACTTTTTGATAGAATATTATTTAGAATATTAACCAAAGTATAGTATATGTCACAAGGATTCTGTCCATATAAATTACGCTGAAATCCGGCTTATAACGAAGAAGTTATGACTCGTCGAAGTTTTACAACTAAACTGTCACAACGCCGCGTAACGTAAAAAGTGAATTTTTGACAAAATACTTTTTAGACTTAGTAATTTAAACAAAAATTGTAGTAGACGTTAAACTGAGAGCGTGCATAAAAAGAACGTCCAAATCTGACTTTATATGAGGAAGTTATGATTTTTCTAAGATTTAACATAGTAGTGCACAACCTGGAAATCGAATTTTAGAACAATCAATATTTTACCGAAACAATATAAAATAGAATTGAATATCTCTTTAATAGGATCTCAACGATATAAATACAGACAAAAACGGACGTCGGATGACAAAGTTATGAATTTTTAATGGACTTTAACTGTCTAAGTCTGTTAAAATATAACTTTAAAAATAAAGTCAAAATTAGCCAACAAAGTCTAAACGAAAGTCGTAGATCCTGTCGATACCTATGCATGGATATAAATAACATAAAAAACGGAGCTCATATGAAAAAGTTATAAATTTTAGAAGACAATTAGTTTTGGAATAACTAGGAGGTGACACGTGGCGCGATCTGAGCCACTGCTTCCTCACCACAGCTTGGCACTAGATGATGACACCTGGCCACGAACGCACAATATTTAGCAAGGGAACACACTGCATTCCCACTGGACTCAGCCTATAAATAGAGGCAAGGATCACCCTAAAAACTCACATATTTTCCATTCTTTCTCTCTCAAACACCTCTATTAGCCCCTCACATTCCCTAGCACTTCCTGAGTGCTAGAGGTGAGTCCCATAGTGCCAGAAGGCTCCGAGAATAAGAGATTCTGGCTCAGAAGTTCTGTCCTTGCAGATTCCGGCTCCTAGCTAAACCCCTTTGTAAATGAGTTATGCTTTCCCATTATGAACCTATAACAATAAATGTGCTAAGTATTATAAATTATACAAAGTGTTATTATAATATCTTTTAACTAATCGCGGTACAAGGAATCTGGTTTGAAGGGCTGCATAGGGCTGTTGGATTTTAGAATAACTTAAATGCCAAAATGGTCCTGCCCTTCGATGTTTCATGTCTCCCCCTTGTCTGTACATAGTAGTAAAAAAGTATTTTTTAACACTTATGTAACAGCTCAAATTTTCAAATAAAATTTTCATTTAAAACAAAACATCATTATTCAACAAAAGGGTTTATTCCAAGTTTATTTCAAAAGTATAAATAATAAATCTCCAGGATCTTCAACAGTGGCAGTGTGTACGTGTCACGTCGGCGCCTTCCCACGGTCATCACTAGTACCTGAAAAACATAAACACAACTAGTAAGCATAAATGCTTAGTGAGTTCCCCAGTATACGACTTACCCACATGCGCCTTCCGGCCCGGACCTTTCGGTCCACATAACATTGCCTTCCGGCCCGTAACATAATCGCCTTCCGGCCCATAACATATCGCCTTCCGGCCAGTATTAAATTGCCTTCCGGCCCATAGTATTTTGCCTTCCGGCCCATAATAGTATAAAACATAACACATGTAACATAACACACATAACACATAAGTCATACATCATACCGTCCTTTCTATCACATAAAGTCTCGCCTTCCGGCCCGTATAAGCATACATCACATATAAGCATACATCACATATAAAGCATCTACCTCTCTAGACATAGCATAAATATAACACATACGACCTTCCGGTCTCACAGTCAAACCCTTCCGGGTGAAGTATAGTGAGAAGACTCACCTCGTAGTATGCAAGCTATAAACCCTTCGAGCTACTCGCACTCGATCCGCTAATCCGCAGGTTCCCTATAATACCACATACCTTTATTAATGATCTTATCAAACAAGACAACTGACCCTACTAAGTTACATACAGGTCAACGGTCAATCTTGACCGGACTCGTCGAGTGAAAAGGGCAACTCGGCGAGTATAGACACCCCGACTCCACTCGCCGAGTCTGAAGAACGACTCGACGAGTTCTAGTAGATCTTCAAGCTACTCGCCGAGTCTGAAGAACAACTCGGCGAGTCCTAGTGAATCTTTAAGCTACTCGCCGAGTCTGAAGAACAACTCGGCGAGTCCTAGTGAATCTTCAAGCTACTCGCCGAGTCTGATCATTGGACTCGGCGAGTCCTCGCCATGCAGTCAATCCGCTGCCTCCTGTATTTCGCATGATTTCGAAGTATATAGATATGGGGCTTCCTGGACTTTCACATATACTATTACAGGGGTTTTTAAACACTTATAACAACACTATACTCTAACAATTCCTTAAATGGGTTTCCTAAACCCTAAATTCGCATACAACGTAAAAGCTACAGATTATGATCCGAAGATTACCTGGAAACGTGTTCCCTGTGTCCCCAAACCTCCAGTACTCGATTCCTTTGATCACCACCTTGCCCCTCCTTGTCTAACAATCTCTTCAAGCTTCCTCTAGCCCTCACTCTTGCTCCAGATGCCCACAAACTCCCAAGGTATCTTCAATCGGCCAAAAGACGCGACATGACGGCCATAAGATCATTTTATACGATTCAGAATTGAAACGGCTAGGGTTCAGCTGAATCAGCGTCGACTCGCCGAGTCCCTATTTGGACTCGTCGAGTCCAGTCGCGTATCTGCGACTGCGACCAAGACCATGGCCCTACTCGGCGAGTCATGCACCAACTCGCCGAGTCCCCTCCTAAATGTGCCCCAAAAATAATTTAAAGAAATACCTGAAATTCCGGGCTGTTACAACTCTCCCCCACTAGAACTAGACTTCGCCCTCGAAGTCTCATTCTGCGAATAACTCCGGATGTTGCTCCCGCATTTCTCTTTCCGGCTCCCAAGTCATCTCCGATCCTTTCCGATGTTGCCACTGAACCAACACCAGAGGTATCTCCTTGTTCCGTAGAACCTTGATCTTCCGATCCCTGATAGCTACTGGTCTCTCGGCGTAATTCAGGCTCGCATCCACCTGAATATCTTCTAACGGAACCACTGCTGCCTCATCGGCTATACACTTCCTCAACTGTGATACGTGAAAGGTATTGTGAATCTGACTCAGCTCCACTGGCAACTCCAACCGATAAGCTACCCGACCTACCCTTGCAATTACCCGAAATGGACCTATGAACCGGGGCCCCAATTTGCCCCTCTTCCTGAACCGAATTACCCCTTTCCAAGGAGAAACCTTTAGGAGAACGAAGTCGCCGACCTGGAATTCGAGCTCGGACCGGCGTCTGTCCGCATAACTCTTCTGTCGGCTCTGGGCGGTCAATAACCTCTGCCTCACTCGCTGAATCTGTTCGGTCGTCTGAAGTACAATCTCTGTACTGCCCATCACTCTCTGTCCCACTTCTCCCCAGCAAATGGGAGTCCGACACCTCCTACCATACAACAACTCAAAAGGTGGCATACCAATGCTCGAATGATGGCTGTTGTTGTAGGAAAACTCAGCCAACGGCAGATACGCATCCCAGCTACCCCCGAAGTCTAACACACACGCTCTAAGCATGTCTTCCAATGTCTGAATCATCCGCTCGCTCTGACCGTCGGTCTGGGGATGGTATGCGGTACTAAAATGCAGCTTAGTACCCAACTCCTCATGGAATTTCTTCCAGAACCTGGAAGTGAAACGTACATCGCGGTCCGAAACAATCGAGGTCGGCACTCCATGCCGAGATACTATCTCTCTCACGTATAACTCTGCCAACTTCTCTGCTGATGAACTTTCGCTAATGGCAAGGAAGTGTGCACTCTTTGTTAGCCTATCCACTATCACCCAAATCGCATCGACTCCCCTGGCAGTTTTCGGCAATTTGGTGATGAAATCCATCGTGATCTGATCCCACTTCCACTCAGGAATCTACAAGGGTTGCAACTTACCGTGCGGTCTCTGGTGCTCGGCCTTAACCTTACGGCAGGTCAAACACCTCTCAACGAACCAGGCAACGTCTCTCTTCATGCAAGGCCACCAGTACTCCTTTTTCAAATCCAGATACATTTTCGTAGCACCAAGATGGATCGAGAATTTCGATCTGTGTGCCTCCTCCATCAAAGTAACACGCGTACCGCCCACGAATGGCACCCAGATCCGACCCTGAAATGTCAGAAGTCCCCGCCCATCCGTAACGAACTCTGAAATCAACCCGACGACCCGCTCCTGTTTCTGCATCCCAGACTTCACAACCTCGGCCTGTGCCCCACGAATAGCATCTAATACCGGAGTCATCACCGTCAATATCAAACATACGTCCCGCAATGGAGTACTCTCCGCCCTACGACTCAATGCATCAGCTACCACATTAGCCTTGCCTGGGTGGTATAGGATCTCACAGTCATAATCCTTAACCACGTCTAACCATCTCCTCTGACGCATGTTTAGGTTGGGTTGATCCATCAAATACTTCAAACTCTTATGGTCCGTGTATAAGGTACAACGAACCCCGTACAGGTAGTGACGCCAAATTTTGAGGGCGAACACTACTGCCCCCAACTCTAAGTCGTGCGTGGGATATCTCGCTTCGTGAGGCTTCAGCTGCCTCGATGCATAGGCTATCACATGGCCCCTCTGCATCAACACTGCACCCAGTCCTGAAATCGATGCGTCGCAATATACGACAAAGTCCTCCATCCCTTCCGGAAGAGCTAATACTGGTGCTTCGCACAGTCTCTGACGAAGTGTCTCGAAGGAAGTCTGCTGTTCGGGTCCCCATGAAAATGTAACACCCTTTCGGGTCAATTTGGTAAGCGGCACCGCGATCTTGGAGAAGTCCCTAATGAACCTTCGATAGTACCCCGCCAACCCAAGGAAACTCCTGATCTCCGAAGGTGACTTCGGTGCCTCCCAACTCATCACCGCTTCCACCTTGGCCGGATCGACCAATATCCCTGCCTGATTTACAACGTGCCCCAGAAATTGAACCTCCCGTAACCAGAAGTCACATTTGGAGAATTTTGCATATAGCTTCTCCGACCTCAGTACCTCAAGGACCTCCCTCAAATGTCCCTCATGCTGCTCCCTAGACCGCGAATACACCAGAATGTCGTCGATGAACACAATCACAGACCGATCCAGCATCGGCCTGCATACCCTGTTCATGAGATCCATGAACACTGCTGGGGCATTGGTGAGCCCAAAAGGCATCACCACGAACTCGTAATGCCCATACCGCGTCCTAAAGGCTGTCTTCTGGACGTCCTCATCCCGCACTCTTACCTGATGGTACCCTGATCTCAAATCAATCTTGGAAAACCAAGATGCCCCTTGCAACTGATCGAATAGATCATCGATCCTCGGTAACGGATAGCGGTTCTTGACTGTCACCTTATTCAGCTCCCGGTAATCGATACACATCCGGTGTGAACCATCCTTCTTCTTGACGAACAGAATCGGTGCTCCCCACGGCGAGCTACTCGGCCGAATAAATCCCTTCCCCAACAACTCTTGAAGTTGCGAGGACAATTCTTGCATCTCTGGAGGTGCAAGACGATAAGGCACCTTCGCAATAGGCGCAGCCCCTGGAACTAGATCGATACCAAACTCCACTTGCCTCGCAGGAGGTATTCCTAGCAAATCCTCGGGAAAAACATCTGGAAACTCGCGCACCACTGGAACCTCCTTCAATGTCTTCGGTCTCTCAGAACTCTCCCGCGTATCCATCACATACGCCACAAAACCGTTACATCCCCGCTGTAGGCATTGCCTCGCCCTAGCGGCCGAACAAAAAGCTGATCCCGAACGGGTACCCTCGCCGTATACCGTAAGAACTCCCCCACTAGGGTCTCGTATAGTCACCAGCTGACGCTCGCAGTCGATAACAGCGCTGAATCGGCTCAACCAGTCCATGCCTACAATGACACAGACATCCCCCATCGCAATAGGAATGAGGTCAATCGGAAACGCGACCCCGAAGATCTCTAGCACACATCCCCGAAGAACCTCCGTAGCACAAATCACCCTCTCAGCCGCAATAGAAACGCTCAAAGGTCGACTTAACGGCTCACGACTAATGCCAATGTGCTGACTAAAAGCTAACGATACAAACGATCTACTCGCACCCGAATCAAATAACACTAGAGCAGGCATAGAGTTCACAAGGAAAGTACCTACACATACATTAACATAAGCATAACATTTCGACCTTTAATTAAATACGTGAATGATGACATACCTGCCACAACATCGGGCGCAGCGCGGACCTCCTCCGCAGTCAGCTGAAAGGCTCTCCCGCGAGCCCTCGGGGCCTCGACCTTCGCCGGTCGGGTCTCAGTAGTCCGGGTAGTAGGTGTAGCTCCCTGACGAAGTTGCGGGCACTCGGCCTTCCGATGGCCTGTCTGGTTGCAGTGAAAGCAAACCATAAACCCCTTAGGGCAATCCCTGGCAATATGTCCCTCCTTGCCACACTTGTAGCAACCACCAGCTCGACACGCCCCCTCGTGACTCTTGCCGCACTTCGCGCAAGTGCGACCCTTCGAACCTCCCATCCTCGAATCAGCGAACTTAGTCCGCTTGGCTGCCGGCTGAGACTGGGCCGGCCGTCGATCCACCTGCCGAGACTCAGCCTCCTCCCTCGCTTGAGTCTCCAACTCAATCTCGCGCTTCCTGGCGTTCGCCTGAAGCTCAGTGAAAGTACGATAGGTGGAGTTTGACACAAACTCCCGGATCTCCCTCTTCAAAACACCCAAATAGCGGCTCATCCGCGACTGCTCCGTAGATACCAGCTCGGGGCAGAACATTGCCCTCTCATGAAACTTCCGTGTGATCACTGCCACGGAATCAGTACCCTGCTTAAGGGTCAAGAACTCATGAATCAATCGCTCCCTCTCTACCGGGGGAACGTACTCGTCCCTGAACATCTCCGTAAACCTCCCCCATGTCACCGCCGAAATCTCTGCCTGAGTGAAGTTCGCCGTCACGAACTTCCACCAATCCTTCGCTCCCAGACGGAGCTGGTTCAAGGCGAACCGTACCCTCAAGTGCTCCGGGCATGAGCAAGTATAGAAGCACCCCTCGATGTCGGCGATCCACCTCATAGCTGCAATCGGATCCTGCGTCCCATCAAATTCAGGGGGTTTCGTGTTGCTGAATTCCCTGAATAGTAATGAATCACCCCCTTGCGGCCTGGCAGCAGCCACAGCTGCGGTAGCGGCAGCAACTGCAGCTTCAGTAAGTGCGGCGTACCGCTCCTCAAACTCCTCCATCAGCGTGGTCTTAATAGACCCAAACATCTCCGGGATCTCAGCCCGGACCGCCGCAGCTACCTCTTCCTGAATAATCTGACGAATCTCCTCGTCACTCGCACCGCTCGAACTCGCCCCATTGCGTGTGATAACCATGATGTCTCTGAAATACAACATAAAATCATCAGAGACTCCACCAAGTACAATTGTACTCGATACGCGCCCTACCCAGTCTCCGATCTCCAGGGATTCTTACTTGAGTCTTCCACTGATCCGGTGCCTTCGGTAGTACGGGCCCAATACTACCGACCACACCGTATCAGTATTCGTCCCAAATCTTCCTCCCCAAATCCCGAATAATGAGTACTCTACCTCTAGTATGCACTATCTACTTGCACGCTACCAAATATCTCATATAAGCAGTCTCCCTAGACTAAGGCATCACAAAACAGGCAATTCTAGTCCTATCATGTATACCTAGCCTTCTAGCATGCATAACAATTCATAATTCAGTACATAACATAACATCGTAAGGTATTCTGGGGATCTTTACCGTTCGGACGCTGGCTGCTCGTACACACTGTTCCATCCTTGTTTTACCGCCTTACCATTTATAAAATGTTGTGTCCTTATTATTTAAAAAGGTTTTTCCTCAAATCCCCGGTCTGAGTTCAGTTGCACCCAAAAGTACACCCGAATCCCTCAAACCAAGGCTCTGATACCAATTGTAACAGCTCAAATTTTCAAATAAAATTTTCATTTAAAACAAAACATCATTATTCAATAAAAGGGTTTATTCCAAGTTTATTTCAAAAGTATAAATAATAAATCTCCAGGATCTTCAACAGTGGCAGTGTGTACGTGTCACGCCGGCGCCTTCCCACGGTCATCACTAGTACCTGAAAAACATAAACACAACTAGTAAGCATAAATGCTTAGTGAGTTCCCCAGTATACGACTTACCCACATGCGCCTTCCGGCCCGGACCTTTCGGTCCACATAACATTGCCTTCCGGCCCGTAACATAATCGCCTTCCGGCCCATAACATATTGCCTTCCGGCCAGTATTAAATTGCCTTCCGGCCCATAGTATTTTGCCTTCCGGCCCATAATAGTATAAAACATAACACATGTAACATAACACACATAACACATAAGTCATACATCATACCGTCCTTTCTATCACATAAAGTCTCGCCTTCCGGCCCGTATAAGCATACATCACATATAAGCATACATCACATATAAAGCATCTACCTCTCTAGACATAGCATAAATATAACACATACGACCTTCCGGTCTCACAGTCAAACCCTTCCGGGTGAAGTATAGTGAGAAGACTCACCTCGTAGTATGCAAGCTATAAACCCTTCGATCGGCCAAAAGACGCGACATGACGGCCATAAGATCATTTTATACGATTCAGAATTGAAACGGCTAGGGTTCAGCTGAATCAGCGTCGACTCGCCGAGTCCCTATTTGGACTCGTCGAGTCCAGTCGCGTATCTGCGACTGCGACCAAGACCATGGCCCTACTCGGCGAGTCATGCACCAACTCGCCGAGTCCCCTCCTAAATGTGCCCCAAAAATAATTTAAAGAAATACCTGAAATTCCGGGCTGTTACAACTTATATAACAATATCGCTCGTAAACCTTAAGTTAATGATAAATCTAGATTCGTAATAACTATTAGACTAAAATCTAGTGATAATTATACCAGGTTTCGTCAAAGGAAAATAAAATTATTAGAAGCAAAGCGCTGCCCGAGTTTGGAGTTATCACTTTAACAAGTGATTGCATATTTACTTTCATCTTACACATAGATATGACATATTTAATATAAATTACGTGCTATATGTATCAATTATCTGTGTTCTTGATATCTATGTCAGATGAACGATTTATACACGTTTTACTTGATTTAAACTGTATATATATATATATATATACACACACCTTTAAATATTGGGTAAAGATGAGTAGATGAAATATGATGTAAAAGATGAAAGATGAAAGATGATATAGATGTTGAGAGGTGTAAGATAATTAGAAGCCTTAACTTGAAGTTGATCCAATCATCTAGCAGAGTATAGATGATGACCACAGACTGTTCTAGATAGTCCAGTAGAACGCTAACATCCTCGCAACATGTAGGTGTTTTTGAACTATGTGTTCACCAGATGTACTCTAAAAACCCTGACAGCTATGGACTTAGTGTCTTATGAATGGACATTGGCAGATATGGATTTAATGCCCATTAGATAAATATCAGTAGATATGGACTTAGTGTCTAATAGATAACATCGACAACTATGGACTTAGTATCTGTTAGATAAACCTAGGCAGCGATGAACTTCATGCCTATTCCCTAGAACAATCCTTATGAATGATTGAATGAAGGATAAATGATTCTTAAGGTAGATCCTTAAGAATAAAGAAGATAATAGGGATGAGCAATTGGGTTAATTGTTTGATGATTAAACATAATAATTATATTATTATGGATTGAAAACCCTATGTACTCACCATGTTTCCCAACTTGACCCACTCGGTTTATTTGTATCACATTTGTCGATACGAAGATATATTACACTGAGAGATTAAAGGAGATGTAAATCATTAGTGTAAATGAATGTAAGGTTTGTTTATGCTTATGTTTCTGTATTGACGATGACATCCTAATGTTTTAATATAAACAAAAATACATTTCTTCGGAAATGCTTTGATAATATCTTTGTCATGTTTTCTGGGAACAAATTCCGTTATATTATTCTTTAAAATGGATACTCTGATTTTTAAATAAGCATAAATAAAACTTTTTAAAATGACCGTGTATTTGGGGATGTCGCACCGACAAGATTGATTGCTTTAGCGTTTTCCACAAACGATTTCATAAACGATTGAGTGCTTAGCGTTTTTCACAAACGACCGAGTTGGGTTAAGTGATTGAGTGCTTTAGCGTTGTTCACAAACGATTTTAAAGACGAGGGAGATATTGAGCTTATTTCATTCTCCCAAAAATCAAATCCCCAAATTGAATCCCTTACTTAATCGAATCTATAATGACGCCTCAATAATGGTAGTGGCTCCATCGCAACTTCATCCTTTACTCTGCTTTCCTCAATCAAAAGAGCCAAAATCACAAGTGGGAAGAAGCAGGGAGTGATTTAATGGTAGGATTTGGTGTGTATGTGTGTTGTGTGTTCATCCTCATATGCTCACTGAAATCGATTTTGGGGTAAATCTGAAATCGATTTTGGGTTTAATTGTAGGACCTGAAGGTATTACAGATTTAGGATATGTATTTCAAAGTTAATGTGTGTTTGTTTGTGTCCGAGAAGAGAGAGAGGGAGAGATAGAGATAGAGATAGATAGAGAGAGAGTCCTTATCTTTATTTAATATATAAAGTACATATAGAAAAAAAAGAAAAATAAAATAATATAACAAGGGTAATTTAGTAATTTCAATTGGGGAGGGATCAAATTCACTTACAAACATGATCAAAACGACCATAAAACCAAAAAAGTAGAGGTTTGGACGAAACCTCAAAAAAAAAATATGCATACAAGCAAGACAATTTTTGCAGTTTTGTCTAAAAAAAAATTTACATTGCTGAATAGTTAAGGGACTATACATGTAATTCGCTCAATATCCCAAAGATTCGAAGCTGTCGTGGCACGGCTCACTCTATACATACGACGTCATAACACAAATTTCCCTTTTCCTTCCCCACTTTCTTGGTTCCTACTTGCGACCTTCGTCGGAGCTTCCTCCTCCGACTTCTTAATCCGCCGTTGGCTCCCTCCTCCTCCGCTACTCTGGAAATCACATCAAAATTCATCCTTGTATCTATCGTCTTCCTCTTTCTCTCTCTCTTCAGTATGTGCGAACGACCTAATTAGGTTTTTGCGCCTCTCTAATGCAGCAGCAACCATCTAATCACCCGGATTTCAATCAGTCCGGAGGAACAACGTCTTCACGCGCTTCATTATGTCCGTTACTGCATTACCTTGTTGTCACGCGCTTTCTATTGGCTCACCTCTTCCTTCTACGGCTGGAGCTAAAAATAAACTCTCTAAACCCTATATCTCATTCAACCGGACTGCTCGCTTGTTAAAATTATCATCTTCAAATACATCGAGAAACGTAAGTTCAAACTTGCATTTTCTGTTTATTAATTGAATGTAATTTGTGTTTAGTAGTATACTTGTTCTTGAATGATTATATAAGGCATTAGAACTTTTCTGAATGCAACCTTTGTAACATTTGCACCATTGCTAATTGAATCAATTTTGTAGTTAGTTATGAAGTTATGTTGTTTGGGGCTGTTCTAACAGATTAAGCATGTGATTCTTTTATCTTCCATTTAACATAGATCATATGGAATTTTGTCGATTTGATATGTGAATGCCAGGTTTTAGTAGTGAGCTCCCTGTAAATATGAATCTGTTGATATGATTTAAATCATATACAATGAAATATGAATCTGTTGATATGATTTAAATCTGATTCATCATGCTTACCTTTTTCTGTCCTTTTTAAATAAACAACATAACACAATGCTTGATGCTCATCTAATATGATTGAATTTGATGTTGATTTGTAGAATTGGAGATTTTCATGCTTTAAGAATGACGAATCATCTTCAGAATATTCTGCCTCTGAGACTTCAGAAGATATGATTCCAGGAGAAACGGTAGAACCAGAAACAAAACAACCAAATGTGAATCATGATTGGGTGCTAAACTTCAAAAAGGTAGTTATCATTATTATTATTATTATTATTATTTTTTCCGTATTATGATTTATTATATGCACTTTATTACGTGAAAGTGTAGAGAGAAATAGTATTTCTTGATGTGTCTGAATGTTATTTTCAGGCTTCAGATGCTGTATTTACTGCAGAACCATGGACAGTGCCATGGACAGCTAAGACCATTTTACAGGTGCAGCTCTTTCTTTACATTTAGCACTATGTTAACCTCATACCATTATACCCCTAGCATAATATTCCATACAAATAAATTATATGAAAACCCATTTTAAGATTGCAAAACGAAGAGTTTGTTTTTGTTAAATTAATTATTAAATTTGAGAATGCAGGTGATGCTCCTCTGGATTGCTTCATTTTGGTTAGTAGGATCATGGATAATACCATTTATAGCCCACACAGCAGGTTTCAGAAAAGAGTCTCTAACATACAGAGGCCAAGCCTTATACAGTCTTTTAACAGACATAGTGGAGGGCATTTCCGGAATTGCAATCCTCAAACTTTGTCTCTCTAAATTCCACCCTCTTTCACCCGATTGGTTCAGATTTACCCTGAAAGGAAAATGGCAATTCGATGTAGGTCTAGGCTGCCTCATGTTCCCATTGGTCAACCGTCTGTCACAAGTCAACCTCAATCTACTCCCTTTAGCTCCCCCGACACCTGTCGCGATCTCAAACGTCGAACAATCAATAGTGGCTCGTGATCCGATGGCTATGGCGCTTTATGCCATAGTAGTTTCGGTTTGTGCCCCAATATGGGAAGAGATTGTGTTTCGAGGGTTTCTTTTACCTTCATTAACAAAGTACATGCCTGTTTGGTGTGCAATTTTAGTGAGTTCATTAGCTTTTGCTTTGGCTCATTTCAATATTCAGAGAATACTCCCACTTGTGTTTTTAGGGGTTGTTATGGGTACTGTTTATACTCGTTCTAGAAACTTGTTACCCTCTATGTTGTTACATAGCCTTTGGAATGCCTTTGTATTTGTAGATCTTATGAGATAGGTGCTTATGCTCTTGCTATTGCTATTATTCATTTTCACCATTTGTATAAGCATACCCCCTTTTGTTATTATTATTATTAATCCAGTCTTTCACATAGCTTAATGACTTAAACACTTAATCTCGATATCTATGTACATGGTTGTTTCTTTTTTATTTAATGTGGACCGAATAACTTAATGGGTTTAGCCAATTAATATTGATAAATATTGTGTGATTTTTTTGGAATGTAAGGATAAAATGGTGAGACCTTGTCCAGACATATATATCATTATGTATTCAGCCATTTTACTCATGACATTAACGAGTAGGATAAGAAAGAGCCATGTAGGATGATTTTATAAAGGGTTGTTTGATAATTGTTGGGTCACATCTGATTGAGTCAAGAGTAAGGGGTTTTTTGGTAGTATCTAGAGTATTTATATCTGGATGATATAGAGACCTGTATGATGATGTAAAGATTCTATATGAATTTGTATTTTAATGATAAATTGATGTTTGGACAAACACACATATGAATGTTTGTTTCTTAATGATGAAAATGACTATTTTAACCCTTTAAATTATTTGTTGCTTTTTGATTGAAGAGGTAAACGACTGTGCTAAACGATACCAAATTTGTAACAGTTATAAATAAAAATACAAAATGCCATTCAAAATCCAAATTAAATAGAATCTAAATTAAAATTCATACAAACTCCAAGTTAAATAGAATCCAAATTAAAGTTCATTCAACATCTAAATTAAACGTAATTCTTAACATACAATTTTAAACATCTAACGTAATTCTTAACATACAATTTTAAAATAATTGACTAGCATTTGTATACAACATCTAAATAGCATTATGTTTTCAACCTTTCTTATTCTTTCATGAGTTCGCT
The DNA here is from genome assembly GCF_052625555.1 of Lactuca saligna. Taxonomy (NCBI): domain Eukaryota; kingdom Viridiplantae; phylum Streptophyta; class Magnoliopsida; order Asterales; family Asteraceae; genus Lactuca; species Lactuca saligna. Next base: position 6,126,307 of record NC_136424.1, read on the forward strand.
TCAAACTATTCTCTTCGCATCTGTAAATTGTAATTTCTTGAATACAAGCTTCACGCAATGTCTTTTCCACACATTCTGTGTTTCCAATTAATTTTAAACATTTTTGTGCCATTTGTGCCATGTCTGGCATTTAAAATCAAGCAAGAATAGGTTTCAACTAGCAATTTTGGACAAGTTTCAACAATTTTGAACTTTTTATTCATAGCAACAAAACCCAACAATAACATAGTAGCAAAAATCAAGAACATAACAAATTTCAAAGTTCACACAAAAAGAAGATAACTCAACAACAAATCAAACACAAGCTTCAAGTTTTAGCAAAGAAGAAAACTCAACAAGAACCAGATCAAACACAAGTTTCAAGCCGACCAAAAACATGCTTAAAAATATATTTCACATACTTAGGGCTTGAAAAAACCGATTTCACAAAAATCGATCAACCACAGCGAGCGAGACAGAAGGGGGAGGGGGGGGGGAACTTACCAATGAAGAGGGAGGTGGAGCTGGATTGGCACTACTGAAAGTCTGATGGTAATGTGAGAATCACTGAGAAACAAAGAACGATGTTGATGGGAGAAGAGGGGGAAAGAAAAAAAGAGGCAAACATTTCTTTTCTTTAGGGTTAAGGTTATCAGATGGACAGACTTGTCAACACATTTGACGGATCAAGACCACTTTCACTTATGTCTGGCCGATTAAGAGGCTGAAAAAGGTCCAACCAAACGTTATGAGTCTGAACAATCTAGAGCCAACCTCTTTATGAGATCATTAAGGGGCCCAACAAATAACCCCTAAGACTCAACCTTGAATCTGTCCCGATAAGATGCATTTCAAAGGAACATGAACCAAGTCAAGGGCTTTTAAATATGATATCAAACAGTTTGAATCTGACTGACTTACTTTTAAGTATGATATCAAACAGTTTGAATCAGACTGACATACTTAGCTTCTAGTCTCTTACTAGACCCATAGCACAGGATATTAGATATTAGGTATTGAATGTCTGCGTATCCTTACAAGTCCTTTTTTGTCCGGAAAGAAATGATATCAAAAGGGGACCATCGGTCGGTTTCAAAGTTTCTTTCTGGTTATGGTTACATTGTCTCATGTCCATTTCTTTACCCGACAACCTTCGGGGACCAATGTCTACTCTTTTTGTTTTCTTTTGGGAAATATTAATTCGTAATTACAAACATCAACAAAAACAACAACATTACAATCTTCTTCCATTCTAAAGTTGTAACCACTCACACTGTTGGTGGATGTAAATCCCTGAAATTTCTAGTCCAAGAGAATATATAACCATATTTACTTCTTTAAAATTTCAACAAACCTTTATATATATACATAATTATATATTACAATTACTTTAATATTTAATTGAAGATTTTCAGGTTTGCTTGCAGACCATTTTATTTTAATGCGAGCATGCATGTTTCTTTGTATTAAACAAGTTCATGTGACAAGTATGACTGTTTGACGCGATATTTGTTTAGTTGTCCCCTTAAGACCCTTTTACTTGTGATATTTGTTTTTTATTAGGAGACCTGTTAATACAATTATTATAGGGGCAACCACCCCCTCGGGCCCAATAAACTGGTTTTCATCAATTCAATCTTACTGTTTAATAATACCACTTTTCTTATTTATTATAAAATTAAATATAATATACCATGCAAATGCAATATCAGTGACATCATGTGGGGTTCACATTTCGATAATTATATATACTATATGTTATCTATAGTGTGAAGGACCACAATAATGATGTCTTTACATGCACATGTATGTTTTTGTTTCTCTCTATATATACATACCTATGTCTATACACCACAAGGAATTTGATAAACATATCCTGAATCATTATTCATCATTCATAATTTCATCATATCCTTCCATGGAAGCTTCAGAATCACTATCGATTGAGAGCTTTTCGTACAGTTGGTTAGTCAACTTAAAGCCATCTTTTGAGACTTCTTTTAGAGCCTCCTTTGATGATGATTCCAACTTCATTGAAATGGACCCGAAGCTTTCCGCTTCTAAACGATTTCTTGTTTTTCATCAAGATTTCGACTTTGATCTCCCGACATTGCAACCTAATTGTGTTCATGCCGATGAGCTCATCTCTAATGGAATCCTCGTTCCACTTTTTTTAAAGCCGTTGGATATCGGAATGGGAATCTATGATTCCGTTTCCAGCTCGACTCCGGTTTCACCCGTGTCTTCCGCCGCCACCCATGGCAGAAGTCGGTCTTTGCTCTCTAGAAGGTACCGGAGACTGCCGAAAAGTGTCGTCCGGAAGTACTTGAATTTGGTAAGGCTGCTTTGGCTCAGAATGAGAAGGGGAAGGTCCGATTCCGATTCCGGTTCAGGTTCCGGTTCCGGTGCCGGACCAAGCACCGGAATTGGCATGTCGTCTCCCAGGGAAACCGAAACGTATTCTTCTAATGATTGGCTAAGATCATGCGATTCCGATTCCGCTAAAATCTTGGCATTTGAAGGCACAAGTGAAGCAGACAATTGGAGAAGATCATGCGATTCCGAGAGTTCGATTTACGAAGCGGTTCTTCACTGCAAGAAAACTATTGGTTAGAATACGTCGATCTCGTGTGTGTTTTTTAATTAATTTAGTTTGCAATTCACAAATCAGAAAATGAAAGATACAAAAAATTGGTAAATTTTCAGGCTATAAATGAAGAGAAAGAAGATGCGAAGATGGTAGAAAATTACCGTCTGAGATTTTATGGTTGGTTCTAGACGTGTAAAGTGTTACTAAAAAACTGTAACTACCGGTCGTCCAAATTATGGTTTGAGAAATGATCTTATATATAAAATGCATGTCTTAAAAGTTAAAATATTTATTGGATGCCTGGTTTTCAAATTGTCTTTGGTTTGGTCAATCAAAGAAGTTCGACCTCCATAACTCCATTGTTACCTGTTTTTTTTTTTTTTTTATAAAAAAAAGTCAATATTGATACTAACTTTGTAATAAAATTGAATAATAAAAGAAATCTGGGGTGGTTCTTGTTTTGAACTAGATCGAATTAAAACATGTCCATCCTTGAGAAAATACGAAATCAAGAGGCCAACAAAAAAACAAAATATAAAAAATAAGAAAAAAACAGGAATTAGACTAGAAAAATCTTGGACTTGATTTTACCAAAATAAAATATGTGAATTAGCAAAGGGCATTTGGCCTAGCAGTAAGGAGAGCCGGAGAGGCACTCTCAAATGAGATGAGTTCAAGTCTCGTTAGGAGACATGAGTGATTTTAGGATTAGGTTAGTTCGCTGGTTCAAAAAAAAAATATGTGAATTTCTTGCTTAGGTTTAATTGTAACCGAAAAATTCACAATCGGTTTCCATAATATATTTAAGTTGTTTTAACTCTTGGGTGACTTATTTTCCGAAAACGATGGGGAGAAGAGAGTGGCTTGGGAAGGAAGGGGATTGCAAACATTTGCCGATGAGAATTCCCGCCCCAAAAATACAGCCACAATGGCCCGGTGTTTGCCGCTGCCCGCTAGCACTTTTGTAGCTCTCACATTGTTTAGTCTAAGGCTAAAACTATTGGGTATTGGTCACATCATTATCTTATCTCTTCTTCTTTCCATCACAATTTTTTGGGTAGTCTTCCAAACCTTCAATGCAGGTGTGAGGCTAAGAAAGAAAAACCGGTGTTGCCCTTCGTTGTCGTTACCATGGCGTGGTAACGCCTTATATCTTAACGGGAGTCGGAGGTAGTGTTCCCGACGTTATACCAGCGTTTTATGGCGTCCATGTTATTATAACGAGAGTGGGCGTTGCGGACACTGAGCACTCTAAAGTGTGTGGTGATATTTTTATCAATGGTAAAAAGGTGCCACATAAGTTTTTGTAACTTTTGGTGTATTTTACTAATGAATGGAATTTTTTTTTTTTTTTTTTTTTTTATTTTTTTTTTTATCAGTGGTATATACAATGGTATTTATATTTAAAGGAAAAAAGAAAAAAAATTGCAATGACAATCAGGAAATAAAAAATAAAAAGCTTTACTATTAAAATTTATCGTAAGTGGAACTTTACCTATGAGATTTATCATTAACAAAAAAAGAAAAAAAATTGCAATGCCAATAGATTTTTATCAATGACAAATCCTTCCACACCGTTTAGTCTAATACATGGATAAATTTTCCAAAAGTTTTTAAAGTTTATCAATGACAAACCCTTCCACACCATAAATTTCCAAAAGTTTTTAAAGTAAGTTAATTGGACCTTCCAAAAAATTTTCAAAATAAACTAGTTAAGTAAATCCAACACATTTAATTAATCATATTAATTAACTATTCGACTTTATTAAATATTTTTAATTGAATTTGGTTTCATTTAATAAATAATAAATAGCAAATTTATTTACTTTTTTTAGTTGATAAATAATAATTTATCCAATAAAATAATAATGTAATAATTCGAATCTTAGCAAACAAACAACCATACATGCTGTTTTCTTGTAAATTGAAAAAAAAAAAAAAACAATATACCATCCGGTGATTGAAATTCGAAATTCAAAGAACAAAATTTTGGTGTAGGAAAAATTGCATTTCCTCGTAAATTTCACAAGAAGGTAAAGGAAAGTACGGAAACAAAAAATGAATTGCAAAAACAAAAATTGGATTGGATAAAGTATCAGAAAAGGGTGCCGTTTCTGAAAAAGCCAATGACTCCGATGAGAGAAAAAAGGAAAAAAAAATCAAAATTTTTAATACAAATAAAATAATTAGACTTTATATACCACCTTCCGAAAATGATCCGTTGAAGGGAGCCTAGTTGAACATAATATATTTGGTCATATCAATCGAGAAACTAAATATTTTACTACTTACTATTATTATTATTATTATTATTATTATTATTATTATTATTATAAAATAATTATAGGTGTTTTAAAAGATTAGTATTAATTTTATTAAAATATGATAATTGTCTATTATCTTGGTGAATATAATAATTATAATCTATATTCCTTATTAATTTCAATGTTTATATCAAGATCTATTAAGTAAGGATCAACCAGGTAGAACAGTTGGGAGACATGACCATTTCAACATATAAGATTTCTGAAATCTAACAACCAAACCAACATGACCATTCTGGACACATTTCCCGTAAGTAGATCAATCGATAATTGAAATTACTGATAAATATTATTTATAGGTTCATAGCAACGACTTATGACTATAAATACAAGTTATACCGAAAGAAATAGAGTGTAGTTTAACTTACAAGGATTTCTAGCGAAAGGTCGGAAATTATACTGGAAGAATTCCGATTAGAGAGCTTCTTTTTGTCGGGCTCTTTGATGCCTAGATCCCTGCTAAAACACCCCTAAGGACTAGAATGATTTGTACTCAAGAAGAAAGAAGCCTTGGAGCAAATGGATTTGCAAGATGTGAGAAAATGAATGATTTTCGCAACTTATGTATAGGCTTCCAAGAAGGAGGTTGCCCAACGAAATTTCAGGTTACGCCTGTCGTAGTGAGTACGCCCAACGTAATTTAGGGTTACGCCCAATGTAGTGGCGTGCGCAACAAGCAAATACGTATGTAGATTTTAAATCTTCAAAAATTCATAACTTTCACATACGAACTCCGTTTTTGACGTTCTTTATATCCACCCCTAGCTATCGACGAGATCTACAACTTTGGTTTAGACTCTGTCGGCTAATTTTGACTTTATTTTTTAAGTTATATTTTTAACAGACTTAGACTGTTAAAGTCTATTAAAAAATCATAACTCTCTCGTCCGACATCCGTTCTTGACTGTCTTTATATCGACAGACTCTTATTAACGAGATCTTTGATTCTCATTTAGATTGTTTCGGTTAAATATACAGTGATCTAAAATTCGATTTTTGAGTTGTATACTACTAAACTGAATCTTAGAAAAAACATAACTTCCTTTTATGAAGTTAGATTTGGACGTTCATTATATGTACACTCTCGGTTTAGTGACTACTACGACTTTCGTTTACACCTCATAGGCTAAAAAGTAATTTATTAAAAAATTTCTTTTTATAATACACAGAGTCGTGCTGGTTTAATCGCGAAAGTTCAAAGAAACATAACTTATTAATATGAAGTCGGATTTTAGGGTTCATTCATGAAGATTTATGAAACCACATGCACCTTCCATGAAACCGAAAAAAAAGTTAGAGTCCATTCATAAAGATTTATGAAGATTTGTCTTTAATTTAAATCCAAAAATAATACTAGATTTTTTATAAACGATAAATCTAATTTAATCTATTCTTAAATTACTACTGAATCCATTTATGTTTCAGACAGGACTTGAACTCTCAACTTCGAAAAGGGAAGGTAACACTTGATACGGTCGAGCTAAAAACCTTTTGGTAATATTACATGTCTGTGTTCGACACAAAACGTTTGGAAGTGTTTGAGAGCTTCTAGCTTCTAGCGTTGGACAAAACGTTCTTTTTTTAACAGAATGCCTCGTTCGACGCTACAAGGTTCTAGCGTTTAGTTTAAACAAAACGCTCAAAATCCAAATGCTACTTCATGTAGCGTTTAACAAAATGCTACTTTGCTGAAACCCATAACCAGTTCATCACAAATATTTAAACAATTTAATATCCCTTTAATTTAGTAAAATCAGTTTTAAAACCCTATATATTATCGACCCCTTTTGCCGAAACCCATAACCAGTTCATCACAAATGTTGACACCATCCACCATCGTTACCAACCTTCTCTGCCTCTTCTTCGCCGCCTTCCAGTCGATGCTACGCATTCTGCTCCTCCGGATATCCTCTGACATTGTCTGCTACTCCAGTAACCCTCCAACATATATCCTTTTCATCTATGAAGGTTAGTTCTTCTTCCATTCTAAATGCATTGGATTAATTGATTATAAAGAATGTTAACCTCTGAAGGTTTTTTCTGGCCACTGAACCAGCTAAGGCCATCGTCCCGACCTCCAATCTAGAAACCGTGTTCGACATCAAATACTCCTCTCACAATCAACGATGTAACCACCCGCCCATCCGCTGCACCGTGGTGAAGAAAGATGACATCGTTAAAGAGATGAAGGAGAAGTCGTTTGATGTTGCTGATTTCACTATGGTTTATTTGACAACTGCAGCTAAAGAAGACTACAATGCCTGTGTTGGAGGTTATTGCAAGTAATCAGGTCAGAATCAAACCTTAATTCCTAAATTGATTGAAATATACTTGAGATTTTGTTTTTCATTTGGGATTCTGATTTTCCTTGAACATTGCTTGCTTAATTAGCTTATTGATGAAATGAAAAGTGATATATAGCTGAGTTGAGTTACTGCAAGTTATTATACAATGTATTCTAACAGAATAATGATTTTTTAGGAACTATCAAATACACAACATAGTAGATTCTGTAAGAATACATTATGCTTTGTATAGTATATTATGTTAGAATGCACTCAGTTAGAATTTAAAATGATAATTACACTTTAGGTTTAATGATTCTTTAAGAATGTTTGTTAAAAATTTTATAATATATTTTGGTTACACAATAGTAATGAGTAATTATATGATGCTATGAATGGTAAGTGCATATATATTCTATCAAAATTAAATGATAACTACACTTTATATTTAATGATTTTTTTAGAATCTTTGTTTACCTGTTATTTATTTATTATTATTATTTTTGTAATAGATTTTCTCTTGGATTGTCTATTATTATTTTTTGTAATAGATATTTCTTTTTGAATGTCTATTCTATCATATTCTATGTATTCTACTAGAATATATAAGGTGATAGTTAATTGCAAGTAACATGTTTTTAATCATTATTAGTTTTTGTTGTATTTTGTGATAGGAATGACTGGAAGAATGCTATGAAGACCTAATATGAATAACTTGAAGAATGAATAAAGTTTGATCATACTCACTATTTTAGAATGTTGTTATTTTTTAAGAATTTTACTCATTTTTTGTTGATATTCTTTTAGAATATGTATAATTATATCAAAATGTATAAGACTTTTAATCTGTAAGAATATGTATAAATTTGTATTTAAGTTCAGATGTATAAGAATATATTAGAATGTTGTTATTTTTCAACATCGGATTCAAGAATGTTGTTATTCTTCAATAATATTCTAATAGCATAAAATTCTGAAAGAACATTATTCTAACAAAAAAAATATCTTGAAAGAATAAAATCGGTTATGTATACAAACTAGATTATAACCCGCGTTAAACGCGGGGAACATAAATTAAATACATATTACATTAATAGGTGGAGGAAGAAGGAGAACAGGAATAAGAACAAATTAATATACAAAAAATTGTAGAAGAAGAAGGAGAACAGAGCAAAGAAAGAACCTAGAAAAAAATTATAGAATAAGACCGTTGAAGAAGAACACTGTAAATCATACAATTCAATCCAAAATCGTAAGAAGAACAACTTCAATATAATCGTATATATAAGTTGTTTTTCAATAAGGAAATCATTATCTTCCAAAAAAAATGAGATCCTAAAATATCATCTTGAAGATTTTCGGTTATTCATCTGGAAAAAATAATATCATTTATATTGAATCAAAATTTCAAATTAATTGAATTGCTTAATTTATGAGTTTTAAATTCAAACCATTATCTCAAATTGATTTATTTTACGTGGGATATATCAGAAGATAAATTATAAATAATATTGACTTTATTTTTGACTCTTAAATATTTTGCTAATTTAATAGGATTAGATTAAATTTTATAGGGTAATAACCAAATTGTTGATATGCTTATTTAATGAGTTAAAAAACATAATTAAATAAAAACTAAACGAATTTGAATTTTGAAGCCAAAAGCTATAAAGAATGGAGTTAAATCAGGAACAATATTAATTAGAGAAACCAATATCTCATATATAAATAGAATGATATGCTGTAATTGATAATGTAATTAATGAATTTAAAAATTCTATAATTAAATGTAATTGTGTTTGAATTTTATTTGAAAAAGATGATGTCAACAATATAATATAATGGTAGAAAACATATGATTGAAATGCAATAAATAGTCCTGATTGCTTCATTGTTGAATTAAGGTGTCTCTTTTAATAATATTTAGATATGTTTGTAGTATTCTTTGTAAAAGAATGTTTTCTGTTCGATGTTAATTTTTTTTCTAATTCAACAATGATTGTATTATCAACAGTGAAGTTTGAGATTGCATAACCATCAACTTTGTTAATCAAACTATAATGTGAAATTTGAATTTGAAATTATCGAAAAGTACATGAAAAGCGAATGGATAAATCTTCATATTCCCCTACTAAATTTTTTTTAAAAAAAATTGGTTATAAAAATAGATAGACAAAAGGTAAAAAATTAGTTTTATATAAATGAAGTTAATATCGATAACCTCATTAAACTTTTGAAGCAAGTCTTGTGCGGTTTTTTCCAGAAGTTTCTTCGTGTCACGATCAAATAACGTAAGTAACACCACACCGGTAAAGTCATGTACTTGAATATTGATTTTGAAACTAAAGCCATTGATATAAACAAATATAGTAATATAAAATTAAACAATTTAACTAAAGAGTATAATAATATGTATAAAAGAATTTTTGAAAAACTTAGAACAAGATATATGTATTTGTTCATGTAAGTTGAAGTGTAACAATAAAAAACTTCATCATCTTGCTTTTGGTCCGTTCCACGAGTTTTGTCATCATACATTACAACAACTTTTATGATTTTCTTTGGACAAACATAGGTCAACATATTAAAAAAATGAAGATAAAGGATATAATTTTGTTTCTATAACTAAATGAATGAAACTAATATACTTAAAGTAGATTGATTAATTTTTTTCATAACCTCTCAACAGAAATACAGTAATAACAAGTAATAAGAACAAAGTAAATACAATAAATTGTAGAAGAAGAAAGAGAACAGGGTAAAAAAAGAACCTAGAAAAAAGAATTATAGAATAAGACCGTTGAAGAAGAACATTGTAAATCATACGACTCAATCTAAAATCGTAAAAATAACAACTTTAATGTAAGCGTATATATATATATATATATATATATATATATATATATATATATATATATATATATATATATATATATATATATATATATGTTGTTTTTCAATAAAGAAATCATTATCTTCCAAAAAAATAGGATCCTAAAATATTATTTTGGAGATTTTCGGTTATTCATCTGGAAAAAAAATGATATCATTTATATTGAATCAAAATTTCAAATTAAATGTTTTGCTTAATTAATGAGTTTTAAATTCAAAAACATTATCTCAAATTGATTTATTTTACGTGGGATATACCGGGAGATAAATTATAAATAATATTGACTTTATTTTTTACTCTTAAATATTTTGCTAATTTAATAGGATTAGATTAGTTTTTATAGGTTAATGACCAAATTATTGATATATTTATTTAATCCGTTTTTTTTTTTAAAAATAATTAAATAAAAACTAAACGAGTTTGAATTTTGAAGCCACAAGCTATAAATAAGGAAGTTAAATTAGGAACAATATTAATTAGAGAAACTAATATCTCGTATATAAATAGAATAATATGTTGTAACTGATAATATAATTATTGAATTTAAAGATTTTATAATTATTAAAAATTCTATAATTAAATGTAATATGTTTGAATTTTATTTAAAAAAGATGTTGTCAGCAATCTAATCGAATAGTGGAAAATATAAGATTGAAATCCAATCAATAGTCCTGATTGCTTCATTGGTGAATTAAGGGTTCTCTTTTAATAATATTTAAAGATTACGTTAGAATTAAAATTAAATTAATTAAAAAAATTCAGATTCTTAAAATTAGGAGAATTAATTATCCCTAAAAATCCGAAAATTTCCTTTTATAAATGTAGTTAATTGTCCAAAATACCATTTTGTCAAAATTTGTGTGATTATATGGTATATGTTATCCCATTGTAATATCATACATTCTCAAATCATGTCTATTGATTAATTTTATCCGTTAGTCAAGATCTGTGCATTCTGACACACTATAGTTAGTAAAAACAAAATAACCTAAGACTTATATATAATGCATTAACGTCAATTTAATATGATTATGGGAAAACGTTTTGTTATTAATTAGTTTGATATTTGCTATTTATTTTAATGTTTTATATAATATTTAGTTTATTAGCTAACTTCTTATCAAATACTATTAATTTCTCAGCTAGCAGAAATTAGCTTGTTCAACTGGTTTACCGAATATGTCTTAAACATAAAGTTCAATATATATTGGATTGTTTACAAATTGACAACACTGCAAAATAGCTTTTTTTATTTCTGAAAGAGTTTGCTATCGGACTAAACATGTAAACTTTTTAAATGACCACAAAAGAGAAGCATGCATACGCATGCATGTATTAATAGTTTAATACTATGTTAAACAAAATAAATTTGAAGGATAAGTATATGCGTATATGTGATTCGTGTGAACTATTTAAAGTGGTGAGGGATAATTTGAATCGACAAAAACAAAATGTGATGGGAAGAAATGCTAAACGAAAAGTTGACAATGTAAGCATTTGCCATGGCTTCTTATATTTGTCTTTGATTCCAAACACATTAATTATAATGTTAAACTTTTTGTGGGTTGTGGTTTTTGTCTACAAACGTCAACCACGACTTGTAGAATTGGGGCCGTATATAGGTCCACATGACTGCTCGTCCTTGATATTGATTTACGGTCACGACACATGTGACGGCGTTTTTTTTTCTTTTTGATGTCCAAAAGTAGAACCGCTCTATTAAGAAAGAAAATTGCGGCCCGTATAACATGAAAGAAATATTTGTTGGTGACTATGATTATTAAGAATTTTATGATTATTTATTTCACCGTTGTAGTAATGTAGTATATGCTTCTATAGCGTTTATGTTAATAGTTTGTAGTCTAAGATGGAATTTTTTATATGTTCTTTTGTTATTACGTGATAATAGCAATATTGATTTAGTATGGATAACATGTAAGTCCAGGTATCGATGAAATCTTGTATTTATATATGCTTAGTGAGAGATATCGGTTCATATATAAAATACTTTCTATTATGATATCAAAGTTTCTTTCTTAAAACGCCACAACTCATTTCCTTCATTTTCTTCCCAATCTAACCCTATGACATCATAAATATGAAAGCATTTATGCTCATAAAGTTTAATAAACATCAAAAGATTACATAAAAAAAAGTTTCAAATCTTAAGGTCTCTTTGTTTTTTATGTTTAATGTGAAAATTTACTCAATATGATCATCATTTGAAATCGTCTGATCAAAAGCATTTGTCTTTTTTTTTTTTTTTTTTTTTTTTTTTGCTTTTTACCTAAAAAATAAAACTTATAGTTATAAAAATAATATTTATACACATGTATGATATAACAATTTATATATTTAAATAAAAGTTTACCTTCAAGATCTTTCCATAACCAAATTTGGCTACACATTAATGTCTCACTTATCTTTGATTTGAGTAAGCTATGTTGTATTGTCACATTATTCTTGGTCATGCTAAAAGTTGATTCTGACACAACCATAGAACTTAGAATGGGTAATACATTTCTAGCGATTGAAACGTCTCAAAAGTTAAGAGCAAAAATTTTGATTTTTATATTAATAAAACCATTGTCCAAAACAATATCATAAAAACCATAGTAAACTCAGAGTATATCAATAAACATCCAAAGATATCAGAGTTATAGAAAATGCAGAACAAGGTGGTGTGTGCAATGTAGTAATCCCGAGCTCTTCCCTTTTGAAATCGAGGTACCTGAAACATAAAATGAAAACCGTAAGTACAAAGCTTAATGATTTCCCCAAGATACCACATATCATACATATTAAGCATATAATGGGCCCCGCTCGGCATCCTGCCCGGCATCGAGCACCGCTCGGTAAACGGATATGTCAGTCATCAGGCCCCGCGCATTATACATATAAACATATCCATGGTGCCAATCCGTGCCACTTTTATATATATATATATATATATATATATATATATATATATATATATATATATATAAAAGATATTACAATTTACAAGTATATAATAACCATATAAACAATCATACACAATAAACTGATAAAGGCGGAAATACATCGCAACGAATCATGGTGCCAAACCGTGCCACCTTCCTTAATAAGTTCCTTAGAATCCCCCAAATTTTCCTCGAGTCGAGTATGGATCCTGTGCTTCCAATTGTGTAGGCCCAACACTACCTTCCACATCTATCCATACTTTTCTCAAGAATTAGGGATGAGCGTGGGACGGAACTGGTACCGACCTGTCCCGTTCCCGATTTCTCAAATACCGAATTTGATCGAAAGTTAATCCCGAGTACTGAACCGAATTAACATCACCGGTACCGGTACCAGGAATGGTACCGGTACTCGGTACTAGTACCGGTACCCGCAGTACCGATTCCCGAATTTTATGTATATGGAGTACCAAGTACCGTCCCATATTTTTAAATTAGGTACGGTTCGGTATCGGTTCCGGTACGGTACCGGTACGGGATCGGGATTTGGGACAAACTGCTCATCCCTATCAAGAATCATCTCGGGTCCTCTAAGTAACCACTCATGTCTGCATCCATCCTATCCATTCTTATACACCCATTCTCAAATGAATACCCATCACTAAATAGCATAGGCTAACCCACTACAACACATCCTTGGCTCTCCTAGGTTCCAAACCTCACCCTGCCATCAACTGCTGAAGAACTCCTAATAATGTCAGTTAACTACTTCATGAATACAATCACATGCATCAAATCTTAGATAATCATTCGAGTGAAAGACTCATCCCTACAATGGTTAGAATCAAACGAGAACTCTGTAGTAGGGTCAAATCCATCATCCTTAGATTATTTAACCTATGCCACATGTGACTTAACATATTCACTTAATAGTTAGCTCACATCATCATGAGTCCCACAAAACACAAAGCAAGAAGCATTCGTGCAGTAACACTCCAAGTCACAGCCAAACAGAGGACATCTCAATCTCACTTCTTACCAGGAAAGATTTCAAATCTAGCATAACATCCAATTCCTCTTAGGATACAAGGCATCACATATCAGGCTGTGACAACCTTAAGATCTCTATCTATAAGTCAATCCAATCAATCAAAAGTCAGACTTGTTTCTGCTATCGCTTTACTGTGTTTAGGGTCAGTTTGAGAGTCTCTAAGCCTAGTACACTTAAGGATTGGATGTTAAGAAGTGTTAGTTTGAGATCAGAGGAATGCAATCGAACCAGAAAACTCATCAAGGGATGTTCACGACCGTAAAATAGGTTCACGACCGTGAACCCATGTTTGACCGTGAACCCCACTCAACATATATACATTTCGTTCATTTATTCCTCATTTATGTGACATCCCCAAATTTCTCGGCCAGAAAAGACCGATTTCATTTATGCTTTTAAAATAAAATCAGAGTAATCTCTCAAATAAAATTATGGGAAATTTGTCCCAAAAAAATATGATAAAAAATATTTATCAAAGCATTTCTTAAAGAAATGTAATTTTCATTTCATTACAAAACTCGGGATGTCCACATCGATACAGAGCAAAAGCATAAACAATACAATAGCCTTACAACAGTTATTTACATCTACTGGCCTATAATCCAAAATCCCTCGTCATCGTCCAACTATGCTCTGATTCCACTACTGTAATATAGAAAACTGAGTCGCCCAGACTTGGGAGTCTGGTGAACATATAGGGTTTTCAACCCACAAATAATAAATTTATTAATTTTCATCAAATAATCAGCCCAATTTCCCATCCCCATTATTGTCTTATTCTTAAAGGCTTAAGAATTATATGTCCTTCATTCATTCATTCCTAAGGATTATCATAAGGAATAGGCATGAAGTCAATCACTATCAGGGTTCTTAAATTACAACTGGTGAACACGTAGTTTAAAACATCTGGTAAACATGTAGTTCAAAAATACTTAATGAACACTAGTTCAAAAACACCTAGTGAACATTCAGTTTAAAAATATCTAATGAACACAATCACCTAGTGAACACTCAGTTCAAAACACCTAGTGAACACAATCACCTAATGAACACATAGTTCAAAAACACATGATAAACACATAGTTCAAAACATATGGTAAACACTCAGTTCAAAAATACCCAATGAACACATAAGTTCAAAAACATCTACAGGTTACGAGCCTGTTAACATTCCACTGGATTGTCTGGAAAATTTCATGGTTGTCATCTATATTCCACTAGATGACTGGAACATTTTTAACATCGAGATCTCTCATCATTTTATTATGTAAAGCCTGTGTTTCTGGGCTTGTCATTAATGTTGATATAATAGTAGAGGTTAACCTTTGTAACCCGTTTTGAAATACTAAAGATATATTATTTGAGTATTATGTGTTTTGTGCTTAGTTGTGTGACTTAAATGAACTAAGGATAAAAATAAGCATCAAAATGAAATTTTAGATAAGCTCTATATCTATGGATAATGTTGTAGTGGTTGAAATGAGGTTCCGAATATATAAAGAATGCCGAAATCTAAGTTATAACGAAGAAGTTATGACCTGTCGAAGTTTCGCGACAGAACCGACAACGCTGAATGACGTAAAAAGTGAATTTACGTTAGAATGATATTTAGCCCTAGTGATCTAAACGAATGTTGTATAGTTCGTTAAACCGAGAGCGTGCATAAAAAGAACGCCCAAATCTGACTTCGTATGAGGAAGTTATAATTTTTCGAAGTTTCGACTTAGCAGTATGCACCCCGAATACTCGATTCGAGATCGAGTGATCGTTGGTTGAAACAATCTAAACGAGAATCGAAGATCTCGTTGATAGTAGTGCATTGGTGAAAAGACAGACGAAAACGGACGTCAGATGAAGAAGTTATGAATTTATAACGGAGTTTTCCTGTCCCGACCTACTAAAAATAAATAATAAAAATTAAATTTGAAACTAGCCGACGGAGTCTAAACAAAAGTTGTAGAGCGTAGTCTCACCTACACGTGGATATAAAGAACGTCGAAAACGGAGTTCGTATGAAGAAGATATGAATTTTTGAAGTTAATTAAATAATTAAAATATTAATTTATTTATTAAATCCGACATTATCCGAAGGGGAGTCACCGGACTTATCCAGGTTACGCCCAGCGTACCCTGATGCATGCACCGCCTCGAACTCGAGTGCTCCGATGACGCATGCAGTCACGTTTTGGTCACGTACGCCCCGCGTAACTGAGTACGCCCAACGTACGTGCGAGACTCAGCTCCTATAAAAGGGCATACGAGGGCAATCTAATACTTTTGCCAAATTCTTTTCTCTTTCTCCCGTTTTGCATCGTTTTGCGTGCCAAAAATATCCCGAAGCCCCGGTATCAATCCCGAGCCCCGAAGCACGTCTCGAACCCTGAAGATCCCGAGAAGTGCAATTCCTGAGCCGAAGTTCTGCTCACGAGAAGCCCGGTTTTTGTGAAGATCTTCCAGATCTACTGAAGAATACTACTTCTGCAAGTCGTAGTGCTGTCCGATCATATTCTGATCAAATGAGTGTGTAGTTACTTTCTTCTAACGCATAATTATGAAGTATTTTATACGAAATACATGTTATGTGTATATTTTGTTGATTATATGTGTGAATGTATATTCACTTTCTTCTATCTCATAGATATGATTTATTCTCTATGAAATACGTGTTATGTGTATGTGTCTCGTCTGTTATTTGGAATATGTATTGAATGAGAATGCTATACAGGTTTTAAACTATGTACAAAAATATATATTTTTATCTACTAATATGTTGGGTAGAACATGAGTAGATAATTGATGTGTGATAAACAGATGAGAGGCCTCGATGTTGTTGATGTTGACCTAGTCATCTAGCGAAGTATGGATGATGACCACAGACTCTTTCTAGACAGTCCAGTGGAACGCTAGCAGGTTCATAACCTGTAGGTGTTGTGAACGATGTGTTCACTAGTGTACTCTATCCCCCTCATGGTTGCCTTTAGGATATCTATTGTTGAGGAAACCCCTTACCAGTAATGTTCGTCTCGATGAAAATCCTAGATTAGGTCCCTTGAGATAGATGTTGTTTTAGGGACATAAAGTGAGGAAAACGGGAATGGGTAATCAGGTTATTGTTGGTTGGTGAAATTAAATATAATTATTTATTGTGGGTTGAAAACCCTATATGTTCACCAGGCTCCCAAGCATGACCCACTCAGTTTATTTGTATTATAGGAAGTGGCGCAAGGGCATAAGATGAATGAATCATCAAGTTGTTTTGTTTACAAGTCTTTATATGTATATATTTGTTGAATGACTTGTAATGTTATCGTTTATGGTTTATGGTCTGTATCGGAACATGACATCCCGAGTTTTGATTATATAATGAAAATGCATCTCTTGATGAAATGCTCTGATAAATATTATCTTATCATATTTTGTTTTGGGGAACAAATTCTGCAACTCTTTTAAATTAAAAGGATTTACTCTGAAATTATTTTAAAAAGCATAAATGAAATCGGTCTTTTCTGGCCGAGATTTTGGGGATGTCACAGTTGGTATCAGAGCATTAGTTTAAGCGAACTAGGAATTTGTAGGATTTCTAGACTTAAACTTAGAATGCTAAGTGGAGGTTGTTAGATGTGTGTCTGTTATATTTCAGACACGAGCACTAGTTTATTTTAGGAAAGTTCCCTAAAATGCTTTTATATGCTAAATGTTATATGTTTCCATATATGATGTTATTTGTTCGGATCTATGGTCTGTTGCAGACCGGATCTGGAAACCTTATGTGTTTAGGATTCTAAGCGTATGTCGACGGTATTAGAACTAGAATGTAAACGTTTCGGGGTGATAAGGATGATTTAATTATCTATCATGGATAAGGATCTAATTTCACCTTATTTGGTGTGTAGATCAAAGATGGTGAGAAGAAGGAGTGGCATTGGAAACGCGGATGAAAACAGGAATCAACCACCAGTGATTGAGCAAATACCTGTGGTAGCCGCAGCACCAGAACCAATAACAATGGTTGGAGTGCAAGCCATGATTCGGGCTATATTAGCCGAACAAATGGAGGAAATGCAAAAAATGTTGCATGGAAATAGGGACGAACCTATCATGCCCATCGAGGAACCTGAATTGATTCCCGAGCAATCGGAGGAAGGGAGCAATAGTCGCATTATGAGTCAAGTTTGGACTCAAGGAGAATGAAGGAACGACCTGGAAAGGAGAAACAACAAGGATGGGCGAATGTACAAAAATTTCTTGGGCGCCAAGCCGCCAAGTCTTTATGAAGCCCGAAGCCTGTTGAGATTATGGATTGGATCTCTGAAATGGAGATAGTATTTGAAAGTTGCGACTGTAGCAACAAACAGAAGACTATCTTTGCAGTTAGACAACTGAAGACTGGAGTCTTGAGTTGGTGGAAGTTGTTGGCAGATACTATGCTACAAGGAGAAGCCCTGAAAATGTCATGGGAGGAGTTCTTGGAACAGTTAAGGGTGCAGTATTGTTCAGAGATAGACCTGATTGATCTGAACAATGAGTTCCAAAACTTGAAGAAGGGGAGGATGAGCATAGATGACTATGCTACTACATTCACTGCGAAAATGAAGTTATTTCTGTACCTAGTGCCAACGGAACTCTCCAAGATAGAGAGGTTCGCTAATGGACTGCCTGCCGACTTTGGCCCGACAGTCAAGATGGCAACCACTCTGAAAAAAGCTGTTCGAGCAGCTAAGAATGTGGAGGCCCAACAGAAGGAAAAGGGTCTGGAAAGGATACATGTTGGTGAAAAGAGGAAGTTTGATGGACATTCAGGGTCCAACAAGAAAAACAAGTTCTCGAAGTCTGGTTCGAGGGGAGGTGGAGGCGAAGCGAAATGGTGCGAAAAATGTAAGAAGAAGCATCATGCAAAATGTGAGGTGTTGGCCACATGTTTTAGATGTGGAAAGCTAGGGCACTATGCCAATGAATGCACCCTCACTAAGAAAGTTTGCTATGGTTGTGGTGAGGAGGGACACATGTCGAGGGATTGCCCGAAAAAGAAGGAGGCAGCAAGACCCAACATTCCGCCAAAGCCGAAGGCGAGAGCATTCCATATGACACTGGAAGATGCTAAAGATGAAGCTGATGTCGCTTCAGGTACCTTTCTCGTAAACAAATTGCCTACCCAAATTTCATTTGATTCTGGAGCCAACTACTCCTTTATATCGCATGAATTTGGTAGAAAACTAGCTTGGCCTGTTAATAGACTAGATAATGCCTTATTAGTCGAAGTTGCTAGTGGCAAGTTTGTACCTATTAGCCATCGTATGAAAAACATCTTAATTGAATTGAATGGGAATAAATTCTCCGAGGAATTATTACCTATCGAACTAAACGGTTTCGACATTGTGTTTGGAATGGATTGGCTTAGCGCCAATGACGCCGAGATATTGTGCAAGAAGAAGATAGTCAATGTAAACCCGCATGGGAAAGAGTCGTTTATGGTTTATGGAGATAAACGCATAGTAAATTTTGGAATCATTTCATTGATGAAAGCTAGAAAGTGTTTGGCTAAAGGATGCACGTCGTATCTAGCATTCGTGATCGATGCTAAGAAGGAGAAAAAGGCGATGCAAAGCATTCCTGTCGTATGTGATTATCCGGAAGTATTTACCGAAGATCTTCTCGGATTATCGCCTGATAGACAAGTGGATTTTAGAATAGACTTGTTACCAGGGACGACGCCGATAGCAAAAGCACCTTACCGATTAGCCCCGACAGAGATGAAGGAGCTGATGATGCAACTTCAGGAGTTATTAGACAAAGGTTTCATTAGACCTAGTTCATCACCCTGGGGAGCTCCAATGTTATTCGTGAAGAAGAAAGATGGAAGTATGAGAATGTGCATCGATTACAGAGAGATGAACAAGGAAACAATAAAGAATAGATATCCGTTGCCGAGGATTGATGACCTGTTCGATCAACTACAATGTTCAAGTTATTTCTCGAAGATCGATCTTAGGTCAGGATATCATCAGTTGAAAGTAAGAGAGCATGATATAAAGAAGACTGAATTCAGAACACGATATGGACACTACGAGTTTTTGGTTATGTCGTTTGGACTGCATTCAGAACACGATTCAAAACACAACATGTTATACCCAACATATTTGTAGATAAAAATACATATATAGTTTAAATCATTTTAAAACTTGTATAAAACATTCATTCAAGACCCATATCAAATAGACAAACAATAATATACACATAGCACGTATTTTATAGAAAATACTTCATATCTATTTGTATCTTGATAAGACTATGCCAAATCTTATAAAATTCATTACTTCCTCATATAAAGTCAGATTTGGATATTCTTTTTATGCATGCTCTCGATTTAACAAATACTACGAATTTCGTTTATATCATTATTACTGAAAGGCATTTTATCGTAAATTCACTTTTTACGTCACACCGCATCGTGCTGGTTCTGTCGTGAAACTTCAACAAGTCATAACTTATTCGTTATAACTCGGATTTCGGCATTCTTTATATATCCGAAATCCTTGTCACGACCACTACAACTTGGTTAGATTATTCATTCTACATAATCTTCTATCAAAAAGTCATTTTCGACATTTATCGTCTCTAAATTGACTAGCCTAGATCTACAGGTGTTACAATTTCTTTCATCCTTGGCTGAAAACTCCAAGTTTTCTCTCAAGTATCATAGTGAAGACTCTCATTTCACCCCCAAAAACATAAGCATCTCATCCCTATTCTTGTTTATACTTGAAACCCCTTTGATTCCAGCATTGATTCATCACTTTTCATCACCATCTTCAAGATCTTCAAGGGTTCTAGCCATGATCCCTTCATAAGATCTTGGGCCGTGAACTCCCCCTTTTGTTGACCGTGATCACCTTTCAGCCTTCTAGTTTCGAGTCTAACACCTTATTGCAAGTGTTTCCTACTTCCTAAGGTTGTTTGTTATGCATAATAGTTGTTATAGGCACTAATTGTATGGATATATATATATATATATATATGTGTGTGTGTGTGTGTGTGTGTTATTATATGCTATATAGGATCCATTAGTTCTTCGGGACTTCATTTGTGAACTCAAGCATCCTATATCTATCTTTCATAGAAATCACTCACTAACAGGTGAGTTCATACCCTTACAATTAACCTTTTACATGTTTTAAATCCTTTTTTTTTGGGGGGGGGGGGGGGATACAAGTTGAAACACAATAGAATTGTGTTTGTTTATACATTTGATTACTTGCAAACAAAAGGACTTTACTGTCTTCAAACATTGTTAAACTTCATTTGAAAACCCTTTTCAAAATACTTATAAATTATTTTACTTTCAAAACCATATTCATATAGATATTTGTGTATAAATATGCTTTAATGGACTTAGGACTAATGTTAATGACCTTGACTCCTGTTCCTTGTTTGGTTGTGGGATTAGGGTAGGATTCACTAGTCCGATTGTCGATTAACTTATAATTATACATACTAAATACTTATATGAATATTAAATCTCATTCTCAAGGTTATACTTAACTTAATTGTTTATGCTTAACAATTGAGTCTTTTCAACAAGTCAGTTATGCAGCAAACATACTAGTAAACTATAATAGGTATAGTTTAGAGATCATACATATACATATACAAGAACAAGAAGTAACACTATACATATACATTTACAAACGGAACATATACATTTACCAAAGGAACATATACATTTACAAAAGGAACACACATATACATATACAAGGAAACATAAGGAACATACACACTATACATGTACATGATAACTAAAATGTGAGATACTACTTCATGGCACAACGATACATTTGATGTGTCATGTTTTGTAATCAGAGTCTCCTGGAGGGAGAGCGTGAGTTTGTGTATAGATCTATACGAGGTTGACCATCCCACACCTTGCTGCTAGCTACAGTGGGACCTTCAGGTCTACGGGTGGCAAATGTCATATCATTTCGGCATTCGAAGAGCGTCATGTCTTATTCTAGGTCGATCAAGCATGGTTATAACCTCAATCACATTTTAACCTAAATTAACCAACTCGGTTATAAGGCAGTAAAACTATCCGTAGAGTATTATTAATGTAACGCCTGTGTTTCTGGGCTAACCATTAGTATAGTGATGTAATAGTCAGGTCAACCATTGTAACCTATTTTTAAGTAATAAAGATGAATTATTTGAGTAATACGTGAATTATGTGAATTTACGTGCTTATTAATTGCTTATTTGAGTAATAAAGATGAATTATAATGATATAATAAATAAATGATAAAAATAAGCGTAAAAAATAAAGTGTTAGTGTAACATCCGGATATCCAGGTATGGGAATTTAAGCAATTCATATTGGGGAATGAGGAGACTCGGCGAGTAGAAGCCTTAACTCGTCGAGTAGGATCGCGTTTTGGGGGACCAGTTTAATGAAGGGACTCGACGAGTCGGGTATTTGGACTCGCCGAGTCGGTGTTGTCAAGGAAAACCCTAATTTTCCGGATTTGGGACCTATTTAAAGGCCCTTATGGCCTTCAGTGGCGGCCACCTACACCTTGGAGAGACTCCTATCGGACCAGAGAGCTAAGGGAGTGAAGAAGAGCCATTTTGGAGCATTCTTGAGGTGGTTGTGCAATGGAGTAGTCTTTTCCTGCAAAGGGATGTCGGGGGGGGGGGGGGGGGGGGGGTCGATTCGAAGCTTCTAAGCTTGCATCTTCACCATAGAGGTATCAAATCGTTCTCCCTTTTCTGTTTGGGGTAAGATTGGTGATTTTAGGGTTTTCTAGCTTCTTTTATGGCTTGATTTGTGGAGTATAGTGTCCCATTGAGTGTGAAGCCATAGATTTGGACCCAAAGAGGTCCAGAGAGTCCCTTCCATCCTGGTTTATGCATTCTATTTGGAGTTTTGAGCTAGGGTTGTTATGTAATGGAGGGTTTCACCCCAAATGATCTTGTATAACCTTGCATGAGTGCCCAAGGTTCGACCTTTTTGTGGTTATTGGCTTTGAGGGAGTTAGATCTATGGTTTGGTGAAACAGATATGACCTTAGAAGGTCAGATGAGGGTTGTCATGGGAACAACTCGCCGAGTCCATAGGCAGACTCAACGAGTCGAGTCAGGGTTGCCCCGCGATTCGTTGCCGAGTAACTCGATGAGTGGGAGGGAACTCGTCGTGTCTAAGAGGTTTAAAAAGGATTTAGAGAGGCCGCATGGACTCGCCGAGTCACTCTTGTGTACTCGCCGAGTCTGGTCAGTGTTGACCATTGATTTGAGTTGTCTTGTGTTGACTTTGAGAGTTTAGGTCAACAGAGGTAATAAAGGTCAGGGAGGGGTAAAATGGTCTTTTACCTATTACCTGACTAGAGACGGAAAGAGTAATCGCCGGTTAATTAGAGTTGGGACTTCGAGTATTAATTAGAGGTATTTGCCTTATGTGTTAGGCGGTGGCGAGACCGAGGTTCGCACGTGCAGATAATTGTTTTCGGATTGCTAGGTGAGTCTTCTCACTATACCTTACCTTGAGTAGGTAACCAGAGTTATGTGACAGAGTATTGGTATGCTATCTATGTTATGTGTTGTACTGCAGTATTTCTATGTGATTTATGTTGTGCATGTTTACAGAGTTAGAATCGGAAGGTTCCTAGAGTTAGGACCTGGGGGTTCACAGAGTTTGGGTGCACGGACCCACAAAGTTATAGCCTCGAGTGGCTAATATGTGTTATATGTGGTATTTGGGGAACTCACTAAGCTTCGTGCTTACAGTGTTTTGTGTTATGTGTTTCAGGTTTCTTTCAGGATCACCGGAAACGGCACCGGCTTGATTGTACACACCAGCGAAAGAGTCATATTTTGAGGATCCTGGTTTATTATGCAAGTGAAAACGGAGTTATGTATTGTATTTTGATTATGAATGAGATTTTAAGAAAAGTGTTTTTAAGAATTAAACCATTATTTTAAATTTAAAAAAAATTGTTTTGAAATTTACGGTGTTACAGTTAGATAAACCCAATATCGATTAAGAAAGTTTTATTGGTCGTGAAAAGGATTACAAACATATAAAAAACGCCGAAATCCGAGTTATAAGGAAAAAGTTATAACCCGTCGAAGTTTCACGACAAAACCAGCACGACGTTGTGTGACATAAATAGTGGATTGCGATAGAGGACTTTTTAGCCTTAGTAATCTAAACCAAAGTTGTATTATACATTAAACTGAGAGCGTGCATAAAAAGAACGCCCAAATCTGACTTCGTATGAGGAAGTTATGAATTTTCTAAGATTTGGCTTAGCAATGCACAACCTGAAACTCGAATTTTAGATCGAGTGATTTTTTGCCTACGCGACCTAAATGATAATTGAAGATCTCATTAATAGTAACTCAACGGTAAAAAGACAGACGAAAACAGAGTCCGTATGTAGAAGTTATAAATTTTACGCGGACATTTAACAATATAATCTCCTTGTACTGTTAAATTTAAGATCGGTCGAGAATTAGCCGATGGAGTCAAAATGAAAGTTGTAGATCTTATTTTTACCTATGCGTGGATATAAAGAACATCAAAAACGGAGCTCGTATGTGATATTTACGGGTTTTAGAAGTCGGAAGTATGCTGTGCTAAAATGGGTGACGTGACACAATCTTGGCTATTGCTTTCGCCCCAAGTCTTGCCACCAGATGGTGACATGTGACACCAAGTTCAACCATATTTCACCCTAGAAATAGAACCTCTCACACCCTCATTTTCTTCATACATTTCCCATTTTTTCTTCTATTTACTCTCTCTCTACAACCTCTCTCTATCCCCGAAACCCCCCGAAAAGCCTAGGGAACCTCCCTAGCACGAGGCGGAAGCCCCGTAGTGCTCAACGGCTCCGAAAAGAAGAGCTTTTCAGCTCGGGAACGCTGCTCCAAGAAAAACCCTTTTTTCTATAAAACCCGCTTTAAGTGAGCTACGTCTACGCTATTTTTAATATAGCTAGACTATTAATTAGTCTAGCTATTAGTATGGGTTATATAAGTATTATGGGTTATATAAGTATTGTTTAATGCTTATATAAGAGTAATAATAGCTAGACTATTAGGATCTTATAATAAGTACTTGGGTTATTATTATGGGTTATATGAGTATTGTTTAACGCTTATATAATAGTAATAATAGCTAGACTATTAATTAGTCTCGGCGAATAATAGACTAAACTCTAGTGGTAATAATACTAGGTTTCGTCCAAGGAATTATTTTTAAGAAGCGAAGTGCTGTCTGAGTTCGGAATCACCACCTTTTCAAGTGAGTGCATGGTCTCTTTCATCTTACACATAAATATGAAGTATTTTATATAAACTACGTGCTATGCGTGCATATTATCTGTATACTTGCTATCTATGTTGGATGAACAATTTTATACAAGTTTTATATGATTTAAATTGTATATGTATTTTATATCTACAAAAATGTTGGGGTAAGACATGGGTAGATGTATTAGACGATGTGTGATAAAATGATGAGATGCCTCGATGTTGTTGTTGGTGATTTTGTCATCTAGCGGAGTATGGATGACGACTACAAACTCTTCTAAACAGTCCAGTAAAACACTAGCAGGCTCGCAACCTGTAGGTGTTTGTAAACAATGTGTTCACTGGTGTACTCCATCCGCCACATGATTTCCTTAAGGACATTTATTGTTGAGGAATCCCCTTAACATCAGTGTCCATCCCGATGTTGATCCTTAGTCTAGGTTCCTTATGATAGGTGTTTTAGGGTCGTAATGTGAGGATAACGGGAACGGGTAATCGGGTTATTGTTGGTTGATGAAATTAATAAACTTATTTATTGTGGGTTGAAAACCCTATGTGCTCACCAGGCTCCCAAGCTTGACCCACTTAGTTTCATGTATTACAGGTAGCGGCGCTCGAGCATAGATGTGATGTTTTGGATGAGGGATTACGGATATATGCCTGTAAATATGAAATAATGTAGCAAGGCTTATATTGTACTGTTTATGCTTTTGATCTGTATTGAACATGACATCCCGAGTCTTTTTAATGAAAGACATTTATACGCAAATGTTTTGATAAATGTTTATCATATTTTATTTTGGGAACAAATTCCGCAACACTTTTATGAAAAATATTACTCTGATTTTCAAAAAAGCATAAACAAAATCGGTCTTTTCTGGCCGTTAAAAATTGGGATGTCACAATTAACTAGTACAAACATTTCATTTTCGTTATTACAAGAGAATAAACATACAAACAGTCGGGTCTTGGTAGAAGGCTACATTTTATTATAAACAGAAATATAGGATTTTCTGGGAAAGTAAACAAATATTTTCATGATTCAATTACAAACATTTCTGTAAAACAAATGCAACATAATGAAAGTAAAATACTTATGATATCACCAACATCTTTATGTTGACGTTCTCTTTTCAAAATAACTTGAATTCTTAGGGAACCAGTAATACAGGTACACTCGTTCAGCTTTTGAGGAGACGGAGCGTAAATCAAGACTCGTCTTATTCTTTTGATATACATTCATTTTTGGTGTCATTTAAACTTAAAAAAATACACTTGTATTAACTATACTATTTAATGCAATGGTTGTTGTTGCCTGATTTACAATTATGCATTGTTATGATATTGTACATGACGTCCTCCACTCCCGAATGTTTCTGCCAATTCGGTTTGGGGTGTGACATAGGACAATCCATCCACCAAACACTGAGAGACGTGAAACGCGATATAAGTCTAACTAAACAACTCGACAAGATCCATGCAATAAGCAACCCGACCCACCCAGGCCAAAACCCTGAAAAGGACTGATGTACCTAGGGAGACCACCATTATCTTCCTCGCCATCAACTGCACAAGGAACTCCCCCTACCATCCTCTAACTAGCTCACAAATAAAATTACATATCTCCGAAAGCAGATAAATCTTCGAATGAAAGGTCTCATACTACAACGGTTGGACTCAAACAGGAGTTACACAATAGAGTTAAAACCTAACCATCTAAAATTTTCTAGTCTCAACAATATGTAACTTAATATACTCACTTAATAGTTAGTTGAGGTTAATGGAAACTCCTAAAATCACAAAGCAAGTAGCGTTCAAGTATCGAGTAATCGAAACAAGCATAACCTAAACAAGCCATCCTATCACTGACTGATTAGTACTAGCATGTATGCATAAGACCAAAAATTTCCTATTTTAATTTAATAAAACTATTATCCCAAAACATCATCGTCAACTCATAGTAAAATAAATGGTATCAATACATCATGAAATATTAGAGTAATCATATAATCAGAAAACAGGCAGTGTGCGCACTGCAATCATCCCGAGCTCTTCCCCTTTGAACCAGAAGTATCTGAAACATAAACTGAAAACTGTAAGCACAATGATTAGTAAGTTACCCAAAATACCACATACCATACATATCAAACATATAATGGGACCCATTCGTCATCAAGCCCTGCCCGGTAAACATATAATCATATAACCGATAAACACATAAAACATGCAATAATCACAAAGATAAATAGCTTCCAAAATAATCATCGAGCTCCACCCGACATCAGGCCTTGCCCGGTAACATATAAACATATAACACATGCAAGATTGTCACACCCCCAAACCGAAGTGGCAGAAGCGTCTGGGGGTGAAGGACATCATATTTAAGTATCACAACACATGCATCAATGTAATCAAAGTACAACAACCATTGCATTTAAAAAGTATAAGTCTTACATGTGTACTCAATCATTGTATATTGACACCAATATATATATATATATATATATACACACACACGCACACACAAATACACACACACATACACACACAAAAGATAGAAAGCATGACTCTATATTGCTCCATCTTTTCAAAATCTCGGGGATGTACCTGTCTACTGGTTCCCTGAGAATACATGTGTTTTGAAAAGAGAGTATCAACATTTAAGTTGAGTGAGTGCATAATTATTTATGTTTAAGAGCTTTTTTTCTATTCCTTTAAATAGAGAGTATGTTTATTGTTTCATAAAATCCAATATTTTCTAATGTAACTGAAAAGTAGTTTTAATCTCATAAAATCGTTATGTGTAAGTGTTGTTGTACTATGAAATAGTATAACATAGTTTTAATTCACAATAAAACTATAAAATGAAATGTTTTCTGTATTGTTTATGTTTTCTAGATTCTATAATTGTATTCTTTGAAAACCCTGTAAATGTAAACATGTCCGGCTCCACCGGCTGTAATTGTAAACTGTAATGTAATACTGTAAATCCTATCATTGTAAAACCAGTACTTTGTATTCGTACTCTCTGGTTTAATTATTCATACACTGAACATATTGTTTAATATCTTTTGTGAGTTATTATAATCATACTAAGACTAGCTGGCCTGCTATAACGCTTTATGGGTGTTAGAACTGTTAAGATAATTGTCACTCATTGGCACACTAGCCTAACTGTAGCGAACAGTCTGAGTACGAGATTGTTTGTCCCGTATAGATCTATACACCTTTGTCTCGCTCTCTGCCTGAAAATTCTGGTTATAACATCAGGACTTTAATAGTATTGTCTAAATGACAAGCAACTGAACAATGTCTCACATAAACCATATTGATGCTGGTGTGTAGAATAATGATGAAAAGTCTTTCTGAAGATAAATGAACTTATAGTATGTTCCTTTTCTAGTATACTTGAATGTAAAGTATTTGTACGAGAATATATTGTTAAACTTTGTATAACTAACTAATGAAAATAGTATGTGAGTTCCATAAATTATACATATTATAATTTATATGTGTGTTCTGTTTGGCATGTAATGTTCCTGAATGTATCCCATTTGCTCGGCATGTTACAAAGGGTAATGAAACTGATTGAAATACTTTATACATACATACATACATACATACATACATACATACATACACACACACACACACATATATATATATATATATATAATTAAAATTTAAATGGAAATCAGACAAATAATGCTACCATAAGCCATATCCTAACAAGGAAACGGAATTAAAACAAATTATTAGTCTTAAACCCTTTAAATCTTATATATATATATATATATATATATATATATATATATATATATATATATATATATATATATATATATATATATGATTTTGGTAAAATATAAGTTTTAAAAAGAGTTTATAAAACATTTATAAGCATTTATTTGTAAACACAATAATCTTGTGTTAAACTTGTATCCCCCCCCCCCCTAAAACAATGAAAAATAGTAAAAACGCACGGGTGTGAACTCACCTTGTATGTGTGTTCTTGGGTGATAATGAGGTGGTAGTGACGATTCTTGGTATAGAATACTTGTTAACAAACGTATCCTAATAATATTATATATGTAATATCGATTAATAATTAAATATTAAGTAAACTATTATAACTAATCAATAGTTTATAAGAAAATACTTACTAATCAGTGAAGGAATTATATATGTAGATGTATGATGTGTTCTTGAGTGTTTCAAGTTTAGTTGGGTAACTGTTTGATACTTGAGAGCAGATGAGAAATTTTTGTTTACTGTAAGTGTTTAAATGAATCCTTTTTGTTCCTTAAATATGAAGGAAAAAGGTAAGTCGGTGTAAGCTTTGGTAAATGTGTCTAAGAGATCACTATGGAAATTTTCGGCCAAATTATGAACTTATCTTTGAGAATTTGGTCCTATATGACCTAATTCTTCTTATTTTCGGTCCTAATGTGAGACAATATGAAGATAATTCGGTTTCAAGTCTATGGACGTTGATGCTCCACCTTAACCCGACAACAGGTCAAGCACCTCTCAACTACCCATGCCACATCCCACTTCATACAGGGCCACCAGTAGTCTCTTTCAATTCCAAATATATTGTAGTGGCCCCTAGGTGCATCGAGAATCTCAATTTATTCGCCTACTCCATCAATATACGGCGAGCTCCGCCTGTATAGGGCACCCAAATCCGCCCTCAGAAAGTCATAAGCCCACGAATGTCCATTATAAACTCAGAAAACTGCCCAATCACCCGCTCCCTCTTGCGGTTCTTCGGTCTCATGGCCTCCACCTGGGTCTCTCAAATGGTTTTTAGGAATGGATTCATCACTGTCATCCTCAGGCAGACATCTCGGATCGGAGGACTCTCTGCTCTACGTCTCAGAGCATCAACTACCACATTAGCCTTGCCCGGATGATATAAGATCTCACATTCATACTCCTTCACTACATCCAACCACCTCATCTGCCTCATATTTAGGTTGGACTAATCCATGAGGTACTTCAGGCTCTTGTGGTCCGTATATATGGTACACCAGACTCCATACAAATAGTGACGCCAGATCTTCAGGGAGAACACCATCGCCCCCAACTCCTAATCGTGGGTGGGATACCTTGTCTCATGAGGCTTTAACTGCCTCAATTCATAGGCTATCACGTGCCCCCTCTGTATCAACACCGCACCTATCCTTGATATAGAAGCATCATAATAAACTACAAAGTCCTCCACTCCCTCGGGGAGGGCTTACGTTGGGGATTCGTATAATCTCTGGTGAAGGGTCTCAAATAAGGCCTGCTGCTTGGGACCCCAAGTAAAAGTAACACCCATCCGGGTCAACCTGGTGAGAGGAACAGTAATCTTGGAGAAATCTTTAATTAATCTCCGATAGTAGCTGGCTAAACCCAGGAAAATCCTGATCTCGGCCGGGGATCTCGACACTTCCCATCTCAGAATTGCCTCGATCTTGGCCGGGTCGACCAATTTCGCATTCTGATTAACTAGGTGTCCCAGAAACTGGACCTCTCATAACCAGAAATCACACTTGGAGAATTTGGCATAAAGCCTCTTCGTCCTTAAAACTCCAAGAATCTCTCTAAGATGCTCTTTGTGTTTCTCTCTGGATCTCGAATATATTAGATATCGTCGATGAACACGATAACCGATCGATCCAACATAGGCCTTCACACCCGGTTCATGAGGTCCATGAACGTTGTTGGTGCATTGATGAGCCCAAAAGGCATCACCACAAACTCGTAGTGCCATAACGAGTCCTAAAGGACGTCTTCTGGATATCCTCCTTATAGACTCTCATTTGATGATATCCATACCTCAAATCAATCTTGGAAAACCAAGATGCCCCCTGCAACTGATCGAACAGATCGTCAATCTTCGGTAGTGGATAACGGTCCTTGACCGTCAGCTTGTTCAACTCCCGTAATCAATGCACATCCGGTGTGAACCATCCTTTTTCTTGACAAAAAGGATCGGTGCTCCCCTCGGCGAGCTACTCGGTCTAATAAAACTCTTCTCGAGCAGTCCCTGGAGCTGTAAGGATAACTCCTGCATCTCTGGTGGCGCAAGGCGATAAGGTGCCTTGGTAATAGGCGCCGCTCCTAGAACCAAATCAATCCGGAACTCCACCTGCCTCTCGAGAGGCACACCCAACAACTCCTTGAGAATAACATACAGAAACTTACACACTATCGGAACCTCGACGATAGAACTCAGCCTCTCTGTGGCAACCCGCGTATCCATCACATACACCAAAAACCCCATATAACCCTGCTGTAGACTCTGTCTCGCTCTTGAAGTAGAATAGCAAGTTGATCCAGATCTAGTACCCTTGCCATACACCATAAGCACTCCCACGCTAGGGTCTCGTATAGTCATTAATTGTAGCTCATAGTCAATCACAACTCCAAATCGACTCAACCAATCCATGCTCACTATGACACAGACACCACCCATCGTGATCAGTACCATGTCTATCGGAAAGTCAACACCAAAGATCTCTAGTACACACCCCGGATCACATCAATAGCAAAAACTGCATGCTCCTCGGCTATAGAAACTCTCAGAGGTCGACTCAACGCCTCACGCCGGATATTGACGTGATGACTAAAAGTTAAAGACAAGTAAGATCGACTCACACCCGAGTCAAATAACACCAAAACATGTACAGAACTCACAAGAAAAGTACCTACACAGTATAATATAAGTACAACATATCTCAAAAGAATATAATAAAATTATACGTACCGACCACGAAGTCAGGTCTTGCGCGGACCTCCTCCGCTGTCAGCTGAAAGGCTCTCCCACGAACCCTCAGTGTCTCGACCTTCGTTGGCCGAATCTCAGTAGCTCATATAGAAATAAGTGCAGATCCTTGTGCTGATCCCTGAAGAAGCTGGGGGCACTTGGCCTTCCGATGGCCGGTCTGGTTGTAGTGAAAGCGGACTACAAACCCCTAGGGGCAATCCTTCGCCATATGCTCCTGTTTGCCACATTTGTAGCAAAACCCTACTCGACACAATCCCTCATTACTCTTTATGTACTTACCACAAGTGTGACCCTTCTGGCTCCCAGTCCTCGTAACAGCGGGCTTAGCCCGCTATTTCGTCGGCTACGACCGCACTGGTCTCCTGTCCCTCCCCCGGGACTCCTCCTCCTCTTTTGTCTATAACTCTAGCTTAATCTCCCTACGCTTGGCATTGGTATGAAGCTCAGCCAATGTCCGGTATGATGAATTCGCCACGAACTCCTATATATCCCTCCTTAGTATGCTCAGATAACAACTCACACGTGCCTGCTCAGTAGACACGTGCTCAGGGAAAAACGACGCCCTCTCATGGAACATCCGTGTAATCTCAATCACCAACTCTGTCTTCTTCTTGAGAGATAGAAACTCATAGGCCAAGCGTTCCCTTTCCACATGGGAACATACTCATCTTGGAATAATTGGGTGAACCTCTCCCATGTCACTGCAGCATGATCTGCAAGAGTAAAACTGGTAGTCCCAAACTTCCACTAGTCCTTCACCCCCGAACGAAGCTGGTTCAGCGCAAACCGAACCCTCAAATGATCAGGACATGAACATGTGTAAAAAAACCCCTCGATATCATAGATTCATCTCATTGCATCAACCAGATCCTGAGTCCCATAAAACTCTGGTGGCTTTGTGTAGCTGAACTCCTGAAACAACAACGAGTCACCTCCCTGTGGCCTGTCAGCGGCAACAGCTGCGGTGGCTGCAACAGCAGCAACATTGGTAACAATAGCGTACCACTCATCATATGTATGGATCAGGGTGGTCTTGATAGATCCAAACATCTCCGAAATCGCCTCTCGTATGGCTGCAGCCACCTCATCGTTAATCATCCTACGAATCTCATCATCGCTAGTCCCACTGCTCCCTGGGTTGTAGCGTGTACCCACCATGATGTCTCTGAAACACAACATAAAATCATCATAGACTCGCTCGAGTAAACTCACACTCGATCACTCGCCCCTACTTGCTCCTTATCTTCCTAAAGATTCTTACTTGGGTTGCTTACAGATCAGGTGCTTTCAATAGTATTGGCCCAATACTACCTTCCTCACCAACCTGTAGTCACCCTAAGTCCTCCTCCTAGGATCCCAATTGACAAGTACTCTATTTCTCGCAAATAACACACTACATTCTCGGTAGACCCCTCATAAACTCATCTAGATATCTCTCCTAGATTATCTCTCGACTCAGACTCTCTCTCTAGGTGATTCCTGCTAAATACTCTTACTCAGCACATACTCAAATCACATAACAAATAGTAGCAGCTTCTTGGCTAAGGCATCACAAATCAAGCAACTCTAGTCCTAAAATATGAAATACCTAGCCTATCCTCTAGTATGCATAACCAATATTTCGTAAGTATATCATAACACAAAAGTAAGGGTATTTTGGGAAATCACCATTCGGGCTCTGGCTGATTGTACACATTGCTCTAACTCATTTTCTCTTAAAACCCTATCTTATTTTAAAAAAAAATTATTTGTTTTGAAAATTGTCCTTAAATCCTCAGTTGGAATCCAAACACACCTGGAGGTGCATCTGAATCCCTCAAACCAAGGCTCTGATGCCAACTTGTAACACCGTAAATTTTCAAACAAAATTTTCATTTTAAAACACAATAAAACTCATGTACATTTTCTCAAAAACCACAAGTATCTCAAATGTCAAGAAATCCACAAGTAAAAATCACAATCCCAGAATCATAAAATAATCTCGCTCTAGTGTGTACTATCAAGTCGGTGCCTTCCCGTGATCATGAGAGGTACCTGAAACACGTAACATATAACACGATAAGCATGAAGCTTAGTGAGTTCCCCAAAATACCACACACATATCATTAGTCACTCGAGGCTATAACTTGATAAGACCCTCCGGTGAATGTGTCTTAGTGGGACCCTATGGTCCCACAGCTCGGGTGGACCCTCCGTTCCTAACTTAGTAGCTCAGAATAATACATAGCACAAATCACAAAGACATAATGCAGGATATCACAATACTCAATATAACACATAAGACCCTCTGGTCACTCTAAGATTACCACTCTAGGTAAAGTATAGTGAAAAGACTCACCTCGTAAGCTAGCAAGTAATAATCTCGTACACAAATCTCGTACTAGCCTCCGCCTAACACATAAGATACTAATCTCTAATTAACACCTAAATCACGACTCAAAATAAACTAGGTTATTGTCTCTCTCAAACTCTCGGGATGGGTAAAAGACCATTTTACCCCTCCATGGTTCCCATTCTCTCTACCTTGACCAAACCCTAAAGTCAACACCCGCGTCAACTGTTCATGTTGACCAGACTCACTGAGTGCATCTATGTGACTCGCCGAGTCCCCTTTGTTTCTTCAGAACATCGCGAAAACCCAACTCAACTCGTCGAGTTGTCCCGTCAACTTGCCGAGTTACCTATGTCCAGACTCATCGAGGAAAACCCTAGCCGATTTGTCGAGTCATCTCGTTGACTCGAGGGGTCCCTTCAGTCTGAATTCTCGTTAAGATATTTTAAGGCAGATCTACCACTCCACACTCTAGATCTAGGATCCCAAGGCTCGAATGTCACGTAAAGCTTCGATCTTTATGTTCATCTATGACATATTTTGCTGCAAAATGCCAATACAACTCTAATAAAGATGTTTAAGCTCAATAACTCTTATATGGTTGAATAAAACTGGGACCTTTGGACTTTATGGACCTCACAAGGTCCAGATCTGAAGTCTAGACCTCGTGATAGACTCAATGCACTCAATGTCCCAATAAAAAGGTGGTAAGAACCTTAAACTTCCTTAATCATGAGATTTAACCATTAAGATGAGAAAGGTGTAGGCTTTTTACCTTCCATAAAAGCTCTGGACAATATAACACTGATTCCAACAGTTTCTCCTCGTTCCTTGCTGGACAACCTCCATATTCTCCTCAAAAGATACACTAAAATACTCAAAGATTAGCCTTGGAACTCTCTTAGCTCACTACACACGGTTAGGGTTTCACATAGGGAAGTTGGGTAGCTGGTAAGGCACAAATGAGGTCATAAGTTCTCTTAAATAGGCCCCAACCCCGGGGATTTAGGGTTCATTTCTCAGTGCCAACTCGGCGAGTTGGCTCTCTGACTCGTTGAGTCGAATATTAGACCCACATGGTCAATCAGTCTCTACTCAACGAGTTGAGGCACGAACTCGTCGAGTTTCTCAATAGATCTCAAAATAAAAAAAATAATTAATATACATAGTAGTCCGAATATTACAATTTGACATTAATTTGGAGATTTGGATGTTTATGTATGAAATGAATGATCGTTATGGATATGTGTTTGTTTATGTGTGTTTGTGTGAGAGAGAGAGGCCATTTTTTATTTTTCTTTTGTTTTTAAATTAACAAAGTGTTAATGAAAACAAAAAAGCAAAAAAGAAATTAGAATGACAAAAATGTCTTTTTTAAGTTTATCTGGAAACAAATTCCAAGAAAATTTCTGATTTTAAACTTTTCATACACATCATAAACTTTTTGAACTATATCCATATTTTTTTTTCAAACTATAAAGATCAAATTTGTTGTCTAGTTTTCATTATACTATTTTAGTTATATTTAGTCTTATATCTAGATATCTTTTTGACTAATTAATTTGTTTTATTAGATTATCCTTATTAGCAACTCAACCCAACCAATTTGTCTATTAAAAAATTAATTTATCTATCTTCCACGTATAGAATCTCACCAAACACAAGTAACCCAACCCAACCATTTTATCTATTAAAAAATTAATTTATCTATCTTCCACATATACAATCTAACCAAACACAATCCTTTAGACTACTCCCATTCACAATGAAAATCAACCAAACTATCCATTAATTAAATAGTTTCTCTCTCTTCCACATACCCAACCCAACTAAACCCAAATTCTTACACCCATTAGCAAACCAACTAAAACCATTTTTTTATTATATAAATAATAAATTTTAAGATTATTTTTTACTCTACTAATATTTATTAGAAAAATTTTAAAATATTTAATTTAGTTCTATTAATAAATTATTTATTTTAAATATAAAACTAAAAAAAATATTTTATACTTATAAAACAAACTTAATAAAATAGATAAACAAAGTTACAATTAAAACATGAAATATAAGATTACAGATACGAAGATGCAAACTACATAATTATCTATCAATGCCAAATTTTTGCCATATATGCTTAATTAAATTGTTTTTCAGAATGTTATGAGCTTATCTATTACGAAGTTGTGCCCTATTAGACATATAACTGGATAGGTCTACAATTCGTTGAGTGAAATATTCTAAATTTTGATCGTCATCTTCAATATAGGTTCTTCGTTTCCGGTTTGTAGGCCTGTCATTTAGAAATTCGGATGGATCATAATAATGAAGGTATGTGCAACGTTCATCCTCCACAATCATATTATGAATGATAATACATGCAATCATAATTTTCCCCATCATATCCTTGTCCCACAAAAGACATGGGTGTCGAAGAAATGCAAAACGAGCTTGTAGAACTCCAAATGCTCGTTCAACATCTTTTCTAGCGGCCTCTTGATGTTCAGCAAACAACTTGTGTTTTCGAAGTTGGGGGGGGGGGGGAGTTATTGACTTGACAAAAGCAACCCATGAGGGATATATGCCGTCAGTGAGATAATATGCCATATTATTTAATGACCATTCATAACATAACTCACATTTGGTGCCCGACCTGCTAAGACCTCATCAAAAATTGGAGACCGATAGAGGACGTTAATGTCATTGCATGTACCTGGTGCTCGAAAGAATGCATGTCATATCCATAAGTCATACGATGCAACGTCTTCCAAAATGATTGTTGGTTTACCGCTTCTACCTGCATATTGTCCAGCCCAAGCAGTGGAACAATTTTTCCATGTCTACTGCATACAATCAATGCTTTCTATCATACCTGGAAATCCACGTTCCTCCCCCACATGAAGTAGTCTTGCAAAATCAACTTCATTTGGCCTTCTAAGATACTTTTCACCGAAACATGCAATGACACCTTCTAAGAACTTTATTACAACATCCCTTGTTACAGTTTCACTCATTCTCATATATTCATCTTGTGCATCTGCTGATGTCCCATACGCCAAGACCTGGATAGCTGCCGTACATTTCTGCAATGGTGAAAGACCTTGTGTACCTGTGGCATCACGCCTTTGTTGAAAATATAGGTCATTGGCTGTAACAGCTGTCACTATATGGATAAATAATGGTCTTTGCATACGAAATCTACGCTGAAAGGTTGCTTGATCATATGTTGGGCTGTCAACAAAGTAGTCTTCCATTAAATGTGCCTCACCCTGATCATGTTCTCGATCGCAATACCTCCTTCTTGCTCTGGGAGGATGATCTTGTATGAATAATTCAGTGATGATTTCATCGAGTTGTCGATTATTTTGAACAACCCGTGTTTCCCGTTCTGAATATTCATTTGAACTCGATGAGTTTTCATTATGAGTCATTTTTCAAAAAGATAAGAAATGAAGAGTTAGTGTTGGATATCAAAGTAGTCTTCCATTAAATGTGCCTCACCCTGATCATGTTCTCGATCGCAATACCTCCTTCTTGCTCTGGGAGGATGATCTTGTATGAATAATTCAGTGATGATTTCATCGAGTTGTCGATTATTTTGAACAACCCGTGTTTCCCGTTCTGAATATTCATTTGAACTCGATGAGTTTTCATTATGAGTCATTTTTCAAAGAGATAAGAAATGAAGAGTTAGTGTTGGATATCAAAGTATGCCAGTGATATACCTATTTATACTAAAAAGATAATGATAAAAAACAAAAATAATATTCTATTAGTTTATCTAAATAAAATCTAAGCATCCAATACGAAAGTGACACATAGAAATAAAGATAATATTTGATTTGGTAGATGACAAAGTGTGCTACAGGCCTACTGACAACTCCATGTGCAAAACAGATTTATAAACAACATTACTTAATAAATATATAACAAATACGTGAAATACAAAATTACAATATCTTACAAATACATAACACACAAAACTACATAATAAAATATTTTACAAGTTAATTAAAAGATAATCTGGAAATATAAAACACATGATGACCGATAATTAGTTTCTATAAAACTTCAACATTAGAAAGTGTTTCATGTTTTCTTCTTCAAGCAATAAATGCTCCTTTTGTAGCAATGTGTTCAAATGCACAAGTTGCATCTTGACGAGTTTCCTTTCATCTGTTTTTTTCCCCCTTTCCTTGTCTAAGCCGATTCTTTGTTGCTGCATTTCTTTATACAAGTGGATTCTTTTTTTTTCATGACTTCAAGTTCACTTTCTCTAGCAAGCCTCATTCCACGAAGTTTTGTAACAATTTCGTTAGAAGCCTTACCTTTCCCTTTTTTTTTTTGCTGCATCTCTGCCTGTTAGACGTTTAACCGTTGAACCATCACTAGTTTGCGTTTCTGGGTTGGAATAGAAACAAAACTCCCATTCTTCAGTAGTCTTTGATCTTTTCGAGCTACCACCACTTTCTTCATTACCCACTTCACATTCAGGACGGGAACGTGTTGTGTCACGATCTAACTCTAAAGGCCACCTCTCATGTTTACATATAACTTCATTAAAAACAATAATGTTGTTGAACTTAGTCCCACTCGCCTCATAAAGTTTATGAGCTTCGTTTTCAATATCTTTTTGACTCATTCCACTTCTTCTTCGACGTCATGCTTCCCGATACACATCAACCCACTTTTGTGCATTTTCACTAAGTCGTTTAAAACGACCTCTCGTTTGATCTTCGTTCCTGCTATTTAGTTTTTCTGTATTTTCAACCCGAGCGGCATCATACAGTTGCTTTATTTGTGCCCACAATGATGCTTTTTTTTTTTGGTTTTTTCCACGCTCCTTATCTTCACTAGTAAAACACCATGCTGACATTATAGCGACATCTTCTGCAGCATCCCAATTATTTCCTCGTGGTTGTTTTTCAGTATTTTGTGATGTTTGAAGATTATTTGTGACAGGATTTTGGTTAGGATTTGAAAAAAACGAAGAATTTTCAAAATACTGAGCATTAGAACGATTTTGAGAGTCTCCAAAATTTATATGAAATTTTGGAAACTCACCATCCATATTTAGAAAATACATATAAAAATGGATTAAAATACAAAGTGAGGATTGGATATGAAGATATATGATTTCATACTCTTTTTATAGGTAATAAAAATTACAATTTTCAGTATTATTTTTTTTTGAAGTGGATAATGTTAAATTTTATTAAATATATGATTTTATCCTAAAAAATCTAATGGTTAATTTATAGGAGGACACGTGGATTAAAAAAATTCAAATCAAATTGGACCAAACTTTCAAAAAAATGAAACTTTTTGACCATTGATGCAAGCCAAAACCGTTTTGATCCAAACTTGCTAGTTTTGACATACCACGAGGACCATTTTTGCAATTTGTCTAGCTTTTTACCAAAAGAAATAGATGAGTAGACTTTATAAAATAGTTAGGATATGACACTTGAATTTTTAAGAAAAGTAAATCCCCATGTGGCCATGTATCGAAACCCATCTGCTTGTGTGTATGCCCGTAAGCCCGTAACGTTAATGGTTCAGTATGAGTCATTTTTTTTGGGTGTTATTCGACAGAGACCAAACACAAACCCAAGCCCAAGCCCAAGCGATAGTACTTTACAAAAACGGTTGTACACTTATTCGTAACAAAATTTTAATTTCGAGTAACAATATTTTACTAATTTACCAAAAAAAAAAAAAAAAAAATCATACTTGATGTATATCAAAAAATATATTTAAGATATTACAATTTACAAGTATACAACAACCATATAAACAAAGACACAGTTAAATTAAAAGTTAGGTAAATTAGTTAAAATTAATTAAAATTAATTAAAATTAATTGAGAAATTTAATATTCTCCTACTTATTCTTCATACATATCCTCCTATTATTTTTAGATGATGAAAAATATTTTTAAAAATATATTAATTTTATTAAATGTGACAAATACATAAGCTTAAGTATGTAAGAAGATAATGGGATAAAAAAAAATACAAGAATATTTTATGTGGCATGTGAACAACAATCTTCTTAAACAATAGAAGGTAATTTATCCGCAACAGCTATAACAAATAAAAAACAATTATAGAAATGTTTTAGTTTTATTTTTATTTGTGATAATTGTGTAATTATTTGTTTAATTTCAGAAAAATCTTTTATTTTTAAATTAATCAAAATATAAAAAATAAAAAATAAGAGATTTTTCTTGAAAATAAAGATCAAGGTATGTTAGAGTTATATATGTTTTGGATTGTCTTATTGTTTTCTAAGAACAATTAACAAACACATTTTAAATCTTACTCCTAAACCACATCTTTATATGACCTCAACGTCATAATGACAACATGAAATCCTTTGGAAAATGACATGGCCCGTGTATTCTCCTTGTTTACATACTAAAGAACTTTGTAACTTGATCTTAGGACATCGGGATTCATAAAGGCATTCGATCATATTCATTGTTGCCTTAGGGATAAGAAATGCATGTTTAGGGTTGAATTGGGCTAAATAAGTTGAAATTACACATAGAATTATATTAGTGATTATAACTAAGAATATTTTATAAGGTGATTTTTAACTCTCCAGTAAGTATTAGAAAGTGAAATTGAGTAAATATCAAGAGTAAATGTCTCTATTGCTAATTTTTTGGTAAATATTTTGGCATAATTCAATATTATAGTATTCTTGATTGCTATGTGACTTTATATATTATTGTTGCATACATGAAACATATTTTTAAAGTGTTCGTTTGAGGAATGTTATATTGTATTTTAAAACATGTTTTAAGCATCCTTTATATGCATTTTTAAAGTGTTCGTATGACTTTATATATTATTGTTGCATACATGAAACATGTTTTAAAACATTTTAAAACCTGAGTGTTTCTCGTGCACTTTTGAGTTTAACTCCATTTCCGTTCTTCAT
Source organism: Lactuca saligna (assembly GCF_052625555.1). Lineage (NCBI taxonomy): Eukaryota > Viridiplantae > Streptophyta > Magnoliopsida > Asterales > Asteraceae > Lactuca > Lactuca saligna. Next base: position 6,167,730 of record NC_136424.1, read on the forward strand.
GGACGGTTAAACTATAACTCTCAGTGATGGACTTTGTAATCCATTTCATGGTTTCATGTGTGATGGTTACATGTTTCCAAAATGTCGGTATTGGTTGTTGGGCCTTTAAATAGGCTTTGGATGTGATGCTACTAACTTGTTTTGAGTGTAGAAACTTAGGTTGAGAATTTAAAAATAAGTGGATTGCATTACTTGGGTTTGATTTTGAATTGGTTATTAGTAATTACACATTTCTTTTTATCCCAATATACCTAGTAAATATAAAATGGGTTTGAAAATATTTTTAGAGTTTGTCTTTGAAATTAGATTATTGTCATTATCGAATTCCATTCAGAAGTCAAACTCCAACTTTACATATTAGACTTCCCGTGTCTAACGTTGCTATTTTGAAATGGTTGAAGGATTAATGAACATTAGTGAAAGGTTAACACTTGAATATTTAGAGGACCTTGTAATTTTATTATTAATTGTATGCAAATTATTTACTTAGGTATAGGTTTTGATTCATTTGTTGCATCATCGTATGACTTGACCAACTTTCAAAAATCATGATTTTGACCGTTTAGGACCTAATTCCGCAACTTGATTTTTTCTTACAAAGAGTATTGTTTTTTTGAAACAAATGGGACATTCATTGTTTAATGACAAATTCAACTAGCCATAGCCATACGAGAGGTGTTCATTTGCAGGGGAATGGGCTTTACTTGCCTGAGAATGGGCCTGGGTCACGTGGGTCGAATATATCACACACAAATGATGGTTTGGAAGCTGAGTAGTTGTCCAGATTAATATGGATTCCGGTTGCGGTTTGTATTCCACGGCACTCAGAGGTTGAAATACGATTTATAATTGTGGATGGATAACGAAACACGTGGTAATTTGAGTTCATATCAACAATGATGTAAAGTTAGGGGGACTTTATTTCTTTCTTAATGTTCTTTCAGAAACACGAGTAGCGTGAGTTGTACGAAAACCTATGAGACCAATCCTCGGTACTCATAACATCTTCAGATGATCAAAAACAAATAATCCGAGAACAAAATTCATCTAAAAATATATGATAGGGTCAACCAAAAATCAAAGCGATCAAGTAGGTACAATGAATTAAGTGATGCTCAATCATTGAATAGAATGGAAACGTACAACTAATAATATCATAACATCATTACACCAAATTTACAACTAATAATATCGTAACATTATTACACCAAATTTACAACTCATCAACATTCTTAATCTACTATTCCTTTCACACACAACTCTTTCACTCTTGACATCCAACATCATCGGAACTCGGAGGCCCAAGTTCCTCCATTGTCTTATCGGCGAATCCTCCATGTATTTCATGGCAATGGAACTTGGCTTTCAACGTCTTTGGTGCGCTTTTCCTCTGTGGATGAGGGTTCCACAGAACCCTCCACATCGGAAGTCACAAATTTAAGGTAATGTTCAATATCTTTCTCAGTGCTGCCGGTCCTCCGGTGGAACCATTTCCGAACAGTTTTTGGCTTCCGATCACTGATTGCAATGGCGATGTCATTCGGGAAGAGATCTCTCATCACAAAAGCATGCAGAATTGTGGTTATCAGTAAGCCGAAGACTGTTAGGGTTGCAACTACTGTGAGAGTAGTCGATAAAGATTTAGTGACTATGTTTGAGACTTCGTTTGTGTATGTAATTGTTGCAATTGCAGCTCCGGTCATCGGAAAAGTATATGCCCACCATGCCAACGAGAACTTGAATCCTCTGAAAAAGTTCACTCGGACTGCCTGTAAATTATAAAAAAGTTATTTAATTAATTTCCACTCAAAAACAAAAAATTATAATCAACTTGTAGATTCTTTTTTCGAAAATGAAACGAACCAGTGAGAAGTAAAGAAACATGGCGATGAAGTAAGCGAGACGAGAGCCATAATCGAAGGATCCATTGATTTTCGCCCACGCCATTGAAGCAACACTTGGAGCAGCAACAAACAGAAAGAAAACAGGATGAAGCTCTTTTGGTAAAGTTTCATTGGTCGGAAGTCTCTGATACAGAGTCACGAACAACACCGTGTAGTGAGCTAATCCGACGGCGAAGAAGAAGATCGGACCTTCTTTTAAACCCATCGACGCACCCAACAACGCCCCGACGAAGTTTCCGACCACCGATAAATGATTAGACGGATTCGCCACCTTGGATAGCCTCCGCTGCCCTCCGGACATCCATTGCCCATAAATCTTGAGCTCCAGGATGAAAATGGGTGTCATAAGAACATACCATAGAAAATGTGGTAGATTTGTGGTCACCGAAGGTGGAACTCCGGAGGCCAAAAACAGTAATGCGATCCATGGAGCGAAGAAGAAATTGACTCGAATGGGATGGTAGTATTCCCGACGAACAGCTTCGAAATAAAGAACCATTTTCAGAAGGTAAGTCGAAGCCACAACCACGAAAAGAACGACTGATATGCACCATAGAATTAAGTTCACATTCGGGCTTATATGAAGGAAATGTGTGGAAGGCGTCGACGCCAAATTCTTCCACATGATCGCTTGACTGCTGACACCGAGGCATATACCAAATGATGAGATCGGATACCGGAGAAGAAACGGCCATTGTTTGTCGTCGGGAAGAATTATTTCCTCCGATGGCTGTTAAAGAAGACAGCACAAACTGTTAAAAACTGAAATAATTTGATAAACTTTCAACCGGAGGAGGGGAGAGTCGAACATATTACGTACCCTGAGAGTATCCAACTCTGGTCCTTCCAATGCATCGAAATACCGATCAACAGGCAAATTTTCGCGGGGGGTGTTCACCGGCGGTTGATCAGTCGGTGGTTTTCCTCGTAAAGTGGAGAGATTTCTCTCGAGTTTACCTGACCAAGTTTTGAATGAGTTGTATCTTTCGTCTTTTAGTTTTTCGATTCTGGGGTTTCTCACAGGCAGATTGGGGGATTTTCCGGCGGCTACAGCTGCTTCAAAACCGACGCCGGTGGGTATGGGTTGAGAATGGAATCTGGTGGCGTGATTAGTGGTTGGTAGTTGACTCTTTCTGTCGAGTTCAACGTCGGGACTGAATGCAACTCTTTTGGGGGTTTGCAGGTGGGTTTTCATCGGAGACGGTGGCATGCTGATTGAAATCGACGGTGTTATATGGTGGTTCAAGTGAAGATTCGAGCATTCCCCTTCGTTATTATTTCCCACAGAATCCTAACAAAATCAAATAACAAATTCAGTAAATTTTCAAGAACATTAATGAACACATCTCTCAAACGATTCAAATAAAAAAAAACATACCATAAGTGCAAAATCAAATCCAGCAATTTCGTTAGCATCAATGGATCTGATTAGCGATGGGATTACTTCCTCTTTCTTCATTCCAATATCTTGAGCGACTTCCATGGCAGAAAAATCTCCTGCTACAAAGCAAAACTTCATTCGTCATGATTCATCAAGAATCAACTCGAAACTAAAAGTTAAATTAAAGATTTCTTGTTTTATTAAGTGGTACAGGACTCCGATGTCATGTTCCTGTTTCTTTGCTCATAAAAGACGATAACTTTGACAGATCAGATCAGTGTTCTGATGCAGTCTATGGAGCTAGATTTGAAACTTAATTAGGATTGTACATTTGCGGTAAAATGTGTATAAAAGAGTTGTACCTTTAGCTTTCACCAAGAACAATTAGACGGGGATGATTTCAAAATCAAAATCAAAATCAAATTGTCTAATATGGTTGCAGGTCAAAGAGACAAGAAGGTCAAAGAAATTGGGAGAAGGAAAGAAGAAGAAGAAGCACACATCTCATGTGGTTGTATGTGAAGCTTTATATATACTACGCTCACTCCCTTCTTTCTCATAAACTTCCAAAATGCAATATATATATTTTTTAATATAAATTTGGAACAATGAATAAACAAAGTGAGAAGTGGGACCATTACAAGTAACTATTTTCCCCCAACACTCAAAATTATATCTTTAGGCCATCTTGGATGTTGTTTCTTTTTCCTCCACCAGCAGTAGTGTCATTTATTTCAAAAACAACGGTATATTTGGAATAAAAAATAAAAATAGATAAACAAAATAGTAGAAAACAAACAACCTCCATAATTTATGTTAAATGAGGTAAAATGTTCAGTTGACTTGGAATAAATTAAATCCAATTGTATTGCGATGCCAATCAACATACTCTAGATTTGAAGTTTGCTGCCCATTGAAATCAATGTTATCAAATATATAAGATCGTTTTCATTTTGCAACATAATACATAATATTTTTCTTGAACGGTTGAAATAATATTAAAGCTAGCTAGGTGTTAGATAGAAATGAACAAAAACATTACATCATAGGGTTATGCATTACAAATGATGCGCTCATATCATTTTGCCTTTATGTAGTACAATTATTTTTTCTCATAAAACTTTTTTTTATCAAGTGCAATGAAATCAATACATGATACATAAAAAAATATATATTTGTAAAGAATCATAAAATCATAGAATAAATAAATAACTCGCGAAGTTAAGAGGCTGTAAGTGGCTTTATGTGATATGTAATGTCCAATTTTCAACTTTGAGGACACAATTTAAGGCTTGATTTCGAGTCAAAAGGACAATATTTATGGCTAGATGTTGGTTTATTGAATTATTATGTGAAATTAATTTTCTACCGTTAGTGAAGACTTATTGAATTTACATTTTTATACACTAAAAAAAACACACATATACAAAAAACGGGATCAGGTCATTATACAATCTTACAATCATATTAGTGATTTTAGTGTCATGGATCATTTAGTGTAATTGGAATAAACATGAGTATCAATGGGAATGTAAATTGTGGTTTAATACAAGTTAGATGGTGAAGCGTTCACTTGAATATAAGACAAGTTTAATATCGAACACAACAAAATATGAGGTCGAGGAGTTTGCCTCCTTATGAGAGGTCAATGTGAAGCGCCTATTGCGTTATCCAAGATGCGGAGGTCCTTGTTGTGGTCCCTTGAACCCATAAGGGAGCGCAACCTCTTGGGTTTGAGTCAATGCCCCATAACCACTATATAATTCTGGACTTAAGATGTAATGAAAAAAACATGATCAAAATGAAGGATCATTGAAGAAACTATTGACATCCAATCTTGTAGTCGAAGTTATATTAACTGTCAAGCTGCCTATTATATAAATTTTCAATTGGATAGTTTTTTTTCGGGATATAGCAGCCTGAGCTTAAACACTTTGGATAGTTTTTCCGAGAACTATTTTTCAATTGCAGTTCACAATTTTCATATTTCTCCACTTTTGGTGTTAACTAATAAATTTGAATAATTCTGATTTTCTCCAAAACATTTTTGCTTATGCCAAAAATATTATATGTTCTTAGGGACTATACCAAATTAAATTAACATAAGGAAAACTATCGATACCTAAAGTGAACTGACACGATTATTGAGAAACCCAAATTCTTGATTGTCCACTTTCCTGTTTAGCACCCGTTATTTCTGTCAGATCCTAGGTCCTGATTTTGCTACAAAATGATCATATTGCAATTTAGATCATTTTTTATTTTTAGGATGTATAATCCAACAACCAAGATTTCGCTCTTAATAATAATGGTTGAAATATGTGTATTTTCAAAAATATGCTACATTAATCTTTGTAGAGTAATAGATTGTATGAATTAAAAGATAAAGTTATATGGAAAAATAAAAAATGCATAATTTTCTAGTTTTCTCTATTAATTGATTGGAATGCATTAAATAAAGAAAATATTTACATATCTTCATTCCTAATAATTATCTCCCCTAAATGCCACATGTCACCTCATTACACACCATCCTTCCACGTGTCTTTTTCTCAGATTTGTGCAGAAAAAAAAAATCCCGCCCACTACATTAACTACCAAAACCAATTACAAAATTACAAAATTTAAATACAAAATCTTTCCCTATAAATCACATTTAAATGAAATGATATTTTCTGAATTTTCCTACTAATTAGCAACTATGTTGCCATATTATTAGCAATTTTGAATATTTTTGAATTGGTTTGATTTATCTTTTACCCATTATATATGCATTATAATAGGAACTAATTGCATTTGTTTTATCATTTATCACATTTACATATACATCTTTATCTAAATATTAAATGATTTGTTTACCTTTGCGTCTTTCATAATTTCGTTCTCTGTATGTCTTCTTCACTGCTACTTTGGTAATTCATTCTCATGTATATTTTTTCTTCTGTTGAATTAAGTATTGTTCTTCTGTTTATAGTTCTCCTTCTCCTCCTGGTATGCGTATACTTTTTTCTTCTTAACAAAAACCTATTTATCATTGAACTATATACGCATCAAAAAAATTATATTGTATATTGTTTCTCTTTAATCTTTAATATATTGACGATTGTTCCCTGTTGTGTACGGAAGGTTATTGACAATAATCTGTTCATACTTTCATTGTTGATGTCTATGTTATTGACGATTATGCCCTGTTGATACCTAATTGCAACAAAAAGTTTACTGATTTTGAGTGTTGCTGTGATTATCGTAACCAAAACATGTCGATCATTGAACTATATACACATCAAAGAATTGATATTGTTTATCTTTAATAAATTGATATTGTTTTTCTGCATTGAGTATTTTGTTTATGCATCTGTAATTACACCATTTCTGTAAAAAAAATTATCTACTTCCATATACCATTAAACTAAACTATCACAAATATGTGTTGTTAATTACAAGTGACATTAAACTAAACTAAACACTCACTTCCATATACCATTTTGAAGTGAGTGTGATTCTTATAATATTCATATATACCTTGCAAACTAATGGTAGGAAAATAAATATTCATGAAAGAGATAGGGGCTGCCCTATTCTGTTATTATTTTTCTGTATTGACTATTTTGTTTATCTAAAAAAGACAATAAGTACTAACCTGCTTGCGTGAATGATCATTATTTAAATATATTTACATAAATGGTCCCTATGTGTAAATAATTACTCATGTATAGTTTTTAATTTTTCTTTGCATAAAAGTAAAGCATAAATGAAAATAAAAATAAAACTATGATGCAGCAATTAGAGCTCAAGGTCAAATTGTTTTAAATGTTGCTTCAAGTGGGATAGCTTCATTATTATTGACTGGTGGCAAGATAGCACACTCTCGGTTTATAATTCCCATAAATCTCACCGAGGATTCTTTTTGTTCAATAAATCAAAAAAGTGATTTTGCTAGTTTAGTAAGAAAAACTTCATTGATCATTTGGGATAAAGCACCCATGGTACATAAACATGCATTCGAAGCTTTAGATCGAACTTTGAAGGATATATTAAAGTGCCAATCCTACGAATTCAAATATTCCATTTAGAGAGAAAGTGATTGTTTTTGGAGGTGATTTCAGATAAATTCTACCTATTTTCCAGGTAGCAGTAAACAAAACATTATTAATGCTTCTTTAAGTTCTTCTTATTTATTGCAACAATGCAAAGTTCATAAATTAACAAAAAACATGAGGTTAACTGTTGGAAGCGATCCATCTGCTATTGAAAAAATAAGGGATTTTGCAGCTTGGCTTTTGGACATAGGAGAAGGTAATCTTGGTGGTCCGAATGACGGTGAAGCGATTGTTGATATTCCACGAGATATTGTTATTACTAATCCACATGATCCTATAGGTTCATTAATCAGTTTTGTATATCCTTCTATATTGGAAAACTTCAACATTGCTGATTATTTTCAAGAAAGAGCAATACTAGCTCCCAATAATGAAGTTGTCCAAGAAAAAAACGATCGTTTGTTGTCGTTGTTTCTAGGAGAACAAAAAGAATACTTAAGTTCAGATAGCCTATGCCGATCCGATTTTGTTCATGATGAGTTTGATGCAAATTTATACTCACCTGATGTTTTAAATGGTCTTAAAGTCTCAGGTCTTCCAAACCATAAGCTCATTTTAAAAGTCGGTGTCTCAGTTATGTTATTGATAAACATTGATCAGAAAAATGGTTTATGTAATGAGACTAAACTACATGTTAAATCTTTGGGCAAACGTGTTATTGAGACAGTTATCTTATTTGGAAGTAATATTGGAAACCAGATTTTTATTCTAAGAATGTCTTTAACTCCTTCTGAAGACAAGATCCCGTTCAAATCCCAAAGAAGACAATTTTCATTGGCTGTGTGTTTTGCAATGACAATTAATAAGAACCAAGGACAAGTATTTATCGAATTTTTGGTTTGTTCCTCAAAGAGCCTGTTTTCAAACATGGTCAATTGTATGTTGTTTTATCCAGAGTTCAAAATAGAGAATGATTAAAATTGTTGATTTTAGATAAGGATGATAGACTGACAAATAAAACTTCTAATGTTGTGTATAAAGAAGTTTTTTTAGAAATTTGTAAAAAAATTTCTACAATTTTATTATTCATTTAAATTTCATTATTTGTTATTTGTTAGTTTTATATTTCATTTCATAAAATTATAATTTCTTTGCATATCTACACATACAAAATGTTAATTGCATATTCAAACCACTACTAGTTCGTATTATTAACCAATAGTTATGTTGTTATCTTATTAAATAAATACAATTTAATTAAAAAAATTAAATTCTAATCTATGATGTCCACTGGTTATAACCTAATAACTTCTAATAAATTAAAGGGGTTGATTAAAAAGACATCTTATTTTACCATTTAGATAACCCTAATTAATTTTTTAAATACTTTTATTGGTTGAAATTGCATTGTTTTCCGAAAAAACTGATTACAAGTAGTTGATTATAAGTTGACTTTTTATAAAAATGAAGATAGGGTGTTTAAAGGGTGTTTTATTAAATATCACCATTGGATCATTATATTGAAAGCAAACAACACTTGCTTTAGCACTTACGCTGGGGTTCAATAAATATGCTCCTCTCTCAAATTAGACACTTTTTCCTATATTCGAAACACTGATTTAACGTTGAATGTCATCATGGCACACAAAAGTATAAGTGTCAATTTCGTTTAAATATATGATTAATTAGATGTAATGTCAGGTTTCTTTCCAATATTCTAGAGAATTTCATTCTTATTGTCAAATTATTATTTGCCCAACGATATAAAAAAAATTCAGTTGTTGGTATTGTATTTAGTCGTTCCATTCTTACCTCCCAAGTAGTCCATACCTTAGTGATAAAATAATGTTTATGACAACTACCCTATTCTTTTTAATCTTATCAATTTTCTTAAAACAATATTTTATTAGTAAGTTTGATTTGACAGAGATATTTTAATTACTAATCACGTATTTCAATACTATTTAACAAAGAAAATAATAATTAAACCTTAATAAACTAAAATCAATCTTACTTTATATTATGATTAAATATTTAACAAAGAAAAAAAATAAGTAAACCTTAATAAACCAAAATCAATCTTACTTTATATTATGATTAACTTATCTCTAAATTTAATTTTATAAGGTAGAAAATAATTCTAACTTAATCTGACAAATAGCAATCGGTTTGATGATAAGGTAATAATATAACTAAATTATTGAAAAAAAAAAGAACCCATTAATGCATATAATAAATATATACAACTCATTGACAAGAGTTACGGCTCTTGGAATTTAAATGCAAGAAAGCCACAGCTGCTTTATGTGAAAATGACTCCCAATTGTCCCATTAGACGTCAGCTAATTAGATAGATCAGGAGAAATTTCATGAACGGTGGCCGTCAACGCCAAAATTTATCGGTGACAGTTTCAGTAGACTTAGCCCAAGTAGTATATCAGAAATTGAAGAGCTGATCACGATAGATGAAATCAAGAGAACTGTATGGAAAAGACACCTGGACCGGATGGATTTACGTTTAGTTTTATTAAAAGGTTTTGGGATATATTACTGCATGATATTCTGAAGTTTGTAAAGCATTTTGAGAGATATGGTAAACAGGAAAGGGGTTGCAATTCGTCCTTTATTACTATAATCCCAAAGATAAAAGGCCCTTTACATCTCCGAGATTATAGACCAATTAGTCTAATTGGTTGTCAATACAAGATAATCTCAAAAATTTTAGCGAACAGACTTAAAAGGGTAATAAACCAGAATATCGGGGAAACTCAATCAACATATATAGAGGGACAAAATATATTAGATGGGCCATTGATAATTAATGAGTCATGTGCTTGGGCAAAGAAAGTTAAAAAACAAGTTCTACTATTCAAGGTGAACTTTAAGAAAGCTTTCGACTCTGTGAATTGGGAATATCTAGAATTGATCCTTACTCAACTTGGATATGAAGAGAAGTGGAGGATGTAGATCAGAGGGTGTCTTCATTCAGCTAGACTATCAGTTCTAGTTAATGGTTCTCCTACGAAAGAATTCGAAATGAAAAAGGCGTAAGGCAGGGAGACCCATTGTCTCCGTTTCTGTTTATAATAACAATGGAAGGCCTAAATATTGCTATGAAGGCGGCTTGCCAGATCAGAGTACCAAACTCGGAAACAACCATTTTGCATCTGTTATATGCCGATGATGCCCTCTTTGTGGGTAAGTGGAGTCAAGATAATATAAAGAATCTAGCAAGAGTGTTAGAGATGTTTTCAAGTGGCATCGGGATTGAAAGTCAATTTTAATAAATCAAAGGGTTTTTGGCATTGGAGTTGATATGCATGAGGTCTCACGAGGAGCAGCGTCACTAGGATGCAAACCGGCTTCACTACCTTTCACGTATCTCGGAGTGCCTGTGGGGGCTAACACGAAGTTTAAGAAGCATTGGAAACCTGTAATTGATCGATTTTATGCAAAACTTTCTCCATGGAAAGCAAAAACACTTTCTTTTGGGGGCAGATTAACCCTCACTAAGGCTGTCCTTGGTAGCCTTCCTTCGTATTTCATGTCTATATTTGTGACTCCTACGGGAGTCTTGGAAAGGTTGGAAAAAATTCGAAGGCAATTTCGGGGGCGGAGGGGGGGGGGGGGGGGAGGTGAAAATAAGTACAAAATACCATGGGTATCATGGGGAAAAGTTGTTACATCGAAGGAGAATGGGGGCTTGGGATTAGGGTCTCTCCGTGCTTTTAACCTTGCGATGATAGTTAAATGGTGGTGGGATTGAAGATTAGCAAATCAGCATTATGGAGAAGGGTAATAATGGGAATTCATAATCTATATAATAAACCAGCCATGACACTCTCAAAGAAAGCTATCCCAGGCATTTGGAGTAACATTGCAGGGGTAATACAGGAATTAAATAAGGCAGGAATCACCTTTGATGATATTTTTAAGAAACAGGTCAGAAAAGGCGAAGATACTCTTTTCTGGATGGATTCATGGTGTGATGGTGAACCCTTTAGAGACAGATTCCCAGAATTGTACCAATAAGAGAGACGAAAAAACATGTACAGTCAAGGAGAGGATACACAATGCAGGTCAAAAGTAGGACTGGACGTCAACCCTTACAACAGATGAACAAATAAGAAGCTTTCATATGCTATCAAATGTCATAAGAGGATTTCGCCCGACTGCTGGTGCTAATATATGGAAGTGTGCATTGACTGATGATGGTAACTACCATGTAGGCGTTATCAGATCCAAATTAGACAACATGGAACCGACGATTAATGAAGTGATTATTCCTTGTATACACGAAATCCCAATAAAGGTTTCAACTTTTGTTTGGAGTGCTAATCTTGGCTGAATTCTGTCCAACAATGCATTAAACGGTGGGGGGGGGGGGGGGTGCCAGGGATAGAAGATAGATGTTCGTGGTGTTCACAGGAAACTGAAGATGTTGCACATATTTTGCTCCACTGTCCTATGGTAGCTAATGTTTGGGAGCTAGTGTTTAAATGGTGTGCGATCCCTCGCCCTCAGTTTCATGTTATTGGAGATCTCATCAGTTTTGCTAAAAAGTGGGTCAGAAGTAAGAAAAGGAGGAACAATCTTATTAATGTATGCTATGGTACGATATGACTACTATGGAAAGCGAGATGTGACCTGATGTTCAAGGATGTACGCACCTCCCCACTCAGGATCCTTGATGGAGTTAAATCCATAGTGCACTCTTGGCTAAAGCATAGGAGAACCAGTTGTAATTATGGGTGGACTGAATGGTGTTCATGTCCACTAAGTTGTGGGTGAGATAGTTATTATGTATGAAATATAAGTTGTAACTTATGATGTTCTCCTGTCCACCGTCTAGTAACTTGCGAGGCGGTGGGCTTATTTAATAAAATTGTCGGTTAAAAAAAAGCTAATTAGATATATCATTTATGTTGCATTTTTTTACTTTGTTTTAAAAAGAGTGGAATCACTTCTTTTATTTTTTATTTTATTTGTTTATTTTTTTCCTTTTTGCATCAACTTAATAAAAAAATATGAATTATAATTATGTCAACTTACTTTGCAAACCTAAATAAAAATATATTGATTTATAACTTATTTATATTGGATCTCAAATATGTGAAATATAAGTATAATGGAAAACTAAAAATAATATATGTAAAGAAAAATATGTTATATAATTTTTCTATATGAAACTTTTCATATGTATATTTGTATTTTGTAGTTCAAAAAATAGCATTAACATACATAGAGAATTTAAAAAACCTAAAATATGTTACAAGGGGTGAATGGAGTGGTTGTTAAAGAATAGTGTTCCCTTTTAACATATTCCTCCCAAGATGTGTTCCTCTTTTTATTATTTGCTTCCTTTTAAAATGGTAAAGAACATATCAAAATATCAAAAGACAACATCAACATACATTTTATTATGAACAACAAGATCTAGTTGGTTTTCATATACTTACAACAGAAACATCATCGACAAGAAATCACTCTCACTCAAACAAAAAATAAGTACAGAACTATGAACAAGATTCACAGAACAAATAGAGAAACCCTAATCAGGACCGAAACCCTAAAAATGAAGAAGACGAGAGAACATGTGAGACTAAAGAGCGTGTGAGTGTGGGTTGATCTGAATAATGATCTCTCAGGACTTGAATCAAACAATATATACATCGGGTCAAGAACCCTGCATCAAAGTCGGACTTTATCCGACTCAAACCCATCTAGACAAATCCATGTGCTTTCTACATTTAACAAAAATGAGCCCCAGTCCCTGCAAAATAACAATAATACAAAACACACCTAATACAACAAAAATCTCACACTATACTCAGAACTTAACTTTTCCACATTTAGATATTATACCCAAGATTCAGAATTACTCTTAATGTCAGTTTTGTAATAAATATCTTATATTTTTAACACCCCTCTCAAGATGAACATTGAGAGAGGAAACAAACTTACTCAACCTTAAATGGATCATATAAACCCAATTCAGAACATAAGAAATCATATTGTTTGAAGTTAAAGATTTTGTAAAAATATCTGCCATTTGCTTTTCTAATGCAATTTTAACAATCCTCAAAATTCCTTTTGAAACTCTATCTCTCACAAAATGAACATCCACTTCGAAGTGTTTGGTTTTCTCGTGAAAAACGTGATTAAGCGTAAGCTTAATTGCATAATCATTATCACAATAGACATTAACAAGAAAATAGACCTTTAAAACCTAAATCAAAGTAAAGTTTAAGAATCCACATGATCTCACGCGTAACAGTACTCAAGAGCCTGTATTTAGACTCAGTAGATGATCTGGATACGGTGTCTATTTTTACTTTTCCAAGAGATTAATGAGTTACCAAAATAAACATAATAGTATGTAACAGACCTCTTAGAGGAAACACATTTCTCCCAATCAACATCCACATAAGCACATAACAGAGGAATTTGACTTTTAGAAATTTTAATAGCTATACCAAGATTTTGTTTTAAATACCTCAAAACACGCATATGACTATTCAAACGAGACTTTCTTGGAGAATGCATAAATTGACTAAGTGTTTGAATAGTAACAAAAATATCAGGTCTAGTTATAGTTAAGTAAAATAACTTGCATGTAAGCTTTTGGTATTTTGTTACAGTATTTAACAAATCATCTTTATCATCAATCCCTTTTTCATAAATAAAAAATTCAAATACAAAGGAGTTTTTACAGGTTTGCATCCTAATTTCCCAAACTCGTGAATTAATTCCAACAATACTTGTGTTGAGTTAAACAAATTCCATTATATTTATCAATAACCTCAATACCTAAAAAGAATTTTAGCTTCCCCAAATCTTTAATCCAACATTAAGATTTCAAAAAATCCTTTACTTTATTTACTTCAATTTCATAATTACCAGTTATAACTATATCATCAACACAAACAAGTAAAAAAACAACAATATTATTCGTATTCCTAATGGAGCATTCTCGTTGATCATTTGGAGCACTTGAAGTTCATGGAGCATGTGACAAAGGGACGGATCTTATGAGAAGAGAATGAAGAGTCTGACAAAGGAACATATCAAGTGCAAAAAGAACGGATCATGTAGAAGGGGGTTTAGAGCACCTGGAAGAGGTTTGGAGCACTTAGGAGTGATATGGAGCAACAAAGGAGCTTGTTGCGCCAAATGATGAAGTGTTGCATCAAGAAGGATGTTGGTGCGCCAAGGGCATTCCTACTTGTGCCAAGCATATCCTTCTTACGTGATGGAGAGCCCTCTTGCGCCATGAAGAAGCCTTGTTGCTCAAAACATGTCCTTGTTGTGCCAAGATGGTCCTTGTTGCGCCAAGGTGGTGATGTTGCTCCAACCTAGAAGTTCTTGCACCACACTTGAAGACTGTTGTGCCATCCTTGCACATGTTGCGGCATCATGGTGAAAGATGGGCCATTTTGGTTCCTTGATAAGCCATGGTATCCCTAATGAGCCAAGTCTGCTATAAAATCCTAGGCCGAGTTTTTTCATGAAATATGGATTTTTATTCGAGAAGTTTTTAATCCAAGATATTTAGATATAGTAGTGGGGATCTTCAACACCTTTCCATGGATATAAAGATCGTTGAAATCGGAGTTAGATCGAATAAGTTATGTTCGTTCAAAGATAGGAAGGTTTGGGTTTAGTCTAGTATGTTCAGCGTAAAGGGTGTACATTGGGCGTACTAGTCATGACCAATCGAGGAATCCCAACCTAGTACAGTGGGCGTACGCGATCAGATGTCAAACCCTAATTTGAGGGTTTTGAGCCCTATTTAAACTCCTTAAGTCCCCCAAACCCTTTCCTTTATCGATGTGACATCCCCATTTTCACGGCCAGAAAAGACCGATTTGTTTACGCTTGTTTTTAAAATCAGAGTACTCTTTTAAGGAAAACAGTTGCGGAATTTGTTCCCAAAACAAGATATGATAATAACTTATCAAAACATTTCTCGAAGAGAATGTATTTTCATTTAATAAAAAAAACCTCGGGATGTCATGTTCCGATACAGACATATAAGCATAAACAGAACTTACATTTAATTACACAATTGATTTATATCTCCTTTAAATCTCTCTGTGAAATATGTCTTCGTATCAATACCTGTGATACAAAGAAAACTGAGTGGGTCAGGCTTGGGAGCCTGGTGAGCATATAGGGTTTTCATCCCACAATGTTATATCATATATTTATAAATATAAAACATTCAAACTTGTACAATTTCACCATATAAAGGCAACTCTTATCCCACCCCCATCGATACTCACAACGACACGATCTAAACTCTCATATCTAAAATTTTCCTCTTTACCTGATCCCTACTCACGGATCTAAAATTATTATCTTCACCCGATCCATACTCACATATCTAAAACTAACCTTTTCACCTGATCCATACTCACGGATCTAAAACTAACCTTTTCACCTGATCCATACTCACGGATCTAAAACTAACCTTTTCCCCTGATCCATACTCACGGATCTAAAACCAACCTCCTGATCTGATCCATACTCCCGGATCAATAATTGTACCCAATCCATACTCTCAGAATAGGGACAATTAACTATACCTTAATCCTGATCTGATCCATACTCCCGAATCAATAACTGTGCCTAATCCATACTCCCGGACTAGGGACAATTAACTTAGTCTTAATCCATACTCCCGGACTAATAACAAGTTTTATCTCTTTACCTGATCCATACTCCCGGATCTAAAAGTAACCTCTTGGTCTAATCCATACTCACGGATCTAAAACTAGCCTCTTGATCTCATTATCCAACTCCTCATTTTATCATACACCAACTATCTCATCTACCCATGTTCTACCCAACATATTTGTAGATATAAATATATATATATATATATATATTGTATACATAGTTTAAAACCTGTATAGCATTCTCATTCAATACCTATTCCACATAACAGATGAGACACACTCACATAACACGTATTTCATAGAGAATAAATCAGATCTATGAGATAGAAGGAAATGAATATACATTCACGCATATAACAACAAAATATACACATAACACGTATTTTATATTAAATACTTAATAATTATGCGTTAGGAGAAAGTAACCACACACTCACCCAAACATATACTTAATACATTCAAACAATACTTGTATTATACCCGTGTTTATGAAAGGGACTATACACCCACACATATAAACAACTTTATATTATACACATAGCACGTATTTTATAGCAAATACTTAATATTTATGTGTTAGAAGAAAGTAACTACACACTCACTTGATTAGAAGATAATCAGACAACACTACGACTTGTAGAAGTAGTATTTTTCGGTAGATCTGGAAGATCTTCACAAAAACCGGGCTCCTCGCGGGCAGAGCTTCGGCTCGGGAATCACACTTCTCGGGATCTTCGGGGCCTCGGGACTTGCTTCGGGGCTCGGGAATGATACCGGGACTTCAGGATGGTTCTTGCACGAAAAACGATGCAAAAACGCGATAAAACAGGAAGAAATGAGCAAAGAAGTCGGTTGCCCTCGACACCCTTTTATAGGGGGCTGGAAGCCCATTTACGCTGGGCGTAACGTGGATCAGATCGCTGACTCCCCCCATGGATAATATCGGTTAATTTATATTTAAATTAAATATCGAAAATATTTAATAAACTTCAAAAATTCATATCTTCCTCATACGAACTCTGTTTTCGACGTTATTTATATCCCCGCGTAGGTGAGACTACGCTCTACAACTTTCGTTTAGACTCCGTCGGCTAATTTTGACTTTATTTTTATTATTTATTTTTAGTAGGCTGGGATAGGAAAATTCCGTTATAGATTCATAACTTCTTCATCCAACGTCCGTTTTCGCCTATATTTTTATCGTTTTACTACAATTAATGAGATCTTAGATTCTCATTTAGATTGTTTCGGCTAAAAATCGCTTGGTCTCAAATCGAGCATTCGGGCTGCATACCGCTAAGTCGAGACTTCGAAAAATCATAACTTCCTCATACGAAGTCAGATTTGGGCGTTCTTTTTATGCACGCTCATGGTTTAACAAACTCTACGACTTTCGTTTAGATCGCTAAGGCTAAATATCACTCTAACACAAATTCAGTTTTTACGTCATTCAGCGTCGTACCGGTTTTGTCGCGAAACTTCGATAGGTCATAACTTCTTCGTTATAACTCGGATTTTGGCGTTCTTTATACTTACGAAATCCTTGTAACATATACTATAACTTAGTTAAGATTATTCCTTCAAAATAATCTTCCATCAAAAAGTCATTTTTGACGCTTAACTTCTCTAATTGACTAGCTCGGATCTACGGGCGTTACATTTATCTCCCCCTTAGGATGATTACGTCCCAGAATCATCAACGAAATAGGACTTGCATAATGATTCCACACGTTATTTATTCATCCTAGGTAACAACTGTAACTTCTATGTTTCCTCGAAAGAGTATTTAACTCTATGGCTTTCTTGATCGCAGAAGATGCCCAATCTTGCATCTGCTTATCGTACTATGTTGTACTTTTAATCGTAACCTTCAAGTTACCAAATAAGTCCTTATTGTGGACTCCTTCTTCTTCTCAGGATAATTACTTTTGATTTATCTATTGTAACAAACCAATGGGTCGTGCTCTATTTGACTAGCGTCCCAGAATCATCAACGAAATAGGACTTGCATATGATTCCACACGTTATTTATTCATCCTAGGTAACAACTGTAACTTCTATGTTTCCTCGAAAGAGTATTTAACTCTATGGCTTTCTTGATCGCAGAAGATGCCCAATCTTGCATCTGCTTATCGTACTATGTTGTACTTTCAATCGTAACCTTCAAGTTACCAAATAAGTCCTTATTGTGGACTCCTTCTTCTTCTCAGGATAATTACTTTCATTTATCTATTGTAACAAACCAATGGGTCGTGCTCTATTGATCTCTCATCGCACGATGCGACGCTTAGACTTGGTCTTTAATGAAGTCCAGGATGGAATATACCTTTCTTCATATTCTAATGTGATATAATCACATTTCAGCATGTAGCATTTCTACCTACAAACTTCTTTTAACAACGAGCGCGACACTATTAATAGCATTAACTTCAACCTTCTAACTTAAGTCAGATGTTACATCTAACTTGGTCCTTTAGACCACGTAACATACTCATTGTAGTCGAACTCAAATTTAAATATGACCACTAGGGTTGGAACAAGAACCATATTACTAGACATTACCGAAACAATGGTAATGACATACCAGAATAAAGTGGAATCAATTACTAGCTTCTTGGTAACCTTGTGACTTTCCCTGATCCAAGTGCGAGTCCTGTGCTTCCGGTAGTATATGCATCTACGACCTTTCACACCTACTCATACTCGTCCCAAGTATTGTCCCGCAGTCGACCAAGTCACCATACAAGAAAATCACAAAACAGTTTAACACATACGAATGTGTCCAAGTAATCATAAACAATTTCCCTAGACTCTACTAGGACTTCTTCATTGCTCAATCTTCAATCATCAACTCTACTTCAACTCGATTAGTGATGAAAATATCAGACGATGAGACAACTTCAAGAATTTCACCAATCGTTCCATCATCCTGCCAATCGAAGGTGTACTTTAGACGTACCGTAGTCCTCTAAACGTACTTTTATTTCATAAGACATACTCTAAAGGCAAGATACCACTCTTACGACATCTTCTGATAGGTGTCATCCACTATCATAATCCTTCTTCATTTCCTCCATTTACTCAATTTCTCTATGAGTCTTCACCATCACCCTTGTACATCCAAGCAGACATTCGGTGTACCAAGCGAAAATTTTAAGATAAGAAAGCTTTAATTACGATAAACGTATAAATCTCCTTATCACCTCGAAACGTTTACATGCTATTTCTAATATCGTAGCCATACTCTTAGAATCCTAAACACATAAGGTTTCCAGATCCGGTCGGCAACAGACCATAGATCCGAACAAATAATAACATCAATATAGTATCACACAAAACATTTAGCACATAAAAGCTTTTTAGGCATCATTCCTAAAATAAACTAGTGCTTGTGTCAATTTAGGTGTACTACCTAACATATTTTAGACACACTCCTCACAATCATTACTTATTATTCTAAGTTTAAGTCTAGAAATTTCCTACAAATTCCTAGTTCGCTTAAACTAATGCTCTGATACCAACTGTGACATCCCCATTTTCACGGCCAGAAAAAACCGATTTGTTTATGCTTGTTTTTAAAATCAGAGTACTCTTTTAAAGAAAACAGTTGCGGAATTTGTTCCCAAAACAAGATATGATAATAACTTATCAAAACATTTCTCGAAGAGAATGTATTTTCATTTAATAAAAAAAACCTCGGGATGTCATGTTCCGATACAGACATATAAGCATAAACAGAACTTACATTTAATTACACAATTGATTTATATCTCCTTTAAATCTCTCTGTGAAATATGTCTTCGTATCGATAGATGTGATACAAAGAAAACTGAGTGGGTCAGGCTTGGGAGCCGGGTGAACATATAGGGTTTTCATCCCACAATGTTATATCATATATTTATAAATATAGAACATTCAAACTTGTACAATTTCACCATATAAAGGCAACTCTTATCCCACCCCCATCGATCCTCACAACGACACGATCTAAACTCTCGTATCTAAAATTTTCCTCTTTACCTGATCCCTACTCACGGATCTAAAATTATTATCTTCACCCGATCCATACTCACATATCTAAAACTAACCTTTTCACCTGATCCATACTCACGGATCTAAAACTAACCTTTTCCCCTGATCCATACTCACGGATCTAAAACTAACCTCCAGATCTGATCCATACTCCCAGATCAATAACTGTACCCAATCCATACTCCAGGAATAGGGACAATTAACTATACCTTAATCCTGATCTGATCCATACTCCCGGATCAATAACTGTGCCTAATCCATACTCCCGAACTAGGGACAATTAACTTAGTCTTAATCCATACTCCCGGACTAATAACAAGTTTTATCTCTTTACCTGATCCATACTTCCGGATCTAAAATTAACCTCTTGGTCTAATCCATACTCACGGATCTAAAACTAGCCTCTTGATCTCATTATCCAACTCATCCTTTTATCACACACCAACTATCTCATCTACCCATGTTCTACCCAACATATTTGTAGATATAAATATATATATATATATATATATACACATATATATATATATATATATATATATATATATATATATATTATACATAGTTTAAAACCTGTATAGCATTCTCATTCAATACCTATTCCACATAACAGATGAGACACACTCACATAACACGTATTTCATAGAGAATAAATCAGATCTATGAGATAGAAGAAAATGAATATACATTCACGCATATAACAAGAAAATATACACATAACACGTATTTTATATTAAATACTTAATAATTAAGCGTTAGGAGAAAGTAACCACACACTCACCCAAACATATACTTAATACATTCAAACAATACTTGTATTATACCCGTGTTTATGAAAGGGACTATACACCCACACATATAAACAACTTTATATTATACACATAGCACGTATTTTATAGTAAGTACTTAATATTTATGTGTTAGAAGAAAGTAACTACACACTCACTTGATTAGAAGATGATCGGATAGCACTACGACTTGTAGAAGCAATATTCTTCGGTAGATCTGGAAGATCTTCACAAAAACTGGGCTCCTCGCGGGCAGAGCTTCGGCTCGGGAACCACACTTCTCGGGATCTTCAGGGCCTCGGGACTTGTTTCGGGGCTCGGGAATGATACCGGAGCTTCGGGATGTTTCTTGCACGAAAAACGATGCAAAAACGCGATAAAACGGGAAGAAATGAGCAAAGAAGTCGGTTGCCCTCGATATCCTTTTATAGGGGGCTGGAAGCCCATTTACGCTGGGCGTAACTTCACATTACGCTGGGCGTAACGTGGATCAGATCGCTGACTCCCCCCATGGATAATATCGGTTAATTTATAATTAAATTAAATATCGAAAATATTTAATAAACTTCAAAAATTCATATCTTCCTCATACGAACTCCGTTTTTGACGTTATTTATATCCCCGTGTAGGTGAGACTACGCTCTATAACTTTTGTTTAGACTCCGTCGGCTAATTTTGATTTTATTTTTATTATTTATTTTTAGTAGGCTGGGACAGGAAAATTCCGTTATAAATTCATAACTTCTTCATCCGACGTCCGTTTTCGCCTATCTTTTTATCGTTTTACTAAAATTAATGAGATATTCGATTCTCATTTAGATTGTTTCGGCTAAAAACCGATCGATCTCAAATCGAGCATTCGGGCTGCATACCGCTAAGTCGAGACTTCGAAATCATAACTTCCTCATACGAAGTCAGATTTGGGCGTTCTTTTTTTGCGCGCTCATGGTTTAATGAACTCTACGACTTTCGTTTAGATCGCTAAGGCTAAATATCACTCTAATGTAAATTCACTTTTTACGTCATTCAGCGTCGTGCCGGTTCTGTCGCGAAACTTCGACAGGTCATAACTTCTTCGTTATAACTCGGATTTTGGCGTTCTTTATATGTACGGAATCCTTGTAACATATAATATAACCTAGTTAAGATTATTCCTTCAAAATAATCTTCCATCAAAAAGTCATTTTTGATGCTTAACGTCTCTAATTGACTAGCCCGGATCTACGGGCGTTACAATCGACCTCCACCCCTTAAATGTTCTCCCTTGAAACCCTAATCTTATTTTCAGCCTTGTGAGCAAAAGAAGGTGTTTTTAAGTGCTTTGGAGTGTTCTTGGTGCGTCTTAGAGAAGAAAGAGTTCATTGGAGAGGTGTTGGTTGCATTCGAGCTTGTAGATCTAGACCTTGTTGACCTTGATCTTTCTTATAAAGGGATAAAGTTTGAATATTGATGATGCATTAGTAAAATCTAGCTAGTTTTGGGTGTTATGAGTTTTTGTTCACTTTAAGTGCATAATGTTTAGATCTTGAAAGTTGGTGACCTTGTCATGGATAAAGTCGAAAACTTTATCCATCTAAACACCATATTGATTTAGATGTTATGGTTGGAGACTTGGACTTTATGAATTATGTTAAAAAAAGATGCACTTTTGGTCCCTTTGAAACTTAAAAGACTAAATATCCATTGCTTGGACCATTCTAATGGATAAAGTTGGAAACTTTATCCATTATGGATCTTTTAGAAACCATAAAATTATGATCTTGGTCCTTCTATCTCTTCCATGCAAGAGTTAAGGTATCTTAATGGACAAATAAGTTAGGGTTTTATATTTTGAACCTTTTCTAGCCATGGAAAGTCATAAAGGTGGAAACTTTGTGACTTAAGTCGATGTTTTAAGTCTAGATTTGAGCACCGGACAAAAGGTGTTAAGGGATTAAGCACTAAAGGAAGTAATTATCTTGGACGTATGTACGTCGGGGATATCCGAGAGTACGTTGCACGTATTGGCTCAGAATTACGTACATTGGGCGTACGTGGAGTACGTGGGGCGTACGGAGTTGCCTTGGACTTTGACTTTTGTTGACTTCCGTTAACGTTGATTTTTTTACTAAGTTTGTCTTTCGGTCAAACTTTAGGATTTTGGACTATTTATTAAGATTTTATTTGGTTCTAGTGTTAGTGGATTTGCTGGTGCAAGTTGTAACGTCCCATTTTTCACAACCAAAATTTTTCATTTTTATTAAGTTAAAATTTCCCAATTTATAGACTCATTATCAAGAAAAACCGTTTATTCCAAATTACATTTATTAAAAATCAGAGTATTATAGAAAACGCAAAATCCTCAATATTGATGATGAGTGTGTATAGTCTCACCTTCGCCTTCCCATGGCCACCGATAATACCTGAAATCATAAAAAGTTGTATAAGCACAAAGCTTAGTGATTTCCCCCCAAAATACATCATATCAATAATCATAGAAGCGTGCATATCGGCTACTCATCAGGCCTTTGGTCTGAATGGACCGCCTTCCAAGCCTTCAGTTTATCCGGGCCAGAATACCAGGGTTTGTTGGCCTACCCCCTCAAACCAAACGCTCCTCCCGAGCCTCCAAGGCTACGGCTTACAGCCGACCCGCACCGGGTATCTTGGCGTACAACACAAAGCAGGACCGCCTCAACCCAAACCAATAACAACATGTTGACGTATAAACAATCACGATCAAGTAAGCACATAATACAGGCAAAAAAATCATACAACTCACTGCCACCTACTAGTCCTCTCACATCATACAGTCCTGCTACCTAATAACCTCCATAAAATGTGTAACCATAAGTAACCAAAGGTAGGATAGCCACCCGAACAGATGATCCTACTGTAGAGCCACAACCAAACAAGAAACAGGCAAAAGATCCTGGACCAAGAGTTCTCAAGCTATCCTGCATAAACATAGAAAGTCCCTAAGGGGCACTCCATAGATGATAACCAGTAAGCACATATAACACACAATTCAGCAAAGCAACATACTTGATACAAGAACACATATCTAATAGATCACTATAGCATAGCGTTATACTCGATACCAGAACACAGATCTAACAGATCACTACAGCATAGCAACATACTAAATATCAACAATTCAAGGAATGCATGGTCGTATATACTCAAAGGTGAGATAGTCACCCGGACAGGTGATCCTACTCTAGAACCACAACAAGCATAAGGAATAGGTAAGGAGCTTAGAACAACAGTCCTCAGTCTATCCTCTATGACTATATATATATCCCCTAAGGCATCCCTCTACTAACTTATAATCAGAACTAGTGAGCCGACATCGGTGCCTTCGACCTGCAGGTACAGTGAGGCGAAACTCACCTTGATATGTGCATAGATAACCAACGTAGCAACGGAGAACACTACTAGCTTCAACTCGCTTCCAATCACCTACAAGAATATACTTGAGTCAATACCCGCTCACAGGTCATACTCCACTGCTAACTGATTCGGAGATAGAGAAAACTGCAAAGAAGTTAAGGAAGCAAGCTAAGCTTCGTAAGAAGCAACCGGGCTTCGGGACTTCTTCATCATCTAACCGTCAAATAATCAACATTTGGGAGGGCATACCCCTCTCAAGTGTGTCCGCATCCGAAACAGAAAGCCTATCACTCTCATCTCAACCATCCTCACCCAAAAATACCACTCCACCATCTTCACCTACTTATAATATCTCAAACACTACACCCATAGAAACTTTAACCACTACTCACATCATAGGAGAAAATCACGGAGGGAATCCACCTCCAAATCCACCACCCAAGCAAACCGTTCATTAATGGTCTAGGCAAGAGGTTACTCAACAACCTCTTTGAATCACATATCCGGTAGCCACCAACTTAGAACTAAAGTTTGGGCTCATCCGCCTACTCCCTACCTTTAGAGGCTTGGTAAATGAAGATCCCCACAAGTTTCTGACAGAATTTAATGTTGTATGTGTGGGTATTAAGCAACACAATGTCATAGAGGATCAAATAAATCTTAGGGAATTCCCCTTCGTGGTGCAAGACACAGCAAAAAACTGACTCTATGACCTCCCACCGAGGATAATTACCACTTGGGTAGATCTTGCACGACTTTTTCTAGAAAAATACTTTCCGAAGATGAAAGCTTCAGTACTATGGAGGGAAATCATTGGAATCAAACAGCATAAAAGAAAAGCCTTTCACACATATTGGGAGATATTTAAGAAACTTTGTGCCCGATGTCCAAAACACAGAATCACCAAATATCAGCTCCTCCAATACTTCATTAAAGGCATGACTCCAATGGAAATAAGGCTTCTTAATGCCTCCAGTGGCGGATCTCTACCCGACAAGACTCCAACCAAAATCCACAACTTAATCAAAAACATGGATGAAGATTCTAAACATTCAAGTCATGATGAAGAATTGTACACGGATGTACCCCGAGGTGTAAAGGAAGTCGAAACTCCTCAAATTGAATATCAATTGTTCGAGTTTATGGAAGTGGTAATGATGTTGGCTAAAGACAAGGTTGTGCAGCCCACTCCCCGCCTTTGTGGTATTTGTACTCAAGCGGGGCACCCAACTGACATGTGCCCTCAACTTCAAGATGGGGATTATGAAGAAGAAAATGCTTTGGGAGGGTATTCTGGGTCAAATCAGAGAGGATAGGTCAAATTAGAGAGGGTATGAACAACCACGGGGTGATCAGAGATGGAACAGTAATCACGGATGGGGAGGAAATTAACATGGATTTTATCAACAAAGACCACCATTTCCTCAACATCAACAAAGTCCGCCCTTTCAACCTCAAAATTTCCATCCTAGGCTACCACCATAACAACCTCCACAAGCGGGTTCATTAAATATTTCATTGGAGGATATTGTAAAAAGTCTTGCCACTATCACTCAAATTTTCCAACAAGAAACCAAGGCTATCATAAAAAGCTTAGAGCAACAGGTGTCACAACTTGCTCAATTCGTAAGTAGGATGGAATGACAATGCAAGCTACCTTCCCAAACCGAGAAGAACCAGAAACATAATGCATGTGCCATTACTTTGAGAGGATGAAAAAGCTATGAAGGCCCAAGGATTGCGAATGAAGAAGAGGAAGAAAAGGGATATTGAGGTGGAAGAAGATGTCAAATAAGAGGAAAGTAAAAATATTTCAAGGTCAAAGAAGCCAATAGATACCAAAGTGAAAGTAACTCCAATACCATTTCCTTCAATTCGTAAGTAGGATGGAATCAAAATGCAAGCTACTTTCCCAAACCGAGAAGAACCCGAAACATAATGCATGTGCCATTACTTTGAGAGGATGAAAAAGCTATGAAGGCCCAAGGATTCCGAATGAAGAAGAGGAAGAAAAGGGATATTGAGGTGGAAGAAGATGTCAAATAAGAGGAAAGTAAAAATATTTCAAGGTCAAAGAAGCCAATAGATACCAAAGTGAAAGTAACTCCAATACCATTTCCTTCAAAATTAACAAGCACAAAGAGAGAACGCGGAGATGATGAGATCATGGCCATGTTCCGGAAGGTTGAAATCAACATTCCCCTTTTATATGCTATTACACATATTCCTAGATATTCTAAGTTCCTTAAGGAACTTTTCACATCTAAGAAAAAGCTTAAAGGAAATCTAACTGTGAAAGTTGGGGAAAATGTTTCAGCCATGTTACAAAAACGGTACCAAAGAAATGCAAGGATCTGGTTGTATTCACGGTTCCTTGTAAAATGGATAACCTTTTTGTGCCACATGCGATGCTTGATCTTGGAGCATCAATTACTGTTTTATCCTACTCAATCTATAAAATAATGAGAATTAGACCACTAGTCGAAATCGGAGTCATAAATCAACTTGTCAATCGATCTTTGGTACACCCAAAAGGTGTATTAGAGGACGTATTAGTGCAATTCAATGAACTTGTGTTTCCTGGTGATTTTTATGTGCCTGATATGGGAGATGATGACCAAACCTCAAGTTCCATACTTTTAGGTAGACCATTTTTAAAAACAGCATGAACAAAAATTGATGTCTACAATGGTACATTAACTATGGAATAATATGGGGAAGTCATTAACTTTAATATATATGAAGCAATTAGGTATCCAAGTGATGTTCATTGTATAAATTTTGTTGATGTAATCCAACCTTTGACCGAAAAGTGTTTTGAGTTGAATAACCATGATTCTTTCGAGTTACTTTTGAGTAGAAATTTTAATAACAATTTAGTCAAAGAAATTGCAGCAAATTTCAAGCTTGATGAGGAATTACTAGAAATTTTGGAGTTCATAGAAGAGAGGAAGAAAATAAGGTATGATAATACCAATTTCAAACTACCTATTTCTAACACAAAACTTCTTCCTTCTGTTGTGAAAGCACCAAAGCTAGAATTGAAGACTCTTCATGAGCATTTGAAGTATGCACATCTGGGAGGAGAGGAGACATTGCCTATCATTATCTCCAATAAATTGTACAAAGAACAAGAAAATAAGTTGGTGAATTTGCTGAAAGAGTATAAAAAGGCTATTGGGTGGACAATTGTTGACATAAAGGGTTGAGTCCCTCTTTATACATGCATAAGATTCTCATGGAGGAAGACTTCAAACCAACCCGGGAGGAACAAAGAAGATTGAGTTCCCTAATGATGGAGGTAGTAAATAAATAAATCATGAAGCTTTTGGATGCAGGTATGATCTACCCTATCTCTGACAGCAAATGGGTGATCCCCGTTCAGGTAGTCCCAAAAAATGTTGGGGTCACATTTGTCAAAAATGATGAGGGAAAATTGGTGCCAACACGTGTGCAAAACAAGTGACGAGTTTATATTAACTATAGGAATTTGAATTCTTCAACGAGAAAGGACCATTTCCACTACCACTATTGACCAAATATTAGAGAGATTGGCAGGTAAATCCCATTATTGTTGTTTAGATGGTTTTTCTGGATTTCACCAAATTTCGGTAGCCCCGAACGATCGAGAGAAAACTACATTCACTTGTCCCTTAGGCACATTTGCTTATAGGTGTATGCCTGTCGGTCTATGCAATGCACCCGCAACATTTCAGAGATGCATGGTGAGCATTTTTTCTGAATATGTTGAAAACATCATTGAAGTTTTCATGGATGATTTCATAGTTTATGGAATAATGGAAACTCCTTTGATGAATGTTTGAACAATTTAACAAAAATTCTGCAAATGTGCATTGATACAGATCTTATGCTTAACTATGAAAAATGTCATTTCATGGTGGATAAGGGATTGATTTTAGGTCATATAGTGTCCCAAAAAGGCTTGGAATTTGACAAAGCCAAGATTGATATCATCAAAAGTCTCCCTTACCCGACAAATGTTCGGGAAGTTCGTTTGTTTCTTAGTAATGTAGGTTTCTATCGGCGGTTCATAAAAGATTTCTCAAAGATTACGGTGTCGATGTGTCAATTACTCCAAAAAGATGCTGAATTTGAGTTTACTCAACCATGCAAAGAAGATTTTGAACGTTTGAAGGTTTTACGCACTTCCGCTCCAATCATCTAACCACCCAATTGGGATCTCCCATTTGAGATCATGTACGAAGCGAGCAACACCGCGGTTAGGGTGGTGTTGGGACAAAAAGTAGATCATGCTCACCATGTAATTTACTATGCATACACGACTTTAGATAATGCTCAAACCAACTACACCACAACAGACAAGGAGTTGTTAGCTATTGTCTTTGCATTGGAGAAATTCCAACAGTACCTCCTCGGAACCAAAGTGATTGTCTATTCGCACCATGCAACTATAAAGCATTTACTACTCAAGAAAGATTTGAAGTCGAGCTTAATACGGTGGATGTTGCTTCTGAAAGAGTTCGATATAGAAATCAAAGTTAAAAGTGGGAAAGAGAATTTGGTTGCGGATCATCTTAGTCGTATTGTGCCACCCGAAGAAACCACACCAATCCGTGACACATTGCCAAATGAGCATTTGTTCGTTATCAAGGAAGCCCCATGGTATGCGGATATTGTTAATTATTTGGTCGCAAATCAGTTTCCCCTGGAGTCCACACATTGGCAAAAGGATAAAATCAAGAAGGAGGCCAAGTGGTATGTATGAGATGAGCCTTACCTTTGGAAGTATTGTGCATACAAAATGATCCGAATGTGTGTTGATCAAAAAGAGGTACAATCCATCCTTAACTTTTGTCATTCCTATGCTTGTGGAGGTCATTTTGGACCCCAAAGGACAGTTAGAAAAGTCTTAGATAACGGATTTTATTGGTCTACCATTTTTCACGATTCTTATGTGTTATGTGTACATTGTGATAAGTGCCAAAGATACGGGTCCTTAAGCTCTAGGAATCAAATGCCCTTTACTCCCATTTTAGTGTGTGAGATCTTTTATGTATAGGGTATTGACTTTATGGGAACATTTCCACCCTCTTTTGGTTGTTCAGATATCTTGTTGACGGTGGACTATGTGTCTAAATGGGTGGAGGCCAAAGCCACCCGTACTAATGATTCCAAAATTATGGTGGATTTTCTTAAGGCACAGATTTTCTACCGGTTTGGCACTCCAAAGTCTCTCATAAGTGATCATGGGACTCATTTTTGCAACCGGATGTTTGAAGCCGTTCTGAAAAAAGTATGGCGTGACTCATAAAGTCTCAATAGCCTATCACCCCCAAACCAATGGGAAAGCAGAGGTTTTAAATAGGCAAATCAAAAGCATTTTAGAGAAAACAGTCAATCCAAACCGAAAAGACTGGAGTATAAGGTTGGATGATGCCTTATGAGCATACCGTACTGCCTTCAAAACCCCAATTGGCGTGTCCCCATACCAGCTAGTGTTTGGAAAACCATGTCGCCTTCCAGTTGAGCTCGAACACAAAGCTTTTTCGGCTGTAAAGAAATTCAAATTTAATAAAGATGAGGCGGGATACAAAAGGAAGTTAGACATTCAAGAGTTAGAGGAGATCATAAATGATGTGTATGAAAGTGACAAGATTTACAAAGAGAAGACAAATGCGTATCATGACAAAATGATCTTCCGAAAGACTTTTGCACAAGGAAAAAAAGTGCTTCTTTACCACTCAAGGTTCAAGATTATGTCAGGGAAGTTAAGATCAAAATAGGTTGGTCCTTTCGTGGTCACAAAGATATTCGACCATGGTGCGGTGGAAATCACAAGCCAACAAACTGGAAAAACATTCAAAGTCAATGGTCATAGATTGAAGCCGTTTTACAAGGGATTCAAGGTGAAGGATGAAAAGATAGAAATAGTTGGGAACTCCAAGTACTAAGACTAAAGCATTATCAGGGGCCATGTCGAGGTAACAACTGAAAACAAGGGCGGCTAACTAGGATGCATCCCGGGGGTTATTTGTCGTTTTCTTTAAAAACATTTCCATTTCTTTGAATTTTTGCTTTTAATGTCCCAAATGTATTTAATCATGTTTTTAAATCACCAAACGGACCTCGGGATGCAAAACCATTTCGTTTGAATGAGATGGTATTTTTGGGTTCAAAAAGTGGGAATTGGCAAACAGAGTTGTACATGACTCATATTCATTCTTCTTTATATAGAACATGGGTCGTGCTCATGAGGAGTTAAAAATATTCAAATTCAGAGAGGTACACGGCTCGTGTTGATTTTTGCTTTATATTGACACGGGTCGTGTCCATGTGAGGCTAACATTTTTCAGAGTCAAAGAGGTACACGACCCATGTTCATTTTTGTCTTACACATAACACGGGTCGTGTTCAGCTATTCTCAACAATTATTTCACCCAACACGACCCGTTTGGATTTACACTATATTGACACGGGCCATGTTCGCGCAGCAGACCATGTGGGTTTTAAGTTTAAAATCGGGTGTTTCACCTCATTTGCCCACAAACACTTCCCAAAATAGCCCCTTTCTCCCAAGAACCTCCAAGGTCCGATTTTCTTCAAAAATATATTGATTCTCCATCAAGTTTTGCTTAAATCTTCAAAGAGGTTTGATTTTCTTCTTTTACACTTCATCTCCTACATCTCACACACCATGTTCTTGCATTTTCATGGTGGATTTGGGGGTTTTGACAAACCCTAGGTCCGAAAATCACTAAAGATTTTGGTGTTTTTTGTGCTCAAATCTTTATGTAGGCAAGCATGGGGAGGTTAAAGAGCAATTTCTCACCAACAAGAACACATATCCACTAGCGATTCGGTACAATCTTTCCTATTCTTCACTTGTGGATTTTGTGTTCTTAAGGTCAAATTACATGTATTTGTGGTTATTTTGGACTTGACAACAACTTGGAAATCATTCAAAACTGAGTTTCTGTGATTTTTTGGTGGCCAAACTCGAGTTGACTTGACCCGTCAACAGTTGAATTTTTAACTCGTTTAATGTTTAATAAGTCGGGCACCAGCCACTGCCACTTCGGTCAGTGGTGGTCGGTGGCGGTCCATGGCGGCAGCCTCCCACCCACGGCAGGGGTGGCTATCTCGAGTGATAAATTCAACAATCCAAACACACATAAAAGTTACTACACCATTCATACATACACTAGAACCAAAATAATACCAAATTGCCCAATACAGCCACCAACAGGGGTGGCAGACGGCGGCAGGAGGTGGCAGCCACTACCTCATGGTGGTGGTGGGTTTTATTTGATTTTTTCAGCCAATAAAGGTTCATACAACATCTCATCATTAAAACATGCACACACACCATATTACACTCACAACCACCTCACACAGTGGCTGGTGCTGGCAGAAAAAGGCAGTAAGGGCGGCATCCACCATGGTTGGTTGCCATGCTGGTTCTTCTCGCTTTCCCGCTAAGAAGATGCTCACGACAAGTAACTATAGTATAACACACACATACATGCGAAACACACACACACACACGAGCACACACACCAGCCTCCTTCGGGGGTGGTGGACGACGATCGGAGCAATGAAAAAAGGAGTCGTTTAAGTGACGGTCGCGACAACTAGCATCGGGAATGGAAGAAAGCAAATGGAGAAAGAGTGATTATGATGGGAAGGTGGTGGTTGTGTCCGTAAATGAGAACAACTACAACCATCCACGCTAATTCGACCTTTCAACTGCCCATGGATTGATGTCGACTTCGCGATTTTTGATTTCATCGGTAGTGGAAGCAACGACGATGGCTGCTTCAGTAGTTCTTCGATGGCGACAAAGAGGTGTCGTTTGGAGAGGTGGAGTGATAAGGGTGGCGACTATAAGTTTTAGGGTTAGGGTTTGAGGAGGTGTCTACATGAAGTCCAAGAGGGGGTGAAGGGTCTTAACCCGCGTCCAACTTCAATCTTATGCCAAATTTCCACTTCTAGTCCCTCATTCCCCAATCTTATTCAAATTAACGCTACAGTTTAACCTATAGCCCTCTGATTCCAAAAATCCTTTCAATTCAAGTCCAAAATCACCAAACATCCCCCAACATCCACAAATCTATTCATAACTAGTCTGAAGGTTACATTTTAACCCCGATTTCCAAAATTTATAGCATTTAACTCCTTACACTAATACTCTGATTAATTATTATGGATTTAGGGCTAAAATAATATAAATATATAAAATACATCTTCGGTTTTAGGGTTTATTATTTATTTATTTATCTATCTTATTTATTTACTAGTTTTATTTTATTTATTTTATTTTAAACGACATGTTACACAAGAGGTGCAGAAAAAGGGATCTTATCGCAGTGTTTCAGAGTTCTTCGATTAATGTGAGTTTTTCCTCACTGTACTTGTAGGTCGAAGGCACCAATATCTACCCACTAGCTTATGTATCCTGGTATAGAGGATGTTGCTATGTTGTAATGATCTATTAGATTTGTGTCCTGGTATATAGGATGTTGCTATGTGGTAGTGATCTGTATATCTGCCTATTTTTCTGATTGGTTATATGATTATTTGTATGTTAGATATATGTTATTTTCTATGTATATGCCAACATAGTATGGTTGGGTTGAGGGAATCCTACTCTATGCGGAATCCAACAAACCTGGGAGCAAGGCAGACATAAGTTGTGGGTCGGAAGGCAAGCCAGACTCATGTTGTGGGCTCGGGAGCAAGCCATACATGAGATATGGGTCGGAAGGTAAGCCATAATCATGTTGTGGGCTCAGGGGTAATCCAATTTGTTAGATATGCACCCAATATGCATGTTGTTATATGTTTGTGTGGGGGTATTTTGGGGAAACTTGCTAAGTTTCGTGCTTACAATTTGATTGTTATAGTTTCAGGCACTTCAGATGATCTGGGAAAAGCAAAGGTTTGATCATACACATCCTTCGATAACATGTTTCTGGATGATTTTCTAGTACAATGATCTTGGATATTTGTAGTTGATACTTGGTTTTGATAAGGGTTTTGTTTGAAAACGATGATTTCTCTTAATTTCAAAAATGAAAACTTTTACCATGAACTTGGGATGTTACAAAAACATACCTTTTTAGTGATAGGTGTAAAATATAAAGTTTGGTAAAATAGATAAAATTGTAAAATTGAAGCTTTGCAAAAAAATGTTATATATGGTATACATAAATATATTTATATAGTCAAGGGATAAAGTGTAAGCTTGGTAAAATAGAAGAAAGAGTAATATTGTCTATGTATAAAAAATGTCATGGATGGTAAAAATTTATCGTGTACAAATCAGCTCCCTTTTATTATAACTAATTTTTAAAAGAACCTAAGTATTTTCAGTCTATCTAATGCTCCCGATCCATCTCCTTTACACCTATTTGAAAATAAAACATAATCAAAATTTTATTAACTAGGTGTGAGACCCGTATACTATACAGGTTGATTAAAAAAA
Source organism: Lactuca saligna (assembly GCF_052625555.1). NCBI lineage: Eukaryota > Viridiplantae > Streptophyta > Magnoliopsida > Asterales > Asteraceae > Lactuca > Lactuca saligna. The sequence goes on from NC_136424.1 coordinate 6,201,394, forward strand.
TTAAACATGAAGGTGTAAACATTATGCATTTTTAAAGTAAAATTTTAAAATAAATACAAACAAAATGAAGAATAAGTAAATAATTCAATCTATACAGTGGACAAAGCAATTCTTACTCAAAACCATTATTGATCATAATGACATTTATACCCTTAAACACAATGCAACAAAAGGGGCCAAATTTGGTGCAGCTAAAGCTCAAGGAACTCACACCACCTGTTGAGACAACTTATGATGAACTTAATTCATCTTTCTAATACATAATAGTACAACAACCTAGTGTCATGGGATGATTCTTGCGACTAGTCTATCTCGTAAGCCACTTACCTTATCTCCGACTAAGTTAGGCTAACTTTAACTCTTAGTATGTACTAACAACTCAATAAAACAAGAGATGTGATAACAAACACTTTAAAGAAAGCTTCATCTATATAACTCAACTTCTTTACAAGAGAATTTCTCAATGGTTTGGGCAAATGAGCCCTCCCATATTTATAGGAACCTTACACCTCCTCAAGGGAAGTTTCTAGGTTTCAAACATTGCCAAGTATTCTAGATCGTTCTCACAAGATATTTTATCTAGTTACAAAATGCTATAAGTTTTATACTACTCTTTTGCATCCTAGAGAATTCTATGACGTTCGAGGATCTTTCGGATCATCCTTACTAGTTCCATTGTCTTCTTGATCGGTTTGGAAAATTCTTGAACATCGTCTTGTGGCACTAGCCTCAAGAAAATAATTAAACATTAATAAATCTAACAACAAAGCATCCACCAGGATCCATGAATTTTTAAAAATACACCAACAGCAATCCAGGAACCATAAATACAACTAAAAGCTTTCAAAGATCTCTCTCTCTCTCTCTCTCTCTCTCTATATATATATATATATATATATATATATATATATATATATATACACATACATACACACACATTGCACTTTAAGAAATTCCATTCTCGTAACTTTATAGTAGTTATTCTTTAGTTTTTAAAGTAAAACTATATTTCTATGCTTCTTGATTGAGTAACTTGTAACACCCAGCCATCATGTATTTTCCATTTTGACCCCAAATATTGACTTTGTTGTTAAAGATGGTCCCTACGCTTGGCGTAGCCCTTTTTAGTGGGACGTGTATTTAAGTACATTTGTTGGTCGTACTCTTTGGTACACTGAGCATATGCGTCAGGTGAGCAAACCCTAATTTTTAGGGTTTGAGCACTATTTAAGCATGCTTATCCCCTCAAAATCCTTTCCCTCATCAACCTCCATCTCCCAAATCGTCCATTGCTAACCTTAATCCATTGTGTGAGCATTTTGAGCTTGAGAGTGTGTATTTGGTGTTCTTGAAGGAAGGAGAAGATAGTGGAATCATCTTGGAAGCTCAAGGCAACGTAGATCCAGAAGTATCTCACCCTCAAGCATTCTTTGGAGGTATAAAGTTTGGATCTTGATGAGTTATTTGCTAAGATCTTGGTAGTCTAGAGTTTGTGTGTATTTTTGGTCCTGTAGTTTTGTTATAGTGGAATATGAGCTACTTCGGGTCCTTGAATTGTAATTTTCTACATTTTGAGCTCATGGATTCATAAAAATGAGAGCTTAGACACTCTCATTAAGACATGCAAGAGTTTTGGAGCTTTGGATGACTTTTGGACCAACGATTTGAGTTTATACCCTCTTATATGCATGCAAATGGATAAAGTCAGAGACTTTATCCATTAAGATGTCCCTTTTTACATGGATTTGAAGTTTGGTGCTTTGGCTTAATGAAATAAGGACTTAACATATAAATATGGATTCAACATTGGTACACTACACGTACCAGGTTTGGAGCCCGTAGCTGGAAAGACACCCTCTACATTGGGTGTAGTAGGGAGTATGTAGGGAGTACTCAGTCTAGGTGGAATCTTTGACTTTTTGTCCTTGACTTTGACCAGGATTTTGAGCAAGTTTGACTTACGAGTATTTTAGGTATTTTGAGTAGAAGTTTGAGGCTAGGTCACTGTTTGTTGTATAGCTGACATGTAGACTCAACAGTTAGGGTTGTGATCTATCACACCCCCAAACCAAGGATGACGGAAATGTTCGGGGTGAAGGACTTCATGTATAGTATCACAACAACGAGTATAATAATGCTCAAAGTACAAACAACCAACCTAAATATAATTGAAAAGGTTACATAATAGTATAAGTTTACATGTTTCTAAATCAATTACATTATTTTGACAAAAATACAATGTTTAACGCCTTAGCGTTCCTTCCTCAAAAGCGGCCGATTACCTATTTTACTGATTCCCTGAAAATACAAGTAATTTTGAAAAAGTGTCAACAATTTAGTTGGTGAGTTCATAAGCTTTTGAATGAAATATTGAAATCCTTTCTTGTAAAAGTAATTTTTGTTCCAGAAAAATCCAATATTTTTCCTTTTTAAAACGTATTGTAGTCTTAAATGTCAAGACTAATAATGTACTACTATTTTTCCACATAAAATTGTAAATCATGCAAGTTTAAATCGACATAAACTTGTTAATTTAAATGGAAATCCCGTAAATCTTATGTTTTGTTAATACCCCATGTGAGTTATTATAACCCTACTATAACGTAGTTGGCCTTGTATACGACGTTATTCAGGCGTCGGAATGTTAATGGCATTTGTCACCCCAGACCTGTCGGTCTAGCTGTTGCATGCAGCTAAGGTGTGGGTTTGTCAGACCCAATATAGATTTATACACAACTATCAAGTTCTCCCTACAAGAGATTCTGGTTATAATTACAGGACTTTTGTTGCGCTACTTTGGAAGTAACGTGAAGCGAATGTCTCAGAAACTTATTCATTAACAGATTTACATAGTATGAAATTGAAAACCCCTTTTTGTAGGAATGTACTCTTTCGTAATGTATATGTAACATAAACTATACCTATTATAGTTTATCAAAATGTTTGTAATGTGTAGTATTCTTTTTCTATGTAAGTAGTATATATATATATATATATATATATATATATATATATATATATATATATATATATATATATATATATATGTAGCAAAACATAACTATGTTTACTATGCCTCCTCATGCATTAATTGTAACAATAAAGAGTTCTTACAATTTAGTGAACATTTTTCTGTAATATAGTTATATCCCAACAGAAAACATGCACATGCAAAATATGAAGCCATAAAAGATTTATACTTTGCTCAACATGTTACAAAGTGTTATTAAAGTTGTAATCTGTAAATTCGTTTTTACCATTTCTGCACTGATTTAGAAAAATCACAGAAAAATCATACGAAATCGAAAACTAGATTCGTAAACTCTGAGAGTCTATAAAATGTGTCTAGTTTGTTCACAAATTTTATTATGATTTTTAGAATCCCCTAACTAGTGTGAAAATGTTCATATTCACAGACAGGACCGAATTCCTAGCTACAGTGATACGCAGTTTTGTAAAAATCACCATAAATTGTAGAAAAATAGTATGGACATGTGAAAGTAGTAATTTTAAAGGTATAAAACTCAAATATTTGCACCTAATTCATATTTGAAAACTAAAAAGTTTAAGATGTTTAAAAGAGTTCATGAATGAACATTAACTTTTCTGTTGAAAGCTAATGTTTGAGTTTAGTTATGTTGTTGGTGTTTTAACTTGTATTCTCCCCCTAAAACTTGGAGAAAACATGAAAATGTGGGGATATGAACTCACCTTGAGTGATTTCAGTAGATGGATGATGAAGAAAAGGAGTTTCCAAGTCAAGAACACTTGGGAGATACTTGAGGATTTGAAGATCTGGTAACAATTATGATGATATTTGTGTAAGGAATCCTTGATTTGAGTGAAATGATGAAAGATAATCAAATGTAAGATGAATTTAGATACCAAAATTTAATGGAAGTTCTCAAGAATAGCCTTCAAATTTGAGTTTTTAGAGAGAGAAATGAGTTTGATTCTTGGTGAAAGTGTGAAGAATATGGGGAGGAGAAGTAAGATTTCCAGCCCTTTGATCTGATTATGGCTAGTGAAAGGGGGTGAAAGTACAACTAGTTGACTAAGTATGGGGGAATAGTGACTGAGTATGGCTCTGGAGTGGGTGTGGAGGGTTGCTTGTGTCATGACTTAAAGGTAAAGTCAACACTCCACCTCAATATCTTACCCACTAGATTTTATTCTTAGGCAAATATTTCCCTTAAAATGTATTTAAATTATGAATATTTGGGGTCTTATATGTCAAAATATGCGTTTGGGTGAAAATCCCACGTCAAAATCATGAAAAACGGGCTTAAAATGCGAAAGTGGTCGAAAACCGGGAAAAAAAGCGAAATTTGCGAAGTTCGGAAATGGGAGTCGAGGGTTCGGTCTTCAGGGGTTGGGAACCGAAGGTAGGTTCGGCCTTGGAAGGTTGAGGACCGAGAGGAGGTTCGGTTCCGGGAAATCTCGCAGGCGAGCAGGGAAGGTGCGAAGGCGAGAGTCGGGAAAGAAGCGAAAGCGAAGCTCGGTTCCGGTCCAGGCGAGGTTTGGTCCTAAGCAGCTTTCAGTTCCGTGGTCTTCGACTTCGGTCCTATTACTTTCGGTTCTTCATGGTTTCGGCTTCGGTTCCTTAGTCTCGCCTCTTAGGGTTTTCGCTTCTTTGGGTTTCGGCCCTATAAAGTTGTTTTTCGCATAAACTCTCCGTTTTGCGCGGTTTTTGGCTAAGTTAAGGGTCAGGATGCCCCCAAATGATTATAAAAAGTTGAGGGATGTTATGAGAGAGATTTGAGAGAGAGAGAGAGAGAGAGATAAAGAGAGATTGAGGGAGACTTCGTTTGTGACCTTTATGGATGTTTAGCATCACAACGCAAGGTTCGTACACCCCGTTAAGCCTCGTTATGATTGTTATACGTCCCCGAGGGGTATGGAATAATGTTTTATCGAATAGTTTCATCACTTACCCGATTAGTGGCTTAGAATTTCTGAATATACGAACTTTCCAAGTGATAACTTCTTATTAAAATAGCGAGTTGTACAATAGCAACATAATGTAAACCCTAATATACAAGGGTTAGATGAGTTGATCGGTTTGACTTGTTGACTTTATTTAACTTTGACTTGACTGGAAATTAACGGTTGTCACATGATCTGTTCAGCTATATTTTAGACTGTGAGGTGAGTTTCTCATCACTGTACTTGTGGGTCGAAGGCACCAATACCGACTTACTAGGTTATGTATCCTGGTATATAGGATGATGCTATGTTGATTATATGTTAGATCGGTAGATCTGTATGATTAGTTGAATTTGCTAGTTATATGTTTATATGTTACATATATCGACATAGTGTGGATGAGTTGAGGTTATACTGCTTTGTGTTGTCGGCAAACAAACCCGAGCAATCCAATTGGGATATTATGGGCCAGTGACAATCCACTCGGGAGATTGTGGGCCAGAGTGGCAATCCAATCGGGAGATTATGGGCCAGGGTAATCCAGTCGGGAGACTGTGGACCCAACATACAATATGTATATTTGTTTGGTTGTGTGTCGTATTTTGGGAGAACTCACTAAGCTTTGACTTACAGTTTAAGTTTTATGTTTCGGGCATTTCAGATGATCGGGGCAAGATGGATGCTTGATCATGTACATCCTTCAGTTTTTATGAGATTTAATTTGGGACACTCTGATTTATGATTTGACCTTAGGAAACTATGTTTTGTAAACATTTATGGTTTTTTATTTGGTTCTGAAAAATAAAAATTTTACTTTTTTTATTTGGGATGTTACATAACTGTTATTTAGTTTTTAAATTAAATAAACTAACATTATATAAATGCTTAATTTATTTGATTCAAACAAAATATCATTATATATAATCAAAATGTATAAATATAAAAATTTATAAAACTTTATAATTGAATTACCTATTCATGTTTCTTTACAATATTTCTTTTGAGTGTATGTATAATGTATAAACAATTGGTTATTTCTGATTGTGTATATGTGAAGTTTGTATTGGTTGTATACTTGTGTCCGAATGTGTATAATCAAAGTTTGTATTTGTTGTGTAATTCTTTATGAATTTTTTGGTGGTTGTGTAAATTTTGGCTACACTTCTGATTTAACATTATTTTGTTTGTTCATGGCAGCACATTAAATGATAATTATTTATAGCTTTCATATATTAAAAGATTATTACTCTTTTTGTGCTTTATTTAGTAAATGAGTATCTATCGGGTTCACCGTATCCGAAGATTATGTTTTCACGCGAATCCGTTGGGGATTAGGCAGGATGGGGGCGAGTATAGGTTTGCGAATTGGAGTTCGGGTACGAGGACGAGTATTGCAGTTCCGCCTATGTCCGCCCCCATTTGCATCTCTAATATTGATGGACACAAGTTTCGATTAGAACCTTGATAATAATAATAATAATAATAATAATAATAATAATAATAATAATAATTTCAACTTTAGAATTTAACTCGTTTATATTATAATTTTGATTTTAAAATCGACATTATTTTCTTTTATTCTAGTTCAAATATGTATTTTGTAGTACACTTTTTCATTTTTGTTCTAAACCTAAAATATGGAATTCAAAAATAGAATATTATTATCTACATTTATATACATTAATTATAATATTAATAAAAATTAATTAATATGTGATGAAATTTAATAGGTGAAATTAGAATAAGAAAAACACAAAAATGCAATTGGAAAAAGTAATTCCAAAATTTTCAAAAAATGACATGTAAAATTCAATAAGAAACTGATATTTACTAAAAATTATTTTTATTTATTATAGTAAAAGATATTTTCAACTAATAGTTAATTTTGCCTTATATATATTATTGTTAATCAAAATAGTTATGACTAATGACAAACTTAAAAAACACGAAACAAAAAATAATAGAAAAGTCAAACGTTTGACTGCATTGCTGGAAGATACATCGTATTCTATTGATTTTTAAGATCCAGGTCATACCCAGTATGCATATTTGGTGAGGAATTTTGATTTGATTTCTCAATTTAAATTTATAATCGTATGCGTGTTGGTTGAGACCACATGGAACATCCCCGTATACATGTATTTCTTTACATAAATTAATATAATATTGTAAAATATTTTTAATAAAATCCAAAACTTTTATTCCTTAAAAGTTTAATATTTCGTACTATTGCAGACCAGAAAAACCATGTTTTAAGGCTATACCATCTTAAGCAACCTCACCTTTACATATGATAAAATTCATATATATTCATAAAGTTTTTGGTAAATAAATTGCTTTGGTAAATAATGATGCGACGACGTTTCCCCAGTGTACGACTTTAGAATGTCAGTTAAAGATTTAAGAACAATAATGGTGGGTCATGATTAGGTTAGACAGCTTAAACAACGTCTATTTCAAACTTTCTACTTCGTGAGTAAAAAGATGTATTAAATATAATTTTAAAATAAATACTGTCGTAAAGAATATGTAATAAAAAGTAAACTACAGTTAAATATGAAATACTTTCTTAAAGAATATGTAACTAAAAGTAGATTAGGTTAAGATAATTAGGCTGTACTAATTTGTTTTTGATTTTTTTTTTAAGTTATTATGTTTGAAAATAAAAAAAAAATTATAAACTAGTTTTTTAAAAAGTTATTCAAATAGTTTTTCATAATATATTTATTATCAGTTAGCATTTTTAGTTATCAGCTATCAATTATCTTTTCATATCTTTTCGGCTAATAAAAATAGTCTTAAGTGACAATCTGTTTCAAAAGTGAACCAATTACCTCGACCTAATAGTAGACGTATAAAGTATTAGATTTGGAGAGTTATGATGCAAGCTGGAGTAACAATGAAAACTAAACAGGGACATTCTCTTTATGATCATAGAAACAAAATAAATTAGAGTATTCATTTACCATGACAATAAAACCGTTTATATATATATATATATATATATATATATATATATATATATATATATATATATATATATATATATTAGTTTATAACCGTGGAAACCACGGTTACAAAACTAATTAAATATTCATAGTAAAAAATGCAAAATTATTAATTATTTTATATAAAATTTTAAATACATTATTAATTAAGAGATTTTTTTATTACTTATGTAAAATTATAATTATTGATTCAAATAAATATGTAGAATTAATTTATCATATATATTAGACTCTTTTTATTTGTGAATTAATGAAAACAATAATATAAAATTTAAAATTTAAAATCCTTATACTAATAAAAGAGTAGCTATTTTACCATTTGTCATCATATTAGATATTTTAATTAACGTGTTGCCACTTGTCAATTTATTATTTTTTCATTTTAAATTTATTAGACATCCTAATTAATGTGGTTCTATTTTAAATTTTAAATTATTGTTTTCATTAATTCACAAATAAAAAATATCTAATATATATTAAAAATTAATTTTATATATTTATTTGAATCAATGATTATAATTTCACATAACTAGTAAAAATATCTCTTAAATTAATAATTTATATAAAATAAGTTATTAATAATTTTGACTTTTTACTATAAAAGTTTGATTAATTTTATAACCGTGGTTCCCACGGGTTATAAACTAGTAAAGAATAAATAGATTAACAACTAACATCACATTAATTAGGAGGTTTAATGAATTTAAAATAGAGAATTAATAGAATGACAAGTGACATCATATTAATTTATTTTTGCCGTAAAAGCCTCCATCGTACATCAGAAATGGGAAAAGAATAGACATGTGTTTTCCAACAAAACATGTTTCCTTAAACTATGTTAATCATTATCTTAATATATACAAAAACATAGTTTTTTCGGCTTTTTTTTTTTTAATTTTTAAGAAGCTATTTTTATCGAAAAATGATTTTAAATATACCAAAATTCATGATTTTTTATTCTCTACAAATACACATCCATATTGATATAGTTTTAAGATAAAATAAAAAATATATTTTTTTTATATTTTCAGCTATCGTTATTCATAAGTGAATAAAAAGGAATAAGGTTTTTACTACAGTATATTCGTTATTCAGTTATGAGTAAAAACTATGATTAATTTTCTTTTACAATTTAAGTATCATTTATATATGAATATAGCATATAATAAACATAGTATATTCATATTTAAATATTAGACGATGCATTCACTTATGAATATTCCATACTAATTCACTTGTGAATATTAGATAGTATATTCACTTATGAATATTAGATAATATTTTCATATCAGAATATTACATAGTATTATATGGTATATCACATGTGGATATTACATAGTATATTCATTTGTGAATATTAGATGATATATTCACTTATGAATATTACACAGTATATTCACATATGAATATTACACAATATATTCATATATGAATATTACAAGGTATTTTCACAAAATATATATAATTTTTATATGTTATTCACATATGAATAACATACAGACTTGCATATTTATTATTTTGTTTTAATAATCATATACTGAGAAAACATATTCATATATGAATATAACGTGGTAATTTAGTTTATGCATCTCATCAAACAGTTAGAGTGTATACAATTTAACTTTTTTTAAAAATGTTAAAAACATGATATATTGACTATTTAAATCTTACAAAAGAGTAGATTGATAGAGAATTATATGAAATTTTTCAAAAAAAAAAAACGATTTGATCTTTTTCTAACCTCAATTTTGAAGTTTTATTTGATAATCGATGATGAATGAATGATATGAAGTGGATTTTTGTTGATTATCGATGATGTTGATCTAATAACGTTGGGAGTATAATTAATCATAGATGTTGAAGATCTGATCGTGTTCAAGCACAATTGAATGTTGAATTAAAAGAACCAAAAACGAATTTTTGTTGTTAACTGTTGAATCGTGTTGATTATTGACGAAGATCAATGATTGATTAGCACTGGATGATGTTGATAATGGTTTAATTGAAGAAATCTTGATGATTGTTGAAAGTTGGAGAACAAATTTTGATGATGAACGATGAATGAGTCTGAACTGTAATCTAATTCTCTACACATACGTATTTGAGATTGAAAGTTGTTATCATATTTACAAGTTTGCCACCGTATCTTTTTATGCTTAGATAAAATGAGTGGCTGAGAATGATTCCCCCACTCTCAATATTTTTTATTTTCTCAATTAAACCCACTTCTCTCTCTCTCTCTCTCTCTCTCTCTCTATATATATATATATATATATATATATATATATATATATATATATATATATATATATATATATATATATATATATATATATATAAAATAAATTTTAATATGTGCATGCACAAATCCCATTCCCAGCTGTATTCCATTGGCCAATTGCCATAGCTTTTTCACACGCTCATCGTTTATCAAGAAGCTTCGTTCACACCTGCGCCCACTCTCAAATTGCACATTTTTTGTAAAAAAATTATACATGCATTGTTAGTAAAATATGGAAACGTGTATATTGTACAGCACATCTGCTTCCTTCTGGAATACACGTACATATGTATTATGTAGCATACTACCATTAGCATACCTTCTTTTTTGGTAAGAATAGATAAAGTGATAAACCGTGACAATTTTGACATATTTAGATGTTATTTGTTTTGAAAGTGGTTAAATGTTTTTTTTTTTTTTTTTTTCATGTTTGCGAAAGAAGACTTGCCTTTGAGAAACGTCTACCCGCCTTTGTAGAAAAACAAACATGCCTTAGTTAATTAGATATTATATTTCAAAGTTGGAAGTTTGTTTAAACTTTGGTTCATGATATACATATGCATTATCTTATGATATTTAGTATGAGATAAAAAGTGAAAATGAAAATTTGGTGGGGGTGTGTTTGGAGGCGAAGAGTGGGATAATAGGGCCAAATATGTACCTAAGTAGGTCACTTTATAAGTAATTGGAATTGTTAAGAAGTCGTGGGTGGATCCAAGGAATGAATGATGATGTACATATTGTACCTAAGTAGTGCCACTAGATTGTCTACTCGATCTTCCATTATTCTCATTCACTTTCTTGTATCCAATCAAATCATGTTGTATGTAAATCGTGTGATTTGATTTATAAGGTTATAAAAAATTATCCGAACAAATATAAGCTTTTATTAAACGGGTCCGTTTTAATTACCTAAAATTCTATTAAACACTATAGCTTTGACAATACTTGGATTGGACACTATGTGATGCCGAGTGAACAATGATCACTTCTTTTCGTATAGATGATATGTATGTTTGGTATAAATAGATAATAGCCGAAAGTTGTAACTTTTAATTATGTTTGAAAAAATTAATTGTTAGTTTTTTTTTAAATGTTTAAATTACATAAAACATAAAAGCTTAAAGCTAAAAATTCCAAAAAGACACTAAAAACCATTTGGAGTAGCTTTTAGATCATGAAGATTTTGTTTAAAAATAAAAGCAAAAAACTCGTGCCAATGATTTCTTTTCCCATTAATTTGTGTTTTTAAAAAATAATTTTTATAATCTTTTGAAAGCCCGTTGCCATACACGTCTTGTCGCTCTATATCATATAATATTATTGTTATTCATGACAAACACATATTTTAAAGATGCCAAAAAAACAAAGAAAACAATAATTAATGTGGTTTACACGATTTGAGTAGAGAGACTCCTTATCAATTCATTGAAATCGTTTATATAACTTCACAACAGTATAACACCCGACATTTTCTAAAAATAGTAATTAAAATTAACGCTACTGTTTTCCAATAACACAACTAACCAACCAAAGTATTAAATAGGAAACGTGTCTTTATTTCTAATATTGTCGATAGCATTGTCTCTACAATTTATGTTTGGAGAAAATAAAGGGGTAAAAAAATGTCCAAATTCATCGGACCACTACGCCTTGTTCCACAGTTTTTTTTGTAAATTCATCAAAGGAAAGGGAAGGAAAATTTTGACCTAAAGAAAAGGAGGAGAAGGAAAATATTCATTATACCGTGTTCCCGAGCTCGAAGGAAATGAAAAGAAATAAGAGGAAAATTTTATGTTTTCGTGTTCCCGAGTTAGGAGGACAAAGAAAATAAAACTTGAAATTTTCGTTTCCCTCACTTTCTTCCCAAATCCGCCCAATTTGGAAGGAAAATATGACTCCAAAATCTTTCCCCTCCCTTCACTTTCCTTCCATTAATGAAACTCGGGAACACGATTTTTCTTCGATACCCCTCACTTTCTCTCTGTATCCTTCCATTTTCCTCCTTAAGTAAAATTCGGAAACAAGGCGCTAGTGTAGCTCTCCATTTAATTGTGTATAAACACCTCTTTATTCCTCTCTTGTACTTTGCCATGGCCTAGTGTCTTGCTAGGCTTTGGGTTTTAATGATATTTCTTGCCGGTTCCATAATAATAATAATAATAATAATAATAATAATAATAATAATAATAATAATAAACAACCAAAGTATTTCCAATATAAAGATAATTTAGTGGATTATAATTTTTAACAATTAATGATAGAATTACAAAATTCATAAGAAATATTTACATAGAAGTGTGGGTAAACGATCAATAAGCTGTGCCGCAATCTTTTTTTGGATGACAAAACTAATTCTTTTAAAAATAATATCTATTGATCTAGGAGTCATAACATTACTATGCATGACCCATTGGACTCTATTGAGTAGCTCCACAACTTCTGGGGCAAGGAAACCGAAAGTATCAAATGCAAAGAGTATAAACGTGTATTGATTTTTCATGTACGTTTTCTCATGTTTTGCCACTTTGCTTGATGCAACTTTTAAAGCAGCTTTCCTCACGGTAAAACTCCACTCCCCAAGCCCACAAGAGGGGAAACCCCTGTTAGATCCGCGCATGCATGTTTTCCTCCGACTCATCCAAACACTAAAACATTAGCCGGTCTAAGTGTTGATCTTCCTTCCAATGGGTTGGTTAAAAAGTTCACAGGGGCCTCTTTCTTGGCAGAAATCTCAGCTCGCCTAAATATATCGAAAAGAACATCCTTAACCAGATCGTGTTTGTAATAAACATCTCAAAATTTTCATTGTTTTGTAATTGCGATGTTTATTTTTTATACTTTGAAGTTTTGTAAACATAATATCTATATTCTCTTACCTACTTTTATCTTGAAATATGTTTTCCACAAATATTCAAACACATAAAAGAAAACAAAATAAATTTATCATACGATATATTTGGATTTCTTCTTCATATTGCATGGATGTGACAGAATCAACGACGTTATACGTTATATAGTAAATAACAACGTAATAGAGGGGGTGTTATAAAACTCAATTTTACACCGAATAAATTAATAAGCACATTAAAGAAAATAAGTTTTTTTTAAAATAAGCATGATAAAAAAAATCAAATATTAATATGTTTTTTTTCTCTACAAACAAAATTAGAAATTTAGAATCACTATCACAAATCTGTGGAACCTATGATAAATTTAAATTCCGTACAATTGTGTGCAAAGTGACCAAATCAATATCAAAAGATTTACCTAACTTTCTCCTAATTCAGTGACGATGTGATCAACTTTCAATGCTTTGTGGGGGATTTAATGGCAACCGCAACATCACCATGCAACGCAAGTGGTTTCAATCGTACGCATGGGGCTACTCGCATTTCAAAGTATCACATGGTTCCTAGATATGCTTGCTTTAATCATCAATCTATAAAAAGTAAATATAATATTCCCTTATTTAAATTACTAAAAAACAAAATCCATTTATAAAACTTATTTATGTTAACAATAGTGATTTTATCATAGATTAATTAATTCTATTGTATTATGTCGTCAAGTTAAATAAACCTCTAAATTTTGTCCTAGAAGAAATATAAAATTTCTTTTATGCATGGAGTTCTAATCCAAATTACTAGGTTGTGACGTAAAAAGTAAATAACTTCAAAATAAAGTTTTAAGGGCTTGTGATATATTTTTCTAAGAATAGATTACATGATTTGTCTATCTAGTTTAAATTAATGCACAAATCTCATTTCGTTCATATATCTTTATTTGAGTGGGATCATTTTAGTGGTTTGATTTTTGGTATTATGCAGAAAATTTTTATTATTTTGGAAAAAAAATTAATAAAATCATTTAAAAAAATTAATAGAAAAATCTAAATTATTTAATATTTTGCTCAAACTAACAAAAAAAATCATTTTTTTTCTATTTGAACAAAAAATGACAAATTATGTTATTTTCTCAAAATAATGAGATTTTTCTGCTTAAAAATAATAATAATAATAATAATAATAATAATAATAACTTTTAGGACTTTATAAATAAATAAAAAAATCCAAAATAATGAGATTTTTCCGCATAAAACTCATTTGATTTTCCTGTGGTTTTATTCATACATAAAATGGTTATAACTTATAACTACAAATTGTTGTTTGTTTTTTTAAATGTAAAAAATTTATAGTCTATGATCATATCTGAAAACATCTATAGAAAAAGTGATTGACTAAATATTTGCAGTATGCAAAAAAAAAAAAAAAAAAAACTATTTATTTTTTTAGTTTTTACAGACTGTTAAATTAAATTGATTTTATAAATTTAAAAGAGTTTTTAACATTGAAATTTAAATAATTTTAGTTTTTTAAACTTGACACTACCCTTTTAATGTTTCAAATTGGGATTTAATTGTTGGGCTCCATTTTTTTAATCTCTTTGAAAAATGATATTTATATTTCTTCTACTTTCTCTGGAACCCTTTTTCTCCATTTGCAACAATTTCGTGCCCAACATCATTTGTAGACATGTTTATGGCGATTAATAGATCCTATAAGGCTAGAGCACATCATTTGTAGACATGTTTATGGCGATTAATAGATCCTATAAGGCTAGAGGTATAGTCACTACATCCTCACTAAAAAATTGTTGTCACATCTACATCACGTCATCTTTACTACATGTTCACTATTATATTAATATTTCTTGAAAATGGTCACTACTCCACATTATTTATTCTTTTACTTTTTTATTTTATTTATGTTGATATTAGATTAAATAAAAAGCTTACTTATTAAACATAAAAAATATTTTACTAATAAAACTTTATATATATATATATATATATATATATATATATATATATATATATATTACTAGTATCAAATTTTTACTAGCCCATCAAGTTTTTTTCTTAGCCTAACTTTTAAACCAATGTTAAAAATTAGGTTTTTACTTGTGCATATCTTATGTTTCATTTGCAGCTTTCAACCATGCCTACTTCTCCTTCTTCTTTGTTCTAAGATTTTCCCAACTGCTTCTTTCTTCTTCTTTGTTCAACATTCTCCTATTATGTCGTATAGATGATCAAAAGCAAAGGTTCTTGACCGTTTGGGAGAGGGAAAGAAAGCTATTGGTCGTGACAACCTATGTCGGCTCCAATCCGTATCATAATTACACCCACTGGGGGCGTTGTTCATGCATGGACATCCCCTACGTAGATCCTTACGAGCAGAAAACACCCCCATACCTGGTGGCCTAACAAATAAAGTTGAAATTGCAAAGCACTTATATCGATGTTTTTGAAAATCTGGCGAGCGTTGGATCAATCATGGTGTAAGGGGTATAAGGGTTTTGTTGTACATAAGGTCATCCATAATCCACTGAACTCTATGGAGTTCAATGGATTGCCACATCATCAAATAAACATATATACAACACCACCCACAACCCATTAAACACCTACACAATCCTAATCACCATTTTATTCCTTCTATTGAACCATTCAATGATCATTTAACTCCTCTATTCAACTCTTATCCATGTCATCACCCACACTCTATTAAACTCTTATTCAATCCTAATTATCAAGATATTCAACTATTATACTACTTGCAGTGTAGATGCTCTTAGTTCTATATCAATGTTGAGTTTTATATATTGTTTCATAGTTTTCAGACATTCGTTTCATGATTTTCAAAACCACCACCACTACTGAATGAAAGTAATGAGAGGGGAGGCATGGATATGGACGAAGACATGGGAGAGGGGACTTTACTTTAGGATTTTTTTATATTTAATTCATATAATATTAATAAATTATTAAAACAAAACCTATAAGGGCATAATGGTTATTTGAATTCGGTCCGAGACTAAAAACAACAACAAAATCAAATCATACAGACTACCCAAGTGAAACAAACGATAGAGACGAAATACCCGGATCAACTAAAACCACATAAACGATTCATGTATTTTTTTTAAACACAAATAAAACATCATTTCATAAAATAAAATTTGTTTTTCATCCATAGCTAAACATTTTTTTGATTATAAGTGTAATTTTTACTTTGATTCTTAGGAAATGTTTGGCACGCCATAACTAGCTTACAATCTAGTTATTTTTTGAGATTTTTAGGTTTATATGTTTGAAAAACTAAAAAGTAACTTAAAAACTATAAACAAACTCTTTATGAAGCTACTCATACTAGTGTTTCAAAGAGATTATTGAGATTTTTAAAAATTCTCTATAATATCTTCTTTGTTAATTATTAAAAACTCATTGATCTACATGCAATTTTATATCATTTTATATATTTCACTAACTTATCAGCTAATTTTAACATACATCATTCTTTTTATCAGCTTACAATCTGTCAAACATAGTTTTAAACGCATTTTTTCAGTACCAAAAAGATAATTACTAAAATAATTGTATCATCTTAGGAAATACATGGAAATTGATTAATTTTTTTTCTTTATTTATTGAAATAATCACTAAGTCTAAAATTGGCAATTTCGGATTTCAGATCCATAAAAGACGGATTTTACTTTCATTTATACAAAATACTTGCAATAAAATATCTCTTGTCTTGAATCCAAAATGTTAACAATCACCGGGTTTTCAACTAAATGATATATTTTTATAACAATCTACTATGTTTATATGTTTTTTTTTTTACTTTTGTTATATTTCATGTACTTGATTTATAGAATACTACATATAATGAAATAGCATGACCTACCTATTTTTTTTTAATATAAAAATTTATACAAAAAATAATAATTGTGACCTACCTTAAAGTAAACTATTGTTTGCCAAAAGAAATATGTATAAATTAATATTTTTAATGCTCACAACTTATATTTTAATATGCCAAATACCCACATTTAAGGTATTCTACAATAAGAAATTACTCAAGTTAAGGATATAATTAAATAATTAAAGAAAAAAATGAAAAAAATATGTTTTTATCATGTCGTTTCTTTTCCCGCTTCACATCACACATTAATACGCATAATTGTACAAATCGGAAATCACCGACCAACGATTCAACTCATAGATTCTTTATATGTTTTTTTTTTTACTTTTGTTATATTTCATGTACTTGATTTATAGAATACTACATATAATGAAAGTGCATGACCTACCTATTTTGTTTTAATATAAAAAGTTATACAAAAATAATAATTGTGATCTACCTTAAAGTAAACTACTGTTTGCCAAAAGAAATATGTATAAATTAATATTTTTAATGCTCACAACTTATATGTTAATATGCCAAATACCCACATTTAAGGTATTCTACAATAAGAAATTACTTAAGTTAAAGATAATTAAATAATTAAAGAAAAAAAGGAAAAAAATATGTTTTTATCATGTCGTTTCTTTTCCCGCTTCACATCATACATTAATATGCATAATTGTACAAATCGGAAATCACCGACCAACAATTCAACTCATAATGGACTACATGTTGAGTGTTACTACCGTCCAAAACCGTTTGTAGACCCTCCGTCACCGCCGACAACAGCTTCCTTAGTGACATACATTAGGTTTCTTTTCATTCAAGGACGAGTCCTAGACCCCCAACTAATATCCATTGATTTTTTCTATTATCTATTGTTTTCAATTATAAAGTGAATTACATGGTTTTGTGTTTTAAACTCACCACTGAATACAAAATGTTTATTATCACAGTTTTTTTTTCAACAACTAAGTGACACATTTTATGTCATTTTATCGTAATCTAGTTCGATTTTTTCTTAATTTTTGTAAAAAACCGAATCATCTTCTAAAATTTAATATTTGTTATTCGTATTTTGGGCATTTTCTTGAAATTTCAAGAAAAAATATTTCTCAGAAATCCTAAATTGAAAATGTATTTTTCTCATATTAATAAATATATTATTGATATAAATTTAGTTTGAAACAAATTAATTAATATTTCAGAAATGACTCTATAATTGTAAAATGCTTACTTTTTTTTTTTTTTTTTAAATCATATGCTTATTTTCTTTTCTTTTAATATCTGTTAGAAACAAATTAATTTTCCAAAGAATTGCAAATTTAGCCAACTTTTTTAATGCCTTTTCATTTAATAGCCAAAAAGTAACTTTTTTTTAATATAAAATAACCACTGAAACCGCAAATGGGGCTACCTTATATGCAGTTTCGTCACCTCGTATTTGGTTTCGTCATATGTAGCAAAACATGCCTTCAGTTTTGTCTCCTCATTTGCGGTTTCGTCACATTATCTTCAGTTTCGTCTGCCACTATAATTTAAAAAAAAAAAAAAAAAAAAAAATCCTTTTTTGCTTGAAATCTACCTCATCTATGATTTCCTCTCCACTTGTCTTCGGTCTCTTTCATCGTTCCTGGGTTTCGATGATGAAACTATATATTGGCATATGCCTCATCTCCAACTTCATAGACTCGTCTTTGGTTTCGTTCTTCATGTTTATTTGTTTTTCCAGACAAATTGACATATTAGTATTGTAACACCTGATCTTTGCAGGTAAATTTCTATTCTATATTTGTTTTGTGTAAGTATTGAGTTTTGATCTATACAGGGCATAGATAGCCTTCTACACCCTGCATAGATGGAAATTTGGAGACGGGCCTTTAATGATCTACGCAGGTCGTAGATCTTAAGTACGCCCTTAGGGCGTATGTAGCCCGAGTCCAAACCTTAATTTCGGGGTTTTGAGCCATATTTAAGGACCATAACCTTCATGAAACCCTTCCATTCTCAACCTCCATTTGTTGGGTTTTGAGCATTCTAACACTCCTATGGTGTACATGCAACCCAAGAAACCTTGGATCTATGTTTGACTAAGATACATGCAAAATGATTTTCCAAGGTTCATAATCCTATCTAGCATACATGGGGATCTTTTATTCTAATAGTTAGTAAGAATTACATACCTCTTTGTAGCTTGGATTCCTTTGAAACCTTGTGAGCCTAACACCTCAAGTGTGATGCCTCAAATGTCTCACACAACACCAAGTACACTTTGAATAAACTCTAAGAAAATAAGAACACTTGCAAAATCGGTTTGCCCTCCTCTTTCTTTCTAGTGGCCGATTTTGGTGAATAGAATAACCTTTATATAGTGTGTCACAATTAGGGTTACACCATGTAAGCCCTAATTGTCATGACTTTTCATTTCCATGACCCATGGGTTATGTAACCTCCATGGAGAATCCATGGAGCATCTTGTAGGTTTAACCCAACTTGATAATCCATGGAGCTTTGGCCCACTATATAAGTTATGGATGATTGACACAATCAACCCATATATTTAATTAGTCTTCTTTTGATCACATAATTAATTCTAAATTAATCATTGATCAATACTAACTAAATATTATTCTTCTTATTATTAATATATTAGAACTTATAATATATTAATAAACCATAAGTGTCTTATTTCTCTCATTTAGTCTATCCAAGTGCATGATGCCATGCAACCTAAATGGACCATGCCGGGTCGGGTCAAGTACATACCAAATATAGTTATGAACTTAGACACTATATCCAACACCATTTCCCCAAACATCTCCCTTGAAATCTTAACCATATTTTGGTGCATCGTGAGCTTAAAGAATGTTCTTTGGGTGCTTTTGAAGGTAGAAGAAGGCGGTGGTGGTGCTTGGAAGCTTGAATCAACCTTGGATCTGGAAGTTATTCTCCTTCATTCATCTCTAGAAGGTATAAATTTTGTACCTTTATGCTTCCATTTTTAGATCTAGTTTAGATGTTGAAGTTATGCCTTTTTGTCCAATTATTTGGATCCATTTGAGTATGAACGACTCTAGACTTTGTTGAGTGCATTTCTAGAAGTATTTAAGGGTATTAAGTCACAAAAATAGTGTGATGGCCTTATCCAAACATCAATGCATGAGTTTGAGATCCTTAGAAGTTGTTATAAGATCAGGGTTTGTTCTTGAGCCTTGATAAGCCATGCATGTGCATACAATTTGGAACTTTATCACTCATAACACTTATTTAGACCAATTCTGATAGATGGATGTGATGCATTTCTGTTTTAAGCACTTAATGGAATGGTTGGCTTTAGTGTGAGTATGTAGGGCGTACACATGAGTATGTGTAACGCCCGTAAATTCGTGCTAGTCAATTTAGAGACAATAAGCATCAAAAATGACTTTTTAATAGAAGATTATTTAGAACGCCTAAATCCGAGTTATAACGAAGAAGTTATGAGCCGTCAAAGTTTTACGGCAAAACCGACACAATACTGGGAATCGTAAAAAGTGAATTTACGATAAAATACTATCTAGCCTTAGCGATTTAAATGAAAGTCATAGTATATGTTAAACCGAGAGTGTGCATAAAAAAGAACGTTCAAATTTGACTTCGTATGAGGAAATTATGATTTCTCTAAGATTTAGCATAACGGTAAACAACCTGGAAATTCGAATTTTAGATCGGTCGATTTTTAGCCAAAATAATCTAAACTAGAAATGAAGATATCGTTAATAGGAGTTAAACGATAAAAAGACAGTAAAAAACGAAGCTCGTATGTGAAAGATATGGACAAAACTTAGTCTCTACTCTTCAAGCCCGGCGAATTCGATACAGTTTTGTAAATCTGAGCTACAATGAGAATTAGCCGACGAGGTCTAAATGAAAGTTGTAGTACTTGTAAATACCATGGTTCTAAAAAGCACGCTTCAAGGCGTGCCATGGCGCGAGGCGTGGTGTAGCCGTTACGAAAATGTCCAAGGCGCGCCTTATCGCGTTATGGCGCGAGTTTTCTTCAAGACGCGGGTTTTTTTTTTTTGTTTTTTTATCGGGCCTAAGATAAATGAGTTTTTGTTAACTTTTTTCTATTAGATATTAATATAACACTTCTAAAAACTTCATATAATTGATAAAATTCAATAATTATATGATTTTATCTTTTAATGTATATAATATAGTCACGCCTTGAAAAACATCATGGTTCGCCAAGGCTTGTCATGGCTTAACTTTTACCTTGCCGCCAAGCCACGCCTTACGTTATTTAGAACTTTGGTAAATACCAACGTATAGATATAAAGAACATAGAAAACGGAGCTCGTATGCGGAAGATACGGACGAAACTTAGAGACTACTCTACGATAAAACCCTTATAAATAAAGGGTGAATCCTTCATATTTTCACACCTTTCACTCTCTCTTTTTTCTCTCTACTTTCTCTCTCTAAGACCCCTAACCCCCCCCCCCCCCCCCTAAGCCTAGGTAAACCCCTAGCACCCGAAGGAAGCCACGAGGCTCCCGGAGTCCCGAGAAAAAGGGTCTTTCGGTTAGGAAACGTGCTCCAAGCGAAGCCCGGTTTTCGAGAAAATCCGTTGTAAGTGAGCTACGCCTACGCTATTTTTAATACAATTTTTAATTAATTATAGTAACATTATTAGGACCTTATGGTAATTATTTAGGCTATTATTATGGGTTATATAAGTGTTGTTGTAATCTCTTTTTATCCACTCGCGGTACGGGGAATCTGGTTTAGAGGGACGCTTGGGTTACTGGATTCAGAAGTGTTATATGCCAAAATGATCCCGGCCTCCGGTGTTTTATGCCTGGCCCCTATCTGTACATAGTGGGTGAAGAGTATTGTTTAACGCTTATATAATAGTAATAATAGCTAGACTATTAATTCGTCTCGGTAAAACGTTAGACTAAACTCTAGTGGTAATGGTACTAGGTTTTGTCGAAGGAAATTGTTTTAAAGTAAACGAAGTGTTGTCTGTGAACCGCGTCACCACCTTATCAGGTGAGTGCATAGTTAATTTTATCTTACACATAGATACGAAGTATTTTATATAAATTACGTGTTATGTGTGCATATTATCTGAGTACTTGTTGTTTATGCTGGATGAACGATTTTATATATGCTTTAAATGAATTAAATTGTATATGTATTTTATATCTACAAAATATGTTGGGTAAAATATGGGTAGATGAGATATGAGTCGGATGATGAGATGAGAGGTGATATAGACCATGAGATAAGGGTGAGATGTGAACAATGAGAGAAGCCTTTTACCCAAATGATGGATCCGTCATCTAGCAGAGTACGGATGACAACCACGAACTGTTCTAGACAGTCCAGTGGAACACTAGCAAGCTCGCAACCTGTAGGTGTTGTGAATTGTGACAATCCGAAATTTTCTAATGTTTTGAAAGCTCATTTAGTCAACTCAACTCAATTTCAGACTCATTCCTGCTATCATTTAGCATAATTTAGAGTCTGTTTGAGCGTTTTGAGCCTAATACACCTAAGGAATAAGTGTTAGAAAGTACCTGCTAGAACCACAGTGTAGCAAATCAGACCATAACCCACTTAAAATGAGTTCATGGCCACAAGACCATGATTTTACGGTCCTAAACTCATGTGGCCATAAACTCAAGAGTATATATATATATATATATATATATATATATATATATATATATATATATATATATATATATATATATATATGGTCCTTGGCCATTTTTCTCATTCTTTCCATTCCTTGGCTGATTTTACTTCAAATCCTCTCAACTATCATCCCGATCTTCTCCCTAGATCTTTAAAACTAGTAAGTATTCTTCCTTTAATTATTGATACATCTCTTAATCTAGCATTCTCTCATGATTTCATCCATGAAAATCATGTTTTCATAGATCTTCAAGTTTCACCAAGAACACACACTAGTGTTCTCGGCCAAACCCGACCATTTCAAGCTCCTATATCGTAAGTACTCTTGTTCTAACTTGTTATGTACTAGATTAAACATGTTTAGGCCTTCGAAGCATCAAGATTTAAGGTTTGGATGAGAGTTTATGCCCAAGGATCTCCCAAGGACGTAAACTCCCTATAAGGGTGCATTGATTCCCTAACTTCCTTCCTTATGCTTAAAACTTGGATTAGAACCCTCCACCAATGAACTAGGGACATTAAAATTCGAGTTAGTACACAATACCATGAGTTTTCAGCCGTAAACTCGTGGATGAATGGTCCTTTGGCCGTAAACTCATGTTAAGGTCAATTCTTGGACCTTAAACTCATATAGACCCTTGTTTAGCCTTGGAACACGTAAACACTTGAGACTCCATACCTTTAAGCATCTAAATATTACCCTTTAGAGAGTTTACAGCCAGGAGTAAACTCCCCTGGGCCGTAAAGGATCATTGTGTGTTCAAGTATTCACTTGACACTTAGCACTTGTCCGACACTTCCATACGATCCACTCACTGCAAGTGAGTTCTAAATGCTTTTATGGGGGGGGGGGGGGGGATACAAGTTGAATCATATTATTTATTATATCAATCACATGTGATTAATAACTAGTACACAAATGGATTTACTATGCTTTTAGCTGTTTTACCAAGCATACTACTTCAAATGATTTCCTCAAACGTTTTTACATGTTAAACTCTTTATCAAACTGTCTTACATATTGTATCTTTCCTTTCAAACTCTGTTAAAATTGTTTTTCAAACAAAGGATTTCTTATACTTTAAACTATTCTTATCAAACAAATTGGTTTTAAATCATTTTATAAACTGGCATCAAGTCATCAATTCTGATTTATTAAACTTTTCAAAGGTTCTACAAAACTTCTTTTAAACTTTTATATTATCAAATGCATGCCTATATATATTATGTATACATACATAGACATAAAAGTTCTATCAGTCAATTCAGTACCTTTGGGTAGCAAAGGCATACTTTCGGTTATACACGTACATTACTAGTAACTATAATAGGTATAGTTAGGAGATACTACTTACTACTCCTAGTACAAGGAATCATACAAGAGTCAGTTCATTCATGAGTCTATACAAATATATTACATATTATATGAAGAGATAATATTACATACTATATGAAGAGATACTACTACATACTATATGAAGGGATACTATTACATACTATATGAAGAGTTACTATTACATACTATATGAAGAGATACTATTACATACTATATGAAGAGATACTATTAGATACTATACAGGACTGACCATTCTACACCCGACTATTAGCTACAGTGGGAAAATGCACATCGACGGATATCTTCGGTTGTACAGTTCGGCGAGTTACCACGTTGTGTTTATCCTAAGACAAAAGGATTCGATTTCAATAATTATATTATTTTCCTTATTACCTTTATTTTGTGACACATTCACATAATCGATGAGGTAGACTAGATTTTAATAATAATAGTTGTACAAAGGAAAAACCATCATTTTTGCAAAGGTTCAAACCATCAAAACAGTCGGGTCTTGGTAGAAGACTACTTTTATACTAGTAGGAAATATGGGATTTTCTAGGGTTTTCATACTTATACAAACTTTTCCTCAAAACAATTACAAGTCTTTCATTACAAGTTTTTACAAATCAATGACACTAAAATACTTATGAATTCACCAGCTTTATGCTGATACTCGCTTTCAAAATAACTTGTATTCTCAGGTCACCAGTAGACAGGTACGATGGCCAGGTTTTGTGAAAACGGAGCAGTCAAGACTCGTCTTTTATTTTGATTATTCATTATGTTGTTTTATTCTATGAAAGAACACACTTGTATTTAAAATTATACTATTAATGCAATGGATGATGTTGTTGCTTGTTTACTACTGTGCATTGTTGTGATACTTTACATGATGTCCTCCGCCGCTGAATGTTTCCGCCGTTCTTGGTTTTGGGGTGTGACATGAACAATGTGTTCACCCAGTGTACTCTAAACCTTGGCGACTATGCAGACTTAGTGCCTAAACCTTGGCGATCATGCAGACTTGATGCCTAAACCTTGGTGACTATACAGACTAGTACCTAAACCCTGGCGACTATACGAACTTAGTGTTTGTTGTATAAACCTTGGCGACTATGCAGACTTAGTGCCTAAACCCGGTGATGATGGACTTCGTGCCAATTCCTTAGGATAATCCTTAGGAATAAATGAACGATGAATAGCTAATTTTTAGGGTAGATCCTTAAGAGTAAAGAAGATAATGGGGATGGGTAATTGGGTTGATTAATTGTTTGAAGATTAAACATAATAATTATATTATTGTGGATTGAAAAACCATATGTACTCAGCAGGTTTCCCAACCTGACCCACTCAGTTTATTTATATCACATGTATTGATATGAAGTCACATTACACTGAGAGATTAAGGAGATATAAATCACTAGTGATAATGAATGTAAGTTCTGTTTATGCTTATGTTTATGTATTGACGATGACATCCCAAATGTTTTAAAATGAATAAAAATACTTTTATTCAGAAATGCTTTGATAACGTATTTATCATGTTTTATTGGGAACAAATTCCACAACATTTTTATTAAAAGAGTTACTCTGATTTTTATAAAGCATAAACAAAATCAGTCTTTTCTGGCCGTGACAATGGGGATGTCACAGTATGCAATGCTTAAATCTATGTTGTCCAGTAAAACCCAAGTAATACTCTACGCAAGGCATAGAGCTGGTACACAGGGCATACTCGGTCTGGATGTGGACCTTTACCTTTTTGACTGTTGACCAAGTTTGAATTTAGGTCATTTGGAGTAAATTGAATAGTAAATTGAGATTATGTGCATGTTTATTGTATAGGTGACCTATAGAGACGATGTTTGTAGCAGTGATCAGTTCAACTATCTTTCATATTGTAAGGTGAGTTTTCCTCATTGTACTAGTGGTTCGAAGGCACCAATGTCGGCCCACTAGATTATGTATCATGGGTTATATGATAATGTTATGTTGGTTATATCTTAGACTGGTAGATCTATATGATTACTGGTGATTCGATGGTTATATGTTAGACTCATAAATCTATATGATTACCTGTACTTGCTGGTTTTGGATTATTACTGCATATGTCGACATGTTATTGTTTTCCTAGGTTGAGGCAATCTTGCTTTATGTTGAAGGCCAAGATACTTGGGCGGTCCAATTGATACTGTAAGCCCAAGGGAGCGGTCCAACTTATGTTGTAGGCTCGGGAGCAGTCCAGCTAGTAGCTGAAGGGTTGGTGGCGGTCCAACCTAGTCTTGCAAGCCTGGTTGTGTGCATTGTGTTATGTTGTTGTGTGTTGTACTTTGGGGGGGGGGGGGGGGGGACTCACTAAGCTTTGACTTACAGATTGATTTTTTACAGTTTTAGGTACATCAGAGGATAGCAGCAAGGTGAAGACGTGATCGTGCACATCATTATGAATATTTATTTGACTTATGATTTTTGAATACTCTAGTTAATAAGCTTTGACTTACAGATTGATTTTTTTACGGTTTTAGGTACATCAGAGGACAGAGGTAAGGTGAAGACGTGATCGTGTACATCATTCTGGATATTTATTTGACTTATGATTTTTGAATACTCTAGTTTATACTTGTGGTTTTGGAAACTCTGTTTTGTATGAATTATGGTTTTTGAGATGGTTTTAAAAATGAAAAATATATTTTGATTTTTGGGATGTTACAAGTATACCGAATGAGATGGTTAACTATTAGGTTAATTTGTCTTTAAAATAAATCAACACAAAGAACGAAACCGAAGACGAACCTATGTAACCGAAGAGGCGGCATTTATCAATTTGTGGTTTCATCATCGAAACCCAGGAAAGATGAACGAAACCGAAGGCGAGTGGAGTGGGTACCGCAAATGAGGTAGCGTCGTCTGCAAATTTCAACTAAAAAGTGATTTGTTTTTTTTTTTACTAGTGGAAGACGTGGTGACAAAACCGCAAATGATGTGACGAAATCGAAGGCGTTTTTTACCACCTATGACGAAACCGAAGACAATGTGACGAAACCACAGATAAAAAGATTAATTTTTAGCTATTAAATAAAAAATCATCAGAAAATAGCTAAATTTGTAATTCTCTCTTGTTTTTTTACATGCAATTAGTTATTTATCTATATTTTTATTTTCTTTGATGACTATGGAACTTCTATAAGATAACGATGCCACGACAAAGTAAACGATATGTGTGCACACCATTGAAGTTTGTAGGTGGAAAATAGTTGTACCATAGATTAAGTAATATAATGATAACAACTGTCAATTGTCAATTGTAATAGAAGCTTTCTTTGTCGGTCAATTAACCACTACACATGTAAAATTTACTATTAATTTTGGAGCCAGCCACTTGTAGTCTAGTCGACTAGTCGCGTGGGGAATGAGAATTGCCAATAAAACAGGAATCACTCTGACTATAAATCATGTGTGCGCATTTGGACCACAAGTCTCGTCCATACCAATGGTCTACATTCCTCTTCACTTCACTTCACCAACAATAATAGATTTTGATTTTGACTTTGTGAATTCCGAATTGCGATTACCCTACAAGGTAAGGTCTATTATATTTCCATCGAATCTTTATTGATATGGAGAGAAGGTTGTATATATATATAATAGAATGTCTGCGAAACTAAAGGCTATAAGTTACACATTTGTAAAGGTGATCTTTAATAGAGATACAAACAAATTTCTATGAATCATTGTCAATCTTGTTTTTAACAAAATAAAAATCTAGTTCAATCTACATCACTCGTGAAAACTAGGTCTGCGTTGAGTTTGGGAAACCCTACTTTATGAGAGAAGTGATCATATCAAATATTAGTTCAGTTTTACAAAAATTCATGAGTTGCATAAAACAAAGAATCTTACGATATAATCTTTCTAAAGGTTTAAAAAAAATCGAACTTTAAACAAACATCATTAACACCAGATAAAAATAAATAGCATAGTCGACGAATTATATTAAATTGGGCCAAGATTAATACAAGCCAACTTTATTATGGATCAAATATTAAGTGTAAAATATATAGGATAGCGGCATTTTAAGTTTTAATATGGTTACATCCTAGAGGTGCACAAAAGGGGATAAAAAAGTTAAAACCCATCTTCTTTAAGATCCGATTCGGATTTTATTTGAAATAGTAAAACCGGTTTAGCCAACCGGGTGGTTTTTGTACCGGGTCTCGCTATGAAATTATGTATCCAATGGTATCGGTTCTAAATCGGTTTTTCCAAAATGGCATTTGAGATTATTCGGCTTTTAAAATAATGTTTTTGCAAATTAAATTTTAACTTCAACCTTTTACATATTTGTTGATTATAAATAAAGAAAATAAAAATAGAAACAAAAATACAATAACATAAAAGTGATAAAACTAGTAAACGAAATACCCTTTTTATAAATAGACTAAATCGACAACATGTTTGATTATGATGGTTGGACAAAGGAGCCAAATCATCCATATACATATCATACTCTCATCTAACCTTTTAACCTAAAACACTACTCTTTATTTATTATTTTACATAAAATTTACATAAATTGGTAAAACTAGCAAGTGTGTAACATTAAATCATAAAAACAGTACATTGCACTCAGTGAGAAAACTCACTCCTCCTAGGATATGCCCAAAGCTTGGGGGCAAAATCGTCATATGAATTACAATCACTATCATTATCACTATCTGATGAAGCATACTCACCATCTATGTACTCAACAATCTGCCAAAACAAAACAAATAAAAAAAAAAAAAAATCATATTCCAAACACCACAAGATGACTAGATAAATTGGAAACCTCTCATGGTTATTAAAAATTTGAGATAAAAAAAAAAAAAAAAAAAGCTAAATATTAAGTTACCTGTCGAGTAGATATTGGGTTGATTTGGTGATATTTACATTTCAGTCCAAATGTTTTGTTGTTTCCCATGTCAGTGACCCAAACAATTGCATGACAATGCTTGCAGAAGCCTCTAGAAGATGTAAGAAGTTTCTTCCATGAAAAAGCTGCAATCAAAATAAATCTAATGCGTATAAAGTTGAATGATTTCTTAAAAATATAAAGTTGGGATGCTTTTGCTTACCTTCATATGCTTTTTTATAAATATTTTTCCAGTCAAGGCTGCCCTCTTGGTTGCATTTATCATTGATTAATTCACCATGAACATGATTATTGATCTTGGAGAGAATATTTGAAGTGTTGGTATAGAGTGTCTTCCATACATGGCTATCACTTGAAGCAATGTTCCATGAACTGAAGACATGAAGCATTTATTTACAGGTATTATTCACATTTTCAAGAAGTTGAAATGTTAAAATCAATGAAAAGAGAGAGAAAAATACCGACAAACTTGTGAAGAAGAAAGTAAAGATTGTAAATCCAAGAAACTGAAGACATGTACAAGAACATCTTGTGGAAGTTCAACCAAATCTAAGACATAAAAAAATCATGAAATGAGATTAATGTAAGAACTACAGAGCATCAATGGAACTTAAAATAAAAACCAACCTTCTTCATTGTTTCGTGCTTTGGAATGCCTCTTGTGAGCAACCATGGCATGCTTGAACTCAGTTACAGCCTGGGCCTTTTTTTGCTTAGGCAATGCTGATTCCACAGCTTGAAGGAGGGTATTTGCTGCATGAATGGCGGTTTGTGTTTGCATTCTGAATTCAAGTGAATGACATTACATAATTAAATATGTGTTATGATAAAACAAGCTCCATAAACAATCAAAAAGTATATAATGCCCCAAATCCATAAATCCACTCAAACAAGTTGGAACAAAATGATGTTATTTGCTGCTTTTGAAATAATAGGCAACTGTGCTTATAAGTTATAACATGAGTAATCTACAAGACATTACAAATCCTCCAAAAAGTTTGTGTTTATGTGTTCTCTTCCAATTAAGTTTGAGAAAACACAGGAAGGCATATAAGGTTCCATAAAACAAGAGATTTCTCTATACTGTTATGAAAAGAAGAATCTAGAAGACTTGAATTTGAAACAGAGTTAGTTCTAAAATTGGATTCTGAATACCAAGGAACTATTAGACAATCAATTTGTGCGTGCATATCTGCTTTTCGGAAGAAATTTCATCAAGCGCCATGAAAAGTTAATAAAAATATGATTAAGATTAGGGATCGAAGAAAACTTACCGACGAAGAAGGCCAAAGGCAGTGAGGACATCTTGGAGAACAAGAGATTGCAAGTTTTTGGGTAATTTAGAATAGGAGAGTTTGACAATTAACCCAAGCTCTTTACAAGCCAACGGATACTGATAGATTCGGGAGAAGGATTGTTGAAGCCCTAATTTATGGTACCTATCCATCGGACCTTCCATTCTTCCAGATTTGTGGTGGTTTAAGAATTAGGGCAAATTTGCTTGCATGTTGAATATTGCGGGGGAAATAGGAAGTTGAAGCGGTTTCATTTCATCGGCCATGACAGATTCTTCACACAATTACTTTGTGTTTCTCAAGTTAATGGGTGATCGTACCATTCATAAATCTACTTTGAAATTAGGGATGGAAATGGGGCGGGATGAGGCTGAGTTTGACCTTCCCTCTCCTCGTCCCGAATGTCTAACCTCTTTTATTTTCCGCGACAGATACGGGAATCAAATCTCATCCCCTTACGATTTTGGGCCTAGTAATAATCCCAATTTATGAAAAAATAAACACTCAAAAAACAAGTGAAAATTGTAAATTTAGCAAAAAAAAAATGTTAATTATTTTGTGGAAAATAACAAAAATAAATAAATAACACCCCAAATTGTATTTTTAGCCACCAAAATCACAGATAAATTAAATTCATTTGTGATTTTGACAAGCCATCTGCGAACGTATAAATCGTTAAAGCACAAACGTGTTTTAACAACTTGTATGTTCGCAGATGATTTTTTTTAAAATTTTTTTTGTATGAATACCTCATTCGCCCCCTTAAAATCGTAGATTGACTAAGTTCAACTGCAATTTCCTCTCCATTTCAACTGCAATTTTGGGGTTATTTTTTATTATTTATTTATGTTTTTATTTTTACTACGAAATTGATAGAGTTTGACTACGAAACAATCTTATTATATATAATCTTTTGTAAAAAATATTAGTTTAGTTGTTATTTCTTTGAAAATTTTCTTTAAAACATCTCTAATAAAATAAATGAATATTTGGTTTACGTTATAACAGGAAGGAAGTGAAAATTTGAAACAAATCTTAAATACGTATGTTCATATTGAGGTATTTCTAAATCCGCTTTGATATTTTCTGAGTATATTAGTTATAGTGAGTTTGTATCTTTGGTGAGAATGAAAACCGGTTTGTTAGACAAATATAAAATTAGTCTTCGTTTCCATTATCCTGAATTGAATCATTATATAGCCATAGTTGAAGACATAAATGTTAGAATGTTGATCAATGTAATCAAATTGATTGGAGGAATGGCTGTGAAATTCTTTATGGTGGTTGATGAAGGTGATGCGGTTACGAAGGGTGGCAAGATTGGAAATGAGCCAGTTGCTAACTTAATGCGGTGATAAAGAGAGCAACAATCCAATAGGTACTTTTATGACTTCTAGTGTACCTCAATTTCATAGTATTACTGAAAATGTTAATATGAGCTATTCACTTATTCACTATGTGGATCATGAGAATTACAGGTACATTGGTGATGATGATGTTGATACATATCTTAATGACGTTGGTGGTCGTTATGTTGATGTTCCCGAACAATATGTTAAAGCTATGAATAGATGTGTAGTACATAATAGTAAAAAGAAAAAAATATGATTAAGAAAGATGAAAATGTACATGCTTACGGGGATTATGTTGATGTTGCTGATGTAGCTTTAGATGTAACCAACTTAGAAAACAATATTGATGGAGATGAGTTGGGTGATGAAGTTAAAGCTAAGTTTCTTGATAACCTTTTTTATGGTATACCCCCTGTATCAGATGTCCAGTTGATGTTAATGAAGATATCTCGGCACAGATGTTATACATCAATCATCAAACGATTGAATGTCTCAGTATAATTAAGAACAAAGACCTACTAAAACGGACGATTGGGAGACAATGTCTTCGAGAAGGTTTTCAGACGAGGACAAGTAGATCAACCAAATCAAGGTACGAGGTTGTGTGTGTTAGGAAAACTTGTTCTTGGTTACTAAGAGCAAAAGGAATTAAAAATTCTGGCAGACTTTTCCATGTGAATAAAATTTTTGACGTACACACATATTCTTCAACAATTTTGCAACCTAATCATCGACAAGCAAACAAATAGGTTTTGGGTGAATATCTTGTTGATGTTTTGGTTGAAGATTATAGTAAAGTATACCGGGGACAATATATCATTAATGATATGAATGCTCAATTGAAAATCAATATCCCATACATCAGATTTGGCGTGCGAAGTAATATGCATTGTTGTTGTTAAGGGGTACGAAAGAGGATTCTTTTACCAAACTTCCGGCTTATTTCCACAATTTGGTTAAACATAATCCGGATATGGTGACACATATTCAAACAAATGGTGACAATCGGTTTGAGTTCGTGTATGTCACACTTGGTTGCTCGGTTAGTATTATTATATTTATTATTTTTATTTTTATTTTGGTGTACCTAACTATAATCAGTGTATTTGAATAGATATATATTGTATTGTAGGTACGCGCTTTTGTAAATTTTTGTAAGTCGAACCTTGTAGTAGATGGAGTCTACCTAAAGGGCAAGTTCAAATGTATCATGTTACTTGCAGTTACTAAGGACGGACAAAACCAAATATGAAAGATTGTATATGGTATATGCAAAATTGAGTGTACAAATTCTTGGATATGGTTTTTTCAAAAACTACGTGATTGCATATGCAATATGGAGGAGATTACAATTATATCTGATAGGTCTCCATCTATAGTGACATCTGCTGCTAACATTTTTCCTCACACTCATCAGAGAATATGTGGTGTCCATTTGTATTTCAACATAGTAGCTAGATACGGGAAAAGTAAGACAGTTAAAGGAATTTTTTGGGAGGCTTGTAGAGCATATACAGTTGATGGTTTTAATGTTGTCATGGACCTTATGAAAAAGACAAAAGAACCGGTATGTGAATACTCACAAATTATAATTCCTGAAACATGGTCTAGGGCACATTTTAGAGGGAACCGATACAATCTTATGTCGTCCAACAGTGCGGAGCTTATAAATTCATTATCTAGACATGCACGTAAGGTGTCGATACTAATGTTGATCGACTTTTTTCATGCAACAAGGAAACAGTGGTGGTTTCAAAGACGTAACTTTGCAGACACTAAGTTGTAATATTAATGTTTGTGTCAAATGTTATTGATCTTAAATGTGTAGTTTTGTCTATTTTTTTAGAGGAAGCAACAACACGTACCCCTTGGGCCGATAATATTGTAAAAGAAAATAAAAATTCTATTAATAATTAGGATGTTCACATGCTCTCAAGTAATGTGATGTCAAAAATGGGGCTCAAAACGTCACTGTTGATTTCCAACAAATAACATGTACATGTAGGCATTGACAACTTGACGGCATACGTTGTGGCCATATCATAAGAGCATTAACAGTTAACAATTACCAAGATTGCTCGATGTTTGCATTAAATGCTTACCATACCGAAACATTGAGGAAAACATATGAGGAATCAGTAAACCCTTTGCCAAAGCCATCCGAATGGGAGATCCCTGATGATTTGATGATTGTTAAGCCACCTATAATGGATAAACGTCAGCCAGGCATGCCAAGAAACACATACCGAATTCCATTCCAAGGCGAGGGTCTAATTAGAAAAGGGTGTTCTACATGCGGGCGATCGATAATGGAGCACGTTGTACGAGGATTCCTATTATGGAATCGACATTTAATATTGCGGCTTTTGCGAGTTGCTCACAGACCTATCATGCCAATTTTGATTTAAAACAACCTTAAATTGAAGAGTTGTTAATTTATTATGTATTGTAATATTTTTATTAATTTTCTAAGATGTTGTTATGATTTTATATTTTAATTTAGTTTGAAAATTATAACATCAAATGAAGTTTTTATAAATGATTTTTAAAAATACTTGGAAATTAACGGTAAACAAACATATTAATCTAAAAAAATAACAAACCCAAGACATGTTAATGTTACAACAATTTTTAACTAATTATTAAACTCATGGAACTGCAATGGGTACTTCTCTTTCTCGACATCTTGGTAATATGCAAATCATAGTCCAATGGCAACCATTTCGTAGTTAAAGTTGGAATTCATAGTCAAACTTGGAAATGACTACAAATAAATGACAAGTCACTGTAGTAACCTGCAAATCATAGTCAAACCTCAAAATGACAACACATAAATGACTGTTTAACATGATAAGTCACTTTAGTACATAGATATTCCACTACACTTGTCAAGTCCTTGTTAACTCTTTTTTTAGTATTATAAATAGATATTTAATCTATACGAAATGAACATCCATATCATCTATATGAAACGAACACCCATATTCAGAAATGTCGTCAAATGTATCAACTTCTTCGAATGTAGTAATTGGTTCCAATTATCCATGATCATGGATGACAAACGAGGTGTTGGTTGTAACGCGATGTTGGCTTATTGTTAAGGATGGTGTAACGCCACTGGCTCCCCCGTATTGCCTGGTAGGTGATGAATGGACCCACTTAATAGCTTTGTTTAACCATGAGATGGGAGAAGGGCAACACCGACTACAATCAGATATTGTCAGTAAATGGATGGATGTAAAGGGAGAAGTCACATGGTTCAATCGAGCATGTAATTATGAGAAAATTATGAAAACTTGTTATGCAGACAACGAAGAGATTTTGGAAATTATTAAATATTTTTACATTTTGGAGCATGAAGGCAGAGACTTCGTATATGAGGACATTTGGAAACTTGTTAAAAATAATCAGTACTTCATGTAGACAACTATATTATTATGAAAATTTCATATTTGTAATGTTTTATGTGTAATGCTTCATGGAATTGTTATTTGTAATGTATTGTTTTATGTGTAATAGAGTATGAGGACGTTTTCAATTGTTATTTGTGTGACATCCCCAAAATCTTGGCCAGAAAAGACCGATTTTCATTTATGCTTTTAAAATAGATTCAGAGTAAATCCTTTTGATTTGAAAGAGTTGCGGAATTTGTTCCCAAAAACAAAACATGATAAAACAATGTTTACCAAAGCATTTCATAAAAGAAATGTATTTTTCATTATATAATCAAAACTCGGGGTGTCATGTTCCGATATAGACCAACAAGCATAAACGATAACATTACAAGTCATTCAACAAATATTTACATATACAGACTTGTAAACAAAACAACTTGATGGTTCATCCATCTTACGCCCTTGCGCCACTTCCTATAATACAAATAAAACTGAGTGGGTCAGGCTTGGGAGCCTGGTGAGCATATAGGGTTTTCAACCCACAATAAATAATTAAATTAATTATTATCAACCAACAATAACCCAGTTACCCATTCCCGTTATTCTCACTTTACGTCCCTAAAATAACTAACACTAAGGACCTAATCTAAGAATATTTTCATCGGGGTGACAACACATGATGCGGGGGTTCCTCAGCAATATAAGTCAAATAAGGCAACCATGATGGGGATGGAATACAACGAATGAACACCCAAGTTCATTAACACCTACAGGTTATGAGCCCGATAGCGTTCCACAGGACTATCTAGAAAAGTCTGTGGTCGTCATCTAAATTCCGCTAGATGACTGGATCAAAATAACTACATATTTTCAAAAGCTGTATAGCATGCTTGATCAATACATTTTCCATATAACAGATGAGGCACACACACATAACACGTATTTCATATAGAAATAATCAGATCTGTAAGATAGAAGAAAGTGAATATACATTCACACACATAACAACAAAATATACACATAACACGTATCTCGTATAAAATACTTCATAGTTATACGTTAGGAGAAAATAACAACGCATTCACACGTATAAACGACAATAAACTTAATACACTCAAACCATACTTGTATTATTATTGCGTTTATGAAAGGTAGTATACACCCACTTGATCAGAAGATGATCGGACAACACTACGGCTTGCAAAGGTAGTAATCTTCAGCAGATCTGGAAGATCTCTACGAAAATCGAACTTCTCGCGGGCAGAGCTTCGGCTCAGAAACCGCACTTCTCGGGATCTCGGGACTCGCTTCAAGACTCGGGAATATTACCGGGGCTTCAGGGTACAAACGGCATGCAAAACGAGGCAAAAGACTAGAGAGAAGGATGGAATTTGTAAAGGAACTAAGGCTGCCTTCGGATCCTTTTTATAGAGGCTGGAAGCCCGAGTTACGCGGGGCGTATAGCAGTACGCAGCGCGTACTGCTTCCGAAATGCATCATTGCATGCGTTATCCGAAGTGTCGACACTTTGGCTGTACGCGGGGTGTACTCACTTACGCGGCGCGTAAGTCGGATCAGACTGCTGACTCCCCCTTCGGATAATGCCGGATTTTTTATTTAAAAATAAATACAAATTATTTATCAAACTTCGGAAATTCATATCTTCTTCATACGAACTCCGTTTTCGACGTTCTTAATATCCACGGAAAGGTGAGACTACGCTCTACAACTTTCGTTTAGACTCCGTCGGCTAATTTTGACTTTATTTTTATTATTTATTTTTAATAGGTCGGGACAGAAAATTTCGTTATAAATTCATAACTCTTCGTTTAACGTCCGTTCTTGCCTAACTTTTTATCGTTTCGATACAAACAACGAGATATTCAATTCTCGTTTAGATCACTAAGGCTAAATATCGCTCTAACGTAAATTTCACTTTTTACGTTAATCAGCGGTGCCGGTTCTGTCGCGAAACTTTGACAGGTCATAACTTCCTCGTTATAACTCGGATTTCGGCATTCTTTATATCTTCGGAAACCTTGTTTCAACTACTACAACATTATCTAAAGATATCAAGTTCATTTTACACTTAAATTTTGACGCTTATTTTTATTCTTAATTAATCAAACCACATAATTAAGCAATTAAGCACAAAACACATAATACTCAAATAATACAATCTTATTATTTCAAAACGGGTTACAAAGGTTAACCTAGACTATCACATTGCTAAGAATGGCAAGCCCAGAAACACAGGCGTTACAATTTGTAATGTGTTATTTTATGTGCAAGGTTTTATGTGTTGTTTTATGCATAATGCTTCATGAAGTTGTTATTTGTAATGTATTGTAATGTATCATTAAAAATAACCCAACGAGTTTTCATAAATAGCATTAAACAGTGGAGGTACATCTAATACATACAAAATACATGTAAATAACCTAGTACAAACCTAATATATATAAATATATATTAAATAAATAGGACATAATTCAAAATATTCCAAAGGGCTTCATACTGGAATTCCAACCCGTCACTTAATGATTTGTATTCCTCCTTAGCAGCTTCCAAGATGACCTCTTCAGTAGCATTTAAACGGACTTCGTCAATTTTGGTATAAGATCGTTGAATAATAGATTTTCAGTTTTCATTTCATACCATTTTTCTACGATATCTGGGTTGTCATGATGGTTTGTTGCAGTCGTTCGAGTTTCCGCGTTGAAGATATAGGTTAAACGAGTCCAAAACATTGGATCGTTCAAGTTGATGGTCCCGTACATGTAACATCCCGACTCTTATGTATAAGTTTAAATCATTTTATATTCATATTGATAGGTCAACTCGACGAGTTGGAGGCCCCAACTCGTCAAGTAGAGACTAAGATTGGCAGCATGATTTTAGAACCAACTCGGCGAGTTAGAGGAATCAACTCGACGAGTTGGATCTGAGTGTGAAAACCCTACATTTTTGGGGTTGCACCCTATTTAAAGGACCTTAACTCCTTTACCTCACCTCCCTCATCACCTTATCACCCAAATACAAACCATAATCGGGTTACCTTCCATTTTGAGAGTGTGTAAGGGTAAGAGTGTGTGTTTTGGTGCATTCCTTGAAGAGTGAAGAGCTTGGAACAAGGAGTCTATAGATACAACATCCATTCAGTTGTAGCATTCGTTTGAAGGTAAAAAGCCATTACCTTGATAACTTCTTTGTTAGATCTCTCCATTAAAGAGTTTATGGTTATTTTTAGCTTTTTATTGAGTTATTATTGGTTTTGAGCATGATTTGAAGCTAAGAGTTCATATCTGGACACTACTAGGCCCTTTGGGCATAAGGACTCAAGCTTTATCAAGCTTTAGCTAATCTTCATGCCTTAAACCCCTTGTTGAGCTTTGTTTTGGAAAAGTTAGCCCTTAAATGCCATGCATGGACGTAAAGCTTACAGGTTTACATGGTATCTCAGCCCTAGAAGGCAAGATCTAGAGTTTGGGGCCTTAGTCTCACTTAAAAGCGTCTGAATGAGAGCAAGGGATGAAGGAACTCGACGAGTTGGTTAACCAACTCGACGGGGTTGGTTAGGGTTTTCCCTGATATTCTGGACATTATACAAACTCAACGAGTTGGTGAGACAACTCGGCGAGTTGACTCAAATTTTCCCGAATTTCTGATAAAAGAAGGAACTCGACGAGTCGCATAGATGCACTTGACGAGTTTAGTCAACAACGACTGTTGACTTGAGTGTTGACTTCCGTTGACTTTTAGGGTTTGGTCAAGTTGTGGACTTTGGAGACCATGAAGGGATAAAATGGTCTTTTTCACCCTTTTTGAGATTTGGTAGAGGAATTATCTTAACATTTTTGGAGTTGTTAATGTAAAATGTTAATTAGAGATGATTGTGATATATGTAGGCGGAGTCTAGACCGACAGTTTGAGTGTGTGACATACTTGCTTTACTTACGAGGTGAGTCTTCTCATTATACTTACCTGAGTGGTAATTACTGTGTGAACGAAGGGTCTTATTTATGTTATTGACCGGAGGGTCTTATGTGCTTATACTGAGATATGTGATAAAATGCATTTTGTCTTTGTGATTTATGTTGTATATTATTATGTGCATTATTGAGATAGGACCAGAGGGTCCAAACCGAGTCGTGAGACTGGAGGGTCCTCACTGAGATACATGACTGGAGGGTCCTATCCGACCGTGAGACCGGAGGATCTTCACTTAGACACATGACCGGAGAGTCCTTATGATATATAACTATGAGAGGCTAATTATTTATGTGTGGTATTTTCGGGAACTCACTAAGCTTTGTGCTTACAGTGTTGTGTGAAATGTGTTTCAGGTACATCTCAGGATCGCAGGAAGACGTCGTCATGATTGTACACCCCAACTTGTTGATTTATGTTTTGAGGATTCTAGGATATGTGACAAATAATTTTTATGTTTGTGTTTTAATTAAATTATAAATTGAGTATGAGAGATATTAAACTGTGTTTTGTGTGGAATTAAAAATGAAAATTTTATTTGTAAATTTAGAGTGTTACAAGTTGGTATCAGAGCCTTGGTTTGAGGGATTCGGGCACACCCTAGGGTATGTATGGACTCAAACCGAGGAGTTGATAACTTTTCAAAGAGAATGATTTACATCACACAATTTTTCAAAGAGATTAAAGAGTTTTAAAAGAAGATCTGAAGCAGTGTATACAATTAGTCAGACCCCAAACGGTGATTTCCCAAAATACCCTTACTTCATTATATGTTGTTACTATGAGCTGATAGAACTGCATGCTAGTTTAGGGCTAGAGATCTGCTCAGAATTGCATGCTAGTATGCCTGCTTAGGAGAGATGCCTTTATGCTTGTTATGTGAGCTGGTAGTGTTGCATATTTATGATTAGAGATATGCGAGGAATTGAGAGGTAGGATTTCCTGAGTTCGGTAATGCCTTTGTGCTATGGATAGATCAATGCTAGAGTAGTCCTATGATAGGCAGTTATTGCGGTCCAAATTCAAATATCGGTCAAGGGCCGATATTTAGGATATAAGTTATCGCGGTGGGATATCGGTGGGATACCAGTATTTTTATATCATGTATAATTAATATATATATAAACATAAAACATATATAAAAGTAATATAAAAAGTCAAAATTCAAAACTATCAATGTTTGAAACATAATCTTACGTAAGCCATGGAATCTTCCTCCAAGTCCACATCAACCAAGGCATCCAATTATTTTATCTAGATCATCCAAATCAACTCTAATATCATCATCATCATCTAAGAAATATGTACTTAACACATCAACATGATCAAACCTATAGAAACTAGCAAGTTAGCACTTAAGTATGTAACAATTAACATAACAATAAGATCGGTTAATACTTATAACATGAGTCTATGACCTAAAACTAACAATTAAGTACTTAACATACTAGTTGGTTCAGTTAAGTTAAGTCCATAAGACTTAAGGCCATGACTTAACACTAAAAAAAATCAAGTAAAATTATTTAACCGATATCCTACCTGGAAATCGCCTGGAAATATCGGTAAATATCACTGATATTTGTGGTCCGATATTTGATACCGCTATTTTGAAAAGTACCGATAACTGATATCCCACCTGGAAATCACCTGGAAATCGCCGATATTAACTGCTTAGGTCCTATGATATGGTGGAGGTTGCGCGATGCCCGAATGCTTCTTGCTTTGTGCTTCGTGGAAATCATGTGTGATGCGAGTTAGCAAGAATAGCTAATTGACATTGCGAGGAATTCCTCAACAGCTATGGCAGAGAAGTGTGGGAACCTAGGAGAGCCTAGGGAGTAATTTCAGTTTGATGAGTGCGCTGTTTAGAGGTGAGTATTCGTTGGGGAGCAAGCATGTGGAATGGGATTAGTCGATCGGGAAGGTGAAGTAGCTACTTAGGAAATCTGGGATGATCCTTATGGAAAGTATGGGTGGATTTGGAAGGTAGTATTGGGCCCTTACTATTGAAAACAGAGGATCCATACTCGAAACAAGGAGAATTTCAGAGGTTCTAAGTAGCAGGTTGAAGGGAGACAACATGGTTCGGGTACCATGATTCGTAGCAGAGTATGTTACCATCGTTACTTGTTATCCGACTATGGTTGTTCAGACGTAGATTATATATGGTAAATTGTGAGGCCAGAGGGCCATGTCGGTCAAGCTTAAATGGAGTATACCTTGAGAGGAAAAAAATTGAGTTTAGATCCCGAGGGGTTTGACTGGTGAGGTGCCATTTGGAGTCGCATGACTCAAAAAGGAAGTGGATATGATTCATTGTTGAGGATTGTAGTCTGAGTTGAGTGATCAGCCGATGGATTGAGATGGAAATTTCTATGACGAGGATTACACTATTCCCACTTTCCGTTTCGAAAGGAAGGGTGAGTAGGCTTTTGTTTTCAGATATTAGAGGAAGACCCTATAGCGTACTAGATAGCTGCGGTACTAGCACCAAAGGGATTTATGTGGTATGAGTCCTTTAAGTTATTCGTATGTCGGGAAGGAGTCATCAGTGGGGACTATGACAGGGGAAGACAAGGATGCGCCTCAAATGAGCATTGTAAGGCGTGTTCTAGCTATAGTTCCAAGTTACCAGGGGATGTGTCTCGAGACGATGACCTTCATTGTCTATGCTGCAAATCGACTGTGAGAGTGACATCTCCTGTTTCTATATCGATTCTTGTGATGGGGTGTTGGTTGAGGATTTAGAGAATGAAGTGTGTGATAGTCCATTACTTCCAAATAAAGAGTCAATGCTATTTTAGGACTCTGGAAATATCTGTCTATGCAGTTGAATGAGATTTTGGGTGACTGGAGGCAATCACATTGGGAAGTTTCTGAGGTTTCCATTTGAGATTCGAAATACTTGGAGTTGCTTAGCCTTTATTTGGTCTTCATCTGAGGTTTCCATCTGAGAGTCACAGGGGTTCGTGCCAAACAGGGATCTGCTACAACTGTGGCAAAGAGGGAAATATGGCAAAGGATTGCCCCAAGGGGTTTGCAGTTTGCTTCCACTGCAACCAAACCGGCAATCGGAAGGTCGAGTGCCCCCAGCTTCGTCAGGGATTAACACAGGGATCTGCACCTACTGCTTTGCATGCTGCTGATAGTCAGCCAGTGAAGGCCAAGGTTCCGAGGGCTAGTGGTAGAGCTTTTCAGCTAACGGCGGAGGAGTTCTGCGCAACACCTGATGTCGTGACTGGTACGTATTTTCTTCCCTTTTATCTAATTATTTCTATATTTATTGTGCTTATTCTGTGTTCTATTTAGTTACATTTCTTGTGAGTTATGTACCTGCTTTAGTGTTATTCGACTCGTGTGCGAGTTGATCCTTCATGTCCTTAGCTTTTAGTCGTCACATCAGTATCCAGTATGAGGCATTGAGTCAACCTTTGATGGTTTCTATACCTGACGTGTGACATCCCCATTTTCACGACCAAAAAAGACTAATTTTGTTTATGCTTTATAAAAATCAGAGTACCTCTTTTAATAAAAGTGTTGAGGAATTTGTTCCCAGTAAAACATGATAAATACGTTATCAAAGCATTTCCGAAGAAAAGTATTTTTAATTCGTTTTAAAACATTTGGGATGTCATCGTCAATACAGAAACATAAGCATAAACAGAACTTACATTTATTTACACTAGTGATCTACATCTCTTTAATCTCTCAGTGTAATGTGACTTCATCACAACACATGTAATATAAATAAACTGAGTGGGTTAGGTTGGGGAACCTACTGAGTACATAAGGTTTTCAACCCACAATAATATAATTATTATGTTTAAACAATCAAACAATCGACCAAATTACCCATCCCCATTATCTTCTTTACTCTTAAGGATATATCCTAAGAGTCATCTATCCCACATTCGTTCATTTTGAAGTCCTTTGCTTCCAGAGTTATAGGACTGACACTAAATCCATAACTGCCAATGTTCGTTCGTAAAGCATTAATTCCATAGTTGCTATAGTTTATTCATCGGGTAATAAATTCATAGCTACCAGTGTTTATCTAATAGGTACTAAGTCCATAGCTACCAATTCCTATCAGGTACTAAGTCCATAGCTACCAGTGTTTGTCCAATAGGCACTAAGTCCATAGCTCCCGATGATATTTGTTAGGGACTAAGTCTATAGCTGCCAATGTTTACTGACATCATCTTTTATCTCTCATCATTCATCTACCCATCTCATACCCAACATACTTGTATATTTAAAATATGTATACAGTTCAAATCATTTAAAACATGTATAAAAAAACATTCATCCGGCATAGACAACAAGTATTCAGATAATATGCACACATAGCACGTAGTTTATATAAAATACTTCATATCCATGTGTAAGATGTAAGTAACTATGCACTCACCTCAGAAGGAGGTGACTTGATACTCGGACAACACTTCATTTACTTTAAAATAATTTCCTTCGACGAAACCTAGTATTATTATCACTAGATTTTAGTCTAATATTTACCGTGACTAATTATTAGTCTTATTATTATTATTATTATTATTATTATTATTATTATTATTATTATTATTATTATTATATAAGCGTTTAAACAATACTTTCCAACCACTATGTACAGACAGAGGCCAGACATAAAACACCGGAGAGCAGGACCATTTTGGCGTATAACACTTCTTAAATCCAACAACCCTATGCGACCCTTTAAACTATATTCCCCGTACCGTGAGTAGTTAAAAAGATATTATAACGACACTTATATAAGTCATAATAATAGCTCAAATATTTATTATAAGTTCATAATAACAATATTAATTTTAAATATAAGCTATATTTAAAATAGGGTAAGCATAACTTACTTACAAGGGGATTTTAGCTAGGAGTCGGGCTCTGCAGGGGCAGAACTTCGTCGTTGAATCTTTCTAAGAAACATTCGTGCAGCGCTTCAGCGCTCACCTTACTATACTAAAAACTACAGAAAGAGAAGTCGAATCACGAGGGACCGAAATGTTCGGGGGATAAGGAGATAAAGACTCTTGAATCAAGAGAATGGTGCAAGAAATATGAGAGCCCAAGGCTCTTATTTATACTAATTAAATTTTCAAAAACTACCCTCCATAATTACTTAATGACCTTTTAGTTATATAAACAACTAAACACCCCTTTATAATACTATTTTAAATAGATTTAACGATATTTGTACTAAACTAATGTCGGAAGAACTCAACATTAGTCTTATAATGACCGCATCGTTGATACCTTTCTAATGCTATATATATATATATATATATATATATATATATATATATATATATGTGTGTGTGTGTGTGTGTGTGTGTACGTATATATGATTCATACTTTATTTTAATACGTAAATATGCTATTATAATTTGTAAATCGTTCATACGAACTTCGTTTTTGATGTTATTTATATACACGCGTAGGTG
The DNA here is from genome assembly GCF_052625555.1 of Lactuca saligna. NCBI lineage: Eukaryota > Viridiplantae > Streptophyta > Magnoliopsida > Asterales > Asteraceae > Lactuca > Lactuca saligna. The sequence goes on from NC_136424.1 coordinate 6,245,788, forward strand.
GATACATACTTTACAACTTTCGTTTAGACTCTGTCGGCTAATTGTGACTTTATTTTTAAAGTTATATTTTTAACAGGTCGGGATAGGAATGGTCCGTTAAAATCTCACTTCTTCATCCGATGTCCATTTTTGTCTGTCTTTTTATCTTTACGCTACTAATAACGAGATCTTCGATTCTCGTTTAGGTTGTGTCAGCTAAAAACCGCTCGATATAATATTCGAATTTTGGGTTGTACACTGCTAATTCGAAACTTCGAAAAATCATAACTTCCTCGTATGAAGTCAGATTTTGGCGTTCTTTTTATGGACGCTTTCGGTTTAACGTATTATACAACATTCGTTTAGATTGATAAGGCTAAATCTCTCTCTCTCGTAAATTCACTATTTACGTTTCCCGGTATCGTGCCGGTTCCATCGCGAAACTTCGACGGGTCATAACTTCTTTGTTATAACTCGGATTTCAGCGGTCTTTATATGTACGAAAACCTTGTAACATATACTACAACTTGGTTAAGATTATTTATTCTAAATAATATTTTGCTAAAAAGTCATTTTCGACACTTATTGCCTCTAAATTGACTACCCCAGATCTACGGGCGTTACATGACGAGCATGGGGTTTTCGCTACTGATGTGTATCGAGGGTGTGTGTTGGAGATTTTTGGTGTCAGGTTTCCGATTGATCTGGTGTCGATTTCCATGGGGGATGTTTGTGTCATCGTGTGCGTGGATTGACTAAGTTGTTTTGGAGCTGTTATCGACTACGAGCGTCAGTTAGTGACTATACGAGATCCTAGTGGTGGAGTACTTACAGTGTATGGCGAGGGTACCAAATCTGGGTCAGTTTTTTGCTCTACTGCTAGGGCGAGGTAGAGTCTGCAGACTGCAGCAGGGATGTATGAGTTATCTAGCATATGTGACGAATATGCGGGTTGCTACCGAGAGACCGAGTTCTTCTGCTGAGGTTCCGATAGTGAGTAAGTTTCCTGATGTTTTTCCCTAGGAGCTACCGTGTGTTCCTCTCAAGAGACAAGTGGAGTTTCGGATTGATATGGTTCTGGGAGCGGCGCCTATCGCCAGGGAACCTTATCACCTTGCGCCGCCAGAGATGTAGGATTTATCCCCACAGCTTCAGGAGTTGTTGGGGAAGGGATTTATCAGACCGAGTAGCTCACCGTGGGGAGCACCGATCCTTTTCGTCAAGAAGAAGGACGGTTCACACCGGATGTACATTGATTACCGGGAGTTGAACAAGTTGATAGTCAAGAACCGTTATCCACTTCCGTGGATCGACGATTTGTTCAATTAGTTGCACGGGGCGTCTTGGTTTTCCAAGATCGATTTGAGATCGGGATACCATCATATGAGATTCCATGAGGAGGATATCTAGAAAACGACCTTTAGGACTCGTTATAGGCACTACAAGTTCGTGGTGATGCCTTCTAGGCTTACCAACGCACCGGATACGTTCATGGATCTCATGAACCGGGTGTGCAGGCCCATGTTGTATTGTTTAGTGATTGTGTTCATCGACGATATCTTGGTGTATTCGAGATCCAAAGAGCGACATGAGGAGAATTTGAGGGAGATTCTTGGAGTTTTCAGATCAAAGAGGTTGTTTGCCAAATTCTCCAAGTGTGAATTCTGGTTACGAGAGGTCCAGTTCCTAGCACACCTCGTTAATCAGAATGAGATATTGGTCGACCCGGCCAAGATTGAGGCAGTTATGCGATGGGAAGTGTCGAGATCCCCATCAGAGATCAAGATTTTTCTGGGATTGGCTGGCTACTACCAAAGATTTATCAGAGATTTCTCCAAGATTACTGTTCCCCTCACCAGGTTGACCCGGAAGGGTGTTACTTTTATTTGGGGTCCCGAGCAGCAAGCCTCATTTGAGACACTTCGCCAGAGATTTTGCGAAGCCCCGGTATTAGCCCTTCCTGAAGGAGTGGAGGACTTTGTCGTATACCGAGATGCATCTATATCAGGGACGGGCGCGGTGCTGATGTAGATGGGGCACGTGATAGCATACGCGTCGAGGCAGTTGAAGCCTCATGAGACAAGATATCCCACCCACGATCTAGAGCTGCAGGAAGTGGTGTTCGCCCTCAAGATATGTTACCGTTATCTGTACGGGGTTCGATGCACCATATTTATAGACCACAAAAGCCTAAAGTATCTCATGGATCAGCCCAACCTAAACATGAGACATAGGAGATGGTTGGACGTGGTGAAAGACTATGACTGCGAGATCATGTATCATCCGGGCAAAACTAATGTAGTAGTTGACGCCCTGAACCGTAGAGCCGAGAGTGCACGGATCCAAGATGTGTGTTTGAGGATGACGATGATGACTCCAATATTAGATACCATTCGAGAGGCCCAGGTGAAGGCTGTGAGACTAGAGAATTGCACGAGGGAGCGGGTAGGGCAGGTGTCTGAATTTGTGACGGACAGTCGCGGGCTTATGACTTTCCGAGGGTGGATTTGGATGCCCTATATGTTGGATTGGTGTCTAAGTCCATAACTATTTTGGTATGTACTTGACCCAATTGTGAGCATGGTCCTTTTGGGTTGCCTTCACACTAGTGACTAGACATGATGATTGTTGAGGAAAGAGGCTGCTTTGTTGTTAAGAATAATAAATCAGGGTATAAATATGAATTTTAATATATTATATGAATAATATATTAATTTGGAATGATATTATTAAATAGTATTTAATCAGAAATTAATTAGGAATTAATTTCGAGATTAAAGGAATTAATTAAAAGTACATGGGCTGTTTTGTAATTAATTGATAGTTAAGACTTTGGACTATTGGATCACCTTTATTAAGGCTTGAACGAAAATCCTAGAAGGATCTAGGAGTTTTCATCCAAGAGCTTAAGGAAAGGAGTCCATGGACTTGCTTAGGCCCTATACTAAGGGATTAGGGTTTCCACCTTGAAACCCTAGCTAGCCTCAAGTATAAATAGCACCCTAAGGCACTCGAATTCGACCACCCCTTGGGAAAACCCTACTAGGGCCGAATTTTGGATCTTAGTACCCTTCATCCTCTCTCTCAGAAGTACTACACTTGTGGTACTTGCTTTTAAGAGCTAAGGAAACTCAAGGAATTAGTCGTTATTAATATATAACAACAAAAGGTATGTTATAACATCCCAAAATTCAAGTCCAAAAATTTCATTTTTAATTAATTAACTTATAAAACATTCACTAGAAAATATTGTATAAACACATCATCTCATAAAATCAAGTATCATGTTTGAAAACCCACAACATAAACAAATATCATATCAGAGTACAATCCCAGAAAACACCGTGCGGAAAATCAAATGTGTGTGTGATGCCATGCTACGCCGTCGGATCTTTCCCCTTAGACGAAGAGGTACCTGAAACCAAAAACTGAAACCGTAAGCACAAACCTTAGTGAGTTCCCCCATCATACCACATACCATACAATACCATCGGTATCTTTCAACCGGTAATCATCATCGGTATCTTTCAACCGGTAACTGGGGACTATTCCACCCTTACCACTAGCATACAATAACAAGATATAAGCATAAAGTCAGGCATATCCGGGTACTGATCTACCCCTTGGTCCTAAGGACCACTATCCCTATCATGCACGTAACATATCATATAGATATAACTGATAACCAAGCACATACCAGAACAAAATAATTATCACAAAGACAATCATCTTCTAAATACTCCTCATTGGTGGGCCAACATTGTGGCCTTAGACCTACCCCTACTGGAAGGTAAATCACCTCATACAGGTAGCTGCTGATAATCAGTGCAGGAAACCTCCCTCCGCTGCTGCTCCGGAAATCCTCCGGCTACAAACCACACAAATACTCGGTTAGAAACTGATTTCTATACTCTTAGGGTAAAGTGACCATTTTACCCCCAACCAAGTCAAGTCAAAGTCAAAGTCAAAGTCAACTTCCAGTTGACCCGACTCGCCGAGTTGGGACAACAACTCGCCGAGTCCCTCACTCTCTACTCGTCCTCATCTGCGACCCTACTCACCGAGTTGGGTCGTCAACTCGACGAGTTCTTCTCTCATCCGAACGCCCCATGAAAACTCATCCGACTCGCCGAGTTGATGAACAACTCGTCGAGTTGGCCTTCATCTGATGAATCAGATCCATCCTCAACTCGCCGAGTTAAAACAACTGCCGAGCTCTAACGAGATTGCCTTGGACTCGCCGAGTCTGTTCATGCACTCGTCGAGTACCATGAATTCCCAAAACAATTTGCTTAGTCTAGAACGTTGGGTCACTCCCCGGGACTCTCTAAAACCTTTCTCGCACGCAGCTGGTCTTTTTTATCCTCACTGATATGGGATTGGACCCTTGGACTCTCCGAGTCCAAGAATGGACTCATCGAGTTGGTCATGTCCCCTCTTTAAAACTTCGATTTCTGATGTACAACACTTGTCCAAAAGATATATCCAAGCCCTTAAACTCGATCTAGCACGTAAAGTTACAAACTTTACGTGCATGCATGGGACTTTTGAGCTTAAAAGGCTCTAAAATGGTCCTTTTGTTGCATGGGGCCTTCCTTGGGTGCAAAAGCAACCCAAATCTATCTTGTAACTCCAATAATGACATGATCCATAAGCTCAAACCCCCAACCATGTTTGCAAACATGGTTGGCCACCAAAAATGGCTTATAAAACCCTAAATCACCTCAAAGAGAGATCTAACAAATGAATGAGCAAGGTTCAGACTTTATACCTTCTATAGACTGCAAATGATGAACCAAAATCGAATCATTCAGTCTCCTCTTGAGCCTTCTATACTCTTCCTTCTTGCTTGAGGTCAAAATTCACAAGAATCACTCAATATCCTTAGATTTTCTCAAGAACGGATAGGGTTTGCTATGAGTAGTGTTTAGGAGCATAAAGGGGGAGTGGAGACTGCATAAAGTTGTTTAAATAGGGTGCAAACCCTTGGATTAGGGTTTTAGTCCAAACAACAGCTACTCAACGAGTCCAAGACTTAAACTCCGTGCCTCATCCCGCTTCTACTCGGCGAGTTGGTCCTTCAACTCGCCGAGTCCAAGACCAAAAATGCAGAATAAATAAAGATTTAATAACAGAATACACACCAAGAACCAGGTGCTACAAATCTCCCCCACTTATTTTAGTCTTCATCCTTGAAGTCTATTGCTCGATCCTGGAACAGCTCTGGGTAATGCTCCATCATCTCATCCATCGGCTCCTATGTCCATTCCGAGCCCTTCTGGTGCTGCCATTGCACCTTTACCAACTCAACCCCTTGTTCCTCAGATCCTTCGACTTCCGATCGAGGATCGCTACAGGCTGCTCGATGTAATTCAGGCTGTCATCAACTTGAATGTCCTCCAAGGGTACCACCGTTGAGTCGTCCACCATGCACTTCCGCAACTGGGAGACGTGGAAAGTGTTGTGGATCTATCTGAGTTCGGTTGGCAGATCCAGCCGGTATGCCACCTTGCCCACCCGAGCTACAACCCTAAACGGTCCAATATACTTGGGACCCAACTTGCCCCGTTTCCTGAATCGGATGACACCTTTCCAAGGCGACACCTTCAGTAGAACCATATCCCTGACCTGGAACTCCAGGCCTGATCGACGTCTATCGGCGTAACTTTTCTGCCGACTTTGAGCAGTCTGAAGTCTGCTCCGGACCTGCTGAATCTTCTCTGTCGTCTTGGGCACTACTTCGGTACTACCCATGACCCTCTGGCCAACCTCGCCCCAACATATCGGGGTCCTGCACCTCCTCCCATACAACGTCTCGAAAGGAGGACGGTTGATGCTCGCATGATAGCTATTATTATACGAGAACTCCGCTAATGGAAGGTAGGTAACCCAGCTACCTCCGAAGTCCAAAACACATGCCCGCAGCATGTCCTCCAGAGTCTGGATGGTCCGATCGCTTTGACCATTCGTCTACTGGTGAAAGGCGGTGCTAAAATGCAGACGGGTACCCAAATCATCGTGGAATTTCTTCCAAAACCTGGAAATGAACCGCACATCCCTATCCGATATCATCGAGACTGGCACTCCGTGCCGCTCCACCACCTCCCTGATTCGCTCCAGAAGTGGAGTCACCACTGTCATCCTCAGACAGATATCCTTGATCGGTGCTGCCTTGTGGCTAAGCGCATCGGCCACGACATTGGTCTTCCCCGGGTGGTAGAGGATATGACAATCATAATCCTTCACCACATCAAGCCACCGATGCTGCCTCATATTCAGATTTGGCTAGTCCATGAGATACCTCAAAATCTTGTGGTCCGTGTAAATCAAACAACGAACCCCATAAAGGAAATGACGCCAATTCTTGAGGGCGAATACAACAGCCCCCAACTCCAAATCATGCGTCGGGTTTTTCGCCTTGTGAGGCTTCAGCTGCCTCGATGCGTAGGTGATGACATGCCCTCTCTGCATCAATATCGTGCCTAAACCTGCGATGGATGCATCGCAATAGACAACAAAACCCTCCATTCCCACTGGCAGGGCTAAGATTGGCGCCTCGCACAATCTTTGTCTCAGTGCCTCGAACGGCAAGCGGCCTGCTGCTCAGGCCCCCAGCGATACACCACCGACTTCTTAGTCAGTCGGGTGAGCAGAACTACTATCTTGGAGATGTCCTGAATGAATCTCCGATAGTAGCCTGCCAATCCTAGAAAGATTTGAATCTCAGGTAGAGACCTCGGAACCTCCCAACTCATCACGACCTCCACTTTGGCTGGATCTACCAAAATCCCGTTTTGGTTGACAAGGTGTCCGAGAAACTACACCTCGCGCAACCAGAACTCACACTTGGAGAACTTAGCATACAAGTTCACCCTCTTCAAATCTCCAGAACCTCCCGCAGATGCTCCTCATGCTGCTCTCGCGTCTTGGAGTAAACCAAGATATCATCAATAAATACTATCACAGACCTGTCTAACATCGGTCCACATACGCGGTTCATGATGTCCATGAACGCGGCAGGAGCATTGGTGAGCCCGAACGGCATCACCACAAACTCATAGTGGCCATAACGCGTCTGAAATGCAGTCTTCTGCACATCCTCCTCTCTGACCCTCATCTTATGATACCCTGAACGCAAATCAATCTTGGAGAACCAAAATGCTCCTTGTATCTGGTCAAAGAGGTCATCATTCCTCGAGAGTGGGTAGCGGTTCTTCACTGTTACCTTATTCAGCTCCTGATAATCTATACACATCCGATGCGACCCGTCCTTCTTCTTCACAAACAAAATCGGGGCTCCCCAGGGTGAACTGCTTGGTCCAATGAAACCCTTGTCTAACAGCTCCTGCAGCTATGTAGACAATTCCTACATCTCGGGAGGAGCCAACCGATACGGTGCCTTGGCTATCGAAGCTGCACCAGGGACTAGGTCGATCCTGAACTCCACCTGTCGCTCCGGAGGTATCCAAGGCAACTCCTCGGGGGATACATCCGCGAACTATCGTACTACAGAAACATTATCCACCATCGCCCTACCAGTCTCCCGGGTGTTCATAACATACGCAACATAACCTGCGCAACCCTGCTGCAGGTAACGTCTAGCTCTTGTTGCCGAACAAAAAGCTGGTCCTCGATGCGGCCTCTCACCCTGAATCACCAGCTCTCCCCCACTTGGGGTCCTGATTCGCACCAAATGTTGCGCGCAGTCAATCACTGCCCCATTGGGGCTTAGCCAATCCATACCAATAATAACCTTGTTCCCTCGCAAAGGTATGGGAACCAAATCCACCAGGTAGTGCTCCTCGAATAATCTCAGCACACAATCTCATAATAACGTCGATGCTCGCACCAACCGGTCGTATGCAATCTCTACCTCTAGAGGGCAATCCAACATGCCCGAAGACTCGAAAAATCTCTTGTTGAGCGCAAGAGAAACAAACGATCGAGTAGCCCCCGAATAATACAACACCTGAACTGGGATGTCGTTCACATGGAACGATCCTAAACAGAGCACACATCAACAACATAAACATCATAAAAAATAAATCAGAGGGAAAGAATCATACCCGTCACCACATCAGGTGCAGCGCGTGCCTCCTCGGCTGTCAGCTGAAATGCTCGGCTCCGCACCACTGGAACCTCTGCCTTGACCTTCCATCCATCTGTAACTCGTGACATCGCTGAGACCGGCGATGCTGCTGGCACCCCTATCAATCTCAGGCAATTGGCCCTCTTGTGGCCCCTCTGATTGCAATGGAAGCAAATCAGGTCTGCCATCTATACCGTAGGGGCGGGGGTAGTACAATCCCTGCCAAAATGCCCCACCTTGCCACACTTATAGTAGCCCGAACCCGGCCCAGTGCGACAAGCTCCCTCGTGTGACCGACAACATTTCCCATAGCGGTGCCGTCCTACCTGGCCTTTCGGCCTACCATCATATCCCTTCGGCTTCTTCCCCGAAGCCCCAGTCGTCAACCCTCCACTGCATTCTTCTTCTGGACATGCTCCAGATCAATCTCCCTCTCCTAGCCCTGGCAATCATGGAATCCAAGGTAGGGCAAGCTGAAAAACTAACATGCTCCCGAATGTCATCTCGTAGCATGTCATGGTAGCTGGTCCTCCTCATATCCTCATCTCCCGCATACTGGGGCACCAGCAATGCCTTCTCCCGAAACTTAGCAGTGATCTCCGCCACAGTCTTCGTAGTCTACCTCATATCCAAGAGCTCCCTGGCCAGCCGCTGGAGCTCCACAACCAGTGCAAACTCTGCCTTGAATCTGGTCACAAATTCTAACCATGTCATAGCCTCAACAGTCGAGGCTCCTAATGAGTCACCAACAGACTCCCACCAATCTCTAGCCCTGTCTCGCAAGCATCCTGTTGCGTATCTCACCTTCGACCCCTCTAGGCAGAAGCTCATCAGCTGCGCCGACTCAATGTCTGCGATCTATCTCCTAGCGGCAATAAGGTCTTTAACCCTATGGAAATCTGATGCACCACTCCCTCGAAAGTCCTTAAAGGACAGTGTGCGTGTACCCATCTGGCTAGACGCCATATCACTCCTGAATGCTCGGAGGCGATCCTCCATCAGCTCAACAATCCCTTCCTTGATCGACCCGAAAATGATAGGGGTCAACTCAAGGATGCCCCTCATGATCTCACACACGATGAACTCGCGCAGCCCGCCATCAACCTACTCGGATCCCGCACCCGAGCCTGATCCCGATCCTGATTCGGAACCTCCTGCTCCATGTCGTGTGGTCATCATGCTGAAAATACACGCATAAATGTTAGGATCATACATATACTCGAGAGATCTAACACACTCTCCAAGGTTCCCGATTTCATCTAGGCCCTCCTTCATTCGAGTACGGACCCATACTACCTTCCACATCTACCCATACTTTCGTCAAGGATTGTTTCGACTTCACCAAGTCCCTTTTACCGATACCCTTTACAATGACCTCATCCTAGGCTTCCCTAGGGCACTCTCCGACCTACCCTCCGCCATCAGCTGCACTAGGAGTCCCCACCACCTCCCTTAACTAGCTTGTGGATACCGTCACATATCCGTTCATTAGTTAGTCGAAGATTGCCAGAACCCCCATAGCACAAAGAAAGCAGCATTCGTGCATCAAGTAACCAAATATGGCATAACCTATACAGGCCATCCTACTGTTGACTAAACATCCCTAGCATACATCTCATACAACGACATATAAGGCATCCTCTGTTGGATTAATTAGTGTCTAAATCCATAACTATTTTGGTATGTACTTGACCCGATGGTGCATGGTCCTTTTGGGTTGCCTTCACCAAAGCAACTTGATTGGAGAAATAAATAGAGAGAGAGGTTATTATGATTTATTAATATGTTATAAGAATAATATATTAAAGGAAAAATCATATTTGTTTAATTAATATTGGTCAATAATTAATTAGGAATTAATTTTGTGATCAAGTGTAATTAATTAAACTAGAGGGGCTGAATTGTAATTATGTGATAGTTACAAAATAAGGTAAGGATTATCTTATTAATGGGTTGGACGGTTCTAAGGTGATAAGGACTTAGAATTCGACTAAGATAAGGGTTTCTAAGACTTATCTTATGGTTACTTGGTGGGCAAGTAACTAGATAAGGATAAGTATTAAAACCCTGATCCTTACACCTATATAAACCCCCTAAGGCTTATTAATTCGTCCATGCCTTCCCAAGAGGTCCTAGAGACGAATTCTTATACCTCTCCTCTCTCTTTAGAACTTCTCCATTTTCTCTTGGTGTTTGTAAGTCATTAGAGGAGTGACACTTGTGACTCTAAGCCTTCCAAAGTCAATATAAGGAGATTTGGGATTGTTATTGCTACATAACAATCAAGGTAACATTATAAACCTATTCTTATGTTAATATGATCACTTGAATGCTAGAATTAGGGTTTATAGTCTTGGATAGCTTGCATGTACAATAGAGAAACCTAGATCCAAGCATTAGGGTTTGTATGAGCTCATAGGATGTCTTATGACCAAAACCCTTCAGTGGTATCAGAGCCTAGCTTGGTTTCAATTGTATTGATGCATTACATGTTCAAAAAAAATTGTTTTTGGTGTTTTGGAGGCTGGACTCGCCGAGTCCATAGTTGAACTCGCCGAGTCCATGCAGACTCGACGAGTCCAAGCCTGACTCGACGAGTCAACTCGTCAGATGGAGGGTATCTCGGGTTTTCTTGTTGTTTTTGCTTATGGATAGTTACCTTATCATGTTAGATCAATATTAATCTGATTATATGATATATTTGACTATAATTTTGATCTAATTGAAGATATTTATCAATTAATAAGATAATTGTTTCCTTATGTGATAATTGATTAATTATTTTAAGTAAATTGATAGATTGTTTTGCAAGAAATCATTAAATAAATAAAATATGGATAATTATGTGATTAAATGTTTATTTGAATTATTTGTTATTTGATCCTTGTTGTTATGAAAAGTTTCATATTTTGCCCCTTAGGTTTATAGTTTAAATTTGAACCCAAAAGTTTTGCTGTTGTGAAATTTAAATAGTTGAAACCCTAATGTTTTGAAAAAGGTTCAAAACTTGCCCTAAAGTTTTTGAATTTAAATTTTAATTAAATAGTTTAATTTTGATGTATATTTAAATTCTAAAACGTAATGTTTTGAAATGTTTCAAAACTTGCCCTCAAGTTTTGGAATTTAAAAGTTGATTAAAAAGTTAATTAGGAATGTTAAATTCTAAAACCCTAGTAATGTTTTGAAAAAGTTCAAATCACTCCCTTATGGTTTTATTAATTAATTAAGGTGTATAATTAAAAAAGATTTAATAAATCCATAAAAGTTTAGGTTAACCATTCAATTGAATTAAAAGTGTAATTGTTAAAGTTAACCACATAGTATTTTAAAAGTGTAAAATACACCCTATACTATATATAACATTAAAAGTCTAACATTATATATATGTATGAGTAAAAGTCAGTCTTACCGTTAGTAGGTCTCATTCACGAAGCTGGTCTATAAGGGGTGTTTAAGGAAATTGCCTATAATATGGCGATTGAATGGGTATCCACTCTTACCCACCGCACTCTTGACTAGTGGAGGGTCGTTAGCCGAACGGGTAGGATATGACGAAACCTTCCATTATAAGTATAATGAAATACAAAGTAACATAATGTTTTTCAAATTCCCAATCTTAGTTACTTAGGCAAAAGTGAATTGATGCAATTCCATGAAATTACATTTTGTGCCCTTGCGAAGACGTTAGTGGAGCGTGTGTGGTTTACTGACACACTAAATGGTTCTAAGCAAAGGTAGCAAAGGGTGACTCAATGTTTGTCATAGTTCGATGGAGCGTGTGTGGTTTACCGACACATCGAATAGGTGATCATAACATGTGAGGGCACCATGTAAGTTTGCATGGTTATTCACACCCGCTTTGTGATCCTCGGCATCCCAGTCACAAACTAGAGGGGCATATCGAGATTTAAACATGACATTGAAATGTTCAATGAATCTCAAAGGATCTAGGAGTTTTCATAGATTTAAAACTTAAATTCTTTTTCATGTTTCATGGTGGAAATTAGTGAATCATCATTCACTTACCTTCAAATATTCTGCAACTAGATTACGGCATCCCTTTTCTAGGTTGTAGCGTATTGTGTTGGGTCCTAGCCTTAGTATCTCATTTGGGTGATTTACTAAGGACTCAATCGATCAACTAACTTGAATTTGTTTTCTCCTGTGGAACAAGCATTCCACATGAAAATGATATTCCACGATTCGATCGAGGAACAAGAAATCATGCTTCACTTCCTCCACCTCCTCCAGTTGTTCACCCTAACCCACAAGATCGAAGAATTGAAAGGTTCAATATCACTAAAGCCCTATTGGAAATGAAACATGAAGATGGTAAGCCCGTGTGTGCCCACGTTCTAGGAATGAAATCACACATCGATAGATTGATTATGTTGGGTGTGTCATTTCCCGATGAGTTGGCTATGAATTGGGTTTTGCAGTCACTTCCTGAATCATATAATGAGTTCAAAAGAAAGTATTATATGATGGATCATGACGACAACCTCATTGACCTAACTTACATGCTCATTGCTGCTGAATCAGAAATGATTTGGCGAAGCAATGGAGCGTATTTGTTGGGAAAGTCAACCGACCATGCTTCCAAGGACGTTCTAAGAGAAGCGACATGCGTTTGCTGCCAAGAGAAAGGGCGTTGGATAGAAGTCTACCCCAAGATCCTGAAAATTCCAAAGATGAGAGAGTCAAAGAGTATGACTGCGCTTCAGGTAAACTCCACTATCTAATTTCGTTAAGTTCCTATTCATTGATTCAAAATACATGATGTGATAAGATTGCATTTGAATGTTTTTGTAGGATCGGTGAAAAGAAAGGAAGCTTGGTGAAAGAGCAAGATGAGTCTAATCACAAGAAATGGATCTTGATCGCATGGACCTGAAGATTAGATTTTGAGCTTAGATAGTTATGATAGAGTTGTTAGAAAAATTTCTTTTGAAATACATAGTTTTCAATGGATTTTGCATTGTAAGGACAAATGTTTTCTGCTGCTTTTATAAATAAAATAAGTTTTGTTTGACTTATTTATTTATTTGTTCACTTCCTTGCAATGAAATCGTTATGAAAATTGATGTTTGCATATTTCTACAACAAATGGATATGATTCTTATTTATGGTGATTATGGAAATTTCGAGAATTTAGCAAATAGGGAGAGTTTCTCATCGCCCAAATTTCAATTGGACAGAAATTTGGAATCACGCAGCTTGGTTGCATGATGAATGAGAAATTTCATATTTGGAAATTAGACTGATTCGTTGACAAAGTGTCAAGTGAAAGGACTAGGCGATCGAGCACACAAAGTTGTGTGTTGATCAAGTCCACCATAAGAGAAACAAAGATATTCATCGTGATTTACTAAAGGTTTAGTAAATATGATTATACTTATAAGATTAAGTGTAATTCGGGATTGATTAAAAAGGTTTAAATCAATAGCAAAATGAATAAGAAAAATTAAGTAGGCAGAAAGATAAAATTTTCTCCATTCTAAGAATAAGGGAGAGTACCTTTTATGCTTTATGATAGGTATTTATGATTAAGAACCATATCTCAATTGATCCTCTAAGTGAGTCTTAGTACAATTGTATGTTTAAGAAGAGGAATCAAGAATTGAAGAAATGGTTAAATCAAAAGGTCAATCATACTTCGTTCCAATAACAAGTCTTAAAGTTAAGATTGTGACAATGACTGACAAGTATTAAGAAGGATTATAACATTCATCAAATGTGGAAAGTTGTGATGTCTTGGATAAGACAAAGGCCAACTAGGACCAATTTATGAAGTGCTTTGATAAAAGCTACACTAACTCTTGAATATTTGGTTGTCAACAAATGTTTATTGACAAGAGAATCTTATATGTCAAGGAGTCAGTGGGAGTCTTAATGGTCTTGAAAGGTTTCAAGAACAAATCAAATAAACCTTATCGATCATCACTAGCACATGAGTTGAGGTTTACAACCTATCGTGTTAACATTATTTTGTTTCTGTGTTGTTTCCAATTGAGTTAATTATGCATGTGAGTTATATGAGTTCTCATTTTGAACGCGTAAAAGGCAAGGCACCTCGATCAATGAAAGGTACATTGATAGGAAAAGGTGAGCTGCTCAACTACTTGGAAGACGTGGTGGGAAGCTTTGCTACCATAAGGCAAGAAATCAAGATTAAGAAAGTTCGGTCCATATGAGTTTGAATTTGTCGTAAACTTTGGTTTTAACAAATTCACATGGATAAGAACACATACACCGTTTAAATCTAAGTGTCATAAGATTTCTTCCTTCATGAAAATGATTGTGAGGAAATGCTTTCACTAAGAAAGATTTTAAGAAGATAGTGATTGTAAAATTGCATTCTCGAATTCGATTATGGTTACGGTATCCCTTTCCATAATTTGAATTGTGAGGTTTGGCAATTAGTCTTAATTGTTTAGACACACATATGAACTATCTAAGGCAAAGGTGTATAAGCTTAAGAGGCCTTGATAAAATATTTTCAAAGCATTAAGTATTAGAAACATGGACTTAAGAAATTCAATAGGTATTGTTTTTCTGAAAGTTAAGATGTTTATGAATACATGTCGAAGCTAGTGGGAGCATAAGTGTTATGTTTTATAATAAGCATCATGATAGTGGGAGCATAAATGTTATGATTGTATGATTATTAAGGAAAGTATTGCAAGTTGGCAATATTAATTATAGAAAACAATAGTCATTCTTTGCAAAGTTGTAAGGATGGAATAATTGTTTTGCTATAATTAAGGGAGAGAATATTATGCTTCATTTCAAATCTAAAGGCGTAGGTTGAGAAATGTTAATAAATTTAGTCAAAGGTACATAGTGTGTTCTTAAAATTTCGATTATGATTACGACATTCCTCTTCACAATTCGAATTTTGAGAACATAGCAAATAAAACATTATGCATCGTGTCCCATACGCTTCGGGTATAGGATCGATTGCAAATGCTTTAATATTTGACCATTCTAAAATTTTCCAAATGTCTAGTGCATTTAGAGGAAAAAGGGACTAGAATTGGTTTTGACTAAAATAATTAAACAACTATCAAAGGACAATCCAAAGTTCGACGAGGATTGGTTGCTTGTGAGTAGTTGGAAGCATGGTATTGGATGGACAATATTGACATTATTATGAATAGATAAGCTTCTATTAAGAATGAGTTTTCATATGGAAAATATGGAAGCGTGTCCATATTAGGAATTGAATATTGAAAATCTATGTCCAGATTAGAAACTTTTATGCAAAAGGATGTTCAAAGGAATGTACTTTGAGTGAGAGACATCATATCTAAGGAATTGTCTTGTAACAATCTCCGAATAGAAGATTTTGTAATATCATTGGCAGTAGTCTTTGCGATTTTGGTGCAGTGACATTACGAAAAAATCATTGCAGAAAATGTTAGAATCTAGCATATTCTATAAGTAGCAAGAATTTGATATTCTTTTGCTTATGAAAAAGGATTTGGAGTTGTGAAATGAGAATGATTGGAAATGTGTTCAATTTGATCTGTTTCACAAAGTAAGAACCATAGGTAAACATTGTGTGCATGGTAGGAGCATGGGACAAGTGTAATAATTCAAGTAAGAAGTTGATTACCCGAAACAACAAATAATGAGTAATCAATATGGTGATAAATATAAGGAGTTTTATTTATACTCAAAGGTTTGAGGCCATATGGGATTAATATTATTCTTGTGTTTCACTTTGCATGTTTTGACTTCCTGAATAATTTAATTGGTTAAGAACAGTCAAATTATTCGAACGGGCCACAGTCGTTCATATGTTGGAAGTAGGTATAAATGAAGACTGTCGTGAATTGGTGTGTGGATTGTCTAAAAGAGTATTAGACATAAGCAAATGTTTGCTGCAACGTTCATGAGTGCTTATGAATATGAATTTGAGCATTGGATCAAACCCACGCTCGCTTGGATCACTCCATGAATTGTATCACGAGTGATTGGTGAGACGATAACATCTTATATTCTTGAAACCGAGATGTGTGAGTTGTATCTTGCTAATCAGTTGCACATTGATAATATGTAAACGCACTAGTAACGTGGTGTTATAAAACATATTATTGTGTGTGATTCGGTGAGTAAGTGCAAGAGATCATTGTATCAAAGTTTAACCATTCCTTTTATTCAAAGTAGGATAAAAGCGATATATTTGGGCCCTTCGATGATTTAGTGATGACAAACGTAAATGCTCGGCCGGGCTAGGGCTAATTTGATTTGTTCAATTAGTTAGTTGTCATAAATGGGGAATCGAGAAATAGTACAAAGATAATGATTAGAAATCATGTCTCATACGATATCTAGAATGGAAGAATATATGATCCCTTATCTAAGAACACGCGTATCTGATAGGATCAGAGTTGATAGCGGCTTTGGAAAGCTACGATCGCAGATCATGATCTAAAGTCATACACATAATAGTTATTAGACTTATCCAAGTGGGAGACTGTTGGATTAGTGTCTAAGTCCATAACTATTTTGGTATGTACTTGACCCGATGGTGCATGGTCTTTTTGGGTTGCCTTCACCAAAGCAACTTGATTGGAGAAATAAATAGAGAGAGAGGTTATTATGATTTATTAATATGTTATAAGAATAATATATTGAAGGAGAAATCATATTTGTTTAATTAATATTGGTCAATAATTAATTAGGAATTAATTTTGTGATCAAGTGTAATTAATTAAATTAGAGGGGTTGAATTGTAATTATGTGATAGTTACAAAATAAGGTAAGTATTATCTTATTAATGGGTTGGATGGTTCTAAGGTGATAAGGCCTTAGAATTCGACTAGGATAAGGGTTTCTAAGACTTATCTTATGGTTACTTGGTGGGCAAGTAACTAGATAAGGATAAGGACTAAAACCCTGATCTTTACACCTATATAAACCCCCTAAGGCTTATGAATTCGTCCATGCCTTCCCAAGAGGTCCTAGAGACAAATTCTTATACCTATCATCTCTCTTTATAACTTCTCCATTTGCTCTTGGTGTTTGTAAGCCATTAGAGGAGTGACACTTGTGACTCTAAGCCTTCCAAAGTCAATACAAGGAGATTTGGGATTGTTATTGCTACATAACAATCAAGGTAACATTATAAACCTATTCTTATGTTAATATGATCACTTGAATGCTAGAATTAGGGTTTATAGTCTTGGATAGCTTGCATGTACAATAGAGAAACCTAGATCCAAGCATTAGGGTTTGTATGAGCTCATAGGATGTCTTATGACCAAAACCCTTCATCCTCCTAGATCCTTAGCCGTAACTAGCATGCAATTCAAAAAATCAAATATCAGGCACACAAGGCATCCTCCTAGATCCTTAGTCCTATTCTAGCATGCAATTTTGAATCAAAGCCATATAGCATAACATAACAAGTATCGGTATCTTGGGGAAAACTTACTTGAGCCCGGCCGGTCGCTTGCATCACACACCTTGTCTTTCTTAAAATCCTCCTGTTAAGATTTTTAGAAACCATTTTATTCAAAAAAATATTTTAGCCCCTCAGTTTGAGTCCAAACACCCCCAAGGGTGTGTCCGAATCCCTCAAACCAGGGCTCTGATACCAACTTGTAACATCCCAAAATTCAAGTCCAAAAATTTCATTTTTAATTAGTTAATTTATAAAACATTCACTAGAAAATATTGTATAAACACGTCATCTCATAACATCAAGTATCATGTTTGAAAACCCACAACATAAACAAATATCATATCAGAGTACAATCCCAGAAAACACCGTGCGGAAAATCAGATGTGTGTGTGATGCCATGCTACGCCGTCGGATCTTTCCCCTTAGACGAAGAGGTACCTGAAACCAAAAACTGAAACCGTAAGCACAAACCTTAGTGAGTTCCCCTATCATACCACATACCATACAATACCATCGGTATCTTTTAACCGGTAATCATCATCGGTATCTTTCAACCGGTAATCGTCATCGGTATCTTTCAACCGGTAATCATCATCGGTATCTTTCAACCGGTAACTGGGGACTATTCCACCCCTTACCACTAGCATACAATAACAATATATAAGCATACAGTCAGGCATATCCGGGTACTGATCTACCCCTTGGTCCTAAGGACCACTATCCCTATCATGCACGTAACATATCATATAGATATAACTCATAACCAAGCACATACCAGACCAAAATAATTATCACAAAGACAATCATCTTCTAAATACTCCTCATTGGTGGGCCAACATTATGGCCTTAGATCTACCCCTACTGGAAGGTAAATCACCTCATACAGGTAGCTGCTGATAATCAGTGCAGGAAACCTCCGTCCGCTGCTGCTCCGGAAATCCTCCAACTACAAACCTCACAAATACTCGGTTAGAAACTGATTACTATACTCTTAGGGTAAAGTGACCATTTTAACCCCAACCAATTCAAGTCAAAGTCAACTTCCAGTTGACCCGACTCGCCAAGTTGGGACAACAACTCGCCGAGTCCCTCACTCTCTACTCGTCCTCATCTGCGACCCTACTCACCGAGTTGGGTCGTCAACTCGATGAGTTCTTCTCTCATCCGAACGCCCCATGAAAACTCATCCGACTCGCCGAGTTGATGAACAACTCGTCGAGTTGGCCTTCATCTGATGAACCAGATCCGTCCTCAACTCGCCGAGTTGATGAACAACTCGTCGAGCTCTAACGAGATTGCCTTGGACTCGCCGAGTCTGTTTATGCACTCGTCGAGTACCATGAATTCCCAAAACAATTTTCTTAGTCTAGAATGTTGGGTCACTCCCCGGGACTCTCTAAAACCTTTCTCGCACGAAGCTGGTCTTTTTGATCCTCGCTGATATGGGACAGAACCCTTGGACTCGCTGAGTCCAAGAATGGACTCGTCGAGTTGGTCACGTCCCCTCTTTAAAACTTCGATTTCTGATGTACAACACTTGTCCAAAAGATAGATCCAATCCCCTAAACTCGATCTAGCACGTAAAGTTACAAACTTTACGTGCATGCATGGGACTTTTGAGCTTAAAAGGCTCTAAAATGGTCCTTTTGTTGCATGGGGCCTTCCTTGGGTGCAAAAGCAACCAAAATCTGTCTTGTGACTCCAATAATGACATGATCTAGAAGCTTAAACCCCCAACCATGTTTGCAAACATGGTTGACCACCAAAAATGGCTTATAAAAGCCCTAAATCACCTCAAAGAGGGATCTAACAAATGAATGAGCAAGGTTCAGACTTTATACCTCCTGTAGACTGTAAATGATTAACCAAACTCGAATCCTTCAGTCTCCTCTTGATCCTTCTATGCTCTTCCTTGAGGTTAAAACTCACAATAATCACTCAAAAGCCTTATATTTTCTCAAGAACGGCTAGGGTTTGCTATGAGAAGTGTTTGGGAGCATAAAGGGGGAGTGGAGGCAGCATAACACTGCTTAAATAGGTTGCAAACCCCTGGATTAGGGTTTTAGTCCAAACAACAGCTACTCGCCGAGTCCGGGACCTGACTCGGCGAGTCCATGACTTAAACTCCGCGCCTCATCCAGCTTCTACTCGGCGAGTTGGTCCTTCTACTCGCCGAGTCCAAGACCAAAAATGCAAAATAAATAAAGATTTAATAACAGAATACGTACCAAGTACCAGGTGCTACATATGTACTCTATTCTCCTATGTCAATTTCGAAAATAGTAGATGCATGCTAGGTTCCTTTTGTGTTCATAAAGTTGTATGTCTAATAGTGAAAACATAGATCCAATTAGGGTTACATGCACATATAGGATTGTTTGTATAAAACCCATCAGTGGTATTAGAGCCTTTGGTTTTTGTTTTCAATTAGATTTTATACAAATGTATGAATTTGAAAAATTAGGGTTTATGGATAATAAATCCTAGGGCTTGGATTTTCGAAATTAGGGTTACAAAACCCTAGTTTTCGAATTGTGTTAGAGTTTCCCAAACCCTTTCCTTAGCCACCAAGATTTCGATATTAGGGTTGTCTAACCCTAGGATTTCGAAATTTGCCTTGTCCTCATGATAAGATTCCCAAATTTTAGGGATTTGGATAATATCATATCTTGTAATTATCCCTTAATTGTTTAAATAGATAATTAAAGATCTTTTGAATTATCCTATCCAAAATTTTCGAATTTTAGGGGATAAAGGGATTAGGTTAAAATTAATTATTTAATTTAATAGATTATCCTCCAAGATTTAATAATTTAAATTAATTGTTTAATTGAGATAATTATTAAATCAAAGTTTTAATATTTAAGATTTTAAAATTAAAAGGTTTTAATTTTCGAAAATTTTTAAATATGATTAAAACCCTAATGATTTGAAATGTTTCAAAACTTGCCCTCAAGTTTTGGGATTTAAATTTTAATTAAAAGTTTTTTTAAAATGTTAAATTCTAAAACCCTAATTTTTGAAAAGTTCAAATTTCACCTTTATGGTTTTATAAAATTAATTAAGCGTATAATTAAAAGAGAGTTAATAAATCCATAATGATATGGTTTACATTTAATTAAATTAAAAGTGTAATTTGTTATATTAGACCATCTAGTATTTTAAAAGTGTAAAATACTCCCTTATATTATATATAATATTAAAATTCTAATATTATATATGTATAACTTAAATGCTAGTCTTACCGTTAGTATGCCTCATTCACGAAGTCGGTCTATAAGGGGGTATAAGGTTATAACCTATAAAATGACCGTTTAATGGGTGTCCACTCTCACCCACTACTTCCTTGATTGGTGGATGGTCGTTAACTTAATGGGTAGGATAGGGCAAACCCTTTCCATTAAAAGTATAATGAATTATGAAGTAACTAAATGTTTTACAAAATTCTCAATCTTAGTTACTTTAGGCAAAAGTGAAGTTGATGCAATTCCATGAAATTACACTTTGTGCCCTTGCAAAGACGTTAGTGGAGCGTATGTGGTTAACCAACACATTAAATGGACTCTTAGCAAAGGTAGCGAAAGGTGGCTCGATGTTTTTCATAGTTCGGTGGAGTGTGTGTGGTTAACCGGCACATCGAATAGGTGACTGTAACATTAGGGGCACCATGTAAGTTTGCATGGTTATTCACACCCTGGTTTGTGATCTTCGGCATCTCGGTCACAAATCGAGGTGCATATCAAGATTTAAACATGCCATTGAAAAGTTCAATGAATCTCAAAGGATCTAGAAGTTTTCAATACATTTAAAACTTAATCTCTTTTTTGTTTTTCATGGTGGAAAATTAGTGAATCGTCATTCACTTACCTTCAAATGTTCTGCAATTTGGATTACGACATCTTTCTTCCAAATTGTAGAATATTGTGTTGGGTCCTAGCCTTAATATCTCATTTGGGTGTGTTACTAAGGACTCATTCAATCAACTCACTTGAATTTTCTCCCGTTTTGTAGATGTCAAAGTCTGACAACTATGGTCTTCCTGAATCCGTTGGAAAAAGTTGTACACGTGAAGATGATATTCCACGATTTGACCGAGGAACAAGAAATGATGCTTTACTTCATCTACCTCCTCCTATTGTTCTCCCTAACCCACAAGTTCAAAGGCTAGAAAAATTCAAGCTCACTCAAACCCTGTTGGCGATGAAACATGAAGATGGAAAGTCAATGTGTGCACACGTCTTAGAGATGAAGTCACACATTGATAGGTTAAGAATGTTGGGAGTCATTATCTGTGAGGAGATGGTTGTTGACTGGGTTCTTCAGTCACTCCCTAAATCATATGATAAGTTCATAAGAGAGTATTACATGATGGATCTTGACGTGACCCTCATTGACCTAACTTACATGCTTATTGCTACTGAATCAGAAATGATTTGGGAAAGTAATGGAGCATATTTGTCTGGTAATTCAACCAACCATGCTTCCGTGATCGCTCCAGGAGAAGCCACCTGTTTTTGCTGCCAAGAGAAGGGGCATTGGATACGAAGCTACCCAGAGGACCTGAAGAATATATATGAAAAAGTCCATTGATTACTTATATTCATATTGAATATAGTAACTATGAATCTGACATTCACCTTAATTAATACTACAACACTAATACTACAATCATTTAATTATAATTTTCTTATGGTTTTCTCTATTAAATTTCTGCAAAATAAACACCCCGATAATTCAAGTTCATGGCTGCTATGTACAATAATACATCACCCACATCATTGATACGTGTATGCGACTAGGTTCTATCACTCCTTATTATATAAGACTGTTTTTAACAACATTGTTATCAATAATTTGTATGCTAAAAAAAAAGAGAAAGAATAACTCATGAATGTAAAACTAACTCCTCAATAGCCACCCTTTGTACGGTGGTTGTGTGTCCGCAGAATCCGGCAGCCATGGCTGCTAGCAATGATGATGATGGTTTGAGTCAAACATAAAGTCAAGGCCGAAAAACCTATCGAGAATCGTTTAATGGCTAGAAACAACACACATCGTTGCCCTAGATCGCCGAAGTCTTCACCGGGGCATTGCCGTAGACAGTTCGCTACTTCAACTCCTCCTCGCACCGCTTCTCTCTTTCGCTATCTCTCTCCTTCTCTCTCTCAACGATGAAGCAACTAATGGAGGAGCGTGATCGGTTTTCAAGGACGGAGGGTTGGCAATTAAGTCGTATGTAACGGGGGTACGTTCTAAATTAAATGGGAGTTATTAAAACGTATTTACAACCTTAGTCCCTAAGATTTTTTATAAAGACACTTTAAACCCCATAATCCAAAAACATTACATCCTATTCTTTCAAAAATAATAAAGACACCCCTAAATTTATTTAATTTATTTAGTTTTATAAATTTGAATCGAAACAACTTTACAATAACTAATATTTGGGTAAAAGAAAATGACATTGTTAACAAAATAATTTCCGGGTTGTTACAGCGAATGGTGGTGATGAGTAGGGGAGGTGGGTGGTCGTGTCGGGTGGTGGTGATGGGTAGTGGGTGGTGGTTGATGGTAGTGGCAGGTGGTAGTCATAGTTATTGTAATATAAAATATAATCAAGTTAAAGTTTTTTAAATCTATAAAAACTAGAAAAAAAACAATAAAACTTGTATAATTATTAGTTACACGAAAATATCACACATTTTTATGAAGTTGTGCGCATATATATATATATATATATATATATATATATATATATATATATATATATATATATATTTTCTGTTAGAGTATGGGCCTCATTGGTTATTGTTTTTTTTTAATCATTGACATTCCGTTTCCGGGTTCAATTTAACGAGAAAAAAGAAATAAAATTAATGATGTTTCGGAGTTTTATTAAAGGAAAAAAGTAGAGGAAAATTAAATGATGATTTTTTATGTTAACTTTCCTTCTCATTTGGGAGTAGAAAGAAATGAAAAGATCACATTTTTATCCTAACTTACCTTCCCATTTGGAAGGATTTGGAAATAAATAACAAAATATTTGGAAATAAATAATAAAATGATTAATTTTTCTTCCATTTATTTCTCTCCTAATTTCTTTTTCTTCTTTTAGAAACTAGGTGTGAGTATAGTGTGTAACAAAAGCTGAAAAACCAGATTAATGCGTCCAATTATAAAACCACTATAATAGTCCAGAAATGAATGATTCGTTAACCACATCAAAAACCAAATTGTATTTAATAAGAGAACAAATTAATCTTGGTTTAAAACGGTCTCAGTTTTCCAAAACAACTCGATAGAAAAATATCTAATACAAGCACGAAAGTACACTGAAAAACTCCAAACAAGAAAGAAACACAAAAATCCAATGGCAAACCGAAAACTCTAAACAAAATGAAAAAACCAAAAAACACGGAGCTTCATGAAAAAACAATTACTACAATATTCGCTACATAGTTACCTAATATATATATATATATATATATATATATATATATATATATATATATATATATATATATATATATATATATACTATAAAATAAGAAAACAAAGGAGGAAAAGTCAAAGACTCGAAGCATTTTTGATTGGGACAATTTAACATGAAAGTCTTGCACACATTTTTATAGGCATAAAGTCTATTCTCTATTTTCATTTGCTATCAATGTGGGACAGCCACTTGTTTCATTTTAAGCCAAATCTCAACAAATTAATATAAGGTGAAGCTTTGATTCAACACTAATTTTACCCCATCGTTAAGATAAATCTCAAAGGAGATACATATTCATGTTGTATGAATGGTTAGATAATGCAACTATGGTTGCATTTTTTGTTTTTCACAATTAACCCTTCAAAAGAAACCAATGTTCTTATTGTTATAATAATTGTATCTAGATTCATTGCATTATGTCAAATTATCCATCTTTCCTCCTAAAAGGTAATCAAAAGAGAACTATGTATGCAACAATTGCTCATAAATCATAAAATGCTACTTGCAATATTAAATTAATGTTTAGAATTTACAAATAAATTCTAATGATAAAAATCTTAATATATGTAAGTCTTTAATGATAAAACACATAAAGAAATTATAGAATGAAATGAATGTGAGTCTAATACTCAGTTTATTAATTATGTGGCCTTCTTCTCCCTGGATGCTCTGCTGGGAACCTTGCTCAAAACTTTCTCACTTACAACCTCAAAATGCTTCTTCAATTCACCCTCCGCTTTCTCAAGTAAAACATCAGCTTGACCCTTGTTTTTCTCATACAATATAGGCACCATTTGCAGAAGAACAAAACCTAATCATTCATCATTAAAAAGGTTAGTGTCTTTTTGTTGTATGAAATTAAACAGTGATACACAAATTTGCTATAACTGAAAATTAGAAAAAGGATTCTTACATATGTAGACCAGCGTCAAGAGGTTACACCAGTTTCCTGCAACTGATACAATCCACAAGCAAGCAATCACCTAATAAACATAAAAAAATTGGATCATTATAAACAGTCCAATATCAGAGAATTGAAAATGATGGTTAAAATAGAGAGGAAAATATAAAGAAATATACAGCTAGAAATTCCTTCAAGTCCTTTCCAGAAGCGATTTCCCTAAGGACCTCCAAAGCTTTGTTGATTTCAGACCTAAGGACAGAGGCTACCTTAAGAGCAGTATCTTCGTCAATAGCAACTTCTGGGAACTGTGGACACCTGTCATTTTACAACATATATAGGTCAAGACTGATCAAGAGTAAGAGAGAGAGCATAAACATGAAGTAAATGCTACCTGTAGAAGAGGTTGAATGTATTTGACCACAGAAAATGGATCCCAAGGACTAGAATTAGAGTGTGGCATAGTAGACTAAGTAAGTGATATTCAATCAATTCGAAAAGTGCCCATATCAAAGTGGCAACACCAAGCACGCCGATAGATGTTTTCTTGTCCCTCCATAGAAGTATATCAGCAGCTGTCATGCATGAACAAAAAACTGAAACTATCAACGTCTGTTTGTGATGACATGGTTCGGATGAAATTGAACCTAAATAGGTAACAAAAGTTCAATTTTATTTCTATAAGCATCCTCAATTTGCTTATATTACTTCTCCCATATGTCCGACATCCAGCTCTGAATTAAACATCTCAGTTAAATTTGTATAACGTCACCACATGTTGGTAATTGGTGGATTACGGCATTGTTCTTGCTTAACAACACAGAGATTGTGCATATATAATTAATATAAAGCCATTTAATCGATTATCTAAATCAAGGATCTGCGTGAACAATTTCCCTAATTATTGAATGCCTGGAATGAATATATATGATTTGAGAAGTGTAAATCGTATATGAGCGATATGGAAATCTAAATAAGGCAATTGATTAATAATAAATGTAATTTGAATGAAACGAGCATACGTACGTTTGCCGCCTCCTAATAGATCGTGAACAGGCTTCTCCTTCCAGGAGAGGCTTTGAACCTTTTTTTTGATCGGTACGGGATAATCCTTCTTGGATGCGAGTTTTCCTTTGCCTTCGCCTTCAGAATCCGACGACGAAGAACCGTTTCCATGAAACTTCTCGGTGACCTTCTCTTTCACTGAATCAATAAACGATGATTCGTGTTCTTGCCCTCCGGCGGCTTTATCGGCCATATCTGGATCTAGGTTACCGGATCTTCGCAGTTATTCGCCGGCAATTGGGAGAACGTTGGTGTATTCTGAATGATTTCGGTTGCCTATCAGCCTATGAAATGAAATGAATATGGTATGCATGAGGAGGATGATCGAATCTGAACCCGAAGCTTAGGTTAGGAGTACCCAAACCTTGAGGTTCGGAAGGGTAAATTGGGAAGAAATTCTGTTGTCCAAAATCGGACTTGGGACTGCCAGTTCATGAACGGTTTGGAGTCTGAAGTTCCATCTGGGCTTCAGTTATGGCCTATGGGCCATCCTCTCTTTTTTTGATTATAAAAAAGAGATTTGGGCTATACATATGAGCCTTAGTTCAATGTGCTAAAATAATATGTACATATCTAATATATTTATTCGTATAAAAATGGTGTGTTGATGATTGTTTGCTTATGTGATTTGCTAGCAAATAGATGCATATAATATGGAATTTGATCATACATTGTTATGAGCACAAACTGGAATGATGAACGTTGAGCCCATAAATTAGAACGACATGATGTGTAAATCAAAAGTATCAATCGACAACAATGAGTTATCAGTTATGTGATTCAAGGATTATACATGGAAATGCACAAACATTTACTAATTTAAACATAAAATTTAAAAACAATAATCAAATTATTCTAAAACGATAACTAAATTCCTAAAGGAATTCTACAAACCCCACCCATGAATTTGTGTTAGTTTTCACTTGCAAGCGAGCATCGCATTCGGCATCCCTTTGATCAAATGATCATGCGGTTGAAGAAATAAGTGCAATATCGTCTTTCTTTCATTTTGCATAAATCCTACTCCAAGATTAGTGGTTTCTTTAGTGACTCGTTTTTCCAATATACACAATTTATTAGTTCGGTATCGCTCTCGGTTTTCAACATCCTTTTGTTTATTTGGGCAAGATGATCAATTTGATTCATAAGGGTCCTGATATCATACTACGATGACGATGTGGATACCACTTTCTTCCTTTTTTGTTGTCATGGTTGCGGTTGCAACCAGTGACGAATCTAGAACAAAAAATCGTGTGGTTCTCAAATTAAGTGAAGTCAATAAAAAAAAACAACACTTGTGGGGGTCGAGTCGGGTCATGTACTTAAAAAAAAAAAAAAAAAAAAACTGGATCAACCAGTTCAACCGGATAAAATCGATCAGGCATCGCTAATTAAAAATTAAAAAAAAAAAAACCCGATTGAAATATAATTGAAAAAAAAACGTACGGTTTAACGAAAAACTCGTTGATTATTAGTCCATTGATAAAGCGATGAGCGGAGAGTATGAGTGAGCATATTAACCGAAAAACCGAACTATAACCAAATTAACCAATATAACCGAACCATTTTTACCAAACCATTACTAAAAGATATGGTATGATTTCTAATTTTGATTGACCGAATACATATGGTTTGGTTATGGTTTTCATCCAAAACCGAAACAATATTAACCGAACCGAACCAATAATATTAATAAATATTTTTAATATAATATAATATTAAATGCTCATCCATCCTATATTTATTATTCAACTTTGAGCTTAAATATTTTTATTTTTGATGTAATACTTGAGGCATAATATATGAATGGATTGTGTTTTAAATGTCTTTTCATTGTTATAATTTTCATCAAGTAATTTATAATATAAATAAAAATATTTAAGGTCAAAGTTAAATAATAAATACTCCAAAAATCAAAAGTGGGTAATAAATATAGGACGTAAGAAGTATAATGTATGTAATATATTGAGAACTGAAATTTTAAAGGAAAATTACTTGGAAGTAGATATGATAAGTAATCTTCTATTAATATAGTTATATATACACAATCATTCATTTTTTATAATAGTAGATTTATGTTCTCCAATTTTTATAGAAAAATATCTTTATTTTTATTTCATTTTGGACAATTATGGTTTAACTGATATTAATCGTTAAACATAATCATCAATCGATTAAAACTGTTATACAAAACCAATATTAACCGTTACCCAATGATTATTGAAATACATTAACCAATTGTAATGGTTATTGTTCGGTTTTGACCAATAACCGAACCAAACCGCGTCATACACACCCTTAACAGAGAGTGTGAGTCTTTGGCATGTGAGCTTCTTTTTATTAGATCAATTTATTTATTTATTGATATTTTAAGAGCAGCGGTTAAGAAACGTTAACTTTTTGTTTTCAATCCCATAATTAAATAATAAATTTCCCTTTAACACCTTATTTTTTTTTTTTCTCATTTTAAAATGGTTTTTAATTCTTTTTTTAAAACAAACTCTAAGTAGCTCTTTTATTTATTCTAAGGTAGTTCCTAATTTCACACACACAAACACACACAATATATATATATATATATATATATATATATATATATATATATATATATATATATATATATATATATATAATTGAAATTTTAGATAGATCCTAGGACCTACCTTTGCGCTTGGTAGATACACCCTGGTTGCAAGTGTATTCGTGGTTCTTCAACCGGAAACTTTGCAACATCAAACTCACCGGCCTAAGTGAGTTGAAAATTGGGCATCCAAAGTGGTTGTGCAAGTGTTGTAGTATGATGTTTTCATTTTTTTTTTTAGTAATTTTTTTAAATTTTTTTTCAAGTATGGGGATTCACCCATTACGTCAAATGTTAGCTATTTTGTTTGTAGTTTAAAATATTCGATGCCACCGAATGCAAAAATGCTTTCAATCGGAAGAGTTTACGATACTTACTTTGTCAAATTTAAAACATTGACGTCTGATCTGCCACTGTCATGGATGTTAGACTTGTTGTTGTAGATGCAATTGAGCTTATTAACTTCCACATGCAAATACTTCAATTTGGAGTTCAATTGATCCCTACCACATTCGTACCACATTCGAACCACGAAGTTGCATATTGAAGTGCTCCAGAATTTACTGTCAAAATGAGTTTGTTCGTTGATCACTTTCAATTTCTTCCTCTACCGAAATACTTATAAATGTCTTGGTCAATTTCACTTCTTCTCTTTCAGTCTGTGTTCATCTATTTAGCCGTTTCATATAATTTCTTGAGGGTTTAGTTTGTGTTTGAGGGGTGAGTTGGGGTTATGTTTCATTGCTTGAACTTGTTAACTTCCGCATGCAAATCCTTACATTTTGAGTTCAATTGATCCCCATTACGATTGGAACCATGACGTTGCGTATTGAAGTGCTCCATAGCTCGTTGCCAAAATGAGTATGCTCTTTGATGATGTTCACTATCTTGGTAGACATCACTTCTTCTCTTTTGGTCCATAGTCGTCGTTCTAGCCGTTTGGAATAATTTCTTAAGGGTTAGGTTTGTGTTTGATGGTTAGGTTTCCTTGCTTGGTTCGTCGTTTGGGATTTGAGGGATGAGTTGTGCTTCATCATATGATTTGTTGTTTTTGTGCTCACGGAAATGCGATGTGTCGTTAACGTAATATGACATAGGAGTGTTGGGGATAGAATATGGATTTTAATTTTGTTGGAACGAATTATAATTGGGGGACGTCTTAAGATAGTCCGAATTGGTTATAAAATTGTTGCATCATAATTTGTTGATGTTGATGTTATATTGTGGGTATTAGGAATAATTTGGGATTGAGATTTTGGGAATTGACATTGGCTAGTCTTGTGAACCGATTTGGCATTGTCAATTTCTTTTTTAGGTAGAAGCCGTGTTATTGGATAGATTTGTCACGTCTAGAATCTATTTAAAATTAAAAAGAAAAAGGGTTGGAATTGAATTAGAAAGAGTTGGATTAAAATACCAAAAACGCTATCATTTTTTTTTATAAATTTAATCGACCAAATATGATGAAAGTCGAAATAATTAGTATCTTATGGTTTCATTCAAAATTAAAATAATAGAAATCAATTTGTGTTTCTTGTAGCTTGTTCTTACTCGTTCCCAAGTTGTAGCAAAGAAAAGAAGAGAAGAGAAAAGAAAGTAAGGAGAGAAAAGAAGAGAAGAGAAAGGAAAAGAAATTTATCTTTTGTGTTCCCGAGTTGGAGAGAAATGGAATGAAAATTAAATTTTTTGTTCTTTCTCTCAAAATCCTTCCAAATCAGAAGGAAAGTTAAGAGGGAAAGTGATTCATCCATTTCCTTCCACTTGCCTCCTACTTTCCTCTTACTTCCACCAATTTCTTTTCTTTTCTCTCCTTAAATTGAACTTGGAAACGGGAACTTTCCCTAATACATTGGAAACCCCTAAAATTATTAAATAGAAAAGAAAAAAAAAATGCAACCGTACACTTTGATAGGCAAATATTGATTGAAGTCATAGTTGTGGGTTTGAGAATATTATATTAGTTTTCGTAAAGTTATTTAGTATTCTGTTGATAATTACAAATTGGTTGAATTCGATATTTTGTTTTGAGATAAATTAGAAAGAATTTATTTTTATTATAAAAATATTTGTTATAAAAAATGACGTTTATTTTTTACTATAAGAAATGTTATGTTTCACATTCATTTGAAACCTCTTAATTTTTCTTTTTCATTTTTAGTTAATACTTTAAATCCATCATTATTATATTTTAATATTAATTGTTTATTCCAATATAATATATTTAATTTGTTATTTTAAATATGATGCTGTTTCAAAGCACATTGAAGTTGGCCATAATAAGTGGATATAAATGTCGTTTTAAGGGTGGACGGAGTCGATTGCTTTAGTACCGCAAAATTAGAACCTGAAGCAGGTTGTCTTGATGTCTTCACTAATGATGTCCACTTCTCCCATTTATTTTCAACTTTTACTTTATGCATCTATATTACTACCAATATGTGTGAGATGGTAGGGAAGAGAAAGACGACCGTTTGCATGTTAATTTGGATGGTTAGAGTGGAGAGAATCCATCCCTCCTACCCATGGATTACATGCTACTTTCCGCTTCCGATCAAGCACTACACTGGACATCCCACCTCAAACGAATTCTAAACCTCCCAACCATGAATTCTAAGTTCGTTTTTTGGATTTCCTACATCTAGAATCTATTACGTTTAAAAAGAAAAAAAGGTTGGAATGGAATTGAAGAGACCATAGAAATGAAATTAGAGAAAATGTGATAAGTTGATTTGGCTTTGAAATAGTTGAGAGTGCTATATGCATGCTTGTGGGTTGGGAATTGGGGTAGCCCACAATGAGGCCGAACCCTCACCTTTGCGAGCCCGTGTCTTATCGGTACGACTGTACCGCGGTACCTCGGTGCCCCATCTGCCTAATAATAAAATAATATTAGAGTAACAAGTGGTTCACATAATTAAGTCACGGACTGTCAGGAAGCCACTTGAAGTCCGTCGTCAAGTATAGACTGTTGGCATGTGGGCACCCCTTAATAAAGCTCTATACAAGCCTATAATCATTCGCCAATCGGTTAATAATATGATATTCAAACACATAGATAAACATAAGGTTTCTGTTTTTGTGTCATTGGTGTCATTTTGTGCAATTCTCATATTAGTTTTTAACAGATAAATAATTGTATTTTGATTTAAATATATGTAATAATAAACTTAAAGGCATATATAATAATATAAATTTAATCAGATAATCAAGCACTTGAACTTCGATTAATTAATAAAAAATAAAGCTTCTATGTATTCATGATGTCTACCGTCCGAGACATAAGTTTTTGCGACGGTAAAAAAATTGAAACAAACAAGTATACAAGTGATTAAACATTAATATTACAGATAATCATAAAAATAAAATATATAATCTCTGTATAAAAAAGTATAAGAATTAGTTCTGTATGTAATCCATCAAAAAAAAAAAAAAAAAATAGTATTATACAGAGATTAATATGGGTTATGAGTTATGAGTGTAGTATTCGGCAGTTAGAAAAAGGTCAAACAGAAAAGAGGATGATAAAATTACGGAGGGGTTTGTATTTTTGCAAGAATGTCTGAATGAAGGATTTTTGGTCACGGATTCTTCTTGGATTAAGACTCATGTGATCACATTTTGTCCATACACCCCACCTAAACATACCTTCTCTTTTTTTTGTTTTGTCAATATCACGGGCCACTACTCCGTTACTTTTCTTTTTTTTTAATCTAAATTCAAACAAAAGTTCCAATTTTTATTTTAGAATCCCGACATTTCCCATTATACCCACCCCCTAAATCCATATCCATGGTGATACTTCTTAATAACTCAACCCACCTTCTCTTCTCTAATCTTTCTCTCCATTATTATCGCTCAAACACACCGGAGCCACCATGGGAGAACCACCACCACCACCATCAACAACCACAACAACCGCGCCACCCATTAAAACCTACACTTTAAAAACTACATCAATATCCTACACTAAATCCATCACCACAGCCGCCGCAATTACACCTTTTTTATACTTCATCAACCCATGCACCACCACCCTATCACCAACTTCCATCCTCGATGACATCTCCCTCACCGCTTACCCCTCCCAAATCCTCGCCATCGTTGGCCCTAGTGGCGCCGGAAAATCCACTCTCCTCGACATTTTAGCCGCCCGGACTGCACCCACCGCCGGCACACTCCTCCTCAACTCCTCCCCACTCACCCCTTCGTCTTACCGGAAACTCTCCGCATATGTCCCTCAACACGACTCCAGTTTACCGGTGCTCACTGTCTCTGAGACTTTCGCTTTCGCCGCCGGCCTACTGCAACCGAAAGCCACACAAATATCAGACGTGGTGACCTCTCTGCTACTTGAGCTCCGGCTTACACATTTAGCTCATACACGATTAGGGCACAATTTATCCGGTGGCGAGAGGAGGCGTGTTTCTATAGGCCTGAGCTTACTCCATGATCCCGGAGTTTTACTTCTTGATGAACCCACCTCCGGTCTCGACAGCAGTTCGGCTTATAATGTCATGCAGACTCTCAGATCAATCGCGATTTCCCGTCGCCGAACTGTGATCTTATCGATACATCAACCGAGCTTCAAAATCCTTTCCACCATTGACAGAATTTTGTTGTTATCCAAGGGGAAAGTTGTTCATCATGGAACTCTACCTTCTCTTCAAGACTACCTCCTATCAAATGGTTTTACAGTTCCTCCACAGCTCAATTCACTCGAATACGCCATGGAAATACTAACACAGCTCCAAATAACCAAACCCATTATTGCACCACCTTCCCCCATTGATCCTGTTGGAACCAGAACCAAATACAGCGACGAGGTCCGATATCGTAGCTCGAGGGTTCAAGAGATCATCGCTCTATACAGCAGATTTTGGAAAATCATCTACAGAACAAAACAGTTACTTTTAACGAACACATTGCAGGCATTAGTTGTGGGTGTCGTGTTAGGAACAATTTACATCAATATCGGATTCGATAAAACTGGAATCGAGAAAAGGTTTGGTCTTTTTGCCTTCACTTTAACATTCCTCCTCTCTTCTACAACCGAAACACTCCCGATCTTCATCAATGAGAGGCCGATTCTGCTCCGAGAAACTTCAAGTGGCGTTTACAGGCTATCATCATACCTCATAGCAAACACCCTCGTTTTCTTCCCATACTTGCTCGTCATTGCGATCGTCTACTCTGTGTCAGTGTATTTCTTAGTGGGTCTTTGTCAAACATGGCAAGCATTCGGATACTTCGTTTTAGTGATCTGGGTCATCGTTTTAATGGCGAATTCATTCATCCTGTTCCTGAGCTCCGTCGCACCAAACTACATCACCGGAACCTCTCTCGTGACGATACTTCTGGCCGGATTCTTCCTCTTTTCCGGCTACTTTATATCGAAAGAAAGCATGCCAAAGTACTGGGTGTTCATGCATTACTTCTCAATGTACAAGTATGCTCTGGATGCTCTGTTGATCAATGAGTATTCATGTTTGATCAGCAGGTGTTTGATATGGTACGATGAGAAAAACCAGACGTGCATGGTGACAGGGGCCGATGTGATGCAGAAAAGAGGACTCCATGAAAATCAGAGATGGACTAACATATACGTATTGATTGGGTTCTTCGTGTTCTATCGTGTCCTTTGCTTGTTGTTCTTGATTAGAAGAGTTTCAAGATCAAAAAAGTAAGATAGTGATGTCATAATTAATATAAACGCAACATAATTTCATAGATTTTTTCTGTCAAAAACACAAACTCCTGTGTTTGATCCGTATTCAGTTTAAATGTACTGTGATTTTTATATATAATTTTTTATCAATTATATTTTTGATATATGAGTAATACTCGAAAGTTGATTTGATTCGTATGTCATTGGGATTTTATATATATTTAACTTTGATGAAAGGTATTTTTGATTTTTGATTAATGAGACTAAATTTTATTCTCACGACTCATGATAACATGTTAACATGCATGTCACGGGTCTTACAACGTCAGGGTTCTTAAACTTGAGTGTGTAGAGTTACAAGAGTGTCAGTTGTTTTATATACGAACAAATTCTGTAATTGCCTAGAATTCTTGTCACTTCTCTGATCCATCAAATATAGGGATTTTGCCAGCAATAGGCATTTTTTTTTGGAGAGAATTTTAAATTTTAGTGAAAAAAAAACATTTTTCCAACAATAGATATGAATTCCGTGGAGGGTCCTTTACGGGCTCTGCGGATTGATAGTTAGCTACACAGAATGCCGTTTTCATAAATAATGTAGAGAAAAATAGGTCCACAAAACTCCCTCCGTGGCGGTTGCGGAGTGGTAGCTTTAGGGATTAAATGTTCATTAAGTCCTCCGCGGAGATGACTTTATGAGGGCTCCGCAGAATGACGTTATTGCTCCACCTAATGGGTAGATGACAATCATATATGACATTTTTGTTGGTCATATAACTTTTTTTCCTTCTTTTTAAGAAAAACAATCGGAAATCTAAGTTTAAGGAGAATTTTTCTTATTTTTCAGTCAAAATATGAGTTTCGCTATATTGGAGGGTTTTAGTAGTTAATTAATGGAATTAACACGTATGTTATAGCAAAATTTAATAATTTAGGTTTACTACTTTTGTAACGCCCGTGTTTCGGGACTAAATAGTAGTAGATGATGTAATAGTCTAGTTCAACTATTGTAACTTTTTTTTAAGTAATAAAGATGAAATATTTGAGTATTATTTGGATTATGTGCATTTATGTGCTTATTACTTATTTATAAATGTATAATAAATAAAAAAATAAAAATAAGCGTCAAAATTAAAGTGTGAGATAAGTCCGATATCTTTACATAAAGTTGTAGTGATCGAAACAAGGATTCCAGTGATATAAAAAACACCGAAATCCAAGTTATGACGAAAAAGTTATGACCCGTCGAAATTTTGCGACGGAACTAGCACGACACCGGGAAGCATAAATAGTGAATTTCCGATAGAGCAATTTTCAGACTTAGTGATCTAAACGAATTTTGTAGAATACGTTGAACCGAGAGCGTCTATAAAAAGAACACCCAAATCTGACTTCGTATGAGGAAGTTATGATTTTTCTAAGTTTCGGATCGGCATTACACAGCCTGGAGTTCGAATATTAGAACGAGCGGTATTTAGCCGACATAACCTAAACGAAAATCGAAGATCTCGTTAATAGTAGCGTAATAATAAAAAGACAGACGAAAACGGACGTCGGATGAAGAAGTTATGGATTTTTAACAGACCAAACATGTCCTGGCCTATTAAAAGTATAAATTTTAAAATAAAGTCAAAATTAGCGAGGGAGTCTAAACGAAAGTTGTAGAGTACGTTCCCGCCTACGCGCGGATATAAAGAACGTCGAAAATGGAGCTTGTATGCGAAAGATACGAATTTTTGAAGTTGGTACTCGGATTTGCAAAGCCTGATGTGATGATCATGGCGTGACCGAGTCCCAGCCGTCCGATGCTGATCAAAGAACTCCCTTTGGATTGCGACACGTAGCCCTCGCATACGCCTAGCGTCCGAGCTTGGAACGCGCCGCGTACGCGAGCCCGTCCTCGATCCAGATTCGCCCACGTCGCCCCAATAGTTCGTCGACACGTAGGTATGGCTTCGGATGTACGCGTTGCGTACTTCGGTTCTACGCCCCGCGTAGCGAGGCCTCTCAGCCTATTAAAGGGAACTGAGAGCAGCCTTATTCTTCACCCATTTCCACTTCTCTCTCTAGTTTCTTTCTCTCTCTAGCTTCCCTAACCCTCCCCTAAGCCTAGGTAAACTCCGTGGCACCCAAAGGAAGCCTCGAGGCTCCCGAAATCTCGAGAAAAACGATCTTTCGGTTCAGAAACGCTGCTCCAAGCGAAGTCCGGTTTTTGTATAAAACCTGTTGTAAGTGAGCTACGTCTACGCTATTTTTAATATAGCTTTTATTTAATTATAGTAACGTTATTAGGAACTTATAATAGGTACTTTGGCTATTATTATGGGTTATATAAGTATTGTTTAACGCTTATATAATAGTAATAATAACTAGCCTACTAATTAGTGTCGTCGAATATTAGACTAAACCCTAGTGGTATCGATACTAGGTTTTGCCGAAGGAAATTGTTTCAAGAGTAACGAAGCACTGTCTAAGTTCGGAATCACCACCTTAACAGGTGAGTGTATGGTCCCTTTCATCTTACACATAGATATGAACTATTTTATATAAACTACGTGCTATGTTTGCATATTATCTGTATACTTACTATCTATGTTGGATGAACGATTTTATACAAGTTTTATATGATTTAAACTGTATATGTATTTTATATCTACACAAATGTTGGGGTAAAACATGGGTAGATGTAATAGATGATGTGTGATAAAATGATGAGAGGCCTAGATGTTGTTGTTGTTGATTCTATCATCTAGTGGAGTATGGATGACGACCATAGACTCTTCTAGACAGTCCAGTGGAACGCTAGCAAGCTCGCAACCTGTAGTTGTTTGTGAACGATGTGTTCACCGGTGTACTCCATCCCCCACATGGTTGCCTTAAGGATATTTATTTCTGAGGAATCTTCGTAGCATTAGTGTCCATCCCGATGTTGATCCTTAGTCTAGGTCCCTTATGACAAGTGTTTTAGGTACATAATGTGAGGATAACGGGAACGGGTAATCGGGTTATTGTTGGTTGATGAAATTAATAAGCTTATTTATTGTGGTTGAAAACCCTATGTGCTCACCAGGCTCCTAAGCCTGACCCACTCAGTTTCATGTATTACAGGTAGTGGCGCTCGAGCATAGATGTGATGTTTTGGATGAGTGATTACGAATATATAGGCTTCTAGATATGAAATAATGTAGTAAGGTTTATATTGTACTGTTTATGCTTTTGATCTGTATTGAACATGACACCCCGAGTCTTTTTAATGAAATACATTTCTACGGAAATGCTTTGATAAATCTTTATCATATTTTTATTTTGGGAACAAATTCACAACATTTTTATGTAAAATATTACTCTGATTTTCAAACAAGCATAAACAAAATCAATCTCATCTGGTCGTGAAAATGGGGATGTCAAACCTTCTGCCTAATTTTGACCGTCAAATATTGTTAGATTTGTTTAAAAACAAAGCAAATACGTTTAATAGTAGTATATCGTTGTCATTTCCACACCCGGAGCATAGATATGTCATGAATTATATAGACGAAGCAGATGTTCTTCAACTCAAAAATGTAATGTCTGAAACGAAAGATATAGTGCATTTGTACTTGGAGGTGTTTAAGGGACGGGTTGAAGAGATAGCGTTGTTTGACAACATTGTAACATATAATGGTCACAATATTGTATCAGATAATGTTGAACACGGTTCAGGAGAAGAAATTGTTGAACTAAATGAGGTGGAAGAACAAAATTTAGATGATTTTGGAAAACTAGGTGAGAAAACGTTGTCAGATGATGAAAAATCATATGAATGATGGTTAGAAGATGAGTTCACACACAGAAAGAAAAAAAAACTCGAGGCATGTTTTACGGTGTGCCTCCCATACCTGATTGTCCGGATCCGATTCTTGTACTTGGACCACTGCACAGTTTAAGACCAAATGATCATATATCTGTTTGTCAAACGTATGATACCAAACAAGATCTAATATTTGTTTTGAGTATTAAAGAAACTACATAAAATTTTCAGTTTAAGATCAAACATTTTAACAAAAATCGTTACGAGGTTTATTGTGAAATAGAAAATTGCAGTTGGCGTTTATATGCAAACGCCTTGATCCGACTAAAAAAATTTAGACGTACAACGATGTGCACACATGTTCGTCGTTTCACATACACCCAAATCATAATCACACAAATAAAAAAAAAGTTTGGTGTACTATATTGCATGAGATTATGGGTAAAAATCGTTTGAAAGTTTGGAGGCTTGATGATTTATCAAGGGATATGAATGCTTTGCTTGAAATTAATGTAGATTACAAACAAGTGTGGCGTGCAAAACAATATGTTATGCAACTGATGTGGGGTGCCTCGTAGAATGTTTTTCCAAATTTCCTATTTATTTTCACAATTTGAATAATCATAATCCCAGGACAGTGGCCTATATAGAAACAGATTCTGAAGATCACTTCGAGTATTGTTTTTATGCCATTGGGAGCATGGTAAATACATAAAATTTAAAGTTATTTAATATATATATACTTATTTTTAAAGAATGTATATTGTTTATGCGGCAACAATCCTGTGAATCTCATCATCACTGGCATTTGGCCTCTTAGGGTCGCTGGAGCCTGAACCTCGGGTAACCACCATACTGAAATGCATAAGAAAATCATTAGCACAAGCTAAACACATATATCAACTCTCACACCGCTACAAGCTCTCTAGTCCCTCGAGGTTATTTCACGAGCCGCATATGGATCCGGTGCTTTCAGTACTACAGGCCCAATACTACCTTCCACACCAATCTGTATTCGTCTCAGGTCATACCCTCGAGACCCCAAGAACTCTACCTCCTCATATCATCTATGGACTTGTCCTACTGGTTCCCGATAACCTCAAACATACGTCTAGATACTAGTTGTAGACCACTCCCAATACTGCTCTACCTCACAGGATCTCTGCTGCCCTCGCCATTAGCCTCGCGTATGCCAATTGTACATAGTATGAGACTCGATAGTCATTCGTATAAATGATCCTACCTTAAATCCACAACCAATAAAGGAACAAGAAGAAATGCTAAATCAGGCATCCTAAGGCTATAAAATCCTAACTATGTACAATTAT
Organism: Lactuca saligna; assembly: GCF_052625555.1. Lineage (NCBI taxonomy): Eukaryota > Viridiplantae > Streptophyta > Magnoliopsida > Asterales > Asteraceae > Lactuca > Lactuca saligna. The sequence goes on from NC_136424.1 coordinate 6,285,091, forward strand.
AAAGCATACACCAAATAAATAATTAAGTCATATTCGATCCCATAAGGAATGAATTCCTAGGCTAAGGCATCATTAATCAGACAATAATTATACTATTTCAGAAAGATCCCTTAGTCTACACCTAGCTAGCATGCAATCCTATTTTCTCATAATACAACATGTCTGCTCTGCAATACTAAAATAAAAATGAGATACTTCGGGAAACTGCCGCTCGAGCGCTGATCGATTGTACACACTGCTTCTCTGGGTTTCTCCCCTTGTAAAAAGTTTTCCTTGTTAAGTTCTTAAAAATGATTAGACCCTCAGTTTGAGTTTGGAATCACCCACGGTTCATCCAAATCCCTAAAACCATGGCTTTGATACCAACTGTAACACCTCAAATTTTAGACTAAATTTTTCATTTTTAAAACTTCCAAAAACACTATTTCACAACTAGATCAATTACAATTCATCTCAAACACAATTGTCATAATTATCAGAGTACATAAAAGATCATGTCCCAATAGTAAATTCCCAGTGTGTGTGTATAATCAGACCCTCGCCTACCTGCAGTCCTGCAAAGTACCTGCCATATACAAATCAACAACTGTAAGCACAAAGCTTAGTAAGTTGCCCAAGACACCACATATAAAACAACATAAGTAAACAAATAAGGGTTATCCACAACCGCGGGACTATCAACAATCTCAGTGAGCTAACAACACGCTGGCAAGGTTATCCGCAACCTCCAGTTGGCTATCAGCAGCCCCAGTCACAGATAAATATCATATCAGCACATAACATAACATAACATAACAGCTAGACCCAGTTGGACATAATATTGCAACTATCCTACCATACAGGTATGAGTAAGTGAGGAGACTCGCCTGATACTGATGACACGAAAACCTAGCACCCGAACTGCCGGATCGAGTCTCTGCCTAGTTAACAAAATAATTAGCCTTAATTAGATTAAGGTCCAATCCACTCACGAGTCCAAAGTCCACTGTTAACGTACTAAGGGCAAAAAGGACCATTGTGCCCCTCCTTAGGTCCAAAACCCTAAACTTTGACCAAAACTCAAAATCAACAAAAGTCAACATAAAGTCAACACACAACGAGTACGTTGGGCATACTACTCTTTACATTGGGCGTACAACATAGCTAAGCATGTGACGGGGCATCACTGAGCTACGTTGCACGTAATTGGGAGTACGAACGACGTGTTCCACGATCTCCTTTTTTCCTTACTTTTTGGTCTTAATCCGATAAGACAACCACTCCTACCATAGATTTGACTAATCTAAGACATCTTAATCCATAAAGTTGTGGGCTTTAAGCCTTTTCATGTCTATGAGAGGCTAAAACACCATTTTATTTATTCCAAGGTACTTTATTCATGCATAGGGGCAAAGGAAAGATCAAACAAACATTTTTATCAACCTAGAGGCACAAAGATGCATAAAAGGACAACTCAAACTCTCTAGAGAGTCTCAAACTCAAAAAGGTCCAAACTTTAGAGACTTAAGCTCATAAAACTTACATTAAAGAGATATAGAAGAACACTAGCCAAGGGATAAGCTTTATACCTGAAAATGATGCACAAAGGTGGAAGGTTTTTGGATCTCTAAGCTTGATGAAACCTTCTTCTTCTTCTTCTTCTCAAATCTTCTTCTTCAACTACAAGGTCCAAGAATCTCTCAAAACTTGAAAAATCACACTCACAACCCAGATACATGAAATTAGGGTTTAATAAGGGGCGAAGGCTAATAAGGGGATAAATGAATATTAGGCTTTGCATTTGAGCCTAGTATGCCCAGTGTACTAGGTGACCTTTGCGATCCTGCATGGTGCATGAGTACGCTACACGTACTCATGCGTACACCCCGCGTACTGACTTGCCACCTTTCACAATATAAGGGCTAATTTTGACATATTAAAGAAAGATAAAAGAATGATAATTATACCTCATTTTGGGATGTTACATTTTGGCTTGTTTGATGATAATGTCTAACAATTGAAATGTCTGAAAGAGAATCAAAAGAATCTAACCATGTGGTATGCATTATGTCATAATTACTAGCAGCACATGTTTTATGTAGTATTTATATTCTCATAGAATTAACAGGTTTTTGCATTTTAATATGGAAAAGAAACAAAAACATGGTAAATGACAGTGTAAGAATTGATTAAAAACCTTTCAACAAAGCATCATGACGCAAGGAATACATTCTATGAGCATTCTTTCAAGAGCGTTCTCATAAAATATCATCGTTGTAAGAATAGTTTGCTAAATTTTACTACTTTTTTCTATTATACAAAATTTTCAAGATTGTTAAATTGCAAGTTGTTGGTTTGTTAAGTTTCATCACTTAGAAATACGATTGCAAGTTACAATTAACATGTTTTTAATTCTTTATAGTGACAATTAAAGTTATAACTAGCAAAAATGTATTCTATGTATTATGTTAGAATGTATTATATATTTTCTACTAAAATGTATTCTATGTACTCTATCATATTCTATGTATTTTGTCAGAATATATAAAACGATAACATGATTTAAACCATTCTTAGTTTTTTTTTATATTTGTGATAGGAACGACTGGAAGAATGTATTGAAGATATGATAGGAATAGCTTGAAGAATGCATAATAGATTGATCATACTCACAGTTTAAGAATGTTGTTATTTTTTAAGAATTTTATTAATTTTTGTTGATAATTTTAGAATATGTATAATTATATTAAAATATATAAGACTATTAGTCTATAAGACTATGTATGTATTTGTATTTAAGTTCGAATATATAAGAATAAATTAGAAAGTTGTTATTCTTCAACAGGGGATTTAAGAATTTGTGATTCATCAATAATATATTAATAAAATAAATTTTGAAAAAACATCATTCTAACAAAAAAACATTCTGACGGAATAAAATCAGTTATTTTTATAAATTACGTTAGAATTAAAATTGAATTAATTTAAAAAAATCAAAATTTTAAAATTGGGAGAATTAATTATCCCTAAAAATCCAAAATTTCCTTTTTTAAATATAGTTAATTGTCTAAAATACCCTTAAGCTGAAATTTATGTGATTATATGGTACATGTTATCTTATAGTAATATAGACCCACAGATCAATGATCACTGATTATACTCCATACGTTGGTCCAGATTTGTGCTTACGAACAAATGCTATGAGCACATGAACCTAGCCTTATATATATAATACTTTTTGATATATGAATATAGATTGTTGAAATGAAAGTTGATTTGATTGCCCGATGACATGGCTACGACATAGTTACCCATGCATATGACGATGTTGGATGGCCATGCATAATTGCATATCACGGGTAGGTTCAAGTATTCTAATTAATTATTGTGTGGTTGTAGGATTTAATATGAGCCAATCATTCCTAAAGGGTATTAGTGTAATCTTACTATATAACTAATATTTTTGGATTAATTAAAATGTTAATTATCTCAATCAAATTCCTAAATATCATGCATTTTTAGTTACATATCATTCATACGGTTTCCCCTTTTTTAATATATATTTATTTAGCTCAAAGTTAATAAGATTTAATTTAAACTGCTTTCTCCAATCTTTTGGTGTTAAATCGTGTTGTTACTTATCTTTTGGATGATGGCCTATCAGTTGGTGATGATCATATTCATGATCAACATGAATATCCTATTGATTATGCAGACGATGATGAAGATTTCGAGTTATGTGATCATGATTCTCTATATAATATCGAATTTGAAATAGGCGAGAATAGTAATCTAAATGGAGGTGATTTATCTTTTTAAGTTTATTTACTTGTTAATTTTTCTAACAATAATGTTGAACTCGTATATTGTTATTTGCATTATGGCGAAATCTTAACTTACAAATTGGAGGATCCATTAGAACACATTCAAAATCATATTGATGTCAATTCCGACTATCATTTTGGTGAAACAAGTAATCATAACCAAGGTGATGTATTTTAATTATTTATTTGTTTTTTATATATGTAATTATTCCATTACACTAATTCTATTTAAAATATGCAGAAAACGAAAACGAGTTCATTGATGATGAGACAGATGATACTATAGCCAATGATAATATGGATTTACAGAAAGGTAAGCATACCAATAACAAAATATTTTAGAAAACTATATTACTTCGTTGTGATTGGTTGCAATTTGCATATCGACGACATTCATTTGTTTCACTTTATATGTATTATGTGGTATATAATTTGATGTTTTTTATGCAAAACAATCACATGTTACACATGATTACGTTTCTCCTGGTAGCTCACCTTATTGGATTCATGTTGTTTCAGACCATGTCAAACCTAAAATCAACTCAACAGTTGATTCATATGGTGCGACATTATCAATGTATAAAAATTATGCATCGGAAGTAGGTTTTGATGTCAGTCTTGGAACAACGAAATTCGACATTATCACACAACGACATTTGCTATGCAATCGGGAAGATGAACCAAGAACCGCTAAAGTGGATACTCTAGAGCCTCAACATAATAAGATTCCAAGAATTAAGACTCATTTAGGTGCGAATGCAAAACAAAAATTGTTTTTATTCTACTACGTGGTACTAATAAATATATTGTTGATGATTTTGTTGAACAACATACTCATGATTGTTTGGTAAGGACAACATGTTTTTGTCTAGTACAAAGAGGAATTATTCTCAGGAGATATTTATTCACAACCTGTCTAAGCAAAATATTGGTGCCTCAAGAGCACATAGATTGTATACCAGACTTCAAGGTGGGTCTTACGTTCGATGTGGTTTGGTTTCCGATTTCAAGAACAGTACGAGAAATCTTAATGCTTACATAGGTTCCAGGGATGCAAAATTCCTTGTTGTCAAGATGCTGGAAAGGAAAAAAATATCCCAACTTTTTCTTTCCAGTTTAAAGTTGTGTAGAAAAAATTAAATGCGCTTTTTTGGGCTGACGAAACCGCAAAATATAACTACAATGCTTTGGGAGACGTATCCCTTGATGCCACATTCAACATGAATAAGTATATTTTACATTTATAATGTTATCACAATTTTTATATTACTTCCAATAATGTAAATTAATTTAAAATTTTTAAAATAGATACTATATGGTTTTCGCACCATTCACTGGGATAGATAACCATAAGAAATGTGTAACTTTTGGGGTTTCACTTTTGAGTAGAGAAGATTGTAGTTCTTATTCTTGGTTGCTTAGAGCATTCTTAAAAGTATTCAAAAAACAACCTAAGCTTGTTCTCACAAATCAGTATCGAGCTTTGAACAAAGCTGTAAATGAAGTTTTTCAAGTGTCATCACATAGGTTTTCTATGTGACATATTACAAAAAAAAAAACTATCAAATAAGGTGAACAATTATTTTTTATCTACCAAAATATTGTTTATAGAATTATTATTTTAATACATCTCTTTCTTTCATAATACAATTCCGGTAGAATCAATTAACATCATTCTAACAGAATTTTAGAATACAATTATGATAGAATCAATTACCATAATTCTAACAGAATACATATGATACCATATTTGTCTACCTTATATGATTTATACCAACATTTTATTTTTACTATAATGGCATATATGTATTTTTATTCAGATAAAATCACAACTAGCCACAAATTCAGATTTTTGGAAGCGTTTTCACTCTATAATTTGGAATTCTAAGCTGGAACCGCATGATTTTTATAAAGCATGACAATCTTGTTTAGATGAGTTTAAGATTTCAAATAACAAGTGGATGAAAGAGATGTATGGGTTGCAGAGACGTTGGGTACCTGCATTTTTCAAGGACATACCAATATCTAGTCTTATGAGAACTACATCATTGTCCGAAAGCCAAAATTGGTCATTTCAAAACAACACCCTTACCGGTTCTTATCATTTAATGTTTTTGATGACTTTTGAGGGTGTAATGGAACATCAAAGACGTAATCAAATTGTCAATGACTTCAACACTGCCACAACTGTTCCTAGATTCATCACATCTAGTCCAAACGAACCACATGCTTCAAAGGTCTACACTCATAAAATATTTTATCGGGTTCAGAAAGAGATTTCAAATTCTAAAAATACTTGTTTCCAAATGAGAGTTACTTCTTGAAATGGTGATGAAAAAATTATTGTTTTGGACAAGCAAAAGAACATAAGCACAATGCAACCAACAAGTTCCGTTGTTGATGACAAACTTGAGGAATACCATTACAATTGTCTTACAAATGATACCCAATACACGGTATGTTCTTACTTCATTATATAATCATTTCTTTTTAATCACATAATAAGACTTTATAACATATAGTCATCTATTATCATACATATTCCAGGTTACCCACTCAACAATAGATGGTTCTTTCAAGTGTACCTGCATGCATTTTGAACATGTCGGTCTTTTGTATAGGCACATATTCTGTGTTTTTAAGTTTTACAGTAGTGAATAGATTCCTGAAGAATACATTATGAGACGTTGGCATCGGGATGTTATTCCAACAGAATTACTTAAGAGGCGTTTCTCTAATTCTTTTATTGATTCAAATTCTGACATGACGACTATTTAAAAATTTTCAAATGTAGACCGTTGCGTTTCATTTTTGAGCCATGATTCTGCTAAGTTAAAGTCATACCTTGAAGAGCTGAATAAGTTGAAAAAAAATTGTAGATGATTGTCCAGCGCTTGAGATGCCCTTAAGAGAATCATTCTACAACCAGATTATAGGTGTGGAGTCAACTAATGATGTGTCTGACATTGAGAATCCATTTGATATTCTTAATAAGGGAACTGACGGTCGTGGTAAAAGATTAAAATCTAAAAAAGAAATGTTGGAAAAAGAAAGTTTGAAGCCTAAGCAAAAGTGTGCTTCATGTAAACAGATGGCTTCGCATAACAAATGAAATTGTCCTCTAAAAAACGTGTCGAAGTAGTTTAATTTTTATATAGGTTTTCTAAATCATGATATTACAGTAACATTTTTGTTTCATGTGTTTTATTGGCATTCATTTTAATTGTTCAAGTGTTAAATGAAATTATTAAATATGGGTATGCATTATTTGTAACGTCCGGTTCCTGGAATGTATTTTTAAATCAATTCATTCATTTTTGCAAAGGGACTCGACGAGTTGGAGGCCCCAAACTCGTTGAGTAGAAACGGATCTTGGACACGGGACTTGAAGTCTACTCGACAAGTTGGGGAGCCCCAAGTCGACGAGTAGGCTGGCAGAAATGAAACCCTAATTTCAGGGTTTTGTACCCTATATAAGGAAATTAATGCCTCATTGTGGCCTCCCTCATCCCCCCCCCTCTCAGTCCAACAAACCCTAATTCGTGAGTTTTAGCCCTCTTGAGTGTGTAGGAGTGAAAAGATAGTTATTCATTGGTAATCTCTTGAAGGAGTTGAAGTTGGAGGTGCTTGTTTAAAGGAAGAAGCTTTGGATCCAATGTTTCTCTGTTAAGGCATCCATATTAAGGTATAAAGTCTATACCTTGACTACTCATTTGTTAGATCTCTTCATAGAGGAGTTTAGGGCTTTTAGTAGCCTATTTTGGAACCATTCATTGATGCAATCATGTTTTGGATTCATGAATTCAGATCTAGAGCCTTTAAGGGACTCCATGCATAAAGGTGCCAACTTTATGGCCATGGGAGTCCAATGCACTTCGGCCCCTTAGCGTTTATAGTTGTATACCATGTAAGGTTCGGTATACTTAGTCCACTATAAACAATAACTTTGATACCAATCTATCACACCCCAAATCGAAAAGGCGGAAACATTTAGGGGTGGAGGACATCATGTACAGTATCACACCAATTGCATCATAGTAATCAAAGTAAACACAACCATTACATTGAAAATACAGATATTTACATCGGTTTGATACATAGATTGTATACATCAAAAGTATAGAAAAAACTATAAAAGACATGACTCTATACGCTCCGTCTTCTCAAAAGCCTGTGGGAGTACCTGTCTACTAATTTCTAGAGAATACAAGCGATTTTGAAAGAGTATCATCATTAAGCTAGTGAGTTCATAAACATATTTTTGTAATGTAAACCTGTCATTGAATCTGTAAAAGAATGTTTCTATGCTTCTCAAGAAAATCCAATATTTTCTAACATATATGTTTGTTATAGTGTTCCATGAAGTATTAGTTCATATGCCTGGTTACTACCAGCTGTGTTGTATAATATTTTTTTTGAATGAAAACCCTTTGTATGAAAACTTTAACTACCACCAGTAATGTATAGAATGTTCTGTTTGAAAACTCTGGTTTGTAGCACCTGATTCTCGGTACGTACTCCTTGTAATTAGCATTTTTAAATTAATGCATTTTTTTCTTGGACTCGATGAGTTGATGGACCTACTCGCCGAGTAGGAGTGGGATAAGATGCGGGGACTGAACTCTGAACTCGGCGAGTCGGTTCTCGGACTCGGCGAGTAGACCCTGTTTGGGCAAAAACCCTAATCCGGGTGTTTGCACCCTATTTAAATGCTCTAACTTGGCCTCCTTTGTCCTTAACACTTCCAGAGAGCTGAAGAGCGAAACCCTATCCCCCATTTTGTTCTTGAGAGTGATTTTGGCTTTGCGAGGAAGATTTGGAGCTTAGAAGAAGAAGAAGAAGAAAGAGGTTGTGGTTTGCAAGGAGGAGAGGTAGATCCGGAATCTACACTGCAAGATGCTTCCATTCAGGTAGAAAATCCCCTACCTTGATCACTAGTTCTTTAGATCCCCTTTTGTCCCTAAAATGCTGGTTTTCAAGCCCTAAAACACCATACTCCTTGTGTTTGAGCTTAATGGTCCGAAAGGACTTTAGATCTAGACAATATGGATGTATTAGAAGTATAAAGTTTTTGTGGTTGGAGTGATTGAGGTCCCCATTGAGTGTATGAACTCATAAAAAGCTTGGATTTGCCTTTTGGAGCTTGTAGGGCCATGCATGCACGTAAAGTTTGCAACTTTACGTGATAAGCATGCCGTAGGATCATAGATCTATGGTTTTGAAGCGTTGCATGTCGCAGATTTGGTCTATATGGGAAATGGGTCAAGGGACTCGGCGAGTTCTATGATGATGGCCTTAGACTCGGCGAGTTGGATGAACAACTCGGCGAGTCCTATGAAGATTTCTTGGAGCTCAGCGAGCTGTTCTTCAAACTCGGCGAGTTGTTCCTGGACTCGGCGAGTCGAGTCGCGAGTCAGTTCAATCGTCCCAAGTAATGAGTTAATGGTGACTCAGTGAGTGGGAAGAAGAACTGGTCGAGTAGGACCGGGTTAATAGGAGAAGGAATCGGCAAGTCTATGCTGTGACTCGGCGAGTCCAGTCAAATGGACGTTGACTTTGACCAAGGAGTTGACCTTGGACCAAGGGAGGGTCAGTCTTTTGACCTAAGGGTATTTATGGGTGTCTAATCTATGTTCATGATTTATAGCCGGAGGATTACCGGTTCAGCAGTTAGGCGCTCAACAAGCAGACTTTCAGCAACTACTCCGAGGTGAGTTACCTTCTAGTAGAAAGGGGTCTAAGGCCACAATGTCAGCCCCTAGTAGGAATTGTATGATTAGATGATTGTCTATGTGATATTCATCTAGGGTTGCTACTACCTGTGTTATGTTTATGTGTTTGTATGATATGATGCTTTGTGCTAGTGATAGTAGGGGAGATAATCCCCAAGTTACCGGTCGATAGCGCCGAAGGGGCAGTCATGCCCAGCCATGCTAATTAGATTATGTGATACGTGCTATGTGGTAGTGGTAGGGGTGAAATAGTCCCCAACATCCGGTCGAGAGGACCGAAGGGGAGACCAGCACCCAGATATGCTAGTTTTTATCCGGTCGAGAGGACCGAAGGGGAGACCAGCACCCAGATATGCTAGTTAGTATCCGGTCGAGAGGACCGAAGGGGAGACCAGCACCCAGATATGCTAGTCAGTATCCGGTCGAGAGGACCGAAGGGGTAGGTCGGGAACCCAGATATGTCTGGCAGTATATGTATGTTATGTTGTTATTTGGTATGCGGTACGGTGGGGGAACTCACTAAGCTTCATGCTTACGGTTTTTAGTTGTTGTTTCAGGTACCTCTTCAGCCAAGGGGAAGGAGCTGGCGCGGTAGCGGCATATCACACACACGCTCTTGTTTTTCCGCACTATGAGACATTCTGAGATTTGTACTCTGATATTATTATGATTTACGTTTTGGTTTACAAACACAAGGCATGTTTTATTAAATGATATGGTCGAATGATATTTTGTTAGAAACGTTTTGCAAATCACCTAATTAAAAATGAAATTTTGGGCCCGTATTTTGGGATGTTACAAGTTGGTATCAGAGCCCTGGTTTGAGGGATTCGGACACACCTTCGGGGGTGTCTAAACTCAAATTGAGGGATTAAGAGATTTTGAAGAAGAAAATGTTTTCCCAAAGTTAAGTAAAGAGTTTTAAGAAAGCACGAAGTGTGTGATGTGCGCGACCGGCCGAGCTTAAGTAAGTATTCCCCAAAGTACCCATACAAGTTTATGTTATGTTTATCAGTTTCAGTACAACAGCATGCTATAATAGGACTAAGGATCTAGGAGTGATGCCTTATGTTCCTGCTTTATGTGTTACTGCTTATATGAATTGCATGCTAGTATTGAGTAGACAGCAGTAGGATAGCTTGTTTAGGTTATGCCTGATAGTACGAGTTTAGCATTGTATGCTAATGCGTTTCTCCCTATGAGAACGGATTTGACTGAGATTGTTCCCTTATTTCTAAATACTACTTGCTTTGTGCTTTGTGGGACTCTAAGTAATGGGAGTTAGCCATTAGGTGAATACGTCACGTCACATGTGAACAAGGTTGAATAATCTTAGAGTGTTGGATTTGACCCTATTGCGCAACTCTTGTTTGAGTCTAACCGTTGTAGGAGCGAGTCTGTTACTCAAAGGATTATCTGAGCCTCATCACATGTGATAGTATTCATGTAATGGCCAATTGGCATTACAAGGAGGCCTTCAGCAGCTGAGGACCGGGTAGGACGGAGTCAAAGATTTCTCTATGGCAAGCCTAGGATGAGTATAGCAGTGAAAGGGAACTGGTGGAGTCGAGGCAGCCCTTGAAGAAGGTACGGATAGATGTGGAAGGTAGTATGGGCCCATAGTACTAAAAGCAGAGGATCCGTACCCGAACTAAGGAAGGCCGAGTAGGGATGTCAAAAACCCCCCGTGGAACCCCGCTCCCGTGGGATCCCGATCCCGTATGGGACTAAATTTTTAAAAAAACCGGGAGCAGGAGCGGGAGCGGGGGCAAAATTAAACCCCGCTTATTTTCGGGACCGGGAGCGGGAGTTGGTATTCCCGTCCCGTACTCCCGCGGGGTCCCGGTTGTATATTTATGTAAAAAATATATATTTAATATAAAATACATATACAAAATAGATTTTCTAATTTTAAGTGTAGGTTAGGTTTCACTTTCCCGTTTTCAATTAATAGATATTGAAGAGGTAGTGAATTAATCATATATTTTTTGATATGTAAGTATTTTATATTTGTAATATTGGATTTGTCATATTTTATATTTTTAAGATTGATGGAATTGTCGTTTTGTAATATTGAATTCGTAATGTTGAATTTTTAATTGTTTAGTTTCTAAAAGATTACGTTTTAAACTTTTAAAGTTATTAAAAACAAGCTTTTTAGCCTAACACAAAGTAGTCGTTTAGCAAAAAAAACGAATTTTAAGCGGGGGAACCGGGGGAACGGGGGCGGGACCGGGGGTGATGGAGGTAACCGGGAGCGGGACCGTGGGCTATGTAAACGGGGGTGCCGGGGGCGGGACCGGGAGCGGGGGCAACAATTGATTTCGGGGGCGGGAGCGGGGGCAGCTATTCCCGCTCCCGTTTGGTCCCGTTGACATCCCTAAGGCCGAGACAAGACCGGGGAACTTATTGTGGGTGTGATCCCTCAAGGGATATTAGTATCACTAACGGATGTTATTTATGTATTGCAGAATGGTGGTACTACGATTAAGGCCGATAGTTGGCAGTTCAGGAGAGGGATCGGGTTCGGGATCAGGTTTCGAGCCAGTAGATGAGAGGCTACGCGAGTTCATCGCATCAGAGATCACCAGAGGCATACTTGAGTCGACCCCCATCATCTTCGGGTCGATTAAGGAGGGGATAGTTGAGTTGATGGAGGATCGCCTCAGGGCGTTCAGGAGCGACATGGCATCTGGCTAGTCGGGATCTCGCACATTGTCCTTTAAGGACTTCAGGGGCAGTGGTGCACCGGATTTTCATGGGGAGAAGGACCCCATAGCTGCCATGCGATGGATTCCAGACATTGAGTCTGCACAGTTGACTAGCTTCTGCCCTGAGGGGTCGAAGGTGAGGTTTGCAGCAGGGTGTTTACGAGATCGAGTTAGGGATTGGTGGGAGTCCGTTGGTGACTCGTTGGGAGCCTCGGCTGTCGAGGCTATGACCTGGTCGGACTTTTTGACCAGGTTCAGGGCAGAGTTTGCACCAGCTGTTGAGCTTCGGCAGTTGGCCAGGGAGTTTTTTTAGATATGAGCCAGACGACGGAGACTATGGCGGAGATCACCGCCAAGTTCCGGGAGAGGGTGTTTTTTGTACCCCAGTACGCAGGTGATGAGGATATGAGGAGGACCCGCTATCATGAGATGTTACAAGCTGATATTCGGGAGCATGTCAGTTTTTCAGCTTGCCCTACCATGTACTCTATGATTGCCAGGTCAAGGGAGAGAGAGATAGATCTGAAGCACATCCGGAAGAGGAAGGCAGAAGAAAGGCATGTTATGGGGGCTTCGGGGAAGAAGCCCAAGGGACCAGATGCGGGGCCGAAAGGCCAACAGGGGCGGGGCCACTGCAGGAAATGCGGCAAGGAACACGAGGGAGCGTGCAAGTTGGGATCATCAGGCTGCTATAAGTGCGGCAAATCAGGGCACTTCAACAGGGATTGTACTGCCCCTGCACCTGTGATACAGACATCTGAGTTGCTATGTTTCCATTGCAACCACAGGGGCCACAAGAAGGCCAGTTGCCCCTAGTTGACTGCAGCATCGGTGCCAGTAAAGGCGCCAGCTCCAACGACCCTACGAATCACTGATGGCCGGCAGGGCAAGGTAGAGACTCCAGTGGTGAGGAGCCGGGCATTTCAGCTGACTACCGAGGAGGCACGCGCCGCACCCAATGTGGTGACGGGTATGATTCTTCCCCTCTATTTTATTTATATGATGTTACGTTATTGATATGTGCTCTGTGTATATGCGTTAGGATCGTTCCATGTGAACGGTATCCTTGTTCAGGTGTTGTTTGACTCGGGTGGCACCCGATCGTTTGTTTCTCTTGCGCTTAGCAAGAAGTTTACTGAGTCTTCAGGCATGTTGGATTGCCCTTTATAGGTAGAGATTACCGATGATCGATCGGTGCAGGCATTAGCAGTGTTCAGAGATTGTGTCCTGAGGTTATTCGAGGAGCGCTACTTGGTGGATTTGGTTCCCATTCCGTTGCGTGGGAACAAGGTGATTATAGGCATGGATTGGTTGAGTCCTAATGGGGCGGTGATAGATTGTGCACAACTGCTAATGCAGATCAACACCCCAAGTGGGGGAGAGCTGGTGATCCATGGCGAGAGGCCACAATGTGGACCCACAGTACGTTTAGCAACGAGGGCTAGGCGCTACCTTCAGCAGGGTTGCACGGGATATGTCGCGTATGTTATGGATACCCGAGAGGCGGGTAAGGTGACGGTGAGCAAGGTCCCGGTGGTGCGAGACTACGCAGATGTGTTCCCAGAGGAGCTTCCTGGGATACCTCCGGAGCATCAGGTAGAGTTCAGGATCGACCTAATCCCTGGTGCGGCTCCGATAGCCAAGGCACCGTACCGGTTGGCTCCTCCCAAGATAGAAGAGTTGTCTACACAGTTGCAGGAGCTGTTAGACAAGGGATTCATTAGACCAAACAGTTCACCCTGGGGAGCCCCGATTCTGTTTGTGAAGAAGAAGAATGGGTCACATCGGATGTGTATAGATTATCGGGAGCTAAACAAGGTAACGGTGAAGAACCATTACCCACTACCGAGGATTGATGACCTCTTTGATCAGTTGCAGGGAGCATCTTGGTTCTCCAAGATCGATTTGCGTTCAGGTTATCATCAGATGAAGTTCAGAGATGAGGATGTGCAGAAGACCGCGTTTCGGACGCGTTATGGCCATTATGAGTTCGTGGTGATGTCATTCGGGCTCACCAATGCTCCTGTCCTGTTCATGGACCTCATGAACCGCGTGTGCAGACCGATGCTAGATCGGTCTGTGATAGTATTCATTGATGACATCCTGGTTTGTTCCAAGACGCAGGAGGAGCACAAGGAGCATCTGAGAGAGGTTTTTGGAAACCCTAAGGAGGGAGAGCTTGTACACCAAGTTCTCCAAGTGCGAGTTTTGGTTGCGCGAGGTGCAATTCCTAATGCACCTTGTCAACCAGAACGGTATACTGATTGACCCGGCCAAGATAGAGGCCGTGATGAGATGGGAGGTTCCGAAGTCTCCATCTGAGATTCAGAGTTTCCTGGGTTTAGCAGACTACTATTGGAGATTCATTCAAGACTTCTCCAAGATAGTCGTACCCCTGACATGGATGACTAAGAAAGCCGTAGTCTTTCGATGGGGGCCTGAGCAGCAGGCAACATTCGAGGTTCTGAGACAAAGATTGTGCGAGGCGCCAATCTTAGCCCTACCAGAGGGCGTGGAGGATTTTGTGGTATATTGTGACGCGTCCATTTCGGGGTTGGGTGCGGTACTGATGCAGAGAGGGCACGTCATTGCCTACGCTTCGAGGCAGCTGAAGCCTCACGAGGTGAGCTACCCGACGCATGATTTAGAGTTGGGGGCGGTGGTCTTCGCCCTCAAGATTTGGCGATATTACCTCTACAGGGATTCGGTGTAACATTTACACGGACCACAAGAGTTTGAGGTACCTCATGGATCAGCCGAATTTGAACATGAGGCAGCTTCGGTGGCTTGATGTGGTGAAGGATTATGATTGTGAGATCCTTTACCACCCGGGGAAGGCCAATGTGGTGGCCCATGCACTTAGCCGCAAGGCGGCGCCGATCAGGGATATTTGCATGCGGATGACAGTAGTGACTCCGCTTTTGGAGCGGATTCGGGAGGCCCAGCAGGAGGCCCTGAAAGAGGAACATCGGAAGAGTGAGCGCATAGTGGGTCAGGTTTCCTCCTTCGACTATGATAGCAGGGGATTATTGACATTACACCGCAGGGTATGGGTGCCCTACCTCGGAGGCATGCGCCAGATCTTGATGGAGGAGGCGCACAAATCCCGATTCTCCATTCATCTCGGGGCCACGAAGATGTATAGGGATCTTCGTCTGGACTATTGGTGGCCCTGCATGAAGCGGGATGTGGCTTGGTACGTCGAGCGGTGCTTGACCTGCAGGAAGGTCAAGGCCGAGCATCAGAGACCGCACAACAAGATGCACCCGTTAGATATCCCATTGTGGAAATGGGAAGATATTACGATGAATTTTATCATGAAGCTTCCCAGGACCGCGCGAGGAGTGGATTCTATATGGGTTATCGTGGATCGATTGACCAAGAGCGCCCATTTCATCCTGATTCAGGAGAGCATCTCTGCCGAGAAGTTGGCCGACATCTATATTAGGGAGATAGTGGCGCGGCACAGGGTGCCAGTATCAGTGATTTCAGACAGAGATGTGCGTTTTACTTCCAGGTTTTGGAAGAAGTTTCATGATGAGCTGGGCACTCGTTTGCATTTTAGCATTGCCTTTCACCCGCAGATGGATGGTCAGAGTGAGCGGACCATCCAGACCCTTGAGGATATGTTGCGGGCATGTGTGTTAGATTTTGGGGGTACTTGGGATACCTATCTTCCTTTAGTTGAGTTCTCATACAACAATAGCTACCATGCGAGTATTGACTGTCCTCCCTTCGAGATGTTGTACGGTCGGAGATGCAGGACCCCGATATGTTGGGGAGAGGTTGGCCAGAGAGTCATGGGAAGTACTGAAGTGGTGCTCCAGACGACAGAGAAGATTCAACAGGTCCAAAGCAGGATTCAGACTACTCAGAGTCGGTAGAAAAGTTACGCCGACAAGCTCCGTTCAGACTTAGAATTCCAAGTCGGGGATATGGTTCTTCTAAAGGTGTCGCCATGGAAAGGCGTCATCCGATTTAGAAAGCGGGGAAAGTTAGGCCCAAGGTACATCAGGCCATTCAGGGTTGTAGCTCGGGTGGGCAAGGTGGCATATAGGTTGGATCTGCCAGTCGATCTCAACCAGATCCACAACACTTTCCACGTTTCTCAGTTGAGGAAGTGTTTGGTGGATGACTCGGCGGTGGTGCCTTTGGAGGATATTCAGATCGATGACAGCCTGAATTACATCGAGCAGCCTGTGGCAATCCTCAACAGGAAGTCGAAGGATCAGAGGAACAAAAGGGTGGAACTCATGAAGGTGCAATGGAAACACCGGAAGGGATCAGAGTGGACTTATGAGCCGGTGGAAGAAATGATGAAGCACTACCCTGAGCTATTTCAGGATCGAGCAACAGACTTCGAGGACGAAGTCTAAGATAAGTGGGGGAGATTTGTAGCACCTGATTCCCGATACGTACTCCTTGTAATTAGCATTTTTAAATTAATGCATTTTTGTCTTGGACTCGGCGAGTTAATGGACCTACTCGCTGAGTAGGAGTGGGATAAGACGCGGGGACTGAACTCTGGACTTGGCGAGTCGGTTCTCGGACTCGGCGAGTAGACCCTGTTTGGACAAAAAACCTAATCCGGGTGTTTTCACCCTATTTAAACGCTCTAACTTGGCCTCCTTTGTCCCTAACACTTCCAGAGAGCTGAAGAGCGAAACCCTAGCCCCCATTTTGTTCTTGAGAATGATTTTGGCTTTGTGAAGAAGATTTGGAGCTTAGAAGAAGAAGAAGAAAGAGGTTGTGGTGTGCAAGGAGGAGAGGTAGATCCGGAATCTACACTGCAAGAGGCTTCCATTCAAGTAGAAAATCCCCTACCTTGATCACTAGTTCTTTAGATCCCCTTTATTCCCTAAAATGATGGTTTTCAAGCCCTAAAACACCATACTCCTTGTGTTTGTGCTTAATGGTCCGAAAGGACTTTAGATCTAGACAATATGGACGTATTAGAAGTATAAATTTTATGTGGTTAGAGTGATTGAGGTCCCCATTGAGTGTATGAACTCATAAAAAGCTTGGATTTACCTTTTGGAGCTTGTAGGGCCATGCATGCACGTAAAGTTTGCAACTTTACGTGATAAGCATGCTCTAGGATCATAGATCTATGGTTTTGAAGCGTTGCATGTCGCCGATTTGGTCTATATGGGAAATGGGTCAAGGGACTCGATGAGTCCCAAAGTGGAACTCAGCGAGTTCTATGATTATGGCCTTAGACTCGACGAGTTGGATGAACAACTCGGTGAGTCCTATGAAGATTACATGGAGCTTGGCGAGTTGTTCTTCAAACTCGGTGAGTTGTTCCTGGACTCGGCGAGTCGGGTCGCGAGTCGGTTCAATCGTCCCAAGTAATGAGTTAAGGGTGACTCAGTGAGTGGGTAAAAGGACTGGTTGAGTAGGACCGGGTTAATAGGAGAAGGACTCGGCAAGTCTATGCCGTGACTCGGCGAGTCCAGTCAAATGGATGTTGACTTTGACCAAGGAGTTGACCTTAGACCAAGGGAGGGTGAGTCTTTTGACCTAAGGGTATTTATGGGTGTCTAATCTATGTTCATGATTTATAGTTGGAGGATTACCGGTTCAGCAGTCAGGCGCTCAGCAAACAGACTTTCAGCAGCTACTCCGAGGTGAGTTGCCTTCTAGTAGCAAGGGGTCAAAGGCCACAATGTCGGCCCCCTAGTAGGAATTGTATGGTTAGATGATTGTCTCTGTGATATTCATCTAGGGTTGCTACTACTTGTGTTATGTTTATGTGTTTGTATGGTATGATGCTTTGTGCTAGTGATAGTAGGGGATATAGTCCCCAGGTTACCGGTCGATAGGGTTGAAGGGGCAGTCATGCCCAACCATGCTAATTAGATTATGTGATACGTGTTATGTGGTAATGGTAGGGGTGAAATAGTCCCCAGCATCCGGTCGAGAGGACCGAAGGGGAGACCAACACCCAGATATGCTAGTCAGTATCCAGTCGAGAGGACCTAAGGGGAGACCAGCACCCAAATATGCTAGTTAGTATCCGTTCGAGAGGACCAAAGGGGAGACCAGCACCCAGATATGCTAGTCAGTATCCGGTCGAGAGGATCGAAGGGGTAGGTCGGGCACCCAGATATTCCTGGTAATATATGTATGTTATGTGGTTATTTGGTATGCGGTACGGCGGGGGAACTCACTAAGCTTCGTGCTTACGGTTTTTAGTTGTTGTTTCAGGTACCTCTTCAGCCAAGGGGAAGGAGTTGGCGCGGTAGCGGCATATCACACACACGCTCTTGTTTTTCCGCACTATGAGACATTCTGAGATTTATACTCTGATATTATTATGATATACGTTTTGGTTTACAAACACGAGGCATGTTTTATTAAATGATATGGTCGAATGATATTTTGTTAGAAACGTTTTGCAAATCACCTAATTAAAAATGAAATTTTGGGCCCGTATTTTGGGATGTTACAAGTTGGTATCAGAGCCCTGGTTTGAGGGATTCGGACACACCTTCGGAGGTGTCTGAACTCAAATCGAGGGATTAAGAGATTTTGAAAAAGAAAATGTTTCCCAAAGTTAAGTAAACTAAGCTTTGCATCATTAAAACTACGTATTGAAATCCGAAGTATGCCATAGTAGTAATGTATATCATAAACTAAGTTTGCCATAGTTTATATGTTTGTTAGTGTATAAGCTTTGCATCAGTAAAACTACGTATTGAAATCCCAAACTATACATATTATAGTTTGCATGTTATACACTTGGTTCATGTATTGATCTGAAAACTATTCAATTTTGGTTGTAAGTTGAAAACGTCTCTTATGCTCAGCATGTTAAAAAAAGGGATAAAATATCTAAAATATTTTATAACATGAGGTGAACTTTTTGTTGTATAAATTGCATAAGTTTTAATCCTGTGAATTTTTTTTGCATAAGTTCACAAAAATCATTTGTATTTGGATTGTATCCCCCCCCCCCTTGAAAACGTTAAAAATAGAAAATCGTAGGGGTATGAACTCATCGATAGTTGCATGAAGGTGCCGGACTGTGATACTGGAATGAGGACCCTCAAGTTGTTGTTCGCAGAATTAATGGAATCCTAATAATAATTAAACACATATATGAATTTTTGTTAGCGAAACCATGAATTATAGTGTTGGAAAACATTTGCTTTTGGTTTACGAATGTTACCAAGACTTTTTTGGATTGGAAAAAGCAGGTTTTCAGCTAAGTTCATGGTTTAAGGTGATTGCGGCCGTGAACAGTTCTGGGTCGTGAACAAATTTCGACCCTCGAATGGTTTACGACCCTTGAATGGTTTACTGCCTGTTCCTGGTGTTCTTGGTGAAAATAAGAAGATTTGAAGGGTTCACCGCCATAAACCCAAGAATGAAGTGTGCTTGATTTGATAAAATAATGTATGTTTGATGCTCCAAAACAAGTACTAAGGTGGATTGGATGAATTTTCGAATGATAGATGAGGGAATTCTTGAGTTTTTAGTTGGTGGTTTTAGAGAGAGAAAGTAGTGTTTTTGGCCAGTCTTGTAGAAATCAGGGTAAGAACATATATATAGGTTGGGTTTATTGTCAGAGGTGGGTCCCCGGCCGTGAACGACTTACGACCGTGATCGGGTTCATGGCTGTGAACACCAAACTGACAGGATTCCGCTGATTTTCGAAGAAAAACTTGGGTTTTCGCGTTATTTTGATTCCGACTCTTATATAAAATTTTATTATATAAATTAAATGTTTTTCCAAACCATAAGATTTTAACGGAACAATTAAAACTTAAAATTTTATTTAACGAAATTTGACTAACGTTGATAGAAAAATGTTCGAGTTGTCACAATCACTCATAACATGTCGTAGAAATGGTATCCTTTTCATTAACTTCACGTTTGAGAACTTCATGTTATACACTTACACCAGCTACTTCACAAGAAAATGTAGAATTATTAATTCAATATACATTAAAGTATAAATCTACTTAACACAACAAGATTACCATCAAAACGAGTATAGGTCCACTGTAATAGCATGTGTTATCATCCCTTCTCCATAGTTGTTTTCTGCTAACCAAACAATCTAGAATATACTTACACTAATCAATCTTCGAGAAGTCTTTCACCAACACCAACTTATTAGCAACATTTATTTGATTTATACCACTCAATGTTGATTCCAAAAATGTTTTAATGAAAAGGGTAAGGAAATTCAGCCTAAACACCAGATTGTCTTGCTTTGTGTTTTTGATCCTCTTTAGGAATTCTTCACCATTAAACCCTTTTTTTCATATTGATTTTTCCATTCTCATAGAATTCCATTGTCTTTTCACAACTAGGCATGTTCATGAAGTCTTCCCCATTATTTGGTAACCCCAACATATCATGCATCGTCTCTTTGGTAGTTGTAATCACATAATTTTCTAGAACTAGACAGCTACTTTGTGAATCATAGTGATCAAAGAGATAGTAGTTAAGTAACCCCATAGTATTGTCCATGTCAATTTCAGAAGTGATCTAAAACCCATAGACACAATCCCATTTTTTTGTGCAGGGGACATCACTTTCCCAGCTGCACTAACTCTTCCAGGATTCATTTTAGTTGCAAGCATTCTTAAACCTTCTGGATGCTCCTTACCCGCTTTTCTAACCTTGCAGGGTACATCCCATTTACCAAAAACTTCCTTAACTTCCACATTCATACCAATTTCTACCTTTTCATTTTTTTCTCTTTGATCCACTCAGACCCTCAATAAGTAATTCAATCAAACTTCTTGGTTTTTTCTTTTCATTCATTGCTTCTACATAATTCTTCTTATCCTTTGCAGGGGTTGTTCTTGCATAATACTTCCTTTTTACCCTTTTTACACTTGTACTATCAATATTAATCGTCTCCTGTTCACCATTGGTAGCAACTATCACACCCTTGAACCAAAACGACGGAAACGCCTGGGGGGGGGGGGTGACTTCATCTTGTAATATCATCACAGTGTATATAATTGAATCAAAGACAACATCATCATCACACATAAAATATAACAACCATCATAGTTTACATAAGTGTGTTGGTTTACAAATTACATTCCAAATATTAAATGTATGATGATAACAAAAATACAACAAAAATCTGTGTGTTCTTGATCACCAACTTGTCTAACGATTCCCTGAGAATACAAGTTATTTTGAAAACATCAACATATATAATGTTGCTGAATTCATAAGCATGTTTTTACGAAAAGTTTTGTATTATTTGTAAATACCAGAAAATCCGATATTTTCCGTAAAAATGGTTTGAGTGTTTTGTTTCAAATCTTGTATTATAGCATGTGTGTTCATATTTTTGAAAATGTATAAAGAGACAATTTCAGAAAATCCTATATTTCATGTTGTAAGTAAAATGTAATGTACAGTGTTTGTTTCCCAGAAATTCCGATATTTTATGCTTGTAAAAGTGGTGTGGTCTTAAAACCCTAAGATCGAAATATGGTGTTTGTATGGTTTCGTAACAACATTAAAGTATATGTATTCCCTAGATTTATAGTGTTTGTTAATATCTTTCTGAGTCGTTATAACCATGCTTAATATGACTGATCTGTCTGTCATGACGTTTTCAGGCGTCGACTTGTTTAAGGTAAGAAATTTGTCACCCTAGCCTACTCTAGCTGTAGCGAACAACTCAGGTGCGGGGCTGTCAACCCCGTATAGATCTATACGCAAACTATCGCTCAACCTCCAGGAGACTCTGGTTATAACTACATGACTTAAGGTTGTACACTAGGTATGTACCAATTAAAGAACGTCTCACAAGAACCTTAACTAAATTTACGCGAACAGTGTATCACATTGTTTAACGTTTTAAAATAATGTTTCGAGTATGCATTTGATTACAAAACATTGGTGATGAAAATACCATTTGTTTTTATCAAAGTGTCAAGCATTGTTTTTTATTGGCCCGATTAACATAAAAAGTGTCGTGAGGTGTAACGCCCGTAGATTCGGGCTAGTCAATTTAGAGATAATAGGGTCGAAAACGACTTTCCGACAAAAGATTATTTATAATAAATAATCTTAACCAAGTTTTATAATATGTCTCAAGGGTTTCGTACATATAAAGAACGCCAAAATCCGAGTTCTAACGAAGAAGTTATGGCCCGTCGAAGTTTTTCAGCAAAACCGACACGGCACCGGGAGATGTATATAGTGAATTTAAGATAGATGACTTTTTAGCCTTAGGGATCTAAATGAAACTTGTAGAATATGTCTCCACCTATGCATGGATATAAATAACGTCAAAAACGGAGTTCGTATGCAAAAGTTATGGCATTCCGAAGATTTAACTTTTAAAAACCCTAAACTAGCTAATTCACGACGTGAGAATTATGACGCTCACGGCATTCTGTCATAATTCGGACTCTAGAAGTTGCAAGAGGATAAGATCCAATTCACGACGTGAGCTTTATGACACTCACCACGTGAGGTGTCATGGCCACCATCCGAAGCTAGGGACGCAAATGGCAAGTCTACGGAGTGAATCATGAGATTCGCGACGTGAGTGTCATAAAAACTTACTATAAATAGCATGCGAGCCATTCCGAAAATCTTACACCTTTCTTCATTTCTTCTCTCTAAACTTTCTCTCTCTAAGGGTTTGAACCCTCCCCTAAGCCTAGGTAATCCCCTAGCACCCTAAGGAAGCCCCAAGGCTTCCGGAGTCCAAAGAAAAAGAGTCTTTCGGTTTCGAAACACTGCTCCAGCAAAGCCCGATTTTCTTTAAAATACGATGTAAGTGAGCTACGCCTACGCTATTTTTAATATAGCTTCTAATTAATTATAGTAACATTATTAGGACCTTAAAATAATTATTTGGGCTATTATTATGAGTTATATAGCGTTGTTTAACGCGTATATAATAATAATAATAATAGCTAGACTATTAATTAGTCACGGTTAACGTTAGACTAAACCTTAGTGGTATTGATACTAGGTTTTGGTCGAGGAAAATTGTTTTAAGAGTTACGAAGTACTGTCCAAGAACCGAGTCACCACCTACTCAGGTGAGTGCATAGTTACTTTCATCTTACACATATATATGAAGTATTTTACATAAATTATGTGCTATGTGTGCATATTATCTTAATACTTGTTGTCTATGCTGGATGAATGATTTTATACATGTTTTAAATGATTTAAAATGTATATTTATTTTATATCTACAAATATGGTGGGATAAAACATGTGTAGATGAAATAGTTGGTGTGTGATGAAATAAAATAATGAGAGATAGGTGATGATAGGAATGTGATGATAATTAGGTGAGGATAGATAGGTGATTATGAATTAGTGATGTAGGATACTACAAGCTTGTCCGACAATTTGGAGATGTAGTCATCTACCAGAGTATAGATGGCGACCACAGACTATTCTAAACAACCCCGTTGAAACACTAGCAGGCTCATAACCTGTAGGTGATGAATTACAAGTTCAGGCGATATTGTAACTACATATTCATGCGATGATACTCTAACCCCTTACTATGAATTACGAGTTCATGCGATGTTGTAACTAAGTATTCATGCGATGATACCCTAACCCTTGTTGGGCACGTATTGAGGGAGTAATCCCTGAATCAATACTGTCTATGTGATGTAGGTGATGATCCTTAGGGATAGTCCTTAGGAACAAGCATATAAGGAAATGCGATGTAAGGATATGAGAGGAAAATATTGATGGGTTTTGGTCATAAGACATCCTATGTGCTCATATAAACCCTAATGCTTGGATCTAGGTTTCTCTATTGTACATGCTTTGAATCCAAGACTATAAACCCTAATTCTAGCATTCAAGTAATCATATTAATATGTAATTAGGTTTAAGATCATACCTTGATTGTTATGTAGCAATAACAATCCCAAATCTCCTTGTAATGACTTTGGAATGCTTAGAGTCACAAGTGTCACTCCTCTAATGGCTTACAAACACCAAGAGCAAATGGAGAAGGTATAAAGAGAGAGGAGAGAGGTTAGAATTCGTCCTTAGGACTCCTTGGTAACAAGTACACGAATTCCAAGGCCTTAGGGTCTTTATATAGGTGTAGACATAGTGTTTCAGTCATTATCCTTATCTAGTTGCTTATCCACAAAGCAACCATAAGATAAGCCTTGAAAACCCTTATCCTTTATCCTTTGGACGATTTCAAGGATCCTTATCTCCTTGAATTCGTTCAACCCATATTTAGGATAACCATTACCATATTTTGTAACTATCACATAATTACAATTCATCCCTTCTAGTTTAATTAATTACACTTGATCACAAAATTAATTCCTAATTAATTATTGACCAATATTAATTAAGCAAATATGATTTCTCCTTTAATATATTATTCTTATAACATATTAATAAATCATAATAACCTCTCTCTCTTTATTTATTTCTCCAATCAAGTTGCTTTGGTGAAGGCAACCCAAAAGGACCATGCACCATCGGGTCAAGTACATACCAAAATAGTTATGCACTTAGACACTAATCCAACACTCTCCCACTTGGATAAGTCTAATAACTATTCTGCGTATGACTTCAGATCCTGATCTGCAATCGTAGCTTTCCAAAGCCGCTGTCAACTCTGATCCTATCAGATACGCGTGTCCTTAGATAAGGGATCATATATTCCTCCATTCTAGATATCGTATGAGATATGATTTCAAATCATTCTCTTTGTACTACTTCTCGATTTCCGATTTATGACGACAGACTAATTGAACAAATCAAATTAGCCCTAGCCCGGCCGAGCATTTACGTTTGTCATCATAAACCATCGAGGGGCCCAAAAGATATCGCTTTTATCCTTCTTTGGATAAAAGGAACGGATAAACTTTGATACAATGCTTGCTTGCACTCATTCACTGAATTACACACAACAATATGTTTTATAACACCAAGTTACTAGTGCGTTTACATATTATCAATGTGCAACCGATTCGCAAGATACAACTCACACATCTCAGTTTCAAGAATATAAGATGTTATCGTCTCGCTAATCACTCGTGATACAATTCATGGAGTGATCCAAGTGAGCGTGGGTTTAATCCAATGCTCAAATTCATATTCATAAGCACTCATGAATGTTGCAGCAAACATTTGCTTATGTCTAATACTCTTTTAGACAATCCACACACCAATTCACGACAGTCTTCATTCATATCTACTTCCAACATATGAATGACTGTGGCCCGTTCGAATAATTCGATTATTCTTAATAAACTCAATTATTCTGGAAGTCAAAACATGCAAATGTGAAACACAAGAATAATACTAATCCCATATGGCCTCAAACCTTTGAGTATAAATAAAACGTCTTTTATTTATCACCATATTGATTACTCATTATTTGTCGTTTCGGGTAATCAACTTCTTACTTGAATTATTACACTTGTCCCATGCACCTAGCATGCACACAATGTTTACCTATGGTTCTTACCTTTGTGAAATAGACAAATTGCACACATTTCCAATCATTCTCATTTCACAACTCCAAATCCATTTTCATAAGTGAAAGAATATCAAATTCTTGCTACTTATAGAATATGCTAGATTCTAACATCCTATGCAATGATTCTTTCGTAATGTCACTGCACCAAAGTCACAAAGACTGTTGTCAATGATATTACAAATTCCTCTATAGGAGATTGTTACAAGACAATTCCTTAGATATGATGTCTCTCACTCAAAGTACATTCCTTTGAACATCCTTTTGCATAAAAGTTTCTAATCTAGACATAGATTTTCAATATTTACTTCCTAATATGAACACGCTTCCATATTTTCCTCATGACAACTTATTCTTAATAGAATATTTTCTATTTGTAATGATGTCGATATGGTCCATCCAATATGGAAACATTTCCATATTTTTCAATACTATACTTCCAACCACTCACAAGCGACCAATCCTCGTCGAACTTTGGATTGTCCTTTGATAGTTGTTTAATTATTTTAGTCAAAACCAATTCTAGTCCCTTTTCCCTCTAAATACGCTAGACATTTGGAAAATTTTAGAATGGTCAAACATTAAAGCATTTGCAATCGATCCTATACCCGAAGCGTATGGGACACGACGCATAATGTTTTATTCGCTATGTTCTTAAAATTCGAATCGTGAAAAGGAATGCCATAATCATAATCGAAATTTTATGAACACACTATGTACCTTCGACTAAATTTATTAACATTTCTCAACCTAAGCCTTTAGATTTGAAATGAAGCATAATATTCTCTCCCTTAATTATAGCAAAACAACTTTACAACCCTTACGACTTTGCAAGGTATAACTCTTGTTTTCTATAATTAATATTGCCAACTTGCAATACGTGCCTTAATAATCATACAATCATAACATTTATGCTCCCACTATCATGATGATTATTTTAAAACATAACACTTATGCTCCCACTATCTTTGACATGTATTCATAAACATCTTAACTTTCAGAAAGACAATACCTATTGAATTTCTTAAGTCCATGTTTCTAATACTTAGTGCTTTGATAATCTTTTATCAAGGCTTCTTGAACTTATACACTTTTGCCTTAGATAGTGCATATGTGTGTCTTAACAATTAAGACTAATTGCCAAACCTCACAATTCAAACTATGGAAAGGGATACCGTAACCATGATCGAATTCGAGAACGCAATTTTACAATCACTATCTTTTTAAAATCTTTCTTAGTGAAAGCATTTCCTCACAATCATTTTCATGAAGGAGGAAATCTTATGACACTTAGATTTTAAACGGTGTATGTGTTTCTATCCATGTGAATTTGTTAAAACCAAAGTTTACGACAAATTCAAATTCATATGGACTGAACTTTCTTAATCTTGATTTTTTTTTGCCTTATGGTAGCACAGCTGCCCACCACGTCTTCCAAGTAGTTAAGCATCTCACATTTTTCCTATCAATGTACCTTTCATTGATCAAGGTGCCTTGCCTTTTATGCATTCAAAAAGAGAACTCAAAGAACTCACATGCATAATTAACTTAATTGGAATAGCACATAATCAAAACATCGTCAACACGATAGGTTGTAATCCTCAACTCGTGTGCTAGTGATGATCGATAAGGTTTATTTGATTTGTTCTTGAAACTTTTCAAGACTATAAAGACTCCCACTGACTCCTTGACATATACGATTCTTTTGTCAATAAACATTTCTTGACAAACAAATATTCAAGAGTTAGTGTAGTTTTTATCAAAACACTTCATAAATTGGTCCTAGTCGATCTTTGTCTTATTCAAGACATCACAACTTTCCACATTTGATGAATGTTATAAACCTTTAATACTTTTCACTCATTGTCACAATCTTAACTTTAAGACTTGTTATTGGAACGAAGTATGATAGACTTCTTGATCTAACCATTTCTTCAATCCTTGATTCCTCTTCTTAAACATACAATTGTACTAAGACTCACTTAGAGGATCAATTGAGATATGGTTCTTAATCATTAAGACTTATCATAAAGCATAAAGGCTACTCTCCCTTCTTCTTAGAATGGAGAAACTCTTATCTTTCTGCCTACTTGATTCTTCTTATTCGTTCTACTATTGATCTAAACCCTTTAATCAATTCAGAATCACACTTAATCTTGTAAGTGTAATCATATTTACTAAGCCTTTAGTAAATCATGACGAATATCTTTGTTACTCTTATGGTGAACTTGATCAACACACAACTTTGTGTACTCGATCTCCTAGTCCTTCACTTGACACTTTGTCAACGAATTTGTCTAATTTCCAAATATGAAATTTCTCATTCATCATGCAACCAAGTTGCGTGATTCCAAATTTCAGTCCAATTGAAACTTTGGGCAATGAAAAACTCTCCCTATTTGGTAAATTCTCGACATTCCCATAAATAACATAACTAAGAATCATATCCATTCGTTGTAGAAATATGCAAACATCAATTTTCATAATGATTTCATTGCAAGGAAGTAAAAAAATAAATAAATAAGTCAAACAAAATTTATTTTATTTATAAAAGCAGCGGAAAAACATTTGTCCTTACAATGCAAAATCTATTGAAAAACTATGTAAAAGGAAAATTTCTAACAACTCTATCATAACTATCTAAGCTCAAAATCCAATCTTCAAGTCCATGCGATCAAGATCCATCTCTTGTGATTAGATTCATCTTGCTCTCTTATCAAGCTTCCTTTCTTTTCACCGATCCTTCAAAACATTCAAATGCAATCTTATCACATCATGTATTAAGAATCAATGAATAGGAACTTAACGAAGTTAGATAGTGGATTTTACCTGAAGCGCAGTCATACTCTTTGACTCTCCCATCTTTGGAATTTTCAGGCTCTTGGGGCAGACTTCTATCCAACGCCCTTTCTCTTGGCAGCAAACGCAGGTCGGTTCTCCTAGAACGTCCTCGGAAGCATGGTCGGTTGACTCTCCCAACAAATACGCTCCATTGCTTCGCCAAATCATTTCTGATTCAGCAGCAATGAGCATGTAGGTTAGGTTAATGAGGTTGTCGTCATGATCCATCATATAATACTTTCTTTTGAACTCATTATATGATTCAGGAAGTGACTGCAAAACCCAATTTACAGCCAACTCATTCGGGAATGACACACCCAACATAATCAACCTATCGATGTGTGATTTCATTCCTAGAATGTTGGCACACACGGATTTACCATCTTCATGTTTCATTTCCAATAGGGCCTTAGTGATATTGAACCTTTCAATTCTTTGATCTTGTGGGTTAGGGAGAACAATTGGAGGAGGAGGAGGAAGTGAAGCATGATTTCTTGTTCCTCGATCGAATCGTGGAATATCATCTTCATGTAGAATGCTTGTTCCACGGGATTTGGGAAGATCATAGTTGTCAAACTTTGACATCTACAAAACGGGAGAAAAACAAATTCAAGTTAGTTGATAGATTGAGTCCTTAGTAAATCACCCAAATGAAATACTAAGGCTAGGACCCAACACAATATTCTACAACTCGGGAGAGGGATGCCGTAACCCAAATTGAAGAATATTTGAAGGTAAGTGAATGAAGATTCACTAATTTCCACTATGAAAAACGAAAAAGAAATTTAAGTTTTAAATCTATGAAAACTCCTAGATCTTTTGACATTCATTGAACTTTCAATGGCATGTTTAAATCTCGATATGCCCCTCTTGTTTGTGACTGGGATGCTGAGGATCACAAAGCGGGTGTGAATAACCATGCAAACTTACATGGTGCCCTCACATGTTACAATCACCCATTCGATGTGCCGGTAAACCACACACGCTCCACCGAACTATGACAAACATTGAGTGACCCTTTGCAACCTTTGCTTAGAACCATTTAGTGTGCCGGTAAACCACACACGCTCCACTAACGTCTTCGCAAGGGCACAAAGTGTAATTTCATGGAATTGCATCAATTCACCTTTGCCTAAGTAACTAAGATTGGGAATTAGAAAAACATTTAGTTACTTTGTATTTCATTATACTTATAATGGAAGGTTTCGTCCTATCCTACCCGTTCGGCTAACGACCCTCCACTAGTCAAGAGTGCGGTGGGTAAGAGTGGATACCCATTCAATCGCCATTTTATACGCAATTTCCTTAAACACCCCTTATAGACCAGCTTCGTGAATGAGGCCTACTAACGGTAAGACTGACTTTTACTCATACATATATATAATGTTAGACTTTTAATGTTATATATATATATATATATATATATATATATATATATATATA
Organism: Lactuca saligna; assembly: GCF_052625555.1. NCBI lineage: Eukaryota > Viridiplantae > Streptophyta > Magnoliopsida > Asterales > Asteraceae > Lactuca > Lactuca saligna. The sequence goes on from NC_136424.1 coordinate 6,315,092, forward strand.
TAGTATAGGGTGCATTTCATACTTTTAAAATACTATGTGGTTAACTTTAACAATTACACTTTTAATTCAATTAAATGGTTAATCTAAACTTTTATTGATTTATTTAATCTCTTTTAATTATACTCCTTAATTAATTAATAAAACCATAAGGGTGTATTTGAACTTTTCAAAACTAAGGTTTTAGAATTTAACATTCCTAATCAACTTTTAAATTTCAAAACTTGAGGGCAAGTTTTGAAACATTTTAAAACAATTTAGTTTTAATCTATCTTAAAATTTCGAATTTATGACATTTAAATTTAAAATTTTAAATATTAAAACTCTTGATATAATAATTATCTTAAATTAGACTATTAATTTAATTATTAAATCATAAGGGATTATCTAAATAATGAGGATAATTACCATTTATACATTTAAGTTATCCAAATCCCTTAAATATCTATATAGATTTCGAAAATATGGATGGATAATGCAAGATCTTGAATTACCATATATAACAATTAGATGATAATTACAAGATATGGGATAATCCAAATCCCTAAAAATTAGGATCTTATCTTGGGGAGGAGGCAAATTTCGAAAAACAAGGGATTATAACAAACCCTAGATTTCGAAATTTAAGGGTTTAAGGAAAGGATTTGAAGATCTTATTTAAACTCTTGCAAATTAGGGTTTGCAAACCCTAATCTCAAAAAACCCTAACCTCTTAGGGTTTATTGGCAATAAACCCTAATATGTCAAGTTCATACAATTGAAACCAAAACTGGGCTCTGATACCATTGATGGGTTTTAGTCATAAGACATCCTATGTGCTCATACAAACCCTAATGCTTGGATCTAGGTTTCTCTATTGTACATGCTTTGAATCCAAGACTATAAACCCTAATTCTAGCATTCAAGTAATCATATTAATATGTAATTAGGTTTAAGATCATACCTTGATTGTTATGTAGCAATAACAATCCCAAATCTCCTTGTAATGACTTTGGAATGCTTAGAGTCACAAGTGTCACTCCTCTAATGGCTTACAAACACCAAGAGAAAACGGAGAAGGTATAAAGAGAGAGGAGAGAGGTTAGAATTCGTCCTTAGGACTCCTTGGGAACAAGTACACGAATTCTAAGTCCTTAGGGTCTTTATATAGGTGTAGACATTGGGTTTCAGTCATTATCCTTATCTAGTTGCTTATCCACAAAGCAACCATAAGATAAGCCTTGAAAACCCTTATCCTTTATCCTTTGGACGATTTCAAGGATCCTTATCTCCTTGAATTCGTTCAGCCCATATTTAGGATAAACATTACCATATTTTGTAACTATCACATAATTACAATTCAGCCCCTCTAGTTTAATTAATTACACTTGATCACAAAATTAATTCCTAATTAATTATTGACCAATATTAATTAAGCAAATATGATTTCTCCTTTAATATATTATTCTTATAACATATTAATAAATCATAATAACCTCTCTCTCTTTATTTATTTCTCCAATCAAGTTGCTTTGGTGAAGGCAACCCAAAAGGACCATGCACCATCGGGTCAAGTACATACCAAAATAGTTATGGATTTAGACACTAATCCAACAAATATGATGTAGGAGACGACCCTTAGGATAAATCCTTAGGGAAGGTACTTAGGAATAAAGAAGATAATGGGGATGGGTAATTGGGTTAATTGTTTGTTGATTAAACATAATAATTATATTATTGTGGGTTGAAAACCCTATGTACTCACTAGGTTTCCCAACCTCACCCACCCAGTTTAATTGTATCACAGGTATCGATACGAAGTTGCTTTACACTGAGAGATTAAGGAGATATAGATCACTAGTGAAATGAATGTAAGTTATGTTTATGATTATGTTTCTGTATTGACGATGACATCCCAAATGTTTTAAAATGAATAAAATACGTTTCTTCGGAAATGCTTTGATAACGTATTTATCGTGTTTTTCTGTGAATAAATTCCGCAACATTTTTTATTAAAAGAGGTACTCTGATTTCCATAAAGCATAAACAAAATCGGTCTTTTCTGACCGTGAAATTGAGGATGTCACATGAGGCCCAATAATAAATTCAAATGGGTCAATAAGGCCCAAGTAACATGTAATGAGAAAATAAGGCCCAATAAGCATGTAAATAGGTATTTAAAGCCCAATGAAAATGAAATGAATATACGAGCCCATCAAACGCGTAAATGGATCAATAAGGCCCAATAAACATGTAATAAGTATACAAGGCTCATTAAAGTGAAAATGACGTAATTAGCCTGTTTGTTATTATAATGCTCGTTTTGGCTCAATTACAACCAAAGTGACATAAAAAGCCCACTTTCCTTAGAAACGACTTTTTTGGCCCAAATAATCAAAATAATTCAATAAAAGCCCACTTTTGTCAAATTTTAATTATTTGGCCCACTAAAACCAAAATCTACAACAAAGGCCTATTTTCATTTCAAATGACATTTTTAGCCCATTAAAACCGAAAGTTTGTAAATAAGGCCCATTTTGATAAAAAAAAAAAACAATGACATTTTAAGTCCATTAAGACTGAAACTTTGTAAATAAGGCCCATTTTGATAAAAATGACATTTTTAATGTCCATTAAGGCCAAAACTTTACATTTCAAGCCCATGAAACCGTGAATTTCCACATAAGGCCCCTTTTTATGAAAAATGACCATTTTAGCCCATTAAAACCGTGAAGGCCCAAAGTAATCCCATTTTGTCAAAAATAACACTTTTGACCCATATAAAACCGTGAATGTCATAATAAGTCCTTTTTAAAAAAATGACTCTTTTGACCCCTTTAAAACCGTGAATGTCTTAAAAACCCATTTTTATCCAAAAATGACTCTTTTGGTCCTCTCACAACCGTGAGTTGTCACATAAAGGCTCACTTTTTTTTGTCAAAAATGGCCCCTCATTAGGTTTTCTTTTGTTTTACAGTATCATTTGACATGTTTTATCTTTTTAACAACAAAATGAGTTATGTAAAGTAACTTATTTTCCTAAGATCTTCAAGACTTGGAAATATATCAAGTTTGTGAGGGTTTAACGTAGATTCATAACATATTTGCTCAACATATCATGAAAATACACACAAGCATGCATAAATACATCGATCTAACACAAAACCAACTTGTATTCTCCCATAAAACATAGTAAAGCCAAAAACAAGGGGTATCAAGCTCACCTTGGTGATGGATTCGGTTTTGATGAAGAAATGAAAGATGATGAAGGTGTTTCGGCCTTGGATGTTTCTTTAAGATGAGTTTTCGAATTCTAGGAGGTTCTAAGAGCATGATCATGAAAACAAGGTGTTTATGAGGAATAATCTAGCATAAAATGGAATAATTCAACTTGATTTTAGTTTAATACTTATCAAGTGGATGGAAGGCTTCAAGGGGATTCTTTGAACACACACTCTAACTCATGATTTTTAGGAGATAAAATTGAGAGAGTTATTGAGAGTTTAGAGAGAATTTGGAAGTGGAATGAAGCTTGAAGTGATTCTTGGTGAGTGAAAGAATGGCCTTTTGGCCGAGAATAAAGAGGGAAGAGAGAAAAGAGTGGTTAGTGTGGTATTTGCATGATGGTTAATCTTCTAATTGTCTAGATGTCATTAAGTTTAAATCCAATCAAATTTAAATCCACCATGTACACTTAGGTGTCATTAAGTTTAAATCCAATCAAATTTTCCTTTTTCTTTTTTATCTAAAACCAAGAATAGAGAGTGGATGAAAGAAAAGAGTATTGGGCTTGGGCTTAAGATGCAACCGAAAACACATTGGCCCCATAGAGGTTTTTCGGCCCATTGGGCTCACATATGTGTTCACGGCCCAAAATAATAAAAGGAATGGGTTTTCGGCCCATATAATTTAAAGAAGATGGTTTTCGGCCCAATAAGGCCCATGATTAGTCTTATGGCCCAAAATGCTATTGCTTATTGAATGTGGGTCCAACTAGGGCCCAAATGAGGTTTCTTAGCCCAAAAGAATCAAGTTGAGGGTTTATTTGTCCATTAGGCCCAATAAGAGGATCCTGGTCCAATAAGAGTTCGAACTGAGAAGTTAGGGTTACAAGCCCAAAGTTAACTGAGTGTAGTGTATTGAATTAGGTTTAGAGCTTGCACAAGTGATTTTTTTATTCGAATAGTCGTCTTTGAATGAATAATATGTATACCCTCATACCTATGATTACAAGATAAAGGTTAATTACACATGGACATGATTTCCTAGTCTAAAATACAAATTGTGACAGAAACTGCTGAATCACATAAACTTACTTAGTTATGCTCCACTCATTATAGTTATTTAAATATACAATAAAAGTTTTATAAATTAGTATGTTAGAGCATTTAATTGTATACTAATTCTAACATAATTATATATTATACAATTACAAGTTTTACTAGAACATATTTTAACTATCTCACTACTAAACCAAATAAGAAAATAAACCAAATTAAGAAATCACTTGAATGTCCAGAAGCTATATTATCTTTTTCAGGTTCGAATCTTGAAGAATTTTTCTTGTTTACCTTTGTTTCATTTGTTCCAACAATATTAATAGGAATTTGTTCACCTTGTTCACCAACTGCTTCATTAAATAAAAACAGATAGTTATTTTCAAAATATTCTAACAGAATATAAGTTTTTTTCAACATTAAATTATAAGTAAATAAAATATACAATTAATATACTCATTCTGATAGAATGATAAAATATACATTAATTCTTAAAGAATACCATATATTAACATTATAACATTTTCTAAAATAGTTTGTATTATAAATCATAAACCAAATACAGAAAACTACGTGTAGCCTGTAGGTGGAGAAATGATCTTGTCTTTTACAGTTGTTGATCTTGTAGAATATTTCCTTTTGACCTTTTTCCACTTGTAGTAACAACATTAATAGGCTCCTGCTCAGCTTGGGAAACAACTAATGAATCAAAGAAATACAGTTACTTAGTAATATTTTCTAATATAGTGATCCATAATTCAACCACATACAAGGATATGTCTGTTTTGATTCCGAGAAAATGCGATATATTTAAACATTCTAACAGATTTTTCATTTTCGATTTGACAAAACCCTAATCTAAAAATTACGCATCTTATGCATATATTTTATCAATTTTATTCTACACAACTTCAAAAACACATATAAATACTACATTGTTCAAACATTCAAACAGAATTTTAAGGTTGCAACCGTAAAAATTAAAAAAAAAAAAAACAAAATAATATATATATATATATATATATATATATATATATATATATATATATATAATTTATCTCTAGGAGAAGAAACAAAATCATCATCGCCTTCCTCAAGATTCAACACTGTTGCTGGTGTATTCTTAAATTTCGTTTTGAAAACACTCGACCTTGTACTCCTCATTCTACTCCAATTTTTCTTCTTTGAAATATCACAATGCAACTTCAGTAAACAACTATTAGAGAATCGATGATTATATACAAAACAAGAACAAAATCTATCAATTTTTTTGTTGATTTTAGTAAATATTCTTTAATTTTGTGTTCCGATAGAAACGATACTTGAATCCGGGTTTCTTCAATAATCTTGGGATTATACGGTTAGTTGAGATCAAAAAAGGTAGTTTCCTATTTTAATAGTGATGAGAAATATACAGAAATACCTTATGCACCCATTTTCATTTAATGTGATGGTTTTTTATTTTATTTATATTAATTTAATATTAAACAATTTGTATTAAAAATTAAAAAGTTGATTGGCCCACATTTAATCCTACATCCATATAATAATTACTTTGAATACAATAATATATATATATATATATATATATATATATATATATATATATATATATATATGGTGAGGTTCAATAAAGAACCATAATTAACCAAGGAACCAATGAACCAATCTTTTTTTAACTTTTAGAACTTATTTTTTATAAAAAAAAAAAATACAGAACTTCATAACTTTTTATCCTTTTTTCCAATGATATAAAATTCGATTAAAAAAATCGTTAAATTCACAATGTGGATCTAAATTCACACGGTAAATCCGAAAAAATATATTTAACATTCACAATGTTAAGTTATGAATTTAGATGTTTTTAGTTTTTTTTTTTCCGATAAGAATAAGCTCTAGAACGTGAAAACAAATATTTGGTTCGTTGGATAACCAATAATTATGGTTCTCTATTGAACTTATATATATATATCCTTATTCTAATAAAAGAATAAGTTTAATCTCATATTGACAAGTGTCATGCAATTAGAACCCCTCATTAATGTTATATATCATTTATCATGTCACTTGTCCACCTATTAATTATTCATTTCAAATTTCAAATTTTAAATTTCCAATTCTAATTTAATTAAATTAATAATTCATTCTTCATTTTAAATTTCAAAATTTAAAATTTCTCCTTTTAATTATATTAAATTAATAACATTAAATGAAAAACTAAAATAAAATTAATATAAATAATAAAATAATATAACTCCACATATTTATTTAAATCAACGATTATAATTTTATATAACTAAAAAAATATCTGTTAAGTAATAATTTATTTAAAATAATTTATTAATAATTTTGATTTTTTAATACGAAAATTTAATTAATTTTATAACCGTGGTTATCACGGGTTATAAACTAGTATATATATATATATATATATATATATATATATATATATATATATATATATATATATATATATATATATATATATATATATATATATATATATATATATATATATATATACTTTTTGATATATGAATATATGATCGATGAAATGAAAGTTGATTTGATTGCCACGATGACATGGCGACGACATAGTTACCCATGCATATGACGATGTTGGATGGCCATGCATAATTCCATATCACGGGTCTTAGAGCATCCACTTCCACTGTGTTGAAAGAAGCACAAATCCAAAAAATCTAGTGAAGTCCATACTAATAACTAAGGGACCCACTGCTCAATTATTATTTTTATTTACCGGGTTTGATTTTATAAAAGGGTTACGAATATAAGCTACTATTATTACTTTTATTTTTTATTTTATTAGGTGTGTTTGTTTTTTCAAACTTAAAATATTTATAGTATGTGGATTATATTTACAATTCTCTGCAACACAAGATGTAGTCAAAAGGTTTGCAAACGGTAACAAAAAATTTGTTTGTTTTTTAATATCTACAAACTGCTGAAATAAAGTGATATCAATTATATAATAGTTAAAAATAATTTTAAATCAAAAATGTATGTGGTTTTAAACTTTTAATCATATGCAAATCGAATATAAAGATCAAGGTGATGATATGATTTTTAAAGATGTTTATATAAAATAATCAAATATACTAATTGTTAAATACCAATAAATAAAATTGTTAATTTAGAAAACATGTTCATTTTATTAAATTTTCTAAAATGATGCTTATTTCTCCGGTTATCTTTAATAGATTTATGTGTGTAAGATTGGTAATTGAAACTATATCCCAATACGAGGGGATCTGATGAGCATATAAAATGAACAATTTAGTGTACAAAGAAATAAAGAATCGCAACAAAGGATAATCAATAATAAATAAGAAATAATCAATTAACATTAACATTCCCCTGCAAGCGAGACGGTGGCGGAGCGAGACATAACTTGATCGAAAGAACTCAGATTGCGATCGAAGAAGACCCTTAGTGAAGATATCGGCCACCTACAGCTCGGTTGGAATAAACTTAGTGTGGAGACACCGGGACACAACCAATTCGTGAATGAAATAATAGTCCAAATCTATATGTTTTGCCTGTTTGTGAGCAATAAAATTTTGAGTGAGAAAGAGCACATTGCGGTTGTCACAAAGTAATGTAAGTCGATCCGGTGGTAAAGCATGTAATTCACATAAGAGGTGACTAATCGAAATGATTTTGGCAACAGTGTTTGTCATAGCTAGGTACTCAGACTCACAGCTTGAATGGATGATAGTAGGTTGTTTCTTGGCACTCCAAAACACCAAGTTTCTTCCAAGAAATATGGAATAGCCATACGTAGAATGACGGGTTTCCAAACAACAAGCCCAATCCGGATGTATGGGTATGACAAGAAAAAGTAAGACCAAAGGCCAAAGTGTCATTCACATATCGAAGGATCCGTTTGACAAGCTTCATATGATGGACTGTAGGAGCCTACAGGTACTGACTTTATTGATTAACAGCATACGAGATATTAGGCCAAGTACTGAAGTGCCCCCACGATAGATCGGTACTTAGTGACGTCCTTGCAAGGTTCACCAAGAGATGTGAAAGTCTCATTCGCTACCAAAGGTGGTTTGGAGTCTAAAAGATCAACTCATTCAAGAATCTCCTTAGCATATTTAGATTGAGAAAGAAACAATTCATCCGTCCGAGTAACTTGAACGCCGAGAAAGTAATTTAGATCTCCTAAATCCTTGATGGAAAATTAGGAAGTTAAGTGAGAGATAAAGGAACATAACACAGAAGCAAACTTCTTAGTGAGGATAAGATCATCAACCTATACAAGTAGATATATTAGGCAACCATATTGTGAGAAGACAAATAAGGAGGGGTCAGAGCAACTACACTGAAATCCATTATGTAGGAGAAAATTGCTAAGACATTGGAACCAAGCACGAGGAGCCAGTTTAAGCCCATACAGAGATTTATTTAACCGACATACATGATTACGAAACCACGATCCACAAATCTTGGTGGTTGTTCCATCTATAACTAACCATGAAGAAATTCATTATTAACATCAAGTTGATGCAATTTCCAACCATGAATGACAACGAAGGAAAGAACGATGTGAATAGTAACGGCTTTGACCACGGGACTAAAGGTACGAGAGTAATCAAGCCCATAGGTTTGAATGAACCCTTGAGCAACGGGACATGCTTTGTGCTGGTCAATAGAGCCGTCAAAAAAAATACTTTATTCGATACAACCATTTGGAACCAATGATTTTGTGAGTGGTAGGGCGAGGAACGAGTGTCCATGTGTTGTTATTATGGAGAGAATTAATTTCTTTTTGCATTGCCTCCATCCAATGAACTAATTTAGCATCCCTCTTGAAACCTTTAAGATCGAATTTTGCAAATAATGTCGTATAGAGAGGGTTGGTAGTAGCAAAAGCCAAATCATCCCTATGTTTAGGCTCGAAGATACCCGCTTTTTCATGTTTAGTCATTGGATGATACAGAACAAGAGGTGGAACATGAGTAGCCATGGAAATGGAGGAAGATGGTCTACTACACTGCAACTGAGTATCTCGTGAGATCGGTGAAGTGGGTTCACTAGTAGGCGGAGGCATTGGCGAAGTTGGTTCAGTAGGTGGAGGTGTAGCATCATCACAATATCCGCATCCAAGAAAAGGTGAAGGGGGTGTTGATTTGGAGACAACAGTGGGAAGCAGGATAGGTGAAACCAACAGGAAATCCATTATGAAGGAGCCCAAAAAGGTAAGTTATTGAAACTAGTTGTTGAGTTTGTGCCGACAAATGGATACGTGGACTTGTCAAAACAAGCATGGCAAGTAAGATATATTTGGGATGTATTTAGGTCAAGACATCTATAGCCTTTATATTTTGATAAGTATCCCATAAAAACACTATATGCTATGATGAGTGAGTATGTTAGTGGCATAGTCCCGAAGTTATAGAAATACACAACAACCAAAGGTAAAAAAAATTATCGTACATCGGTTGTCTAGAAAAAAGAGCTTCAAAAGGAGATTTGTCATCTAATACCGAAGTAAGAAGCCAATTAATAATATAAATAGTTAAGCTAAAAGAATCTAGCCAATAAGTCTGCGGAACATGATGATTAAAAAGCATAGCCAATCCTGTTTCAACAACATGCTGATGCTTTTGTTCAACCCAACCATTTTGTTGGGGGATATACGGACATGATAAGCGATGTAGCATGTCATTTTCTTCAAGTAAGTGACAAACATAATGATTAACAATGTAACACTTGTTCCAGGTATCATTTATTTTTCAAAATTTTAGGGTTTTGGACTGGGACTCGATGAGTTAGGGAGCTCCAACTCATCGAGTAGGAATAATTATGGACGCGGGATGGAAGGTCTACTCGACGAGTTGGAAAGCCCAACTCAACGAGTAGACACTAAAAAGGAAAATCCTAATTTTTAGGGATTTGTACCTCTATTTAAGGAACTTATGGCTCATTGTAGCCTCCCTCGTCGTCTTTGAAGCCCAAAGAAACCCTAATTCGAGTCTTATACCTTCTTGAGTTTATGAGAGAGCTTTAAAGAGTGATTTTAGTGTGGTTGTGAAGGAATTTGGAGATTAAAGAGGTTGGAGTAAATAAGGATTCGGTAGATCCGACATATACTCTATTTTGGCAACCATCTTAAGTTATAAAGTTGCTAACTTGACCACTATTTGCTTAGATCTCATCTTGTGAAAGTTTATTATCACTTTTGGTGCATAATGGTGTCATTCTCGAGTTTGAACCGGTCATGAGGATATGGTTTCGAATCTGGACACCTCTAGGCCTCCATGGACATAAAGTTGCCCATTTTATCTAGTCTAGGCCCTTTTCCATGCACTAAACCTTGTATGAACCTTAGTTTTAGTGTTTTAGCCTTTTGAGGCCTTTCATGCACGTAAAGTTTGCAACTTTACATAGTAACTACACTATAGGGGGCAGGATCTGTAGTTTGGAGCCTTGGATTCAACTGGAAAGGACTGAACATGAAAAGTGATGAAGGAACTCGACGAGTTGGATCGATTTACCCCGCCTTCTGGATTCTAAATGAACTCGTCGAGTGAGTGAGATGACTCGTTGAGTTTATTGAAGTTTTCGATCTTCTGGATTCTGAATGAACTCGACGAGTTACTCAGGTAACTAGACGAGTTGACCCAAGTTTTCAGTCTTCTGGACAGTGAAGGAACTCGACGAGTTGGGGTCAACATGGACTATTGACCTGGACTATTGACTTTGACTTTAACTTTGACTAGGGTTGACCAAGTTTGACTACGAGGCTATTTTCGGTATTTCAGGATTTTAACAAGTTAATCACATGATGATTATAGACATTTGAGTTGGAACTGCAAGTTGGGACTTTTCTTATCGGCTCAACATTTCTTGAGAGATGAGTCTCCTCACCATACCAATGGGTCTAAGGCACCAAGGAGGGCCCATTATGTGTTATGTGGAATGCTAGGTGATTTCGTGATATGTGATATGATAGTTATCTTTGTGATACTAGTATGGAAGACCCCGGGGGTTCCCGTGGCAGTAGACTAAAACCATGCGGGGGTTCCCATGGCATTCGATGTAAGACCTTGGAGGGTTTCCATGGCATCCTAGTATGTTTGTATGTTTAGGTTGTATGATATTTTTGTGTTAAGGAAGACCATGTGGGGGTTCCCATGGCAGGCAGTTAAAGACCATGTGGGGGTTCCCATGGCAGTGGGTTAATATCACGTGGGGGTTCCAATGGCACCCGAAGTAAGACCTTGGAGGGTTTTCATGGCATCCTTATATGTTTATATGCATGACTTATGTTGCTTATGTGATTGATACGGATTATATGGTTATGCGGATTATGTGGGGTATGCTATGGGGAACTCACTAAGCATTATCTTATAGTTTGTTGTTGGTTTTAGGTACTTCAGATCCTAAGGGCAATGGACAATGTTTGATGGTGCGGCGTGCACCCTCCGACATTTTATATGGGGACACTCTAATATTTGAAATAAAATGTTGTTGTTATGAATTTTGAAAACAATTATCATTGATATTTCATATTTTATGGGAATGTTTTGTTTAATTAAAAATGAAATTTTTATTTGAAAATTTGGGTCATTACAAACAAACTCGGTGTCACCGTCATTTTGATAAACCTTGATTTTTCTTGAAAATTGTGTTTGCACCAATTTTATGAATTTGGAGAAGATGACATGAAATTCAGATATTGCTTTTAAAGGATATAACCAACAAAAATGAGAATAATCATCCACAAATAAAGCATAATATTGATAGCAACCAACATACATAATTGGGTACGGCCCCCATAAATCACAGTGGACCAAGTCAAGTGGGTATAAAGCCCGTTTTTCATTCACTTCAAAAGATAATCGTTATGCCTTAGACATTTGACAAGGCAAAAACAAAATAGGTTTAGGTAGTATAGAAATGACATATAAACACCCCATTTAATTTAAAAGCAAAATAGTGTTGAGAGCCACATGACCCAACCATAAATGTCATAACTCAAACGACACCTTTAAGGATAAAGCAACAACAAGGGCTTGAGGAGAAGAATGGAGCACATATAACCCGATTTCACATTGGCCTTGGGCTAGGACTTGTCTCATGGAGCGGTCCTGAATATAGAAACTGGGATGGGAAAATAACACATCCAAATGATGATCAACAGTCAATTTACTAACAGAAAGTAAGTTTTTCATTAGGTGTAGGATAATCAACACACCATTCAAATGAAAAATATTTTGAACATAGGGTGACCAATATGGGAAAAAAGAAGCGAATTACCACTCCCAAAAGTAACATTGGCAGGAGACAGTTGCATAGTACCCGGAGAGGCTGTATTTAAGGATGGTGTCATGTAGTCGGTAGCACTGGAATCAAAATACAAATCTGGGTGTGGGAGAGCCATATTACACTAAGCGTGAAAGGTATTTTCAATATCGATACCAGGTGTAATGGTTTTAGCAGCAAAACTTGAAAGTTAGGGACAAACATTTGCATAGTGACCATCAGCACGACATAATTGACCGTGGGGATGGGGAGGTCGCTGACCATGTCCCCGACCACCTTGAGAACCGTCATGTGATGACCGGATACTAGTGCAAGATTTATTTCGGGAGGCAATTGAGATTTGAGGGGCGAACCGCACAGAAAGCAGCAACAGAATGGGTGGAACCATGTAGCGACTTCAGGAATAATTTTGTGGCTCTCGACTTTAACCAAGAGGTCAAGAAAAGAAGGCGTTGGCCAAGGGTTCGCACAACAAGTGAGAAGGTTTCAAACGAGGGCTCTAACCCGCACAGAAACCGATGTAACTTGTCCGAGTCATCAACGGGATGTCCTGTAGTTGCAATTGATCACAAAATCCCTTAAACTTACGGACAATTTCCGCAACAAAAGACACACCTATCACCGATTGGCGGAGTTGGTCATGTAAGTTCTAATCCTTTCAACCGAGAAGTTGTTGTAAGCAGTCTAAATCGCCATCCAGATGTGGTGAGCAAATGGAAGATCGATAATTTCAGCGACTGCCTCCTCAGAAAATGAGGTGTGAAGAATAATAACAGGTTGTTGATCATCAATTGCCCAGGCAGTATAGAGAAGATTGGGGTTGGACTTGTCATCGGTTAGAATTTCAGGAGAAGGGGCGACTGTAGAGCCACTGATGTGAGGAAGAAGGTTCTGATAAGCAAAGAGAGGTAACATCTGATTTTTCCACATCAGGTAGTTCGAGGGGGATAACTTGATTGTGATCATATGGATGAGGGTATTCATGGGGAAGGAATGATAGTGGAGGAAGAAGACATAGTTTCCGGAGGGGAGAGCTCAACAAAGTTTACAAACCATTCAAAAAAAACCTCAACCGTCTGTTTTAAAAAACTCAACGAAGTTAACTTTTTGTCTAAAAAATCCAACAAAGTTCCAAACGGTTCAAAAAATCACAATTTTGTTTTGTTTAACTTTGTTGGGTTTTTTTTAACAGTCAAAACATTATTTAAGGTTTTTAAACGTTTTGAAAGCTTCGTTCGTCTAACAAGTTATTTTCTCAATATGGTAATAAGTCACGTTATTTGTTTCTTTTATTTGACTTTTAGGAAAGTAAAACTTAGTTAGGCTTTTTAGACCAAATGTTAAATTCATTGGATTTCTTTGAACAAACAAAACATGATTGTGGTTTTTTGAACAGTTTAAAAACTTTGTTGGGCTCGTAAGTCATTTTACCGTTTCCGGAAAAGAAAGGAGAATGAGAAAGAGGTCGAGAAGAAAGGAGAATGAGAAAGAGGTCGAGAAGAAAGAGGAAACAAAACAAGTGGAAAAAGGAACGGTCAAAGATAACCGGCTTTAATACCATATGTAAGATTGGTAATTGTCTAATTGAAACTCTATCCCAATACGAGAAGATGTGATGAGTATATAAAGTGAAGGTATTTTACAATTTAGTGTACAAAAAATAAAGAATTGCAACAAAGGACAATCGATATTAAATAAGAAATAATCAATTAACATTAACATTTTGTAATATTAGTGATTAATTTTATAGTTTATTAATATTTGGTTATAGACAATATAACACAAAAAATTATCTATATAAAGTTTACCAAACAATTTTGAAATCACGTAAAGTATACTTAAATTGTTTTATTAAAATAACAAATATGTTGAAAAAGGCTAACGAGCCCGGTTTTACAAGTTACACCATTATTGTGGACATTTTGACCAGGCTCCCTCCATATATCCTCGTAGTTTCTATTCCCTACTATTTATTTTGAGAAATTAAATATATTCTTTTTTTTCCTATCATTTTTTATGATAAGTATAATAAAATTTTATTAAGTATGACATGTGTCAAAATCTTAAGTGTATAGGAAGATAATAATGGAAAAATATAAGGATATTTGATTTCTCATCTATTTTTTTTAACTTTTATCATTGAATGTAGTTGCAGTTGGCGCAACTAATTTCTCCAGGTTTAAAATCATTAACCTTGATATGGGTTCTGCTTAGCCAAGTCTGAATTTGATCCACCTCCACCTCCACCCCCACACATATTTAGTTGATCCATTAAACTAAAGATGTATCCATTCAAATCCAATCCATCCACTCATTTGATCTACTAAATGCTAACTGATCCCCCTTTTATGCTTTGAAACATTTATTTTGAATATTTGTCGCAATATTATTTATGCGAGTATATTACAGTATTATTTAGTGTGCCCCTACCCTACAACCTTATATACTTACACCATACACTATACTTGGACCAGACCAGTTTGACAGAAATTGGTAGACTTGGACCACACTTGTTGAGGCTGGTCCAGGTCCAAGTCCAAGTCCGGCTTTTTCAATTCTTATACTTATTGGACCAGTACAACATTAGATGCATGCGGTACAACTTTAGGTGTAAAAAAAATAACAAAGGACATTAATTATATTCACTCATGCAATATCTAATACCAACTCAATGAAAACACTTCTAAACATCTCTTTTGCTTACATTTTAAATGTTTATAACCCACAATAATTTTCAACATCATCCTTGTAGAAACCAATTGCATGCTTTAGAACTGAAAACTGCTCACCAGTTGATGTATAGATGTTTCTGTACACAATATCAAACAACCAACGAGGTGTTATAATGCCAAATACTGCTCTTCAAAAAGACACCATTGCAATTGAATAACCAATAATCATAACAACAATAATCAAAACCAAATATATATATTTACCTACTATTAGCCAAGGCCTCGCACATATTGATCAAGAGTCGTGTTAAATAACTCGCTTCTACACAACCAAATACAAACTGGTCATAACATTTATGATAAAAAAAAAAATTGTAAATATGGATCACAATAATCAAAACCAAATATATATATATTTACCTAACCATTAATTTTTTGGTGCAAATATTTATATAGATGTTCACATAAGCATGAGACTTATGCCAAGGACTTCAATTTGTTGAGTTGATATTTCATCTACCAACTTGATACATAATTACATATTCTGTCTGGTTGTTACACACACACACACACTAGATTTTTAAAGCAGATTGCTTACTTTATTGGAGTTCCAGGAGTGTATAGTGGATTCTTCACAACATATTCAACATACAAATTGTAGATGTATTTCAGAGACTCTCTGAGATCGCTAGCCTTGGGATGTGTTACAAGGATGATCTGAAAACCAATTGTTGAAATAAAATAAGCATAAATATTTACATACATACAAACATAGCAAAAAATTATAAACTTCAGAGTTTAAGGATAAATGAAAGCAACTGCTATTGGGATTAAAATATCTAATTTCCCATTTCTCTTTAAGTTATATACAATCTTTGTAATCAAAAAACTTGATGGTTTTATTCCATTGTGAAACGGTTAACCTAGAAATGTTGCTGCCAAGCTTGCAAACTGGTTGTTAAAATTTGGTTATGGGTATAATTATGATGATCAGTCTAGTCAAATAGGAAAGAAAACTGGAAGCTGATGCTTTACATGGCTAACAAATATAACATACTGTCTTCATGTTTCCCCAAACTATAAGTTTGCCACAACCAGTTCAGGATCATCATAAAAGAGGGGAAATCTAAAAATTTGAGGAAAATGAAAGGTCACAGTTCTTGGACATGTATGTATGCAATGAACAGATGAGAGTAGTGAAATAATATGAAATCATTGCAAAGAGATAAGTAGAAGTGAAGCATCTACAACAAAAAGAATTAATAGAAAAAAGAGGTTTGCTGACCTTTATACCAGATGGACTCTCCATGAAACTCAACTTGTATGTATTAGTACGAAAGCTGTGAAACGAACAACCTTGCCCCGGTAGCTGAGGTACCCCAAGATTCCCTTTCTCAACGCTGCTAAAATGAGTAATATGGTAAACAGAAATCGATGAATGCAGGTAGAAATAGATTCGAAAGTCTAGAGTCCAAAGGACGTGAGTGTAAGGGGTTATCCGGATCGGGAGTAAACACCATTGCTAGGGGAAAATCCGAGGGAAATGAAGTCCATAATTGTCTAAATCACCATAATAAACTATAACAAATTTCCAAGCATATGATTACGATCTATCAGCGATTCTAATCCGTAATCAGATTCTTAGGTGTGAAGACAGAGGAACCCTAGCTAGAAGCGTAAAAGAGTAATGGAATTGGAGACGAAATTGAGTAAACAAACCTGGATGGATCCATTTTGGCGGTTAGGGATTTAAGAGAGAAAAGGAGACCAAACATGAGTTTATGATCCTGATTGGAATCGAGGGTACGAAGAGGGCGATTCCACTCCCTGTAAAGCAAACAAACGCCGTTCCTGTTGAATACATACATCATGTGCGCATTGTTGCCCGATGCCGTCGGCACCGGCGGCGATGGACTGATCTCAGAACTTCCAAAGAATTGCATTTTCTGGATTCTAATATCTTTGACTCGTATTTTTTCGCTGAAACATGAAAAATCGCAGCCACCAATCACCGATCACACACTCCGATCAGTAAGTCGATAGATCGAGGTATTTTTGCCTTGGGAGTAATTCAGGGCGGAGAGGCTCGTCAAAATGGGTCCTAATTAATTATAGAGAATCACAGAGATCGTCCCTGTGGTTTGAACCAATCTGCGGGTTTCATCCCTGTCTTTTGTTTTTCATTCGTATCGGTCATTTCTTACTTCTAAACTTAGGGTGTTTGCCAAAAAGAAAAGAAGTTGTTTTAAAAGCCAAAAATTTGTGACTTTTGGATTTTTGGTTTTCACCTGTCTTAAAAGTTATCCAAACACATTTTAAAATTTTCTTTTTGAAAAAAATTATAAAGCAAATTAGGTTAAAAATCAATCCTAAACATCCCTTTCTACTTCAGCCACCGGACTCAAACAATCAATGTCTAATATGTTTGTCATGATGTTCTTCAGACATCGGTTACGATAAGATATTTGTCACCCTAAACTGGCATGTCTAGCTGTAGCAAGCAGCTTAGATGTGGGGTGTCATCCTCGTATAGATCTATACAAAAATCATCGCTCTCCCTCAAATAGACTATGGTTATAATTACAGGACTTACTATGTACAGTAGGTAGGTACGAGTAAAGGAGTGTCTCACAAGAGCCTTAACTAAATTTACGCGAATAGAGTATCAAATTATTTAACGCTATAAATAATGTTTCAAGTGTGTATTTTGATTACAACCATTAGCGATAAAAATATAATTGTTTTTATCGAAAGTGTCAAAATATTTGATGTTATCGTGGAAAACTTGTCGTTATCCCAAAATATCGTGAAAATTTCGAGTGTATTAGAATTTTCACTAACGGCCCGATTAACATAAGGTTTGTCACAAAAGGCCCAATTTAAATGAAATTGGCACATAAAGCCCAATTTAAATAATGAATTATCGTAAAAGGTCCATTTGCATCAAAATAAACGTTTTAGCCCAAAATTTCTAAAAATGACATAAAATGCCCACTTTTATCAAGAAGGACTCTTTTGACCCAATAAAATCAATAATGACAATAAAGGCCCAATTATGTTAAATATGATATTTTTGGCCCAAAATAACCGAAAATGAAAATAATGGCGTATCTATGTTAAAAATGACATTTTTGGCCCAACATAGCCAAAAATGACTATAATGGTCCATTTATGTTAAAAATGACATTTTTGGCCCAACATAGCCAAAAATGACAATAATGGTCCATTTATGTTAAAAATGACATTTTTGGCCCAATATAGCCAAAATTGACAATAACGGCCTATTTATGTTAAAAATAACATTTTAGCCCAATAAACCGTGAGTTGTCAAATAAGGCCCATTTTTATGAAAAATGCCACTTTTGGCCCATAAAACCATGAGTATCCCATAAAAACCCATTTTTATCCTTATTTGTCAAATACGGCCCCTTTGTACACTTTCTTTAGTTTTCTAGTAACTTTTAACATGTTTTGATCTTTTCCAACATCATAGAAAGTTACATTAAGTAACTTGTTTACTAAAAGGATGAAACTTGATGAAAACAACTTACCAAGAGGATGAAACTTGATGAAAACCTCTTGAAAACACACACCAAACTCACGAAAATTGCAAGGGGAATGAGGGAATTTCATTGAGCTTAAGAGGGAGATATGAGAGAGTTTGAATGAATTTGAAGTGAGGGATGAGGGAGATGGGGGACTCGGTCGGATTTAGAAGGGAGGAGGGAGATATTAAATGTGGTCACTACATGGTGGTTTAGCACATAAATATAGAAGTATGGTGGGTAATTTGTGTGGATTACCACCATGCATTAGTGAGGTGTCATAATATAGACAATGCGCTATTATATATATATATGGTCGAGAATAAGAGAAGGAAGAAAAAAATAATATTTTTTGGTTTAAGGTTGGACTGTAACCGAGAACACAATAGCCCTTCAAGGATTTTCCAGCCCAAGGAGGCCCAATACATGTTTTCGGTCCAAAAGGGTAAAGGAATGAGTTTTCGGCCCATTAAGGCCCATTAGACAGTTCTCGGCCTAAAGGTTGGCCCATTTAAGAATTTGGCCCAACGAGGTTAAATAAATGGGTTTTCGGCCCATAGAAACAAATTGAGAGTTTATCAACCCAATAAGGCCCATGAAGGGTCTTATGGCCCAAAATACTATTACTTAATGAATTTAGGTCCAACTAGGGCCCAAATGTGGATTCTTGGCCCAAAAGAACCAAATTGAGGGGTTACCAACCCATTAGGCCCAATAAGAGAGTCCTAGTCCATCGGGAGGTTTGAATCGGGAAGTTAGGGTTAAAACTCAAAGTTGAGTGAATGAATCGTATTGAACTAGGTTTAGAGCTTTCACGAGGAAGTTTTGACTTGAAACAAATTTCTGGATGTATAACTGATCTAGTATTGAAGTTTGGTTCACGTTTAATATAGTGTCATAGAATTACACAAGGAACCATCTTGTACATGAATAGAAAATTCTAGCCCTAAAATGCCAGTTGTGACAAAAATAAGGAACATACAATAATATATGGTTCACATGCTCAAGGTAATTGTGTTAGATCCACAAGTGAATTATAGAGGCCTATTCGTTTCACAATATTAAGGTTTATAAGTATGAGATATGTAAATACGAAGAATCTTATAACTAACAGAAAATACAGGCCAAGCCCACAAAACAACCTAAGTCATCTATAGAAGGCTTCAGATCCTTCATATGAGACACCTACCGGAAATTCACTTCTTGAATCCCCTTAAAGAAAATTCCCTCGTCTAGAACTCGCCTTCTCATAAATTCCCTTCAACTAGCATTATGGAAACCAATTTTTAGAGTCGATTATTTTGAGTATTGTATAAAATATACTTATAATCGTCTATAGAAATCATGGTTCTAAAAAGTGCGTCATGGCGCGCCTCAAGGCGTGTCATGGTGCGAGGCATGATCTATCCGTTACGAAAACATCCAAGGCAAGTTTGTTAAGCGTGACACCCAAATAGCGTGTCAAGGCGCACCTTATCGCGTTATGGCGTGAGTTTTTTTCAAGGCGCGAGTTTTTTTTTTTTCTGATCAGCCCTAAAATTAGTGATGAGCAAATGGACCGGGGAACCGGCCGGAACCGGTACCGGAACCGGAACCGGCACCGGAACCGAAACCCGATGGAACCGGTCGGGCCGGGACCGGAACGTTATTTTTGTGGATTTTTGGAACCGGGAACTGGAACCGGTAGAACCGGCAAAAACCGGAACCGTATCATGCTATTTTTCAATGACCGGTTCCAACATTTGAAGACACGACAAGAACCGGTAGGAACCGGAACCGATAGAACCGCCGGGCCGGTTCGGTTCTTGATTTTGGCCGAAGTTCGGGCCGATTCGGTCCTTTTGCTCATCCTTACCTAAAATAATTGAGTTTTTGTTAACTTTTTGATACTAAATATTAATATAACACTTCTAAAAACTTGATATATTTGATGAAATTCAATAATTATATGATTTATCTTTTTTTTTAATTTATATAAAATAGTCACGCTTTGAAAAACGTCATGACTCGCCAAAGCTTGCTATGGCTTAACTTTGACCTTGTCGTCAAGCTCACGCCTCATGTTATTTAGAACCTTGATAGAAATTAAGTCCTAAAGTTTTATTCTTGAACCAGTAGCCCCCATTGGCTCTTTCGGGAGTGTAGCCCATTGTTGGCTCGTAGTAGCGGCAATGACCCTTGATCTCTCTACAATGTATAAACATAGACTAAATTGTATATTTGTTAAGAAATTCTTCTTTAAAAAGTGTTAAAAGGCTTAAAAAAGTGTTGAAAGAGGTTTCTCCAACACTTGCAAAAGAGGATGGAGGCTAAGGGGGCATTTGGTTCACATATTTTTTTTTTTTGGAAGGAATGAAATTTTTTAAGGAATCGAAATTTGTTATGTATTTGGTTGACATTAAATGTTTTTTTTTTTTGAAGATTTTTCGAATGTATTAGAAAGTAAATTATGTAATATGAGCAAAATACTATTTTAACGATATTTGAAACTTATTGTTATATTTAATAAAAGCTTAGGTGTTTAGGTGTAGGCGTTTGCATGTGGTTGTGGATGTGGGATATGTGGATGGGATAGGGTTGGGTGGGATGAGTGTCGACATCGTTACGTACATGTGGGTCTGGATGTGGAATTTTTAAAGATTTCCTATTCCTTTGATTTTATTAATGGAATGCCATTTCTGCTAGAGTTTATATTCCAGTTCTTCTAAATCGTGAACCAAACAGATTCTAAGAAAATGATATCAACTTAGATTAGATGAGGATGCCATCTGAAAAGTAAGACCTTTTAAAAACTTTCAAATTTCACCACGAAGCCTTCTAATAACAGTACCAAAAATGCCAAAGGCGAAGCCTTATGAAAACAAGATGCAAGAAAAGGATAAACATTGAGGAGAAAATAGAGAAATCTTAAAGGGTGACGAAAGAGGTTTGTTTAACCATTGCAAAAGAGAATGGGGGCCAAGGGGATGAATTCTAATTGCTCACATATGCACCAGTATTGTGTACACAATGGGTATCTCTCTTACACTATCAATGACATAGATGAACCCGTACATATTAAGCTTCTAAGAACAATATTTGGAAGCATCATCTACTTGGCCATCTACAAGAATACATTACAAGATCAAGCAAACTGAATATATATGTACAACATTGCATAAGAAAAGTACATAAAGAACCTCAAAGCTAATACCGAGCACATATAGTTTTTGAGATGAAAATAAGTTTAATCTGATACCCACCTGCAACATGGAATTCTAATTTGTAGTTTGGTTTAACCTACAAAATGTAGTTCGATTTTACCTTATAGAAATTAAATTAGGCTCCATCAGCTCCATTCAGAGATGCCAACATATATGAAAGATTCGGAGCCATCAAGAGGTGAGATGTCCCATTAAGATAAGTCCAACCAAGAGCGTACCTTGTGATGGAACCATTAAGAGGCATACCAAACAGCCTCTTATTCCATGTGTCTGGATAGACCTAACCACTTTGGTGGGCTATAAACATGAAATCTTTTTAAAGAAAAGAAACAAATATAAAACCATACATTTTTCATTATCAACCAAAATGAGAAATTTTTCATCAAAACATAAAAGTCAAAAACACATCTATACCAAAAAAAAACACTCTTAAGGATGTTTAAACTTAAGAGTAAATAGCAACAAAAAGCAAAACTAGCAGAAGGAATATGAATAACAGATTAACCAACGTTATGAGCTATGACACACAAAACAAAAGAAAACAAAAAGTGCGTTGGCTTTTAATTAATATTCCCATTTCCTGAGTTCCATACCATCCGGTGCAGTTCCTTCCACCTCCTTCGATCCCACCTCTTTCCAGTTGGTCGACAGCACTGTCCCGTTCGACTCCACCTGTTAGTTACAAAATACCAAAGCGTACTTTTATTTATTACACCATTCTCATTTCTTTCTTTCTATTACCACAATCTACTTTCAATCCTTTTTCTTATTAAATACTCACTTTTCTACTTTGAAAAAACAACCATTTATATATACCACTATACTTTCAAAAAAAAAAAAAAAAACTCTTATCAAGCCATATACTTTGAAAAATCCACCAATTGTAGCAATTCTGCTTTCAGTTCTTTTCTTATCAGAACATTACACTTTTAAAAATCTACCCAATTATCGCCATGAAAATTGCTTTGAATTTGGATGATATTGCTATAATCTTGGGTAGATTTTCAAAAATACAATGTTGTAATATGAAAGTACATTGCTAATTCTAGCGTTTTAGGAAAAAAAAAAAAAAAAAAGTTGGTCTTACAAAAGATTTTCTCATGGCCCTTCTTGTATCCTCGTCAGCATCTTGATATATGTCACGGAAAAACTTGTTCAGAGCTGCATCACCATCAAGTTTTTCATCTTTTTCCTGAAAACAAATAAGTATTATTATTCAGTTATTACTTAGTAAGACTGAATGCCATGTCATCAGTTGTGGGGCCAAGTGAGGCATCATTAGGTCAAAAGATAGATATACCTCCTTTTTCACTTGAGCTTCAAGTTTATCCCAGTCTTTTGTAGGTTTTGAGGAAGGGTACATTGGCCTTTGATTACCTATATTTATCAATCATTAAAGAACAAGTTTACTCACTATAATAAGAGTAAGTTACAATTTTGGTCCCTGAGTACAGCTAATTTATTCATTTTTGGTCCTAAAAACTTCTCTTGCAAGTTTTATTGTTATTTGAGGTTTTCCTAATGTTTTTTTGTCCCTGTTCCAAGTAAAAGTGACTAATTTGAGGACCAAAATTACAAAAATCATCTATACTCAAGGACCAAAATTAGTCATTTTACTTGAAACAAGAACCAAAAATGTTACAAAAACCTCAAATAAGGACCAAAATTGCAAGAGAAACCTTTTGGGGATAAAATTTTGACAAAAACAAAGGACTAAAAATTCAAATTACTCCTAATTTAATATTGACTGGATAAATGATGTTTAAAAAACATTTGAGAAAATGAGTGACCTGATGAAACAGTGCTGCTTCTTACAACCAAACTGTTATTACTAAACTCAAGAGATGTCCAGTGAACTGGTTCCACTTTTGCAAGACGAATTTCTATTTTTGTTGACAGGACAACATATTTGCAGTTTGCAGGAATTATCTGTTTTATTAAAAAAAAAAAAAAACACGATATGTAAGTTAATATAATATATATTAAAGAAAAAACAGTTTGCTTTTAAGTGCACATGTTACCTTTCCAAACAATCGTGGTTGAAAAATGTAAGCCTCTTCACCAGGGATGTCAATTGTCACACTTAGCTGAAAAAATAAAAACAAATAAAACCAGTTACTAGCCATTAAATAGCAACATAATATTTATCTAGAAAAATGAAAAATAAAAATGAAAAATAAAAATGAAATGGCAACATACTATTTGTTCACCAAAGCTAACTGAGACATTCTCAGCTGGTATGCCTTTTGCAAATATACTCACAACTGCCTCCTCTGGTTTTTGATAGAATTCATGCCTGCATATATATAATATATATGGTTTGTTGGAAAATAATACTAGAAAATATATATATATGAGAAAGTAAGTGCAACAAATTTTTCATGTTGCCAATTAAGAGCCTCGTGAACTCATTTGCTGATTATGGAATAGCCTTAAATGTGCATTAATGCAACAACATTTTCACAGATTAACCTATTTATAAAATAAAGTGGGGTCTTGTACTTTTATACACAAAATATGTAGCAAAGTTTCATTTTAATACCAAGAGATGCAATTTTAACCAGTAGAAACATGGTTTGTATAATTCATGTCAGTTGCATTATTTGGTAAAAAACGTAAAACATTGTTAAATAGATCGGTTTAAAAGTGAAATATCACATAAAGGTGTAAAAATGGAACATTGCTGGAAAAAACGTTGCATATTTTGGTTGTAGTCTCATAGACTGGAACACGGTTTCATATTTTATCTAAAGAAACACTTTGTTGCACTAATTAAGAAAAAAGATAAAACGTCATTGCATAAATGCACATTTAACCCTTATGGAATTAGTAATTATCATTTTCTATAAATATATATATATATATATATATATATATATATATATATATATATTAGACCTGAATTTTGGTTTGGCAGGAGTCCTTGTTGCCAATTCGGTAGATACATTATTTACTTGTTCCACATCTTTTGTAGCTGCATCGGTTCTTTCAGGTGCTTGAGAAGTCGCCACCTCAGTGGGGGTTGAAATTGAATCCACAGATTGCATCGATACCTCATCATTTTCCTCTGTTTATTAACAAAAAAAAAAAAAAAACAAATTTAGAAACTTTTTATTCGTTTGGGTAAAATAGGGTTTGGGGTTTAGGAATCACCTGCAATGCATTTGTCACACTTTTGGATCCATTCTATGAATCTTGTATCATCTGGAACTAAAGAAGCACCAGCTTTGAAGGCTGTTTTAGCTGTCAGATATTCTTCAAGATTGAAACATGCAGTGCTGTCCAAATGAGAAGCAGCCAAACATTTAATTACTGGATGATATTCAATTATTCATATACGTAAGCCCAAGATATCAAAATGACACATTTTTTAAAAAAAATGGGTAACAAATTAAAATGAAATATTTCAAGAGCCTCTTACCCTTTGCGCAGATATGGTTTTGGATTTGTGGGGTCCAACTCAATTGCTTTGTTCGCATCAGAAACAGCTTCTGTTCCAAGGAATAATAATAATAATAATAATAATAAACATATGATCTTGTCTGCTTATGTTGAAAAGGGATGATAAATATAGAAACTTTCATGGCAGTTATCTTGAAATGGAAAGGTCAACGGCACGAAACACGGATGAGTACACAGCACAATTAAGCAATTATGCATAAATATCTTAAAGTGGCATCACTGATCACACCTTGTTTACTTGAGTAGGGATGTATTTTTAATTATACAGTACAATATATTCTATAAAAATAAGATATACTGTACAAGTTTAGATCCTATGTTTTAAATGTGTTGACCATACAAGCAGCTATGTACTTTTATTAGTATGGTAAAACAGTGTAAATAGTTTGTGTATTCTCATAGTATAAAGATAAGTAAGAAAAATTGGTTAGTCTGGATCATGATCAATCTGTTTAGATTAGTTGGATAATGGGTCAAATCAGTCACAATCCAACTTGAGTATTTATATTGTTACCATATAGAACTATGACAAGAAGTTGTGTTGACATAACGGATGTATGCATACTTATTATATAGAGAAAAAGACTATGCAGGTGCTGTTTTTGGTTACACTTCCAGGAAGTAAGAGATATCGACTGCTATATCCATTAAAATATAGGCAAAAAGATAACATAACTAAATTTGGGAAGGAAATAAGGGATGAAACAAAGTAACTAAATTTAAAAGGTTACAAACATTTTTATAGACTTAAAATCGATGTACTTTTTGGCGTTATGAAATATGACAAAAGAAAGAATATACAACAACATCAACATTATTCTATCCTCCCTCATATTGCTATCTAGGGTAAACCAACACGCAACCAAAACAAGTCATGTAATTCATGAAAATGAATAGCACATATTCACCAACTGTGTGCTTATTCAATCTTTCAAAATCTATTCATCTATGTTTGTATTCTAATTTAGAAGTAGACTACCTGCATTTAATTTGCATGGCTTCTCAAATAGTGCCAACTAATGCCAAAAGGGAGTAATCAACTCAACTGGTCATTGACAAATTACATATTCTTTTACTTTGAAAATGAAAATAAGTGTGATTCAATGAACCTGTATCATTGCAGACACAGGAAGTGCATGAAACTCAAATTCACCAATTGTTAACCTAGCAATCAACTCTAGGAATCAAGAACTTTTGATATGGTGCAGGTTCTTTAGCTTTTATATCACTACCTCGTAACATGAATGACATAAGACACACCGTGAGTACTCACATTCTACTTTCAAACTAATTGATTGATTTTGAACATAACAGATGTCATTTAGCAACAAAAATCCATGGATCATAGAACTGCATAAATTACCAATTTTCAAAACTTACTTTAATCAAACATGTTTCAAGCTACTAGAACAACTCAGCATAAACAAACCTATATCAATTACCACACCAAAAAAACACCTACATATAAACCAAAGTATCAGACAACTAATCAACTCATTAAGCCATCACAAACATCTCTCCATGAACAATCGGGATGTCAGGTAACCAAAACGCTCAGAGAGCTACCTGTTAGACAAAATCAAATTCTACAACCTACCATTAATCAGATATGCTATTTATCCGGTTGAATTAAACTACGCATGCAATAGAAAACTACAACACTTTGTCCGGGTTGTTCTTCGTATCAGGATCTGAACATACAAATGAACAAATAAGAGACGTGGTAAACCTGTGAAGTTTGTGAGCTTGATGTTAGCCTGAGAGCGATCGGAGAACAGGTCGGCGTCGGTAGGGTTGATGAGGATGGCCTGGGAATATAGGTCAACGGCGAGTTCAAAGTGATCGTCAATGAAAGCCTCTTTAGCCTTGGCGACGAGATCAGACGCCATTGACTTGCAGTGAAGTCTCTAGAAACAAACGAGGAAGACGAAGTTAAAGTACTGAGACGGACGATTGCTTGACTTGAGGTTTTAAAGCAATGTGAAAAAAAGGCCCGAAATCTTAAATTGATGAAACATGGATATCTACTTAAAGGTGAAAAATAGTGGGTAATCACAAAATTGAAGAGGCCTATCACAAAATAATATCTATTCTAGAAAGTTCCAAGATTTTTCGAAAAAAAAATTACTACAAAGTAAGGTCTCCTAAAAACAAATATTTTTTCTTATCTTGATTTTGAAGGTAGTTTAGGATTTCCTTTATGATAGTTGATTAATTCGAAAAGTCATTTCGGAAAAATGGGTTTTGCCCAAGTTTGAACACAAAATTTGGTTCATGTTTGAAACTCACAAAAACTTAAGAATGATCGATATACCAAAATTGTCATTTTGGTTTAAAATGATTTTGACTAAAATTAGTGGTCAAAAACTTTAATTTTATAAATTTTTGCTTTAATATGTTCTGATTTTTTTGAAAATGATAGTCTCTCTCTTCATGGTTCTTAAGAACCCTTCATAAAGCTAAGGAGAAAAAATTAAACACAACAAAAAAATTAAACCAAAAAAAATTGAACCCATTCTTCTAGGGGGTTTTGCAAGTTAAACGATGGTGGGCTGTTGTAACACCGACAATGGGCAAATCAGGTGAATGAAGAAGGAAGTGAGGTTGGGTTTTTCTTCTACCGATGTCCAGCGATTTCTTGGGGCTTCGAAAACCGATGAACACCTATCTGTTCTGAACCACCACACCATCTCGCTTATCACGTCTCTGATCACCAATCTCCTCCTTAGACAGGTCGCCTTCAAGTCGCACACGATGGAAAAAGAGTAGTCTGTTAAAGCAAGCCCTAGCGTCGCCACCTATTAAAGCAAGCACAAGTACACACGACGCATCACCGCCAACGAAAAATCTCTTCATCACCACTGTTAGAAACCCTAGCTGGGTTGTCTGTCCAAACCATAGCGTCGTCGTTACATGAGAACATTCACCAATAAATCCTAACCGCCATAAAAATCCCAAATTTATGTTTGAAGGAATAGCGGATGAGGTGGAAGGTATATGAAGAAGCACATTCTCCGGTGGATTTAAATCTGATGTGAAAGGGATTTGAATCAGATGCCTCCATGAACATCTTCGACTGGATGAACGAATGTGATGGTGGCATAATAGGGAGACGTTGAAGTTGAATCATATGCAAGAAGGATGAGAGGAACATATTTCTGGTTTGTGGCCAAATTTCTTTTGATTTTCATACCAACACACTAAAACCAACAAAAAGATTGATGGTGTTAAGGTTTTGGATATGGTAGGTAGAGTATGACTTGAGAGAGAGAGAGAGAGAGAGAAAGAAACAGCGAGCGGACGAGAGAGAGAGAGAGAAAGAGATTCATTTTATTTTTATTTTGTTTTTTTTAATCTAAAAATCAGAAAAACAAATAAGAAAAAAAAAAAGAGAAAAATGTATTAATTATGGCAAATCCTGTCATTTTGAAAAAAATCAAACAGATTGGATCAAAAACACAACAAAATGATAGTTTTGGACCACTGGTGCTAGTCTAGACTTTTTTAGACAAAAGTGGCAATTTTCGATATACCACGGGAACTATTATTGCAGTTTTGTCTTGAAACTAAAATGGAAATATGTTTGTATATTTGTATTCTCCACAATATCCACATTGGCCACGTATCCTTTATATAGTGTTTTCTTTTGACTTTTAACATCCACTTCCTCTGCCACATTCAATATGTTTGACTTTCTAGCTTCTTTTTGCACGTAAGTCAAACCTTCACTTACTTGTTTGAAGACTTTTCTGGAATCTCCATCCCATCGTGGTATATTACATATTCGAGTTGTTTTGGTTTATAAAACTTTGTTATGCACAACATTAAACATTGAAAATGGTTGTAACTAAAAAAATATTAAGGGGAAAATAGACTTTTATATCTGGTATGGATAAAAAAAAAACTTAACAAAAACATCCCTTGAAAATTGTCTATAGTTTAAAAGAAAAAGTTAATGACCAAATTCATAAATAACAAATGCTTTAAAAACCAATTTGTACGGTCGGTCGAATCGGGAACCGGAAACGAGAGTGGATCAATAAAGACCAGTTTCTTCAAAAATCGAGTTGAACCTGTGTGATAGAACCATTAAAAAAAAAATTTGAACCAAGGTGATCGAACCGGTAAAAACATTTGAACCAGTTTATTGGACTTGGATAATTAAATGTCACTTAGTTTGTTAAAAAAAATTAATTTCAGAGCAAATTGAACATCTCGATCAATCAAGTTATCCAGAGTATACACAACTTGAAGGTCGACACACACCACCGTTAGATGTAGGGAAATTCTTAGTTATACATACATACGTATATATTGTAACATCCAGTTTCGGGATGTTTCTTATTTCGGGTTTGTGGACCATAGTTTGATCGAGTAGAGGTCTCAAGCGTCAAGGGGATAAAGTTTAGACATTGTTAGATGTTGATAATGTTGGTTAAGTGAATTAAGTCTTTAATTGCTCTTTGGAGCAAAAAATGGTAAAATGGGAAAAAGTGATATGTCGGGACTATTTGCATGAATTAATGGAATTTACTTCGATATGTATTAAGTCAAAAGTAAGTACATATGATTATGGGGCTTGTTAATGCATTCACATGTATGTAAAGATCATTGAAAACAAATTTGAAACGAAGAAGTTATGATTGTTTAAAGTTATAAAGAAATAGGCAAAAGCTCGTAATCATGGTTTGATAATATTGTGACCACGGAGTGGTGGTTATGCAGCTCAAGGCCATAAAATCTAGGGTTTTCACAATATTTAAGGGAATGGTTTCGTGTTTTAGGTCATTTTCTCAACCTCCATTACATCTAGAGCCCTTTGGAGTTAACCCTATCCTCCCTCTTCATAGTTTGAGTTTCTTCCATCTCATCTCATCCATTTTTGGAGTCATTTTGGTGGTTTTGCAGTAATGTGTTTATTGGGGAGTGGAATGTAGGTGATGGTGGAGAACCGGATTCCTTATGGATTGTGTAAGTTCACTTTCCGAACTGATATTTCCACCCTATGCATGGGTTACAGGAATCCAATATAATATAATTCAAAAGGACACTTGTGTATCTAGTCACAGAAACACAAGACAAATCGTCAAATAGTTTTGAGTTTGTTTAAGAAGAATAAGAGTTAAGAAGGGTTATGTATACGACTCAATGTATACGGTTCAAAAGATATATATGCATGTCATATTAGGTTTTAATCTTCCAAATTAGTTAAGGAAAATCTTGAAATTAATGGATTAATCAGTGGGACCACCGTCAGGAGTTTTACCCCTATAACCCTGCAAGGGGCGCTGCCCCTATAACCCAGCAAGGGGATACAACTCCATTGACCCCCACTTTTCTATCATACTAACTTATAATTCAATATTATACATGCATGCACTTCGCATTCACCGAGCATATAATATAGAGTACAAACAATAATCCCCTTAGCTCACATGTCAATTGTAAACATCCCAAAATACTGATATATATATATATATATATATATATATATATATATATATATATAATTTTCAAGCCATTAAACATACATCATTAGTTTCAAAATCAAACATAATATAATTATATCTCAAATATCATAATATAACAAAAGGTATCAATACAGAAAATCATAGGGGGGGGGGGGTATGTTGTGTAGTCAAGTTGAACCCTTCCCTTTAAAACTAGGAGTACTTGAAAATGTTAAAACCACAAAACCGTAAGCACAATGTTCAGCGAGTTCCCCAAAATACCACATATCATACAAATATGTTCAGCCCAACATGTAGATGGGCTCATCCCAACATACATACAAATGGTCCTAGCCTAGTATACAAATAAATGGGCCCATCCCAACATACATATAAATGGGCCTAGCCCAATCATGTAAATCAACTCAACCTAACATACATATAAATGGGCCTAACCCAACATATAATAAATAGGTCCAACCCAACATACACATGCAATAGTCACAAAGATAGCTAGCATCCTACACAGTATAGTGAGAATACTCACCTTAATCAGAAGACAAATAAATCTTTGTAACGCCTGCAGACTCGGGCTAGTCAATTTAGAGACAATAAAACATAAAAATGACTTTTTAATAGAAGATTATTTAGAATAAATAATCTTAACCAATTTATAGTATATGTCACAAGGTTTCCGTACATATAAAGAATGCCAAAATCCGAGTTATAACGAATAAGTTATGACCCGTCGAAGTTTTACGGCAAAACCGACACAACACCGGCAATCGTAAAAAGTGAATTTACGATAAAATACTTTCTAGTCTTACCGATCTAAACTAAAGTCACAATATATGTTAAACTCAGAGTGTGCATAAAAAAACGTCCAAATCTGACTTCGTATGAGGAAGTTATGATTTTTCTAAGATTTAGCATAACAGTACACAGTCTGGAAATTCGAATTTTAGATCGGTCGATTTTTATCCAAAATAATCTAAACGATAAATGAATATATCGTTAATAGGAGTTAAACGATAGAAAGACAATAAAAAATGGAGCTCGTATGCGAAACATATGGACGAAACTTAGTCTCTACTCTTCAAGCGCGACAAATTCGAATATAGTTTTATAAATCTGAGATACAATGAGAATTATCCGACATGGTCTAAATGAAAGTTGTAGTACTCATGAATACCAACACGTGGATATAAATAACGTATAAAACGGAGCTCGTACACAGAAGATACGAACGAATCTTAGGGGCTACTCTACGATAAAGTTCATATAAATAAAGGATGAATCATTCATAATTTCTTCACACCGTAACCTCTCTTTCTCTCTCTAACGTCTCTTTAACTTCCTTAAACCCCTCCCAAGTCTAGGGAACCTCCCTAGCATGAGAAGGAAGCATCGGAGAGCCCGACGGCTCCAAGAAGAAAAGTTTTCGGCTCGGAAACACTGCTCCAGCAAAGTCCGGTTTTTTAATAAAAACTTGTTGTAAGTGAGTTACGCCTACACTATTTCTAATATACCTTTTATTTAAATATAGTAATGTTATTAGGACCTTATAATAATTATTTGGGCCATTATTATGTGTTATATAAGTGTCGTTATAATATCTTTTTAACCACTCGCGGTACGGGGAATATGGTTTAAAGGGTCGCATAGGGTTGTTGGAATTCAGAAGTGCTATATGCCAAAATGGTCCTACCCTCCAGTGTTTTATATTTGGCCCCTGTCTATATATATATATTGGGTGAAGAGTATTGTTTAAGGCTTATATAATAGTAATAATAGTTAAACTATTAATTAGTCTCGGTGAATATTAGACTAAACCCTAGTGGTAATGATACTAGGTTTTGTCGAAGGAAATTATTTTAAAAGTAACGGAGCGATGTCTGAGTTCGGAATCACCACCATACCAGGTGAGTGCATAGTTACTTTCATCTTACACATACATACGAAGTATTTTATATAAATTACGTGCTATGTGTGCAATGTCTCGATGGATTTTGGAAAGCAGCCAGAAGGCAGGATACTGTTTCAGGCAGTTTAGAGTTTCAGACAGTTCAATGTTTCAGGCAATTTCAGTATCTCGGGCAGTACTTGTGTTTTAGGATTTCATGTACAGACAGAGTAACTGATTGATTGGGAAGTAAGAAGTCACTCACAGTGGGATTATGTGACATCCCCAATTTCTCAGCCAGAAAAGACCGATTTGTTTATGCTTTGTTTTTAAAATCAGAGTAATCTTTTAAAGAAAACAGTTGCGGAATTTGTTCCCAAAACAAAATATGATAAAAATTATCAAAGCATTTCTTTACAGAAATGTATTTTCATTATATAACAAAATCTCGGGATGTCATGTTCCGATACAGACACACAAGCATAAACAGAACTTACATTATTTACACTAAAGATTTTACATCTCCTTTAATCTCTCCGTGAAATATATCTTCGTATCGATACCTGTGATACAAAGAAAACTTAGTGGGTCAGCCTTGGGAGCCTGGTGAGCATATATGGTTTTCATCCCACAATGTTATATCATATATTTATAAATATAGAACATTCAAACTTGTACAATTTCACCATATAAAGGCAAATCTTATCCCACCCCATCGATCCTCACAACAACACGATCTAAACTCTCGTATCTAAAATTTTCCTCTTTACCTGATCCCTACTCACGGATCTAAAACTATCCTCTTCACTGATCCATACTCACGGATCTAAAACTAACCTTTTTCACCTGATCCATACTCACGGATCTAAAACTACATGATCCATACTCAAAAATCTAAAACTAACCTCCTGATCTGATTCATACTCCCGGATCAATAATTGTACCCAATCCATACTCCCGGAATAAGGACAATTAACTATACCCTAATCCTGATCTGATCCATACTCCCGGACTAGGGACAATTAACTTAGTCTTAATCCATACTCCCGGACTAATAACAAGTTTTATCTCTTTACCTGATCCATACTCTCGGATCTAAAACTAACCTCTTGATCTAATCCATACTCTGTTAAATAACTAGATCAACAACAACAACATCGGGGCCTCTCATTAATTTATCACACATCAACTATCTACCCATGTTCTACCCAACATATTAGTAGATAAAAATATATATTTTTATACATAGTTTAAAACCTGTATAGCATTCTCATTCAATACCTATTCCACATAACAGATGAGGCACACCCACATAACACGTATTTCATAGAGAATAAATCAGATCTATGAGATAGAAGAAAGTGAATATACATTCACACACATAACAACAAAATTATACACATAACACGTATTTCGTATAAAATATTTCATAATTATGCGTTAGAATAAAGTAACCACGCACTCACTTGATTAGAAGATGATCGGACAGCACTACGACTTGTAGAAGTAGTATTCTTCGGTAGATCTGTAAGATTTTCACAAAAAACGGGATCCTCGCGGGCAGAGCTTCGGCTCGGGAATTTCACTTCTTGGGATCTTCGGGGCTTCGAGACTTGCTTTGGGGCTCGGGAATGATACCGGGGCTTCGGGATATTTCTTGCACGAAAAACGATGCAAAAACGCGAGAAAAAAAGAAGAAATGAGCAAAGAAATCGGTTGCCCTCGACACCCTTTTATAGGGGGCTGGAAACCCATTTACGTTGGGCGTAAATCTACATTACACTAGGCGTAATGTGGATCAGATCGCTGACTCCCCCCATAGATAATATCGGTTAATTTATAATTAAATTAAATATCGAAAATATTTAATAAACTTCAAAAATTCATATCTTCCTCATACGAACTCCGTTTTCGACGTTCTTTATATCCCCGCGTAGGTGAGACTACGCTCTACAACTTTAGTTTAGACTATGTCGGCTAAATTTGACTTTATTTTTATTATTTATTTTTAGTAGGCCGGGACAGGAAAACTCCGTTATAAAATCATCACTTCTTTATCTGACAATTAACGAGATCTTCGATTCTCGTTTAGATTGTTTCGGCTAAAAACCGCTCGATCTCAAATCAAGTATTCAGGCTGCATACCGCTAAGTCGAAACTTAGAAAAATCATAACTTCCTCATACGAAGTCAGATTTGGAGGTTCTTTTTATGCACGCTCATGGTTGAACGAACTCTACGACTTTCTTTTAGATTGCTAAGGCTAAATATCACTCTAATGTAAATTTACTTTTTACGTCATTCAGCGTCGTGCCGGTTCTGCCGCGAAACTTCGACAGGTCATAACTTCTTCGTTATGACTCGGATTTCGGTGTTCTTTATATGCACAGAAACCTTGTAACATATACTATAACTTAGTTAAGATTATTCATTCTAAATAATCTTTCATCAAAAATTCATTTTTAACGCCTATCTTCTCTAAATTGACTAGTCCGGATCTACGGGCGTTACAAATTACATAATCTTAGAGTAGTTGGTTTGACTCTGTTGCCTAGCTCACATATGATCAGTCTAACCGTTTCATGGATGAATCTTTTACTCGAAAAATTATTTGAACCTATTGTCAGGTATAAGTGTTTTGTAGCCGTTTATGGACAGTGACTTTGTTTTCCTTTTCAGCAGTAGCTTGATTGGTGACAGTTCGGTGTGAAGGGTTTGACAAGAGTCGGACCATGAAAACCTTAGGGTTTGGATTATAGGATAAGTGGGATTGGTTTATTTGAGAGATCGAGGAATCGTCCTTCACTGAGCTTGAAGAACTAGTCTAATGATGGTTTTAGTAGATCGGGATATGTCGATTTATGATCAAAATTAGAAGGGTTATGATTGTTTTGCTATCAGTTGAGAGATTGATAAGAAGTTGTTTCAATATGAGCAAGTTGTTAGGAAGCCAGGATAATAGAGATTTTAGGTATCAGAATGTAGAAGTGGCTTGCAAGGGTTGAAGGTTCGGGTGTTATTTTCGAGGATAGAAGTTTCGGTTGCCTTGGGAAGGCTATCGATGGTGCAGGATGATGGTGGTACTCTCGTGATGGCGGGTGCCCGTTCTCATAGGAAACATCGGTTGGTTCATGGAAAATCGTGGGAGCCGCGAGATTAGCGTGCGTGTTGTTTTCAGGGTAGGTGGTTGCAGTGGACTTCGAGGACAAAGTCTAGTTTAAGCGGGGGAGATTTGTAACACCCGGAATCCAGAAGACTAATTAAGGAAAGAAAATCTTCACTTAAGAAGCCAACTCATCAAGTTCAAGGTTGAAAACTTGGCTTTGACCAAGGTTGACCATGGAGAGTTATGAATTATGGAATGGGTTCTAAAAGGGTAGTTCCATGTAGGGGTTTAGGCCCAAATTGGAAATTGGGCCATTGATGGGCTTTCATGGATCTATAGTTTGGGCTTTGATGGGTCGAGGGTGAAACGATCATTTCACCCCAAGTAAGGATTATGGATCATGGTTTATGACTCGATTGCTAATTGGGTGATATTTTGGTATTGATAGCCTGAGGAGCTGTCAGGACAACAACTAAGGATTTCTTCCAATGGACTACAACAGTTTGAGGTGAGTTACCTGTTAGATTAGTGTCTAAGGCTGTAACCATATTTGGTAAGTACTTGACCCGGTTGTGCATGGTCCTTTTGGGTTGCCTTCACCAAAGCAACTTGACTGGAGAAATAGTTGAAGATAGATGTTATTATGATTTATTAATATGTTATAAGAATAATATAATAAAGGAGAAATCATATTTGTTTAATTAATATTGGTCAATAATTAATTAGAAATTAATTTTTTGATCAAGTGTAATTAATTAAACTAGAGGGACTGAATTGTAATTATGTGATAGTTATAAATTAGGGCAATGATTATCCTTATTATAGGTTGGATGAAATCAAGGATAAGATATCCTTGAAATCGTCCAAAGGATAGAGGATATGGGCTTTTCAAGGCTTATCTTGTGATTGCTTGGTGGGCAAGCAATTGGATAAGGATAAGGACTGAAACCCTAATCACAACCCTATATAAAGACCCCTTGGCCTTGAGAAATCGTCCCACCCATTCCCTAGAGATACCAAGGCCGATTTCTATTCCTCCTCTCTCTCTATATATATTTTCTCTTATTGCTTGTGGTGTTTGTGAGCCATTAGAGGCATTACACTTATGGTGCTTGCTTTCAAGACAAAGAGTTTAGAGATTTGAGTTGTTATAACAATATAACAACAAGAGGTATGTGATCTAACCTTATATGTGAATTTCGAAAATAGCATTGTACATTAGGGTTTTATTCTTGTGTTCATGATGCTGTATATCTAACAGTGAAGACATATATCCAAAGCTATGGTTGCATGTACACATATGATTGTTTGTATAAAACCCATCATTACCTTCCAGTAGAAGTGGGTCAAAGGCACCAATGTCAACCACTAGTAGTTGTTTATGGTTGAGATGATTGTCTTTGTGATAATTGTCTGGCATGCCACTATATGTTATGTTTTATGTGCTAGGATACTATGATATTATATGATAGTGGTAGGAGGGGTGAAATAGTCCCCAGTTACCGGTTTAAAGAGACCGAATGGGGTAGACAGTACCCATATATGCCTAGCAGTATGTTTATGATATGTTATTATATGGTAGTGATAGGGGTGAAATAGTCCCCGTAACCGGTTGAGATAAACCGAAGGGTAGGTCGGGCACCATATATGCCTGACAGTGGTAGGTTGGACACCCCGGTATGTCTGACAGGGTAAGTTGGGCACCCTGATATGCCTAACAGGGGTAGGTTGAGCACCCCAATATGCTTAGCAGGGTAGTTCCATCACCCATATATGTCTGACAGTATGTTTATTGTATGGTATGTGGTATGATGGGGAACTCACTAAGCTTCGTGCTTACGGTTTTCATTTTTGGTTTCAGGTACTTCTTTTTTAAAAGTAAAGGAGTCGGCAGGATCGCATCGCATCACACTATGATTTCCGCATTATGAGATCTTTGGGAGTTGTACCATGATAATACTTCTCTATGACATATATTTTAGTTATTTGAAATACTGGTTTTTGATTATGAAATAAGTTAACACTATGGATGTTTCAGACTATTGGTTTTATACTTACTTAATTAAAAATGAAAATTTTGGCCCCGTCCCGTTTGAGGGAATTTAAAAAAAAAAAAAAATCGGGGGCGGGGGCAAGGTTAACCCACGTTTTAAAGGGGATTCGGGGGCAGTCCAAAATCAATCGGGGGCGGAGTGGGGTAATAAAGGGGATTCGGGGGCGGGGGAACGGGCAAATTTCGGGGGGGGGGGGGGTGGGAGGGCTCTGCCTGTTTGCCTCGTTGACCTCTCTACTCCGCCAGGGCGCCATGGCTCTAAGACTTGTCCATGTTGCAAAACTTTACCAAAACGCCGATTTAACTCATATATGTTTATAAAATAGAAAAATAATTGAAAATACATATAAAAATATTAATTATATATAAAGTTAACGCCTTAAGTCACGCTTTACAAACGACGTGGCTCGTCAAGACTCAGAAAAGTTTAAGGCTTGACGTTGTCGCCAAATGACGTCTTACTTTTATTTTTTATTTTTTATTTATTATTATTATTATTATTATTATTATTATTATTATTTACCGTGTTTTGATAACACTTTAAAAAAATAAATTTTAAACCAGCAATCCCAAACACGGCGCTCCGTCCAACTCCGAAATTTCCTATTTCATGGAATCTGTAGAAGATCGACTGGAGTGAAGGATCCCCGCCGGCAAGGCGATTTGAAGCTTAATCTTCGCCGGTTCGTCGACACGGTACGCTGTCGTCATGTCTGTAATTTTAATTATACAATCGCAAACACTTTGAACCCTACTCATAGAGTGAACAATACGATTACTGCACATTTAGCTATAAACCGACGTCCTAAGCATCTTAATTGAACAGTATATGGTTATTAAACCCCGTAGCCGTTTACTCGAATCCATATAGTCGAATGACGAGCTTGCGGTTATTTAATAAGGAATGAGGAATATATCGATTTGTTAGGGTTTTAAGCACATATAGTATATACTACCGTGTTAGATCGTCATTTTACCCCTACAGTCTTGTTTGTTTTTGGACTAGCTGATGCTCTAATTATCGTATTCGTTGCGTTGTTTTGCTTTTATTCAAGATTATGCTCTGAATCATGAACTTCAGCGGCTACGCATTTAGATACTTATTTTTAGTTTCCACAGTTATCTGTTAGCACTCAAATCAATGAATGGTCAGTAGTTTGAAGTAATTTCATAAAATAGCCATCTAAAATTCTGTAACCTTATCTGAAATTACGTTTTTCATGTTCTTTTTTCTTTGTTATGCCAACATCTGTTGATATCATTGCTGGAAAAGCTCTGCAGTAATCCCAATTCCCACTCCTAGTGGCA
Organism: Lactuca saligna; assembly: GCF_052625555.1. Taxonomy (NCBI): domain Eukaryota; kingdom Viridiplantae; phylum Streptophyta; class Magnoliopsida; order Asterales; family Asteraceae; genus Lactuca; species Lactuca saligna. Next base: position 6,354,347 of record NC_136424.1, read on the forward strand.
TTATAATAATTCTTATTGATATGATCAGTGTCCTCAAATGTCACATAGCAATATTTTTTTTTCATGTGTAGGGACTATACTGTAGTTTACAGAAGATAACAAGCATGATGAAAGAAACATCCGAAAATGGAACAGATTTATCAGCAGATGACATCGGCACCATTGAAGAGATCCCAGAGGACACAATTTTATCCAGACAAACTTCAGTCAACCTTGTCCCTTTTATCGGTCAAAGATTTGTTTCACAAGATGCTGCTTATGAGTTCTACTGTAGCTTCGCAAAGCAATGTGGGTTCTCAATCCGCCGCCATCGTACCCGTGGTAAGGATGGTGTGGGGCGGGGGATCACAAGGCGGGATTTCACCTGCCACCGTGGCGGGTACCCACAAATAAAGCCTTCAGAAGATGGAAAGGCACACAGAAACCGAAAATCCTCACGTTGTGGATGTCAAGCTTATATGAGAATTGTAAAAAGAGCAGATTTTGATGTCCCCGAATGGCGTATAACTGGTTTTAGCAATGTACATAATCATGACCTTTTGAAGTCAAATGACATCCATGCCCTTCCTGCTTATTGCACGATGTCATCGGATGACAAGAGTCGGATTTGTATGTTTGCAAAAGCCGGGATGTCGGTTAGACAAATGTTAAGGTTGTTGGAATTGGAAAAAGGTGTGAAACTCGGTTGTTTACCTTTTACAGAAATCGATGTCAGAAATTTACTTCAGTCTTTTAGAAACGTTGACCGTGATTCAGACGCCATTGACCTTCTCAAAATGTGTAAAGACAAAAAAGACAAAGATCCAAACTTTAAATACAACTTCAAGATCGATTCAAACAACCGTTTGGATCATATTGCATGGACATATTCATCTTCAACTCAATCTTTTGACTCTTTTGGAGACGTTGTGGTATTCGACACAACTCATAGATTGGATTCATACGATATGCTTCTCGGGATTTTTCTTGGGGTGGATAGTTATGGGACAAATTGTTTTTTCGGTTGTGTTCTTTTACGCGATGAAAACATACAGTCTTTTCGTTGGGCGTTAAAGACGTTTTTATCCTTCATGAATGGGAAGGTTCCGGAAACAATATTGACCGACCAAAACATGTGGTTGAAAGAAGCGATTGCGATTGAAACACCGAGGACAAAACATGCTTTTTGCATTTGGCAAATCATTTCGAAATTTTCTGATTGGTTTTCTGTGTTGCTTGGATCGCGATACGATCAGTGGAAAGCTGAGTTTCATGGGATTTATAATTTGCATTTGGTTGATGAATTTGAATTAAGGTGGAGAGAGATGGTTGATAGGTATGGACTCCATGGAAACAAGCATATTGTGAGCTTGTATGCTTTGCGAACTTTTTGGGCTTTACCTTTTTTAAGATGCTACTTTTTTGCTGGAATGACAACTACTTTTCAACCAGAGTTAATAAATGCTTTCATTCAACGGTTTTTAAGCGCACAATCTGTTCTCGAAAATTTCATAGACCAGGTATGTATTATTGTATTATGTATTTCCAATTTCTATTCATATTAACATATATAATTTTATTATCCAGGTGGCAGTGGTGATGGAAGCTAAAGATCAAGCGACATTAAAACAGAAAATGATTCGAAGAAATCAAAAAATATCTCTAAAAACGGGTTCACCAATCGAATCACATGCAGCCACTGTTCTCACACCATACGCGTTTTCCAAATTACAAGAACAACTGGTGTTGGCCCCACAATACGCGTCCCTATTGGTCGATGAGAGTTACTTCATTGTGCGACACCACACCGAAATCAACGGTGGGTCCAAAGTAATCTGGATTCCGGATGATGAATTCATCAGCTGCAGTTGCCATGATTTTGAATTCTCAGGGATCCTCTGTAGACATGTTCTCCGTGTTTTGTCCACAAATAACTGTTTCAATGTCCCATATCAGTATTTACCCATTCGTTGGCGAAGTCAAATTGCCACAGGAAATGACCAAAATGCCCAGAATCAGATTTTACAGTTACAGTCGATGGTGTCTAGTTTGGTTTCTGAAGCTGTGGAGACGGATGAAAGGTTGAATTTTGTTTCTGGTGAAATTAATATGGTGTTGACTCGGGTCAAAGAGTTTCCGGGAGCTTGTAATGATATGTCTTATGATGATGATGATAGTACACCGGATTCGTTGATTCTTCCGGAAGTTGAGGATTCTGATCATAGTATTGTTCATGGATTTACTAGGAATTCTCATGAAGGTGGTTTAAATTTAGGGAAACTGAAAGAGAGAAGATCGAATTCAAAGAGAAGACTGGCGTGCTGCGGGCAGTTTGGGCAGGATTCTAATGACTGCCCGTTGATGGAAAGTGGTGATATGAATGGAGATGGGATGGGGTTTTTATAAGGGGTATATGAGATGGTAATTGGTAAAGGTTGGTTAGATGTATAACTTTATTTTGTTTTCATGTTAATACAAATCAAAATTACTATCTTTTATCAATCACAATGCAATGACACTTCTGTTCTGCAATCTGCATCATCATTCCCCCTCTTACCTCACTTTTTTACTTTAAGCTTTATTGCCAACCTATTTTTTTGCACACATAAAAATTAAAAGGTTCCATCACATTGTATTTTTAGGGGGTGTTTGGCTAAGCTTTTGAAAGGCCAAAATCCTTTTAGGAAAAGTTGTAAAAAGTCAGGATCATGTTTCCTTATATACAAAAGTAACTTTTACAACATTACCAAACATTTTTTGTCTTTTTATCTTTTCCTAAAAGCTAAAAGTTATTTTAAAAGATAAAACAAACACCCTTTTAATATGTTGCTAAACACAAACATACAAATAAAATGATGCGGAAATAATTTCATCAGAATTTATTTTAATTGTTATTATACCTAGGCATATAACTTTGGGAAAAAGTTATCCATCTTTAGATTCTCTCTCATCAAATCTGACCTAGGGGCTTCAATGCTCTAAACGTGGTGAAGTTTGGGGGGAGTGTGACAGGTGTAATCAAACCTCAAGCTTGAAGTCCGAATTGATTAAAAAACTTGAGCTCAAAAGTCGGCTTAAACTCGACTTAAGCCTTAATTTCAAGCTTGAACTCGAACTAAAGTAACCGAGGCTTTCAAGTTTAATTCAACTCGACTAGATTAGCTATAAGAAAAAATAAAATTACAATAGAAATGTGATTAAACACTGTGACCTCCACTTGCTTCGGCTTTATAATATGTAAATACGAACAAAACAAAGGGTAAAAACATAAATGTAGCAATGCTCGTTTAAGCTCTTGAGTTTAACGATCCAAGTATTCCAAGTTCGACTCTTGAACCGAGTTGTTTTCGAGCATTTTCCGAGTCGGTCTCCAGTATCTCACAAGTTGTCTCACCTCGATTGCTCCTCTATGTATGTGTGCCTAGGCTTTACCCGAGCTTTTTCAAAGCGAGTATTTGCCCGGATGTGATCAGGCTCTGGAAGTCTGGGAACTAAGATTTTTTATAAATATTTTAAAACTTTTGATAATAATTTTAAACTGGTTAGTAATGTTGGATTTTTTTTTTAATTTATTTTATTTTCTTTAGCTATCAAATACATTCTTTCACCATCAAATACACATGTTGTAGGGATAATTTACCTTTAAATATTTTCTTAGCATCAAATACACTCTTTCACCATCAAACACACACGTTTTTGGGGATAATTCGCCTTCAAATACCCTATTGAAGAGGGTATTTGAAGGTGAATTATCCCTAAAACGTGTGTTTGACGGTGACAAAATGTATTTGATAACTAAAGTAAATAAAAATATTATTTTAAAAACGAAAAAGGTTCCAACGTGACTAATCAATTTAAAATTTAAAAATGAAGATTATGGGACACTTGGTTTCACATCTACACATTCATTTACAAACTTCACCTTCAAACATACGCTTTAATTAGGGACACTTTCATTGTTAAGCACACACTTTAGGGAGACGTTCACCATATTAACTGCAATAACTTAAATGAAAGAAATAGCAATATACTTTTATCTCTATGCGTGTTATAGCATCATACTTTTATTTCTTTCTATTTCATCTATTTATGCATTATAGAAATGAAAGTATGATGTTGTTTAAGTAAATTAACTACAATAACACTTAAACAAAAAAAAAAAAAAACAATCATGAAACCAGTTTGGCTCTAGGCTTAAGAAAATATTGCAAGCCTTAATTTTTTGGGAGTGCTTGCGGACCGAGCGTGGCCATCCCTGGGCTTGCGTTAACTATGCATTGACCAAGTTTGGGTATGCGGGCCATGACAATGCGGATCTTATGCCTTTCATCTCACACCTCTCATCAGGTTGCCATTTAATAATGAACCATTGTGACACTTTATTGTGCCGTCAAGTATATTCTTCTTTTTCTTTTACTTTATCGAAAGTTAAAACCACATATTAGCATGGTGTTCAACATTTATTTTTCTATTTCTGAATTTTAGGTATTAAAACCTTATATTTGATATATATATATATATATATATATATATATATATATATATATATATATATATATATATATATATATATATAAGTATTTGTGTGCTAATAATTATTTGTTACTATATCATATTTGTTAAGTTTTGTTAATTGGTGTACCACTTATACGACTAAATCCGATCCAATAGAATGGGTAGCAAACCAATCACATCAAACTTTCGGGTACTTTATGATATTAGGTCTATTAGTATGACCTATACAACATAACAATATTTTTTAGCATAGAACTGCATGCTGGCGGTTCTCATCGTTTTTTTGGGACCGGTCTTAGAATAGTCAAATCTTTTATGAGACCTATCCTAGATGGTCGTGGGCCACTCTTTTTTGGACATGATTTTTTTCGATCTTGTCTTTTTTGAGACCGGTCTCGGTCTTTTTTGGTCAGGTATCACGGTAATTCCGCACACCTTTTTTTGTCTTGTTTCGGCACTTTTATGTTTTTGTTTCGGTTTGGAGATTTTTGTGTAAACAAATGTGTGATTAACACCAAAATAATAGATTAAGATTCATTAATAATGATAAATTAAGTTTAATAAAAGAAAAAAAGGAAAAATGTTAAATAATATGTGATTAAAAATTGTGTAATTAACAAAAATGATATATTTCTAAAGTTTGGCTATTAGTCTTGGTCTATTTTTGACCGATCCTAAATGGTCTTGGGCTGATCTTTTTTGGTCCAATCTTTTTTCGTTCTGGTCTGGTCTTAGACCAGCTTAGTCGCGGTGCTTTTTCATGTCTAGTCCAAGACCAGCCTTCCTTTTTGTGCAGGTCCAGTTTGGCAGTACAACACGGAGGAACAACATAATCGTAACATTCCAAAATCACGATAAAATTTTTATTTTTAAATTAAAAGAAATCATTGTTTTCAATCAAAACCCATATCAAGACCAAGTACCAAATACAAATATCCCGAGATCGGTATATCATAAATGTAAAAAAAAGACATGTAATCGAAGGATGTGTACGATCACGTCTTCGCCTTGATACGGTCATCTAAAGTACCTGAAATAATAAACTAAAACTGTAAGCCAAAGCTTAGTGCGTTCCCCCAAGTACCACCACACAAACATATAACAACATGCATGCTGAGTTTGACTTGCCTTCTGGCTTACTCCTGAGCCCACAACATAAGTCTGACTTACATTCCGGACCTAAAGCTTATGTCCGACTTGCTCCCAGGTTTATTGGCTTCCGCACAAAGTAACATTGCCTCAAACCAACTATACTATGTCCATATTTACATAACAGATAACATATATCCAACAAAAAGATAATAATATAACCGGTTAATAGGCTAACAGACAGATCTACAGATCACTACCGCATAATAACATCCTATATACTTGGATACATAACCCAATGGACCGACATTTGTACCTTCGACCCACAAGTACAGTGAGTAAAACTCACATCTCAGTCCGAAAAGATAGTTGAACACAACACAACTCCGGATACCAACTATACAGATCACCTATATATCAAACAACAAACACAGACTTAATCTCAGACTATTGTTCAAAATGCCCAAAATTCCCCTAGTTCAAACTTGGTCAAAGTCAATAGTCAAGAGTCAAAATCAACTACAGCAGGTCGCCACGTTGTAAGCATCAAACGATAAAACAAACGGGTCTTGACCCAATTGCTACACCGTGGCAACCCGAGCCATGCCGTGGGGGCTGGTCTGGGCAGCTTAAACCATTAATTCATTTTTCTTTCCAACTTCAAGGGCTCCAAAATTCAGACCTGGTCCATTCTAAGTTCCAAGTGAATAAAGTTTCCAACTTTATCCCTTTAGACCCTTCAATAGATTAAGATCTCACTTCTAGGTCTAACTAGAGCAAAAACATGACTTGACTTAACCCATTAAGCATTTTTCCTTGAAGGATTACTAGATTCCCATTCCAAAATGTTTCTAGCACCTCATAATCATATAAAAATTGCATACTTTCCTGGTATGAATGTCCAATGCATGTCTTGGACTCTTATTAGGTCAAAATAGAGAAAAAGGGGCAAAGATCTCATGCAAGAGTTCAAAACTCTATAAAAATCTAGATCCAACACTCCTAACTACAATGAGACTCTGGGGATTAATAAAGTTGGCAACTTTATGTAATCCCAACACTCCAATATGTCCCAACATGAAGATAAGGCTTAGAAACCTATATATATGCACAATAAACCAAACAAGATTGGAACTTGGGGACTTACAAGAGTCCAGAAGACACAACAAGATGATGAGAATAGTTGCTTGCTGAATCCAAGTCTAAAGGTCAACTTATTCTTCTTCTAATCCCTAAAAATCAACACAAAAATCTTAGAAAGCAAAAATGGGGGTTAGGGTTTGCTTGGAGGCTGAGAGAGTGTGATGGAGGCTGAGGGTGAGCATCCTTACCCACCACATTCCCTTAAATAGGGTACAAACCCTAGATGCTAGGGTTTTCTTATTAAAAAATTGCCACGTTGTAGCAGCCTTACATGAGATCACAATATTTCTTGAAACGCCATGCAATGGTGCTTTCCCCCACGTCGTGGCAATCCTAAATACTTAAATTTTTTAATTTGAATTACCTCAGGATCTGAATGTTATAATAATAGCTCAACCCTTGACATGCTCGCCATGGGCCGACGTCTCATAACCTAACCCAATAAATATAATACTTTCTCATCCACAAGGGGATCGTTAATTCTGATATATGAACCCATGCTATATGTCACACCCCTAAACCAGAACGGCGGAATCGTTCGAGGGTGGATGACTTCATGTAGTATCGTAACAATTGAATACGTAGTAAAGAAAGTAATACAGCAATCATATATATAATTTAAAAGTTTACATTGTTGAAAGGTACTTGTTTCAAAACAAATTAAAATATGATGTCAAAATGAAACTAAACTGACGTCACATCGTTCCTTCTTCACAAGCTGTTTGTTTACCTGTTTTACTGAATTCCTGAGAAATACAAGTAGTTTTGAAAGAGTAGATCAGCATTTAAGCTGGTAAGTTCATAAGTATTTAGTAATAATGTTTGTATGAAATAGAATGAAATGGTTTGTACATGTTTGAAAGTTCCTAGAAAATCCTATATTTTCTACTACAGTAGATGGTAGTTTAATTGTTCCAAAACTTGTAATGCAATAGTGCCTTTTATGCCTAAAATATTAGGTTTATGTATAAATTGCTAAGGCATTTGAAAGACCCCGTAAATCAATGTGTTTTTAATACTCCATGTGAGTCTTATAACCATGTTATTTGACCAGGATGCCTATAACAACGTTCTTCAGGCGTTGGAAAGTTATGACGTTTGTCACCCCAGTCCTGTCGGCCTAGCTGTAGCTAACATCTTAGGTGTGGGATTGTCAATCCCGTATAGATATATATACAAGTATCACGCTCCCCCTACAAGGGATTTTAGTATAAAATACATGACTTAAAATGCATACTCGAAAGTACGTGAAATGTCTCACAAAACTTAGTATAAAACAGATTTACGTACGAAAATGTCCATTTGTTCTTGTGTATGAAAATATCTCTTTGATATAGTGTTTCTAGTATGTAAATGTTCATGATTTTCTCGTATACTATACCTATTATAGTTTTTCAAAGTGTGTGTTTTGTTCGTATAGTAAACCCTAGTGTAATGCTCACTTGTTATGTAAAGTATAATATTTATAGTGACATAAATGATCACATATAATTAAAGTATTGTAGCACCTGGTTCCTGGTATGTAAATCATATTTGAGTATTTCCCATTTTAGCCTTGGACTCGACAAGTCATAGGTCCGACTCGCCGAGTAGGGACGAGACCCAGGACACGTTTAAGTTGGCGACTCAGCAAGTCCATATCCTGGACTCGGCGAGTCACCGCTGCTGGATGAAACCCTAAATTTCAAGGGTTTGCACCCTATTTAAACCCTCATTTCCACCCCAAACTCGCCCCCATTCACCCTCAGAGCTCCCAACATCGTTTATACCCTTATTTCCTTGAGAGATTGAAGTGTTTTGGTGTGTTCTTGAAGATTTTGAGGAGAAAGAAGAGTAGATCAAGAAGAGGAGAAAGAGGCCAGGCATTTTTGTGTCATCTCAACGTTTTCCTTGAGGTATAGCTTGTTTCCCCTCTGTTTTCAAGCTTGTAGTCTCTTTTAGCTTCATGGAAGTCCTTCTTGAGCCATTCCCCAAGCTTGTTTGTGCATTGTGGGTTGTAATAAGTTGTTAGCCTTTAGACCTAGGCATGATTTAGTCCATGGAGCTTGGATCTAATGCCTTTATGGGGTCATATTGCATGAAAGCCCTAGATCTACCCCTTTTGGTGCACTTTGAGCCCTAAAATCCATATTGGTGAATATCTACACGTAAAGTTGGAAACTTTACGTGTGATTCGTGACTTAGAAGCCCAGATCTATGAATGGCATGGACTGAAATCGAACAAATCGGTGTACTTAATGGATGCATGGTGACGACTCGGCGAGTCGTTCATGTGACTCGGCGAGTCTGCTCGCGAGTCACCGAATTGGTCCCTTTATGCTGTATCGAGTTTGAGTAGTGAGTCACAGGGGGTGACTCAGTGAGTTGGAAGCTGAACTCACCCATGGTAGGACTCGGCGAGTCATGGCCTGGCTTGGCGAGTCCAAGGCAATCTTCATAGATCAAGAACAGACTTGGCGAGTTGTTCATACAACTCGACGAGTCTAAGCATGAGTGTTCATCGGATGAACATGAACTCGACGAGTTGTTCATACAACTCGGCGAGTAGGATGAAGAACTTCAATGTCAGTTTAAAAGAAGAACTCGTCGAGTCATAGCCTAACTCGATGAGTAGAATCAGGGACTCAGGACAATCGTCTGGAAAGGAACTCGGTGAGTTGGTAAGCCAACTTGGTGAGTCGGGTCAACTGAAAGTTGACTCTGACTTGGACTCAGGGCTAGACCTGGGGTGAAATGGTCATTTTACCCAAAGGAAAGTTAGTAGTGTTTGATTGAGTATGTTGTGGGAATTGCAGCCGGATGATTTTCGGAGCAGCAGCAGTCAGTCAGTTCCCGATCAGTTCAGCAGCTACTTTGAGGTGAGTTACCTTCCAGTAGTGGTGGGTCTAAGGCCACAATGCCGGCCCACCAGTAGGAGACGTATGATAGATGATTGTCTTTGTGATATCGTCTAGGTTTGCTACTACCTGATATGTTATATGCTAGCATGATACATTATATGCGATAGTAGTAGAGTTTGGTTGTTAGAACCACAGGGCAGTCAGACACCCCAGAAATGTCTGACAGTATGTGATGATATGTTTGTATGTTGGCCTGTTATGTTATGCGATAGAGGTAGTAGGAGGGGACCGGTCCCCGAGGATCGGTTGTTAGGACCGATGGGTAGTCAGCACCCCAGAATGGCTTGACATGGGTAGTCAGCACCCCAGAATGGCTTGACACGGGTAGGACGGCACCCCAGAATGGCCGTATGGGTAGGTCGGCACCCCAGAATGGCCGTACCGGGTAGTCAGGCACCCCAGAATAGCCTGGCACTATGCATGTTATGTGTTGTATGGTATGTGGTACGTTGGGGGAACTCACTAAGCTTTGTGCTTACGTTTTACAGTTTTGTTTTCAGGTACCTCTTCACCGAAGGGGAAGGAGCTGGCTCGGTAGCGGCACATCATGCACACACTCTGGTTTCCGCATTTACGAGATTCACTGGGATTTTGTACTCTGATATTTTGATGGGTTGTATGGTTTGGCTTTTAGACATGGTTTACGTTATGTCATGGTTTGATCAAACAATGTTTTTAACTACTAATGTTTTTCTAAAGTAAAGTTTTCGAACGAAATTTTCGGACGTGAAAATTGGGTCGTTACAAGTTGGTATCAGAGCCCTGGTTTGAGGGATTCGGACTCACCTTCTGAGGTGTCTGAACTCAAATCTAGGGATTAAAAGAATTTTTTTTAAAGAAAATGATTTCTAACAAGAAGAAAAGAGTTTAAGAAAGAACAAAAGTGTGTGTGATGTGCGCGACTGGCCGAGCTCAAGTAAGTATTCCCCAAAGTACCCATACCAGTTTATGTTATGTTTATCAGCTTTTGTAGAATAGCATGCTAGAATAGGACTAAGGATCTAGGAATGATGCCTTATGTGCCTGCCTTATGTGTTCCTCCTATATGTGAATTGCATGCTTGTATAGTGTAGACAACGGTAGGGTAGCCTGTTAGGGTATGCCTGGTAGTGTGAGCTAACACGGTGTGCTAGTTCAGTTCCTCTCTATGAGAGCGGAATTGTTTGAAGTTGTTTCCCTTGTCCGAATGTTGCTTGCTTCGTGCTACGTGGGACTCCGAATAATGGGAATTTGCCATTAGGCGAATACATCACACCACATGTGATCAGACTTGAATAATCTTAGAGTACCGGATTTGATCCTACTGCGCAGCTCTTGTTTGAGTCCAACCGTTGTAGGGACGAGTCGGGTACTCGAAGGATTATCTGAGTCTCATTGCATGTGATGGTGTTCGAGTGATGGCTAATTGGCATTACAAGGAGGCCTGCAGCAGCTGAGGATTGAATCGAGTAGAGCCGGAGATTTCCCTAGGGCGAGCCTGGGATGAATATAGTAGTAACCAGCCTTAGTGTAAGGGATCTGGTGGAGTCGAGGTAGTCCTTGAAGAAGGTACGGATAGATGTGGAAGGTAATATGGGCCCGTACTACTGAAAGCAGAGGATCCGTACCCGAACCAAGGAAGGCCAAGACAAGACCAGGGAACTTGTAAGTAGCTATGATCCCTTAGGGAGCATCAATATATCTAATGATTGTTGTGATGTATTGCAGAATGGTGGTACTTCGATCGAGGCTGGTGGACGGCGGTTCTGGAGAGGGGTCAGGTTCGGGATCAGGTTCCGAGCCGGTAGATGAGGAACTACGTGAGTTCATCGCGTCAGAGATCACCAGGGGTATCCCTGAGTCGACTCCCATTATCTTCGGGTCGATCAAGGAAGGGATCATGGAGTTGATGGAGGATCGCCTGCGAGCATTCAGGAGCGATTTGGCATCTGGCCAGTCGGGGTCACGCACACTGTCCTTCAAGGACTTCAGGGGCAGTGGTGCGCTGGATTTCCATGGGGTAAAGGACCCCATTGCTGCCAGGCGATGGATTGCAGACATCGAGTCTGCACAGTTGACTAGCTTCTGCCCCGAGGGGTCGAAGGTGAGATATGCAGCGGGGTGTTTACGGGACCGAGCCCGGGATTGGTGGGAGTCAGTGGGTGACTCGTTGGGAGCCTCAGCTATCGAGGCTATGACCTGGTCGGACTTTGTGACCAGGTTCAGGGCAGAGTTTGCGCTGGCTGTCGAGCTTCAGCAGCTGGCCAGGGAGTTTCTGGATATGAGACAGACGACGGAGACTGTGGCGGAGATCACCGCCAAGTTCTGGTAGAGGGCTTTGTTGGTGCCCCAGTATGCTGGTGACGAGGATATGAGGAGGACTCGTTATCACGATATGCTTCGAGCTGACATCCGGGAGCATGTTAGCTTTTCGGCTTGCCCTACCTTGGACTCTATGATCGCCAGGGAAAGGCAGAGGCTCCGGTGGTGAGGAGCCGAGCATTCCAGCTGACTACCGAGGAGGCACGCGCCGCGCCCGATGTGGTGACGGGTATGATTCTTTCCTTCTATCTTTTTTTATGATGTTATGATATTGATATGTGCTCCGTGTGTATATATATGCATTAGGATCGTTCCATGTGAAAGACATCCCACTTCAGGTATTGTTCGACTCGGGTGCATCCCGATCGTTCGTTTCTCTTGCGCTTAGCAAGAGGTTTCATGAGACTTCAGGCGAGTTAGATTGCCCGTTAGAGGTAGAGATTGCTGATGATCGATCGGTGCGAGCATCGATGGTGTTTCGAGATTGCGTTCTGCGACTGTTTGAGGAGCGTTACCTGGTAGACTTGGTTCCCATTCCATTGCGTGGGAACAAGGTGATTATTGACATGGATTGGTTGAGCCCTAATGGGGTGGTGATAGACTGCGTGCAGTAGCTAGTGCGAGTCAGGACCCCAAGCGGGGGAGAGTTAGTGATTCATGGTGAAAGGCCGCAGTGTGGACCCACTGTATGTTCAACAGCGAGGGCTAGGCGCTATCTTCAGCAGGGATGCGCGGGATATGTTGCGTATGTGATGGATACCCGGGAGGCGAGTAAGGCAACCGTGAGCGAGGTTCCGGTGTTTCGAGATTTTGCAGATGTTTTCCCGGAGGAACTACCTGGGATACCTCCGGAGCGATAGGTGGAGTTCAGGATTGACCTTATTCCCGTTGCGGCTCCGATAGCCAAAGCACTGTATCGGTTGGCTCCTCCCGAGATGCAGGAGTTGTCTACGCAGCTGCAGGAGCTGCTTGACAAGGGATTCATTCGTCCGAGCAGTTCGCCTTGGGGAGCCCCGATTCTATTTGTGAAGAAGAAGGATGGGTCGCATCGGATGTGTATAGATTACCGGGAGTTGAACAAGGTGACGGTGAAGAACCGTTACCCACTCCCGAGGATTGATGACCTCTTTGACCAGCTTCAGGGAGCATCTTGGTTCTCCAAGATTGACTTGCGTTCGGGTTATCATCAGATGAGAGTCAGGGAGGAGGATACGCAGAAGACCGCGTTTCGGACACGTTATGGCCACTATGAGTTTGTGGTGATGCCGTTTGGGCTCACCAATGCTCCTGCCGCGTTCATGGATCTCATGAACCGCGTTTGCAGACCGATGCTGGATCGGTCTGTGATAGTCTTTATCGATGACATCTTGGTTTATTCCAAGACTCAGGAGGAGCATGAGGAGCATCTGAGGGAGGTGTTGGAGACCCTGAGAAGGGAGAGCTTGTATGCCAAGTTCTCCAAGTGTGAGTTCTGGCTACGCGAGGTGCAATTTCTTGGGCACCTCGTCAACCAGAACGGGATTCTGGTCGATCCGGCCAAGGTCGAGGCCGTGATGAGATGGGAGGTTCCGAAGTCTCCATCCGAGATTCGGAGTTTCCTAGGATTAGCGGGCTACTATCGGAGATTTATCCAGGATTTCTCCAAGATAGTCGTACCCCTGACGCGGTTGACGAAGAAAGTCGTGGTCTTTCGGTGGGGACCCGAGCAGCAGGCTGCATTTGAGATGCTGAGACAGAGACTGTGTGAGGCGCTGATCCTAGCCCTGCCAGAGGGCGTAGAGGATTTTGTGGTTTACTGTTATGCGTCCATTTCAGGGTTGGGCGCAGTTCTGATGCAGAGGGGGCATGTCATTGCCTACGCTTCGAGGCAGCTCAAGCCTCACGAGGCGAACTACCCGACACACGATTTGGAGTTGGGGGCCGTGGTCTTCGCCCTCAATATTTGGCGACATTACCTCTACGGGGTTCGTTGTACCATCTACACGGACCACAAGAGTCTGAGGTATCTCATGGACCAGCCGAATATGAAAATGAGGCAACGTCAGTGGTTGGATGTGGTGAAGGATTATGATTGCGAGATCCTTTACCACCCGGGGAAGGCCAACGTGGTGGCCGATGCGCTTAGCCGCAAGGCGGCGCCGATCAGGGATGTATGCATGAGGATGACCGTAGTGACTCCCCTATTGGAGCGAATTCGGGAGGCTCAACAGGAGGCTATCAAGGAGGAGCATCGGAAGAGCGAGCGCGTGGTGGGTCAGGTGTCCTCCTTTGATTATGATAGCCGGGGTCTATTGACACTACACCATAGGGTGTGGGTGCCGTATCACGTGGGCGTCCGCCAGATTTTGATGGATGAGGCGCACAATTCCCGATTCTCTATTCATCCCGGGGCGACGAAGATGTATAGGGATCTCCGTCTGAACTATTAGTGGCCCTGCATGAAGCGGGATGTGGCATGGTACGTTGAGCGGTGCTTGACCTGCAGGAAGGTCAAGGCCGAACATCAGAGACCGCATGGTAAGATGCAGCCGTTGGACATTCCACTGTGGAAATGGGAAGACATCACCATGGATTTTATTACAAAGCTTCACAGGACCGCGCGTAGAGTGGATTCGATTTGGGTCATCGTGGACCGACTGACCAAGAGTGCTCACTTTATTCCGATTCAGGAGAGCATATCGGCCGAGAAATTGGCCGATATCTATATCAGCGAGATCGTGGCGCGGCACGAGGTGCCGGTATCGGTGATCTCGTACAGGGATGTGCGTTTCACTTCCAGATTTTGGAAGAAGTTTCATGACGAGTTGGGCACTCGATTGCATTTTAGCACCGCCTTTCACCCGCAAACGGATGGTCAGAGTGAGCAGACCATCCAGACTTTAGAGGACATGTTGCGGACGTGTGTGTTAGATTTCGGTGGTAGCTGGGATACCTATCTTCCCTTGGCTGAGTTCTCATACAACAACAGCTACCACACGAGCATTGACCGACCACCATTCGAGATGTTGTACGGGCGGAGGTGCAAACCCCCGATATGCTGGGGTGAAGTTGGCCAGAGAGTCATGGGAAGCACCGAGGTGGTTGATATGTGCATATTTAGTGTGTATTAAGTATAGTTTTTATTCATATATTAGCTAAATTATCGCATATTATGGACAAAAGGTACTTAAAAGTGTTAAATTATGATTTTCAGTCCAAAGATGAAGCTCGGAAGCGAAAGGAAGCAGGAGAAGCGGTTAGGAGCTTGAGAGTGGAATGAAGAAGAAAAACACCTAAAAAAAGGCTTCTACTCGGTGAGTCGAGCCTGGACTCGACGAGTCCGGTCGAGGAATCAGAAGGATAATGATTCGGAATTCCAGATAGTTATCGCAATACGGAGAATGTGAGAGGGACTCGACGAGTCACCACTTGACTCGACGAGTCGGATCGCTTATTTAAAGATAACTCCACAGATCGAGAGAAAGAAATTCTGGGAAGTTTCAGAAGTGCTTTGCTGCGATAAAGAAGCCAGAAGAACCCTAGAAGTCGACAAAGAAAGCTAGAATTCAATTCCGGGAGTAATTAAGGCACAATTTCATCATTCTACTTATTCTTTTGTTTTGTCAATATGATTAAGCAACTTGAACTTGTTTGTTTGCTGTTATTTACTTTAATTATGAACTAAAATCTTTAGACTTCTGTTTGGGGATACAAAGTTGACAATATGGTTTGATTGATTGGTAGGATTAATTCCAAGTTGGTGAATTTTTGTTATTTTAGCTTGCTAAAAAACCTTGTGTATGAATAATAATTAATTTTCTGTTAATAGGAAGATAATTGATTAGCATGAACATCTATTGATTATCAACCTCATATGATATGTGACCACTATACTATATGTTTAGGATTAATGAATATGAAGCTAGAATTAATAAGGAAATTGAGTAAATTCATGTGCAAGCTTGTAAGATGACCATCAAACAAGAGGTTAATTAAGAATAATAAATTAATTAGCTATTGCAAGTCTAACTTAACCCGAATAATTAATCTAGTAAATATAATTAAATTAAGCAATTGGCCACTGTTTGAGTTAGTTTATTTGCTAAGGATTAGGGTAGTGAACATGAACCTAATCACTTGAATCGGTAGCCAACGAAAGAATTAATCTATTGCACTATTACCTTGAAATCAACCATAAAGTTAACCGAGTTGAACTAAACAGAAGTTCCTTTCCAATTATTGAATCTAGTTAAATTGTTATTTTCTAGTCTTAAATTAGTTATAGTTAGTAAGTTTCTAGTCTTGTAAAACTAGAGAAAAAACCCTTATTTCTTAATCAACTTAGATAGAATTAGTTTTTAATTTAATTTGTCGTTCCCTGTGTTCGATACCCTGATTATTTAGCTATACCACAATTGATAGGTTCACTGCCTTTTGTGTGTTATTTGATAATTAAAGTAGGATTAAAACTAAGTGAGTTTTACACACATCAAGTTTTTGGTGCTGTTGCCGGGGAACGGTTCTAAAATTAGCATTAAAATTCTAATTCAATCGATCCTTTGTGTAAGATTCATCTTACACAAAGTTAATTTCTGTTTAATTTCTGTTTTTTTTAGGTAGAAAAAAAAAACCCTGATTTTAACATGGACTCGCCGAGTGCATTCGCCCAGACTCGGCGAGTACGACGTTGAATCAGGTTTAATTTTCTTTTGTTCTTTTTACGCGTTTTTTGTTTTGTTTGAAGTTGGTTCATGACCCGAGGATCTGATACGCCTCTGGTTCCCCCTCTTGAAGATCCGAAAACCGCATTAAGAAGAAACAAAGGCAAAACCGTTAGAGAATCCACTTCTTCAAAGAACTCACCACTCAAAAACCTCAAATCCATTTTTAGCAAGAAAAGGAGCAGCAAATCAGGAGCATCCAGTGCATCATTGACAATCGAAGACCCGATCCATAAAGACACCGAGTACGAGACCGAGGATGAAAACGAGCCCACATACGAGCACACATCCGAGTTTGAAGACGATTTAGCCACCGCTATGGCTAATATTGACGAAATCCCCATGGGGGAATGGAAGAAGAGGATGCGTGATGACACCGGCCCGGGACTTGTGCAACCCGCAATTCCCGCAACCGCTACGTTTGAATTAAAGGGCCATATTCTCGCTCAACTCAAGGAGATTCCTTCTCACGGGAGAGATCACGAAGACACCTATAAGCACTTGGATGAAGTAAATGATGTGGCAGATTACTTCAATGTACCCAATGTGCCTCGTGAGATCCAGCTACTACGCATGCTTCCTGTCACATTTAAAGGAGCTGCAAAGGATTGGCTAAAATCACTCCCTCCCGGATCGGTTACCACATGGGCCAAGATGAAAGAAGAGTTCATAGATCATTTCTGCCCACCTTCCAAGATAGCCAAGCTAAAGAAAGCCATTGCCAACTTCGAGCAACAACCCGGAGAATCTCTTTATGAAGCTTGGGAAAGATACAAGAGCCTACTTAGAAATTGCCCCCACCATGATCTTAATAGCCAACAAGAGGTCTCCATCTTTTATGATGGAGTTAATGTCACCACAAGGCAACTACTCGATTCACAAGGCCCGCTCACCCGAAAGCCACCTCCGGAAATAAAGGAATTAATTGAAGAATTCTCCAGGCACTCTGGAGAATACCACAATCCGAGGAATGAAGTGAGTCGTGGAGCAGTAAACTCGATGAACGATGGCATGGTGGCGGTAATAGCTAAACTCGATAGCCTAGACCGAAGAATGACGAAAATGGATCAAACGATCCATGCTATTAGGGTAGGATGCGAAAATTGTGGTGGCCCCCATCTTACCAAGGATTGTGATCGAGACGAGAATGGAAATAAAAAGGCTCAAGTCTTCTATTCCAGTGGCGATAGATACGATGAAGATTGGAGGAAACCGAAGAAGGAATGGCTCCCATATGAAGAATATAAAAAGGCTAAGGAGGAGAAAAACAAACAGAGGGAGAGGGGATATTATCAAAAGGAAGAGCCGGTGACGGAAAAGAAGGCAAATTTAGAAGATATACTCACAAGGTTCATAACCGCGTCCAAGAAAAGACACAATGATCACGATGTAGCAATGCAAGAAACCAGAAACATGTTGAGGAACCAGCAAGCTTCCATTCTCAACATTGAGAAACAGCTGGGACAGCTTGCACATCAAGTGAATGAAAGAAGACCGGGACAACTTCCGAGCAACACCGAGCCCAATCCGAGAATAGAGAATGTGAGCGCAATAACCTCCAGCAGTGAAGAAAAATGCACAGAAGCACTAAGGATCTCCAAGAAGAAGGAAGACAAGGTAGAAGAATCGGAGCCAGCCAAACCCGACCCGACTCGCCGAGTCACTCCTGTGGACTCGACGAGTCCATGCGAAATTGAGAAACCCATCAGTTCTTCGAAACCTTATAAGCCTCCACTGCCATACCCAACCAAAGCCATGCCTGCAGAAAAAGTTGAAGCATACAGAACCTTCATGAATCATGTTAACGCTGTACAAGTTAATGTGCCATTTGTGGAAACAATACTTCAAACGCCTAAATACTTCAACTTGCTTAAGGGCCTTTTTGCTGCTAGGAAGGATTTGGCTGAAGTTGCAGAAGTCTTGATGAGTAAGCTGCCTAAAAAGAAGGGTGATCCAGGAAATATTGTGCTTCCATGCCAATTTGGTAATAAGGTCTTCACACGAGCATTAGCTGACTCGGGGGCAAGCATCAATATGATGCCTTTGTCATTCTATAAGAAGTTGAATCTACCAGAACCAAAACCGGTGAATATGAAGATCCATTTGGCGGACAAGACAATAATCCATCCAAAAGGCGTTTGTGAAAATCTCCTTATAAAAGTTGACAAGTTTATTTTCCCAGTAGACTTCGTGGTTGTTGATATGGAAGAAGACCCCGAAATTCCAATTATTTTGGGGAGATCCTTCTTGAACACCGCGTGTGCTTTAATTGATGTAAGTGAGTCTACATTGACATTGAGAGTGGGTGATGAGGCTGTGAAGTTTAAAGCTATTCCAGAAATCAAGCAAGAAGAGAAAAAGATTGAAGAAGTCTCAACGATCCAATTGGATGATGAGATATTAGAACAAGAGCTTGCACGTTTGATGAAAGAGGATCCAAGCAAGTTTGTGATGCACTCTGAAGAAGAAGGAGATGTTAACAAGGACTTGGATGAATTGGAAAAGCTACTGGAAGGAGCCCACTCAGAAGAAACCCAAGATTTTATGGAATTCGTACCGACTCGCCGAGTCACTTTTATGGACTCGACGAGTCCAGTCGATTTGGGAAAACACTTGGCCGACTTAGATCTGCCTGTTACTAGTTCTTCACATACCTTGGATGTCAATAATATACAGGATTCTTTAGAAGAACAAACAGTAGAAAGAGGAAAGGAAAGGAGAGTTCAATACGCCGATGTAGCATGTCTTGATACGGTTCATTTCGAAGATGGGTTAAGCACTGGAAAGGACGAAGAGATAAAGGAAAGGAG
This sequence comes from Lactuca saligna, assembly GCF_052625555.1. Classification (NCBI taxonomy): domain Eukaryota; kingdom Viridiplantae; phylum Streptophyta; class Magnoliopsida; order Asterales; family Asteraceae; genus Lactuca; species Lactuca saligna. Next base: position 6,373,784 of record NC_136424.1, read on the forward strand.
GGAGGAAGCTGATCGCCTATTCACTACTAAACCTAGAGCACAGACCATCATGAAATGTGAAGTTATTAAATTTAAAGAGAAGGAGGTTCAAGAGACGGTGAAAAAGAAGGGGGTAAAGAAGAAAAAGAGGAAAAGGGAAGCCCAAGCAGCTGAAGATGAGGCAATGAAAAGAAAAAGAGATGCATTAAAAAGGGCTTACAAGAAAAAGATCCACGCTTACAAGACCAAGTACAAATCACAAAAAGTTAGGCATGCTTTCCCGATGCTCGAAGATGACAAAACGTAGATGGGAAGGAGTCTAGCTAATGACTCCTCAAAAAGAAGCGCTTGGCGGGAGGCAACCCGTTATATAGAGTTTGCTTTCTTTTACTTTTTAGTTTTCTTTCTATTTTTATTTTTATTTTCCCTTCGTTTTTTGAATCTTAATCTTCCAAATCATCGGACATGTCTGCTTGAGAGTGTGCATAGGCTAAGTGTGGGGTGAAATGATTTACAATAAACAGCAAAATTTTAAAATTATGCATATTTTTTAAGCGACTCGCCGAGTCTGACCACGACTCGACGAGTCCACATGGATTTCAGAAAAGAATTGACTTCGCGACCAGACTCGCCGAGTCTGACCACGACTCGACGAGTCGGTATTATTTACAGAAAAAAACATAATTTCGAAATTAATTTTACATTGGGTAAGTAGGGTTTTAACCCTAAGAATCAGTTTTCACAAACCACACTCGTCGGGTGCCGCTATTTTCATTCTCTCTCAAGCATTCATCATTCTTCTTTAAGTTCTTTCAAATTTCTCAAGCCCAATCCAAAAAGGTAACAAATTTCTTCCTATTTTCTGTTAAGAGTATGATTATAAGGCCATCTATGGTAGCAATTGCATGAAAAACCCGTTTTTGAGAAGTTCTAAATTTCTAGGGTTTTGATTTTTCATGAATTATGTTGTTTGAATGCTTATTTTGGCCTTAATACATCAATACTAAGTGTTGAGACAAAACCCTTGAAAGAATTTACAGGTTTTATGGTCCAATTTGTAGTGACCCGTCGACTGACTCGTGCAGGTTGCGCGACTCGCCGAGTCGGGCCTGGACTCGACGAGTCCAGTCGGGTTACAGATAGAAGACAATTTTTAATTATATTCTGTTTTTTCTGGGTTTTGTGTATTTGTTTTGCAGAAATCATGTTCAGAAGGGGACAAAGTTCTAGTTCCAACCAAGGGGAGTTTCCATGGCTAAACTTCCCGCACATTGAGTCCGCTTCAACAATGAGGAAATGGAAGAAGAAGCTATCTGATATTAAGAAGAAGGAGGTGTATGTGCCAAACAGGATTGATTGGGAGTGGCTGCAAAGTGTTCGATATGAGGAGGAATTAGCTCCTTACCTTTTGAAGGAGTTCCAACATGGAGGCGAGACAATGGTCTGCGACGGGTGGAGCCGGCTCTTCCATATACAAGAGCTGGTCTATTTAGAGCTTTGTTTGGAGTTTTTCTCCACGGTATCTTTTACCGGGGGAGTGGATGTGTATCACCCGACAAGCTTTAGTTTTTGCCTTGGGGGCGAGTATCGTCAATGCTCGGTGGTGGATCTTGCCTGTCGACTAGGGATCTACGATCAACCCTTGGTTTCAACAAACATCTTTTGGGCCTTTTTGGCGCACACTCATATGGTGTTCCCCGATGGAGTTACAAGTACGGGCTGGTGGAATACCATTGGAAATAAAGTTTACATCCCAAAGTCTGCACAGGAAGGGAGCATCCGATCCCCAACTCACCGCCTCATACACCGCCTTATTTCCTCCACCATCAATCAAAGAAAAGATGATGACAAGGTTTCCAACCTTGACGTCTTCTATTTATGGAGCATAATTACACCCGGCGTCTTTTGCAACATTCCTTGGTGTATAGCTTCATACCTCTCGGAGGGTGCGGTCAAGGATCGCAAAACCTCCCATATTAATGGTGGGATGTTTGTCACCCGATTGGCTAACTCATTCGGGTTGATGAACCGCGGTGCATGGAACTTCATGACATTGATCCCCACACCTCCGTTCAATCCCATTCTTTTCCAACGAACACGGATAATTGAAGACTATGGTGGTGGCCATTATGCCATCCCGAATGATGACCCCGTTGTTGGTCCCGAAGCACCGGGAAGGAGGGTAAGATCAAGAAGAGAGCGGGATGTGGAGGACGAGCCGCCAGTGATTCCGGTCGAGAATGAAGACGTACCAATGGATTGGTACAATGTGGAGATGAGGCGGATGCAAGATCAAATGGCGCGGGGGTTGAACTTTAGCAACCAATCTCACATTCGACTTTTTGACCACTTCAATATCCCACATATTGATGGTGGAAATTACCCATTTATTCCATCTTGGGATGAGGTGATTGGTGCGAGACGGAGTGGAGCCGGAGGAAGTGGAGCCGCCAATGATGATGAGGAGGACGAAGATTGATTTTTGTGTTTTAAATCAAACAATTTTTATTTTCTGTTTTGTTTTTATTCTTATTTGGTGTGTATGACTTGTTTAAGATTTTATTGTGTTTAATGATTGTATTCTTTAGTTATTTTTCAGGATTGGATTAGGATTGCTTGCTTAGGATGGTTTAGAGTTATAGTGCATGGATGTTATCACGAGTGAAAGCGAGTCAAGGAAGTGGAATTTTAACGTCAAAGTGTCGAGTCCGGTCCTTAGGAGTATGAGAAATTGAGTCTAATCATGGGGAAGAGTTGAAGAAGTTTTTAGAGGCTAAAACAGTTGCAAAATACCAATTTTTTCCATTCAGTGGCCTACTCGTCGAGTGCACTAAGCTGACTCGACGAGTCGCCTTGTATTTTAACAAATTCTGAGAAGGCGCGCTGGTACTCGACGAGTCCACCATATGACTCGATGAGTCGTTCAATTTTTATACCGACGGGCTGCTGATTTGATGCTAATACTTGTACCACTTGCTCACTTATTCTTCCATATCCATTCTTGAAGATCTTACACTGATTTCCGCATATTTGGAGCGACCCACACGAGACGAGACACCCAAGACGTGGATGAGATGTTACCATGTCTAAAGTTGATTGAAGTTGGAGCTTAAATGAGAGTGATCAACCTATCCACTGCTATCCCAGGGGAGTTTGTTCCAATTCCCTCTTTATTTTCTTTTTATGTTTTTATGCATAATATGCAATGAGGGCATTGCATCACATAAGTGTGGGGTAGGGGGTTGGTTACATAATAGTTAATTTTAAAAATTTTGCATACCAAAAATATTACTTAGGATTTAATTTAGAAAATTTTGGTAAAAAATTAGGATTCCATGTTAGAATTGTGTTGATAATTGCATGAAGACCCAAATGTTTAGTTGAGCCTATATACGTTCTAGTGCATTTGTAGCTTCCTTATTCCAGTGAAATCATGAGACAAAAACACGACCTTGCTCAGCTTGAGGGATGCAATATGTTTAGCAGCCTAAACCTGAAATGTATCCAGGAAAATTTTTATCATTAGCCAATAAAGGTTGAGATTGAGCGCCCCTGCTTAAGCATGTAGGGATTTGAGTGACAAAAGTGAGGTATACATGTAAAAAAAAAAGAGAGAGAATTACAAGAAAAGTTGTAAGAATTTTGGAGCAAATGAAGTGAAGATCTAAAGATCAAAATTCCAAGAAATCCAAAAAAGTTGAAGATACCAAAAGTCAATACAAGTTGGTGAATTCAAAGATATCAAAGATCAAATTATCAATAAAGTGAAGAATTCAAAGAATTCCATAGTGGTATCGAAAAGTTGTAATTCTAGAATATGTATGCTTGGGTTGTAATTATGATTTTCAGTCCAAAGATGAAGCTCGGAAGCGAAAGGAAGCAGGAGAAGCGGTTAGGAGCTTGAGAGTGGAATGAAGAAGAAAAACACCTAAAAAAAGGCTTCTACTCGACGAGTCGAGCCTGGACTCGACGAGTCCGGTCGAGGAATCAGAAGGATAATGATTCGGAATTCCAGATAGTTATCGCAATACGGAGAATGTGAGAGGGACTCGACGAGTCACCACTTGACTCGACGAGTCGGATCGCTTATTTAAAGATAACTCCACAGATCGAGAGAAAGAAATTCTGGGAAGTTTCAGAAGTGCTTTGCTGCGATAAAGAAGCCAGAAGAACCCTAGAAGTCGACAAAGAAAGCTAGAATTCAATTCCGGGAGTAATTAAGGCACAATTTCATCATTCTACTTATTTTTTTGTTTTGTCAATATGATTAAGCAACTTGAACTTGTTTGTTTGCTGTTATTTACTTTAGTTATGAACTAAAATCTTTAGACTTCTTTTTGGGGATACAAAGTTGACAATATGGTTTGATTGATTGGTAGGATTAATTCCAAGTTGGTGAATTTTTGTTATTTTAGCTTGCTAAAAAACCTTGTGTATGAATAATAACTAATTTTCTGTTAATAGGAAGATAATTGATTAGCATGAACATCTATTGATTATCAACCTCATATGATATGTGAGCACTATACTATATGTCTAGGATTAATGAATATGAAACTAGAATTAATAAGGAAATTGAGTAAATTCATGTGCAAGCTTGTAAGATGACCATCAAACAAGAGGTTAATTAAGAATAATAAATTAATTAGCTATTGCAAGTCTAACTTAACCCGAATAATTAATCTAGTAAATATAATTAAATTAAGCAATTGGCCACTGTTTGAGTTAGTTTATTTGTTAAGGATTAGGGTAGTGAACATGAACCTAATCACTTGAATCGGTAGCTAACGAAAGAATTAATCCATTGCACTATTACCTTGAAATCAACCATAAAGTTAACCAAGTTGAACTAAACAGAAGTTCCTTTCCAATTATTGAATCTAGTTAAATTGTTATTTTCTAGTCTTAAATTAGTTATAGTTAGTAAGTTTCTAGTCTTGTAAAACTAGAGAAAAAACCCTTATTTCTTAATCAACTTAGATAGAATTAGTTTTTAATTTAATTTGCCGTTCCCTGTGTTCGATACCCTGCTTATTTAGCTATACCACAATTGATAGGTTCACTGCCTTTTGTGTGTTATTTGATAATTAAAGTAGGATTAAAACTAAGTGAGTTTTACACACATCAATGGTGCTCGAGACGACCGAGAGGATCCAACAGGTTCGGAGCAGACTTCAGACTGCTCAGAGTCGGCAGAAAAGTTATGCCGACAAGCGTCGATCCGACTTGGAGTTCCAAGTCGGGGATATGGTTCTCCTGAAAGTGTCGCCTTGGAAAGGTGTCATTCGATTCAGGAAGCAGGGCAAGTTGGGCCCAAGATTCATCGGACCGTTCAGGGTTGTAGCCCGGGTGGGCAAGGTGGCGTATAGGTTGGATCTGCCAGCCGAGCTCAGTCAGATCCACAACACTTTCCATGTTTCTCAGCTGCGGAAGTGCCTAGTGGACGATTCAGCGGTAGTACCGTTGGAGGATATTCAGGTTGATGACAGCTTGAATTACATTGAGTGCCCAGTCGCAATACTCGATAGGAAGTCGAAGGATTTGAGGAACAAGAGGGTAGAACTAGTGAAGGTGCAATGGCAGCACCGCAAGGGTTCGGAATGGACTTGGGAGCCGATGGACGAGATGATGGAGCATTACCCCGAGTTGTTTCAGGATCGAGCTGCAGACTTCGAGGACGAAGTCTAAAATAAGTGGGGGAGATTTGTAGCACCTGGTTCCTGGTATGTAAATCTTATTTGAGTATTTCCCATTTTAGCCTTGGACTCGGCGAGTCATAGGTCCGACTCGCCGAGTAGGGACGAGACCCAGGACACGTTTAAGTTGGCGACTCGGCGAGTCCATATCCTGGACTCGGCGAGTCACCGCTGCTGGATGAAACCCTAAATTTCAAGGGTTTGCACCCTATTTAAACCCTCATTTCCGCCCCAAACTCGCCCCCATTCACCCTCAGAGCTCCCAACATTGTTTATACCCTTATTTCCTTGAGAGATTGAAGTGTTTTGGTGTGTTCTTGAAGATTTTGAGGAGAAAGAAGAGTAGATCAAGAAGAGGAGAAGGAGGCCGGGCATCTTTGTGTCATCTCAACGTTTTCCTTGAGGTATAGCTCGTTTCCCCTCTATTTTCAAGCTTGTAGTCTCTTTTAGCTTCATGGAAGTCCTTCTTGAGCCATTCCCCAAGCTTGTTTGTGCATTGTGGGTTGTAGTAAGTTGTTAGCCTTTAGACCTAGGCATGATTTAGTCCCTGGAGCTTGGATCTAATGCCTTTATGGGGTCATATTGCATGAAAGCCCTAGATCTACCCCTTTTGGTGCACTTTGAGCCCTAAAATCCATATTGGTGAATATCTACACGTAAAGTTGGAAACTTTACGTGTGATTTGTGACTTAGAAGCCCAGATCTATGAATGGCATGGACTGAAATCGAACAAATCGGTGTACTTAATGGATGCATGGCGACGACTCAGTGAGTCGTTCATGTGACTCGGCGAGTCTGCTCGCGAGTCACCGAATTGGTCCCTTTATGCTGTATCGAGTTTGAGTAGTGAGTCACAGGGGGTGACTCGGTGAGTTGGAAGCTGAACTCACCCATGGTAGGACTCGGCGAGTCATGGCCTGGCTTGGCGAGTCCAAGGCAATCTTCATAGATCAAGAACAGACTTGGCGAGTTGTTCATACAACTCGACGAGTCTAAGCATGAGTGTTCATCGGATGAAAATGAACTCGACGAGTTGTTCATACAACTCGGCGAGTAGGACGAAGAACTCCAATGTCAGTTTAAAAGAAGAACTCGTCGAGTCATAGCCTAACTCGATGAGTAGAATCAGGGACTCAGGACAATCGTCTGGAAAGGAACTCGGCGAGTTGGTGAGCCAACTTGGCGAGTCGGGTACTCTGACTTGGACTCAGGGCTAGACCTGGGGTGAAATGGTCATTTTACCCAAAGGACAATTAGCAGTGTTTGATTGAGTATGTTGTGGGAATTGCATCCGGAGGATTTCCGGAGCAGCAGCAGCAGCAGTCAGTCAGTTCCCGATCAGTTCAGCAGCTACTTTGAGGTGAGTTACCTTCCAGTAGTGGTGGGTCTAAGGCCATAATGCCGGCCCACCAGTAGGAGACGTATGATAGATGATTGTCTTTGTGATATCATCTAGGTTTGCTACTACCTGATATGTTATATGCTAGCATGATACGTTATATGCGATAGTAGTAGAGTTCGGTTGTTAGGACCGCAGGGTAGTCATACACCCCAAAAATGTCTGATAGTATGTGATGATATGTTTGTATGTTGGACTGTTATGTTATGCGATAGAGGTAGTAGGAGGGGACTAGTCCCCGAGGATCGGTTGTTAGGACCGATGGGTAGTCAGCACCCCAGAATGGCTTGACATGGGTAGTCAGCACCCTAGAATGGCTTGACACGGGTAGGATGACACCCCAGAATGGCCGTATGGGTAGGTCGACACCCCAGAATGGCCGTACCGGGTAGTCAGGCACCCCAGAATAGCCTGGCAGTATGCATGTTATGTGTTGTATGGTATGTGGTACGTTGGGGGAACTCACTAAGCTTTGTGCTTATGTTTTACAGTTTTGTTTTCAGGTACCTCTTCACCGAAGGGGAAGGAGCTGGCGCGGTAGCGGCACATCATGCACACACTCTGGTTTCCGCATTTACGAGATTCACTGGGATTTGTACTCTGATATTTTGATGGGTTGTATGGTTTGACTTTTAGACATGGTTTACGTTATGTCATGGTTTGATCAAACAATGTTTTTAACTACTAATGTTTTTCTAAAGTAATGTTTTCGAACGAAATTTTCGGACGTGAAAATTGGGTCGTTACAAGTATAAATAAAGTGTTTGATTCGTTTATATATATAAACATGTTTTATTTTCAAAAGACAAGATGTTATTGAGAATATATATTGCATACGCAAGTTCTCATGTAGTAGTTATGAATCACATATGATTTACTTGATAAAAAGAGTATATAGTGAAACTTTATGTTACACACGATAATAACTGTGTGTTTACTTGTATCCCCCCTAAAAGTGTTATAAAATCATTGATAAAACATTTGAAAGTGTAGTTTATAGGGGTATGAACTCACTTGATTGATGGGAGAAAGCGAGATAATAATCGAGCATAACTTCGACTTGGAAGAGTTGATTTTCTCGGGATTATCGGGAATCTTGGGAGTATAGAACCTTACTTTGGAACTTGAGTGTGAAAACCGGGGCTTCGGGATGGATTTTTGAGGTAATTATGCAGAGTAACAACACTTAGATGGAAAGAGATGAGCACCAAACCCGACACCCTTAAGCTTCTATTTATAGGAGCATTTCTGGTGTGTCACGTCGTGGTGAGCAAAATCTTATCCTCTTCCATTGATGGGACTCCCTTAGTCACTTGCCGGATCGCTGCAAATTGTGTCACGTCGTGATAGGCCTAACAGCCTCAGATTTTGAGCCTTAAACTTGTAAAATCCGTAACTTTCGCGTACGAGCTCTGTTTTCGACGTTCTTTATATGCACACGTAGGTGAGAATATACTATACAACTCTCGTTTAGACTTCGTTGGCAAATTTTGACTTTATTTTTAATTATTTAATTTTAACAGGCTGGGACTGGAAAAACCCGTTAAAAATCCATAACTTCTTCATCTGGCGTCTGTTTTTACCAGACTTTTTACCGTTGCGCTACTTTGGTTGAGACCATCGATTCTTATTTAGGTTGTTTCGGCCAAAAGTCTCTCGATCTCTATTTCTGAGTTTTTAGCTGTCTACTGCTATATCCGGATCTTGGAAAAAATCATAACTTCCTCATACGAAGTTAGATTTGGACGTTCTTTTTACGTACGTTTATGGTTTAATGATATCTACAAATTTCATTTAGATACTTAAGGCTAAAAACTACTGTATTGAAACTTCGTGTTTTTCATTCATTGGTGTTGCCGGTTTTGTCGGAAATCTTAGAATGGTCATAACTTCTCGGTTATAACTCAGATTTTAGTGTTCTTAGTATTTCTGTAAACCTTGACACAATATCTAGCATAGTAGGTAACCCAATTGAGACTTTTGTACATTTTATTTTCGAAGTTAATTTCATTATTTCAAAAGTGGTTACAATACCTGACTTTTTTGGTCATTATATAGAGTCGAAATATCGGGTTGTTACACTATACACCTACGCTTCTCCCACCAAGATATTTCTCTCCGACAATGAAAAACCATCTCCTCTTAATCTTTTATCAAACTTGGCCACAGAGTCTGCTTCTGGTGCACATTCCTTGAGGAAATTCTAACGAGTTCTCTTTATAATGACACTTAAGAGTCTAGTGTAGAACTTCCTGTCGACTCCTATGTTAGATCTACAATCCAACTTTAAAATTCATGGGTAGATTCTAGTTCATATAAGTTAGTATGTAATATTTTGTTAGGGATTTACGATCGAAATTTGTTGGTTATTAATTATAAGTTGTTAGGAAATTATTTTAAATTAGGTTTAATTAATTATTAATTATTAGTTGCTTTGTGTTGAAAATTTTTATTACTTATTTTTAAATAAGCATATTAAATTATTGAGTGTTGTAAACTACGTTATAAGTGGCGCAACTTTTATTTGATGCGACTTTTACTCAATCCATTAATGAAAGAAACTAAACTTTTGAACGTAGCTGTTCACAACCCTAAAAGAACAATACTTAGAGAATTCCAACAATACTCTATTTTTAGAGTGTAAAATAGAGTTTATAACTGTTCATCTCCAACCACTCTAAATTCCATTTTACACTCAAAAAAAATAATATAAAAACAGAGTGTAATAGAGATTGTATAATTTACACTCCAAATTTAAAATGTAACTATTCATTTCTCTATTTATATAATGTAAAATTGAGTTGGGTTAAAGCCCTTACTATATGCTCTATAAATAGAATGTGCTTTTACAAATCCAAAATATATGTAAAAATCATTTATAACCAATATAAGAAAACGTCACTATCTGGTTGTTGTATTTTAGAGGTGGGCATGATGTGGTTTTAAGCCAACAGCAAACCACAAAGTGCATGCATTGATTTTTGTAATCTTAAAACCGTTATGTGCAGTTTTTCAAGTGGTATAATTTTGTGGGTTTTTTCTAGTAGTACGTTTTCGACTTTAAACCGTTTTATAAAATGATGTGGTTTTCTATCGTGATACAATTTTAAAACATCAAGAGACTAGAAGTAAATCATTTTTTAATTAAATTTTTAACATTTAAGCCCTTTACCGAACATGCCTGGCCGAGAAACATGAACTAACTTTTGTGCTTTACTATTTTAGTCCATAATCCGTAATGGAGGTTGAACTGGCTTGGTGGGAGACGCGGTTACTCAGGCTCAACAAGCGTTAGGATTATGTTCAAATTGAAAAAGAAAATTGAATTATCTTAGATCCTTACATTTTTCTTTAGTTTATTCAAAAATAAATATCGATAAACCTCTCTCTCTCTCTCTCTCTCTCTATATATATATATATATATATATATATATATATATATATATATATATATGTGTGTGTGTGTGTGTGTGTGTGTGTGTGTGAGGTTAGGATTAAATATGAATTACCATTATTGTGTAAATGTATGATTAGATTTGGACCATCAGATTATAATTCTTAATGAATAAGATTGATGTGGTATACGATAGTTACCGTGTCATGCATCACATAGCAACATTGCTTTATTTAAAAAAAAACTTGTTCGTGAGGGCATTATAGACATTATTATTCATCACAAAGTAAGGAAGTTGCTATTATTTAGGGAGTTACATTTTTTTTCAATTCTATATAAGCTAACAAAATTTTATTATTATTATTATTATTATTATTATTATTATAAAAGCAATTTAAGATCATTGAACATGTCCTTTCATTCTTAAAAAAATATGACTACAGTCAAATGATTGTTTGAGAACTAATATTAATATGTATGCATATTTGTTAATAGTAATAATTTGCATCAAAATAACAATTATTATTATTGCAAAGTTGACATATTATTATTAATATGAGAATAATATAAAAAATAAATAAAAATAGAATTTGACAAAGCATTCTATGAGAATATGAACACTCTTTGTATTCATTATATATATATATATATATATATATATATATATATATATATATATATATATATATATATATATATATATATATATATATCACATTCTTCAAGCATGTACATATGGTCGGGGCGGATCCAAGGGGTATCCCGGGATACCCCTCAAAAAAATTTTGGTAGTGTATATTTTTTAGAAAAAAAATCGTTTTATGTAGCGTATATATACGCATCCCTTCACCTATAAACACAAACAAATAGTTAGTCTACTGGTTAAGATGCTGGCTTAATGAAATAAAGGTCTCAAGATAAATTTTTGCTCCTTACAAAATATTTGTTTACATATCTTTTATTTTTCCAACTATTTTATTCTTTCATTTTCCCAACTATTCTATCCCACATTGTCAAACACATGTAAACTTAGTTATTTTCATCTATTATATAAGTTTGGTATCATCATGCTTTATTTAATATCTACTTTAAGTCCACATCAATTGAAGTATCAAAAGATACTTCAACTTCATGTTTATATAACAATACTTGAAGTTAGCTAACAATTTGATTAAGGTTTGAGTTTAAAACCAAAACCAAACCAGGAAACCCAAGTACAAATTGAAAACCGAAAAACCAAACCAATGGTATTGGTTCGGTTTGGTTTAAAATTTTCAAAACTGAGGCTGTCGGTTTTAGGAAAAACTAACCCGAACCGCCCATGCTCAGCCGTTGCGGTGATACCCAGGAAAAAATAATTAGGATCTTCTTTTGCTTTGAGCCTGGCTCTGCCACTGCATATGGTTATGCTTATTCTGGAAGAATATACCTTTGGTTATGTTTATTCTAACAACCGTGTTATCACATCTGAGGTTCTTCAAGAATGAATGTACAAAATTCAAATTATTATGCTTCAAGAATGAATTTGAAGTCATACCAATTTCACATTTTCATTTTCAGAAATATTGCATAAAGGTTATCAACATCATTCTATTAGTTTCAAAAACCAAATACGTTAAATAAAACAAAAACAAACAAAATTACTGTTTTTCAAAATGCAAGTTCTATTCCCCTTGGATTTTTATTTGTTGTTCTTCTTGTTTAAACACTTCTTCCAATGGTAATTGTTGTAGAGGTTCTGCTTGTAAATATATTGATGCTTGTTGTGGTGCTTCTTGTATTACATCTGCAACTACAAAAGTAAAACAAAGTAGTTTAGAATCCATTTTTATATATCTTATTATATAATCAATTTCATAAATCTGTATTCTATAATTGATATTAAACATAAATAAGCATGGAACCAATTTTCATAAACCACTGTTATATTATACAAAAGTAAGCATGCTTTAAGCATGTATTTTTTTATTATATGAGTATCGATTATTACATATCCATGATAGTATATATATACCATTCTTTAAGAATGGAACTTTATAATAAACCAATTTGGTTCAATCTTAAATAATATGACAGTTAATTAATTCAAAACCAAATATATAATCAACTACAAAAGTATATAACAGATTAAAAAAACGGTACTTAATCCTCAGTCAACCATTTCTCTGTTAAATACCAATAAACCAAATACCTAGGAATAACCCTTTTATCTCACACCCCATCATATTAACAAGGAAATCCAAGATTCTTGAAATTGAAACAGTTAAAACAAACACCTTTAATCAAGCTCCAAGCTTTTTTTTTATTGAAATAATAAAAAAAAAAAATTAAAATTTTAAAAGTGAAGTAGGAGATGGTAGAAAAAACCATGAAATTTTTTTACACATGAAATGCCCCGTAAGGATTGGAATAAGATAAAGGCCAAATATATTAGATATGAAAATTTCTTATAGAGATTAAACATGAAAAATAAAAGAATTATCATCAACCGGAAATCAAAATTTCTAACAAAATTTTGAGGATTAGATGCTTCAAGTATAAATCCCATGCTTCGCTGTTGGTACTTCTTTCCAGGAGATCTAGAAACATTATGATAATGATAAGTCAATAAGGGTTTTAATCAATAAAAGCTTCGTAACGAATCAAGACATGTCAATATGATAAATTTAAAACGAAAAACGACTCTTGGACAATAAAACACACATACCCAATAAATACTTAAGTACCTATCAAGTTTTACCTGATTTGTACAAGACCCAAAGTTCTTGCTCAAAGTCCATGGAAATAGTCAAACCCACAACAAAATTTCTGATGCAAAATTGCAAGAGCAATTCGTCGAGCAGTTGGCATGCGTTAACCGGACACAAAAAAAATAGAAAATCCTGACTTCCCTCTTTCAAAACTAAGATTCTAATCATCATTATTCCAGTAAAAAGTGGGGTTAATGCATTGCAACCTGCCTTCTGATGTCTTTCAAATATAAGCATATGGTTTTTGGTGGTAAAGAGGGTGGAGTGAAGAAGAAGGTTGTGGTGTTCCTGGTTAAAACAAATGAAATAATGATGATTGGTATGACAGATATACGAAGATGGTGGATGGTTAGGGTAAAGCCGATGATGGGTAACCTTTTGATGATGTTGAACGAAACGAAAACGAAATGGGTGGTGAGTGACGATAAACTTCAATCGTAATTGAGGGTGTCGATTTCGGCGAGATGGCAATGTGTGTAGATGATGATGATGATGATAAGTGTTTGAAGACGAGCTTGATGATTTCAATAAAATTTCCTCAGTAAAGCGATTTTGTATTAACGATAGTTGTTTACTTTTCCTAAATTATTGGTTTTTAAATTGGGTTAGTAATTAACTACTTAATGAATTTTACTATATTACCCCAATGAAATGTTTGGTTAAGAATTAGTCATACATTCGCACACTATATTATGTTTATATATATATATATATATATATATATATATATATATATATATATATATATAATAGCAATGATGTATAGTTTTGAGTATTGGTTTGTAAGGTGAAACTGTACTGCACCGACTTCAGTCGTTTTTTTGTCAAATTAAAAATCGTATAATCGGTTTTTGTATCGCTTTCAATTTGTTGCACTTCTCATTTTATTTGTTTGGATTTGTTCGTCCCTGCTCGATTCCAACATTTTACCATAAAAATATATAAACATAACTCGTATTACATAAGAAATACACGCATATTTGGGGGGGGGGGGGGGGGGGGGGGGGGGATGAAATGCCAATCCCCCATTTGATTTATAAACTCTCTATTCCTTGGTAATCAAAACCCAAAAATCTATGAATTATCCCACGTTTAACTAACCCTCTGGCAAAATAAGAACAACTCCCACATTTAAACCTCATTTTTTACCATTAGCAAGAACTTGTTTTAGAAATAAGATTGACTTTTTGTTAAATACAGAAAAAATGTCATTTTTCCCGACTTTCCTTCCCATTTTCTTTTGAATTAACTATCACTTCTCTCGACTCCTTTCTCTATCTCCTGTCGGTATAACTCATCTCGTTTGTTAGCTAACTCCGGCGCGTGACGAAAAGTAGAAATTGTGTTTATTTGTAAAATTCATCGTATTTGGGTTCTCAATCCCTATAAGTAACGATCGGTTGAAATCTTATTTTATGTTGATGATTTTAGTGTTATCAACATATTTTGGTGTGATTATTATTAATAATGAGATAGACTGAGTTTTATTTACTAACCAAGCTTGGAGGTGCAGGGTACACTCAGTGTGATAATTGTGAAGTCGGGAATACGACAATCCGCCGCCGGCACCCCTAGGTGCGGGGTTCCAAGGGGTTGTAGCCCCTTGGCAGGGTCTAGGGGCAGCACCCCTAACGGGGTCCAATGGCAGAACCCCTGGTGGTAAGGAGCTAAGTAGGTTTACTAGCAATCTTAATACTCATCATTGGCAAGCAGTAAGGAGAGTGCTGAAGTATCTAAAGAAAACCATGGATTTTGGTTTGACTTATGTAGGGTTTCCTTCAGTTATTGATGTATATTCAGATGCTAGTTGGATCACTAATGTTGAGGACCACTATTCTACAAGTGGTTGTGTGTTTCTTCTTGGTAGAGATGTCATTTCATGGGTTCCTAAGAAACAAACATGCATCACAAATTCAACTATGGAATCTGAATTTATAGCCATTGCAGCTACTGGAAAAGAAGCAGAATGATTAAGGATTTGATTTATGAAATTCCTTTGTGGCCAAAGCCTATAACACCTATTTCTATACAATGTGATAGTGTTGCCACCTTGGAAAAAGCATACAGTCAAGTGTATAATGGAAATTCACGACATTTGGGTGTTAGGAACATCATGGCACGTGAAGAAGTTGGTTATAGGGATGAAATTAAGGCCCACTTGATATCTCTATGGGTGAGATACTCAATTCCCTTCTAATACAACGTTAGAAATTGAATTTAATATGGAAAGCTTGCTTATGGAGATTGAAGCACATTTGTTGACTACATCCCAAGGTATGTGTTTATAACGTGAATTGTTAATGTGGGTTGATTAAGTTTTTAATAGTTCTTTTGAAATAGTGCATTAACAGGTGCAAGATATAGAAGGACTACCTATGTGAGTGTGAAGTGGTTCCGCTTCAAAAATTTTGGGCTAGGTTTTTATGCACTCATGAATGGATAGGGCACATGGTTGTAATAGTGTCAGGTATGATACATTAGATATTGTGTTTAACTTATGTGTATAGTATTTTCAATTACTCAAATGAGTTGATGGGTTCAATCTTTAGGACACCTAGATTCTCGTGTATATGACATGTATATTATACTAATGTGAAAATTCAATCTTCAAGATATTTTTATTTACGCATAAATTTGATTTTGTGTTTGCTTTTAGTTAATTAAAGATTACACTAAAATGGGAGAGGAATGTTGGTAATTTTAGTGTTATCAACATATTTTAGTGTAATTATTATTAACAATGAGATAAGCCAAGTTTCATTTACTAACTGATCGAGTTTGGAGGTGTGGGGTGTACACTTGGTGTAAATTTGGAGATTATGAGTATATTCGATAGAGAGTTTTTAAAAGCTTTTAATTTGTAGCTTTTTAGAAAAAAGTCAAAAGTAAAACAATTTGTGAGGTAACATTTTTTTTTTTTTTTTTTTTTTTTTTTTTTTTTTTTTTTTATGGAACATAAACCAATTATGTAATTTTACATATTTGTTTGAAAGTATGAGTTTTTAGCTTTTAGATTTTGGTTTTTACTTAGCTTTACATGATCTTTAAAGCTAACAATTATCTTTATCAATAGATTTTGGTTTTTACTTAGCTTTACATGATCTTTAAAAGCTAACAATTATCTTTGTCAAACAATTTTGCTAAAAACTATCAAGTTTTGTTAAACATACAAGGGAAATTGTTAGAAAAATCTCAATATTTTTGGAAAAGTTTCACTTTAATCCTTCAAAAAAAAATTTGAATATAAAAGTTTGAATTATTTCATTTTGCTTCAAATTAACAATTTTTTTTTCTTTTAATAGGAAATGATATATTATGGTGCAAAATGAAATAATTTGGAATTTTCTGTTAAAAAAATTGAGACTATAAAGTAAAACTTTTCCAAAAAATATTTTTCCCAAGGTACCATTGAGGTTTGATTTTGAGATCTTATAAATAAACATCGTATAAAGTAGAAACCACGTCCAATTTTTTTGTTCGTAAGTCCTTTTCCGAACATATCTCAAACTTAACATTCGTTTCTGCCATATGATTCCATATTCTTTGAAAGATTTGAGTTAAAAATAATGCCACAAGAGAGGCAAGCATTCAACATTCCTTTTGCCACAAAGATTCCACATTCCATGTAAAAGAAGGGATTACAAAAAATTAGAGTCCATTATCGTTAACATCATTTTCACCCTCACACTATTGAGTATTGACTATACTATCACTATAAGTTCAGTGAATTCAAGAGGAAAATGTATCAAGGACAGTCATCTGAGATGGGTGGTGGTAGGTGGGCCATAGTGGACTTATTGCTCCTAGTGCTGCCGGCGAGAGGGCTCCGGTGGGTGGGTCGAGGGTGCATGTGTTCTCCTGAGTATGAAACTATAAAAACGGTGGGGTCCACGTGGCTCTGTTCCACTTGCTTCCTTGCTCCGCAAGCTTTCGTTGTGCTACACTTGTAATAATTTCTGACCACATAAACATATATAAACCATTTACCAACATTAATTCTCATGTAAATATATATTTAATGACTTGAAATTAATTATCTAAACAAGCATTATATTACTTTGTACCAAAAACATCTTCGTAACATATTTCACAAGCGACACTTCGTTTCAATCCAATCCAACCCATAAGTACCAAATACGTATTGGGGTTTTTCATACCTAGAAATCCAAACATCAACATATATATACATTTGTATTTTCATTTATGTGTGTAGTTATTTATATATGCGTGTATATTTGAATTTCATGGTATGTATATGAGGATATTGGGTTTTTTTTTTCCAATTCTACATGAATATTTATTTATGTACATAAAAAAGAAGATATATATGAAAACCTTGGAAAGGGGGAGCCTTTGATGGGTTTTTGACCATATTTCCTCCATGCCCATGTGTCACTACATAACTCCTCTTGTGTCAGTTCAACCACCACCTTCTTCTGCTGGTTTTTCCTTCAAATTCAATCGTTTTTTTTTTTCATAAATCAAATTCTATTTTTCATGGAATATAAGCCCCAAATTACAGAAACATTAATTACCTTTTTCTACTTGGAGTCTCATTGGAAAATGAGTCGCATGAACCATCAAACACCGGCAGTTGTTCATCATCACCAGAAACAACGGCGGCGGCGATGGTGCTCAGCCGCTGAGAACACCCTTCTTTGTATACTTCCTCTAACCCCTCCGATGGGTTCTCGCCGGTATTTGAGTATGAAAACTGGTATATTTCATTTCCAGATGCTACAGTTTCCATCATATCAAAACCATCATCGCTGGTGGTTGTGTTTGTTCCGGAGGCGGCAGTGGTGGCATCGGTGGAGATGGTGGTGTAGCTCCTAACCACCGCATGCAAATCCCATTCATCATCCATTTTGTGAAGGAAAGTGTGGTCTTTCTCCTCCTGTCAACGGATACGTGTGTGCCAGTAGGAGGAGCCACCGGAAAAGCGTTGACTTTTGAGAGATTGTGTGGATGAACGCCGGGGAGTTTGACTTTATTATTTTAGAAGGGATGTACTCAAAGTAAAAGGTGAATAGGTGGTTATATAAGAAACACAAGTTGTGTGCTCTCCCTCTGACTTTTGTTCAAAATGTCAAAAGGAAGGACCATTTCTTGATTTGCTTTGACCAAGGGGAATGGACACATAATTCATGAAATGTGTGGACCCAATCCAACACTTGTAGCAAAAGAATGAAGATTTTATTTAAGGTGTCAAACTTTGAAGATTTTATTTAAGGTGTCAAACTTCCAATTTATATTGTGAATGGCCCAAAAAGATCCTTTGTCTGATTAATAGCCTCACATAATGAGGCTGCCCTAAGTTTAAGAGACCTAGAAAATACATACTAATATATGCACATTTTGAAAAGGATTAATTAATGGTATATATTGCTAACAAATTATCTAAAATTTATTTATTAGACACCAAAGTTTTAATTATGAAACATAGACTATTAATATGGAATAAATGAAATATTAAACATGAGGCTATGAATATGAGTAATTTTGTCTACCTTTTGTAACCATGCAATCACTTGGTTGCAAATTTTATAATAACCATGTTGATTAAAATGGATATGTAAATGGTTGTCACCGACATACGAAGATGAAATATATGATATCCTGATTTGCTAAGAGAAATTAGGTGTCACATGTCATGTCATTTCAATACAATATTTTATAAAGTCCTTTTAATATAACCTTTTCATAAGTTATTTTCTAATATACTTTTTCCTTCAAATAGTGTCTTCCACTTCCCTCACCATATCTCTGTTGACAAAAGGAAGACAACCCCATATCCCCACACCCAACCCAACCCACTTCAACAACACTTACTATGGACCAAATCTTTCCCCACTCTAAATGGAATTGAATAGTGATGGCTACTCAAATCGACCACCATTACATTACAACCAAATTCCATTGGAGCACCTTGTAATCCGTGCATGTATAATTGTACTTTTGGTGATGATTATACTTGGAATAAAAAGGGATTGGATGTGCTCATTTTAAATGGTCCCAAAAGGAATATTGAAAATGTGTTTGACAATAGTTTGGTGAACTAAGTCGCTAAGGAGACAATGGGAGTCACACGGTTTATAATAATTTAGAGGTTTAAGTTCAGATATTATATGGTTTATGTAGATGTATATACATGGTGATGTATAACGGAAACAAACTAGATTAGTTTCAATATATGATAACAAAACATATTTTATAAGGAAATAATATATTTTTGTATATTCTTTTAATAGTACAATTATTATACTATAGAATAAAAAAGCAACCATCCTAACAATAAGAATAAATTACTGAAATAATCCTAGTAGTTTACAAAAATTATGTGTTTGGTCCCTATCTTCTATTTTGCATGATGAATGTCTCTGTTTATAGACCCTCACGTGGCACGTACACGCTAGGGGTAATTTTGTGTTTTTAATCATGACGCCTAATATCAGCTCTTCACATTCCAATCATTTTCTTCTTCACGTCAAAAAACTCATTCCAACAACGACCACCCTTTTTGGAAAACCCTAAACTCTCGGTATCTCAACTCCAATCAACTCTTTAAGAAGCCGACAATGGTTGGATGGAAGATTAGAGCCCATATTGATGAAATCGACGTTGATGAAGCACACGGTAAGCTATTTCTCTTGTTTATTATATTCAATATATGATACTAAAACATATTTTTATAAAAGAAATAATATATTTTTGTAGTCTTTTAACAATACAATCATTATACTATAGAATAAAAAACAACTCTCATAAAAATAAGAACAAATTACTGAAATGATCCACGTGGTTTGCAAAATTTCACATTTGGTCCATATATTTTATTTTGCACGATGAACATCTTCGTTAATAGAGCTCACATGTCTAGCACGCCAGGGGTAATTTTTCCATATAATCATGGCACCTAATATCAGTTCTTCCCATTCTAATCATTTTCTTCTTCACGTCAAAAAACTCACTCCTACAACAACCACCTTCTTTTGGAAGACCCTAAACTCTCAGCATCCTTTTGTAACATCCCAAAAATACATATATAATTTTTGTTTTTAAAATCATTAACAACATACGATACTCATATCAAATGAAACATCCCAAAATACAAGCCAAAAATTTCGTTTTAATTTAATAATAAAAACCATAATCATCATACGTCATAGAAAAATCATAAACGATGTATCTCAGAATACTATAACAACTGTCATATATATCAGAGTATAAACATCACGGGCTGAACAAATAGTGTGTGCACTGCAACCTTCCCGAGCTCATCTTTTGAAACCTGAAGTACCTGAAACCAAAACTGAAACTGTAAGCACGAAGTTTAGTGAGCTCCCCCAAACTACTACATACCATACAAAGCACATATAACAAATAACGTAACTTTGGGACTCTTCCCAACTGCATCGGGGCTTACCCAACATCAGACTCATGTCTGGCATCGGGCTTACCCCGGCATCCGACCGCATCAGGCTCACCCCGACATCGAGCTTACCCCGACACATACATAGTATAACATATATCACAAACACATAACATAATCATGTAAACTGCATCGAGCTTGCCCCGACATCGGACCGAAGTCCGGAACAATTAACATAATCATATAATCAGCATCGGGATTACCCCGACATCGGACTGAAGTTCGGAACATATAACACATAAACTAACATACATTGAGCTTGCCTCGAATACATAATACATGGCATAATGACTAACATACATCGGGCTTACCCTAGAACACATAACATATAACGTATT
The DNA here is from genome assembly GCF_052625555.1 of Lactuca saligna. Lineage (NCBI taxonomy): Eukaryota > Viridiplantae > Streptophyta > Magnoliopsida > Asterales > Asteraceae > Lactuca > Lactuca saligna. Next base: position 6,394,772 of record NC_136424.1, read on the forward strand.
CACAAATACTGCATCGGGCTTGCCTGACATCGGACCGGAGTCCGGAACACATAACAAATAACACTTAAACATGCATGAATCACAAAGACATCAAGCGTACATAACTACTTCTCGGGACCGCCCCGACATCGGACCGAAGTCCGAAAACATATAAACTGCATCGGGCTTACCCCGGCATACTCTACTACTAAAACGGGTCAGTATTGGTGCCTTAGACCCGTTCCTACTGGAGGAATACTCACCTCACACTGCTGAAGTTCTGCTAACAAAACCATAGCTGCTGGGTGATAAATTCCCGATCTGTCAATATAAAAAATAACACCCAATTAATAGTTAGGTTCCAACTCATAACCATAAGTCCATACTTGGGGTAAAAGACTACTTTACCCCTGGCTTAGCTTGACTTAAGCCCAAGGCCCAATCCAAAGGCCCAAAAGTCTAATAATGGAGCAAGGCCCAACTATGGCCTATCTATGGCCCAATTTTCCAAATTAGGCCCAGACTCCTTATGTGGGACTTACCTTAAGTCCATTAGATTATTATAGTCCATTTTCTTGCTCTTGGATGGTCCATTACTATCCCAATCACCAAGGCCCAATAGGAAGGCCCAACTCAAAGTCCAAGTGAAATTAGGGTTTCACATAAAATAATAATTAAATGTAAGTGTTTCTCACTTAACCCATTAAGGACTTAATCCATTAAGTCATTTACTCTACTAGATAAGTGATGTGGAATAATTGGGCTTAATACACAATCCAATCCCAATAGCTCAAAAGTGGGTCCAAATAAGTCCAATGCCCAAATACTCACAATTAGGGTTTTTCACCCAAACATGGCCCAATAGGCCCAAAATTAAACTTTAATCCTATTAGGGATTTGCTAGGTCCATTAGGGTTTTAGTCCCTTTTTCCAAACATCCCAACGTGTCATTATACAAACTAGGCACATCGCCACCCAACATGGTGGCTAGTGGCGGCAGCCACCACCCTAAGGTGGTGGTTTTCAATTTCTGTCCATTATTCCTTTTTTTTTTTACAATTTACAATGAAAAAACCAAAATGACACACACACATACTACACTAGAATACAAACACACACACACCCACACCGTGGTGGCCGGTGGTGGCGCTTGGCGGCAGCCACCACCTCATGGTGGTGGCGGTGGCTCTTCCATGAACTCCAGCTAACCAAAACACCCAAACACACATAACTAATAGAAATAAAACCATACAAACCTAAAAAACATAGTAATACATGCACATAACCACCTTCCATGGTGGCTGTGGTGGCGGAGGATGGCAGCAGACGGCAAGTGGCGGATTGGCGAGATAAAACGGCGGTGATGACTCAGTATAATCAAAAGGAACGAAATTCTGGAGAAAATAGCTCACGGTTAGCCTCACCGGGGATCTTCCATTCGTTCACGGCTCCTCCTGTCAGTCTCGGTGACCAACCAGCCGGTCTCAACGTCAATATCGATAGCGGGGATGTAACAGTGGCATAAGTCGACACAGTAGTAAGCGGGAATGGCGGCTATCGGACTCAGAGTGGCACTAGGGGTGCAAACGAGCCAAGCTACTCGCGAGCTACTCGAGATCGGCTCGTTAAAATCTCGACTCGAAACCGGTTTTAAACGAGCCCGAGCCGAGCTCGAGCTTAATATTAAGCTCGTTTATTAAACGAGCTCGGGCTCGAGCCTATGTAACTAAGCTCGATTAGGCTCTCGAGCTTAAACGAGCCTTTATATAATGTAATTTATTATTAGTTTCATATATTAAAATAAAAACATATTTGGGAAATTATTGATTTCGGGTATTAGTAAACGAGCTTCTTAACGAGCTTGAGTCGAGCTTAAGCTTATGTAGGCACATTAAACGAAAAATAAGCCGAGCCCAAGCCCGAGCCAAGCTTGTATAATTCTTTACGAGCTAGAGTCAAGCTCAGTAAAAGAAAGCTCGAATCGATCTGAGCTCAAGCTCGAGCCTCGTATAACTTAAACAAGCCCGAGCCGAGCCTGGCCAGGCTTGGGCTCGGCTTGGCTCGTTTGCACCTCTAAGTGGCACGAATGCCTTAACAGATGACGAAGGGCGGTGGCTTCGTTCTTCAACGGACGGGGCTCCTCCCCAGCTCATTTCTCTGGTGATATTTCGTTCATTCGCAACCTACACTTCGCCATGTACGGCTCGAAGTCCAATCTCGCTTGGTCCTTGTCGCTCACGGTGTCGCTGACAGTGGATAGCGACCTGGTCGGATCGAAAAAGAACGAAGAGAAGGAGATGGCGGCTAGGGAGTCACATGGTGGTGGAGGCTATTTCACTCATGGCGGATGGAACCTTTAGGTTTAGGGTTTGACATCGTGAGGGTGACGGGTTATATCCCGACTACTTTACACCTTTCGCATAATTACAACTCTGGTCCCTCCAGCTCCGGTTTAATTCAAATTAGATCAATATTTTACCTTTTTAACCCATTCCATCTAAAATCTTTACAATTCAACCTCATATGTTACAATTTAGTCCCTAAGCCTCATAATTATTTACACAACCGATCCAAAACTTACACGTTTAGCCCCCGACTTCTAATATTATAACAATTAACTCCTCAAGAGCACTCTTATTATAAAATTATTGATTTTAGGGTTACTATCCATTCATCAATTTCATATATTTATTTATTTATTTAATAAACGGGGTGTTACATCAAATCAGTCAAAAGTGTATCATAGGAACATATTATCAGAGTACAAATTCCCAAAATCTCAAAATGCGGAAATCATAGGGTGATACGATGCGATCAGCCCAGATCATTCCCCTTCAAACTGGAAGTACCTAAAACATAAATTAAAAACCGTAAGCACAAAACTATGCTACAGTTACTGCATCCTCCGAAACTTCTCCATATGAGCACATCCCCTAACTACCAACCAATTATCCGAGGTATGCAAATGGCATATGACATAATCACAAGCAAGCCACTCCATAACACAACACTTATACCACAATTGATGCAGAAACCATAACAATATAATCATAACATAAGCTGACAAAAACAAAGTTACATACCTCCATTACTCAGTGCTGCTCGAATCCCTGCTGAAATCTACCGGAGAAACTCGGCTCCGAGCCGTAGGCACCCTTGCCCGGCCTTGACAACCACTGACGGTACTTGAAGTTCCAAGGGCAGGAGCTGGCACCTGCCCTGCTGAATACAAACTCGGACAGTGGGCCTTCTTGTGGCCCCTATGACTGCAATGGAAACACAATGGATCAAGTCCCTGGGCGATGGTAACAACACAGTCTCTGCTAAAATGACCAATCTGGCCGCACTTGAAACACCCAACATCGCCACCACTTCTACGCCTACACACACCCATGTGCGTCCTTCCGCACTTCCCGCATCGACTGCGGCTCAGATAGTTCCTCGTCCTCAAATCTGAACTCTTGGGCCTCTTACTCGAACCTGTGGCAACCTGAGTCTCATCCATTTTCCTCTTCCCTTCCGACTCCCTGCCCGACTCTCGCTCCTGCGTTACCCCAACGGCAACGTCTGCTGACTGAACAACAGATGTCTGATCCTGAAGCCTCGCTATCAATCTATCAGTGATCCTCACGACCATGTCTGGCAGACCCTCGCGAATGGCTCGCGAAACTTCCTCAACTATCCAATCATGCAATGGTTTCTCTTGGAGACAGAATACCCCACACACCCCTGCCCCCTGATAGCAGAAACTAGAAATGGGATCTCCCTCCCTGATGGATCCCTGAACTCCATAAGATTCGGGACCTAGACGAGCCCCAATCTGTCCTAAAACTAACCCGGCCCTAAAGGCCTCAAGATGACTGTCCATGAGCTCCACAATAGCCTCTCTAACTGAACCGAAAATCACTGGAGTCTGATCGATGATGTTGCGCATAATCTCTGCGGAAATGAAATCCCTCATCTGATCATCAAGCTGTCCGGCTCTAAAGCCCGAGCCAGACCCCTCCCCTGCACCTGAACTGCCAACTGATATCTCGCACAACGTCACCATGCTGAAAATATAAAAATCCCTGACCAATTACATACTACTGCTGAGGGATCTCTCACATACTCTACTAGTTCCTTGGTTTCGCCTCGGCCCCTCTTGAATCAAGTACGGATCCTCTGCTTTCAGTAGTATGGGCCCGTACTACCTTACAAATCTATCCGTACTTTCCTCAAGAGTTACCTCAACTCCACCAAGTCCCCTTTACTCTTCTACTGATCTCTGCTACTCTCATCCTAGGCTTGCCCTAGGGAACCTCTGACTCTACCCAAACAGTCCTCAGCTGCTGAAGGCCTCCTTGTAATGCCAATTAGCCACCACCTGAATACCATCACATGTGATGAGGCTCGGATAATCCTTCGAGTAAAAGTCTCGTCCCTACAACGGTTGGACTCAGACAAGAGCTGCGCAGTAGGGCCAAATCTAGCACTCTTAGATTATCCAACCCTAATCACATGTGATGTGACGTATTCACCTAATGGCTAACTGCCATCACTCAGAGTCCCACAAAGCACAAAGCAAGCAGCATTCGGATAAAGGAAACATACTTAGGCAAAACAATTCTCATAACAAGAAACTGCACTAGCATACAATGCTAAGCTCATGCTATCAGGCATAACCTACACAAGCTATCCTACTTCTGTCTACTCAATACTAGCATGCAATTCTTATCAGCTGAAACACATAAAACAGGCACATAAGGCATCATCCTAGATCCTTAGTCTTATTCTGGCATGCTGTTCTACTGAAGCTGAAACTGAAACTGAAACTGATAATGATGATCATAACATAACTTGTATGGGTAAATTGGGAGTACTTACTTGAGCTCGGCTGATTGCATGCACCACACCCTTTTCTCGTTTTCAAAACTCTTTTCTTTCTAAGTTCTTTTTCCAAAACCCTTTTTCAAAAATGTTTTTCTTTTGAAAATCCTTTATCGTGTCCTTAGTTTGAGTTCAAATACACTCGAATGCATATCTGAATCCCTCAAACCAAGGCTCTGATACCAACTTGAAATGACCCAAAAATCACGACCAAAAAAAATTCTTTAAAAGCATTACTAGAATCATATTTATAAAAACTGTATCATAAGTCATAACATAAATTCTCGAGTATTAATTCAAAACATAATATCATTATCAGAGTCAAACATTCCCAGGCTAACTGACTATGGTGTGTCCACTGCAATCTCCCCGAGCTCCTCTTTTGAAAACTGAGTACCTGAAACCAAAACTGAAAACCGTAAGCACGAAGCTTAGTGAGCTCCCCCAATCTAACACATACCATACAACAACATATAAAGCACATACTGGGCCTTGCCCACTGCATCAGACCAATGTCCGGACTAACTAGGGCCTTGCCCCCTACATCGGACCGAAGTACGGAAACTAACCGGGACCTTGTCCCCTGCATCAGACCGAAGTCCGGACTAACTAGGGCCTTGCCCCCTGCATCGGACCGAAGTCCGGAACTGACTGGGACCTTGTCCCCTGCATCGGACCGAAGTCCGGGCTAACTAGGGCCTTGCCCCCTGCATCGGACCGAAGTCCAGAAACTGACTGGGACCTTGTCCCCTGCATCGGATCAAAGTCCGGACTAACTAGGGACTTGCCCCCTGCATCAGACCGAAGTCCGAAATTGACTGAATCATAGCATAGCATAACATATCAACTAGCATGAACACATATACTGCATACTACATCGGGCTGTAGTCCGGAACACATAACACATAACACATAACACATAGCACATAAATCCTGTCTAAGCCACGAAGGCATCAAACACACTAACTACTGCATCGGACCGAAGTCCGGAAACTACTGCTAATGAACGGGCCGGCATTGTGGCCTTAGACCCGTCCCTACTAGAAGGAAACTCACCTGATGCTGCTGAACTGCTGCTGCTAATCCTTTTGACTGCTACCTGACCTCTGACTTCGACTGCTGCTCCACTAGCTCCTCAAGCTACCAATATCAATATAACACTTAGTCCAACTGACCTCCAAAGGTCACTAGGTCAATTCTGGTCAAGTTCAAAATCCTGGTCAAAGTCAACCTTCTGGGTCAACCCTACTCGCCGAGTCTATCTACTGACTCGCCGAGTTCATATGCTCTGGGTCTTTCTTATTCGCGACTCGACTCGCCGAGTCAATCCATGACTCGCCGAGTCCAACTAGGTCCAAGTCGTGTCTTGTACAACTCGCTGAGTCACCACCCGACTCACTGATTCGAGTCTCAACTCGAAGGGTTTAGGGTTTCGCGATCTGACTCGCCGAGTCCAAGAATAGACTCGTCGAGTCCTAGACAATCTTCAACCAACTCGTCGAGTTGCTCATCCAACTCGCCGAGTCCATGCCTAACTTTATCCGACTCGATGAGTTGTTCATCCTACTCGTCGAGTTCCTCCTCATCTTCAAGCTACTCGCCGACTCCACTCGAAGGACTTGCCGAGTCTATCCAGTCCTCAATCCATGCAGTGGCTTTTCGAGCCAAACAGAGTTTCCAACTCATAGATCCATACTTCTAGGGACTATTCCCCACGTAAAGTGGCAAACTTTACGTGTAGATTAAGAGATCTAGGCTCAAAACACCCTAAACTTGGGTTTATGGCAAACATACTTCTTCAACATACCAAGGGCTGATACTTTAGGGGATTCAAGACCAAAACAAACATGGATCTGAGGTAGCAACCTCAGATCTGAACCTCCAACTCGGATTGGTTACATATCATACTAAAAATGACCAAAACTCACGTATAAGAATAGATCTAGGTGCAAAGGGAGTCCAAGCAACAGCTTATTACCTCCAACTGGTCTGAAATGTCTTCTCAATCTCGGATCTACAGTCCCTTCTTGCACCTCCATGGCTTTTCTTCCTTCTCCAAGCTTTAGTGCACTCTACAAGGCAAGATCTAGCTCAAAAACGGATATGGCGGCTAGGGTTTGGTGTTCTGGGGTAGAGAGGTAGTAAAGGAACCCTAGGAAGGAGAATGAGATGCTTAAATAGGCTCCAAGTTCCCGGATTTAGGGTTTTCCTCGTTCAGACCCAACTCGTTGAGTCTCCTTGGCCGACTCGCCGAGTCGGCCGCTTTCACCACAACCCGGATCCCGCTCGGACTCGCCGAGTCCCTCCATGGACTCGCCGAGTCTCCCCAAAACTTGATGTTTTCTTTCTTTTCTTGGCTTTCCAAACTTTGGGGTGTTACACTATGCGTGGAATTTTTTGCAACTATGGCATTCCATGAGAATGTCCAAGACCCTATATTTCCGCAAGCCTTAGTTTTTAGACTTGGGGGTGATTATTGTGAATGCAGTTTGGTTGAATTTTCCTGGAGAATAGGGTTATACAAGACTCAGGAAGTTATGACTCCAAAATTTGTTATGTTTTTGAGGGAGGCGACTCAAGTATATGAAAATGGGGCCTCGGGGCTTGAGTTTTGGAACAATACTGCATCCGTAATATTCAATTCTGGAGTGTCACCCGAGAGCAACATAAGATCCCCCATTTACTTCTTAGTACACCGATTCATCACTTTCTCCATGAATCATAGGCGTCATGAGGATAAGTTTATGAAGCAAAATTTGTTCTTTTTATGGTGCATCTTACAGCCAGGAGTGTGTTGTAACATTCCACATTTTCTGGCTTGCTTCTTGGCTGATTCTGCTGCAAGTCCTCGCCCTGGGAGCCCTATATGTGGGGGCTACTTCATTACTAGATCGGCCCATTCTTATGGCTTAGTCGTTCCCAACATTACCCGCTCGTTGACTTTCATGGAAGGTAACAATTTCACTATGGGATACTTGGAGACATTGAGGGTTGTTCGGAATTATGGGTCTCATTGGGGGCTTATTGAAATTGATGATGAGGGTGATGATGGAGAGCAGCCTGGTGAACAGTCTGAGCAACAACCACAGCCAAGGCATCAGATAAGGAATGTGCGAGGACAAGGAGAGAGAGGGCAACCGATGCATCACCCCGCACCTATGAGAGAACCAAATTTTGGGGGTGATATGGCCAAGTATTTCTATTCGCTTTCGTTAAGTGTCAATTGGATTGGAGGGACTGTGGAAAATCTGGTACAACATTTGCATGTGGAACAACCTCCTCACCTGGGGTATCATTACCCAATTTGCTCTTGGTTGAGTGAGTATCGAGGTCAAGGGGGAGATGGAGCCGGTACAAGTGGAGCACAAGATGAAGAATATGATGATTGAGTTCTTATTTAGTTTTTATTTTTTTCATTTGGTTTTTAAACTTGTTATGGTTTGTAAGACTTATAAGCTATTATGTTACTTTTATTCGTCCTTTGATGGCTTTATTTCAGATTTGCTTTGGAGTCTCGGAAAAGAAGGACGAGTCGAGAGCATATGTGTCTAGCCAAGGGTTGTCTAGAGTCTAGAGTCGCGAGTCGAGACCCACAATTGAAAATAAGTGTGGGGTGAGTCGAGAGAGACAGGATGAATTTAGCGAAATATCATAGAAATTATGCATTTAGAAGTGTCTTTATCTATTCAGATATTAGGGTGGAATACCAAAATTATTAAGAAGAATGGTCAGTTATAATTTTCAGACGCCCAGATCTTACGCCGTGAGGCTATATTCCTCACGTCGTGAGTTGGGTTACGAGGTGTTTCGAAATACACATTTCAGCGGCTTCACATCGTGGAGCATATTACCTACATCGTGAGATTTCTATTTTCACCATATTGAAGCCTTTTCGTTCCTATGCATTACATGGATCACCACCATTACATTTGGAGTTATTATGAAGACAATTATGGCTCGTTTCCTTCACTTTACAATGTGGCGTATGCTTTCCCACATTATTTACACCTTGGAGATTTGCACCACTTTTATTGAAGGTTGAAGTTTCGATTCCATATGCTGTTGGCACATTATATATTTCGCGAGTTCAAGGTCCAAGTTCCGATTTAGAAGAGTTCTATGTTCGAGATGCACATTTTAACCACACGTCAGGAGTTCGATCTCGCCACTACTTGTAAAATTCCAAAATTCGAGACCAAAAATTTCATTTTAATTAAGTTATTACATAAAATGGTTCATCAAAACGTTGCCAAAATCATGTTAATACATAAAACCATAATATCATGTCTCAAAACCCAATCATTTGAAATAACAAAACATCAGAGTACAATCCCAGAAAACTCTCAGTGGAAATTATAAGTGTGTGTGTGTGTGTGATGCGCTGCTACACTGCTGGCTCCTTCCCTTTGGACGAAGAGTTACCTGAAACCAAAACTGAAACTGTAAGCATTAAGCTTAGTGAGTTCCCCCATCATACCACATATCATACTATCACATAGCATACATACTACCGGGCAATTCTGGGACGCCCGTCCTGCCCATGTCAAGCCATTCTGGGGTGCTGACCTACCAATGTCAAGCCATTATAAAGTGCTGACCTACCCATGTCAAGTCATTATGGGGTGGCGACCTACCCATGTCAAGCTATTCTGGGGTGCCGACCTACCCTTCGGTCTATCTCAATCGAACACGGGGACAATTTCACTCCTATTACTAACACATAACATCATATAGCATGGCAACTAGCAAAGTAGCATACTCACATGTCTAGTAGTCTAACATACTCGCATATCCAACAATCAGACCAAACAATTATCACAAAGATAACCATTACAACTAACAAATTACTAGTGGATCGGACTTGGTGCCTTAGACCCACTCCTACTGGAAGGTAACTCACCTCGATGTCGTGTAGTATCTGAACTGTCCTCAGCGTGAAGGTCGGCTCTCCTCAGCTCCTCAATCCATACACGACAACCCTCAAGTCATCAAATAGAACATACAACCCTAATTAGGGTCAAAACCAAAACCCGACAGAGTCAACATTGGTCAAAGTCAACTCTTTTATTGACCTGACTTGCCGAGTTGGTCTACCAACTCGTCGAGTCCATACTCCACTAACCCGATCCAACCCCGACTCCATTCGCCGAGTCTAGCAAGAACTCGATGAGTTCTCCATCATTGAAACCCTCGGGACCATCTTCATTCGACTCGCCAAGTTCTTCCTTGACTTAACTCAGCCTCCCTCGTCCCTATCTCTTCCAAGAAGCTGTATATCGAAACCCTAACCGTTTTTTGTGATCTAAGGCCATTTTGTTGCTTTCGGGTGGTTTGTGAAGCTTGAAAGGAAGGAAGAAGCTTGGGAATTCGAGTTATGGCATGTAGATCTAGAGATCTTATTCCATCTTCAGCTCAATCAAGGTAAATCCCCCCCCCCCCCCCGTTTTAGTCTTCCATTTAGTTATTCATCTTTAGGGCTTAGATTTTGAGTGCATTTAGGGTTTCCGAAGCCATTTTCGGATTTGTGAAATGATTCATGGGGTTCTACTTTCAGATCTGAGTCATTGGAGGGGTCTCATGGCGTAAAGGTGCCAACTTTATGGCCATGAGAGCCCCATGCACATTGTAGAGCACCTTTTATGGATTTTTGAGCTAAAAACTCCATGCATGTGCACCAAGTTTGGAACTTTACGTATAAAATGGACATTATGAGGGAAGATATATGGTTTTGATGTGTTAAGACCCATTTAAATCGATTGTATAGTAAGGGTCAAGAAGGGACTCGACGAGTTGTTCTTGGAACTCGTCTAGTCGGTGTGTATTGACCACCAAATCCTTTCTGTGGATGGACCAATTGCTTGGGAAGAAAGTCCGTAGATGCTTAGGCACATAAAGGGACCTGGGAATCATGGGACTCGATGAGTGTATGAAAAGACTCGGCGAGTCCAAGACAATCTCCCAACTGTTGTAGATGGACTCGACGAGTTGTTCATACAACTCGGTGAGTCATAGACCGGACACGTTTTTATGATGGAGATGAACTCACCGAGTTAAAGGATGAACTCAACGAGTCGGATGAAGATGGTCCCGATGATTTGAATGAAGGAGAAATCAATGAGTTTTGCTAGACTCGACGAGTCGAGTTGGGGTTGGATTGGGTTAGTGGAGCATGGACTCGACGAGTTGGTAGGCCAACTCGGCGAGTCGGGTCAACTAGGTGCTGAGTTGATTGGTTATGGTATTGACCCTGGTTAGGGTCATATGTTTTGTTCGATGACTTGAGGATTGTCGTGTAGGGATTGAGGAGTCGAGGAGAGTCAATCTTCACGCAAAGGACGGTTCAAACACTACACGACATCGAGGTGAGTTACCTTCCAGTAAGGGTGGGTCTAAGGCCACAATGCCGATCCACCAACAACGGTATTTAGTAGATGATTGTCTTTGTGATAATTATCTTGGTTTGGTTATGTGAATTGGACATGAGATATGCCTACATGATATGATATCTGTGTCAGCGGTAGTGACGGGGAATAGTCTTTCCCTAGCATATGTCGTTAGGACCAAGGGTTAGGTCAGTACCCCGATATGCCCGACTGTATGTTTATATCTTGTTACTGTATGCTATTGGTGTTGGGTTTTGAGCAATCTAACACTTCTTAAGTGTGCATGAAACCCTATAAACCTTGGATCTATGTTTTCTTCTAAAATACATGCAAATAATAATTTCCAAGGTTTCTTCCTAACTAGCATAGCATAAGGATTATGAGTCACAAAACTACTAGTAGAAATACATACCTTTTGATGGTGGTTGATTGCTTGGAGTTTGAGAGCCTAGCACCAATAATGTGAATGCCTCAAATGTAATCACAAATCACCACAAACTTGGAAAAACCTTGAGAGATTAATATGCTTATGTAGAAATCGGCCACCCTTAGTTCTCACACAACTAGTTGCCCATTCTTGCAATATGTGCATCTTTATATAGTGTGGAGGATTAGGGTAAACCCTAATAACCCATGTCTTTTCCTTTCCAAGGATCCATGGGTTAAAATCTCCATGGATCATCCATGGACCCCCATGCATGCTTAGCCCATTCCTAATGAGTTTAAGCCCACATTATATAAAATGCAATAGCCCATGTTTAATTAGTCTTCGTTTTAATCACTAAATTAATTCATAATTAATTTAAGACTAAAACTAATTAAATAAAATGACTTCATATTAATATATTATAACTTATAATATATTAATAAATCATAAACATACTATTCTCATAAGATTATCCATATAAATTGTTCGGGTGAAGTGCAACCCAAATGGACCATGCCGGGTCGGGTCAAGTATATACAAAATAAGTTATGGACTTAGACACCTTATCCAACAGTCTCCTACTTGGATAAGTCTAATAACTGTATTTGCGTATGTTACTTCAAGAACCAACCAGCAATCGTAGCTCTCGAAAACTCTGTTGAACTATGAAGCGCCAATTTAGATAAGTGATCATATAGTCCTCTGTTCTCATGATATCAGCCGGACAAATACATGGAACAACGTCGTACTTATTGTCCAACAGTTTGTTTCCCGATTTCCGATTTGTTTGACAAAGAACTTAATCGAACACATCAATTTAGTTCTGACCGGCCGGTACATAGGTCACAACAAAATCATCGAGGGGCTCAGATATCGCTTCTATTTATAGAAGGAACAGATAAACTTCGACTCATATGCTTGTTCTACTACTTGTTGAATTGTACACAAAGGCACGTTTTATAACATCAAGTTACTGATGCGTTTACATGCAATCAATGCATAACCAACTCATAGGTAACAACTCATATCTCTAGGTTTGAAGATTTATATGATATTACCGTCTCACGATCACTCGAGATAAATTCCATGAAGTGATACAAGTGAGCGTGGGTTTCTTCCAATACTCATAACTTATGAGCACTCATGAATGTCGTAGCTGTTGGGTTTTGAGCATTCTAACACTCCTATGGTGTACATGCAACCCTATAAACCTTGGATATATGTTTTCTCTATTATGCATGCAAATAAGAACTTTCCAAGGCTTTGATCCTAACTAGCATATTATGAAGTTCTTATTCTACAAAGTACTAGTTAGATGACATACCTTTTGATGTAGCTTGATGTCTTCAAGCTTTAAGAGCTTAGCCCCAATAGTGTGGAAGCCTCAAGTGGAATCACAAATCACTAAAACACCTTGGAAAACTTTAGATAATATGGATACTTGGTTCTCTCTAGTGAAATCGGCTAGCCCTTCTTAGTGTACCACACTAGTGCCAATTTCACCAACGAATGACATCTTTATATAGCATGGAGACTAGGGGTAAACCCATGACCTTTCATTTCATATGATCCATGGGTTAAACACTCCATGGATTATCCATGAAAGCTTAGTCCAACCTAAATGAACTTGGCCCATTCCATATATATAAGAGTCCATATTTAATTAGTTCATTTTGATCACTTAATTAATTCTAAATTAATTCTTGATCAATACTAATTAAATAATATGATTCCATATTAATATATTAGAACTTATAACATATTAATATTAATCATAAATATACTATTCTCAAAAGACTATCCATATAAATTGTGTTGGTGAAGTGCAACCCAAATGGACCATGCCGGGTCGGGTCAAGTACATACCAAATATAGTTATGGACTTAGACATTAATCCAACAGTCTCCCACTTGGATAAATCTAAAACTATTATTGAGTATGACTTCAAAACCTAATTGGCAATCATAGCTCTTAAAGCTGCTATCGAACTCTGATCTTGTCAACGAACTTGTCCATTAGATAAGGGATCATATATTCCTCCATTCTAGATATCATATGGACTGAGACATGGATTATAAATCATTCTCTCTGTCCATTTGTTGTTTCCCGATTTCAGATTCATGACGACTGACTAATTGAACAAATCAAATCAGTCCTGGCTTGGCCAAGCACTCACATGTGTCATCATTAAATCATCGAGGGGCCCACAGATATCCCTTTTATCCCGAAGGTAAAAGGAATGGATAAACTTCGACTCATATGGCTTGTTCTGCTACTTGTTGAATCATACACAAAGGCACATTTTATAACACCGAGTTACCGAATGCGTTTTCGTGTAATCAATGTACAACCAACTCATAGTAACAACTCATATCTCTAGGTTTGAAGAATATAAGATATTATCGTCTCATGATCACTCGTGATAAAATCCATGAAGTGATTCCAATGAGTGCGGGTTGAATCCAATACTCAGAACTTATGAGCACTCATGAGTGTTGTAGCCCTTTGTCCAACATCTTAGACCTCTACAAGCCAACCCATGACAGTCTTGATTCATATCTACTTCCAACATATGACCAACTGTGGATGGTTTGAATAACTTAGTCATTCCGGAAGAATAACCTAGTTTATTCTGGAAGTCAAAACATGCAAAGTGAAACACAAGAATAAATGAATCAGATATGGTATCAAACCCTATGAATATAAATAAACACTTTTATTTATCACCATATTGATTACTCATTATTCATTGTTTCGGTTTTATCAACTATATACTTGAATTAAAACACTAGTTGTACCATGCTTCAAGCATGTACACTATGTTTTCTAAACACTAGTCTTGCCACACACCAAGTATGCATACTATGTTTGTCTATGATCTTTACTTTCTGAAATAGATCAATTGAGCATAGCTCCAATGATCATCTTTTCACAGTCCCAAACCCTTACTGCAAATGCAAGAATTCCAAATTCATGCCATTTACTGAAATCTGTTAGATTCTAAACTTGTATGCATTGATCATCTTGTAATGATTATGCACAAATTCAACCAAACTTGGCAACAATCATTACAGAGTATTCCAACGGAGATCAACTCCTTGGAAACATCCTTCTTGCATTAAGTTTCCTAATCTTGCACAACTTGAATAATTTCTAACTCTGAAACATTTCCATATTCCATTTTGACTATCACGTCTGAACAAGAGTTTCCTCCTTACAGATTATGTCAATATGGTCCTTCCAGAATTATCACTATACTTCCAAGTGTCCTTGAGCAACCAATCTTTGGTAAACCTTAGATTGTCCTCGACAATTGTTTAATCCTTTTAGTCATATCCAGTTCTAAACCGTTTCCCTTCTTAATGCCCCGGGCATTTGGAAATTTTTAGAAATGATGAATATAGCACATGTCATCGATCCTATATCCAAAGCATATGGGACACGATTCATGATGTCTCACATAAAGACTAAACCAGTCTTTTGCTATAAAATTTCCATTTCAATTTTCCAAGTTCTCATAATTCAGATTATGAAAAGGGATGCCGTAATCATAATCGAATTTTAGAACGCAAATAATGGACCCATATACAGAATTTCCTTATGTTGAGCCATTCCAACATGAAATTCATATATATATATATATATATATATATATATATATATATATATATATATATATATATATATATCCTTGACTAAATATGATTAAAACTTCAATCTAAGCTTTTAGATTTGAGATGAAGTATAATTTCCTCTCCCTTAATTATAGCAAAACAACTCTTTCCCAATTAAAACTTTGTTTTCTATAATTAACATTGCTAACTTTCAATACTTATCATAATTATCATGCTCCCACTAACATGATGATTATTAGCATAACACTTATTCTCCCACTAGCTTTGACATGTACTTAGAAATTAACTGGACTTCTAGAAATCAATACTTTATTGACTTTCTTTCCAAAGTTCAGATTTCTGATACTAGATTGCTTTGATAAAACTTTATCAAAATCATACACCTTGCCTTATATAGCACATTTGTGTGTCTTAACAATTTAAGAACTATGAAAAGGGATGTCGTAATCATAGTCTCGATTGTTTAGACTTTTGCCATTTCTCACTAGTCCAGGTTAGTGTGCCGGTAAACCACACACGCTCCACTAACGACTTTGAGAATGAAAATATTACAATTTCTATCTAGCTAAAATCTACTTAGCGAAAGAGTTTCCTCACCATCATTTTCATGAATCGGAGAGAAACCTTATGACATTTAGATTTACTGGTGTATGTGTTCTTATCCATGTGAATTGTCAAAACCATAATCACAAGACAAGGATAATGACAAATCCAAACTCATATGGACTGAACTCAATCTTGATTTCTTGCCACCTGGCAGCTCAAGGGCCTGCCATTTCTTCCAAGTTGTTGCGCAACCTATTGAGAACTCTAAGAACTCATATGCAAAGCCAACTTTAACTGGAATGGGCATAGAATATGTAACATGATAGGTTATAAATCTCAAGTCGTGTGCTAATGAAGAACTTCAGGTTTTATTCTTGATTTGTTCTTGAAACTTTCAAGACCTTTAAGACTCCCACTATCCTCTTGACCTATAAGACTCCCTTGTCAAACATCCAAGAGATAGTGCGGATTCTAATCAAGACAAACACTTCACACAATTGGCCTTAGTTGATATTTGTTTTATCCAAAACATCACAACTTACCAATGTCAAATGTACAAGAGTATGAAACTTTTACTCTTACATTTGATAAGTATTTTAAACCTTCTTTAAGACAAGTCACTCAAATTACAATCTTGGAGTATGACTCTAAGACTTGTATTGGAACGAAGTATGACTCATCTTCTTGATTTAACCATTTCAACAATTCAAGATTCCTCTTCTTAGTCATAAGAATGCACTAAGATTCCCTTAGAGAACTAATTGTGCTATGGTTTCTTAATCATTAAGATGATCACAAAACTGATACTAAAGTACTCTCCCATCTTTACAGATTTAAGAAACTTTTATCCTTCTGCCTAAGACAATTCTTCTTATTCGCTCTGCCTTACATTGGAACCTTTTCCAATGTCTCAGAATTGCACTTAATCTTGTAAGTATAACCATATTTACTGAGCTTTAGTAAATTATGACGAATAATCTTATCGATCTTTTGTGGTGGACTTGACCAGTGCACAAGAATGTGTACTCGATCCCTTAGTCCGTTACTTGACTCACACATCCATGTGAACAAGTAGTTAGTCTTAATTTTCCAATACTTGAAAGTTCTCATTCATCATGATATACAACTTGCATGATTCCAAGTTCCGGTCCAATTGAAACTTGGGTGATGAGAATCTTTCCTTATTTGGTAAATTTAGACATTACCACAACTGAAAGAATCAATTTCATAGTTCCACTCTAGCTATTAATGGAATCATATAAGCAACAATTTTCCTCAAATGCCATTGTAAGGATATTTCAAAATAAATAAAATAAAAAATTTCTTTTATTTTAAACCTTTTGCGGAAAAACTTATCCTTACAATCCATATGAAAACTTGTTGTTATCTATTCCTAAGCAATATCTCATAACTCCTAAGAAGTAGCTCAAGAATCCGATCTTCAAACTACGCAATAGAAATCCATCTACGCGATTAGATTCAACATATTCTTTCATTAAGTTTCTTCACTTTTCTTTGATTCTTAAAACATCACCATGTGACCCAGTCACATCATGTATCAAGAATCTCATAATAGAAACTTAGCAGAGTTAGATAGTGGACTTTACCTGAAGTAGAGTCAAACTAATTGACTTTAACACCCTTAGGTAAACTGGCAGCTTCGCAACTAATGACCCTTCCTTTGGCAATATAAACATATGGACCCTTTGATAATGGTACACATGACTATCTTAGACTTAGCCTTTCTCTTTACCATTTGGTCAACCGAGTTGACTATGGCCGATCCCTTTCCACTAGGAAGAGAGAGCTTTAATAGATATCCAATGTCATCATTGCCAATGTCCATAAAGTTTTAGGAAGTTGATCTTAGCAAATAGATAAGATCATTAAGGGTCTTGTCATAGTCTGTTTCATAGGTGTTCCAAAAGAACTCACTATGTGACTTAGAAAGTAGTTTAAACACCAACTTTCTCAAGACTTTGACACCCAACTCTCCCGGCTTGTCAATATGTGACTACATCTCCAAGATATGATCACACCTAGACCTTTCCTTGCCAATTGGGCTTGAGTGACCTTGAACTTGTGGGTTAGGGAGAATAATTGGAGGAGGTTAAATAAGTATGATTTCCAAAGGACATCATGTTCATTTAGGAAAGCTTGTTTCAAGAGATTTGGGAAGATCATTGATGTCTAGACCAGACATCTTTTTGGGAGATATTCGAGATAGTTGATCTTAAGTCCTTAATATGACACCCAATATGAAATATTAAGGCTAGGACCCAACAAACTATTTTATAACTTAGAAGATGGATGTCGTAATCCAAGCTATAAAATATTTGAAGGTAGGTGAATGACGATTCACCAATTTCCACCAAAATAAACGAAATGTATGATTAGGTTTTAATTGGATTTGAAACTCCTAGATCTTTTGAGATTCATTGAACTGTTCAATGGCATGTTTCAATCTCGAGTGTGCCCTTCAGGTTTTGTGACTGGGATGCCGAGGATCATAAAACAAGGTGTGAAGTAACCATGCAAATTACTTGGTACCCTTAAGTGTTTACCCCTCAATCGATGTGCCGGTTAACCACACACGCTCCATCGATACTATGATAAACATTAAGTTACCCTTTGCCTACCTTGTTAAATACGAGTTAGTGTGTCGGTTAACCACACACGCTCCACTAACCGACTTAAACAAAGTGTAAAGTGTAATTTCATGGATTAGCACCTTATTCACATTTTCCCTAAGTAACTAAGATTGGGTATTATTAAGAGTTTAGTTACTTAGTATTTATCATTAATACTTTTAATGAAGGGAGAATTATAGTCCTGTCAAACCCATTCGGCTAACGACCCTCCACCGGTCAAGGAAGCGGTGGGTGAGAGTGGACACCCATTAAACTGCCATTTTATAGGCAGTAACCTTATACCCCCCTTATAGACCGGCTTCGTGAATGAGGCCTACTAACGGTAAGACTGACTTTACTCTTATACATATATATAAATATTATTAACTTATAATATTATAAAGTATAAGGGTTGAATTTTAACTTTTAAAACTCTAAGGGCTAACTTGGAATTAAAGTATTCATAAGAGAACACTTTTTAAAATTCCAAAACTTGAGGGCAAGTTTGAAACTATTCAAAACTAATTAATTCCATAACTTATGTGTTTAAAGTAGTTTTATTCTAAAAACTCTTCAAGTTCCATAACTTGAGGACAAGTTATGGAAGACTTTAAACTAATAAAAGAATTAACTTTTCTTTATTTTATAACTTATGAAATTAATTAAGGTTACACTTTTTTTTTATTATTATTTAATAAAGAGACTCTTGGTTCTCCATAACTTGAGGACAAGTTATGGAGTCATAAAACCATTTAATAAGGAAAGACTCTTCATTTTTTTTTTGTAACCTAAGGCATTTTTTATGAGTTTTTAAGATTCATAAATATGACTTTTCATATAACTTGAGGACAAGTTACAAAAACACATTTTATGAACATCTTTTAGATTAATTTGGATTGAAAACTATTAACACATATTTTTCATTAATCTAAAAAATAACTCATAAAACAAGGTAACATAAAAAAAACTTTTGGATTCCATAACTTATGGAGTTTAATGTTTCTTTTATGATGAAACTTTTCATGTTCCATAACTTAAGAACAAGTTATGGAATTCTTTAAAACATTAAGACCAAGTTTTGTAACTCCATAAAAAACTTTGAATCAATTTTTTTTTAAAACCTTTTCATATCCATAACTTATGGAGGTTTCAAAAAACTCTTTAGATCAAACTTTTAAAACTAATAAAATAATCATATAATTTTACCTTTTACTAAATTTGACCTAATCCAACTCATATAGAAAATAATTCAAATTTTACAAATAATTATTTTTTCACAAAAACAAGTAATTATCTTAAAATTTGACAAACTTCATGTTTTTTTCCTTTTTTTTCAACTTTGAAAATAAAACATTTGCATTAATATAACAGAAAACAACCAGGCTCTGATACCACTGTTGGGTTTTGAGCATTCTAACACTCCTATGGTGTACATGCAACCCTATAAACCTTGGATCTATGTTTTCTCTATTATACATGCAAATAAGAACTTTCCAAGGCTTTGATCCTAACTAGCATATTATGAAGTTCTTATTCTACAAAGTACTAGTTAGATGACATACCTTTTGATGTAGCTTGATGTCTTCAAGCTTTAAGAGCTTAGCCCCAATAGTGTGGAAGCCTCAAGTGGAATCACAAATCACTAAAACACCTTGGAAGACTTTAGAGAATATGGATACTTGGTTCTGTCTAGTGAAATCGGCTAGCCCTTCTTAGTGTACCACACTAGTGCGAATTTCACCAACCAATGACATCTTTATATAGTATGGAGACTAGGGGTAAACCCATGACCTTTCATTTCATATGATCCATGGGTTAAACACTCCATGGATTATCCATGAAAGCTTAGTCCAACCTAAATGAACTTGGCCCATTCCATATATATAAGAGTCCATATTTAATTAGTTCATTTTGATCACTTAATTAATTCTAAATTAATTCTTGATCAATACTAATTAAACAATATGATTTCATATTAATATATTAGAACTTATAACATATTAATATTAATCATAAATATACTATTCTCAAAAGACTATCCATATAAATTGTGTTGGTGAAGTGCAACCCAAATGGACCATGCCGGGTCGGGTCAAGTACATACCAAATATAGTTATGGACTTAGACATTAATCTAACAGTAGCAACCATTGCTATGACTAAACCCATTTAGCCATCTACAAACTCGATTCATGACAGTCTTGATTCATACCTACTTCCAACATATGAACGACTGTGGAGTATTTAAATAACTTAGTCATTCGGAAAGAATAACCTAGCTATTTTGGAAGTCAAAACATGCAAAGTGAAACACAATAATAATCGAATCCAATATGGTCTCAGAACCCTTTTGAATATAAATAGAACCACCTTTTATTTATCACCATATTGATTACACATTATTCATTGTATAATGTTTCAAACAATTAACTTAAGACTTGAATAAAAAACAACAGTCATCCCATGCACCTAGCATGTACACTTTGTTTTTCTAAACAATAGTTATGTCATACTCCAAGTATGCACACTATGTTTGTCTATGATCCTTACATTTTGATGTAGAATCCCCGATTCCTATCATTTACCAAAAAATATGTTAGATTTTAAACTTTTATACAATGTTCCTCTTGTAATGATTATGCACAAAGTCACCAAAACCTTGTCACCAGTCATTACAGAGTATTCCAAAGAAGGTTAACTTCTATGGAACGGAAGTCTCATATTCAAAGTACATTGCTTTGAACATCCTTCTTGCATTAAGGTTTTCTAATCTTACATAGATTGAATAACTTCCACCTATGGAGACATTTCCATAGTCCCATTTTGACTATCACTTCCGAACAAGAGTTACTTGTTTTCAGAATATGTTAATATGGTCCTTTCCGACAACTTACATCATACTTCCAACTTTCCCTGAGCAACTAATCTTTTGCGAACCTCAGATTGTCCTCGACAATTGCTTAATCACTTTAGTCATATCCAGTTCTAGACTTTTCCCTTCTCAATGCCTTAAGCATTTGGAAAATTTAGAAAAGATGAATATTATAGCACATGCAATCGATCCTATATCCGAAGCATATGGGACACGATTTATGATGTTTGACATAAAGACATGATACTAGACCAATCTTTTGCAACAATATTTTTTATTTGCCATCTTTTCAATATTTAACTATGAAGAGGGATGCCGTAATCATAATCGAATTTTGAAAACGCAATATATATATAGAATTTCTTCAAGTTGAACCATTCCAACATAAAATTCATATATATATATATATATATATATATATATATATATATATATATATATATATATATATATTCTTGACTAAAGATGATTAAAATCTCAATCTAAGCTTTAGAATTGAAATGAAGTATAATTTCCTCTCCCTTAATTATAGCAAAACACCTTTTCAACCCCTGCAACTTCACGAATTGAAACTTTGTTTTCTATAATTAACATTGCTAACTTGCAACACTAAACGTAATAATCATGCTCCCACCAACATGATGATTATCAGCATAACACTTATGCTCTCACTAGCTCTGACATATTTCCAGAAATCTGCTGGACTTCTGAAATTTAGATTCATACACCCTTTCTTAGATAGCTCACATGTGTGTCTAAACAATTTTCAGAACTATGAAAAGGGATACTATAATCATAGTCTTAATTGTTTAGACTGGTGCCATTTCTCACAAGTCCATGTTAGTGTGCCGGTGAACCACACGCGCTCCACTAACGACTTTTGAAAATGGAAATAACACAATTTATATCTACGTAAAATCTACTTAGTGAAAGCGTTTCCTCACCATCATTTTCATGAATCGGAGAGAAACCTTATGACACTTAGATTTTATAGTGTATGAGTTCCTATCCATGTGAATTTGTCAAAACCATAATCACAAGATAAGGTTAGTGACAAATTCAGCCTTACATGGATTAAACTTGTTCAATCTTAGTTTCTTGTCACCTTGGTAGCACAAGGCCCATCAATGCTTCCAAGTTGAACTCTGATAACTCACATGCAAATTCAACTTATTTGAAGTAGGTACAGAAATAAGAATTATGTCAACACGATAGGTTGCAAACCTTAAGTCGTGTGCTAGTGATAAATTACAGGTTTTATTCTTGATTAAATCTTGAAACTCTTTCAGGATCTTTAAGGCTCCCACTGTCCCCTTGACATATAAGTTTCCCTAGTCAACAACCATTCCTTGTCAAAACAAATATTCAAGGGATAGTGTGGATTCTTATCAAGACTAACACTTCACACAATTGGTCTTAGTTGGTCTTTGTCTCATCCAAGACATCACAAGTTACCAATCTCAAATGTACAAGAGTAGAAAACATTTTACTCTTACATTTGACTAGTGTTAATAAATCTTACTTTATGTCACTCAAGGTTACAATCTTTGAGTATGACTCTAAGAATTGTTTTGGAACGAAGTATGACTCATCTTCTTGATTTTAACCAATCCAACAATTCATGACCTCTCTTCTTAGCCATAACAATGCACTAAGACGTCCTTAGAATATGAATTTGTGATATGGTTTCATAATCATTAAGATGATCATGAAATATGATACTAAAGTACTCTCCCATCCTTTCAGATTTGAGAAACTTTTCTCTTTCTGCCTAATTTGATTCTTCTCATTTGTTTTGTCATACATTGTAACCTTTCCAATGTTACAGAATTTTACTTAACCTTATAAGTACAATCATATTTATTAATCTTTAGTAGATCATGACAAATCAATCTTTTTGGTGGACCTTGACCAGCGCACACCCAGTGTACCTAATTCCTTAGTCCTTCAATTGACTCATATATACATATGATCAAAGAATTAGTCTTAATTTTCAAAGATGAAAATTCTCATTCATCATACAATACAACTTGTATGATTCCTAGTTTCTGTCCAATTGAAACTTGGGTGATGAAAAACTTTCTTCATTTGGTAAATTCAGACACTACCACAAATGAAAGAATCAAATCCACTTTCCAATATTGCTATTACTGGGAACATATAAGCAACAATTTTCCACAGATGCCATTGTAAGGATATTTTTAAAATAAATAAAATTAAAACCCTTTTTTTTCTTTTTTTTTTTAAACTTTGCGGAAAAACTTATCCTTACAATCCACATGAAAACCTTGTTGTTATCTATTCATAAGCAATATATTATAACTCTTAAGCAACAACTCAAAATTCTGATTACCGAACCATGCGATCGAAACCCACCTTCGCAATCAGAATCAACATATACTTACTTTAAGCTTCCTATCTTTTCTTTGATTCTTAAAACATCAGCATGTGACCCATTCACATTATGTAATAAGAATCTCCAAATAGGAACTTAATAGAGTTAGACAGTGGACTTTACCCGAAGTAGAGTCAAACCTCTTGACTTGATCAACCTTATGACCTTTCAGGTGAATAGGGCAGCTTCGCAACCAATGCCCCTTCCTTTGGCAACAAAACACATGGACGCTTTGGTAATGCCACATGAGACTATCTCAAACTTAGCCTTTTTCTTTATCATTTGGTCAACCGAGTTGACTATGGCCAATCCCTTTCTATTGGGAAGAGAAATCTTTTTCTAGATATCCAATGCTACCATTGTCAATGTCCATTTAAGACTTGGGAAGTTGTTCTTTTAATCGAATTTGCTTTACTGGTGTTCCAAATCATTGCTGATTCCACAACACCAAGCAAATAAATAAGACCATTAAGGGTCATGTCATAGTCTGTCTCATAGTAGTCCCAAAGA
Source organism: Lactuca saligna (assembly GCF_052625555.1). Taxonomy (NCBI): domain Eukaryota; kingdom Viridiplantae; phylum Streptophyta; class Magnoliopsida; order Asterales; family Asteraceae; genus Lactuca; species Lactuca saligna. Next base: position 6,419,017 of record NC_136424.1, read on the forward strand.
GACTCACTATGTTACTAAGAAAGTGATTGAACATCCAACCTTCACGAGACTTTGACACCCAACTCTCCCGGCTTGTCAATATGTGACTTTATCTTCAAGATGTGAGCACACATAGACTATGCTTGCCAATAGGTATTGAGTGACTTTAAACTTTTCAAGAACTTGTGGGTGAGGGAGAATAACTGGAGGAGGTGGAGGAAGTGAAGCATGGGACACCATCTTCAAGAGATTTGGGTAGGTCATAGTTGCCTGAACCAGACATCTATAATGGGAGATAATCAAGTTAGTTGATTCAAAATCCTTAATATAACACCCAATATGAAATATTAAGGCTAGGACCAACACAATATTTTATAACTTGGAAGAGGGATGCCGTAATCCAAGCTATAGAATATTTGAAGGTAGGATAATGACGATTCACCAATTTCCACCATGAAAAACGAAATAATTATTTAGGTTTTAATTGGGTTTGAAACTCCTAGATCTTTTGAGATTCATTGAACTTTTCAATGGCATGTTTCAGTCTCGAGTGTGCCCTCTCAAATTTTGTGACTTGGATGTCAAGGATCACAAAACAAGGTGTGAATAACCATACTAATTCACTTGGTACCCTTAATATTATCACCTAATCAATGTGCCAGTTAACCACACACGCTCCATTGATCTATGAAAAACATTAAGTCACCCTTCGTGATCCTTACTAGTCCAAGTTAGTGTGCCGGTTAACCACACACGCTCCACCAACGACTTGGTAAGGTACAAAGTGTGAATTCCATGGGCTAGCACCAATTTCACATTTTTCCTAAAGTAACTAAGATTGGGAATTTAAAAATATTTAGTTACTTTATAATAATCATTATACTTTTAATGAGGATTTAAAGTCATTGTCCTACCCGTTTGGCTAACGACCCTCCACCGATCAAGAAAGCGGTGGGTGAGAGTGGACACCCATTAAGTTGCCATTTTATAGGCAACAACCTTATACCCCCCTTATAGACCGGTTTCGTGAATGAGGCCTACTAACGGTAAAACAACTTGTTCTTATACATATATAATTATTAACCATTAATCCTATAATAGTATAAGGGTAGAATTTTAACTTTTAAAACTTCTAGGGTATGGAATTAAAGTTTGTGTGAGACTTTACAAATTCCAAAACTTGAGGGAAAGTTTTGAACAATTCAAAAACTTTTGGATATTCATAACTTATGAGTTTTAATTAAGTGTTTAAAACTTTTAATGAAGAGTCTCTTGGAAATCCATAACTTGAGGACAAGTTATGGAGTCCATAAAAACATTTATTAGAAAAACTCTTCAAAAGTGTAACTTATTACTTCTTAAAAAAACATTTAAAACAAAAACCTTTTGGAATTCCATAACTTGAGGAAAAATTATGAATTCCATTAAAACACATTAAGATCAATAATTAACTAACAAACAATTTGCAAATAATTCCTACGATCTAACAAAACTCATAAGTTCATGAACATTCATAATCAACAACTTTCAAGAATCATATAAGCATATATAAACTTGAAACTTTGATTATAACTTTGAAATTGGTCCACCATCATCATTACCAAATCAAAAACAGGTCTTATAAGTTCAAAACAGTTTAAGGTAATGATGCTAGACCAATTCCAGCACCAAAACTCGAAAATCTGCACTCAGGCCTGCCAACTCGTCGAGTGCATGAACTGACTCGGCGAGTTGGTTGAATATGTACATGGACTCGGCGAGTACCATGAATAGACTCGGCGAGTCTGCTAGGCAGAATGCAATTTTTTGGCATTTTTCAGCAATTTGCATCAAGTATTCAAGAAAACAAGCCTAGGCTCTGATACCACTATTAGGTTTTGAGCAATCTAACACTTCCTAAGTGTGCATGCAACCCTATAAACCTTGAATCTATGTTTTCTTCTAAAATACACGCAAATAATAATTTCCAAGGTTTCTTCCTAACTAGCATAGCATAAGGATTATGAATCACAAAACTACTAGTAGAAATACATACCTTTTGATGGTGGTTGATTTCTTGGAGTTTGAGAGCCTAGCACCAATAATGTGAATGCCTCAAGTGGAATCACAAATCACCACAAACTTGGAAAAACCTTGAGAGATTAATATGCTTATGTAGAAATCGGCCACCCTTAGTTCTCACACAACTAGTTGCCCATTCTTGCAATATGTGCATCTTTATATAGTGTGGAGGATTAGGGTAAACCCTAATAACCCATGTCTTTTCCTTTCCAAGGATCCATGGGTTAAAAGCTCCATGGATCATCCATGGACCCCCATGCATGCTTAGCCTATTCCTAATGAGTTTAAGCCCACATTATATAAAATGCAATAGCCCATGTTTAATTAGTCTTCCTTTTAATCACTAAATTAATTCATAATTAATTTAAGACTAGAACTAATTAAATAACATGACTTCATATTAATATATTATAACTTATAATATATTAATAAATCATAAACATACTATTCTCATAAGATTATCCATATAAATTGTTCCGGTGAAGTGCAACCCAAATGGACCATGCCGGGTCGGGTCAAGTATATACAAAATAAGTTATGGACTTAGACACCTTATCCAACAATTGGTAGGGGGTGAAATAGTCCCCAATTACCGATTGAAAGATACCGATGGCAGTTACCGGTTGAAAGATAATGTGACAACCGTTAATTTTCGGTCTAGACAAAGTCAAATAAGGTCAACAAGTCAAACCAATCAACTTAGCTAACCCTAGTATATTAGGGTTTTCCTTAAGTTTAAAGTTATACAACTCGCTATGTTAATACAAAGTAATCACTTGAAAGTTTCATGTGTTTAGAAATTTTAAAGCCTAATCAGGGTAAGTGATGGATTCACTTGATAAAACATTATTCCATACTCCTCGGGGGCATATAACAATCATAACGAGGCTTAACGGAGTGTACAAACCTTGCGTTGCGAAGCTAAACATCCAAACAAAAGGGTCACAAGCGAAGTCTCTCTCAATCTCTCTTTATCAATCTCTCTCTCTCTCTCTCTCTCCCCCAAATCTCTCCAAGTATGTGAAATATCTCCCAAATCTCTCCAAGTATGTGAAATCTCTCCCAAATCTCTCTAAGTATGTGAAATCTCTCCCAAATCTCTCCAAGTACCTTCTTAGTCCGGAATGCCTTATAAGGAACCCTGAACCTCTTGATATGGAACCCTGAACCTCTTGATAAGGAACCCTGAACCTTTTGATAAGGAATCCTGAACCTCTTGTTAAGGAACCCTGAACCTCTTGTCCGGAAACCTTCTTAGTCCGGAATGCCTTATGAGGAACCCTGAACCTCTTGATAAGGAACCCTGAACCTCTTGATAAGGAACTCTGAACCTCTTGATAAGGAATCCTGAACTTATTGTCCGGAAACCTTCTTAGTCCGGAATGCCTTATGAGGAACCCTGAACCTCTTGATAAGGAACCCTGAACCTCTTGTTAAGGAACCCTAAACCTCTTGTCCGGAAACCTTCGTAGTTTGTAATGCCTTATGAGGAACCCCGAACCTCTTGATAAGGAACCCTGAACCTCTTGTTAAGTAACCATGAACCTCTTGTCCGGAAACCTTCTTAGTCTGGACTGCCTTATGAGGAACCCTGAACCTCTTGATAAGGAACCCTGAACCTCTAGATAAGGAACCCTGAACCTCTTGATAAGGAACCCTGAACCTCTTGTTAAGGAACCCTGAACCTCTTGTTAAGGAACCCTGAACCTCTCATCCGGAACCCTCTTGGTCCGGATACCTTCTAAGGAGCCAAGAAGATTCTCACTCCGTATTTTAGCATGCTCCTGACAATCTCACTTCGTAATCTCTTGAAACCACTCCGGAAGTTAGGATTTGACTTCAGAACTCACCTAGTACCTCCGGAACCCTTGTCGGTTCGCATCCGTCTCCCAGTTTTCAACCACTTTTGCGTTTTAAGCTCGTTTTTCATGATTTCTGCATGGGATTTTCACCCAAAATTATATTTTGACATATAAGATCATATATATATATATATATATATATATATATATATATATATATATATATATATATATATTCATATTTCAATCACATTTTGGGGGAAATATCTGTAACGCCCGTAGAACATGGCTAGTCAAATTAGAGACGATAGGCGTCAAAAAATGAATTTTTGATGAAATATTATTTATAATGAATAATGTTAATTAAGTTATAGTATATGTTACAAGGTTTCCGTGCATATAAAGAACGCCGAAATCCGAGTTATAACGAAGAAGTTATGACCTGTCGAAGTTTCGTGATAGAACCGGCACGACACAACGCGACGTAAAAAGTGAATTTATGTTAGAGCGATATTTAGCCTTTGCAATCTAAATGAAAGTCGTAGAATACATTAAACCATGAGCGTGCATAAAAAGAACGCCCAAATCTGACTTCGTATGAGGAAATTATGATTTTTCGAAGTTTCGACTTAGCGGTATGCAGCCTGAATGCTCGATTTGAGACCGAGCGGTTTTTAGCCGAAACAATCTAAATGAGAATCGAATGTCTCGTTAATAGGAGTAAAACGATAAAAAGATAGGCGAAAACGGACGTCGGATAAAGAAGTTATGATTTTATAACGGAGTTTTCCTGTCCCAGTCTACTAAAAATAAATAATAAAAATAAATTCAAAATTAGCCAATGGAGTCTAAACAAAAGTTGTAGAGCGTAGTCTCACCTATGCGGGGATATAAAGAACGTCAAAAACGGAGTTCGTATGAGGAAGATATGAATTTTTGAAGTTTATTAAATATTTTCGATATTTAATTTATATACATATTCCGATATTATCCAAAAGAAGGGGGGGGGGGGGGGGGGGGAGAGTCAGCGATCTTATCGCCATTACACCCTGCGTAATTCGTGTTTCATCCCCCTATAAAAGGGTGTCGAGGGCAACCCACTTCTTTGCTCATTTCTTCCCGTTTTCTCGCGTTTTTGCATCGTTTTTCGCGCAAGAAATATCCCGAAGCCCCGGTATCATTCCCGAGCCCCGAAGTAAGTCCCGAGGCCCCGAAGATCCCGAGAAGTGCGATTCCCGAGCCGAAGCTCTGCCCGCGAGGAGCCCGGTTTTTGTGAAGATCTTCCAGATCTACCGAAGAATACTACTTCTACAAGTCGTAGTGCTGTCCGATCATCTTCTAATCAAGTGAGTGTGTGGTTACTTTCTTCTAACACATAATTATGAAGTATTTTATACGAAATACGTGTTATGTGTATAATTTTTTTGTTATGTGTGTGAATGTATATTCACTTTCTTTTATCTCATAGATTTGATTTATTCTCTATGAAATACGTGTTATGTGGGCGTGCCTCATCTGTTATGTGGAATAGGTATTGAATGAGAATGTTATACAAGTTTTAAACTATGTAAAAAAAATATTTTTATCTACTAATATGTTGGGTAGAACATGGGTAGATAGTTGATGTGTGATAAACAGATAGGAGACCCCGATGTTATTGTTGTTGATCTAGTTATTCAGCGAGTATGGATTAGACCAAGAGGTTAGTTTTAGATCCGGGAGTATGGATCAGGTAAAGAGATAAACTTGTTATTAGTCCGGGAGTATGGATTAAGACTAAGTTAATTGTCCCTAGTCCGGGAGTATGGATTGGGACAATTATTGATCCGGGAGTATGGATCAGATCAGGATTAGGGTATAGTTAATTGTCCTTATTCCGGGAGTATGGATTGGGTACAGTTATTGATCCGGGAGTATGGATCAGATCAGGATGTTAGTTTTAGATCCGTGAGTATGGATCGGGTGAAGATAATAGTTTTAGATCCGTGAGTAGGGATCGGGTAAAGAGGAAAATTTTAGATACGAGAGTTTAGATCGTATCGTTGGGGTGGGATAAGAGTTGCCTTTATATGGTGAAATTGTACAAGTTTGAATGTTCTATATTTATAAATATATGATATAACATTGTGGGATGAAAACCCTATATGCTCACCAGGCTCCCAAGCCTAACCCACACAGTTTTCTTTGTATCACAGGTATTGATACGAAGACATATTTCACAGAGAGATTTAAAGGAGATATAAATCATTAGTGTAATTAAATGTAAGTTCTGTTTATGCTTATATGTCTGTATCGGAACATGACATCTTGAGGTTTATTATTAAATGAAAATACATTTTCTTTAAAGAAATGCTTTGATAATTTTTATCATATTTTGTTTTGGGAACAAATTTCGCAACTGTTTTCTTTAAAAGAGTACTCTGACTTTAAAAACAAGCATAAACAAATCGGTCTTTTCTGGCCGTGAAAATGGGGATGTCACAATATCAACTTAAGAACAATATCTAGTGGGTAAGATATTTAGATAGAGTGTTGCTCTTTCCATGAAGTATGACTCAAGTTAACCCCCATACCCACATAGGACAACCCTCGATCACTATTCATCCATACCTAGTCAACTATTTGTCATCTCACACCTCTCCTCCAGCTGGTATCTTGATCAAAGGATGGAAACCCCCATCTCTCCTTCCACTTTACTCACTATCTCACCAAGAAACAAACACCTTTCTCTCATTTCCCTCTCAAGGAACTCGAGACTCCAAGCCTGCCTTTGAGTTTTTCACCGTCATTCAGTAAGTATTTTCATCCTACCTTGAATATTATTCACTCCTTCACTCAGATTATGAATCTCTCATAATAAAGGTCATCATATTTGTTACTAGATCTTCAAATCCTCAAGTATCTCCCAAGTGTTCTTGACTTCGAAACTCCTTTTCTTCATCATCCATCTACTGAAATCAGTCAAGGTGAGTTCATACCCCTACATTTTCATGTTTTCTTCAAGTTTTAGGGGGAGAATACAAGTTAAAACACCAACAATATAACTAAACTCAAAAATCAACTTTCAACAGAAAAGTTAATGTTAATTCACGAACTGTTTTGGACATCTTAAACTTTTTAGTTTTCAAAACTTTATTAGGTGCAAATACTTCAGGTTTATACCTTTAAAATGGATACTTGCACATGTCCATTCGATTTTTCTACAATTTATGGTGATTTTTATAAAACTGCCTATAACTATAGCTATGAATTCGGACCAGTCTGTGAATATGAACATTTTCACACTAGTTAGGTACTTCTAAAAATCATGATAAAATTTATGAACAAACTAGACACATTTTCTAAACTCTCAGAGTTTACGGATTTAGTGTTTGATTTCGTATGAATTTTATGTGATTTTTCTAAATCAGTGCAGAAATGGTAAAAACGCATAACACTTTGTAACATGTTGAACAAAATGTTTATCCTTGATGACTTCATATTTTGCATGTGTGTTCTGTTGGGATATAAATATATAACAGAAAAATGTTCACTAAATTTTAAGAGCCTTTAGTATTACAATTAACACATGATGAGGCATAGTAAACTTAGTTATGTTTTGCTACATATTCTACTTACACAAAAAAGGTTACTATACATTGCAAACATTTTGATAAATTATAATAGGTATAGATTAGGTTTCATATACATTACGAAAGGGTACATTTCTACAAAAGGCGTTTTCAGTTTCACACTACGTAAATCAGTTAATGAATAAATTTGTGAGACATTCGCTTCACGATACTTCCAAAGTAGCGCAACAAAAGTCCAGTAACTATAACTAAAATCTCTTGTAAGGAGAGCGTGATAGTTGTGCATAAATCTATATTGGGTCTGACAAACCCACACCTTAGCTGCATGCAATAGCTAGATCGAAAGGTCTGGGGTGACAAATGTCATTAACATTCTGACGACTGAAGAACGTCATATACAAAGCCGACTAAGTCATAGTATGATTATAATAAATCACATGGGGTATTAACAAAACATAAGATTTACGGAATTTCCATTTAAACAAACGAGTTTATGTCAATTTAAACTTGCATAATATACAATTTCTATGGAAAATTTCTAGTAATCTAATAGTCTTGGCATTTAAGGCTACATCACATTGTTAAAAAGGAAAATATTGGATTTTTCTGGAACAAACGTTACTTTTACAAAGAAAGGATTTCAACATTTCATTCAAAAGTTTATGAACTCACCGACTTAAATGTTGACACTTTTTCAAAACTACTTGTATTCTCAGGGAATCAGTAAAACAGGTAAACATCGGCTTTTGAGGATGGGACGCTAAGGCGTCAAACATTTCATTTTTGTCAATATAATGTAATTGATATAGAAACATGTAAACTTATACTATGATGTAACTTTTCAATTATATTTATGTTGGTTGTTTGTACTTTGAGCACTATTATACTCGTTGTTGTGATACTATACATGAAATCCTCCACCCGCGGACGTTTCCACCATCCTTGGTTTGGGGGTGCGACAGATACCGACGATATTACATGGTATGCGATATGATGGGGGAACTCACTAAACTTTGTGTTTACAGTTTTTGGTTTTGGCTTTAGGTACCTCTTCATCGAAGGGAAAGGAGCCGACGGTGTAGCAGGGCATCACACACACATATGGTTTCCGCTTTGGGTTTCTGGGATTGTACTCTAATTTTTCATTGCTTTTGATGTTATGGTTTTGAGACATGACACTACGGTTTTATGTTCTGACATAATTTTAGTAATGTCTCGATGAGTTATTTTATAAACCATTTAATTAAAAATAAATTTTTTGGCCTTGATTTTTGGGGTGTTACACAGAGAGTGTGAAAGTTTTTGTACACCCGTCCCATAAAGGCTCACTCGCTTGTTTCAAAATTTTATAAAAATTTTGGACTTTGAGATTTGAGTGTTGTGGTGTTTGTTGATAATACGAAGCCTCGGGTTGGTGCATGCTATTGATAACCATCTCCTCGTATCTAGGATAATCAAATCGTAATTAATGTGTTGAACTGTTTCAAGATTTGAACTTTGACCCATGTGTTGATGTGAAATTGGGTTTGAACATTGACTTATCTCTAGTGTTGGATATTTTTATCCATGTGAATACCATTGTCAATAACCATTCATGAAGCCTCAGTTAATAAGATGGCTAAAAACTAATTCTCTCAGAAGGTAATAAATATTTTTGCATTTCGCACGTGGACTTCTAATTTCAAAAACTTCCACCCATTCCCTAATGATATGTTGGATGTTTGTTGCGTTCGCGTAAGCAAAATCCAAAAACAAATTGACATAATGTGGACATTATGGATTAAACAAACGACGACTATCGAGTCTTTTTATGTACATTCATTCTCTATTAGATAACATTTCGATCTAAAACTACATTTCAATATAAAAAATGTTAAAACTTTAAACTAAACATGATAATAATGTAACATCCCATTTAATATAATATATATAATTAATGATACATAAAAAAAGCCCATAAAAAATTCTTAACATAATACACATATATTTTTATTTTTACTATATTATTAAACATATTAGACTAATCTTGAATTTTAAGAAGTACTAAATTTAAAGCCTTTTGTACAAACCTTTAATTTATACATTAATCATCGTCGTTAAATATTCTTAGCAAAAATATCAACATCCTTACGGTAAAAAACAATCAATCTTCACAGAAAGTTGATGTGAAACAGGTTTAAATTTTTATTTGATTTGTCTCCCTTTTGGTTTTCAAACTTTAATTTGAGTTTTTATATTGATTGTGCTGTTTTCTTTAGGTTTCGGTTGTTGCTAACAATGCCTCATAAAAGAAGACTCACTTTAGAATAATATTTGTAGACGTTAAACAAGTTAGACTTTTGTGTATGATACTGATCATGTTGCATTGTTACCCACATTCAGGTTTTTTTTGTGATTTCAAGACCATTTTAGCTATATACTTCCAGTGAATTTGTTTATGTTTCCAAATACATGAATATGATAGTTGCTTGACTATTCTTTTAATTTTAATTTTTTATTTTTCATTCATTTAAACTAGAAAACTAAAAATGTTAAGAGGGTTAAGATGGTACATGGAACTTGGACATGGATGAGTGGTTCCACGTTTGTATTTCTCATGCTACCACTACCAAAATTTCCTTTATGTTTGCTAATCTCTTACTAATAACTAATGATACATATATAACATCCCATTTAATCTAACATTTTTAACAAATTTAAAAAATTAACCTAACATTTCAACAAAATTAACATTTTTAACAAATTGAAGTTCACAATATTTTTTATATAACATTTATATCACATTTAACAATCTAACAAACTAACTTAATATATATCACATTTTCAACAAAGCTAAAAAATTAACCAAATATTTTATCAAATTCAACCAAAATATAACCTAAACCCTTAAATTCGACCTCACATTCAACAAAACATATCAACATTATCAATGAATAAAACATCTAAACTGTGTACATGAAGTAATTTTAAAAAAAAAAAAAAACTAGGGTTTTACCGTTTTGGGGAAGAATCGAGCAAAGAGGCTGAGAGAGAGGATGACAGATGCGCCGGAGAAGAAGACTAGTTGGGCGGCGACAGGCGTCGACCGCAATGTCGACGAAGAAAAGGTCCGCCGACGAAGGGAGTTGGTCGTGTGGACGCCTTTTAGTGTGTTTTTTTTGTTCGTCAAATGGTGTTAATTTTCGTCCGAGGGTATTCAATTACAGGAAAAGATGATGGATTTTAATTAAAAGATATAGCTACCGATTTGCTACGAGCCAACTTCGGAATCTGCGTTTTTATTCTGTTCGTCAAATGGTGTTAATTTTCGTCTGAGGGTATTCAATTACAAGAAAAGATGACGGATTTTAATTAAAAGATATAGCTACCGATTTGATACGGGCCAGCTTCGAAATCTGCTACGGATTAGCTATGGATGGGTATTAGCAACGGCTTAGCTACGGATTAGCTACGGCCAGCAAAAAAAAAAAAACTGGGGTGAGGTTTGAACTCGGGTTGCCTTTGTACGTTATGACTATCTTACCACTCGGTCAGGTGTCCCACATCCATACCATCTTGGTCAATTATTACTTTTAAATACTTCTCATTATCATTGTTGTTGTTGTTGCTGCTGTTGTTGTTATTGTTATTGTTGTTCTTAAATATAAATTGATTGCGAATGTTCACACGACTTTATAAACGATATTAATAGCTATAAGTTGGTTAAAAAACAGATGATCATGTACAATAGAGATGTGAAAAAAAATGACGTCTGGTGCCCGGAAAATCAAAAATAAGAAAAATTCGTAGCTAATTAGCTATAGATTAGCTACGGAAATTTCTTATTTTCGATTTTTCGGATACCATATGTCATTTTTTTCGCTTCGTTTTTTTCACACCTCTATTATATATGATTATCTATATTTTCTCCAACTTATAGCTATTAATATCATTCATAAAGTCGTGTACACATTCGGGATCAAGTACTCATTTCACAGTTTAACAATGTAATGATTATACTTTTCACCAACTTGTGATGAGTTTATTTTTTTATATGTATACATGAATGAGTCGTGATATATATATATATATATATATATATATATATATATATATATGTGTGTGTGTGTGTGTGTGTATACTTGTTTGTGAGTATTTATATGTGAATGTAGATCATAAACACTATAGCTTTAAACCATTAAATGAATAATGGATCACGTATGTGCACACAACTTTAAGAATGATATTAATAGCTATAAGTTGGTGAAAATATAGATAATCATGTATAATAGAGATTTAAAAAAAAATAAAGCGGAAAAAACGATGTTTGGTGCCCGAAAAATCGAAAATAAGAAAAATTGTAACACCGTAAATTTCAAACCAAATTTTTCAAATTTTTTTTTATAAAACATAATTCATTTAATATTCATAAAAACAACCATATTCGATTATCCCATTAAGTAAATACAAAATCCCAAGATCACAAATGTATAAACTCCGTGCGTGTGTACGGATCAAGCCGACGCCTTCCCGCGGTCGTCACTAGTACCTGAAACAATAACATCAACACTGTAAGCACAAAGCTTAGTGAGTTCCCCAAAATACCATATATAACACATATTAGCCACTCGAGGCTATAACTCTGTGGGTCCGTGCACCCAAACTCTGTGAACCCTCAGGTTCTAACTCTGTAAACATGCACAGCATAAATCACATAGAAATAATGCAGTACAACACATAACATACATAACATACAAACACTCTATCACATAACTATGGTTACCTACTCAAGGTAAGTTATAGTGAGAAGACTCACCTCGCGTCTCGGTAAGTCGTGAATCCTGAAATCACTAGTGCTCGATCCCCCGAGCTAAAGTCCTCCTAAATCACAATACATCTCTAATTAACACTTTCCCAACTAAGGTTGACTACTCTTTAACAAGTCAACTTAGGTCAACGGTCAACGGTCAACTTTGACCGGACTCGGCAAGTGCATTATGGCGACTCGGCGAGTCTGAGCGTACACACTGATTTCCCTGAAATCCTCCCTTGATACGTCGAGCATTCTCTCCAACTCGATGAGTTCCACCTGGCATGAGTTGTGGGGCCACCACGACTCAACTCACCGAGTCTCAAGAACAACTTCTTCCCCTACTCGGCAAGACCACTCGTTGTGTGGTCGGGCATTATTCATACTACTCGTCGAGTCTGTTCTTCGGACTCGGTGAGTTCGTGCCATGCAATGACTCAAACTTGCTCATAAGGTCAGATCCAGTCCATTAACCCATAGATCCAGTCCTTCCAAGCTTATTTAGCACGTAAAGCCACAATCTTGATGCACATACAATCTTTATATGACCATATATGATGTTTTTGACTCAAAAACTACAACACAAGGTCATAAACTCCATTGCTATACATAAAGCTTGATGAGTGAGGCTCTCTGGACCTCTATGGATCCAAATCCAGAGCCTCAACACAAGAAGGGAACTATTTGGCATCAAATCATCCCATAAATGTCCATAAGAAACCCTAGATCCCATAATACTTCACAAAACAGAGGATAAACCGAGATCATACCTCTAGATTGATGATCTAAGCTTCAAATCCACGAAATAGCAACCTCCTTTGCTTCCTCTTGCCTAGAATCTTCTCCTTCTTTGCTAAATGACACACACAAGGTCAAGAATGCTTCCTTACTCTCTCAAAACGTTCAAGCACTCAAGGGTTTCTCTCTAAGGGTTGGGTGAGCACAAATTACGGCCATAAGGCCCTTTAAATAGGCCTCAAACCCCGAAAATTAGGGTTTCACCACACAGCGTGGACTCGCCGAGTCCACTCTTGGACTCGTCGAGTCCGAACGCGAACCCGTGCCCAAATCCACGATCCTACTCGGCGAGTTTGAGCTCCAACTCGCCGAGTCCACTCACAAATTTCATAAATAATTCCAAAATAGATACCTGGAAATTCCGGGCTGTTACAAAAATCGACGGAAAGTATATTCCATAGCTAATTCGTTGCTAATTAGCTACAGAATGTGTTTTTCGTTAGAATTCCGTAGCTAATTAGCTACAAATTTTTCTTATTTTCGATTTTTCGGGCACCAAACATCGTTTTTTTCACACGTCTATTATACATGATTATCTATATTTTCTCCAATTAATAGCTATTAATATCATTAATAATGTCGTGTGCACATATGGGATCCATTACTCGTTTAATGGTTTAAGACTATAATGCTTATGATCTACATTCACATATAAATATTCACAAACACGTATACATACACATATACACGTACATATATACCATAACTCATTCATGTATACAGACATAAACCCATCACAAGTTGGTGAAAAGTATAGTCATTACATTGTTAAACTGTGAAACGAGTACTTGATCCCGAAGGTACACACAACATTATGAATGATATTAATAACTATAAGTTGGTGAAAATATATATATATATATAATGATTATCTATATTTTCACCAACTTATACCTATTAACATCGTTCATAAAGTCGTGTGCACCTTCTAGATCTCTTACCCATTTAATGGTTTAATATTATAATACTTATTAATATTTGAGATTTTTGATATGCATACATGTAGACACATACACACATAGATAAACATAAACATACACATTCAAATACACACACATACACATATGTACTTATATACACATTCAAATATACACACATGCATACACATACACACACATATACATACACACATACATTTACATACACACCCACATTCACGTACATACATACATACATACATACATACATAAATTCATAAATACACATAGACATACATACACACATATTTCCCTTATTATAATCATTTTTCATTATTTATAAATTAAACATAAATCATTTCACCTTATTGATGTGTTAAACATAGTTTTTTTCGTTTAATCGTTTGTTTGTGTGTTAAACACATTTGTTATAATTATTATATATTCTTATGATGTTTATAAATATTATTATTAATAGTATTATTAGTATGATTTTTAATTGTTCGTGTCTTAAATATGTAAGAAAAAATTATCCAAAAAAAATTTAATAGTCGAATAATGGAAAAAAATAATAATGGGAATAATAATAATAATAATAATAATAATAATAATAATAATAATAGGAAATTATAAATTTGTCGCTATTTCATAGCTATTCTGTAGCTATTTTCTTTTGTCGCTAGGCCATAGCTATTCCGTAGCTAATTAGCTACAGAATAACTATAGATTTGTATTTGTAGCTAATCTGTAGTCATTTCGTAGCTAATGAGCTACGGAATAACATCCGTAGCTATTCTATAGCTAAATTAGGGTGTCCATTTTGTAGCTGATCTGTAGCCATTTCGTAGGTAATTAGCTACGAAAATTTTCCGTAGCTACTTTCCATAGGAAAACCACATGTTCTCTAATAGTGATATAATCATCTATTCTTAATAAAAGAGTACTAGATTTTATTAAGAGTACTAGATCAGCCACGTGTCAACTTTTAACCATTGCCTTCTGCCACATGTCATCTCACAATCATTAAGCTCTCTCATTTTCCCGCTGAGTGATTTCCTTCTTCCATCGACAAATCAATTCCTAGATTTTAGCATTTCAGTTAGAGACTTATTATTCAGAAATCATTAATCATTAATATCATTTCATTATTATCTAATATTAGAGAGCATCTAATATCCTTATTTACCTGCATTCATTCAATTCGAATCCCTATAAAAAAAAGGATTGATAATCTACAAAAATTAATATTAATATTATCATATAACCAATCATATAACTATCTTATATAAAACGCATATAACTGGCAAAAATAACTCGATACAATTATCCTTTGTTGTTTGGCATTTAAATTTAAATTTTGAATAAATTTAAAATTTTGGAATTATAGGCTTTATACGTTTCAAATCATCGATTTCTTTATTTCCTTATTCCTGTTTATTCCTAATTTGCAGTTATAAAAGCCTTTTCCAAAGTACCTATTTTTTACATTTGCATTGCAAATACCTGTTGCGTCTTTGTCTATTGATTCATCTTTGTCTATTGATTCCTGCTTTCTATAGAGCACCTCCTTATTCACAACCTTTCGATCATAGAATATCAAATCATCAGGTTAGTGTATAAGCATCTTAAAATTCATCCTTTATTTGTTTATTATTATACGTTTTCTTTTTCAGTTATGTTACGTTTTGTCACACCCCAAAACCAAGAACGGCGGAAACGTTCTGGGCGGAGGACGTCATGTAAAGTATCACAACATAGTATAACAGTAAACAAGCAAACAACATCATCCATTGCATTAAATATATAATTTTAATACAAGTGTGTTCTGTACAGTTATAGACACCAAAAAGTAAATCAAAATAATAAGATTAGTCTTGAATGTGCTCCATCTTCTCAAAAGTTGGCCTCGGTACCTGTTTACTGATGACCTGAGAATACAAGTTATTTTGAAAGAGTTTATCAGCATTAAGCTGGTGATTTCATAAGTATTTTAGTGTTGGTGTTTGTATCAAAACGTTTGAACGTGGTTTTAAGTATGAGTTTGTAAACATTGGTGATAAAAGTATGTGAATGTTTGTAAGTGTTTGTAAAAGTTTGAATCTCTTAGAAAAACCTATATTTTCTATTAAAAGTAGCCTTCTACCAAGGTATAACTGTTTTGTATGTTCACTTATCGTAAAAGTGTGTAATTTTCCCAAGTGTAACTATCATTTGCCAAAATATAGTTTGTACATTAATGTTTAAGTGAAATGATCACTAAATATATGTAAAGGGTAAATTAATGTAGTAATGTAGTGTTGTATTATAGGAACTACTGCTATACTAACTACCTTAAACCGGATTTATATTAAGGTATTATGTGATTAATTGTACCATACTATCGACTAGGTAACAACGACAAATGTAGGTCGTAAAAACAACGACTGTAGCTAGCAGCAAGGTGTAGGATAGTCAATCCAGTATAAATCTATACGCAAACTCACGCTCTCCCTCCAAGAGAATTTGGCTACAACTCGGGCCATGACATTGAAGGCATGCTCCGATACAGTGGATCACAATTTGTTAACGGATTCATGTATATGTAATATATTGTTACTCGTTCTAGTATCGCTATATATGTTCTCTTTCTAGTAAAGTTGTATATGTTCTTCTTCTAGTATAGTTGTATATGTTCTTCTTGTAATGTAATGTATATGTTCTCATAGTAATAAGTACTGACTCATGAATGTACTGACTCATTGATCTAGCAATTGTATAAGTATTATCCCGTGCTACCCATATGGTAACACACTAATGATGTAACTGGTACGAATGAATATGGAAGAACTTTTATGACTATATATGTACACATGATATATAATTAATATTGAAACGACCTTCAGACGGCTACCCGATATCCCACCAGACCACATCTCAAGCGCGAAAAGGAAATAGGGCGGACGGCCTTCCTAAGCTTTTTAAACATTTCTTATATAACTATACATATATGGGCATACAATTTATAATAAGTATAACAAAGTTTACGTAAAAGTATTTGATAAATAAAAGAGTTTGTAAAACAGTTTGATAAACAGTTTGAACAGTAGTAAAATCATTGGTTTGGTAGTTATTAATCACATGTGATTGATGTAATAACTATAAGTATTCAACTTGTATTCCCCCCATAAAAGCATTTAAAACATTTAAAAGTATTTCAAAGGTTAGTTAAAGGGGTATGAACTCATTTGTGGTGAGTGGATTGGATTAAAGTGTCGGATACTGTGCTTGGTGGCAAACGGAGACTTGTACACACGCACGAGCCTAGTTATCATATAATGAACATATATATATATATATATATATATATATATATATATATATATATATATATATATATAACTAATTAGCCAAATTATAACTAATAAATTAAGTTGGGATACTCTAGAACATGAAAACACTTTGTATAAGTGTTATAAGTCCTAATTGTTGTATCTATGTTGTTGTGGGACAAGGCTAAAGGGGTTTAGGGTTCCAAAAGACCCTATACATGAGTTTACTCTTCATTAAACCCCACACAAGGAGTTTACGGTCGTAAAACCTTGAGTTTACGGTCGTAAGCTCCCAAGCTTAATGATATTATGTGTTTTGAAGTGTTACTTGATTTCTAGAAGCAATTCTACTTGGTGGTTAAATCCTTGGAATAGTTTAGGGCTTTAAGACACTCCTTTTAGGAGTTTTCGGACTCAAGGCCATTTCCTTTTGAGTTTACTGCTGTAAACTCATATGGAAATGGGTATTTTTATGTTTTCAAGCCCCATACTCAATTAGGATAGGTTCTAGACAATTTTCTAAGGCTAATGAAGGCATTAGGCACATTTTGGCACCCTTTCTTGATGTTCACGGCCCAAGAACCATTTCAAATGGAGATTAGGGCCGTAATCTCACTTTGGGAGGGGTTTTTGATGTTTTAAGGTCCCTAAATTAACTAGGAATTAATAGAGGCTATTGTCCAATGCTTTAGGAGTGATTAAAACACTCTTTGGCCCTTGATTTTTGGAGTTCACGGTCCAAGCACTTCTTGGGCCGTGAACACCTAAATCTTGGTGTTCTTGAATGTTTTCTAGTCTTAAATACACATACATATAAGCCTAAGATAGTTACTTAACAAGGGGAAGGGACTAGGCATCATTTAACCCTTATAAAAGAAATTACTCTCCAAGAACGTTGTTGGGCGGTAAACTCTCGAATCTTGCAGTTTTGCTATGTAATCTATGTTATTAAGCACATTATAAGCCATATAATACAACTAGGGAGAGGTACTCACGATTTGGGATGAAAACCCGAAGATCCGTGAGAGAGAAAATGGCTTTTTTCTAGTTGGAAATGTAACAAATGAAATAATTTGGTTAAGAATCATATTTATAGTCCTGGGATTTTTGGCAGAAAATATTTTTATTCTCGTAATGAACTCTAATATAATAGAGTTTTGGAATAACAGTGTTGCACAAAACCCTAGTGCATCCACTCTCCTGATATCTCCTTAAGTGTAAAACCCGAAATACTCAAACTTATACGGAAAAGTCTGAAAATTTACTGTGACTATTATAACTTCTATTGACTTGATAAAGTTCGTACAGAATGGAAATTTCGGGTTGTCACACATTTGCATTTGTTTCTTTTGCATTATGTTTCTTTTGTGTTATTCTATTTCATATATATACTATAAAAATCTAACTAATCTTATGAAAACGTATTATATTGTAATGATATCTTTCATATATTTAATGTTAAACATATAATAGAAGAACAAATGCAAACTAATTCATACTTTATTTGTTGACTATTTTCATTTTCTTTGTTTTTGTTGTTGTTTATGTCTGTTTATTTTCCATTAGGTTTCTTTTGTGTTCTTCTATTTCATGAATATACTGTCATATGGGGGTTGTTTTCATGAAATGACATTCTACTTTCATGAAATAGAATTGTGATTTTGTTTTGGATTGTTAAGTGGCCTGTTTTTTGTTTATTCGAAGGTCATAAATTACAATTATAATTATGCCCTTTGTGGTTTGTAAACAATTTCGGATTTATATTTTTCATGCTGGTAGCTTGACATTGTGGTTTGTGAGGTTGAAATATTTGTTGACGATCATTGTTTGTTGGAATGATTTGTTTCAGAATTAAATAATTCAATTCACCAATGATAATTATTTATTTAATTTAAAGAGTACTTTGCCCTCTATTATCATAAATGTATGTATTTTCAATTTTTGTTTATGCATCTAACAACATTCTTCTTTTGGGTGAATGTAATTGTTCCAATGTCCGTTTTTAAACAATTTATCACCAAGATCACACTTATTTTCGTTCTTTTCAGAAAAAATGGGACATACCTATTGTCCAAAGGAGATGTAGGCATTTCCATCACAAGTGCATATATATATATATATATATATATATATATATATATATATATATATATATATATATATATATATATATATATATATATATATATATATATATATATATATATATATATATCAGAATCTCCAAAAGGGTTTGCTTTATCGTGACGTAAAGCTGCAGTTAGAACAAGTTGCACATTACAAATATTTCCTGTGTTCCAATACTAATATTATGATAACGTTTTATTATTGGTGTAATTAGTAATTAAAGAGAAAGAGAGAAAGTTTTAAGTTTTTACCTATGCCAAAGTGAATAATGGTAATTTTGAAGTATGGATATGGCATGCAAACAAAGCATGCAACAATTAACCTGATAAGTGAACCAAATATGGTAGCCAAAATCACATTAAAAAGAATAAATCACCTGTAAAACATAAATTTACAATTATGATAATCTTATATTTGTTTGACATATAATTAAACAAATTATAAATGATAAATTTAACATTCGTGAATATTTTCAAAGGTCATAGCTTGTTCAAGTTGAAAGAATATCAAACATGGTAGCAGAAGTGAAAACACCAACTACGTCAAACACAGATTACTAAACTAAATATTTTATTTATTCATATTATTCAGTGAATAATTTTGCACAAAATTATATCTGGATTATAGCAAATTTGAAATTCAAATATTTAAACAAGTACACTTAATTTCAAAATTCGAACCAAAAACAAATCTACCTGATTGTGTTTCCACTCTTAAAGAATTTCAGGGTAATCTTTTGAACAACTTCAGTTTTCGCTAATATCTTCAGATACAACATTTCAGCAAAAAAAAAATCAGGTAAAATTTCTTCAACGTAATGTATTTTATGTTAAAAAAAGAACTAAGATTAAAAATCACTTGATTATCTCTTAGACTCTTACCTTCAATCTTGCTTTTTTCAACCCCCAAAATTGCGTTTATTCAATCTCTGAGTTCGAAATTGGCTATTAATCAATGTAAGTTTCTCTTCACTTCACATTTCTATCTTCCTTCATCGATAGAGATGGAGAAACATTAACACCCTTTCAGAAATTGATACGGGATGGATATTATCGGTGGTTGCAAAAATATGTATGTAATTGTAATTCTAGATGTGGGTTTGTGTTACAGCATTTGTGTTATAAACAAAAGGAGAAAGGGGAAGTTTTGGGATTACCAATAGATGTTGGGTGAGTTTTTTGATAAATAAAAAGTTCGGAATAAGCATTAAAATGATTAATATGATGTTTTTTATTTGTTTCTCATTTTTTCTAATAAAAGATATTTACATAATTTTCATTACTATACTTCCCCCATTAATATTAAAAGAAATATAAATTAACTAATAACCTATAAATAAAAAATTATATGTCGTATTTATTAATTTTTTTTATTTATATAGCATTATACAATATTAACTATTTTTATTAATTTATACATATTAATTTATACAAGGTCTTAAATATCAATAAAACATCTTAAATATTAATTAAAATCACATTTTATAAAATTAAAGACAAATCATATATATATATATATATATATATATATATATATATATATATATATATATATATATATATATATATATATATGATTTTAATAATTGTTTCAAAAATAATTGATTACTCATTATGATAAAATTATCATTTGTTTGCTATTTTATTATTATTCAATTCCTTAATTGAGGTTTATACGGATTACATAAGTTACAAATCATCTGTAACAATTATTTTCAAATTATTAATTTTCTTTTTAACTTTACTTTATTATTTTTATTATATATCAAACAAGAACATGGATGCTATGGACGCTAAAGAGGGAAGAAAAAAAAAAGTTATATATGCATAACATGACCAATTGTATGTTGTTATTTCCAGAGTTCAAAATAGATAATGATCAAAATTGTTAATTTTGGATAAAAATGATAGATTAACAAATAAAACATCCATTGTTGTGTATAAAGAAGATTTTAGAAATTTATAAAAACTTTGTATAATTTTATTATTTATATAAATTTCAATATATGTTTTATTTAAATTTATATTGCATTCTGCAAAATTATAATTTTTTAACATATCTATACAAACAAAATGTCACTTAGATATTCAAACCACTATCATTTGGCAATTTCAACCAATAATTATATAATTATCATATTACTCACAAAAATGAAAAAGAAAATACAAAGGGTATTATAGTCTTTTTATGTTTAAGAAGGACCAAAAATACAACGAAATCAAAGACGTTCCGAGTGCAAAAGAAATGTTAGGGATCAAACATGAATTTTTCGCAAACCATAAAGACCATTTCAATAATTTGTTCAAGATTTTGTTATCAATTCTCAATAATTAAGTTATACTTTAATTAAAATTATTTTAAAATTTATGTGCCCACATGTTATAACCTACTTAATAGTAATTACAGAAAGTTTCTAAAACAATTAACTAACCTAGGTTATTGCAACTCCACTAGATAATGTTGTAGGCATACAGCAAAATAATTAAAGCTAGTCTTGTAAAAGATATCAAAAAAAGTAACTACTAAATGATAAAAGATTTGTGTTGTTACAAAATAGCATCAATGACCGAAACATATTGCATGTTCCTATAGTTATTTTAAAGAGGGGGGAGGGGGGGGAACCTCTAAAGTCGATGGAAATTTTATAAACTTTAGTTCATATAAAGCCAAAAAGTCCAACTCGCCATGCTTCAACAGCTACACCAAGTTCTTCACTGCGCAGTCAGAGTCCTGTATATGGAAACAAGAAGGATAAGCAGATTAAATTTTTTAAATGGTTTAATTGGTTCGATCCCTCCAAGAATACGCTGAATGAAACTGATTTGAAGCATTTACGAATTTCAAAGGCTATCTTCTCGAATGGGGTGTTCTTTTAACATTTTTTAGTTTTTGTTCTAAATTAAGTTCTTATTTTTATTACTAGAGAAAACAACAAATTTGATCCCTGTGTTTGTCAAATATATATATATATATATATATATATATATATATATATATATATATATATATATATATATATATATATATATATATATATATGTTGTTAACTTATAACAATTACAGATCTGTGGTATGTCAATGGACATAATGTACAAATATGCTGGTGTCATTAAGCAAAACAAAGTCTAATTAACAGAGGATATAACTAAGCAAAACAAAGTCTAATTAACAGAGGATATAACGAGGGATTATGAATCTATGATGGGGCCGGGGGTTGTTAATTAATAATTATAATTATAATTATAATTACCTGGTATATATACCGATTGGGTGACACCATAGTCTCAATGTATTTCCCTTGTACCCACATACGCGTCTCTTCGGTGGTATAGAAACACAAGTCTCTGGTATTCATTTTCATGTCTAGTTGGTAAATAGAATCTTCACCAAACATGAGCAAATTTCCATTCCTCATCAAATGCAGTCGATGATAATTATTCACTGGATCATTCAATATTTTGCAAGAATTTCCCAACTTTGTCCAATTACCATCTTCGTCCATCCTCCACAACTCGCTCTCACAAGACAAAGTTACAGAATTTTTAATAATCACCCACAAGTGAACGCAGCCATCTCTCTGAGCCCTGAAACTCAACCAAGTTGAACTTGTATTTCGATTTTCATTTACTAAAAACGGAGTTGCTATCAATTTGAGCGTTTCAGTCTTTGTGTTGAACCTCAAAACTGAATCTGAATTCACAACACTATATTCTAAAAAATACAGGTTGTCATTCAACGAAACACCTGGCGCCCAGGAATATGAACGACCTCGCAACCAGAAATATGAACGCGGACGTTGTAAGTCCGACTCAACCTTTCTCCATGAGTCGGATTTCAAAGAGTATATATAAACATTGAGACGACGGGTTACTCGTAGAAGCCTGTAGTCATCGTCACAAGAGCTATAATACAACCCAAATAGACTTTCCCAGATCGAGTAACAATCTTGATGAAAAGTGGCAAAGGGTTCTGACAACGTCTTGTGGTCGCCAGTCGCCGGATTCCATAGAATTAGATCAGAATATTTAGAATCGGAGTATTTAATCGTATCTATATGGGGCCGGGGCCGACCCCGACCCCTAACATTGGCTATGCCTATGCATACCAGTCCGTGCGCGGAAGTTAGAATCCGGACGATTTGACAAGGTCCGACTTTGAAGGGCAAGGGGCGGTCGCCACTGAAACCTTCTTTAGGTCTTTCACAGTCGATGCTGCTGAACTTGTATGTCGTCGTGGCATATAAGAAAACCATTTTCTCGGTGTTTACATGGCGGCGGTGCATCTCTTCAAACGCAGGCCCTGTTAGGAACGACTGCCATTGCTTGGAAACCGACCTAAAACGCAATACAGACTTCACCGGCAGCCGTGGTAGTATGTGGAACAAAACTATGTCAGGTGGCAGCTCCTCCGTAATGTTATCACGGGAAGGATGGACTTCCTCCCTCTTTCGTTTTTTTCGCTCCATAACCAGGCTAGGGTTATTGTGATACACCGAATATCTAGAGATGAAACGCCTTTACATATATTTATAATTTTCATAAATCAAATCTTACATAAAAAGTACAAAGATACGTCGAATAGCATAATCTGGTATATAAAAACTAGAATTATAGAGAATAGCAAAATGTGTTAATCACTTTTAATAAATAAATAAAACGAACATTTTATTTTAGCCATCCGAATTGTAGCTCAGGCAGATACGTGGAATATGTAGAGATTAATATGAAACGCGTTTACATATATTTATATTTTTCATAAATCAAATCTTACATACATTTGTAAAAAGTAGAAATATACACTTAATAATATTTATCATAAATTAGATCAATTTAAAAATAACATGAGACAAGATATTTCTCTATTGCATAATTTCGTATAGGGTAAATTACACCATTAGTCCCTCGTGCATGTGCCCAAAAGCATGTTTGGTCCCTAATTTCAAAAATTAACTCGGACCGTCCTTCGTTTGGTTAAAAGTTGCACACTTCATCCCTTGTTAGTTTAAATTTGCACGCTTCATCCCTTAGGAGATATAAAATGACTATTATGCCCTTTTATTTTTATTTTCCATTTAATTTAATGTTATAATTATTAGTCTTAATTTAAAAATAAAAGGAAAAATAGGGCAACCACTATCAGATCGAGCACACCACCTACATCGCTCAAACACCATTATTCCATCGCCACCTTCCTAGTTACACCCTTATTCCACTTTTCTTCCTCAATCAAAAACCTTAAAACATCTTAAAACCTACCACCAACTTCCTACCTCCTCCTTTGTCTGGTTACACCACAATCAGAACACACTTGTCACACCTGTGTTCACCGTCGTAAACCACAACCAACACCCATTTTAAAACTTACCGGAACCACCACCCAGAAACCTAATATGGATCTTCCTTCAACAATTCCTTTTTGATGAAAAATCATACACTAAAAATCATCCACCTCTAAACACTTCACTAACACATCCGATCTATCTCTCAAAACCCTTTTGTAAACTGAAGAAAATTTTTCCTCCCCAGCAAATTAACATCTCGCATCGGAAATGTACCGGGTGGCATACTCGATTTTTTCCAATTTGAAACTTTGTAATGAGTTTGATTTGGCACGAAACCCTATAGTACCACCGAATCTGGGGTTTCAAATTGAAATAGAGATGCAACTACGGTTTCAAACGGAGGTGGAGGCAGAAAATAGCAGATTCCTTCTTCTTTTTCTATTCGATAAGGATCATGACACAGATGAAGGGTGTTGGCAGGAGTGCGGTTGAAGGGTGGTGTACAGACGATGAACGATGGCGGCGATGGTTGCTCTGATGATTGCCTTGCTCCTATGGTGGCTGAGATAGAGTTTGTGAGATGCACAGAAAGAAATGGAGGAGATGTGTGGTCGACAGTTAGGTTCCAGAAGAGAGAAGACAGTGTATAAGTAGATTTCGTCGGTGGATGCTTCATGGTTGACGGCGGCTTGATGGTTGCAATCTGTCGATAGTTAGAGAGGAAAAGGGGGAAACGAGTACGGGGTAAGAATAAGGCGGAGGTGGGAGGGTAAAGATACGTTTTTTTTCTTTTTTCTTTTTAATGTAAAAATAATAAAGGAATAAAAGAAAATTAAAAAAGAAATTGTTAAGGGTAAAATAGTCTTTTTATTTCTGGAGGGACTAAGCGTGTATGAAAAAACAAACCTAGGGACCGTCCGAGTTAATTTTTGAAAATAGGGATTAAACGTGCTTTTGGGCACATGCACGAGGGACTAATGGTGTAATTTACCCTTTCGTATATAAAAACTAGGATTCAAAGATATCCAACAATTATAGAGAATAGCAAAATGTGTTAATCACTTTTAATAAATAAATAAAACGAACATTTTATTTTAACCACCCGAATTGTAGCTCAGGCAGATACATGGAATATGTAGAAATTAATATGAAACGCGTTTACATATATTTATATTGTTCATAAATCAAATCTTACATACATTTGTAAAAAGTAGAAAGATACACTTAATAATATTTATCATAAATTAGATCAATTTAAAAATCACATGAGACAAGGTATTTCTCTATTGCATAATCTCGTATATAAAAACTAGGATTCAAAGATATCCAACAATTATAAAGAAGAGCAAAATATGTTAATCACTTTTAATAAATAAATAAAACGAACATTTTATTTTAGCCACCCGAATTGTAGCTTAGGCAGATACGTGGAATATGTAGAGATTAATATGAAACGCGTTTACATATATTTATATTTTTCATAAATCAAATCTTACATACATTTGTAAAAAGTAGAAATATACACTTAATAATATTTATCATAAATTAGATCAATTTAAAAATAACATGAGACAAGATATTTCTCTATTGCATAATTTCGTATATAAAAACTAGGATTCAAAGATATCCAACAATTATAGAGAATAGCAAAATGTGTTAATCACTTTTAATAAATAAATAAAACGAACATTTTATTTTAACCACCCGAATTGTAACTCAGGCAGATACATGGAATATGTAGAAATTAATATGAAACGCGTTTACATATATTTATATTTTTCATAAATCAAATCTTACATACATTTGTAAAAAGTAGAAAGATACACTTAATAATATTTATCATAAATTAGATCAATTTAAAAATCACATGAGACAAGGTATTTCTCTATTGCATAATCTCGTATATAAAAACTAGGATTCAAAGATATCCAACAATTATAAAGAAGAGCAAAATATGTTAATCACTTTTAATAAATAAATAAAACGAACATTTTATTTTAGCCACCCGAATTGTAGCTCAGGCAGATACGTGGAATATGTAGAGATTAATATGAAACGCGTTTACATATATTTATATTTTTCATAAATCAAATCTTACATACATTTATAAGAAGTAGAAAGATACACTTAATAATATTTATCATAAATTAGATCAATTTAAAAATCACATGAGACAAAATATTTCTCTATTGCATAATCTCGTATATAAAAACTAGGATTCAAAGATATCCAACAATTATAGAGAATAGCAAAATGTGTTAATCACTTCTCCATTGCTTAATAAAAACCTCTCTTACATGCCACATGTACTCCTTATAAACTAGAACTCTGCCACGTGTCATTGTCTCCAGCTTTTTAACAAATTTCTCCCGCCAATTTTCAATATCAAAATGAATAAACAAGAAATCTGCCACGATTCCTAAAATTTAGGAGCTTTTTATGATAACTTTCCTTGTATTCCTGCATTCAATCATTAATTAATATAAATATAAATTAATAATTAATAAAATTAATAATTCCTGCATTGGATTTGAAATTTAAATTGATCTGAAATTCAATTCCTTATCTTTTTCCATATATATATATATATATATATATATATATATATATATATATATATATATATATATATATATATATATATGCTGCATAATAGGAGATGAAATCGACTATTTTTTAATAAAATTAATATTTTCACTTATAAATACCATACACCTAATATACTTTCCAACCTTTGCCGTCTGTCTCAATTCTAAAGCCTCTAAACCCTAAAAGAGTCTGCATTGCAGGTAATTCATCCTGTTTTTCTTTTTTTTGTAAATATGATAAATTGTTTATTGTTAGTTTGATTTTTAATGATAAATTCTTCTCCTTCTATTCCTTTCTTCTCTGTTAAAGAAGTATTGATTTCCTTTGCTAAACACTATTCATCATCTTCACAAAGTTGCAGGAAAAAAAACTATATTATTTTTCGAATTTTTTTTAACAGAAAAAATATCATATTAGATTCCTTTATTAAAAGTTATTTTCTGAAAAGTATGTCTACAAAATTGGAGTATATTGCAAACTAAAAATTCATAATTTTGCATATGTATATGTTTTCATCTTTTATGCTTACTATAAAAGGATTTACATCCCCTTTTTTTTCGAAATGTTTATTTTAATAATGATCAATATGTCCTTTTACTTTTATGTTTATCTTTTGCATATGTATATGTTTTATTTTTTAGTTTTCTGTTTATGTGTTATACTAACAGATATTTTAACATAAATTATCTTCTATTGAATATCTTCACAATTTTTTTATAAAAGTTAAAAGTTCCCAGTTTATTTTTACTAAATAACGATTTTGACCTTATGTGCGGAAAAAACAACTCATATTCTTTCTTGATACTATTAAAATGATCAATATGCCCTTTTACTTTTATGTTTATCTTTTGCATATGTATATGTTTTCATCTTTTAGTTTTCTGTTTATGTGTTATACTAACAGATATTTTAACATAAATTATCTACTATTGATTATCTTCACGATTTTTTTTATAAAAATTAAAAGTTCCCAGTTTATTTTTACTAAATGACGATCTTGACCTTATGTGCAGAAAAAACAACTGATATTATTTCTTGATACTATTCAAATGATCAATATGCCCTTTTACTTTTATGTTTATCTTTTGCATATGTATATGTTTTCATTTTTTAGTTTTCTGTTTATGTGTTATACTAACAGATATTTTAACATAAATTATCTACTATTGATTATCTTCACAATTTTTTTTTATAAAAATTAAAAGTTCCCAGTTTATTTTTACTAAATGACGATGTTGACCTTATGTGCAAAAGAAACAACTGATATTCTTTCTTGATACTATTAAAATGATCAATATACCCTTTTATTATATTATTATATTATATTTGATATATACTAATAACAATCAGGGCAACCTACTTTTTTTGGTAGATAAATGGCACCACCAAATCTTACCTTGATAGCTGATGTGGATGTAACTAGGAATGACTTGAATTTCAAACTCCGTGTCATAAACCTTTGGCATCAAATGTCTTTCTACAACAAAGATGAAATTTTTTCAATTGAGTTAAATCTTGATGGATGAAGATGTATCCTACAAAAAATAAATTAATATATTTCTTACACATATTTCAATAATTTTAATTACTTTTGAAGTTTTACTCTTTGTATTAAATATTTTTAGGGGAACAAAATCCAAGCTACTGTCTCTAAAAGGAGCATATATCGATTCAAGAATGTATTAAAGGATGGGATGTCATTTTACATCAATGATCCAAACTTTGCAGCACTGAAGAGCGGTAGTTTTAAGTTAACTCCTCATGATCAAAAACTGACATTAGTCCAACAAACTGTTGTTACGGAGTGTAGCGATTTTTCTGGATCTGAATTTGGCTTTTCATTCGTTGATTATCAAACTGTGTTATCATTTTCCCATCCTCTAGATACGTCTGTTGGTTAGTATATTTCATTATATATTTTAATATAATATTATGTTTTGCGATTCCCAACATAACCTTCATTTGCATTTTTTTATAGATATTATGGGTTTGGTTATCGCAATTGCTGAACTACAACGAGATGATCCAGATAAAACAAAACACAAGCTAAACATACACATCCAAGATGCAAAGTTGTTTTTGTTATATTTTTATATTTTTTAACTTTTAAATTTTAAACTGCATTTCGTTAATATATCATTTTCTTGATCAATAATTTACTTTACAGAGGTTTGCAAATTCGTGTCAATTTGTGGGGCGATTATGCCTACAAGATGCAAGATTATATCCATAACAATCCATATAATCGTCGTATAGTTGTTATTCTTCAGTTTGGTCAAATTAATGTCTGGAGAGGTATATTGATTGTGCTATTAAAACTTATGTTATCATCATTAAAATAATATTTATATATTTGAATTTATAGATCGTCCAAGTGTAAACACCTACTTTACCTCTTCGAAGTTGTTCATTAACTCCGACATACATGAAGTTAATGATTTCATCAAAAGGTAATTTATATTTTAAATTTTGTGAATATATATATATATATATATATATATATATATATATATATATATATATATATATATATATATATATATATATATAGAGTTAAGATCAAATAAGAAGGAAATTTTTGGTAGGAAGGTAAGAAGTTTTTTTTCTACATATTTTTTTCACAAACAAACAAAATGAATCATTAGATGATTCACAAGAAAAAATTCTCAAAAAAAATCTCGATGATTCATTTATACAATGATTTTGTTGTTATTCACTAAAATTGTCATAAAAATTAATTTTTTCTTAAATTACGTAAAAATGAATCATAAAGATGTTTTTTTGAGAATTTTTTCTTGTGAATCATCTTACAAATAAATCATCTAGTGATTCATTTATTTTGTTCGTCTAAAAAATATGTAGAAAAAAAACTTCTTACCTTCCTACCAAAAAAATTTTCTTACCGGATCCATATCCTATATATATATATATATATATATATATATATATATATATATATATATATATATATATATATATATATATATATATATATATATATATATATATATATATATAATTTTATTTTTTGCATACATAACAGTTTGGATGGAGATGATCGTCCCGATTCATCTACAAATACATCTTCAGTTATTAAATCCAATCAACTTTCTGAATATGATGATTTCATTGTAAAAAATAACTTGAAGGCTATCGCTGAGGTTTTGGAACCCGTCGAGGTAATTCATGTTTTATTGTTTGTTTCGATTTATTTTGTTTTTTAAATATTGTTATCTTGTGTTTGTGTTTTTTATGTTCATATTATATAATTTAAATACATTTCCTTTTCATTTGTGTTACTTATGTTAATTTAAAGAACATACATTTTTTTGATGCACGAATGCAATTTTGTTATCGTGGGGACTATAAAGGGTATTTTACAGAATCTTAAATGGTATTATCTTGCATGTACCAACTGTTTTGGAAAAGCAGTTCCATCAGATGAAGTTGATTCTCATCTAACCAAACCTTATAAATGTCATAATAAAAGTTGCACAAAAACTACCACCTCTCTCGTTCCAAGGTTGTTACTTTACAATTTAATCATAATTAACTATCTAATATTCCATTTTTATCACAAGATTAATATTATTTTACATTTTTATGTTTTTTATAGGTTTATGATTCCTATATGTGTGCAAGATAATACTGGAACTCTAAGCTTAACCATGTTTGAGAGAGAAGGGAAGTATTTGTTGAAACAATCTGCGAAAGAGTTGGTTAAAAAAAAAAAATTGAACATGTCTTCTACTTATTTAATGATCCTTAAATTATTTTGTTATATACAATCACTTTATTCAAAATGTTATTTTATCGTTTTTAATTGCAGCTTGGAGACAATCTTGATTTTTATCCAGAGGAAGTTAATGCTTTGAAAGGTTTGAAATTGACCTTCAAGATTTCTATTAAAAATTTCAATGTGTCCAAAAAAAAACAACAACCAATATGGTATTGCTAGAATCAGTGATGATGAGACTTTAATCCAACAACTTGAAAATAAGTTTACCGAGTCACAGGTTATTTTATTACTTAATTTTTGTTGTTATTTTTTTAAATATACTTATACTTTTTATTTCATTATTTGATTGTTTATTTTTTGTATTATACAGCCTTCTAATTCACAGTCATTAGATTATGGTTCGGCAGATTTGCAATATCAAGACCTCAGAAATTTAAAGGTTAAACATATTTATAATCATTGAAAACATTACTTATTTTGCAAAATAGTTATATTATAAGTTTGTATTTTTTACGATGCAATTTCAGGCACGGACGATAATATAACCCCTTCCACTGTCGACAAAAACGAGACAACAAGTCCAATGAAGAGTTTGACCACAACACCGGTCTTAAAGCGAAATCTTGAAGAGGTTTTCGATTTAGAGTTAAATGATCACTTATCATCATCAAAAACTCCAAAAATATCTCCAGATGGTCTAGGAAAACAGTTATTGAAGGTAAAGTTGGAGAAAAATGATTGAGTTATGTTTTGGTGGGGAATCTGAAAAGTTGGCATGTTTGACAATTACATGAACAATTACTTATTTTAATTTCTGTCTTGATTATTTTCACATTATGGTTTTTCCATATTCAAACATTTGTTTCCCATGCTTTTTTTTAAATGTTGGTTTTATGGTACATTAATAAAATTATTTTTATTCCTGTTTTCTATTTTTTGTTATTATGCCATTCTATTATGTTTGTGAACGTGTTTACTTATTCTAATATGTGTTATAGTATTTACTGACTGTTTTTATTTTAATAGCAATGGCCTGCTATTTATTTCCTTTGGTAAAAACCATTGATTATCTATCAAATTTAGCAGAAAAATAAAGTATATTGTTTATTTTTACTAACGTAGGATTATGCCCTTAGGTGCAGCAAAACCATCTGGAAAAACAAATGATGTAATAATAAAAAGTTACATTCTTTTAAAAAATATTATGTAACTGTTTTTATTATTACAAATGACATAATTTTGCATATTCATACATTTATCAAAAAAATTCATGGCATTTATGTTTTTATTTCTTAATGTTTCCTATTCATAGTAATTCTTTATTTTTTAGTAAAGGACGATTATGCCATTTTGTTATTGAAAAACAACTAACATACTTTTTTTTATTATAAAAGGATGAATATTGCCCTTTAATTATATTTGATATATACAAATAAAAATTACGACAATTTACTAATGTTTGTAATCTTTTACTTTTCTGTTTATGTTTATGTGTTATATAATAAAATAAAGTTACAAATTCTAAAAAAAATATTGACTAAATGTTTTTATTAAGCATGGAGATGATATAGTTTTTCATATTCATACATTTGTCAAAAAAAATCATAGCCTTTATGTTTTTATTTCTTAATGTTTCCTTTTCATAGTATATTGTTTATTTCTACTAAAGAACGATTATGCCATTTTGTTATGGAAAAACAACCAATATAGATTATTTTAAGGATTAAAGGATGAATATTATCATTATATTAAATTTGATATATACAAATAAAAATTTAGGCCAATCTACTTTATGTTTTTATTTATTAATTTATCTACTTTTGCATAACGATCAATAATTATAAAAGTTAAAATAATAACAATACAAAATGCTCCAAAAATCTAACCTGAAATCTCGACCAGTAACTCACACCATTAAATATCAACTTTGTTTCCATAATGTTCAATAGTCGAAATTGGTGAACTTTATTTATTTGTTATCTCTATTCCTGCATACAAAATCAATTTAAATCAATTTACATATACAACATTATGATTATGTTATTGCATAAATTGCAATATTAACGTATATGTTTAAAATCAATATGTATGTGTAATTATGTATTAAAGATTCTATCCTTCAAATACCATATTTGATTGCCTACAATTTAGGAGCCAATTATTATCAATTCCCATTTGCTCTTTTCTCTATATGTATTGCTGCATTGGATTGGATTTGAAATTCAAAT
This sequence comes from Lactuca saligna, assembly GCF_052625555.1. Classification (NCBI taxonomy): domain Eukaryota; kingdom Viridiplantae; phylum Streptophyta; class Magnoliopsida; order Asterales; family Asteraceae; genus Lactuca; species Lactuca saligna. The sequence continues at coordinate 6,452,207 of NC_136424.1, forward strand.
TGAGCTGAAAATTTGAAATTTAATTTAAGTTTAAATAATTTTATATTTAAATGTCGAACATTCTTAAAGTCAAATTCAATTAATTATCTTTTTCCATATACTAGCAGTGTACCCGCGCAAAGCGGCGGGACGTGTAAATTCTTTCGATGATATGTTTTCCTCTACAAAAATGTTATGTTACAAAAGAAAGTACATGTTGAAGACAAAATAATCAAACTATGGTGTTATTTGAGAGATAAAATCATTTTTTATTCCTGGACGGTGGGCTTTATAACAGAGGAAGGAACAAAAAGGTATATGCGATTAGAAGGATATTTGAATCAACATCCTAAATTTAAGGATATCTAAAAGGATTCAAAATTTGAATGAATCCGGGATTTGAGGGAACCATATCAAATTGCTGAGAAATATAAGGAGATTTGATGATAAATATTTGAATTCAAAATATGGTTAAAATTTAATATTATTTTACTAATGGTTACTTGTACTATCAGCTTCATTATTTGGACGTCTTAAAAAATATTATTATTATAATCAATCTATTTTTAGAAATAGTTAGATTTCTTTTATAAGATAGTAAAGATATATGCTACATAATAGGAGATGAAATCGTTTCTAAATTATCTTTGAATAAACTTAATATTTTCACTTATATATACCATACGACTAATATATTTTCCAACCGTCTGTCTCATATCTAAATCATCTAAACCCTAAAAGAGTTTGCATTGCAGGCAATTCATTCCGGTTTATTTATCTGCAAATATGATAAATTGTTTATTGTAAGTTTGATTTTTTATGTTTATGTTAATATATTCTTCTACTATTATTCATTTCTTCTCTGTTAAAAACTATTCATTTTCTTTGCTAAATAAACACTATCGATCATCTTCACAAATTTACAGAAAAAAAACTACGTTCTTTTTATTTTCGAACTTATTTTTTAACATATAAAAAAACCATATTAAATTGTTATTTTCAAAGTAATTTTCTGAAAAAGTATGTCTAAAAAATTTGACTATATTGCAAAGTAAGAATTCATAATTTTTAAATCGAAAAATCATCAATATTGTTAATTTTTTTTCGACCTCTTTATAACAGAATACAAAATTTATCTAATAGGGTAACCTACTTTTTCAAATGCATATGTTTCTATTATTTTACTTTTCTTTTTATGTTTTATATAATAATAGGAAGTTAACATTTTCAAAAACATTTTATTAACAGAAATTTACATTTATATCTTTTTCTATTTGTATTATTAAATAATAATAAACCCTATTTAATTGATATTTTTAAATTAATTTTCTGAAAATTATGTCTACACATTTTGATTAGAGTGCAAGGTAAATCTTCACAATTTTGCAGAAAAATAAAGTATATTGTTTATTTTTTTTTTCGATCTATTTTTTAACAGAATACAAAAAAGTTATAATAGGGCAACTTACTTTTGCATATGCATATGTTTCTATTATTTTAAATATATTTCTTATTTTGTATAGATTAATATGAAATTAATATCTTCAATAAATTATTTGCTACTGTTTCTTTTAACAGAAATGGGCTGCTCTTTTTTTTTTTTTTTTCTGCAAACGTTACATCAAAAAACCCATTCCATTTATGTTTTTATTTCTTAATCTTTCAATGTCTTACAAAAACAGTTTTTTTTTTTTTTTTTTTTTTTTTGTAGTAATTTTAGACAATATGTTAAAAGATATTAAGTATCTTTGTTAAACAATATTTATCATCTTTCCAAATTTGCAAAAAACTATTCAGTTTTTAAACTTATAATGTTTGTATTCTTATACGTATCTGTTTATGTGATATATAATACAAACTAATTTTCTGATAATGATGTCTATTTGCAATATCTTACAACAATTTGTTATTAAGTTTTTGTTATTGTAATTTTTTTTCACAGAAATGACACCAACAAATGTTACCTTCATAGCTGACGTGGATGTAACTAGGGATGACTTGATTTTCAAAGTTCATGTCATAAACTTATGAAAACATAATTCTTTCTATAACAAGGATGAAATTTACTCAATTGAAATGATCCTAATAGATGAACAGGTAACTTAATAATATATTTTTCTTTACACATACAAATCTAATATGAGTGAATTATAAATGCCAATTTATATCATAATTCTTTTAGGGAAACAAAATCCAAGCAATTATCTCAAAGAAAAATATACCTAGATTCAAAGACATTTTAAAAGATGGGCATGCATTTTACATTAAATATCCAATATTTGCATCACAAAGGATGTGTGGTTTGAGGTTAACTCGGCTTCATCATCAGCTTACTTTCATCTGTAACACTGTTGTTACGGAATGTGATGACTTTTCTGGACCTACATTTGGTTTTGAGTTTGTTGACTATCAAACTCTTATCTCATTGCTCCATCCTCAAAACATTGCTATCGGTTATATATGTTAATTATTGACAAATTTTATGTTTAAATAAAATATTATATATAAACATTCACAATAAAACAATATTCTTCTTTGTTTTTTTTATAGATATAATTGGATGGGTAGTTGCTTTTGGTGGCATGTTGCGAGATGATTCTGATATGAAAAAACACAGACTCACCATCCAAATCCAAGATGCAAAGTTTGTTTATAGATGTTTTATACATTTTTTTATTATAATATATAATATGACTATTCAATTACTTATAACAATTTATTTTACAGTGGTTTACAGATTCGTGTCAACTTATGGGGGGATTATGCTTACAAGATGCAAAATTTTATTGATAACAATCCACACGGTCTTCGTATCACTGTCAACCTTCAATTTGCAATTGTTAAACTTTGGAGAGGTAATTATTTTTCTAATTAAAGTTTATTTTATAATTATTCAACTAAAACTTATACTGTTATTTTAGATCATCCGACACTTAACATCTATTTATCTGTGACAAAGATGTTCATTAACTCTGACATTAATGAAATCAATGTTTACAAGAAAAGGTAATATAAGTTATATTATCTTATTTCTACAATTACTTAATTACCCTTTATGTGACTAATATTACTTATTTTTCTTATAAAAACAGTTTTGATGGAGATAACACCCCGATTCCTCTAAGAATACAAATACATCTATTCCGTTTAATCAATTTTGCAAGCCTGATGATTTCATACACAAGTTTCAGTTCAAGAGTAATGCAAATGTTTTGGAAAGGGGTAAATAATTTGTGAAGGTTACATCAAAAAACATTGGTTGAGTTTTAATTTTATTATGAAGTTAGGAAATTTTTTGTTACTTTAGACTCATAAACAATTTTTTTTTCCATGATGGTTATTTAACATCATGGTTTCCAAGGTTGAATCATTTGTGAACATCACTGTTTGTTTTAGTGCTTTCTTACATAAATTATGTTTTATATATATATATATATATATATATATATATATATATATATATATATATATATATATATATATATTTGCATATTGCTCTTAGAAAAACACCATTGTTAATGTTCTTTATTGTTTCATCTATCTGTTTAATACTATTTAAAATCCCACTCCAGGGTTATATACGCAGTGTGTTTTTTTAATATATTTACTGTTATATATCTCACAATACATGTTATTGTGTTTTGTTTTATTACTTTACTTTTTAACAATTCTTAACAATTTTGACCTAATATGACAACCTACTTTTGCATATGCATATGTTTATCACAAAACTAATTCAGATTGGTGTAAAATATTGTAAAAGTTCACTTCGTTTAACAATTATGAATTATAAAAGTAGGTTATAATCCATGTAATCCACAATTGCTAACTTAAAATAACATATACAGTATGTAAAAATATAAATCATTGATCATAGACTTCAAAAACATTTATGTTTTTACAATGTAAAATAACAGATATAATGAACACAACCACAATTAAAGTGAGATAAACTGATACTTGAATGTAAACTACAATTATTAATATTGTTTTAAATTTATATCAAAATTTTCTTAAAGAATGTTTTCAACGTTTCTATATCACGTATTTGGGAGGACATCGGGTGTGGATTAAACTTATCAAATGTAATACTTGTGTTAAATTCAACCAATATCAAGATATTAAGGCCTATTTTGTTGATTTCAAACCTCTTCAAAAAAAAATTATACTAAATAATTAAAATATTTGTAGTACATAATTGTATTATTTGGGTTGACGTTGTTAAATTACCTGTATACGCATGGACACCTTCAACTTTTAACAAGGTTGATTTAACATGTGTTTACCCTCTGTCTGTTTGTATATTATGATGAAGATTATCCTGCAGGTATAAGTAGAATATGCATAACAACAAAGTGTATGGAAAAATTGTAAAACCAATCTCAAAGTTCATGGGGAGATTTACATGGAAATGTATTGGAAGTTTCAAATTGGATCCCATCAAATTGCATCCCATCAAATTGCATCCAAATGATTAGGAAATAAGTGTTGGTAGTTTTGATTCTGAACATGTAAGATGAGAGGAGGGTTAGTTTTTATTTTAAACATGATCAACTTAAACCTACAAAACAGAATTTTAATCAAAACGATTCTAATATTAGTGATTAACAAATTGATTCCAATCCTCCAGAAATTTTCGCAAAATATTAATGTCGGTATGTTGCATAGTGTTAATCAGGATCAATAATTAACAGATTACCGACTAATTTATAAAAATAAAGACAATCCGTATCTCATATCAAACAAAAAACAGGTAGATCATCCGTAATCACAACAGAACCTTATCATTATCCACCTTAAAATGGGATTACAATAGCGGGAACTTTGAAATCCGAAAATGGAATTACACTAGCGGGAACTAAAAATTTTCAGCGAGTTAGTCGGGATTATTTTTCCACATACATAAACAAGTCTCATGATTAAAGGATTGAATAATGAGAACTTATTCCTCCCGATTTAAAGCAAATTGCTTCTTCATCAAAAAAAAAAAACCCTAATATTTTACCTGTTGAAATCGCAAATCGCATACTTAGAAGGCTTTCATCGGTTCAATATTAGCAAAAATTTCACAGATTTCATTATTTAACCACAACAAATCGATCCTCTGAAAATCATTTTTCTTCGGAATCTGCACAACTTCCTCAGTCGTCTCAAGGTATCTTCCTTTTCTATATACTTTTTACATCGTATGCTATCCCCTTTTTTGATTGATACCAAGAAAATAGTTTGTATTTACACCCTCTATTTTAATATAATAGCAACTGATTCATCCTAATTTCGCATATAACAAAATGGTTTGTTTGTTTCTTTAATTCATTGTAAAGAATTACGTAATAAATGTTATATGTCAAAACTATTTAGTTATATGTCAAAACTATTTAGTTATAACAAAATGGTTTGTTTGTTTCTTTAATAAATGTTATATGTCAAAACTATTTAGTCATCATCATATTTTAAAATAAAACATTTAAAAATTGTTAGAACTCAATCTAAATAACCCCCTCCATATTTGAGATATTTAGGAATAAAAAAAACTAACACAATTTATTAGAGATATTTTTCAATCTAAACTACATTATTTTGAAACGTTTTATATTTAACATTATATTAGATTTAATATAACTTTTATTTAGTAATCTAATTTAATTTTTGTTTTTTTTTTTAATTATATATATATATATATATATATATATATATATATATATATATATATATATATATATATATATTGCAAACCACTTGGTCCCGAAATGGGTATTATAACCATATTTACTATTCGTTTAACCGGTACATAATTTCGACCCATTATTATAGTTATCCTATAAAAACTCTTTAACCTGTTCCGGACCGGATTTATTTGCTATTTCATTATTAATCAATTTTTGTATTCAAGTTTATACAGATTACATGACCTACTAATTGTCTTTAATTTGAAAATATTAATTTTTTTTAACCGTATTCTATTATTGTCATTACACACCAAACAAGGACATGAATTCAACAGACGCCAGGGAGAAAAGGAAAAACAGAAAATTATATTTGGATAACAGAAAATCCAAAAAACAACATACCATATCATCGTCTCTTCGTACACCAACTGCACATGTTATTCATTGTGTCCAATCCGGTAATTTTTCTAATTTTTTTTGCAACGATTATATGTTTTATTTATTTATTTTAAATATTTTATTAATTAATATTTCAAAAATAAATTTAACTTTATATCAAAAAATATGTCTTTAAATTGTTTTCTACTATTTTACAAGTACAAATAATACTACACAATCTACAATAGCTAAAGAGAGGAGAAAAATCAGAAAACTATATTTGGATAATAGAAAATCCAAAATATTACTTACCATATCAACCCATCAAAATTCATCTATTACACATGTTTCTTACATATCGAATAACGGTATTTATATTTGTTTATTTTAAATTTTATTTTTTAACATAAAAATTATATAAAATTTGCATAACTCTTTAATTTTTAGTTTTTTTAAATTAATATTATTTCTATTGTTAGTAACATTTTTTTCTCATTATATAACAGATGTCTACACTCATGGTCGTAGATTAATATCTACAGATAACTATACAAATGTTAGCTTACACAAGGAAAATATAAACCTAGTCAAATCAATTGTATACCAACATACAATTATTAATCCACATTCGACAAATATTAATGTTACAACACCCTTTTCAACAATCTCAAATGGTATGTATTTCTATACACAAATATAAACATATATATGTTTCACATTTATATAAGTCACAATTTCTAACATTATAATTTGTATTTTAATTTTTTCAGGCAATTATATTTTCAACAATAATGTCCAAACACCAATATCTTCTAATATAAATGTTAGAACTCCATTATCTAACATTTCAAATGGTACGTACTTCTAAATACACCAATATAAATATATATGCTTGACTTTTATATAAATCATACAAATTGCTAACGTTGAAATTTGTATTTTTTTAGCAGGCAGTTATATATTAAATAATAACCTTCAAACACCACTATCTATTAACAAAGAAAATTATGTGTTTGGTAATGCCACGACATCCGGCAATTGTTCGTCAATAAACCAAAATTCTTCGTCAATCATCAATTAAAAAGGAAGACTCCATCTGTATCCGCTATACCTATGTTTGATTTGACATTAGATGAAGAAAATATTGATGATCATATTATTGAAGATATTTTCCGCGGTATATCCAAAAGTGATGATAATTCTAAAACTTTTAATATTATTAAACTTTATTTTATAATTTAGTTTTTTATTATTTTTAAAATTATTTGCATTCAACAGATTACTTGGATCATTGAGACCAGATTGTTATATGTCAGATTTGTCATGCAAAATTATGGAAAGCTGAATCGATTAGAGGGCAAAAAAAAGGCAATACATCTTATTCCCTTTGTTGCGGTTATGGCAAAGTTGAGCTACCATCCTTAAAAGAGGCTCCGTCATTATACCGAAATATGTATAGATCGGTAGATTCAAAAAGCAAATACTTCATGAAAAACATTCGACGTTACAATTCAATGTTTTCATTCACATCGATGGGAGGCAAAGTTGATTCATCCATCAACAGAGGCAAAGCACCATACATATTCAGACTCAGTGGTCAAAATTATCATAGTATGGGAAGTCTTTTACCCACACCTGGTTCAAGTCCGAAATTCTGTCAGTTATATATATATATATATATATATATATATATATATATATATATATATATATATATATATATGATACGGAGAACGAGATATCAAATAGATCGACAAGTTTTGGGTATATTTTTACAATTAACTTTAATAAATCAGTTCAATTCATTGATTTGTTTTACTAACCTTATATAATTGTTTATAATGTTTTCAGTAGACCAACGAACACTTCTACATCAACTTCAAGATCATATGATGTCCAGATTATAGAATTTTTGAAGGATATGTTAGATTCAAATAATGCGTTGGTCAAGTCTTATAGGATGGTAAGAGAAAATCCTTGTGCTAATTTGAAGTTAAGATTAATTGGAAAAATAGAACAAGATGGAAGGACGTATAACTTACCAAGTTCTTCTGAGGTTGCCGCTTTAGTTGTTGGTGACATTTGTGATTCAATTGAAAAAAGAGATATTGTTGTTCAAACTTCATCAGGATTATTACAACGAATCAGTGAATTACATCCTTCTTACCTTACTCTTCAGTATCCATTACTATTTCCATATGGTGATGATGGTTATAGAGTTGACATCCTTCATAGAGGTATTTCATCTTCAACTAATAACAAGCGGTCGACCTGTACAATGAGAGAATTTTTCGCTTACAGAATTCAAGATAGGGATCAATCGTTCTCACTGATTCTTAATGCAAAAAGGTTGTTTCAGCAATTTTTGGTTGATAGTTATACCATGATTGAAAGTGAGAGACTATTTTTCATACATAACCAACAAAAAATTCTTAGATGTGAGTCTTATGAGAAATTGCGTAATCAACAAGCACTTGGGATTACATATATTTCTAATGTCGGGCAACGTGTGATCTTACCTTCTTCATTTACCGGTGGTGCACGCTATATGATGCAAAACTATTTGGATGCCATGTCACTCTGTAAATGGTTTGGATATCCTGATTTTTTCATAACCTTTACGTGTAATCCAAAATGGCCAGAAGTTCAAAGGTTTCTTAAGGACACTCCACTTCATCCAGAAGATAGACCGGATATATTATGTAGGTTATTTAAGATCAAGTTGGATGCGTTTATTAAAGATGTAAGGGAAAATGAAGTTTTTGGCAAGGTTCAAGCACGTATTTAAATGTATAGTTTAATGTATAAATTTAAATATAATAATTTATATTTTCATAAACATATATAAATTTATACTTTAACCTATAAATTTAAATGAATTTTAGTTGATAACTTGTATTTTATTTGTATATTTTGCATGCAGTTGTTTATACGATTGAATTTCAAAAAAGAGGTTTGCCTCATAGTCATATATGTCTGTTTATGCATGCTGGCTGCAAGTTTCCTACAGTTGAATATATCGATCCTATTATTTCTGCTGAGATTCCAAATATCAATGATGATCCAAAATTGTATTCACTTGTTAAGGAGTTTATGATTCACGGTCCATTTGGAGCTGAAAATTTGAATTGCCCATGCATGGTTGACAGAAAGTGTTCTAAAAACTTTCCAAAGCTATTTTGTAATCACACTTCAGTTGATTCAAATGGTTTTCCCTTATATAGGAGAAGAGATGATGGGCATTTTGTTGAAAAATCTGGTGTTCAATTAGATAACAGAAATGTTGTTCCATACAACAAATATCTATTGAAAAAATATCAAGCACACATTAATGTTGAATGGTGCAATTAAGGATCTTCCATAAAGTATTTGTTTAAATATATAAACAAGGGTCCTGATAGAGCTACTGTTTCTATGGAGCGAACCAATAATGATTCTGATAACAACGATGTAGTGGATGAAATCAAAGAATACTATGATTGTAGATATATTTCTGCATGTGAAGCATCATGGCGGATTTTTCAATTCGATGTTCATTATAGGCATCCTGTTGTGATTAGACTACCTTTTCATCTTCCTGATCAACAACAAGTTGTATATGAGGCAGACGATGACATTGAAGATGTTCTTGATCGTACTTCAAATGCTTCTTCAATGTTCACATCTTGGATGAAGTGTAATGAAATCAATAAAGAAGCACGAAAACTTACATATGTTGAATTTCCTATAAAGTTTGTTTGGAAACGTAAAGGTCTGTTTTGGAAGCCAAGGAAAGTTGGATATGCGATTGGTAGAATTCACTCGGTTTCACCTAAACTTGGAGAAGCATATTTCTTAAGAATTCTTTTAAATAAAGTGAAAGGTCCTAAATCATTTGATGAAATTCGCACAATTAATGGTCAACTATGTTCATCTTTTAAAGATGCGTGTTATAATCTTGACCTTTTAGATGATGACAAAGAATTTACTGATGCAATTAAGGAAGCAAGTCTTTCTGGATCTGGTTTTTATCTACGGTTCTTATTTGCTACCATGCTGTTGTCCAACAGTTTGTGTAATCCATAGATTGTTTGGCAAAACACATGGGAATATCTGTCAGATGGAATTCTGTACTATCAACAACAAAGATTAAAGTCTCCACGTAATCCAAATTTTTCTCATTATTATTAAAAGACTATAATATAAAATTTTAGCATAATTTCAATTATATTTTACGTTTTAATCAATTTGTTTTTTATAGGTTCTGATTCGTATATTATTTTACCTTAGGTTTATCATTAAACAAAGATCAAATTAAAAACTTGACTTTGTTTGAGATAGAACAAATTTTACTTCGTAACAATTCCAGCCTTAAAGATTATGGAAAGATGCCTTACCCAGATGCTGATTGTGTTTCATCTTCAAACAATCGTCTTATTACCGAGGAGCTAGATTATGATATACCAACTTTAAAGAACGAATTTGATCGACTGTTTGTTAAATTAACAAATGAGCAATGGGACATTTTTCTAGATATCATGGATGCAGTTAAACATAATAAGGGAGGTGTATTCTTTGTTTATGGTTATGGTGGAACTGGTAAGACATTTCTTTGGAAGACAATTTCTACAACAATTAGAGCTCAAGGTCAGATTGTTTTAAATGTTGCTTCAAGCGGGATAGCTTCATTATAATTGACTGGAGGCAGGACAGCACACTCTCGGTTTATAATTCCCATAAATCTTACTGAGGATTCTTATTGTAGAATAAATCCAAAAAGTGATCTTGCAAGTTTAGTAAGAAAAACCTCATTGATCATTTGGGATGAAGCACCCATGGTACACAAACATGCGTTTGAAGCTTTAGATCGAACTCTGAAGGATATATTAGAGTGTGTCAATCCTACGAATTCAAATATTCCATTTGGAGGGAAAGTGATTGTTTTTGGAGGTGATTTCAGACAAATTCTACCTGTTATTCCGGGTGGCAGTAGACAAAACATTGTTAATGCCTCCTTAAGTTCTTCCTATTTATGGCAACAATGCAAAGTTCATAAATTAACAAAAAACATGAGGTTAACTGTTGGAAGCGATCCGTCTGCTATTGAAAAAATAAGGGATTTTGCAGATTGGCTTTTGGACATAGGAGAAGGTAATCTTGGTGGTCTGAATGACGGTGAAGCGATTGTCGATATTCCACGAGATATTGTTATTACTAATCTACATGATCCTATAGGTTCATTAATCAGTTTTGTATATCCTTCTTTACTGGATAACTTCAACATTGCTGATTATTTTCAAGAAAGAGCAATACTAGCTCCCAATAATGAAGTTGTCCAAGAAATAAACGATCGTTTGCTGTCATTGTTTCCAGGAAAAAAAAAAGAATACTTAAGTTCAGATAGCCTATGCTAATCCGAGTTTGTTCATGATGAGTTTGATGCAAATTTATACTCAGCTGATGTTTTAAATGGTCTTAAAGTCTCAGGTCTTCCAAACCATAAGCTCATTTTAAAAGTCGGTGTTCCAGTTATGTTATTGAGAAACATTGATAAAAAAAATGGTTTATGTAATGGGACAAGACTACAGGTTAAATCTTTAGGCAAACGTGTTATTGAGGCAGTTATCTTATCGGGAACTAATATTGGAAACCGGAATTTTATTCCAAGAATGTCTTTAACTCTTTCTGAAGACAAGATCCCATTCAAATTCCAAAGAAGACAATTTCCATTGGTTGTGTGTTTTGCAATGACAATTAATAAGAGCCGAGGACAGTCTTTATCGAAGGTTGGTTTGTTTCTCAAAGAGCCTGTTTTCACACATGGTCAATTGTATGTTGCTTTATCTAGAGTTCAAAGCAGAGAAGGATTAAAATTGTTGATTTTAGATAACGATGGTAGACTAACAAATAAAACATCCAATGTTGTGTATAAAGAAGTTTTTAGAAATTTGTAACTAAAACTTTCTACAATTTTATTATTTATCTAAATTTGAGTATTTGTTTTACTTATATTTAATTTTCACTTTATAATATTATATTTTTTTTTTGCATATCTACAAATAAAGAATCCCAATTGCATATTCAAACAACTATCAGTTCGTAATTTCAACCAATAATTATGTTATCATAATATTGCAAAACATATAAACTTTTGAATTACTAAATATTTTATTATTAATCCTCAATAAATAAGTTTCATTTTAATTAAAAAAAAATTTAATTTCTAACCCGTGCTGCCCACGGGTTTTAACCTAGTTTATTAAATAAATAAAACGAACATTTTATTTTAGCCACCCGAATTGTAGCTCAGGCAGATACGTTTATGATTTGCCCACTCAGTTGCAGTTTCGTATAACATTATAAAAATAAAAAGCTTGCGCTCACTTATATGCGGTTTGGATTTTGGACGAACACCATTTGTGATACGAGCAAAACCATAGCTGAGTCACTGCAGTTGTAGTTTTTATATATATTTTTTAAATAATTTTTTTGGTGTTGATAGCAATTTGGTTTAAGTTGATTACTATGTCAAACATATTTGATTATTATATTAATGTATATATTTTTACTAAAATATATAAAAGAAACTAATTTTTAGAGAATAAAATTTAGTATTATTTTTTTCCCTCAGATGAGTTCAACTGAATATTCCGTTTTGGTTATCACTGACGAGAGGTGACTGTTAGTTGGTTCCCAACTAACATAACCGGTTTATATTCTAAAAATGTTCAATTATGACGTGGAATTTTATGAAACCAACACATTTAGTAAATTTATGTATTTAAAGAAAAGTAAATTTGGTTTGGAAGATAAATCAAAAGTCATTCTTTCTTACCAACATCATAAGGGCTTGTATTATTGTGCAATTGTTGATGACCATGATGATAGACATTTGATCAAGGTGATCAATCCGGTTGGAGGTAAAGGTGTGTATATTTTTGTGGCGATTGATAATGGTGATGGTGCTAATGAACCTGGCGATATAGGAAAAGCTTATGTAGCAAACATATCTAGGGGAAAAAAAGCAACAACCCAATATATACTTTTATCACTCTTAGTGTACCTCAATATCATGATGTTGTTGAAAATGAAAATGTAGTACAACCACCAACTTTGTATGTGGAACCGTAGAGTTATAAGCAGTGTTCTAAAAGGTGCGCCATGGCGGGAGGCACAACGTCGGCGTTACGAAAAGCTTCATAACGTTGTTGTTAGGTGTGACGCGTGGCAAGGCGTGATATGACGTGCCATGACACGTTATAGCGTGTTATGGCGCGTGTTTTTTCGTTTGAGACACATTTTTTTGCTCTTTTTTATACTTTTTCTAGTCGGACACACAAGTATTGTGGTTTTTATCAACTTTTTGTTATTAGGTGTTGATATAACACTTCTAAAACCTAGTTATATTTGATATAAATTTATATTTATGCAGTAATATAATTATAAATTAATACAGAATCGCCGCCTTACATCACGCCTTGAAAAACGTCATGGCTCGCCATAACTCGTTAAGCTTGAGGCTTGGCCTTGCCGCCACGCCACGCCTCACACCTTTTAGAACCTTGGTTATAAGTACATTGGTGATTATGATGTTGGTAAATATCTTAATGATGTGAGTGTACATGATTAGTTTGAACACAAACCACAATGTATGATTAATCAAGTCGCTAATGAAAATGGAAACAAAAAGTTCATTTTTTTTAATAATGGTGAACTAAAATGATATAAGGAGTTTTCAAATTGTACAAAGTTAGATATATTTGACATAGAAAGTAATTATGATGGTGAGAAATCAAATTATGAACCTAAACATATGTATTCACATTCCATGTTTCATGGTATTCCCCATTTGTCTTCATGTCACAATGATAGTGTTAATATTCCATCACAAAAGGTAGATTCAAGTCAAAAGATCGAGCTTCTAGATATAATCGACACAAAGATAAGCTTAAGCTCGCTATTGGAAAAAAATGCCTTGAGGAGGGTTTGCAGTACATGACAAGCAGTCCGGCTAGACAAAGGTTTAGGGTGGTTTGTTACCTAAAAAATTGTTCATGGTTGATAATGGCAAAGGAAATCAAATCTACTAGTCTTTTCTAAGTCACAATTTTTTTTGACCAACACACGTGTTCTTCAACAGAATTGTAACCTCAACACCGACAAGCAAGCAAAAAAGTGGTAGGTCACTTTATTGTTAAGGTTATGGTTGGACATTACAAAAGCGTATACCAATGAGATGATATTGTTATGGATATGAATTCCAAATTTTCGATTAATATCTTAGTCTTACAGGTTTGGTGCGCAAAACAATATATACTTGTATTGTACCAAAGATGGTTCATTTACCAAACTCCCAAGGTATGTACACAACTTGGTAAAACATAATCGTGACATAGTTGCACATATTAAAATAGATGAAGATGATCAATTTGAGTTCGTGTATATCGCGCTTGATTGCTTGGTGATTAATACTCTTTTATGATGTCCAATGGTGCAAAATCGACATTTTAATGTATGTTTCATACCTATGAGTCAGATCATTTATAATACGTTTTTGATTATTTAAACTTTCATTCGTTAACTTAAAATAAAATCTTACATACTTATTTTTATGTACTTTTCGATATAAATTCGAGTTTCTTTATGCTTTGACGTGAAATTTATGTATGTTTTTGTGCTTATTTTTATATGCATTTGTAAGTGCAACTTTAGTCATATATATACGTTTTCAAACGACGAATAAATTCGAGTCGGTCAGTGGTACCGACATCATATATTTATCTACCAACAAATGTAAAAGTACCAAATTTTATCAATATAATCGTCAAAAAATTCAACTTATGAAACGGATTGACGCCGCGGCAAAATGATATTTTCCATTTCCACCCGCTACTTTTTTTTTTCTACTTTCTAAGATGATATTTTCTATCTCTTTACTTATCCGACAAAAACAAAAGACATATTTAATTATATTTCAGACTAACATTCTGAATTCTTCATGGACATTCCATATTACATTCGGAATGTGAGTACCATTCAAAATTCTTTTTTAATTGATAATCTAGATTTACTTTTTTGAGTAAATTACACGAATGGTCCCTATGGTTTAAGGTAATTTGCATGTTTGGTTCTTAATTTATCTTTTAACTCGGAAGATTCCTATTGTTTGTTTTTGTTACGCGCTTGTTTCTATCTTATTAAAAAAAAACTATTTTGCCTTGATTTATTTATTTATTTAAATAAACACACCCCTTCACCTTACCTTACATACGACACCATTTTTTCATATTTAAATAATTGTTTTTTTCGGTAAAACAGGGACCAAACACATTACAAAAACAAATAGTGGTAACCAAACGCGTAACAAAAACAAACAGTAGGAACTTTTCCGAGTTAAAAAAATAAGTTCGAGACCAAGCGCGCAGATTACCCCAAACCATAGGACTATTCGAGTAATTTACTCTTGTTTTTTCTGTAAAGAGTGGTACTAAAATGTACTTATATGGTCATAATGGCTAAAATAAAAATTATCACGTTCCAGAGTTATTTATCGTATTCCGAAATTGTTATACGCAATCCAGAATATTATAAAATTGTTTGTAAACTAAAAATACAAGTAAATAAAATAGTGAAACTAACTTGGTTTATTGAATTCATAACAAAGAAAGCTTAAATTTTTTTGAAATTTGGGGAGCAAAAGGTTTGTAATATGATAATGTCCGAAATATTGATTCTTGTTTTGGTGTGATCCTGTATATATAACATTGACATAGTAATAGTTTGATCCGTTCCGAAATGGTCATTCGTGGTTAGTTTTACCAAAAGAAAAAAATAAAAAAGCTAAAAAGTTGTTATTATTCGTAAAATAATATAAAAAAAAAACTATATAATATATTTTTTCATAGAATATTTATCTTAGTTTTATGGTCTATTATATACTTATTGAAAATATCTTTTAATCGGATAGACATTAAACGGAACCATACCAAAAAAAAGGGACTCACTCATCGACAACTACCGGAGATGCTCGTAATTGGACCGGCAACCGCCGTTCCCATTCCCGCCGGCCGCTTTACTCGGGGCTGCTGTCTTCTTTCGAAATCAAGCAACGTTTTCGTTCCCTGGTACTACTTGCATACCTACATCTTACGTATGAAGGGTTGCAAGTAGCCTTCGTAACTACTTGCAATCCTTCAACATTTCTCCCATTCAACTGCAATCGTAATAACTACATACATTCAGATTTTGCAAATATAATGTTTCTTTTGAGACTACTCTCGCTACAGCTATTGCAAATTGTTCGATGTACGCACCTAATTTTAATTTGTAGCAGATAATGTTCTAAAAATCGTTAAGCTAGGCTGATCTTATTTTGTTAATCGACTGAGTGTAGGAATACGATTACGAGAAATAATAATTTGACAAAGGATGGAATTAGAGCTTCCGCCGGGCAGCTGTTAGGTCCTGTTGAACAGGCAAAGCCTCAGCTGTATCATCCGTTAGAGGACATTTCAGATTGTGAAGAATCGGATGAGAATGGGGACGCCATACTTAAACCTGCTGAAACTAGTCGGACTATTATCGAGGTAACTTTCACACATGTAAACAACCACCTACCTAAATTGACACTTTCATAGATGTAAATTGATCATAAGATGTTATTTTCAGACGAACAGCAAAGGTTTGCTTATGTTCTCAGGTCTGGTCAGTGATGAGGTCTATGAGAATGTGTTCTTGCCTGATTTGCCTTATGTCAAGGGTGAACATGGAAGTAAGTTCTTCCTCATTCCATCTTTCTATTATGATACCTCTTGTCTTTTTGAATATAATTATTGGCATTTTTTCAGATATATATTTCCAAGTGAAGAATGATGAAGATGTTCTGCAAGCTCTTGCTTATGGGGATAACCTTGTGGTAAGATTAGGAAACATGATCTGTTGTTCTAGTGAACTTATGTGAGAATTAAAAAAAGAATCAATTAACAAACTAAGTCAATGCAGCAAGTCATAATAGGCTTAGACACCACAGAAATGGTGAATGAGATGGAGTCATTAGGTCAATCAGACGATGATTCTGATTTTGAGGATGAAGATAGTGATTTTGAAGATGATGAAAGTGACAACTATGGAAAGGTGATAACTGAAACTTCATTGATTTTATTTCTCTTCTTTCATGTTCTTGATCATGCTTATATGTTGCAGGATTGGGTTTCAGTTCTAGATGATGGGGATGAAGATTCTGATAGGTCCCTTGGTGATTGGGCAAAATTGGAAACCATGCGATTGTCCCATCCAATAGATTTTGCTAAACAGCTGGCAGATGTAAGCATTATTTACTGTCAAGTGTTGTTATGAATCCATAAATAATTTCAACTTTTTTTTTTTTTTTTTTTTTTCCTGTTCTTCAGTTTGTATCAGAGGTTCCTATAAACTACATGGAAAAGCCTCCTTCTGGGATTTCTATTCATGGCCTTCTGAGACCTGCATTTGTTGGAGAGAATTCAAAACAAGAATTGCAGAAGGATGAGAGCTTTGGAAATGGGACTTCATATTATAAGTTAGAAATGATCAAAATGCAATTGATTTCAGCACATGGAAATCAGGTATTTTGTGATTTTAACATACTACCCTTGAGTTTTTTTTCTCTTCATATTAAGTCCTCTTTGTGTAAGCCTTACATAAGGTCTCTTTTCTTTTCTAGACAGATTAAAAATGAGACTAAATGACAATTTTACCCTTAAATGATTTGGTAAATTTTATAGGCTTATGTTGAAGTGGAAGATTTTAGCAGGTCTGGACCCGATGCAGTTGCACATTCAGCTGATAAAATAATATCTCGGGTAAAATCTGGTGGAGATAAAATGACACATGCTTTTAAATCGTTATGTTGGAGATGCAAAGGCATTCAAGTGGAGGTAATCTACAAATCCCTTTTATCTTTGTATTATTATTATTTTTTTTTGATGTTTTGAAATGAAAAAAAAAAATGCTTTTTACATGATATATATAATTTTTATAATTTTGTTGTTGGTAAATGCTAATTGTGTGGGGTAAATTATAGGAGGTAGCTCTTATTGGTGTTGACAGCCTTGGATTTTACTTACGAGTGTGTTCTGGTAGACAAGTTGAGACATTACGGTTCACATTTAAGAATCGGGTAATTACTAAACCTCATTTGTTACACTGAACAGGTTGTACTGTGTTTGACTGAGACTGATGCCAGTGGGAATCGTTCAAAAGTAGTATTAATGTTTTGGTTGGATTGCAGGCGTCCTCAGAGTATGGTGTTGAGAGCCAGTTGAATGGATTGCTCTTCCCTTTAACCACGAGCCAGCAGCTGAAGAAAGAAGTTAAACTATGAGTGATATAGCATACAGGTGTAAAATAACTAACAAAAACAAATATCTTAATAACATTTAATGATTTATGATATGTTAAGTGATTTGTTTTTTACATAATCAGTATTTTTAAATTACATGATTAAAGATATGAAGATATAACTAGTTACTATATATTTCATCAACAACAAACACTAAGAATTTCATTAAAGGGGGACACAGGATGTAGACGTCGACAGACGACAGTCATTCCTCCACCAGGGGTGAGTGACTGTGTCACAGGAAGACCTCTGACATGAGCAAAATGGAAACCTCTACGTCTGTCTAACGCCTACAATGCAGTGTACGTAAACGTTAAACCTAAAAGTATGACTTGTAAATGAGTGGTAACACAATTAGTAATAGATTTTTCTTTTGTACATACAAATAGTTAAAACTCTTCTATTTATTTATATTAAATTATTTAAATTACAAATAAATTTTTTCGAAGTTTTCACTCTATCTATAGAAATTCACGAATTGCTCATCTATCAATACAATTTAGACACTGTCAAAGTGCATACAAATCCATACGATCTCTATGTGGGTTAGTGGGTGACGTTGCACCCCTAAAATTAGTATATTTCAACTTAAAAAAAAAAAAACTACAACATTTTTATTTTTTAACAATATTTTTCTCAAGTTTAAAATTTTACACTTTCTAAGTTTCAAATTGATTCAAACCGAGCGAAGGCTATAAAGACGAATTTAAACCGAAGCAAGAATGAAGCTAAGACACCTTTTGATCCATACCAAACACAGTTTAACGGTTTAACCAAACCTTGGGGTTGAGAACTTGAAATATTTTTATGTAAGTTTAATAATTTGTTTAAACTATTATTTAGTCTTATAAATATATTTATTTATTAATAAAATGTTATCATTATTACTTTTATATTTTTGTTTTATCATAAAAAAAATATATGATAAAAATCACCCAACTACTCTTACTAATGCTGTCTCTATTTGGAAGTAAAATGAATCTCTTGGTATAAACTTCTTATATCTTCTTAACTATGGGATATTTTAACAAAATATTTTTTTGAAAAAGATATTGAGTAACACACGTGTCCGCTAATCCACTTGTAAACTAAGGCCCAAAATAGAAGTCTTGAAGCCCATTTACTCTAAAAAGGAAGGGCTTCTTCTTTTCTTTGCACACCCAACCCAAATAATTCCTATTTATTTATATGTAATTCTAGGGTTTCTGCCTTCTGGTGCTGCGCGGATTGTAAACAGGAAATCGCATCCTCCATCTCTTCTGATCTCTTCCGCCTTTCCGAGCAGCAACCATGGTAATTCTACTTCTTCTTCATAATTCTAACGCCATCAGTAATCATCACTAGAACACAATTCTTACAAGGATTTCAGATTTTATACTCACTTCTGTTGTTTTTTTTCAGATTATCCCTGATAAGAATCGTAAGGCGATCTCCAAGTACCTCTTTCAAGGTCTGAAATTCTCCCTTTTTGTACTTTTATTCATGTAAGTTGAGCGTTTCATGGTGATTGACTGCTGTTGGCATCTATCTTTGTATGTAGAGGGCGTCTGTTACGCCAAAAAGGATTACAACTTGGCGAAGCACCCGGACATTGATGTCCCAAATCTGCAGGTGATTAAACTGATGCAGAGCTTTAAATCAAAGGAATATGTTCGCGAGACATTTGCTTGGATGCATTATTACTGGTACCTCACCAACGATGGGATCGAGTTCCTCAGGACTTACTTGAATCTTCCTTCTGACATTGTTCCCGCCACTCTCAAGAAGTCCGCCAAGCCCCTTGGACGTCCCATGGGTGGCCCTCCCGGCGACCGCCCTCGGTAGCTATTCAAACACTATCTCCATCTTCAGTTTTTAGGTTTCATCAAGTCTTTAAATTTGTTGTTTCATTTGTGTTTGTGGTTACTCACAGTGGCCCGCCAAGATTTGAAGGAGACAGACCGAGATTTGGTGACAGAGATGGATACCGTGGTGGACCTAGAGGTCCTGCCGGTGAATTTGGTGGGGAGAAGGGTGGAGCACCGGCTGATTACCAGCCTGCTTTTAACAGGGTAATTTTTCTTCAAACACTTTGTCTGCGTTTATAATAGTTTACTTACTGGTTTACGAATTACCATACTCAATTTTTGTGGTAGTGATTTCAATTAGGATTAGATACGAGGTAACATATTTATTCTCAATTGTAGTTTCATCAAAGCTTGTTATATAAAATCAAATTCTTATGAACATAATAGAGTCCCCCTTTTCGAATTCATTTCCTTAATCATAACTGTATTTTTGGGTTGATGTTTTTCTCAAAAATGCTGAAATTGTCATCTTTTTTTTTTCACATTTAGTATGTTTGATACTCATAGATAGAAATAATAACTGTTTGTTATTTTCATTCTATGTGCTGATGCAACTAATATATGAAACTACTCAACATTTGTAAAATCGTTAGTAACTAATAACTAATAATTTGTAAGTCAGTGATGTCTAACTTACAGTCTACTGAAAATTTCAGGGTGCTGGAGGAAGGCCCAGCTTTGGCCGAGGAGGTGGTGGTTTTGGAGGTGGTGCAAGTGGTGCACCACCAAGCCCAAGTTTTTCTTAAACATTCTATTTGTTGCTAAGTGTTTGCAGACTCTAGTTGAATTCTCTAAATCTTATTTCAGTTTCTGTAATGCTGTGTTTTGTTTCAGCTATCATAGCAAATGGAGGTTATACAATTCTACAATTTTGTTAACTTTTGAGTTCCATTTTCACTTTGATGATCTTTTTAAAGTTTAAAATGCTAGTGGTTGTTGATCTTCATATGTTGTATTCCATGATTTTTTTTGTTTGAGCTCTTACTCAGATTTTAAGTTTTTCTGTTGATCTTCATTATATTTTCAACTAAATCCCTTTTGCATATGGTGCTACTTTAAGGTTGATGGTGGTTTAATGTTTAACTAGAAGCGGCTTTGAAGCTTTTAATTTAATTTAGTTTTTTGAATTTAGTTTTTTGAATAATAAAAATAGTTTGTCTTTTATCTGGTCAACAAAGTTGTAAATATTAGTTGTTATTTAAACATATAAATAACCATATTAGTTGATTTTTATAAAATGGTTGCATCGAGATCTTTTGAAAAGACATCGTTTTGATCATGCAACAACCTGAGGGCTAATATTCTCTTGTCGGAGTACCAAACAAGTTGTTTATAGAATAGTCTTAAAATTCATATCTGAAAAAAATCATGTATTATCAGATTGTTAGCAAAAATATAAAATAAAAATAACGGATAAAATAGAAAATTTTTAAATCTGTATCTAAAAAAATCATGTATTAGATTGTTAGCAAAAATAAAAAAATAAAAATAACGTATAAATTGTTATTCACCTACTTACCATAAAAACATATAAAAAGCTCTTTAGGGTCTTAGGTAATTTTTCAAGATCCGATGTATATGTTTTGGAGATAGTAATCAGGTGTGATTACAACTGATTACAAATTATCCTTTCACATGGATATTTATAATATAAAAAAATCTCAATTAAAATTTTAAAAAATATTAATAATGATAATTAATTCCCACATGATATATGTAACATAAAAAAATTCCAATTAAATTTCTGAAATTTTTTAGTTATAGTCCATAATTTATAGATTACAGAAATCTTCAGAAAAGTCACAAAGTGTTGGGTCAATTTATTATCTAGTCCTAAATTAAATTTCATTAATGAAAAAGGATACGAAACTGGTTATTGTAATCACTTTAACCTATTTTTACCTTTTGCAATAGTTTACCTGTTGATGTGATATATCATATGGATGATTTGATTTATATAACAGTTGATGTGACATGCCCTTTCTTTTATAATGTAAAAAAAATGATTTAAAAAAAAAAAACGGAAGGGGAATCAAACCCGTGACATTTCAACTCCCAAACTATACACCTTACCATGTGAGCTAGAAACATTTATTACTATTACTTCTTCAGATGTATTTATTAAGTTTTTATAATTTACCTTTAATTACCATCTGAAATTTCGCATCTTTCTCTTTCTAACCCTTCTTCTTCCCCTACATATTTCTTCTAACTTCGATTCTCTTATCTCATGTCATTCTTTTCACTGTCAAAGCCTCTCTCAAATGGGGTTTCCAAGAATCTTCATGATTTCACTAGAACAAACGTACTCACCATTGATGTAGGTGGTCAACTCTTTCAAACAACCATACAAATCCTAACCCTAATTGGGTCCAATACCCTTTTCTCCAACCTCTTCAATTCTTTTGAACAACCACATAATCCCTTTTATTAGTAGAGACTTTGAATTTGTTTTCGATTCTTTTATCTATATTAAGAACAGGGAGTCTTCTATCAAAAGCCAAATGCTTTGAGATTCAAGCTATTGTTTTTTGAAGCGAAGTTTTATGGGGTTGAACATCTTCTTGTTCAGTCTTAATCGGTGTCAGTTTCAAATAGGTTTTAGCGTACGTACCGACAAATTGGAGAAATAATTCGAGTTTCGACAGGGTTTTGGGGAAGGAAATGGAGGCAAGACAAAAGGTATATCGAATGGTCCTATTATGGTCCTGTTGGGCTGATGTGGGGAGTAAGATGAAAGTTATAAAGCTTTATAAATGAAGTTAAAGAAATAATAACAATAAGACTTTCTATTTCACATGGTAAGATATAAGGTTTGAGAGTGTTAGGTCACGGGTTCGAGTCCACCTCCCCTTTTTTCTCCGACAAATCAGATATAAAGAAATGGCATGCCATATTAGCTGCCACCTCAGCCAAACAGTCCATTTGGCACGCCACCTCAGCAACCTGCTACAAAAGGTAAAAAGGGTTAAACTGATTATAATAGTCGGTTTCCTGTCTTTTTTCATTAATGAAATTTAATTTAGGAATAGATCATAAATTGACCCAAAACTTTGGGACTTTTTTGGAGATTTCCCTATAAATTAACAACATGATACCTGTTGATTTCATCAAGGTTGAATACCAAAGCGAAATACTCCTCTAAAACAAGTTGTTTAACCAACCGCTCATTAAGCTCCTTCTCTAACAAATAAGGAAGACATACAGAGACCGCATCCTCGTCCGATAAGTCATTAAGCGAATGTTTAAACACATTTCATATAGTTTGTTTTGGAGGTCCGGTGACAAGATAATTTTTTTCTTCCGAAAGACAGCTCGTAACCCCCAATCTAAAAAAACCATTTCCTCTATTTCGCTTTGGGGGTCCGTGATAACTTTATGACAAAAGATGTAATGTAGCAGCAAATGATTCTCATTTACATTAGGAATGTGTAACCATCTCCCACACATGAATTCTTGAACATAGTCTCACATGTCAGTCTGTCTTTGAATGCCACAAAAATATCTCCGCCGATTTTCGGTTTACAAGACAGTGTAATGGATGCATCAAAAACCCTGTCGTGCTGTAGTAAAAAAATTGTTATAAACCAACTTCAAAACAAAAACTGACCAACATTTCGAACTAGTTCTTAGTGTTCTGGACCTATTCTACATGTTCCAGACCAATTCCTCGCATTCCGGAGCGTTTTAGAATGAAATTTTATGTTCTAGAACACTAGACTTTGATGTATAGTAACATTACATAAACAACTAAACTACTTTTGGGTTGGTCCTAATGCAATGACATCATATACTGCAACTCCGAAA
Source organism: Lactuca saligna (assembly GCF_052625555.1). Taxonomy (NCBI): domain Eukaryota; kingdom Viridiplantae; phylum Streptophyta; class Magnoliopsida; order Asterales; family Asteraceae; genus Lactuca; species Lactuca saligna. The sequence goes on from NC_136424.1 coordinate 6,476,245, forward strand.
CATTGTTGATTCATTCCGTAGGTGTTCTTCGAATTCTGGAATGCAACGTTTTGTTCCAGATCAGTACTTTTCGGAGAATATTCACATTATACAAACAACTAAACTAGGTTTGGGTTTATCATAATGCACTGTCATCTTCTATTGCAACTTTGGAACATTATCATCTCATTCCGGATGATATAAATATAAAAAAAATCTTAAGTTGGAATAAATAACTTACCCGTAAAACAATCAGGTCATAGTGATCGTCTTCCATATCGGAGTGACGTGTCGTAGATCGGAATCGGAATCGGAGAGTCGGAATCGAAATCGCATGTCGGAGATCGGAATCGGAAAGTCGGAGCGAGATCCAGAATGAACTCGGGATCCGGAATGAAGTCGAGACCCGAAAGTTTTTATAATATATTCCAAATTTAAAATTCTAATCCGAGGTCCATAATACATACAAATACTTCGAAATAGCCATTATGGAGGAAATATAATGGGCTGGCACACCAAAATACGGGTCCAAAATTGTTTCCGAAATGGCTCACTCTGAAGAAAATGGTTATTTAAAAAAAATTAATGAGTTATTTAAAAAAACACACAAAAAAAATTAATGAGTTATTTGATAAAAAACATACAAAAAAGTGGTTGGTTTACTCAATTTCCCTTTTTTTTAACGCATGTATATTTTGTTGCGTGTGAATGAACAATAGATAAAAACAAGTTTTTATCCATCTTTACACTCATCTTCATCTTTTGTATCATGCCCTAATGGTTATTTTTTTGAACAACGGTTTAATAAATAAATGAGATTGAACCCATGACCTCTTTGTTAGAAACACCTTGTTAGCCAAGCATGCTAACCTCAATTTGTAAATATTATGCAATGTCATTGTCAGTTCTACGGATATAGTTTTTTTTACAACGACGAGTTAATATATGTCTTAGTTTGAACTCATGACTTTCATGTCCAAAAACACATTGTTATATACCTTATTAGTCAAGTTGGTTAATCCCAACTTGTCAGTTCAAGTATTAATAACCTAGATCATTAGCATAACTTTCTATGACAAATTTATAAACAATAAATCAAAACCATCATAATGTAGAACAATTGTTATAAAATGACACTTGTGAAATCTCCTCAAAAGTTTTGGTCAAAAGTTTTACTTAGAATGATCAATACAAAAAGGAATAGCATATCACAATGGCTAAATGATGATGATGATCTTGAGTGTAGGGAAAATTTAAAAAAATTGTTTTACTTGTGTGTTATTGTGTTAAAATTAAAAAATAACAAGTAATATGAATGGTCCTATAATTTAAGGTAAATTGCATAATTTGTCCCAATTTTTTTGAACTCATATGTTTTTGTTGAAAGGTATGAACGAATATATTAGCTAAAAACAAGTTTTTATCCATCGTAAGACTCCATCTTCATCAACCGGACCATTCACTAATGGTCAATTTATAAGTAATAGTCCAACGTAGACTACTACAACAAATGCCTTAAAAGACCAATTAAGTTTAAAAAACGTTCATATTACCCCAATTACGTTTTTGTTGTTCACAAAAAACCAACGAAATAATGTTTTTTATTATAAATCCAAATAAAGTTACGAATAAAAATAAGGTTTTTTAATGGTGACCGGCATGTTGCAGGTAAACGATGGGGGTAAATGAGTTGGCATATTTCTGTTGAGTTGGCATATGTGTTGGCATATCTACGTGGCATTTGTGTTAGATAAATATAGGGCATAATGGGGGATACGACTCCTTAATCAATTGACTTCTTCAACATGGCTTCTTCGTCTCGATCCTCCAACTCATGCTCAAGATCAAAAATTTCCAAGTCAAAAAGCACAATTGATAAGGCACATCCTTGTGATTGTGGGTTTCCTTCTCGCATCTGGATATCAACAACAAAGGCAAATCCTGGTAAAAAATTTAGGGTTTGTCCTAACTCTTTGGTAAGTATATATCTAAAAGCTTGTTCTTGTTTGGGTCCCTTTTTGTTTTTCATGCTACAATATTGTTTGTTTATGTTATAATTGAAGATGAAGGATCCAAAGGATAAATGTGATTTCTGGGAATGGGTTGATGATGATGAAGAAATTATAACCAAGAACGAGAATAAGAAAGATGAAGAACATGATTTCAATACTGAAGTGAAGATTGCAATATTGGAACATGATTTCAGTGAGTACAAGATGAAGACTGATAAGGAATGTAAGAGTTTTAGAAAGGAATTGGATAAAATGAAATGTTTAGTGTTGATGTTTGTTGTTTTGTTTGTAGTGAAGTACATGATTTAGTGTTAAGTTTATTATGTAAGGAAAATGTACTTTGAAATTATCAGGATATGTATCTTCAAAGTAGTTGCATTGTACTCATGTAAAATGGTTACGAAGTGGGAATGAAAAGAAGGTCTTTGTGAAGGCTGATACACATAGAAGGTGTTTATGAAGGCTAATAGTCCATAAAAGTAACATACTTTTTATTGATTGAAAATAGCAAGGGCAAAATAGTCCATAATAAGATTACACTTTATCTAATGATAATAGGAAGGGCAAAATAGTCCATAAAAGGATTGCACTTTATCAAATGATAATAACAGGGACAAAATAGTCCATAAAACATGTGTTTGACATTATGCATATAATTTGTGTTGTAAATGGTTTTTAAACACAAGGGCAGTTTTATTGAAAACACACATAATAGCAACATACTTTTTATTGATTGAAAATAGCAAGGGCAAAATAGTCCATAATAAGATTACACTTTATCAAATGATAATAGGAAGGGCAAAATAGTCCATAAAAGGATTGCACTTTATCAAATGATAATAACAGGGACAAAATAGTCCATAAAACATGTGTTTGACATTATGCATATAATTTGTGTTGTAAATGGTTTTTAAACACAAGGGCAGTTTTATTGAAAACACACATAATAGCAACATACTTTTTATTGATTGAAAATAGCAAGGGCAAAATAGTCCATAATAAGATTACACTTTATCAAATGATAATAGGAAGGGCAAAATAGTCCATAAAAGGATTGCACTTTATCAAATGATAATAACAGGGACAAAATAGTCCATAAAACATGTGTTTGATATTATGCATGTAATTTGTGTTGTAAATGGTTTTTAAACACAAGGGCAGTTTTATTGAAAACACACATAATAGCAACATACTTTTATTGATTGAAAATAGCAAGGGAAAAATAGTCCATAATAAGATTACACTTTATCAAATGATAATAGGAAGGGCAAAATAGTCCATAAAATCTGTGTTTGACATTATGCATGTAATTTGTGTTGTAAATGGTTTTTAAACACAAGGGCAGTTTTGTTGACAAAATAGTCCCACAAAACAGTTTTTACCAATTTTAACATAGTTTTAACAAATAGGGGCAAAATGGTACATTGTTATAATATGCATAAAAGGTAATAAACTACATATCAAAGCATAATTAAACCACATAATCAAGCATGTGCACATGGCACTAAATGTTGGTAAATGTGCACAACACCAAAAGACAAGCCTAAGCATCAAAAAGACAAGCCTAAGCACCAAAAGATGTGCACTAAGCACCAAAAGATGTGCCATTTCAAAGTATCTGACATAATCCTAATAGAACACACTTATCCTAGTTTATAGTAACTGGATTTTCAGTACTTTCCCCACTTCCATCTTTTGTTACCACCTTCTTCCTTAACTTCAGTTTCGTGATCCTCTCAGAAGGTAATCGCCTTTTGTTCGCAACAAAATGCTGAAAAAAAACAGGTTGATGCTGATGGTGATGATTTTCTTGATGGTCAATCTCATCCTCTTGTTGTTCAATTTCATCCTCCTGGTGGTCTTCAATATCGCCTTCTTCAACAGCCTCTTCTTCACCAATTCCATCTTCACTAACCCCATCTCCCTTGACCCTATCTTCATTGACCCCATCTTCACTAATCCCATCTTGACTAATCCCTTCTTCAACATCCCCTTCACTAACAGTTGCTTTATTTGCTGCATTGTTAAAACAAAAATAATAATTATTATACAAATGTAGATGAATGAATAATCAAAATAAAAACGAACCTTCTTTGAGCAATGGACATCGCCTCTTGTTGTGTCCTTCTTGATGACAATTACTACATCTTGAGATGGACATCCCTGTCTTGTTAATTTTATGCTTTCCTTCATTTTCTGTAGGACATTTCATTCTGTTTACTTTGGGCCTTCCTGGCATTCTCCTACGCCGAGGTGGTAATATGGGATCAAATAGAACATCAGGCCACATGTTAGCTCCATTTATTGGTTTGAATGGATACCTATAGCAACTTCCAAACATGCTTGTTTTAAACCATATGGCTACATAGTCCTCTGCATTTCAATTCAGGTATAATATAGCAGCAATGGCATGCACACAAGGGATACCACTGAGTTGCCAGGCTCTGCAACCACAAGTTTTGCTTTCAAGGTGAACAACATAAACTTCATGGGCTAATTTCACTTCATATTCTTCCTCGCCACTTGGAATAACATCCCAGTACCTGAAATCATATTAAGAAGGTAAGTTATTTCATATTAAATCACTTACAATTAAATAATATACCTTTGTTCTTCTTTCATCTTCTCAATCCTCTTTTTAATAGAGGGGCAGATTCCCATGTCCCACTTATGCCCCTTAATCTTTTGATTGTATATCCTCTCCATCACGTACAATCTGATTTCTTCCAACATTGTTATTATTGGTTTCTTCCGGGCCTCTACAATTGCTGCATTGAAAGATTCAGATATACCGTTTTCCACCGCATCACAACAAGTCTGAGGTTCAAAGAATGCTCTGCACCATGTATTTGGGTCTCTTTCTATCAGGTGCTCATAAGCTTCTGTGGACATTGTACGAATTTCCCTCATGTATGATCGGAAATTGGAATCGGTTGTAGCCTTTGCAGCACTCCAAAATAACCTCCTAAACTCAACACCCGTGAACCCCTTCTTCTTAAAGTTGGCATAGATGTGTCGGGCACAATTCCTATGCTCACATGATGGTGCCCTTTCCTTAACAACCTCCATTAAATCCTACAAGGTGATAACAAATTTCAGTTTTAAAGTACATAATAACACATAATACAGTAAGTAAAATGTAAACTATAACACACCTTGTGTTGGTCTGAAATAATTGTAAGACCCCTACCATCTCCCATCTCAATGTCCTCAAGTAGAAGATCAATGAACCACATCCAAGTTTCCTTGTTTTCAACTGGCACAACAGCCCATGCTAGAGGATACATTTGGTTGTTTGCGTCCCTACCAACGGCTGTTAACAACTCACCTCTGCAAATACCCTTCAAAAAACAGCCATCAACACCGATAACCCTTCTACATCCTTCAATCCAGCCATCCTTGATAGACTTCCGGCAAATATACATCCTTTTGAAGTAGTGTGTAGCATCAGGCGTATGATTTGTCTCGATGAAGACTGTTGACCCAGGATTAACCCTCAATAACTCAGCACCATAATTCCACAGTTTCTCATAATGGCTTACCAAATTGCCTGAAATCTCATCTAGTGCAAAGTACTTGGCATTTCTACACTGCCCAAGACTTACCTTGAGACCATAATCTTTCCTAACCACTTCTGCCATTTTCCTATAGCTAAACTTAGGCCTTTCCAAAATGTCAGGTATTAACATTTTTCCAATCTACTTATACGTAACAAGACAACCCAATTTTTGTTGTCTAGCACAATTATGTTTATCAATTAGTGACTTGATCTGGAATGAATTTTCCTTGTTCATGGGACTAGCCCATAGTCTAAAAGGGCAAGATGGCTTCCCTTTTTCATTTTTACTGCACCTTACTAACAATGCTTTTGCCTCATTTTTTTCATACCACAATGAATAACCCTTAGACACAGCATAATTTGTTAACATATGTTTCAGTTCATCTCGATCAGAGAATTTCATACCTAACTCAGGCATCATAGTGTCCCATTTTTGGTTTGGATCGTGAATAGGATGTTTTTTTACCTTACCACCAGCTTCTTCCTCTATGCCTCTTTGTGGAATAAGGTTCTTTTGTGACAAAAAAGGATCAACAACTTCAAGCCATTGAATGTCCTCATCATCAGCTTCATGGTCCACCGATAGATCATCCGATAATACCGAGTCCACATCATCTTCATATGTTTCAGTACCACTATCCCATTCTTCAGCTTTTTCTTCTTCAATCCAATCTAATAAGGGTTCATGATGGTCATCAATGTAGATACTTATTTGATTATCATCATCATCAAACCCAGCATCAAGGAACCTAACATAATCATCTTCATCCCTGAGCTCCCTTAACCCATCTACGAGGGACCGATTTTTAAGACAGTAATACATATCCCGACATCTATTGTTGATCAATTTTTGGAGATAGGTCTTGAACTTCTTGAAATCCATGTTACGTACATCTAGCCCCATAACAGGTACTTTATCAGGATGAAAGTAAACCAAGGGATTAGGAGAAAAAACACCTTGATGGTAGACATCAATGTTGAGTGAGTCACGAGACACGCTTGTTGCACGAGACATCAATGTTGAGTGAGTCACGAGACACGCTTGCTGCTGAGAACCCTTGCTGCACAATCGACTAACTTTCCTTCACCTTCTGTAAAAATCAATTTCACTGTCACGAGTTCACCGTTATGTAAGAACCCTAGATATCGATTTCACCCTTCACTGAGAACCCTTGATGGTGAATCGATATCCTTGTGGCACTTATGTTTGATGTAATGTGTTTTAATAATCCATGTCAGATTATCACCGGTAAACAAAGAATCGTAACCCACAGATGCCGGTCACCATTAAAAAACCTTATTTTTATTCGTAACTTTATTTGGATTTATAATAAAAAACATTATTTCGTTGGTTTTTTGTGAACAACAAAAACGTAATTGGGGTAATATGAACGTTTTTGAAACTTAATTGGTCTTTTAAGGCAATTTCCCGTCAAATTTATAAGCAATAATTTAATATCATTATAATATAGACCACTTGTTATAGAAAACACATCGAAAACTTCTCAAAATTATGATCAAAAGTTTCACTTAGGATTTCGATGGTTAATTGGCGTGATGATTTTTGAAATTTAATAGCACGACTTGAATTTGAATAGTCAAATGCTGACGATTTTAGGAATTTAATGGCCATTTGATTATTACGTCATATATGATTCAAAACAAGTTTACTAGGTGACAATATCCAACATCAAACGGTGTCATGAAATTTCAAAAAGTCGTTTTATTTATCACATCAAACGGTGTAATGAAATTTCAAAAAGTTGTTTTATTTATCGTATCAAAAAATAATTACACGAGTGGTCCTTATGGTTTAAAGCAAATTGCATAACTAACCCCTAATTTCTTTTAACATAGGTATATTTTTGTTGCAATATGTGAATGAACACTAGATAAAAACAAGTTTTTGTTTGTCCTAACACTCCATCTTTATCTACCAGACCATGCCCTAGTGGTCTATTTATGAGTAATAATTTTAAGTATTAATAACATAAACTACTATCATAATTCTCTATCTGTCAAATTTATAAAAAATAATCCAAAAACATCATAACATAGAACACTTGTTATAAAAAAGACACTTGTGAATTGTTGTTCTCAACAGTTTGGTCAAAGTTTTCATTTGAAAAATTACCAATGACTAAACGATGACGGTTTTGAGATTTAATTAGCACGTATTTAACTTAAACGTTCAAATGTTGATTTTAGGAATTCGACGGTCATTTGACTAATATATCAGATATGATTCAAAACAAGTTTAACCGAATGAAATCTCCACATTAGTGGTCTAATAAAAATTCAAAAATTTGTTTTATTTTTTTGTTAGTGTTAAAATTAAAAAATAAATGAATGAATGATCTTTATAGTTTGAAATAAATTACATAATTAGCCCCTAATTGTTTTTTAAGTTGGGTATATTTTTGGTGCAAGGTGTGAATAAACAGTAGATAAAAACAAAATTTTATCCGTCAAAAACACCCCATCTTGATCTACCAAGCCATGCCCTTATGATGCATTTATGAGTAATAGTTCAAGCTTTAATAATATAACTAATATCATAACTTTCTACATGTCAAATTTTAAAAAAATAATTTAAAACCATCAAAAGGGTGAAGGAAGTCATTCCTTTCCAACCCACCGAACTCACTGCCATATCAATTTTTGTTTTTTTTTTATTCATCTTTTCAAACCCATAACATACGGAAATCCTATCTTTTTGAACTCACTTAACCCACGCAATTAAAAAAAAAATACAAAACAACTAAGGTACAAGTTTTAAAACACATGGTACAAGAGAAAATAAAAAAGAGAAAGTAGAGAGAGATGATGATGCGGATTAGTGAAACCAATCAATTCACTCGTTGAAGCGGGAGTGGTACCGCCGATAACTCTACATGTCAAATTTAAAAACAATAATTTAAAACCATCAAAAGGGTGAAGGAAATCATTCCTTTCCAACCCACTGAACCCACTGTCACATCAATTTTTGTCTCTTTTTTTTATTCATCTTTTCAAACCCATAACATATAGAAATCCTATCTTTTTGAACTCACTTAACCCATGCAATTAAAAAAAAAATACAAAACAACTAAGGTACAAGTTTTAAAACACATGGTACAAGAGAAAATAAAAAAGAGAAAGTAGAGAGTGATGATGATCCGGATTAGTGAAACCAATCAACTCACTCGTTGAAGCGGGAGTGGTACCGCCGATAAGTCTATTGCTAATTAAGATTTTACCTTTGATTGTTTTGTATTTTTTTTAAGAGAAAATGACAAAAATAGCCATTTACACTAATGACATTACAAAAATAACCAAAAAAAAATCGAAATTACAAAATTAGCCAACGATTTCACAGATGGAGATGCCCCATCTGCGAAATGAGCATCTCATCTGCGAATGTACAAACACCTAAAGCACAGCTGTGTTTTAGGTTTTTGTACATTCGCAGGTGCTTTTAATTTTTTTTTTTAATTTTTTTTTCTGTATATATAGGGGTAAAATCGCAGATGGAATAGGTCCATCTGCGATTTACTCTCACGCTATCTGCGAAATTGCGATTTACTCTCACTCTAATCTTTTATTATTTGTTATCTGTGTGCTTGTTGTTTGTTTCTTTGATTGCCTCTTATCACTCTATTGAATATGCATCCTAGAAAGTATGTTTAGAAGTGAAAAATGAAAGAAAAAACAAAAAATTGAACAAGATAATGAAACTCAAAAAGGGTCTATGCATAGGTTTTTTAAAAAATAAAAATAGTTCTGCTGATGTACAAGTAAATGAACAAGATAATCTCGTACATGAAACTGTTTTTAAAGAGCAACATAATGTCTTGAATGAAAATGTTTCTCAAGAAAAAGTTTCAAATGAAAATGTTGATTTTGACGATGAAAAGATTAATAATGAAGATGTTAATGTCAATAATGAAAATGTTAACATTTCAAATAAGAATGAGAATGAAAATGTCATGAATGATAACAATGAACAATTTATTCCACCTTTAGATATATATGATCCTAGTAATTGAGATAATCTTGATAATAACTTAAAATATATTTTGATTGAAAAAGGGTCAATAAGATAATCAAATTTTGTGTATCCTAAAGATAATCTATCTAGACATTTTTCTTATGCTTCTTATACTAGAAAGTTAAGTAATGGTGAGACGAGTGATCGAAAATGGTTAATTTACTCAAAAAAAAAGTTGATAAAGTGTTTTGTTTTTGTTGTAAATTGTTTAAACCTAATAATTATGTTAATAAAATTTCTTTAGAAAATGATGGATTTAATGATTGGAAACATCTATTTAATAGACTTAAAGAACGTGAGTTTTAACTACAAAAGAACGTTGGAGGTAAGTTTTAAAAAGAATAATTGTTGTCATTAAATATTTGGCAAAATATAATTTGGCTTTTCGAGGTTGTCACAAAAAACTTTTTCAAGAATCTAATGGTAATTTTTTGGGAGCAATTCAAATGATGGCAGAATTTGATGTTATAATGCAAGAACATGTTAGACACATAAAAAATCATCAAACTCATCTTCATTATTTAGGAGACAAAATTCAAAATGAAATTATTTTTATTTTAGCTAATAATTTTAGAAATTCTATAATTAATATTATAAAATAATCAAAATATTTTTCTGTTATTCTTGATTTCACCCCCGATGTTAGCTATCAAGAACAAATGACTCTTGTTATTCGATGTGTAAACATGTCTAATAATAAAATAAAAGTTGAAGAATTTTTTTTAGAATTTTTAAAGATAGAAAATACATCGGGTTTAGAACTTTTTAATGAGTTATTAAATGCAATTAAATCTTATGGTCTTAATATTGATGATGTAAGAGGACAAGGTTATGATAATAGTTCTAACATGAAAGGAAAACACCAAGGTGTTCAAAAACGATTACTTGAAATTAATCCAAAAGCATTGTTTATGTCATATGTTTGTCATAGTCTTAACCTCACGGTTGGTGATATGGCTCATTCTTGTGCCAAAGCGATTTCTTTTTTTGGAGTTTTGCAACGCATTTTTGTATTATGTTCAAGTTCAACCAAAAGATGGTCAATATTACTTGATAAAGTCCCTAACTTAACGGTAAAATCTTTATCTAATACATGTTGGGAGAGTAGAATAAAAAGTGTCAAAGCCATTAGGTTTCAAGCTCCTCATATAAGGGATGCCTTAATAGAATTAAGTTCATTGTGTGATGATGCAAAGTTTAAAAGTGAAGCTGAAAGTTTAGTTAATACTATTATAAATTATGATTTTTTAGTTGGTATGGTAATTTGGTATGATATTTTATTTGCTATAAATAAAGTTAGTAAAAAAAATGCAAACCAAAACTATGTGTATTGATGTCACAATTGATCTATTAAAAAATATGATAACATTTTTTTTAAATTATAGAAATGAAGGTTATGCCATTAGTATTGATAATGCTAAGGCCATTGCATCGGATATGGAAGTTGAACCTATATTCCAAAAAAACGCCAAATTACTACAAAAAAAAAAAAACAATTTGATGAAATTAGTTGTGAAGATGAATTACAATCACCCGAATAATCATTTAGAATTGAGTATTTTATATATATTGTTGATGTGACAATTGCATCATTAGAGAGTAGATTTGAGCAATTAACAAACTTTGAAAACATTTTTGGATTTTTATATGATTCAAAAAGGTTAAAGTCATTGGATGATATTAAACTTAAAAAAAGTTGTGTTGTTTTTGTAAATAAGTTTACTCATAGTAACTTATGTGATGTGGATTTAAATGAATTTTTGATGGAACTTAACGTATTACAAAAAACTTTGTCAAATGTTGTTATGTCATCGGTTGAAATTTTAGAGTTTGTCAAAGGTAAAGATTTTTTATCCAAATGTTTGTATTGCATATAAAATCTTATTAATCATATCAGTTACTGTAGCATCAGTAGAAAGAAAATTTTTAAATCTAAAATTATTAAAAAATTATTTAAGATCATCAATGTCACAAGAAAGATTAAATGGTTTGGCTATGTTATGCATTGAAAAAGATTTGTTGGATAATATTGAACTTGATTATATAATTGATGATTTTGCATCTAAAAAAGCTCGTAAATGTAAATGTTTTTAGTTTTTCTTTGATATGTTTATGTATTATGGTTTAGAGCAAGTTTTGGCTTTTTTATTTTATTGTTTTGTATTAATAATTGTTAGGTTGTTTGACTTCCAGGATCTGTCCCGAAGTCTTTTTTTTTTCCATAGGTGGAGAGTTCCAAACCTTCAATTATATTATTTTTTTAATTAATAAAATTTGTGGAGGTGTCACCCTCTTTTTTTAATAATAATAAAAAAAGAAACATTATGAGGGCTCCAATTTTTTTTTGGCCTCGAACCCCAAATTGTCTAGGACCGACCCTAGATAAAGTTTTTATCCATGGTAACATTCCATCTTTTCTGTCGGACCATTCCCTAATAGTCAATTTATGAGTAATACTCATTTACACTCCATCTTCATCTATCGGATCATGAATTATAGGTCATAATTTAAGATCATCATAACATAGAACACTTGTTATAAAAATGACACTATGTGCAGTTTTTTTCATCTGTTACAGTAAAAATTTCACTTTAATAGTTAAATGGTGTGATGAGTTTGAAATTAGTTAGCACGACTTCAATTTAAATAATCAAATGTTGATGATTTTAGGAATTTGATAGCAATTTAATAATTAGGTTAGATAAGATTCAAGGGATAATCTTATAAAAACCCAACATATTATCTTCAAAATCTTAAAAAAACCACTATATTATTTTTTTGTATGTTAAAACCCTTATATTTTTTAAAATGTATCATTTAAGGCATTGAGCTTGGTAAATCATGAATAGCCAAAAATGTTAGGTACTCGATTCTTGAAGTTTCTATTGTTACAATTCATTAGATTAAAAATATTTTAAAAAATATGAGGGTTTAAATACACTAAAAAAAAATATATAATGGTTTTTTTAATCCTTTCATGAAAATAAAGTAGGTTTTTCTAAGCTTCCGAAAACCTTAAATAAGAATTTAAAAAAATATAAAGGTTTTCCTGTACTAAAAAGTAATATAGTGATTTTTTTAAGTATTTGATGAAAATAGGTTGGATTTTTCTATGGTTTTCCCTAGATTCAAAACAAGTTTACTAGGTTGCAATCTCCAACATTAGCGGTGTATTAAAAATTCAAAAATTTGTCTTATGGTTTGTATTAAATTGCATAATTGGATCCTAATTTTTTTAACACGGGTATATTTCTGTTGCAAAAGTGTGGCTGAACATTAGATAAAAACAAGTTTTTATCTATCATAAGACTCCATCTTCATCATAACACTTCATCTTCATCTACCGGACCATGTCCTAATGGTCCATTTATCAATAATAGTTCATGTATTAATAACTTAGACTACTACCATAACTTTCTATTTGACAAATTTCTAAACATTAGTTCAAGACTATCATAATACATAATACTTCTTATAAAAAAAGACACTTGTGCACTCTTCTTTACAGTTTCGGTCAAAAGTTTCACTTAAAATTTATCAATTTAAAAAACTATAGCATATACCACAATGGCTAAATGGGGGGATTTTGAGATTAATTAGCACGTTTTAAACTTAAATGGTCAAATGTTTGATGATATAAGGAATTCGATGGTCATTTGACTAATACGTCGGATATGATTCAAAACAAGTTTACCTAAATGAATTCTCCACATCAGCAGTGTAATGAAAATTCAAAAAATTGTGTTTGTCTGTTAGTGTTAAAATTAAAATATAATTACATGAATGCGGTTTGAAGTAAATTGGATAATTAACCCCTAATTGTTTTTTTAACACGGGTATATTTTGTTGCAAGATGTGAATGAACATTTGATATAAAAGACACTTGTGCACTTTTCTTAATAGTTTCGCTCAAAAATTTCACCTAAATGATGACGATTTTGAGATTAAAATGTCTTGAACTTAAATGATTTTTGGAATTCAATGCTCATTTGACTAATACGTGGGATATGATTCAAAACAAGTTTATCTAAGTAAAATCTCCACATGATTGGTGTAATGAAAATTTAAAAACTTGTTTTACTTTTTAGTTATTGTGTAAAATTTAAAAAAAAAAAAATTGTGTAATGAAACTTCAAAAACTTCTAAAAAAAATTCGTATGAACAGGTAAATTGCATTATGTGTATAAATCCGTAAGACATAGCTTACAAACAATTTTAAGATGGTCATAATGGAGAACTTTGATGGTTTTTGTTCCGATCATAATACATCATAATATAATAACACTTCCTATGCACTTCAACATTTCCCATTTAAAATTTCTCTATATAAAAAAACCATAAAAACAATCGGGATAGCGATTGTTTCCCATCAAAACGGTACTTATTTTAGAATAAAGGTAACATAAAAATAATGCTATTTTTAAAAATTGGTTAGAAACTCATTTGAACATGTGAATTTGATAATTTGATTATGATCAAGCAAAAATCAAAACCCCAATTCATTTTACAATAGCAGAAATCCAAAGCATACCAATAGTAGTATTATCAACTCCAAACGGACATTTTCACTTTAACATTTTCATTCTACAATATGCAGATACTAATCCAAAAACCCCAATTCAAAAAAACTTGACCGATCACACAGCCTAATCCACCTCCTCCATCTTGCTCTCCTCGCCGCCTTCCTCCTCCAAAGCCGGAACTTCATCACCGTCATCACCTCCTTCCTCTTCATCAATACTCAAACCCAGCTTCAACATCCGATGGATTCTCCCTCCGAATGTATTCGGATCCTCCAAACTAAACCCTGACGTCAGCAAAGCAGTCTCAAAAATCAACATCACCAAATCCTTCACCGATTTATCATTCTTGTCGGCCTCCGCCCTCTTCCTCAGCTCCTCCATTATCGCATTATCAGGGTTTATCTCCATCGTCTTTTTGCTAGACATGTACGACCCCATGCTACTGTCTCTCAGCGCCTGCGCCTTCATTATCCTCTCCATGTTTGCACTCCATCCATATTCTCCGGTCACCAAACAGCACGGCGAGTCCACAATCCTGTCGGAAACCACCACTTTCTCCACCTTGTCTCCCAGAATCTCCTTAATCGTCTTGCACAGATTCTCAAACGACTTCTTTTTCTCCTCCCTCTTCTGCTTCTCCTCCTCCGTCTCGTCTTCAAGCTTTAGACCCTCTTTAGTTGCAGACACCAGCTTCTTCCCGTCGTATTCCTTCAACTGTCCGACGGCGTACTCGTCGATGGCGTCCACCATGAACAGGACCTCGTAACCTTTCTTCTTAAGCTTCTCCAAGAAAGGAGAGTTTTCAACGGATTTTTTACTCTCGCCTGTGATGTAGAAGATGTCCTTCTGTCCTTCCTTCATACGGGTGACGTAGTCTTTCAGACTGGTGACGTCATCGCCGCTTTTAGTGGAATGGTACCGGAGCAGGTCGGCTAGCTTTGATCTGTTCTGGCTGTCTTCATGGATGCCGAGCTTTAGATTCTTCGAGAACGCTTCGTAGAATTTGTTGTAGTCCTCTTTATTCTCAGCGATTTCATTGAACATCTCGATGCATTTTTTGACCAGATTCTTCCTGATAACTTTCAGAATCTTGTTTTGTTGAAGCATTTCACGGGAGATGTTAAGTGGAAGGTCGTCGGAGTCGACAACACCCTTCACGAATCCGAGATATTCAGGAATCAACTCCTCGCAGTTGTCCATGATGAACACCCTTCTCACGTACAACTTGATGTTGTTCATCTTTTTGCGAGTGTCAAATAGATCAAACGGAGCTCTCTTTGGAACAAAGAGGATCGCCTTGAATTCAAGCTGTCCTTCAACTGAAAAGTGCTTAACTGCTAGATGATCTTCCCAGTCGTTGGTTAAGCTCTTGTAGAAAGAAGCGTACTCGTCTTTGGTGATCTCCTCTGGCTTTCTGAGCCAGATTGGTTTCTGTTTGTTGATGAGCTCCCATTCGTGTGAAACCTCCTTGATCTTCTTCTTCTTTCCTTTCTCCTTCTCCTTGTCTTCATCAACCTCTTCCACATCGCCTTCCTCTTCCTTTTTAGGTTCATCGTCTTCATCATCACTTATCTCTTTTTCAGTTGTTTTCTCCGTCCACAGATAGATTGGATAGCTGATAAATTCGGAGTGTTTCTTCACAAGATCTTTGATCCTCCTCTCCTCTAAGTAATCCATCTGCAATAGTTGCATAACAGATCTCAGTAACTCTTCAATCTAATACCATCTACGATGTATTTAAAAATTAGCTCAAATAAAAAACAGATAATCATTGATCTGACAATCCGATTCACTTAAAGCAGAGCAATGCAGAACTAGAGATTGGCGATGTAATTGCAATGGTAACAATCGTATTACACCATATAAAAAAAAACAGCAGAATAAAAAGTGTATTGAAGAGCAGATCAGAGTCTGAGGAGATGTAATTACCTGGTCTTCCTTGAGGAAGAGAGTGATCTTAGTCCCCCTACCCAGTTGTTCACCATTGACATCCCTAGTGACTGTGAATGAGCCACCAGCTTGGGATTCCCAAATGTATTGCTCATCGTCATTGTGCTTAGTGGTGACAATCACCTTCTCAGCAACAAGATAGGCCGAATAGAAACCGACACCAAACTGTCCAATCATGCTCACATCAGCACCGGCCTGTAGCGCCTCCATGAACTCCTTTGTGCCAGATCTCGCAATCGTCCCCAAATTGTTCACCAAATCTACATTATTACGACAGTAACAATGAATACATTATTCACAAACACATTGGAAGGCATGCATGAAGCTATCAATAAAGAAATACAAAACTAAGAAAACTATATACCTGCTTTGGTCATTCCGACTCCGCTATCAATGATGGACAGGGTTTTGTTAACCTTATCTGGAACGAGCCGGATGAAAAGCTCCGGTTGCGCATCGAGCTTGCTCTTGTCCGTCAAGCTCTCGAATCGGATCTTATCCAACGCATCGGAAGAGTTGCTAATCAGTTCTCGTAGGAAGATTTCCTTGTTGCTGTAGAACGTATTGATAATCAGACTGAGCAATTGGTTGATTTCAGCCTGAAATGCGAACGTCTCTGCATCTGCCATTTGCACATCCGCCATTGCCACCGATTAACTAGGATTCAAGAAAAAGCAGGAAAGGTTACTTGAGAATTTAAGAGAAAAATGCTTAGCGAAACACAGAATGAAATCAATCTGATGACGGGGAAGGAGGATGAGAGTGGTTTTTATACCGGCGGAGGGCAGGGCGTGGTTGTTACTGGTGGGTTCTAGGCGCTTCTATGAAGCGTGAAAAATGGAGGGAGACTCATTCTGGATGCTTCTACGAGTGTCTTGAATTCCTAAGTGAGTTTTAATTTGGACCCTCTAACTTAAGAAATATCTACTTTAATCTTTGATTGGGAGTTTTTTCCCCCTATTTTGTAACGCACAAAATGTCTCTAATTATAAACTGCGTTCATATTTCAATCCTATGTCCGGTATTGGTTAGAACGTGGCAATTAGGTCGATTAAGGCTGTGTTTGTTAGGAAACAATTAGTTCATTTTTCGAGTTTCTTTAAGTTGTTATGTTAATATGTTTCGAAAACAAAAAAAAAAAATTGTTTATAAACTAGCTTTTTAAAAATCTACACATGTTGTGTTTGATACATCACAGCTAGCTAATAGGTTAACTTATTTTTTGAGTTTTTCTTAAGTTGTTATGTTTGACAGACAAAAGGATAATCTATAAACTAGCTTTTTTTAAATACTATTTCGACTAGTTTTTTAAAAAACTATTTCGACTAGCTTTTTAAAAACTTTTCTAAAATTTTCAAATATACCCTTTAATTAATCATTGAAACATATTATTTTAATTTTTATTTTATGTCATTTTGTATCGTTCAGTTAGTTTTACCAAATATTATTTTTTATCAGTTAGTTTTTAGTTATCAGCTAGTTTTTTATTTAACAATTAATTTTTCAGCTAACAACTAATTTTCAGTTGGTACGCCAAACATAGTCGTAGACTAGTTTTTCAGGAGGTTTTTTATTTTTTATTTTTTATTTTTTATTTTTTTATTTTCAAATATACTTTTAATTAATTATAGAAAACATATTTTTTTAATGCCTTATTATGTAATTTTATATCTTTCAGCTAGTTTATCAACTAGTTTTATCAAACGCCATTTTTAATCGGCTAACAACTAGTTTTTCATACAGAAACTAACTTTTCAGCTATCAGCTCTTACGTCAAACATAGCCCAAGTGAATAAACATGCTCAATCATAGGCAAACATTATCTTAGTTAATTAAATATATAATGTAACAAAATAATATTGTTATTTATATAAATTGTATTAATATGTAACAACTGGTAAAAATTAGTCGGTGTTTATCGGTCAAACCATCATGAACTGCTATGTATTAATGATCAATTGTATGTAATTTTTTATTTATAATGCTAAAAATATTACATTTATAATTACTTTTATAACATCTCAAACTGCTCAAACCATCTATCATTGAAGATAGAATCGAAAATCACCAAAAATTAATTAAATTTGTGATGTTATATATATATATATATATATATATATATATATATATATATATATATATATATATATATATATATATATATATATATATATATATATATATATATATATATATATATATATATGGGTGAGATCGGTTGAGAACTCATAGTTTCCCGAGAACCTGAGAACTAAAGGGGGAGCGTTAGATCAAAATTAACTCATTAAGGACATGATCGTCATCTTACCAATCTCATTTAATGTATAATTTTTTGTTATTGGAAATATTAATAAAATCTTCTAAAAATTAACATAATAAATCAAATTTCATATTTTTGTTTTTAAATAATTTTTGATTTTTTTTAAAAAATGAAGATTTTTTACTTTTTTCAGAAAACATGAATTTAAAAAAAAAATGAAATTAAAAAAAAAAAACTATGATTTTTTTTTTAAAAAAACACCATTTAAAAAAAGCTGCAAATTAAAAAAAAAAAAAAAAAAAAAAAAAAAAAAAAAAAAAAAAAACTACAATTTTTTTTAAAACTACATTTAAAAAAAAACTGCTACTTTTTTCAAAAAACTGCATTTTTTTTAAAAAAGTAAGTATTTAAAAACCAGTAAATTAAAAAAAAAACTAGAATATTTTAAAAAAATCTAATTTTTTTAACAAAAAAAAATCAAAGTTTTAGGTGCATATCTGCATCAAGTATTAGAAATATGAACTTAAGGAATTCAATAAGCATTGTTTTCTGGAAGTTCCATTGTTTTCTGAATACATGTCAAAGCTAGTGGGAGCATAAGTGTTATGCCAATCATCATATTAGTGATAACATGATTATTATGGTAAGTATTGCAAGTTAGCTTTATTAATTATAGAAAACAAGAGTTATACTTTGCAAAGTCGCAAGTGTTAAAAAATTGTTTTTCTATAATTAAGGGAGAGAATATTATACTTAATTTCAAATGTAAAGGCTTAGATTGTGGATTTTTAATCAAATTTAGTCAAATATATATGAATGTTATGTTAGAATGGTTCAACATGAGGAAATTCTATATATGGAAATGATAATTGCATTCTCAAAAATTTGGTTATGATTACGGTATCACTTTTCATAATCAAAATTATGAGAACATGGCAATTTGAAAATATTATAGCAAAAGACTGGTAAAGTATCACGTCTTTATGTAAAACATTATGAATCGTGTCTCATACGCTTCGGGTATAGGATCGATTGCATATGCTATAATGTTTGATCGTTCTAAAATTTTCCAAATGCTTAGCGCATTAACAGGGAAAAAGGACTAGAACGAGTTTTGACTGAAATTATTAAACAACTATCAAATGACGATCTTGATGGGTTTTGATCATAAGAACATCCTATGTGCTCATACAAACCCTAATGCTTGGATCTAGGTTTCTCCATTGTACATGCAAGTTATCCAAGACTATAAACCCTAATTCTAGCATACAAGTAATCATATTAACATAAGAATGAGTTTAAGACATTACCTTGATTGTTATGTAGCAATAACAATCCAATTCCTCCTTGTATTGACTTTAGAAAGCTTAGAGTCACAAATGCCACTCCTCTAATGATTCACAAACACCAAGAGCAAGAGGATGAAGAGGAGAGAGGATGGATGCTGCCCTAAAACGTGTGAAACCCTAGAAGGATGCTTAGCCACGTTTTTAGGTCATAAGGGATGTATATATAGTTAGGCTATTAGGGTTATCTAACAAGGAAACCCTAAATTGGATGCTTAAGCCCTAAGCAACCCATAGATTCCTTTCCTTAAGGCCTTGGACGATTTCCTCATGGGCTTTCCCATAGAATTCGTCCACTCCTTAATATAAGGCAATCCATAGCCCAAATTGCAATTATCTTATAATTACAATTCCAGTCCCTTAAGTTTAATTAATCTCTTTTAGTCACAAAACTAATTACCAATTAATTCTTGACTAATATTAATTAAACAATATGATTTCTTCTTTAATATATTATTCTCATAATATATAGTAATAAATCATATTTAATCCTTTCTCTCCATAATTCATCCTATCAAGTTGCTTTGGTGAAGGCAACCCAAAAGGACCATGCACCATCGGGTCAAGTACATACCAAAATAGTTATGGACTTAGACACTAATCCAACAATCTCCCACTTGGATAAGTCTAATAACTATTATGCGTGTGACTTCAGATCCCGATCTGCAATCGTAGCTTTCCAAAGCAGCTGTCAACTTTGATCATATCAGATACGCGTGTCCTTTAGATAAGGGATCATATATTCCTCCATTCTAGATATCATATGAGATTTGATTTCAAATCATTCTCTTTGTACTATTTCTCGACTTCCGATTTATGACGACTGACTAATTGAACAAATCAAATTAGCCCTAGCCCGACCGAGCATTTACGTTTGTCATCACTAAACCATCGAGGGGCCTAAAGATATCGCTTTTATCCTACTTGGGATAAAAGGAATGGATAAAATTTGATTCAATGCTCGCTGGCACTTACTCACCAAATCACACACAACAATATGTTTTATGACACCAAGTTACTAGTGTGTTTACATATTATCAACGTGCAACCGATTTGCAAGATACAACTCACACATCTCGGTTTCAAGAATATAAGATGTTATCATCTCACCAATCACTTGTGATACAATCCATGGAGTGATCCAAGTGAGCGTGGGTTTGATCCAAGGCTCAAATTCATATTCATAAGCACTCATGAACATTGCAACAAACATTTTCTTATGTCTAACACTCTTTAGACAATCCACACACCAATTCATGACAGTCTTCATTCATACCTACTTCCAACATATGAACGACTGTGGCCCGTTCGAATAATTTGACTGTTCTTAATCAATTAAATTATTCAGGAAATCAAAACATGCAAAGTGAAACACAAGAATAATACTAATCCCATATGGCCTTAACCCTTTGAGCATAAATAAAACCCCTTTTATTTATCACCATATCGATTACTCATTATTTGTCATTTTGGGTAATCAACTTCTTACTTATATTATTACACTTGTCCCATGCTCTTCCGCATGCACACAATGTTTACCTATGGTTCTTACTTTGTAAAATATATCAAATTGGACACATTTCCAATCATTCTCATTTCACAACTCCTAATCCTTTTTCATAAGTGTAAGAACATCAAATTCTTGCTACTTATAGAATATGGTAGATTCTAACATTTTATGCAACGATCCTTTTGTAATATCACTGCACCAAAGTCACAAAGACTATTGCCAATGAAATTACAAAGTCCTGTATCGGAGATTGTTACAAGACAGTTCCATAGATGTGATGTCTCTCACTCAAAGTACATTCCTTTGAACATCCTTTTGCATAAAACTTATAGAATATGGTAGATTCTAACATTTTATGCAACGATCCTTTTGTAATATCACTGCACCAAAGTCACAAAGACTATTGCCAATGAAATTACAAAGTCCTCTATCGGAGATTGTTACAAGACAGTTCCATAGATGTGATGTCTCTCACTCAAATTACATTCCTTTGAACATCCTTTTGCATAAAAGTTTCTAATCTAGACATAGATTTTCAATATTCAATTCCCAATATGGACACGTTTCCATATTTTCCATATGACAACTCATTCTTAATAGAATCTTATCTATTCATAATAATTTCGATATGGTCCATCCAATATGGAAACATTTCCATATTTTCCAATACTATACTTCCAACTACTCACAAGCGATCAATCCTCGGCGAACTTTGGATTGTCCTTTTGATAATTGTTTAATTATTTTGGTTAAAAACGGATTCTAGTCCTTTTTCCCTCTAAATGCGCTAAACATTTGGAAAATTTTAGAATACTCAATTATTATAGCATTTGCAATCGATCCTGTACCCGAAGCGTATGGGACACGATGCAAAATGTCTTACATAAAGATTTGATACTTTATCAATATTTTGCCATAATGTTTTATTTGCTATGTTCTCAAAATTCGAATTGTGAAGAGGAATGCCGTAATCATAATCGAAATTTTAAGAACACACTATGTACTTTTGACTAAATTTATTAACATTCCACAACCTAAGCCTTTAGATTTGAAATGAAGCATAATATTCTCTCCCTTAATTATACCAAAACAACTATTTCATCCTTACAACTTTGCAAAGAATGACTCTTGTTTTCTATAATTAATATTGCCAACTTGCAATACTTTCCTTAATAATCATACAATCATAACATTTATGCTCCCACTATCATGATTATTATTATAAAATATAACACTTATGCTCCCACTAGCTTCGACATTTATTCATAAACATTTTAACTTTCAAAAAAACAATACCTATTGAATTTCTTAAGTCCATGTTTCTAATACTTAGTGCTTTGATAATCTTTTATCAATGCTTCTTGAACTTATACACCTTTGCCTTAGATAGTTCATATGTGTGTCCAAACAATTAAGACTAATTGCCAAACCTCACAACTCAAATCATGGAAAGGGATACCGTAACCATAATCGAATTTGAGAATGCAATTTTACAATCACTATCCTTTTTAAAATCTTTCTTAGTGAAAGCATTTCCTCACAATCATTTTCATGAAGGAGGAAATCTTATGACACTTAGATTTAAAGCGGTGTATTTGTTCCTATCCATGTGAATTTGTTAAAACCAGAGTTTACGACAAATTCAAACTCATATGGACCGAACTTTCTTAATCTTGATTTCTTGCCTTATGGTAGCACAGCTGCCCACCACGTCTTCCAGGTAGTTAAGCAGCTCACATTTTCCTTATCAATGTACCTTCCATTAATTAAGATGCTTTGCCTTTTATGCGTTCAAAATGAGAACTCATAGGACTCACATGCATAATTAACTCAATTAGAACAACACATAATCAAAATATTGTCAACACGATAGGTTGTAAACCTCAACTCGTGTGCTAGTGATGATCGATAAGGTTTATTTGATTTGTTCTTGAAACCTTTCAATACCATTAAGACTCCCACTGACTCATTGACATATAAGATTCTCTTGTCAATAAACAATTCTTGACAAACAAATATTCAAGAGTTAGTGTAGTTTTTATCAAAACATTTCATAAATTGGTCCTAGTTGGCCTTTGTCTTATCCAAGACATCACAACTTTCCATATTTGATGAACGTTATAAACCTTCTTAATACTTTTCACTCATTGTCACAATCTTAACTTTAAGACTTGTTATTGGAACGAAGTATGATTGACCTTTTGATTTAACCATTTCTTCAATTCTTGATTCCTCTTCTTAAACATACAATTGTACTAAGACTCACTTAGAGGATCAATTGAGATATGGTTCTTAATCATAAAGACCTATCATAAAACATAAAAGGTACTCTCCCTTCTTCTTAGAATGGAGAAACCTTTATCTTTCTGCCTACTTGATTCTTCTTATTCGTTTTGCTATTGATTTAAACTTTTACAATCAATTCAGAATTACACTTAATCTTATGAGTATAATCATATTTACTAAACTTTTAGTAAACCATGACGAATATCTTCTTACTCTTATGGCGGACTTTGACCAACACACAACTTTGTGTACTCGATCTCCTAGTCCCTCACTTAACACTTTGTCAATGAATTAGTCTAATTTCCAAATATGAAATTTCTCATTATTCGTGCAACCAAGTTGCATGATTCCAAATTTCTGTCCAATTGAAACTTGGACGATGAGAAACTCTCCCTATTTGGTAAATTCTCGACTTTTCCATAAACACCATAAATAAGAATCATATCCATTTGTTGTAGAAATATGCAAACACCAATTTTCATAACGATTTCATTGCAAGGAAATAAACAAATAAATAAATAAGTCAAACGAAAATTTATTTTATTTATAAAAGCAGCGGAAAACATTTTTCCTTACAATGCAAAATCTATTGAAAACTATGTATTTCAAAAGGAAAATTTCTAACAACTCTATCATAACTATCTAAGCTCAAAATCTAATCTTCAAATCCATGCGATCGAGATCCATTTCTTCGTGATTAGACTCATCTTACTCTATTTCATCAAGCTTCCTCTCCTTTTCATCGATCCTACAAAACATTCAAATTCAATCTTATCACATTATGTATCATGAATCAACGAATATGAACTTAATCGAGTTAGATAGTGGATTTTTCCTGAAGCGCAACCATACACTTTGACTCTCCCATCTTCTGGACTCTTCAGGCTCTTTGGGCGGACTTGTATCCAACGCCCTTTCTTTTGGCAGTAAACATAGTGTGCAATGATCATCATTGGAAAAGTTTTCAATTGATCTATTTCACAAAGCATGGACTGTAGGAAACATAGTGTGCATGCTCGGATCATGGGACAACTATTGTTGTAATTCAAGTAATAAGTTGATTTTCTGAAACAACAAACATGAATACTGAGTAAACAATATGGTGTTTAAATGAAATTGTTTTATTTACGCTCAAAAGGTTTGGGGCTATATAGGATTAAATATTATTATTGTGTTTAAATTTTGCATGTTTTGACTTCCAGAATAACTGGGTTATTCAAACCTCCATAGTCAGTTATATGTTGGAAGTAGGTATGAAGGAAGACTGTCATGAATCTGTCTGTAGATTGTTTAAAGTGTTTAGACATAGCACAAGCTTGTTGTAGAGTTCATGAGTGTTTTAATAAGATTAAAGTATTGGATTAAAACTCACGCTCACTTGAATCACTTCATGGTTTTTTATCATGAGTAATTGTAAGACGATAATATTGTATATTCTTGAAACCGAGACGTGTGAGTTGTAATTACAATTCGATTGCACATTGATAATATGTAAATGCACCAGTAACTTGGTGTTAAAAAACATACTGTTTTGTGTGATTTGATGAGTAAGAGCAAGCGAGCATTTGAGTCAAAGTTTATCCATTCCTTTTACCTAAAGTGGGATAAAAGCGATATATGTGGGCCCCTCGATGATTTAGTGATGACACCTAAGCGCTTGGCCAAGCCGGGACTAAGTTGATGTGTTCAATTGTAGTCTGTTGTCAGTCGTCATAAATCGGATGTCGGGAAACAATATATAGAATGATTAAAATCCATGTCTCAGGCTGTACGATATCTAGAATGGAGAAATATATGATACCTTATCTAAAGGACACACGTATCTGATAAGATCAGAGTTGACAACAACTTTTGAAAGCTATGATTGCTGATCAGGTTCTGAAGTTATGCAAAATAGTTATTAGACTTATCCAAGTGGGAGATTGTTGGATTAGTGTCTAAGTCCATAACTATTTTGATATGTACTTGACC
Organism: Lactuca saligna; assembly: GCF_052625555.1. Lineage (NCBI taxonomy): Eukaryota > Viridiplantae > Streptophyta > Magnoliopsida > Asterales > Asteraceae > Lactuca > Lactuca saligna. The sequence goes on from NC_136424.1 coordinate 6,501,671, forward strand.
CGATTATGAGCATGGTCCTTTTGGGTTGCCTTCACCATAGCAACTTATAGGATGAATTAAGGAGAGAAAGGATTAATTATGATTTATTAATATATTATAAGAATAATATATTAAAGGAGAAATCATAATGTTTAATTAATATTAGTTAAGAATTAATTTTGTGGCTAAAAGAGATTCATCAAACTTAGCGGACTGGAATTGTAATTATAAGATAATTTTAATTGGGCTATGGATCACCTTGGAATCTAGGTTAGACGGAATATATGGGAAGCCCATATAATTTTTGTCCAAGGCATGTTCCAAAAGGGGTCCATGGGCTGCTTAGGGCTTAAGCAGTCAAATTAGGGTTTCCTTGTTAGATAACCCTAATTGCCTACCTATTTAAAGAACCATTGAGACCCGAAAACGGGGCTAACACTTATGAAGGGTTTCCTAGACGTTTTTGGAGTTCCCATTAGCTTTCTTCTTGATCTAGTTGCTTAGTGGTGTTTTTGACTCCATTAGAGGTGAAACACTTGAGACACTAATCTTTCTGAAGCCAAGGAACCGATTGTTATTGCTACATAACAATCAAAGGTATTCTCTAAACCCTAATTCAGTTTATAATATATTAGATCCAGGGTTTATAACTTTGGATATTCAATTGCATGTTCATTAGACAAACTAGATCCAAAAGCTATTAGTCTAGCATGATGTGCGTAAATCAAGTATGTTGGACGTACTAAGTATTGTGGGTGTAAATTGAGTACGTTGGGTGTAAATTGAGTACATTGGGCGTACACGATCAGTGCATAAACCCTATTTTCATGGTTTGAGCTGTATTTAAACTCCTTAACTTTCCCAAACCCATTCCATTCTCATCATCCACCTCTCCAACACTCTCACTTGAAACCCTAACCCTATACTAAGTCCTAAACCTTGGATAAGAACAAACACATTGAAGAAACATTGGTTGCATTAAAGCTTGTAGATCCAGACCTTATTCACATTGATCTTTCTTTTGGAGGTATAAAGATTGAATCTTGATGATGCATTTGTTACATCTAGCTAGTTTTGGATGTTATGAACTTTTGGTTACTTTAGTGCATAAAGTGTAGCTATTGAAAATTTTGTGACCTTGTTATGGATAAAATTGAATCTACACATCATTTTAATTGAAATATGAAGGTTGGAAACTTGGACTTAATGGATTAAGTTGAAAAACATCCACGTTTGGTCCTATTGGATTAGATGTCTAACTCCATAACTATAATTGGTATGTACTTGAATTGATAGTAGCATGATCCTTTTGGGTTGCCCCCAAACTAGCAACTTGACAGGATGATTTTTTAGAGAAAGAGGTTGATTTATTATTTGATTAATAAACTGAAATAAATAAATTTGTTAATATATAATGAAATAATGTATTAATTAGAGATAGTAATATTTAATTATAAATCAATTAAAATTAATTTTGGGATTAAAAGAATTAATTAAAAATGCAAGGACTTAAGTGCAATTGTTCAATAGTTGAGCAAGAGGCATTCTAGAACCCTCTATAAGGCTTGGACATTTTCAAGGAGCCTTATTTCTAGAATTATCCCTAGTGGATAATCAGGAAGGTGGATAATTACCCGATTTAAGATAATGTTGGATTTGGGTTTATCTAGAATTTCCTGACAGCACTATAAAAAGACCCTCAACCCTAGAAATTTCAGCCGCATGTTCTTTTGAAGATATAGTCGAATTTCTGATCCTCCCTCATATCTCTCAATCTTCTTCCTTTTGCTAGTGTTGGGTGTGAATCACTAGAGGTGCGGAATTTGTGGTGTTTACTCTCAAGGCTTCAACAACACTAGGATTTTCTTTGTTATTTGTCAATAACAATCAAGGTATGTTTCTCCTAACCCTAGTTAGTTAATTTTCGAAAGATATGCTAGATGTTATAGGGTTTCTTATTTTGTGTTTAAAGTTGTATGTTCAATTCGAGAATACATAAATCAAGTAATAGGGTTGCATGCACACATAGGAAATTATATGTTTTGCATAATACCATTCAGTGGTGTAAGAGTCTAGGGTTCTGTTGAATTATTGCAATTATTAAACTTGAATAAGGAGAAGCTAACATAATCCTCATTTTGTTCTGCAACCACGATGTGGTGACTTTCACCACGACGTGGTGACCTGCGATTTTGTTCGACCGCAATGTGGTATTGTTTACCACGACGTGGTGGACTGTCATATCCATAAAATTCGGTTTTATTGCTTATCTCATGAATTAATTAAGATAATTACCTTAAATAATGTTTTAATTATGCAAAACTGAATATTTTTTATAAGTAATCTGATATCCTTATCTTGAATTCATGATTGGTTTAATTTTAAATAAAAAAAAAATTTATTTCTTAATTTTTGAAATTTAAAAAATATAATCAAGTATATTTTTAAAAGGGTTTTAAAAATACACCCTTATACTATATGTAACATTAAAAGTCTAATATTACTATACGTATAAGACAAGTCAGTCAAACCTCTAGAACACCTCATTCACAAAGTCGATCTATAAAGGGGTATAAGGAAACTGTCTATAAAATGGCAGTTGAATGAGTGTCTACTCTCAGTCACTGCTTCCTTAATTGGTGGAGGGTCGTTAGTCGAACATGTCTGACAGGACAAACTAATCCTCATTAATAAGTATAATGAATTATAAAGTAACTAAACTTATATAAAAATAAATCCCAATCTTAGTTATTTTACAAAAAATGTAAACTTGTATGCTAACCCATGAAATTACACATTACACTTATAAGTTGTTAGTGGACCATGTATGGTTAACCGACACACTAATAGGGACAAATAAATAGTGGCAGTAGGTGTCTCGAAAATTATCATTGATTAATTGAGCGTGTGTGGCTAACCGACACATTAAAACGAGATGATAAATGACATCGAGAGTACCAACCCAATTTGCATGGTTATTCACATCTTGTTTGTGATCCTCGGTATTCCAATCATAAATGGATGTGTAACACTTATATCGAGTATGGTTCCTTTTAGGCCTTGTAATTAAGATTATTGCATTTTGGCCCAAGTGGTTAGTATGCGGGGTGTACCACATGGTACGGTTAGCGTACTAAGTGGGAGATTTGATTACGGGACTGAAGCCTCGTACGTTAGGCGTAAGAGGGGTTTAATGAAACCCTAATTTTAGGGTGTTGTACCCTATATAATCTCCTTAAGTCCCTAAGGTTGGCCTCTTTACCAGCCTCCATACCTCCTAAACCCTAAATTTCGACCCTTAGCCATCATTTTGTGTCTTTGAGCTATTGAGAAGAAGTCAGTGCTTATTTTTCTCACTTTGAAGGGATAAAAGAAAGTTGAAGGTGCATTGCTTAGTGTAAATCTTAAAGATCCAAAATCATCACTCCTTTTGCAAGTCTTTGGAGGTATAAACTTCATACCTTGTTTACTTTTTGCTTAGTTCTCTTCATGTTATGGTTTTATGCTTCTTTGTCCCTTTTTGGTTGGTCTTGATGGGTTAAGGCCGTTTTAGAAGCTAAATCTTGTAGATCATGATGTTTGGAGGGTTCCTTATGCTTAAAGGTGCAAACTTTATGGTGTTTATGGTCTTGTACATGCATTAAGTCTTTTATTAAGCTATTTTGAGCTCTAAAAGCCTCATTAAGCCATGCATGCACGTAAAGTTGGCAACTTTACGTGATAAACCATCTTAAGGAAGTCTGATATGAGTTTGGACGGAGGTCTTAATCGATTATGAGCTGGAAAAATGGAAGTTGGCCAAATGGGGAGTACGATGGGCATACAAATAGGTATGCTTAGCTTGGCGTACAGGCCCTAAAGTAAGTGCGCTGCATGTACATGCTGAGTATGCCCTGCGTACTCAACAGGATGGGCTTCGGATGCTTGGGCTTCGGTTTGGTCCATATTTGGACTTAGATGCTTAGGGCCTTGTTGGGTCATCGGGTTTTTGGGATGATGCTTGTTTTGGGTTTGCTTGGAAAAGGCCCATGAAAGAGTTTTGGGTCTAATTTGGAAAATTGGGGTTGGAATGATTATTTTGGAATTTTGGGCCTTTGGACAATTTGGATTGGGCTTAGGCCCTGGCCACATAGAGAAGGGTAAAAGGTCTTTTACCCTAGTTTAGACTCTTTGTGTGACTTGGGATCAAATTATTGATTGGATGCTTATTTTGTGATTGATATCGTGGGGATTTTAGTGGGCCAACAACCAAAGATTTTTCCTGTGAGATTCGACAGTGCGAGGTGAGTTTCCTCATTGCGTATAGCGGGTCGAAGGCACTAATTCCGACCCATGGTTTTTCTATGTTAGGATGCTAGATTTTTGCATGACTCTTGCATGTGAAATGTGCTCGTATGCTTACCGAGCGGGGTCTGACGACCATTTTGTATGTTATGTATCTTTGTGATTATTTCATGTGTTCAGTGTTTATATGTTTTATATGTTTACTAGGCGAGGCCCGATGACTGAAAAATCTATATACCAAGCAGGGCTCAATGTTGTGCGGGGCCCGATGACTAGCAGATTTGTATATTGAGCTGGGCTCAATGTCGTACGGGGTCCGATGACAAGGCGAGGCTCGTTATGTGTTCATTTATGTATGTATGGTATGTTGTATTTCGGGGAACTCACCAAACTTTGTGCTTACGGTTTTCAGTTTATGTTTCAGGTACTTCTATTTTCAAAGGGAAGAGCTCGGGATGATTGCAGAGCACACACCACTCGATTCCGCATATTGTGATTTACTCGGATAATGATGATGTATTGATAAAACTTTGATTACTCTGGTTTTATGAAAATGATATGATTTACTATTTTATTAATTTAAAAATGAAAATTCTCGGGTCTTATTTTTGGGACATTACAAGTTGGTATCAAAGCCTCGGTTTGAGTGATCAAACATAGTCTCGGGTGTGTCTAAACTCAAACTGAGGGTTTGGTAAAGTTTTTCAAAAGAAATGTTTTCTTTAAAAAACAAGGGACCTCTAATACAAAAAAGGTGTGACGCATGCAATCGACCGAGCTCAAGTAAGTTTCACCCAAAACCTATACATGTTATCTGATATGATTTGTGTTATGAATTTGTGAATCACATGCTTGTTAGGGCTAAGGATTTGCTCAATGTTTGCATGATAGAATGCTGGAAGAGATGCCTTGTATGCCTATTGTATGAGCTTGTATACTTGCATGCTAGTTCTGATCAATCAGTGGTAGATTGGCCTGGGATGTGATGCCTTGTAGCCTATGAATCATGGAATGCTAGATTAGGTATAATTTGTATGAATTAAGCAATCAACAACAAGAGTGGAAGTTCCTAGCATGAGTTGTGGAATGTGAGATTGGACGTTCTTGGTCATTATATGGGTTGGAATGTTACTGCATGATTGTTGCTTGCTTTGTGCTTTGTGAGACTGTTAGATGATGGGAGTTGTCTGCTAAGTGAATATGTTAAGTCACATATGACAAAGGTTGAATAATCTCAGAGTGATGGATTTGACCCTATTCCACAACTCTTGTTTGACTCTAACCGTTGTAGGGATGAGTTTGTTACTCGAAGTATTATATAAGCTTTGTTATGTGTGATTGTATTCATGAGGTGCGCAAATGACATTAACTGATGGCAGGGTGAGGTCGGGAACCTAGGAAATCCTAGGAAGTGCTTATGTGGGTTTAGTTGTGCTGTTTAGTGATCATGTGGAGATCAGTTTGAGAAGGTGACTTAGAGGATTTGGGATGATTCTTGAGGAAAGTATGGATAGGTGTGGAAGGTACTATTAGGCCCGTACTACTTAAAGCATAGGATCCATACTCATATCGGGGAAACTCTCGAAGAATATAGGAACCCTTGGTTTGAGGGTTCTTGGATTTGTTCTGATCTTTTGCATGTTGTTTTTCAATATGGAAATGAGCTCTCAGGAAGGAGGTTCAGATTCAGATTCAGACTCAGGTGCAGGTACTTATGTGCTTTATGCTTACGGTTTTCAGTTTATGTTTCAAGTACTTCTGTTTTCAAAGGGAAGAGCTTGGGATGATTGCAGAGCACACTCCACTCGATTCTGCATTCTGTGATTTACTCTAATAATGATGATGTAGTGATAAAACTTTGATTACATTGGTTTTATGAAAATGATATGATTTACTATTTTATTAATTTAAAAATGAAAAATTTTGGGTCTTATTTTTGGGATGTTACATGAAGAGCATAATCGAGAGTAAACATGCCATTAAAAAGTTCAATGAAACACAAAAAGCTATAGGAATTTCATTAAAAACCAAATTCATTCAAATTCATTTTTCGATGGTGAAATTGGTAAATCATCATTACTTATCTATATATATATTACAATTAGATTACGACATTCATTTTCTAAGTTGTGAAATATCTAGTTAGATCCTACCATTGATATTTCATTTTGGGTGTTATATTGAGGATTATTCTTATCTAACTAAAACTACCTTTCTTTTAATAAATGTCTAGTCCAACTAGTGCATATGGTTCATCATCCTCCAATAATAATAACAACTTCTCATTGTTGAACATCTGTTCGAATGTGAAATTAGATGGCACCAACTACAATGATTGGATGCGCAACCTTAAAATGGCCCTTTGTTTTGAGGACAAGGAATATGTACTTGAGAAACCATTAGATGAATTCACGAAGAGAAGGCCACTCCTGATGAATTGGTCGCCTACAAGAATAACCATAATGATGTCACAAGGACCTTATGGAGAAATACCATAAACGAGCTCGTCAAGAAAAGTACGAGGTGGTAAATTCCCTCATTGCTAGCAAGATGAAGGAGGGTGAGTCTGTTAGTAGCCATGTTCATAGAATGCAACAATACATGGTCAGGCTAATCAAGCTGAATGTGAATTTTGATGAAGAGTTGTAAATCAAAATAGTATGAACTCTCTAACTAGTTGTTATGATCAATTCATATTGACCTATAATTTGAAAAACAATGAAACTACTTTGTCACAATTGCACACCCTTCTGCGAACAACCGAAGCAGGAATGAATGGAAAAGGTATTGCATCCACTCCTACTAGTGCTCCTGTTTTGGCCATAGGGCAAGGGAAGAAAATGAAAGATCCTCCAAAGCAAAACTAGAAGGGAAGCCCCAAGCTGGGTCGTCAAGTACAGGACCCAAAGGAAAATCTAGTTCTGACACTTCCCTTATTTTTGATCCCAAATAGGCCACTTGCTCGATTGCAATAACAAGAGGTATTGGAAACGAAGCTGCCCAAAATACTTACAGGATATCAAGGTGTTGGATTATTGTCTAATCCCGTAACTATATTTGGTAAGTATTTGACCCAGTTGTGCATGGTCCTTTTGGGTTGCCTTCACCAAAGCAACTTGATAGGATGATATATGGAGAAAGAAGATCAATTATGATTTATTAATATATTATATGAATAATATATTAAAGGATAAATCATATTGTTTAATTAATATTAGTCAATAATTAATTAAGAATTAGTTTTGTGACTAAATGACATTAATTAAACTTTGGGGACTAACATTGTAATTATAAGATAACTGCATTGTGGGCTATGGATTCCTTCTGGGAAGAGGATTAGACGAAATCTATGGGAAGCCCATATGATTTTCATCCAAGGGCCTTCTAGAAAGGTTCCATGGGTTGCTTAAGGCCTAAGCAGAGAATTAGGGTTTCTATTGAAACCCTAGCAACCCACACAAGTATAAATAGACCCCTAGGGCACCCAAAAACGTGGCTAAGCATTCTTGGAGTTTCTTATATGGTTTTTGGTGCTTCTCTCTCTTCTCCTAAGTCATCCTCTTGCTCTTGGTGTTTGTGAGCCATTATAGGAGTGACACTTGTGACTCTAAGCTTTCTGAAGCCATTACAAGGAGGATTTGAGATTGTTATTGCTACATAACAATCAAGGTATGATCTAAACCCTATTCTTATGTTAATATCGATTATCACATGCTAGATCTAGGGTTTAAAGTCTTGGATGAATGCATGTACAATAGAGAAACCTAGATCCAAGGATTAGGGTTTGCATGAGCACATAGGATGTTATTATGGCCAAAACCCATCACAAGGATGGAAAAGTGAAGCCAACGTAGGCAGGTATTTACACTATCTTATCTAATAACTCATCATATTCTCTTTCTTGGGTCCTTGATACTGGATGTCAGTTTCACATTTGTTCTGATTTACAGGGTCTAAAAAGAAGTGAGGATGTGGAGCATGGAAGGATGAGCTTGATCATGGGGAATAGGCGATCTTCATCTATCATCAAGATTGGAGTTTGTGGCTTAGTGCTTAGTAGTGGGTTAAGTATAGATTTAATAAATTGTTGTTACTACTCAGGGATGACATGAAACATAATTTCATTTCATGCTTTATTTAAACAAGGTTTTAGATATTCTTTTTATGATGAGAATGGTTATATTTCTGCTTATAAAAATGTTGTTTTTTATTTTGCAGTTTTACCTTGTGATGGTGTGTATGAAAATCTGATGATTGTAGACAATTTAGGAAATAGCGTTTTTCAAATTGATTCGTCTAATGGTATAGACAAAGTGTTATTGTGGCATTGCTGTCTTGGACACGTTAACAAGAAATGCATGACCCAACACCAAAAGGATGAAATGTTGGAATCATTTGACTTAAGGTCAGAAGATACATGCGAGTCTTGTTTATAGAGAAAGATGACAAAATCACATTTCATTGGTTCTTATGAAAGAGGTAAAGGATTGTTGGATCTCATACAAATAGATGTGTGTGGGCCCTTCAGATCTACCACAAGGGATGCAAATCGATTCTATGTGACTTTTACTGATGGTTGTAGCATATATAGCTATACCTACTTAATCAAGCATAAGTTAGAAACCTTTGAGAAGTTCAAAGAGTTTAAACATGAAGTCGATAATCAATTGGGTAGGAAGATAAAGCTGCTTAGATCTGATAGAGGCGGTGAGTATCTTATTATCGAGTTCCATGACTACCTCAAGGAATGTGAAATAGTTTCACAATTGACACCTCCTATGACACCACAATTTAATGGTGTGGCTGAGAGGCATGATCAGACCTTGTTAGACATGTTTCGTTCCATTAAGAGTCGAGTTTCACTTTCAATCTATTTCTGGGGGTATGCCTTAGAGGCTATCGCCCACATTCTTAATCTTGTCCCAACTTAGAAGATTGCCAAAACACCTCACTAAATATGGACATGGAAGGTTCCCTCATTAGCACATATCAAGTTTGGGGTTGTTAAGCTTTCATTAAATGAGAGACTCATGAAAAACTTGAACCTCGAAGTGAGAGATGTATTTGCATCGACTACCCACAGAAGTCCTTTGGTTATTTTTCTACATACCTAGTGAGAACGTGGTCTTCGTAGCACGAAGGGAGTCTTTCACGAGAGAGAGAGAGAGAGAGAGAGAGAGAGAGAGAGAGGGGGGGGGGAGGGGAAGAGAGAGAGAAAGAGAGAGAGAGAGAGAGAGAGAGCTTATATGCAAAGAGGACAGTAGGAGTACCAATTATCTTGAAGAAATTCAAGAGTCAAATGATGCAGGAACCATAAAAACGTGATCTTGGTCCTGTTGGATTATGTATCTAAGTTCATAACTATAATTGGTATATACTTGAATTAATAACACAGTCTTTTTGGGTTGCCCTCAAACTAGCAACTTAACAGGATGATTTTTAAGAGGGATGTTGATTTATTATTTGATTAATAAATTGAAATAAATAAATTTGTTAATGTATTATGGAAATAATGTATTAATTACAAAAATAGTAATATTTAATCAAAAATTAATTGGAATTAATTTTGGGATTAAAATAATTAATTAAACGTGCAGGGATTGAAGTGAAATTGTTTAATAGTTGAGCAAGAGGCATTCTAGAACCCTCCATAAGGCTTGTACGGTTTCAAGGAGCCTTATGGTTTCTAGAATTATCCCTGGTGGATAATTAGGGAGGTGGATAGTTACCCGTTTAATATAATGTAGCACCTGGTTCTTGGTATGTATTTCTTTTTATTTTTATCTAAGTATTTTGCATTTTTGGCCTTGGACTCGGTGAGTTGAAGGACCAACTCGCCGAGTAGAAACAGGATGGGACACAGGGTTTAAGCTGGGGACTCGACGAGTAGACCATGTCTGGACAAAAACCCTAATCCAAGGGTTTGCACTCTATTTAAGCAATGTTATGTCGACCACAACGTCCCTTATGCTCCCAGAACACCTCTCATTGAAACCCTAGCCTTTATTGAAGCAATCTAAGCCTTGTTGGTGGATTTTGGTGCTGGTGGTCTTAAGAAGGAAGGAGAAAAGCTTGAGGAAGCAAGTAGAGACCAAGGGAACCCGAGTTTGTGCACCTTCTACAGTTCATTGAAGGTAAAAAGATGTAACCTTGTTCACTCATTTGTTAGATCCCTCTTTGGGGAGATTTAGGGCTTTTATAAGCCATTTTTGGTGGCCAACCATGTTTGCAAAGTTGGTTGGGGTTTAAAGCTTCTGAATCGCATCATTAAAGGGGCCACTAGGTAGATTTGGGTTGCTTTTGCACCCATGAAAGGTCCCATGCATCATAAGAGCTTGTTTTATGTCTTTTTGAGCTTAAAGTCCCATGCAAGCACGTAAAGTTTGTAACTTTACGTGCTAGATCGATTGTAGAAGCTTGGATCTATCTTTTGATCAAAGGTTGTACATCAAAAATCGAGGAATTAGAGTGTGGACGTGACCTACTCGGCGAGTCCATTTCCGGGACTCGACGAGTCCGAGGCTTTGAGTCCCATATCTGTTGACGGTCAAAGGAACCCAGTTGAGTGTTAGAAGGGTTGTAACCGGACATAAATAGTTACCCAATGCATTGGACGTGATTTTAGACCTAGAGTTCATGGGACTCGACGAGTGCTAGAACAGACTCGGCGAGTCCAAGGCAATCTTCTTGAGATTGAAGATGAACTCGACGAGTTGTTCATACAACTCGGCGAGTCGACGATAGGACTTGTTCATGAGATGAAGGTGGACTCGACGAGTGTTCATACAACTCGGTGAGTCGGATGAGTTTCATGCGATGTTCATATGAGAGAGGAACTCATCGAGTCGATGCAAAACTCGACGAGTCGAGATGTGGATAAGGATGAGTAAAGGGTGAGGGACTCGGCAAGTTGACGGCCCAACTCGGCGTCAACTCGGCGAGTCGGGTCAACTTGAAGTTAACTTTGACTGGACTGACCCTGTTTAGGGTTGTACGTGTTGTGTGTTGACTTGGAGGTTGTCGAGTAGGGATTGAGGAGTCATAGGGAGTCGAATTGTACGCCAAGAATAATTCAAACACTGCACGACATTGAGGTGAGTTACCTTCCAGTAGGGGTGGATCTAAGGCCACAATGTCGGCCCACCAAAAAGGGGTATTTAGAAGATAATGGTCTTTGTGATAATTATATTGGCCTGGTTATGTGTTGGTTATGATATTATTTTGGATGATATGTTATGTGTACAGTGGGGATTAGTTTCCCTAACAGTGGTCCTTAGGACCCAAGGGTAGGTCAGTACTCGAATATGCCTGACTGTATGTTTATATCTGTTGATTGTATGCTAGTGGTAGGGGTGAAATAGTTCTATTTACCGGTTGAAAGATACCGATGACGGATACCGGTTGAAAGATACCGATGTTGATTACCGGTTGAAAGATATCGATGATGGTTACCGGTTGAAAGATACCGATGAAGGTTACCGATTGAAAGATTCCGATGAAGGTTACCGGTTGAAAGATACGACAATATTGTATGGTATGTGGTATGATGGGGGAACTCACTAAGCTTTTTTCTTACAATTTTGGTTTTGGTTTCAGGTACCTCTTCGTCGAAAGGGAATGAGTCGGCGGTGTAGCAGCGCATCACACACACACACATGGTTTCCGCAAGGAGTTTTTGGGATTGTACTCCGATTTTCATTACTTTTTACATTATGTTTTGGGACACAACAATATGATTTTGTAACTTGTTGTTTATTTGAAAATATTTTGGTAAAAATGTTTATGGAATTGTTAATTCAAAAATGAAATTTTCGGGATTGAATTTTGGGATGTTACAGATAATGTTGGATTTGGGCTTATCTAGGGTTTCCTGATTGTACTATAAAAAGAATCTCAATCCTAGAAATTTCGCCCACATGTTCTTTTGAAGAGATAGTCAAATTTCTTAGCCTCTCTCATCTCTCTCTCTCTCTCTCTCTTTCTCTCTCTTTCTCTCTCTCTCTCTCTCTCTCTCTCTCTCTCTCTCTCAATCTTCTTCCTTTTGCTAGTGTTAGGTGTGAATCACTAAAGGCATGACATTTGTGTTGCTTGCTCTCAAGGCTTCAACAACACAAGGATTTTCTTTGTTATTTGTCAATAACAATCAAGGTATGTTTCTCCTAACCCTAATTAGCTAATTTTAGAAATATGCTAGATGTTCTAGGGTTTCTTATTTTATGTTTAAAGTTGTATGTTCAGTTAGAGAAAGCATAGATCAAGTAATAGGGTTGCATGCATACATAAGAAATTATATGTTTTACATAATACCCATCTGATCCTTATATCCCTTCCATGCAAGAGTTGTGATGTCTTAATGGATTAATAATTTAGGGTTTTAGCTTTTGGACCTTCCCTATCCATGGAAAGTCATAAAGGTGGAAACTTTATGACTTAATATAATGTTTTGATGCTAGATCTGAGTTTGGGTGAAAAGTCCTTAAGGGATTAAGTGATTAATGAAGGAGTGGGATCAGGTTACATATGTTAGTATGTCGGGCGTACTTAACTGCCTTGTACTTTGACTTTTGTTGAATTTCGTTGACCATTGACCTTTGGCCAAGTTTAACTTTAAGTCTAACTTGAGGGTTTTGGAATGTTAATTAAGGTTTTACTTGGTTTTGGAGATTGACGGATTCGTGGGAGCACACACTACAGAAAGGGAAACACATATCAGTTTTTATGGTTTCTTCATTTCAGGTGAGTTTTGTTAGGTATTATGCAAAACATATAAATCTTATGTGTGCATGAAACCTTCTAAATTGATTTATGCTTATCTCTAATTGAACATAAAATTTGAACAACAAAATAGAAACCCAAAACTCTAGTAAATAATCAAAAATACATAATTAGGGTTATAAGAATCATACATTGATTGTTATATAGTAATAACAATGTAAATCATTGTGTTGTTGAAGCCTTGAGATTACGCACCACAAATGTCTCGCCTCTAGTCGTTCACACCCAGCACTAGCAATAGAAGATGATTGAGAGGGAGGAGAGGAGCTCAAAATTTTGGTTGGTGCTTCCAAAGAAGAGGTTAGCCGAAAATCATAGGGTTATGCCCTATTTATAATGCAGTCAGGAAACCCTATATAAGCTCTAATCCAAGATTATCTGAAACCAGACAGTTTCTACCAAAGATTATTCTAGAAATCCTTAGACCTCAATAAAACCGTCCAAGTCTTTACCAAAGGTTCTATTATGCCGCTTACTCAATTATTGGACAATTACATTTTAGTCCCTACATTTTTAATTAATTCCTTTAATCCCAAAATTAATTCTAATTAATTTCTGATTAAATATTAACTAAATATTACTATTTATAATAAATATATGATTTTCATATTATATTAACAAATTATTTATTTCAATTTATTAATCAAATAATAAGTCAAAATTCTCTCTCCAAATATCATCTTGTCTAGTTGCTAGTCTTGAAGGCAGCCCAAAAGGACTGTGCTACTATCAATTTAAGTATATACCAATTATAGTTATGGGGTTTAGACACCTAATCCAACAAGTTTTTCCTCATTGTACCATGGGTCAAAGGCAACAATGCAAACCCACTAGTTTTGGTTGTCTTTAGTAGATGGATGTCATAGGGACTACATATAGTCATGTAAGATAGACCAAAGACTGTTGATCTAGGCTTTATTGCATGTTCCTTGTTTGGTTGTGGCTCTAGAGTAGGATCACATGTATGGGTGTCTATATCACTTCTCAGTATATACATTTATGTATTCCTTGGATTGTTTGGTCTTTAGTGATTTGTAGATTAGTATGTTTACATGTACTTGTTGGTTATCATCTAGGAGTGCCCTAGGGACTGTATGTAGTCATGTAGGATAACCTAAGAACTATTGATCTAGGATTTCTTGCATGTTCCTTATTTTGGTTGTAACTATAGAGTAGGATCATCCGTTCGTGTGGCTATCTCACCTCTAGTTATTTATAGTTACGCATTTCATGGAGGATAGTTGGTAGCGCGACAATATGCGGTGTGAGGACTGGTAGGCGGTAGTGAGCAATATGATTGTTGTTTGCCTGTATTATGTGCCTACCTGATCCTGATTGTTTATATGTAGACATATGATATGAGTGGTTTGAGGCGGTCCTGCTTTGTGTTGAAATGAATCTTTATAAGTGATGAAACTTGGAGACACAAACAATTCGTAAGACGATGTCCAGGAGGAACTCCCAGGCCAACGCTCCAATGACAAAGTTAGAGATGAATTCAAGAGATGGATTGTAAGTCATATATTTGGTGATGAAATTATAACATACTTTGTTAAATGGTTTGGAAAAACATATATAATCGATGCGAGGGCGGTGAGCTCTTCTTCTGCCGAGCAGGCTGGAGGTCCTACCAAACATAATAGAAGGGTCTAAAGCTCTGACTAAACCTGCCTCTGACTAAAACCATGTTGTTTGACTAGAACTTCTTTTCTGTTTACCAATCACTTCACCAGGAGCATTAGTATATCAAAATTGTAACATCCGGACTCCCAGTTATCTTATTTTATACATTTATATTCAGTTTTTGGAGAGAGACACAACGAGTAGGCACTCAGACTCGCCGAGTAGGATCGCGGATCGTCGGACTGATTTAATGGCGGAATCGACGAGTCCATGCTGTTTAATAAAACCCTAATCCCCGGGGTTTGGGACCTATTTAAAGGGGCTTATAGCCACCATTTTCGACTACCAGACCCCTGAGAGGAACCATAAGAAATCTAGAGCGTTTGTGAGGAAGAAGAGGTAATTTTTGATCTTTGTGTGGGTGTTTTTGCAAGAAGAAGGTGACCAAGGCAAGAGAGAACTAAAGAGGGCGATATTTTGTGGATTTCAGAGGCTAGGGACTTCGTTCTGAGGTATATATTTTGATCCTTCTTCAGTTTGGTGTTAATCTTTGAGAGTTAGGGTTTCTAGCCCCTTTTGAGTATGGATTGTGGTGCAATTGGTCCCTTCTTGTGTTGAGACTTTGGATCTGGATCCAAAGTGGTCCAGAGACCTTAAATCCTCGATCTTTATGAGTTTCATTGGGAGATAAGAGTTTGGGGTGGCATATTGGGGCATTTCTTCAAATAGAGCCATTAGGTCTTTGCATGGGCATAAAGATGCAAAATTTATGTGTTTATTTTGCTTAAGGAGGCCAGATCTATGGGTTAGAGGAACGGATCTGACCTCAGGAGGTCATTTGAGTTTGAGCATGGCTTGAACTCGCCGAGTCCAAGAACAGACTCGACGAGTAGGATGGTTTTCCCCATAAATCACACAGTTGGTAACTCGCTAACAGTGAGTCATTGGGGATTTTGAGGACGTGAGTTCATGACTGAACTCGTCAAGTCACAATTATGCACTCGGCGAGTCTGGTCAAAGGGTTGACCGTTGACTTTTGTTGACTTTTAGGGTTTGGCCAACTTTAGAGTATTTGAGCCTTAAGAGGGGAAAAAAGGTCTTTTACCCTCCTGAGAGTGCTAAGAGAGGGAATGGTCTAGCCTTGGGAAATGTGTTGATGCCGAGTGTTTATTTCGTATGATTAGGCGGAGGTTAGATCCTATTTCACGGAGTCCGAGATTTCTGAGTTACCGAGTTACACGAGGTGAGTCTTCTCACTATACGTTACCTAGAGTGGTATTATGAGTTGACCGGAAGGTCTTATGTGCTATGTATGAGATTGTGTGCCATGTATGAGATTATGTGCTATGTGATGTAAGTATGATATATAATTGTATAGACCGGACCAGAGGGTCCAACAATTCAGATCGGGCCGGAGGGCCCAACGAGCTTTGACCGAACCAGAGGGTCCAACAAGCTGCGGAACCGGAGGGTCCCGCTAAGACACATCGGCCGGAGGGTCGTACAGTAGCCTCGAGCGGCGTATGTGTTGTGTGTGGTATTTTGGGGAACTCACTAAGCATTTATGCTTACAGTCGTTGTGTTATGTGTTTCAGGTACTAGCGAGGACCGTGGAAAGGCTCCGACGTGAACCGTACACACAGAGAGGAGATTTGATTTGTGGTCTTGGGATATGTTTGATTTGATAACTATTGTGGAATACTTTTTGAGAATGTTTTAGATTTAAAATTTGGTTGTTGAAAAATGATTTTTTTTTTGAAAATCTCGTCGTTACAAGTTGGTATCGGAGCCTTGGTTTGAGGGACTTGGATGCACCTTTGGGTGTATCTGAACTCAAACTGAGGATTTGAGAAATTTGCAACAAATAAGAACTGATTTTTCTAAAAAGAGTAATAGGTTTTGAAACAACTAGAGCGGAGCAGTGTGTACGGTCAACCAACGCCTGAATGGTGAATCCCCAAAATACCCTTACATTATGTGTTATGAAATATGATATGTTATGTTATGCATGCTAGAGTAGGCTAGGTACTCATATTAGGACTAGAGTGACCTGATTTGTGATGCCTTAGCCTAGGAGATTATTGCTGCTATGAGATGCCTTGAGAGTGAGTAGGTAGCAGTTAGGAGCTCATGAGAGGTCTATCGGAGGGTAGCCAATGCATAGCGAGAGTAGGGTACTTGAAATCCGGGATCCAATGAGGTGGACTTGAGGTGAATATTGATGTGGTGTGGTCAGTAGTATAGGGCCCGTACTACTGAAGACACCGGATCAGTGGGCAGTCCAAGTAAGAATCCTTTGGATATTAGAGGATGAGTAGGGTTGTGTTATCGAGTGCGAGTATGCTCGATCGAGTCTCTGATATTTTTATGTTGTGTTTCAGAGACATCATGGTTGGGACATGACACACGCCTGGGAGCAGTGGTGTTAGCGACGAGGAGATCCGTCGATTGATTCATGAGGAGGTGGTTGCTGCCATCCGGGCCGAGATTCCAGAGATGTTCGGGGACATCAAGACCACATTTAATGAGACCTTTGACGAGTGGTATGCAACAGTGACTGAGGCTGCAGCTGCTGCAACTACTGTTGCTGTTGCTGTTGCCAGACCTCAGGGAGGTGATTCGTTGTTGTTTCGGGAGTTCAGCAACACGAAGCCACCAGAGTTCGATGGGATGTAGGACCCGATTGTTGTGATGGCGTGGATGTCTGATATCGAGGGATGTTTCTACACGTGTTCTTGTCCAAAGCACTTGAGTGTACGGTTCGCTCTGAACCAGCTTCGCTTAGGAGCGAAGGATTGGTGGAAGTTCATGACGTCGAGCTTCACTCTGGCAGAGATTTCTGAGGTGACCTGGAAAAAATTCACCACCATGTTTCGAGATGAGTACGTTCCCCATGTGGAAAGGGAACGACTGGATCAGGAGTTTTTGACCCTCAAGCAGGGTACTGATTCAGTTACGGTGATTACGCGGAAGTTTCATGAGAGGGCGATGTTTTTCCCTGAGCAGGTGTCTACCGAGCAGGCTCGCATGAGCCGGTATCTGAGTGTTCTGAGGAGAGATATTCGGGAGTTCGTGGCGAACTCGACTTACCGGACATTTGCTGAGCTCCAGGAAAATGCACGGAAGAAGGAGATTGAGTTGGAGACTCAGGCCAGGGAGGAGGCCAAGTCACAGAGGATGGATCAGCGGCCGGCTTAGTCTCAGCCGGCAGCCAAGCGGGCCAAGCCCGCTGATTCGAGATCTGGGAGCGCGAAGGGTTGCACTTGTGGGAAGTGCGACAAGAGTCACGAGGGGTCATGCAGGGCAGGAGTATGCTACAAGTGCGGGAAGGAGGGGCATATCGCGATGGATTGCCCCAAGGGATTTTTTGTTTGCTTCCATTGCAACCAGACCGGTCATCGGAAGGCCAAGTGCCCACAGCTACATCATGGATCAGCGCAGGGATCTGCGCCTGCTGCTAGTGCTACCGAGGTTCGGCCAGTGAAGGCCAAGGCACCAAAGGCCCGTGGGAGAGCCTTCCAGTTGATAGCGGAGGAGGTCCGCGCAGTACCCGATGTTGTGGCTGGTATGTATTCTTCTCTCTATATATTTGAGTATGAGATATTATGCTTATATTATGTTATGCGTAGGTACCTTTCTTGTGAATTATGTACCTTCCTTAGTGCTATTTGACTTGGGAGCGAGTCGATCTTTTGTGTCGTTAGCTTTTAGTCGTCATATCAGTATTTGTCCAGAGGCTTTGAGTCGACCTCTGCGAGTTTCTATAGCTAACAAGCGAGCAGTGTATGCCACGGAGATGATTCGAGGATGTAGACGTGCGATCTTCAGTGTGGGGTTCCCAATCGATCTAGTCCCGATTGCGATGGGGGACGTATGTGTCATAGTGGACATGGATTGGTTGAGCCAATTTGGAGCTATTATAGACTGTAAGCATTAGCTGGTGACGATTCGAGACCCTAGTGGGGGAGTACTTACGGTGTACGGTGAGGGTACCCGTCCTGAGTCAGCATTTTGTTCGGCTGCTAGGGCGAGGCAGAGTTTACAACAGGGCTGTAAGGGATTTGTGGCCTATGTGATGGACACACAAGTGGCTGCTGGGAGGCCAAGTTCGATTGATGAGGTCCCGATTGTGCGGGAGTTCCCTGATGTTTTCCTCGAGGAGTTGCCGGGTGTGCCTCCCGAGAGGCAGGTGGAGTTTCGTATCGACTTGGTACCAGGGGCGACACTTATTGCCAAGGCACCCTATTGCCTTGCGCCGCCCGAGATGTAAGAGTTATCCTCGCAGCTTTAGGAGCTGCTGGGAAAGGGGTTTATCAGATCGAGTAGCTCACCTTGGGGAACGCCGATCCTTTTTGTCAAGAAGGAGGATGGTTTACACCGGATGTGTATCGATTACCGGGATTTGAACAAGTTGACGGTCAAGAACCGTTATCCGTTACCGAGGATCGACGATCTGTTCGATCAATTGCAGGGAGCATCATGGTTCTCCAAGATAGATTTGAGGTCAGGATATTACCAGATGAGGGTTCGGGATGAAGATATCTAGAAGACACCGTTCAGGACTCGTTACGGGCATTACGAGTTCGCAGTGATGCCTTTCGGGCTCACCAATGCACCAGCAGCGTTCATGGATCTCATGAATAGGGTGTGCAGGTTGATGTTGGACCGTTCGGTGATCGTATTCATCGATGGTATCTTGGTGTATTCGAGATCCAGAGAGCAGCATGAGGAGCATTTGAGGGAGATCCTCGGAGTTCTGAGATCGAAGAGGCTTTACGCCAAATTCTCCAAGTGTGATTTTTGGTTACGAGAGGTCCAGTTCTTACCTCGTTAACCAGAAGGGGATATTGGTCGATCCAGCAAAGATCGAGGCGGTGATGAGTTGGGAGGTGCCGAGGTCACCTACCGAGATTAGGAGTTTCCTTGGGTTGGCTGGTTATTATCGGAGATTTATCATAGATTTCTCTAAGATTGCCGTGCCACTCACCAAGTTGACCCAGAAGGGTGTTGCTTTTTCATGGGGTCCGAAGCCGCAGACCTCATTTGAGACACTTCGCTAGAGATTGTTCGAAGCTTCGGTTCTCCCACTCCTGGAAGGGATGGAGGATTTTGTGGTGTACTGTGATGCATCGATATCAGGGTTGGGAGCGGTGCTCATGCAGAGGGGGCATATGATAGCATATCCATCGAGGCAGCTAAAACCTTATGATTCGAGGTATCCCACCCACGATCTGGAGTTGGGGGCAGTGGTGTTTGCCCTCAAGATCTGGTGTCATTATATGTATGGGGTTCAGTATACCATATACACAGACCACAAAAGCTTTAAGTACTTGATGGATCAACCCAACCTGAATATGCGCTAGAGGAGATGGTTGGAAGTGGTAAAGGATTATGACTGCGAGATCCTGTACCACCCGGGTAAGGCTAATGTTGTGGCCGATGCCCTGAGCCGTAGAGCAGAGGGCGCCCCGATGCGAGATGTTTGCATGAGATTGACAGTGATGAATCTGGTGTGGGACACCATTCGAGGGGCTCAGGCGGAGGCCGTGAGACCAGAGAACCGCAAAAGGGAGCAAATGATCGGGCATGTATCGGAGTTTGTTACCGATAGTCGAGGACTTATGACCTTCCAGGGTCGGGTTTAGGTACCGTTTGTGGGCGGAACGCGTACCATCTTGATGGAGGAGGTGCATAGATCGAAGTTCTCGATAGACCCCGGAGCCACTAAGATGTATTTAGACCTGAAGAGGGAGTATTGGTGGTCGTGTATGAAGAGAGATGTCGCATGGTTCGTAGAGAGGTGCTTGACCTATCACAAGGTTAAGGCCGAGCACCAGCATCCACATGGTGAGTTGCAGCTGTTAGAGATTCCCGAGTGGAAGTGGGAACAGATTACCATGGATTTCATCACCAAATTGCCAAGGACTGCTAGGGGTGTCGATGCAATTTGGGTGATTGTGGATAGGTTGACGAAGAGCTCTCATTTCCTTGCTATCAGTGATAGCTCTTCTGCGGAAAGACTAGCAGAGTTGTACGTTAGGGAGGTGGTATCGCGGCATGGAGTACCGATCTCGATCATCTCATATCAAGATGTGCATTTCACTTCAAGATTCTGGAAGAAATTCCATGAGGTAGGGAAACATGTGATGGGTAGTACAGAGATAGTGATTCAGACAACATAGTAGATACATCAGGTCAGATAGAGGTTATTGACCGCTCAGAATCGCCAGAAGAGTTACGCGGATAGGCGTCGATCGGAGCTCGAGTTTCAAGTTGGGGATCTTGTGCTCCTGAAGGTGTCTCCTTAGAAAGGAGTGATCCGTTTCAGGAATAGGGGTAAGCTGGGGCCCCGGTATATTGGGCCGTTTAGGGTGATCGCAAGAGTGGACAGAGTACCTTACAGGTTGGAGCTACCTGCAGAGTTAGGTCAGATTCATGACACCTTCCACATATCGCAGTTGAGGAAGTGTGTGGCCGATGAGTCGGTAGTGGTACCGTTAGAGGATATCCTGGTGGGTGCGAGCCTGAACTACGTTGAGAGACCGGTTACGATTATGGATCGGAAGAACAATGTTTTGAGGAACAAGGAAGTGCCCCTGGTGCAGGTCCAATGGCAACATTGGAGGGGGTGCGAGCTGACTTGGGAGCCGGAGCGAGAGATGCGTGAGCAGCATCCAGAGTTGTTTGCGGAATGAGACTTCGAGGACGAAGTCTGATTCTAGTGGGGGAGAATTGTAACATCGAGGAATCCCAGGTATCTTATTTTATGCATTTATATTGAGTTTTTGGAGAGAGACTCGACGAATAGGCACCCAGACTCGCCGAGTAGGATCACGGATGGTCGGACTGATTTAATGGCGGACTCGGCGAGTCCATTCGTGGACTCGACGAGTCCATGCTGTTTAATGAAACCCTAATCCCCGGGGTTTGGGCCTTATTTAAAGGGGCTTATAGCCACCATTTGCGACTATCAGACCCCTGAGAGGAACCATAAGAGATCCAGAGCGTTTGTGAGGAAGAAGAGGTCATTTTTGATCTTTGTGTGGGTATTTTTGCAAGAAGAAGGTGACCAAGGCAAGAGGGAACTAAAGAGGGTGATATTTTGTGGATTTCAGAGGCTAGTGACTTCGTTCTGAGGTATATATTTCGATCCTTCTTTAGTTTGGTGTTAATCTTTGAGAGTTTGGGTTTCTAGCCCCTTTTAAGTATGGATTGTGGTGCAATTGGTCCCTTCTTGTGTTGAGACTTTGGATCTGGATCCAAAGTGTTCCAGAGGCCTTAACTCCTCGATCTTTATGAGTTTCATTGGGAGATAAGAGTATGGGATGGCATATTGGGGCCATTTCTTCAAATAGAGCCATTAGGTCTTTGCATGGGCATAAATATCAAAACTTTACGTGTTTATTTCGCTTAAGGAGGCCATATCTATGGGTTAGAGAAACGGATCTGACCTCAGGATGTCATTTGAGTTTGAGCATGGCTTGAACTCGTCGAGTCCAAGAATAGACTCGGTGAGTAGGATGGTTTTTCCTCATAAATGACACAGTTGGTAACTCGTTGAGTTGGGGAAGTGATTCAGTGAGTCATTTTTGAGGATGTGAGTTCATGACTGAACTCGCCGAGTCACAATTATGCACTCGGCGAGTCTGGTCAAAGGGTTGACCGTTGATTTTTGTTGACTTTTAGGGTTTGGTCAACTTTAGAGTATTTGAGCCTTGAGAGGGGTAAAATGGTCTTTTACCCTCCTGAGAGTGCTAAGAGAGGGAATGGTCTAGCCTTGGGAAATGTGTTGATGCCGAGTGTTTATTTCGTATGATTAGGCGGAGGCTAGATCCTATTTCACGGAGTCCGAGATTTCTGAGTTATCGAGTTACACGAGGTGAGTCTTCTCACTATACATTACCTAGAGTGGTATTATGTGTTGACCAGAAGGTCTTACGTGCTATGTATGAGATTGTGTGCCATGTATGAGATTATGTGCTATGTGATGTAAGTATGATATATAATTGTATAGACCGGACCGGAGGGTCCAAGGATTCAGACCGGGCCGGAGGGCCCAACGAGCTATGACCGGACCAGAGGGTCCAATGAGCTACAGGACCGGAGGGTCCCGCTGAGACACATCGGCCGAAGGGCCGTATAGTATCCTCGAGTGGCATATGTGTTGTGTGTGGTATTTTTGGGAACTCACTAAGTATTTATGCTTACAGTCGTTGTGTTATGTGTTTCAGGCACTAGCGAGGACCATGGAAAGGCGTCGACGTGAACCGTACACATAGAGAGGAGATTTGATTTGTGATCTTGGGATATGTTTGATTTGATAACTATTGTGGAATACTTTTTGAGAATGTTTTATATTTAAAATTTGGTTGTTGAAAAATGAAAAAATTTGTTTTGAAAATCTCTTCGTTACAAAAACAAGTGAGATCTTTAAATCTCATTAAATCCCCTTTCATCTCCATTTCTCATATTCAAAGTATGATTCTTTATCCCAAAATTCAATGATTCTTTACCTTGAACACACAATAACTGATCAACACATTCTAACAAAGACATTGGAACTAAAAAACTTACAATGAATGTTTGACCAAAGCTCAAAGGCTGAAAAAAAGGACTAACAAAGAATTAAGGATCATCCATCAATGATATTAGCCCTATGATATATGGGTAATGTCATAGATACAACAACTGAGATATAAAGCAATTTTGTTTTGAAATCAAGTTTCCTAATGAAAGATTGTATTAAGTAATGTTTGGTGCCATATTTTAAGAATAACACATATGTTTATAGTCTTAAGCATGAAATCGAAATTCATAACAAAGAAAATCGAAGTTCTAACCAGAAAATTCAAACAACACTTTGATGTTTCTCAAGGCTAAAATGCAGAAAAAGACAACACTTATTGACAATGGATGAATAAGGCGGCGCGAGAATGAATGAAGTCGATGGGGGAAAGGACGACGATGCTTCAGTGGATTGTGATGAAGGTGGTGTCGATGGAGAAAGGTGTGAGAAGCAACGTATGCAAGAAGAATGAGAATAGGCATAAAAGGAAAAGGGGGATTTTGTTCTTAGCCAACATTTTTTTCTAAGGACCGAATTAGAGTTCATGGATCAGTGTCTGACGCAAAAGCTACTCACATCAAACACCTTGATCGACCAAGTCACACATAAACGCAAGGTTATCAAGATCGGGATCCTACGTAGGATCGCTTTTGGGTTTGTAAGATCGTGATTGTAAGGTCGGGAGCGGGATCCTAAGATCCCACAAAATAGAACATAATTTTAATTTATAATTTTAAAATATGAAAAATATTTTAAACATTTAACTTTTCATTTAAAAGTTTTAAAAACTTCAAAATATTAGTCATAAGTCACAACATAAAATGATAAACGGTAAATTGATAAAAAGTAAAAGACTAAAGTGGTAAAAAAATCATTTGCAAAAAAAAATAAAATCAAGAGAAGATAGTATCATAGGATCGAATCCCGATCCTACAATCTTACGATCCTACATGCAATCATATCTAGAATATAATTCAGCTCGTTTTTCATACATAGGATCGTAAGATCCTATGATCCGGATCACGATTTTAACAACCATACATAAACGTCTAACCGGAACCGATCAAACCTATTTTCAAACAACCCCTAAATGTGAATTCAATAATGTTTCTTTTTCTTTCAACTTAAACATAAGACATATGGAACAATAAGGATTCCATTAAAACTCAAAAGCGGTAAAAAAAGAAAAGTAGACATGTAATAAAATTCAATAATCTTCGGCATCTACTCCATTCTAAAACATTATTTGTGTGTTTATTTTGGTTATATTGTTATTAAACCTCTACTAATGAGAAAACGGTAGCATTTTTTTTTTTATCATAGTATAAAACTATAAATAAAGGGGATAATGACTTAAAAGAGTAATATATTTTCGATTTGTATATATTTGATCACTTAGTTTTTTTTTTCCGTCCAAATTTATCTATTTAACTTGTTAAACTGTACACATTTAGTCCTTATAATCGGTTACTCCAGGTTAGCAGAAAAAAAATGACTTAATATGATAATATATTTATTATTTTGTACATATTTTGTCCTTAATATTTTTGTACACATTTAGTCCTAAATATTTTTTTGTTTCAATTTAATTCAATTTTGTTTTTGTACTAATTCAGTACTTATGAATAATTTCTTTAGGTTTTTCTCACGACATCTTACGTGGAACAATCATTGATGAGCTGTTTGTGGCTGTTGATGCTTATATCTATCACGAGCTCGATTGCTTAGTTGTGTAGGTCTTGTAGTTTGACTTAAGTTTTGTGTTCTGAACGTCGTAATTTCTTCATATTATATCAGATTTTAACGATCTTTATATTCACGTGTTCATTTTTTGAGTCTACTACAACTTTTGTTAAGATTACTCCTGTTAAAATGTAATATATTTTTACTTACAATTTTACAAAAAAAAAAAAAAAAAAAAAAAAAAAAAAAAAAAAATCCATACATGCATTCATAAAACATGTATGGATATAAAGATCGTAAGTTAAAAAATATACTCCTTTTTAACAGGAGTAATATAATCGAAAGTTTTAGTAAACTAAAATACAATTGCATGGATATAAAGATTGTATGAATAAGTTATGACGTTTAGAACACATGATCTAAACAACCAAGTAGTTGAAATCGCGATGGACATAAGTATCAAAAGCCCTAAACACATCATTAATGATTATCTCACGTAAGATGTTGTGAGAAAAACCTAAATAAATCATTCATAAGTACTGAATTAGTATAAAAACAAAACTGGTTTATTTTGCAACAAAAAAAATATTAAAGACTAAATGGGTACAAAATGAGAAATATATTACCCTATTAAGTCACTTCTACCGGCTAACCTGAAGTAGCCGGTCATAATAACTAAATGTGTACGCTTAACAAGTTGAAGGGTAAATATAAACGAAAAAAAAAAAAAAAAAAAACTCAGTGACGAAATGTATAAAAATCGAAATATATATTATTATCCTTAAATAAAATCTTTAATTCATATATATGCCATGGTGTAAATTTATCTGATATGATTTTAATTCTCATTCTATATATATATATATATATATATATATATATATATATATATATATATATATATATATATATATATATATATATATATATATATATATATATATATATATATATATATATATATATATATATATATATATATATATATATATATATATATATATATATATATATATGGCATGCATGATTGGTGTAAATTTATCTGATATGATTTTAATTTTCATTCTATATGTGAAATATACTTTTGATTTAAATTTATGATCCATGCAATTTCTTACTAAAATTCCTTAGATTATTCTTGAGAAGCATAAGTTTTAAAAGAACAAGTCATCAACTCCACAGTATCAATCGGGAGCTTATCCGATGGATACTCGCACTCCATCGACTCTTTTTCCTTCAAAAGCTCACATGGCGCCGGAGTCACGCCACTTGATACACCGGAAATATCCGTACAATTCCATTGCAGTTTTTTAGGTTTCTCAGCCAACCCAATCGTAACATTCGAAAGACAAAATCCGGTGAATGGATCTCCCTCGATCCCACCCATATTCCCGGCCATTTTCACATCTTCCGCCACCACATTTCTGTAATTAATCTGATCAACTCTCGGGACTGCCTTCGGGTCATAACCTGGATCCGGATGCTGCCCGTATGACCCGGTTGTCCAGAAAACATACTTCATCGTCTTCAAATTCATTCCATCCACGAAGATGTTTTTCACATACGCTCCCCTTCCCGGAGCTGTTTTGATTCTCACCGCCGATTCGGAATTGATAGCCCTGATATCCTCGGCTCTAAGGTTCTTGATTCCGCCAGACATTTCACTTCCGAGTGCAATCACTGCACTATCGGGGGAAATACAAGTTAGCCTCCTTATGATCATTTCTTCTGTTGGCATGCCGAATTTTATCCCGTATTCATCCCATCCACTTTTCACTGCTACACAATCGTCACCGGAGACTATGAACACATCCTGGATTTTTACATTTTTACAAGAATCTGCAACAAAAAATCACATTATTTGGCATTTTCTATAAGTGAACAGAAAAAAGTATGATCTAATTCAAAGTTCAAACCTGGATCGATTCCATCTGTATTTGGGGAATCCACTGGTGCGAGAATTGTTAAATCTTGCATTATTATATCACTGCAATTACAATCTTCGCGATTGTGTTAGATTTAGCGTTGAACAATCTAAAACATAGTGAGGCAATTGGATGGACAGACCTGCTATAAACTGGATGAACAAACCATGAAGGTGAATCGATCATAGTGAGGTTGGAGATTTGGATTTGCTTTGAGTACATTAGCTCGATCAAGTAGGGTCGTGTGTTCTTCAATTGCTTTTTATGAAACTTTTTCCACCACAATGAACCTTGCCCATCAATCGTCCCATTACCACCTTCAACAACAAAACAATTCCAGAGATTATTATTTGAATATCATATCATTAAAATCATCATGAAAAAGTAAAAAGTAAACGTTGTGATCAGAATTAATTAATGCCTGTAACAACTACGTCAGTGAGGTGTGATCCACCGATCAGACTGCTAAACCTTCCTCCTGGTCCATCTCTTCCTCTACCATACGAAGGCAATGGTTCTATAAGGGGATACTCTCCTTCGTCCTGCCATCAGAATCATATCTGGTTAACAACATTTTCTCCCAAATTAATAGGTATTTGACGATTAGATCATACAATCTTCTCACTCATTCGATCGTAGTCCTTGGATGTTACTTCATAAACTAATTAATACCTGAGAGGCAAGAATAACAGCGCCGAATTGGAGATACAAGGTGAAATGGCTGGTGAGATTAAAGCTACCAGTGAGCCATTTTCCCGGCGGTACAACGAGCTGTGCTCCGCCATCATTTGCAAACTGGCTGAGATTCTGAACCGCCGATCGGAAAACTAATGTGTTTGATGTTTTGCCGTCACCCTTGCCACCGAAATCTGTCAAAAACGCCGTATGTTTTCGGCAGTTGATTGCAGTGTATGTTACATCGGATCCGGTCGACTCAAGCCTTCGGCATTCAATGGTGGAGAACTTTATCAATCCAAGCAAGAACAACGTCGCAACCAAATTCTAGCAGATGAAAAGTCGAATTATTAGGAAAAAAGTGAAGAAATCTGTCAATCTGATACGAAAACTGAATGAAATGTATAATTAAAAACTTGAAAAAAATGGAGATACATACAAGAGTAACTGCCGATTGTTGAGAGAACGCCATTGTTTGAGTATGGTCTCAAACCGAGCGACAGGAGATTTATAGCCAAAGGTTTTAGTTTTACAACAGATTCATTTATGAAGAAATGGTGTTTAACGCACAAAAGATACTCATAGATTTTTGTAATCGATGGGAATAGGATGATTGCTTATGCAAGCGAATCAAATTGTTATGCAATACCCATGGGTGTTAGTTATTCACACGTAAAACCACTTAAAAAAAAAAGTCCAAAAACGACTTTGTTTTCATAATTCTAACCAAACCGATAATGCATCATAATATAAACAAATTTTACTCATGATCCCTTATGTTTTATATAATTTTGATTTTGGTTTTTAGAATATTCATAATCCACCATATATTAACTAACTTTACCTATATATGGTCTTTTATTTTACATTATTTTTTATTCTTATCCTTTATATTAATTGATAGGGTAAGTTACACCATTTGTCTCTCGTATCCTAAAATACACCTTTAGTTTTTATTTTTAAAATTTAACTCATACCGTCCCTGAGTTTTCTTTTTCTTGCACGCTTAATTCCTATTAACATGAAATAACTATTTTACCCTTAATAATTTTTTTTTCCTATTAATTATTTATCAATCTTTAGATTAAAAAATAATAATAATATCCCACCCCTCCCCTTCCCCTTTTCCCCGGTTTCCTTCTTCCCCTCTCACAGTTACCCAACTTCGATGCTATTCCTCCTTTCTCTAGTGAGACGAATCTTTCTCTTTCTCCGTATTTTATCGCCACCCACTGCAAGTGTTGGCAGCTACGAATGATGGTTCTCTGACACATTCTTCCAAAGTCCAATCTTCCTCCGCCAATTCTAACTAAGAACTCCATCAAATCCATTCCCAAATAATCATCAGGGGACTTCTTTCTCTCTATAATTCATCTTCCTCCTACCTACATGCCACCATCCTCCATACCTTCAACTTTGTCATCTCTTCCCCTTCACAGTCGTCACATCGTCATCATCACATTTCACTAAACTAACACGTTTCTATATATTTAACCTTATCAACAGCCCTTTAATTTTTTTTTTGGAATACCATCATATATCTGATCCATAGATAAACTAACGACTTAATGTTCTCGACCGCTTGAGTAGGAAAACATACAGACCTTTGAAATAGTATGTTATTCCGTGAGTTCCAAAGAACCCATAACATCACATAACAAATTTCAATGAATCTTTTCCAACGATTTAAACAGTTTCCCCATTTAGATGTAAAATCAATGAACTCACTCATCGTGTTTACTGCCATATCATCAATCTCACACCACCTGTGTAACACCCGGTTCTTGGTACCTATTTAATTCCAAGTATTATTGTATTTTACCCTGGTACTCGACAAGTTGAAGGTCCAACTCGTCGAGTAGGCTCGGCTTTGCGCGTGGATTTTAAGTGACCTACTCGACGAGTAGGAGTTGTCTGAGTAAAACCCTAAATTTGAGGGTTTGCACCTTATTTAAACAACTTATCTCCTCCCATATCAGCCTCTATCGTCCCTCACGCTTCCAGAAGACCTTAAACTGAAACCCTAGCCTTGTTTTAGTGCTCTTAAGCCATTTTTGTGTATTTTTGGTGGTTATGAAGCTTGAGAAAAAGAAATGAGATTGGGAGTTCAAGTTGAAGCTAGAAGATCCAAAGATTGTGTTCCGTTTCCAACTCATTTAAGGTAAAAAGCTTCAATCTTGACTTTCCATGTGTTTAATCAACTTTAGGGCTTGGATTTTGGTATCTTTAGGGCATTACTAAGCCATTTTCGGGTTGTGGGGTGTAATGTGGAGATATGGATTCAGATCTTGGACTTTGGAAGGTTCTCATGGCATAAAGGTGCCAACTCTATAGCCATGAGAGCCCCATGCATCTTGTAGGTCTCATTTTTGGTCCTTTTGAACTTAAAGACCCATGCATGGACGTAAAGTTCGTAACTTTACGTGTTATATCGACCCTAGGAGGTTAGATCTACCCTTTTGGATGAGATGAGCTCAACAAAAATTGAGTTTATAGACATGGACTTTAGGAGACTCGGCGAGTCGTTATTGGGACTCGGCGAGTCGAGTGTTGGTTCCTCAACCTTTTGTTTCGGAGGAATATTGTTGAGTCTAAAAGGGGGACTCAACAAAGATGGACATGATTATAGACCTAGAAATCATGGGACTCGACGAGTATATGAACAAACTCGGCGAGTCAAAGGCAATCTCCGAAACCATGAAGATGGACTCGACGAGTTGTTCATACAACTCGGCGAGTCATAGACTGAACACATTCTTATGATGGAGATAAATTCGACGAGTTCAAAGGGAAACTCGGCGAGTCGGTTGAAGATGGTCCCGATTTTATGGTTGAAGGAGGACTTGTCGAGTTGTTTCTAGACTCGATGAATGGAGTCAAGGTTGGATCATTTTAGAGGAGTAGGGAATCGACGAGTTGGTAGAGCGACTCAGCGAGTCAAGTCAACTGGAGGTTAACTTTGACCAAAGTTGACTTCGACCAGGATTTGGGTTGACCCCTTGTGAGGGTTGTGAGTACGAATTGATAACTTAGTAGAGTTGTCGTGTAGGGATTAAGGAGTCGAGGAAAGTCGATTTTCACACCGGGGACAGTATAGACACTACACGACATTGAGGTGAGTTACCTCCCAGTAGAAGTGGGTCTAAGGCACCAAGGCCGACCCACTAGTAGTTGATTACAGCTAAGATGATTGTCTTTGTGATAATTGTTTGGTTTGATATTACTTGATGTGTTATATGTGTCAGTATGTTATGCTCTATGTGATAGTGGTATTAGGAGGGGAATAGTCCCCCGATGGTTGTTAGGACCGAAGGGTAGGTCAGACACCCTAGATATGTCTGACAGCATGTTTATGATATGTTATTATGTGGTAGTAGTAGGGGTGAAGTAGTCTCCGTGACCGGGTGAGATAGATCGGAGGGTAGGCAGGCACCCCAAAATGGTCTGACATGGGTAGTCAGCACCACAGAATGGCTTGACACGGGTAGTCAGCACCCCAGAATGGCTTGACATGGGTAGGTCGGGCACCCCAGAATTGCATGGAAACATGTATGATTGTATACTATGTGGTATGATGGGGGAACTCACTAAGCTTTGTGCTTACAGTTTCAGTTTTGGTTTCAGGTACCTCTTCATCCAAGGGGAAAGAGTCGGTAGCGTAGCAACGCATCACACACACATGATTTCCACATTTAGTTTTCTGGGACTGTACTCTGATTTTTATTACTATTGATGATATGGTTTAGAGACGTGTTGTTACGGTTTTATGAACTGATATGACATTGGTAATGTTTTTGATAAATTATTTTATAACTTACTTAATTAAAAATGAAATTTTTGGCCTTGAAAGTTGGGATGTTACAACCTGAGGATTTTTCCTCGAACCAGACAAGCAAACAGACAATTGATGAGTATGTGATCTGCATCCTCCTGCTGATTTACACAAAAGCCACAATACATGAAATTGATAGGAATGTTCCTGTGAATAATTGCGAAAGCACAAGGTATACGACCCTGCACTACTCTCCAAACCAAGCCCAACACTTTTATGGGAATTAACTTACACCAACTGATCATAGCATGAGAGAAATTACTAGCATGGTTGTAGTCAATTAAAATAATGAGGATCGAAACTCTATAGATGCCATCAAGAGCAATAGGCAATGTTTATAATCCGACCCAAGATGCAACTGAATCGATTCAACATCCTGAACTAGTCTCGATAGGCAGTTTTGTAACCCACAATTTGATGGGTTGGACTTCCAACACCAACTGATAACAGTGTTTTCGTTTATTTTGTCCTTCACCATGCATCTCTTTTGAGCCTCTATATCATAAAGAGATGGATATACCTTTTTTAATTCTAAGGATCCAATACAAATATTGTTCCAGAATTGAGTGTTGTCCCCATATTTGACACATTGTCTAAATACATCATTGATACTCATGCCCATAGATTCCAAGTCATTCTTAACACCAGATATGTTGTTCCATACACCACTGAGATATTTCTTAGAAAGATAGTATCTAGGTTTGTTGAATAAGTTATGAACTCCACATATAAACTTTCTCCATAGAGCTGATGTATCATCCCTCAGTCTCCACCACCATTTGATCAGTAGTACAATGTTCAGATCTCTTATGGAACCAACACTTAAACGACCCATCTCTTTAGGGCTGGTGACTTTTTTCCACGAAACCCAGTTTATGTTATTTTTTCATCGCTTCCCCCATAGGAAAGGTCTTCTTATCTTTTCGAGCTTCTCAATTACACTTAGAGGAGATTTAAAAAGTAAGAGATAGTACGTGGGAAGATTTCCTAATACAGAAGTAATAAGAGTTAATCTCCCCCCAAAAGATGATGTTTTTACTGTCCATATCGTGAGCTTAGATTGAAACTTGTTGATAATTGGCTGCCAATTTCTAACCAGGTTCATGTTGGCCCCTAACTAGTACTCCAAGGTAGATAGAAGGTAAAACACTAGCCTCACAACCAAGTATCCTAGCACCAGATGCAGTTTCACAACTAGATGCCCTAACGACATATACCTTGGATTTGCATAAATTTACCTTGAGGCCAGAGGCCATATGGAAGAAATGTAAGATACGAGCTAAGTTTTTCATATTCGATCTGCACCATTCTCCCACAAATAACGCATCATACGCATAAAATAGATGTGATAGTTTGGTATTAACTCCTGAAATTTTTATCCCTTTGAATATGTTTTTCTCACCAGCAGTCTTCATAGGTACGTTTAGTCCTTCCATTGCAATAATGAATAGAAAAGGGGATAAAGGGTCTCCTTGTCTTACCCCTTTTGAGATCTTAAATTCTTTAGTTGGACTACCGTTGATGATAGCAGAGGCACGAGCAGATGACAAACATCCTCGAATCTACGTTCTCCACTTATTCTCAAATCTCATTTGATTGAGAATTGAGTCAAGGTACTCCCAACTGACAGAATCAAACGCTTTGTCAAAATCTACTTTGAAGAGTAACACCTTCTTTTTTGTTATTTTGACCCACAAACATATTTCATTGACTATAAGGGCCCCTACAAGTATACTTATGCCCTCCATATAAGCAGACTGAACTTCATCGATTACACTCCCAATTACTGTCTTTAATGTAACATCCCAAAATTCAAAACCAAAAATTTCATTTTTTGATATAAAGATTCATAAAACAATTTATAAGAAAACATCATCAAGTTAATTCATTTCAATAAAACCATAGATCACATGGCTCAAAACCATATCATGAAATAGTAATAATGTCAGAGTACAAATCCCAAGAATCTCATGTACGGAAAATCATGTGTGTGATGCGCTGCTACTGTATCGGCTCCTTTCCCTACAAAGAAGAAGGACCTGAAAACCATAAGCACAAAGCTTAGTGAGTTCCCCCATCATACCACATACCATATAACATACACACTATATAACATATTCGGGTACTGTACTACCCCTTCGATATCTTTTAACCGGTAACTGTCTAGCATATCAGGGTGCTGGTCTACCCCTTCGGTCCTATCGATTGGTACCTAGCCTCTCATATCAGGGTGCTGACATACCCCTTTGGTCCTTTCGAATGGTACCTTACCTAACATATCAAGGTACTAGCCTACCCCTTCGGTCCTTTCGATTGGTACCGAAGACTATTTTACTCCCTACTCTATCACATAACATCCTAGTGCATAAAAATATAATCATATTGTAACGTCTGTGTTTCTGGGCTTGTCATTAATAGCAATGTATTAGTCTACATTAACCGTTGTAACCCATTTTGAAATAATAAGAATGTATTATTTGAGTATTATATGTTTTGTGCTTAATTGTGTGGCTTAAATGAATTAAGAATAAAAAATAAGCGTCAAAATAAGAATAAAAAATAAGCGTAAAAATAAAATAGTAGATAAAGCAGATATCTTTGGATAATGTTGTAGTAGTTGAAACGAGGTTTCCAAATATATAAAGAATGCCGAAATCCAAGTTATAACGAGGAAGTTATGATCTGTCGAAGTTTCGCGACAAAACCAACACGACGCCGAACGACGTAAAATACGAATTTAAGATAGAACGATATCTAGCCTTAGTAATCTAAACGAAATTTGAAGAGTTCGTTAAACCAAGAGCGTGCATAAAAAGAACACCCAAATCTAACTTCGTATGAGGAAGTTATGATTTTCTGAAGTTTCGACTTAGCGGTATGCAGCCCGAATACTCGATTTGAGATCGAGCGGTTTTTAGCCGAAACAATCTAAATGAGAATCGAAGATCTCGTTAATAGTAGTGAAAAGATAAAAATATAGGCGAAAACGGATGTCATATGAAGAAGTTATGAATTTATAACGGAGTTTTCCTGTCCCGGCCAACTAAAAATAATATATAAGTAATATATTAAAAATAAAGTCAAAATTAGCCA
Source organism: Lactuca saligna (assembly GCF_052625555.1). Taxonomy (NCBI): domain Eukaryota; kingdom Viridiplantae; phylum Streptophyta; class Magnoliopsida; order Asterales; family Asteraceae; genus Lactuca; species Lactuca saligna. The sequence continues at coordinate 6,536,106 of NC_136424.1, forward strand.
ACGGGGTCTAAATGAGAGTTGTAAATCATATCTCACCTACGCGTCAATATAAAGAATGTCGAAAACGGAGTTCGTATGCCAAAGTTATGAATTTCTGAAGTTCGGGGCGCGAAACCCAAAAAACTGTCAGATACCACGACGTGGCAAGCAGTGCCACGATGTGGAAAGTCTTCTGACACCTCCTAGAGTCCCCGAAACGCAACTTGCGATGAATCATGCAGTGACGACCAAGCCCACGACGTAGAAAAAGGTGTCACGACATGGCAAGGGCAAATTTTGCCCTATAAATAGATTTGAAGGGCCAGTCGTTTAGGGTTGCTATTTTCTCCCCTCTCTCTCCCGTTCTACCTCGATTTATGTGCAAAGAAGTACCCCCAAAGCCCCGGTATCATCCCGAGACCCAAAGCGAGTCCCGAAGCCCGAAGATCCCAAGAAGAAAAGAGTTTCCAAGTAGAAGCTCTGCGTGCGAGAAGCCTGGTGTGTGAAGATCTTCCAGATCTACCGAAGAATATTATTTTTGCAAGTCGTAGTGTTGTCCGATCATCTTCTGATCAAGTGAGTGTATATTCCTTTTCTTCTAACACATAGATATAAAGTATCTCCGAGTGAATACATGCTATGTGTATATAGATATATATTATCTGTTACTTGGAATGAATCTGTATACCTGGAACGAGTATTAAATGATTATCTTATCAGTTTTTAAGTTGCATATGTATATTGTTATCTACAAAATGTTGGGTAGAACTTGGGTAGATAGTTGATGTGTGATAAACTGATGAGAGGCCTCGATGTTGTTGATGTTGACCTAGTCATCTAGCGGAGTATGGATGACGACCACGGACTCTTTCTAGACAGTCCAGTGGAACGCTAGCAGGTTCATAACCTGTAGGTGTTGTGAACGATGTGTTCACCGGTGTACTCGATCCCCCTTATGGTTGCCTTTAGGACATCTATTGTTGAGGAAACCCTTCCAGTAATGCCCGTCCCGATGAAAATCCTAGATTAGGTCCCTTGTAATAGATGTTGTTTTAGGGACGTAAAGTGATGATAATGAGAATGGGTAATCGGGTTATTGTTGTTTGGTGAAAATTAATTATAATTATTTATCGTGGGTTGACAAACCTATATGCTCACCAGGCTCCCATGCCTGACCCACTCAATTTTATTTGTATTACAAGAAGTGGCGCGAGGGCATAAGATGGATGAATCATCAGGTTGTCTTGTTTATGAGCCTGTATATGTATATAACTGCTGTATGGCTTGTAATATGTTGTTTATGCTTTTGGTCTGTTTATTGGAACATGACATCCCGAATATTGTTATATAATGAAAATGCATCTCTTGATTAAATGCTTTGATAAACTTTATTTTATCATATTTTGTTTTGGGAACAAATTCCGCAACGCTTTTAAATCGAAAGGATTTACTCTGAAATTATTTTAAAAGCATAAATGAAACCGGTCTTTTATGGCTGAGATTTTGGGGATGTCACAGTTGGTATCGGAGCATTAGTTTAAGCGAATTAGGAATTTGTAGGATTTCTAGACTTAAACTTAGAATGCTAAGTGAAGGTTGTTAGATGTGTGTCTATTTTATTTCAGACACGAGCACTAGTTTATTTTAGGAGAGTTGCCTACAATGCTTTTATGTGCTAAATGTTATATGTTGTCATATATGATATTTGTTCGGATCTGTGGTCTGTTGCCGACCGAATCTGGAAACCTTATGTGTTTAGGATTCTAAGCGTATGACGACGGTATTAGAACTAGCATGTAAACGTTTCGGAGTGATAATGATGATTTGAATGTCTATCGTGAATGAGGATCTAACTTCACCTTATTCGGTGTATAGATCAAAAATGGTGAGAACAAGGAGTGGAGTTGGAAACGCGGATGAAAACAGGAATCAACCACCAGTGATTGAGCAAATACCTATCGTAGCAGCAACACCTGAGCTGATAACAATGGCTAGTGAACAACTGATGATTCAAACGATGTTGGATCGTCAAATGGAAGAAACAAGACTTTTGCTTAGGCAGAATCGTGAAGAACTGTCAATTCACGTCAAAGAGCCCAAAGTAAATAGAGGGCAATCTGAAGGAGGAAACTTTAGTGGGATCATTGGTCAAGACGACCCACCGATGGTTAGACACAACAACCAGTATGGAGGAAATGATGGGCGTGGGTGTAAGTACAAGGATTTCATGGCATCCAAACCACCATGTCTATCCGGAAGCCCGATGCCAGTGGAAGTGATTAATTGGATCTCCGAAATGGAGACTATGTTTGAAAGTTACGAGTGCAGCAATCGACAGAAAACCGCCCTTGAAATCCCTCTGTTAAAATCTGAGGTACTAAGCTGGTGGAAGTTACTAGCTGACTCGATGCCCAAGGGAGAAGCCAACAAGATGTCTTGGGAAGACTTTGTGGAACAGTTGAAATTACAATATTGCTCAGAGCAAGACCTTCTAGAAATCAATAACGAGTTTCAAAATTTGAAGAAAAGAAAGATGAGCGTTACTGAATATGTTTCATGTTTCATGGAGAAGATGAAACTTGTTCCATACCTAATTCCAACTGAACTAGCAAAGGTCAACAAATTTGCTCGCAATTTACCAGCGGACTTTGGTCCAATGGTTAAGCAAGCAACGACCTTGAAAGCTGCCATCTGGGCTGCTAAGAATGTTGAGACCCAGATCAGGGAGAAAGGTCTATAGAGGTCATAGGTTGGTGAAAAGAGGAAATTCGATGGACCTTTAGGGTCCAACAAGAAAAAATAGTTCTCGAAGTCTAGTTCGAGAGGTGGAGGAGGTGAAGCGAAATGGAACGACAAATGTAAGAAGAAGCATCATGGAAAATGTGAGGTAGTGACCACATGTTTTAAATGTGGAAAGTCAGGGCACTATGCCAACGAATGCACCCTCACCAAGAAAGTCTGCTATGGGTGTGGTGAAGAGGGGCACATCTCCAGGGCACTATTACCCAAAGAAGAAGGAGGAAACTAGACCCAATATTCCGCCAAAGCCGAAGGCAAGAGCCTTCTAGATGACACTAGAGGCTGCTAAAGATGAAGTTGATGTCGCTTCAGGTACCGTTCTCGTTAACAAATTGCTTGCCCAAATTTTATTTGATTCTGGAGCCAACTACTCCTTTTATTTCGCATGAATTTGGTAGAAACTATCTTTGCTTGTCGATAGACTAGATATTGCTTTATTAGTCGAAGTTGCTAGTGGCAAGTTTGTACATGTTATCCATCGTATGAGGAACATCTTAATTAATTTGAATGGGAATAAGTTTCACGAGAAATTATTGCATATCGAACTTAACGGTTTCGACATCGTGCTTGGAATGGATTGGCTTAGCGCCAATGACACCGAGATATTGTGTAAGAAGAAGATAGTCAAAGTAAACCCACCTGGGAAAGAGTCGTTTATGGTGTATGGAGATAAATGCAGAGTCAATTCAGGAATCATTTCATTGATGAAAGCCAGAAAGTGTTTGGCTAAAGGATGTACGTCGTATCTAGCATTTGTGATAGACGCTAAGAAGGAGAAAAAGGCGATGCAGAGCATTCCTGTCGTATGTGAGTACCCGGAAGTATTTCCTGAAGATCTTCCCGGATTACCGCCTGATAGACAAGTGGATTTTAGAATAGAATTGTTACCAGGGATGACACCAATAGCAAAAGCACCTTACCGATTAGCACCGATGGAGATGAAGGAGATGATGATGCAACTTCATGAGTTATTGGACAAAGGTTTCATTAGACCTAGTTCATCACCCTGGGGAGCTCCAGTGCTATTTGTAAAGAAGAATGACGAAAGTATGAGAATGTGTATTGATTACAGAGAGCTGAATAAAGCAACGATAAAGAATAGATATCCATTGTTGAGGATTGATGACCTGTTCGATCAACTTCAAGGTTCGAGCTATTTCTCGAAGATCGATCTTAGGTCAGGATATCATCAGTTGAAAGTAAGAGAGCATGATACAGAGAAGACCGCATTCAAAACACGATATGGACACTACGAGTTTTGGTTATGTCATTTGGACTAACCAATGCTCCAGCAGCATTCATGGTTTTAATGAAAAGAGTTTGTAATTCGTTCCTTGATAAATTTGTGATAGTGTTCATAGATAACATTATGATTTACTCAAAAAGCCGAGAGGAGCATGGCAAACACTTACGAGAAGTGCTAGAAGTATTAAAGAAGGAGAAGTTGTATGCAAAGTTCTCCAAATGTGATTTTTGGATTCGATAAGTCCAATTCTTGGGTCACGTGGTCAACCAAGAAGGGATAATGGTTGATCCAAAAAAGATTGAAGCTGTGATGAAGTGGGAACAACCAAAAAGTCCCACGGAGATCCGAAGCTTTTTGGGATTAGTCGGATATTACCGAGGGTTTATCCAAGGTTTTTCTTCGATCGCTACTCCATTAACAGCTTTGACCCATAAAGGAGCTACTTATTATTGGAATCATAAGCATAAAGAAGCATTCGAGAAGCTAAAGAAAAAGCTATGCGAGGCACCGATACTTTCTCTACCCGATGGAGTTGAATACTTCGTTGTTTATAGCAATGTGTCAAGTGTTGGATTGGGTTGTGTTTTGACCCAAAGAGATAAGGTGATCGTGTATGTATCTCGACAACTGAAAGAGCATGAAAAGAACTACCCGACTCATGATTTGGAGTTGGCAGCGGTAGTTTTCGCTCTAAAAATATGGAGGCATTACCTCTATGGCACGAAGTGCAAACTTTTCACTGATCATAAGAGTCTCCAATATCTATTTAGTCAAAAAGAATTGAATATGAGACAACAACGCTGGCTAGAATTACTTAAAGGCAACGACTGTGAGATACTTTACCACCCTAGTAAAGCAAATGTTGAAGCTGATGCTCTCTGTCGGAAAGTCAATTTTGAAAGGAAAAGGCCAAGAGCGTTGATAATAGAAGTTGTCTCGACCATTGTGGAGGGTATAAAGAAAGCTCAAGGGGAAGCATCAGAGAAGAATGACCAAAAGGAAGAACGTTTGGGAAAAACTTTGGTGTTCGGTATAAACAGTCATGGACTAAAGGTATTCCAAGATCAGATTTGGATACCTAATACAGGAGGAGTCAGAGATCTTCCGATGAAAGAAGCTCACAAGATCATGTACTCGATTCATCCTGGTAGCACTAAAATGTATAGGGACCTAGAACCCTATTATTGGTGGCTGACGATGAAGCTTGATGTTGCAAAGTATGTGGCCGAGTGTGTGACTTGTGCTAGAGTCAAGACACAACATCAGAAATCGTATGGGAGTTTAGAACCTTTTCATGTGCCTATGGGTAAGTGGGAAGACATTGCTGTGGATTTTGTCACTAAACTGCCTAGGACAATGAATGGTCATGACATGATTTGGGTGGTCGTTGATGGATTCACTACGAGTGCGCATTTCATAGAAGCAAAGGAGAAATGGTCTATGGAAAAGCTTGAAATTCTTACGTGAAGGAAATTGTGAGGCTTCACGGTGTTCCGTTAACGATTGATAGTCGTTTCACCTCGCGATTTTGGAAAAGTCTACAAGAGGAATTGGGTACCAAGTTGTGTTTAAGTAGAGCTTACCATCCGCAGACTGATGGTCAGAGTGAAAGAACGATACAAACACTTGAAGATATGCTGAGAGCATGTACCATGAAATTCCTAGGTAATTGGGATGAACATTTACCTTTGGTAGAATTTTCCTACAATAATATTTTTCACTCGAGCATAAAGATGACACCTTATCAAGCTTTGTACGGACAGAAGTGTCGTACGCCGTCTTGTTGGCTTGAGGCTGGGAAAAAGCAGTTTATGGGAACCGAGATTGTTCATCAAACCGCTGAAAAGTTGAAAATAATTAGGGAAATAATGTTAGCCGCTCAGGATCATCAAAAGAGCTATGCTGACAAAAAGTGAAGACCGATGACTTTTGAAGTTGGAGATTTAGTTTTGCGTAAAGTCTCGTTGTGGAAGGGACTTATAAGATTTGGTAAAAAGGGAAAATTAAGTCGAAGGTTTATTGGATTGTTTAAAGTTCTTCATAGGGTTGGGAACCAAGCTTACAAGCTCGAACTACCAGAAGAACTGAATGGAATTCATAACACTTTCCATATGTGTTATTTGAGGAAGTTCATGGGAGAAGTTCCCGACATAATTCCAATTTCTGAGTTAAGAATTGATGAGAACAAGAGGTTGATTGAAGAACCTGAAGCAATCATTAACCGAAAGACTAAGAAATTGCGACGCAAGATGGTCGAGTTAGTGCTTGTCCGATGGAAACACACAAATGGGCCAAATCTCACCTGCGAGACGGAGAGTGACATGATGAGTCGTTACGCGCATTTGTTTGTTGATGTGTAATTCCAGGGACGGAATCATTCTAAGGTGGAGAGAATTGTAACGCCTGTATTTCTGGGCTTGTCATTAATAGCAATGTATTAGTCTACGTTAACCGTTGTAACCCATTTTGAAATATTAAGAATGTATTATTAGATTATTATATGTTTTGTGCTTAGTTGTGTGGCTTAAATGAATTAAGAATAAAAATAAGCGTCAAAATAAAATAGTAGATAAAACCGACATCTTTGGATAATGTTGTAGTAGTTGAAACGAGGTTTCCGAATATATAAAAAAATGCCAAAATCCTAGTTATAACGAGGAAGTTATGATCTGTCGAATTTTCTCGATAGAACCGGCACGACGCTGAATGACGTAAAATAAGAATTTAAGATAGAACAATATCTAGCCTTAGTAATCTAAACAATAGATGAAGAGTTCGTTTAACCGAGAGCGTGCATAAAAAGAACGCCCAAATCTGACTTCGTATGACGAAGTTATGATTTTTTGAAGTTTCGACTTAGCAGTATGCAGCCCGAATACTCGATTTGAGATCGAGCGGTTTTTAGCCGAAACAATCTAAACAAGAATGGAAGATCTCGTTAATAGTAGTGAAACGAAAAAAAGATAGGTGAAAACGAATGTCGGATGAAGAAGTTATGAATTTATAACGGAGTTTTCCTATCCCGGCCTACTAAAAATAATATATAAGTAATATATTTGTAATATATTAAAAATAAAATCAAAATTAGCCAACGGAGTCTAAACTAGAGTTGTAGATCAGAATCTCACCTACGTGTCGATATAAAGAATGTCGAAGATGGAGTTCGTATGCGAAAGTTATGAATTTCTGAAGTTCGGGGCGCGAAACCCCAAAAACTGTCAGATACCACGATGTGTCATGCAGTGCAACGACGTGGCAAGTCTTCTGACACCTCCTGAAGTCCCCCAAACGTAACTTGCGATGACGCATGCAGTGACGACCAAGCCCATGACGTGGAAAAAGGTTTCACGACATGACAAGGGCAAATTTTGCCCTATAAATAGATTTGAAGGGCCAGTCGTTTAGGGTTGCTATTTTCACTCCTCTCTCTCCCGTTCTACCTCGATTTATGTGCAAAGAAGTACCCCCAAAGCCCCGGTATCATCCCGTGACCCAAAGCGAGTCCCGAAGCCCGAAGATCCCGAGAAGAAAAGAGTTTCCAAGTAGAAGCTCTGCGTGCGAGAAGCTCGGTGTGTGAAGATCTTCCAGATCTACCGAAGAATACTACTTTTGCAAGTCGTAGTGTTGTCCGATCATCTTCTGATCAAGTGAGTGTATATTCCTTTTCTTCTAACACATAGATATAAAGTATCTCCGAGTGAATACATGCTATGTGTATATAGATATATATTATCTGTTACTTGGAATGAATCTGTATATCTGGAACGAGTATTAAATGATTATCTTATCAGTTTTTAAGTTGCATATGTATATTGTTATCTACAAAATGTTGGGTAGAACTTGGGTAGATAGTTGATGTGTGATAAACTGATGAGAGGCCTCGATGTTGTTGATGTTGACCTAGTCATCTAGCGGAGTATGGATGACGACCACGGACTCTTTCTAGACAGTCCAGTGGAACGCTAGCAGGTTCATAACCTGTAGGTGTTGTGAACGATGTGTTCACCGGTGTACTCGATCCCCCTTATGGTTGCCTTTAGGACATCTATTGTTGAGGAAACCCTTCCAGTAATGCCCGTCCCGATGAAAATCCTAGATTAGGTCCCTTGTAATAGATGTTGTTTTAGGGACGTAAAGTGAGGATAACAGGAATGGGTAATCGGGTTATTGTTGGTTGGTGAAAATTAAATATAATTATTTATTGTGGGTTGACAAACCTATATGCTCACCAGGCTCCCAAGCCTGACCCACTCAATCTTATTTGTATTACAGGAAGTGGCGCGAGGGCATTAGATGGATGAATCATCAAGTTGGTTTGTTTATGAGTCTGTATATGTATATAACTGTTGTATGGCTTTTAATATGTTGTTTATGCTTTTGGTCTGTTTATCGGAACACGACATCCTGAATATTGTTATATAATGAAAATGCATCTCTTGATGAAATGCTTTGATAAACTTTATTTTATCATATTTTGTTTTGGGAACAAATTCCGCAACTCTTTTAAATCAAAAGGATTTACTCTGAAATTATTCTAAAAGCATAAATGAAACCGGTCATTTTTGGCCGAGATTTTGGGGATGTCACACATATATTGCCTAGCTTATTTGGGTGTTGGCATACCCCTTCAGCCCTATCGACTAGTACTGGGGTCTATCCTACCATTCCTATCACATATCACATAACATCATAGCATACTATCACATAAACATAACAAATAGCGACATATCGAATAATTATCACAAAGACAATCATCCCTACTATAACTCTTACTAATGTGTAACATCCTATTTCAGATCGTCTGAGATTAGGGTTTGTGGGCTGCAACCCGGGCATGAGGAAGTCTCGGGGTTACGACGAGTTGCTAGAAGTGTAGGGCATCTCGACACCTTTCCATGAGTATGAGGTTCATTAGAATCAGAGTTACATCGAGGAAGCTATTGAAGTTTGAAGTTTTGGCAGGATAAGTCCCTCATTTGAGAAAGGTGGCAGCTGACTACGCTGGTCGTACATGTGTGTACGGTTAGCGTACTCATGTGTGTGACTTTTAAGCGAAGCCACCTAGTATGTTGGGCGTACTAGGATCATAATGAGAAACCCTAATTGAGGGGTATCCCTATATAAAGAATGAGATAGCCTCATTCCTGGCCACCACCCTCAGTCAATAAACCCTCTTAAACCCTAATCCTCGTTCTTGAGCTTGTGTGCATCCCTTTGAGAGCCTTAAGTGATTTTGTGTGTTCTTGGAGTCTTGAGCTTGTGTGCGTCCATTTGAGAGCCTTAAGTGATTTTGTGTGCTCTTGGAGTAAAGAAGGAGCTTTGGAGAAGAAGGAGTGAAAGTCCAGGCCTTGGATCTAAGCATATCTAAGTTGGGAGCTTCATCATGAGGTATAAAGCTCCAACCTTTCTCACACTTTTGTTTTGAGCTTCATATTAGAGTATTTTATGGTTTTTTTTTCCAAAGTTGGAGAATTTATGAGTTATTGAGCTCTAGACACTATGAGCAACCCCATTTGAGTGTATTTAGTGGTGTCATGTCATAAAAATCAAGCCTTGGACGTTGGAATCAAGTGATGCATAGGTTATTCGCATTTTGAGTTAAGAGAGTGAGTGTTTTGGGTGTTTGTGACCATATCACCCATGCAAAGGCTTAAGGTAACTGACTTTATGGAGTAAGGGCTATTAGGGAATCTAGATCTATGATTTGAGTCAAGGTCTTACCTGATTAAGACCAAATGAGTAGAAAGAGTGAATCTGGGGAGTACGCTGAGCGTAATTCCAGTACGCCCCGCGTACTACCCCATTGTCCCCGATGGCCAATCTGGATTCGTGAGTACACTGAGCGTACCAATGGGAGGTACGCCCAGCGTAACCTCATTGTAGACTTTTGGACTATGTCTCATTTTTGGTCCTTGAGTGTTAGGCTTGCAGTTTGGGCTTGTTGCAATAGAGTTTTGGACTAGAGGATTATATATATATATATATATATATGTGTGTGTGTGTGTGTGTGTGTGTGTGTGTGTGCTTTGGGCCCTTGAGTTGGGCTTGCCGCTTATATTTGAGAGTTGGGCCTCAGGAGAGCCCATTTATTATTGGGCCTTGGTGGACCCAATGGGTTTTTGGTTATGGATGGGCTGGTTAGTGGACTACCTTTAGACCTAATCAGTAAGAGTTTGGACTTAGTTCGTAATTGGGTTAATTGTGGGTTTGGCTCAGAGTTAGAGGCTGGTGCGTAGCAGCAGCGTTTATAGGGGTTGTTCATCATTCGAGGTGAGTCTTCTCACTATACTTACCATGAGTGGTATCTTTGTGTGACTGAGATGTCTTATGTGTTTATATTCAGTACTGAGATATCTTGCATTATGTATATGTGATTTATGATGTGTATTATTCTGTGCTTAATGAGTTATGGGACCGGAGGGTCCCACTGAGACACATTGGCCGGATGGTCTTACTGTGTTATAGCCTCGAGTGGCTAATGAGTTGTGTGTAATATTTTGGGGAACTCACTAAGCTTTGTGCTTACCGTGCTATGTGATATGTGTTTCAGTTTTTTCTCAGGATCGCGGGAAGGCACTGGCTTGATTGTACACACCAGTGAAAGTGTTATGTTTTGAGGATCCTGGATTTTAATCAAACAATTATGTAGTTTTTAGTTATAAATTAAATAAATGAGATTTTGGTCAAATGTGTTATGAGAATTATGTGATTTTAAATGAAAATTTTGTTTGAAAATTTACGGTGTTACAAGTTGGTATCATAGCCTTGGTTTGAGGGATTCGGATACACCTTCGGGTATGTCTAGACTCAAACTGGGGATTTGAGAAAAATTTTCAAAAGAACTGATTTTTATAAAACGAGCAAGAGTTTCTAAAATACAAACGAGAAGGAGCAGTATGTACAATCAGCCAGATCCCGAACGGTGATTTCCCAAAATACCCTTACTTATTTGTTTTATGTGTTATTATTGAGATATTAGTGATGCATGCTAGAAGATAGGCTAGGTGTTCCATATTTTAGGGCTAGAGTTGCTTGATTTGTGATGCCTTGGCCTAGGAATGTTTCTATCTGTGATGTGCTTTGAGTATGTGCGGAGTAAGAGTATCCAGCAGGAATCTTTTAGAAAGAGAGCTTTGAGTAGAGGAATAATCTAGGAGAGATACCTAGATAAGTATTGGAAGAGCCTATTGAGAGAGTAGTTAGATGCCCACGAGGGGTAGAGTTGCTTGAGTTCGGTGATACCTTCTAACTATGAGTAGAGAAAGTAGAGTTGTAACCTAGAGTGGTTTTATGTGTTGGTAGGGACTCTTCAATGCCCGAATGCTGCTTGATTTGTGCTTTGTGGAACTCTTGATGATGGCGGTCAGCTACTAAGTGAATATGATTATATTCAGGAGGTAGATAGCTGGCGTCATAAGGAGTTCTTCAACAGCTGATGGCAGAGAAGTGTGAGAACCTAGGAAGAGCCGAAGGAGTGACCTTAGTCAGATGAGTATGCTGATAAAGGAGAGTATTTGTTGGGGGGGTCCATGTTTAATGGGATTGGTGATCGAGAAGGTTGAGCAGCTACTTAGGAAATTTGGGATGATCCGTGTGGAAAGTATGGGTAGATGTGGCAGGCAGTATGGGCCCGTACTACTAAAATCAGAGGACCCATACTCGAAACAGGGAGAATTCCAGAGGTTCTAAATAGCATATTGAGAGGAGATAACATGGTTCGGGTACCATGATTCATAGCAGGTTAAGAGGAGATAACATGGTTCGAATACCATGATTCGTAGCAGATCGAGAGGTGATCACATGGTTCAAGTAACATGATTCGTGGCGGTTGGTGCTTCTGGTTTTACCAGTTACCCTATTATGATTGATTAGTCTGAGATCAGATGTGATAGAGTGTGGGGCCAGAGGGCCCTGTTGAACGAGTTTCAATGGAGCATACCTTGAGAAGGAAATCGAGTTAGTTTCTGGGAGATTTTTGGTGAGATGTCAGTTGGAGTCGCAAGACTTAGGGATGAGTAGAGATGATGCTTATTGGGGGATCGTGGTCTGAGTTGGCCAATTGACCGGTAGATGAGACGTCACCTTCTGTGATAAGAGTTGCAATGTCCCCGTTTCTGGGAGAAGCGAAGGAGATATCGAGTTTCCAGTTTCACAGTTTGGAGGTAAACCCCATAGGGTAGCATAGGGTTGCAACCTTTTCGCCAGAGTAATTGGTTAGTTATTTGGCTACGATCTATTTTCATACCATGAGAGAGTAATTAGTGGGACTAAGATGGAAGAGAACAAGGAGGTGCCTTATTGAGGGAGGCATACTTTTAGCAGCAGTTCCAGGTGATCAAGAGGCGTATACCAGGGCGGTAGCCCTCGTTGTATACGTTGTGTATCGGCCGTGAGAGTGAGGTCTCTTGCTTTTATGATGATTCCCGTGGTGGGAGGTTGGTCGAGGAATCAGTGATGAGGTGCATGATAGTGTATTATTTTGGGATTAAGAGTCAGGTCTATTTGAAACAATTGGGGTATCCGGCGATGTGTTGGTCTGAGGCTTCGAGATAACTAGAGGCAGTCATGTTAGGAGGATTCCAAGATTTTTGTCTGAGTTGTGGGATATTGGGAGTTGGTTGGTTTTCCATTGGGAAGATCATTGAGTGATTATGTGGTACGTTCCAAGAGTCATGGTAAAATAGTCTGGAGTAGATTATTGGTATGCCAATTGGTGATGGTTCGAACCCTGATTGGGGGAGAACTAGGTATTCTATTGGGAGGATCAACGATTCGTTTAAGTGCGGGTAAATAACTAGTTATGGAGATATGTAGTGCGGACACATGAGACATGGGTTATTGGTGGATGAGGCGAGGTTCAAGGCGGGATGATGTATGAGTATGTGCTTAAGAAAGGATGAGTGAATCCATGGCGGGTGGCTGTTGTTCAGAGAATTTATTGGGTCTAGGGAATTTTCCGGGTTTGCAAATGTTGAGTTCGAGGTGGTTGGGTCACTAAGTTCAGGGTGCAATAGCTGAGATTTGCGAGTATAGGTATAGATTATGATCTATACTCCAGAAGGGGCAACAATTGATTTGTCAACCAATTTCAGAGTCGGTATGAGTAGTTTCCTCTGGGTGGCGATCAGTAGAGGATGGAGCTTCAAATTTTCGTCAATGTGTATTTAGTCTTCGACTATTCCTCCGTATTTCCATTTGGGATATTGGAGTATTTCGAGGTTTCGAGTTGCGTAAGTGGAAGATCAGTGGTTGAGGAAAGACAATGAGATGTTGTGATGGTGTACCGAGGTACCCGAGTATCATGTCTTAATTTTTGGTTATGTTGAGACTCGAGTGTGAGATGGAGAGTGGGGTACCGAGAGATTTTGTTCCAGTGGGAAACCATCAATTAAGTGTCGCTGGAGTGAGACTGTCTAAGGGGTATATGTGCTGAGAAGAGTGTCTTGCCTTCGAGAATCTACATCTGGAGTGGTGATGCATAAGTTGGGTGGGTGTAGCATGAGTTGGTGAACTCAGTGTAGTGATGTCTTGATGATGAGATTATGGGGTGATAAGAGAGCAAGTGCATCCGGGTGGGAGTAATCGGTTGGGATTATCAGGAGAAACCATGGAGCGAGCCCATGGTGAGTCAGTGAATGTGTAACGCCCGGGTCTCAGGGCTAAGCATTTTTGTCAATGTAATAGTCTAGTTCAACTCTTGTAACTCTTTTTGAAGTAATAAAGATGAAATATTGAGTATTATGTGATTTTATGTGTGTTTATGTGTTTATTATTTAATTATACATGTATAATTAATAAAGAATATAAAATGAGCGTCAAAATTAAAGTGTGAGATAATCCCGATATCTCTACATAAAGTTGTAGAATATGTCTCAAGGTTTCCGTACATATAAAGAATGCCGAAATCCGAGCTATAACGAAGAAGTTATGGCTCGCCGAACTTTTACAGCAAAACCGGCCCGGCATCGGGAGACGTAAATAGTGAATTTACGATAGAAAACTTTTTAGCCTTAGCAATCTAAACAAAAGTCGTAGAATATGTTAAACTAAGAACATCGATAAAAATAACGCCCAAATCTGACTTCGTATGAAGAAGTTATGATTTTTCGAAGTTTCGGATTAGGAGTGTAGAGCCCGAAATTCGAATGTTAGATCGAGCGGTTTTTAGCCGACACGACCTAAACGAGAATCGAAGATCTCGTTAAGAGTAGCATAACGAGAAAAAGATGGGTGAAAACGGATGTTGGATGAAGAAGTTATGAGGATTTAACAGACCAATCCTATCCCGGCCCGTTGATAATATAAAATTTAAAATCGAGCCAAAATTAGCCGACAAAGTCTAAACGAAAGTTGTAGACTAGGTTCCCACATTCGCGTGGATATAAAGAACGTCGAAAACGGAGCTCGTATGCGAAAGTTATGATTTTTAAAAGTCGGAGTAGAAAATCACGAATCTGGTGCGAAGTTGCTGACGTGGCCGAATCTCAGCCATCCCTTGTTGCCCACGCCTCGCTTCGGATGAGTGACACATGTCTTCGCATTACGCCCCGCGTACGAAATCCGGTACACCCAGCGTACCTTCGCTTCCCATCCGACCGGTGTGCGAAATAGCTGGCTGCGAGCTGGCATCCATATCCGAGACTACGCCTAGCGTAGCCCCGGTACGCCCAGCGTAAATCCGAGGATGCTGGCCTATAAAAGGGGGTGCGAACCCTTCCGAAAAATTCACACCTTTCTTCATTTCTTCTCTCACTACTTTCTCTCTCTAGGGTTTTGAACCCTCCCTAAAGTCTACGTGAACCCCTAGCACCCTAAGGAAGCCCCGAGGCTCCCGGAGTCCCGAGAAAAAGGAGTTTTTCGGTTTCGAAACGCTGCTCCTATTAAGTTCCGGTTTTCAATCAAATTCGCTGTAAGTATGCTACGCTTACGCAATTTTTAATATAGCTTTCAAATAATTATAGGAATGTTATTAGGTCCTTAAAATAATTATTTGGGCTATTATTATGAGTTATATTGAGTGTTATTAACGCTTATATAATAATAATAATAGTCAGATAATTAATTTGTCGCGGTTATCATTAGACTAAACCCTAGTGGTATCGATACTAGGTTTTATCGAAGGAATATCATTTTGAGAGTATCGAAGCGCTGTCCGAGTGCTGAGTTACCACCTAATCAGGTGAGTGCATAGTTACTTTCAACTTACACATAGATATGAAGTATTTTATATAAAATACGTGTTATGTGTGCATATTATCTGAATACTTGCTATCTATGCTAGATGAACGTTGTTATACATGTTTTCAATGATTTAAATTGTATATGTATTTTATATCTACGAAAATGTTGGGGTAAAACATGGGTAGATGTAATAGGTGATGTGTGATAAAATGATGAGAGGCCTCGATGTTGTTGTTGTTGATCCAGTCATCTAGCGGAGTATAGATGACGACCACGGACTCTTCTAGACAGTCCAGTGGAATACTAGCAGGCTCGCAACCTGTAGATGTTGTGAACGATGTGTTCATCGGTGTACTCCATCCCCCACATGGTTGCCTATTAGGACATTTATTGCTGAGGAATCCCCTTAGCAGTAGTGTCCGTCCCGATGATGATCCTTAGGCTAGGTCCCTTATAATAGGTGTTTAGGGACGTAATGTGAGGATAACGGGAATGGGTAATCGGGTTATTGTTGATTGATGAAATTAATAAACTTATTTATTGTGGGTTGAAAACCCTATGTGCTCACCAAGCTCCCAAGCCTGACCCACTCAGTCTTATGTATTACAGGTAGTTGCACATGATCATAGGTGTGATCTTTTGGACGAGGGATTACAGATATAGGCCTGTAGATATGAAATAATGTAGTAAGGCTTATATTGTACTGTTTATACTTTTGATCTGTACGAACATGACATCCCGAGTCTTTTAATGAAATACATTTATATGGAAATGATTTTGATAAATCTTTATCATATTATTGTTTTGGGACAAATTCCACAACCTTTTTATTAAAAGATAACTCTGATTTTGAAATAAAGTATAAACAAAACCGGTCTTTTCTGGCCGTGATTTTGGGGATGTCACAGAATGAGATATTGTTGTAAGACTATGGGGAACCGTATCATTCATGAGTCAGTGGGAAAGGGTATTGTGTACTACGGGGAGCCGTAGTATTCGCTAGTCATCGTGAGAGTGTCGTGATACAGCGGGGAGCTGTAGTACTCACTAGTCAGCAAGAGATTGTCGTAATACTGCAGGGAGTCGTAGTATTCACTGGTTAGCTGGAGAGTGTTGTGATACTGTCGGGAGTTGTTGTACTCACTAGTTAGTGAGAGGGTGTCGTAAGCCTACGGGGGAACCATAACACTCAGTAGTCGATAAGAGTAAATATTGTTCTGTGGGGAGTTGTAGTATTCACTAGTCAGAGTATGATGCAAATGAGTTCTTAGGCTGGGGTAGCCTTACCGCTTGAGTCTTCGGGAACCTGGTTGCCAGACCAGGGGCGAGACTGGGGTCTCCGTGTCGGTCGAGGATTGTTGTATCTCGGGTTGAGGAGTGATTATTGTAATCAGAAGAAATTGGAGAGATGGTGTGTGCATAAATTCGCGAATTGTTGGTTCGGGTTGAGTATCAGATTGGAAATGAGTGGATCCAATTTTGCTGTGGAACCAGACTCTCGAGTTGAGTTTGGGTCAATTTGTGTATTGAGTAAGCGAGGTGAGATTCTGGATTTGTAGATGGTTTTTATTTTGAGGGGTATTGATCTTCATTTGATGTCTTAGACTGGAGTGGGTCAGTTTTGTTGGTATGGGAATACTCGCGAGACGCGTGGAACCAGTAGGTGGCAAACGACATAAGTCGGAGGTGAGACGATTTCCGATGGGGTTGTAGTATTCGATTGGGGTAAAGCGAACTTTGTGACTAGTGTCACAATGAGCCAAGATAGTTTTTGTGAGAAGGAAGTTGGTGAGACGTGTTTGGTATGCAATGAGTAACCTTTGGAGGTTCATCTATTGGGTCGGGAGCTAACCTGGTGCTCGGTGTTGAAAGAGAAATTTAAGAGGAACTTGGGGATTATGTCTATAGATTTTAGAGGATACTTACAAGAGAATATGGTATTTTTCTTGTGTTTGAAGTCATATTTTTTTGGGGTTCATTCTTTCCGAAGAGTTCTAATAGTTGTTCAGGTGGTGGGTCCTTAGTGGGTTATGACCTTTATGTTCCTCTTAAGTTCGATCGGGATCGATTAGAGAATCGTAGTTGATAGAGTGTTCTTAGAGTCTGTTAATTGATGAGCGATTAGCATGATATTTTGTGAGGGTGGTCTGGCAGGGAGACAGACCACTAGAGTTTTTCAAGTTCGGGAGAGTCAGATCGAGTACCGCAACGGTAGATGGGTCTGTCCTTCTTCGGGGTCGAGAGTTCCTGTTGGGATTAGGTGTATTTGGAAGAAATTTTTGTATGATATGAGGTACTTTCGGTGGTGCTTCTCGGGTTATTGGGTTCGATCTATGTGTTGATAAGGATCGATTTCGAGGGCGAAATCTAATTCAAGTTGGGGAGAATAGTAACATCCTGTTTTAGATCGTCTGAGATTAGGGTTTGTGGGCTGCAAGCAGAGCATGAGGAAGTCTCGGGGTTGCAACAAGTTGCTAGAAGTGTAGGGCATCTCGACACCTTTCCGTGAGTATGAGGTTCATTGGACTCAGAGTTATATCGAGGAAGCTATGGAAGTTTGAAGTTTTGGTAGGATAAGTCCCTTATTTGAGAAAGGTAGCAGATGACTACGCTGGCCGTACGTGTGTGTACACTTAGCGTACTCATGTGCGTGACTTTTAAGCGGAGCCACCTAGTACGTTGGGCGTACTAAGCTCATAATGTGAAACCCTAATTGATGGGTGTCCCTATATAAAGAATGAGATGGCCTTATTCCTGGACACCATCCTCAATCAATAAACCCTCTTAAACCTTAATCCTCGTTCTTGAGCGTGTGTGTGTCCATTTGAGAGCCTTAAGTGATTTTGTGTGTTTTTGGAGTAAAGAAGGAGCTTTGGAGGAGAAGGAGTGAAAGTCCAGGCCTTGGATCTGATCATATCTGAGTTTGGAGCTTCATCGTGAGGTATAAAGCTCCAACCTTTCTCACTCTTTTGTTTTGAGCTTCATATTAGAGTATTTTAGGATTTTGTCCCAAAGTTGGAGACTTTATGAGTTATTGAGCTCCAAAGACTATGAGAAACCCCATTTGAGTGGACGAGTCCGTGTCCTCCGACTTGTCGATTCCAATGTTTTAAAACACGGGTCGACTCGACTGGTTCAACCGGTTGGACCGTGATCCGGGGTAGAATACAAGTCAAATTACTTATTTAGAACGGTTTTTTGTATAAATATGGACCAGATCGAACCGGACGGGTTTCCCCTAAACCGTGGTTCGACCGCTTCTATCGAACCGATTAAAATCGGATTGATCCATTTTAATAGGGCTTGGATGTTTGGATACAAGTAGCGAACGCCAAAACAATGAGTTGTTTCCAATTTTTTCAATGTTTTTCAATGTTTAAACTTTGTGGACATCAAATTATTGGTTTTATATGTTTATGCATTATGCGGGAAAGTAAAAATATATAAAAATAGAAAAAAACCATAAACAGGGTTGACCCGGCGGTTCAACCAGTTGACCCGTGAACCGGTCATCACACCGAGCCAACTAAAAACCTGGGATTTAAAACATTGGTCGAGTCCCTTTTCATAAATGAAAGTTTGAATTTAAAATGCATACCAGGAACCGGGTGTTACATTTAATCTAGTTGCCAACACTTTGGATATTATCTTGTATATGCATCCAATTAAGCTAATGGGTATGAAATCAACCAGGGAAATTGGATCCTTAGATTTAAGAGATAACGTAATGAATGAGTTACAACCTTTAGATAGAGTTCTAGAATCCCCAAATTTTCGGACAGCCCTCATCAAATCATGTGACAACCCGAATTGTTTTTCTTTGAAAGCTCAGTCAGTCAACTCAACTGAGTGTCAGACTCATTGGTAATGAGTTCTAGACTTGTTAAAGGTCATTCTAAGGAGTTTTAAGCCTAGTACACTTAAGGAATAAGTGTTGGGAAGTACCTGCTAGAGACACTGTGCAACAAATCAAGCCAAAAACCCCATCACAAGGAGTTCACTGCCACAAGATAGTGTTTACTGCCATAAACTCTATGTGGGCCATAAACTCCCCCTATAAGACTCCTTCCCTTCAACTTTTCTTTCATTATTTCATTTCCACCTCAAGAACACTTCCATTCTCTCTCAAGTATCATCGGGTTCTTCATCTAGATCTTCATATATGTAAGTGTTCTAACCTTTGATTAGTTGATATCCTTCATTAACTAGTATCATTTTTCATCCATGAAATCGTTCCATTTTGTTAGATCTCCAAGAACACACACTTGTTCTTGGTAGCCAAAAACTCCTCAAAGGCACTCCAAAGTGTGAGTATTCCATCTATCATCTAGTAGTGCATCTTAAACACTATATCATAGCCTTAAACTTCATCAAACTCATCATCAAAGAGAGTTTACGGCCATGAGTTTACACCTTGGCCGTAAACCCTTGTAAATGTGCTGTTTTGAGCCTTAAACAATTCTAGACCCTTACTAACACTTAGAACACTTGAACCTTTGAAACTCCTTGCCTTTAAGACCCAAAATAATTCCATTTGGTGAGTTTACGGCCATAGAGTTTATGGTGTGGCCGTAAACACCTCAACACCCTCCATTAAGTTGGTTTTTCTCATCCTTGTGAAGAGCAATGGTCCCTCAAGTTTCCCTAGCATTCAAACACCCTCTTATGCACATTAGCATGAGTTTACGGCCATAGGGTTTATGTTGTGGCCCTAAACATCTTATCTTGGCCTTAAACATCCCTTAGTTGAATCACATGTGATTCAACACTTCATTCCAAGTGTTTCCTAGTCCCATGAGGTGTTTCCTTGCCTTTGGTTTCCTATAAACGCTATATTTAAGTCAATATATGTCATTTAGGACTCGTTAAGTCTCGGGAATTCATTCGTGGAACTTCTCATCCTTACACACGTTCGTTTGAATCATCCACATCAGGTGAGTTCATACCCCTATAATGATTTTTTTTTAACAGTTTTAAATGCTTTTAAGGGGGATACAAGTTGAACACAATGTTAATTCTGTAAATGTTTGTTATAAACATCTTTCCAAATATTTCTTATGTCTTTTATAAGTAATCAAAACATTTCAAAAAATCTTTTAAAGTTATGTTACTTTATAGTTTAACAAAACTCTATTTTTAATGTACAAGCATAACTTAGTAGATAAATGAGTCTTTTCAACAACATTTCGAGTAAAACATCAGTAAACTATATGGGGCATAGTTTAGAGGTTCAGTTCATGCTAGATAAGAGAACATACTATGATTAGAAACAAAGAGAACATACTACACTAGACAGAGAGAACATACAATACACTAGTACATACAATACATATACAAGAATACTATAACATAAATGTGAAAAACTATTTCGGGGAATGGCATCACTGCCATGGCTCGTTTTGTATCCAGAGTCTCCTGGAGTGAGAGCGTGAATTTATGTATAGATCTATATTGGATTGACTATCCTACACCTTGTTGTTCGCTACAGTGGGACTTGCAAGTCTACGGGTGCAAAATGTCGTTTCTTCCGACGTCTTTCATCATCGTGTTTTTAGTCGATAGTGTAGTGTAACCATATCACATTTTTACCTTAATTAATAATTGATTGAAGGTAGTTAGTACAACAGTAGTTACTATATACAATACTACAGTACTTACATTTTTCCCATTACTTTCATATTGTGAAAGTACCACTTGAAAGTCAAATGCAAACTATTTTCGAGTCAAGATAGTTATAAACTACGGAAAACTTACATTTTACAAACGACAAACAGAACAGTCGAGCCTGTTATCCATTCGATCTTTGCGATATATATGTTTCGTATACATGAAATCATCATAAGGGGTACCAGGTATGAGTCAAGTCATAGGACACTAATTCAATGCACAGTTTTCTAGTACAAAACATACTTTTCAAATTAGAACTTTTGGTATACAAAACTAGAAACTTACCAGTAAAGGGTTTAATCCATTTTATTAAACCAGTATAAACTTAATGGACCTTAGGTGGTTAACTCTATAATACCTTAGTTTATACATCATGGTTATATATCATTAATACCCAATAGGTAGTTGGATGTGTGCTTTCCGCCTTACTTCATGTTCCTTGTTTGGTTGTGGGCTTAGGGCAGATTCACACAATTAACTATCTATTCGATATTAGAATATATATATATAACTAGTATAAATTAATTGATTATAGAAGTAACCATTGTGGTTACCATTTTTATTATAAGAAATAAGGGTTTCTTAAAGAATCTTTTCATTAAATACAAAGGAACTATTACAATTAACTCCATGAGTAACAAGTGAATACGCTAGGGTTATATACAATAATGATCTAACAAACAATGGGATGTGTGCTTTCCACTTTACTTCATGTTCCTTGTTTGGTTGTGGGCTTTGGGCAGATACACACAATCGATTGTTTGTTTACTCCGAGTTTTATATAACTTGTATCCATTTAGTACTCATAGAAAGGATTGTAGACTCATTTTTACTTATCTTTCATCAAAGTAGGAAATATAGGATTTTCTAGAGGAACAAGCGAACTTTTCTAAATAGAACTTACAACTTACTACATTTTACTACAACTTTCTACAACATACACCACTAAAATCTTATGAACTCACCATCTTAATTGCTTATCAACTCTTTCAAAATAACTTGTATTCTCAGGAGTCTAGTAGACAGGTACTCGCGATAGGAATTCAAAAAATGGAGCACAATAGCTTCAAGTCTTGTTTTGTTATTTGTTTATGTATTCTATGTTTTGTGAACACACACATTTTAAACACTTTCTTCCTAATGAAATGGTTGTTCATTACTTTGATTACTATGATGCATGTCTTGTGATACTAAACATGACGTCCTCCATCCCCGAACGTTTCCGTCATTCCGGTTTTGGAGTGTAACAAATCATCACTTATTATATCCCAATATCGTTTGAAGAATTTGAATGTTAGCCCATCGGGACCCAAAGACTTATCACCACCACAAGCCCACATGGCCTTTTTTGAATTCATCTACAGTAAATGGGGGCCTCAATACGAATCACCTCCATCATCGAAATTGATTTGAAACAGGAATTCACAAGTTTTGGTATGGAGGTCCATATTTCATTGAATTTGTTTTGAAAGAAGTTAAACACCTCTTCTTATCTCCTCAACTTCAGTGCTCTATCTGTCATTGATCATTAAACCATCAACATGGTTCTTCATGTTATGATTGTTAACAAATCCATGATAGAACGATGTGTTTGCATTCCCATCCACATTCTACTTAATACGCGCCTTCTGTTTTAAGTCCTCAGCAGCAAACCTTTCAAGTTCAAGGATTTTTCAGCCAATTGCTTCTGTTTTTTAGTTCATCTTCAGTTAGCAAACAAGTTTCTGCCACATTCTCAATTTTCGTCACTAATGCTTTCAATGTTTCTTTTTTCCATATCTTCCTTACTGTGTTTGATTTTATTCCATTTGCGAATAGCTTATTTCACATGTTTGAGCTTGGCAGCAACATAAGCATCAGCTGACCCATAACCTTTGAATTTAGACCATGCATTAACCACTACTTGATCAATACCTATCCACCAATAACCAGGAATTGAAGAATCTAAATGGCATAGGGCCAAAGTCTTTTCTACCCGATGTGAGTGTAATAGGACAATGGCCAAATAGATATCTGGGATGATCTATTGCTGTAAGACAGATAGGAAGATAGGAAACTAGGGCATGCAAGGAACCTGTCAATTTTGCTTAGTTTCACATCAACGCTACTCGTAAGTCACGAGCACTGGCTTCACAGAATTGGGAATTAAATCTTTTCTGCTTAATTTGCATCAGATCCCTCCAATGTGCTTTATTTTCTAATGGTACTTGAGGATCGTAGATATTTGCAATGATAGTACGCCCCAGAATGCCAACCCATGAGCCAATAACTATTAAATAATAGTGACTCTTAATAACATTTGACTTCTTAAAAGGTCTTGAGTTCCATAGTGAGACCAATCCACCAGAACGCCCAGTGGATTCCACCCCTTCAAAATCCATCTCAGTAGCATCCCAATATCCTTTCACATCAATATTTAGAGTAATTAGAGATTTATGTTTCCTGTAATCCAATGAAGTTGATACAGTGTTGCAGTTTCAATTTCCTTACCCATTTCACCTTGGTATCGACCCCAATGCCCAGAACATTGAGTGACATAAAATTCATCAGTCACGATTATGAACTCCAGCTTTTCCAATGACCGCATTGAGAATACTGCTATCGCCATCAATTTGATACACAAGTTCTTCCCCAATTTTTGTAGTTTGAGCCACTTCATCTACACACGAACTCTTTGATGCTTCAACAGCAGGAACATATTCGGAATTAGGGCTCTAATTAATCTTTAGATTGGGGGAATTTATATCAAATGGAGGATTAAAGTGCATCGTAGAAGTCAATGGGATTTGTGAGCTGGTTTGTTTCGAAGGAATATCACAGGTTGTTTCATGGCACCTCTTTTTTTTTACCAGGTGGTTGTCTAAACAATAGTTCCAGTGGGGCTCCAATTACTGGTCATGGTGAGAAAATATATTAGGTTGAGGTTTCGGGAAAGGCCCAAAGCATCCCAAAGGAACCAATTTGCTAATTGATCCAAACCTACTATGCTCCGAGTCTGTCAATATATCTTGTTTAACGTCAAATTTAAAAATTGGGTGGGGAATTAATTGTTCGTTATCCGCCAGTTCCCCAGAGTTGTTCTCTGCAGTTGCAATCGTCTTTGGTGAACCCTCCACATTAAATTCAGCATCATTTCCCATGAACTTCAGTGACACCAATATGTTTCCGACGACCGTCGACTTACTAACCGGAAAAACATTCCCGTCCAAACCATTACCAAAGCTATTTGATTCCGGTGTTATCTCACCTTCTTCCATATCCTCATTTTGATTTTGACCTCCCAACCATGTATCAAAGATTTCTTCGTCTGCGTCATCATCATCTTCCACCTCTATCTCATCGCCCTCTTCATCTTCTTTGTCTGAATCATCATCAACTTTGTCATATGGGATGGGGTGAAATGGGGACCAATCATCAGTATACTCAACAACACCAATACTGAATATTTCACCATTAGCACATACTGTAGTTTGATCATTGATCCATTTCTTTTCTGAGGTTAACACTCCAACCTTACCCATGGAATAATCTCTTCTGTTTCTTATGTCACTAAAGGGGGATATGACTTTACTGTAGTTGTTGGCAATCGTTGAAAAGTTATCTTCTCCTCATAGCTTATGCGGGAGACCAATAATCTTTAACCATGCTACTCTTTCGTACTGAAATCCGTACTTATCCGTCGTTATTAACAATTTGAACCAATCACTCCATTTGTACTGGTCTTCAAGAAACTCAATTGCCTTCTTTAAACTATTGAATTCCAAGGTTAATATTAACTCTCCCACGTAATTTGTTTTCTCGTACAGCAACAGTGATGATGGCAAGTTTGCCATATGATCGATACTATGTGCATCCGCAATTAAGAATCTGTTATTTTCCGAGTTCGGTCTGTGGATTTAACATGATCATCAGGGGTGGGGTGGAGGAAGGGGTGGAACATTAGTAGGAGTAGGATTTGTCCCTTGTCTCCCTGAGATTACTTGTGCAAATGATCTACCATCTCTAACCCGTATGGTTTTGTGGGAGCATAACATTGCGTTATATTTCTCCTTACAGATATGGGTTGGGTTCTCTGTGATTGCCTTAGATGTCTTGAGAGGTTGATCAGAAGACTCTTCCCTTTGTGTTTGATCCACTGTAGTTCTTTTCCAATGCATGTTCATCTTCCACAACTTTGAATCTGATGAAGGCAAAGTTCATCCTTCGAAAGTCTTCCTTAGCAGAAAATTACATTTGATGGAAATAATATAACGTCATAGCATTTTCTAGGTTTTATTGTGAATAAAATAATTAATTATATTTATTGATTTGTTGCATAGTGGTTATCGCCGTATATATATTTTTTGTTTTGAAAACTAAATGTGTTTGATACGAATATGGGATATATATAAAGTGAAATCTGTAAAAAGAATTGCTTACATTTTGGTTCTATCAACAAAAACGTCATCATTTATTATTATTATTTTTTTTGTTCAATTTAACAACTAGAACCTGTTATTACTTGCAATTTGGCTTAATTTACAGGTTACCGCAAACAATACCATGCTTCGATGATTAAATTCTAAACAACCTCAGGTGTAACACCGTAAATTTCAAAACAAATTTTTCAAATTTTTATAAAACATAATTCATTTAATATTCAGAAAACAACCATTTTCAATCGTTCAATCCAAGTAATACAAAATCCAAAGATCTCAAAATCATAAATCCCGTGCATGTGTACTGATCAAGCCGGCGCCTTCCCGCGGTCGTCACTAGTACCTGAAACAATTAACATCAAACACTATAACCACAAAGCTTAGTGAGTTCCCCAAAATACCTCATATAACACATATTAGCCACTCGAGGTTATAACTCTATGGGTCCGTGCACCCAACTCTGTGAACCCTCAGGTTCTAACTCTGTGAACCTTACGGTTCTAACTCTGTAAACATGCACAGCATAAATCACATAGAAATAATGCAGTACAACACATAACATACATAACATATAAATACTCTATCACATCACTCTGGTTACCTACTCAAGGTAAAGTATAGTGAGAAGACTCACCTCGCGTATCTCGGAATCACTAGCGCTCGATCTCCCGAGCTATCGTCCTCCTACAACACAAGCATATCTCTACTTAATACCACCTTGATCCTGGCTGACTAACACTACAAAGTCAAACTAGTCAACCCCTGGCTAACTATACTCGCCGAGTTAACTCGATGACTCGCCGAGTCCCCAAGCTCAGAACTTCCCTCAATCCGCGACCTGACTCGCCGAGTCACCCCAAGACTCGCTGAGTCCAACAACTCTGAGTTCACTCGCACCCAACTCACCGAGTCATCCCTTGACTCACCGATTCTCGACTCAACCAGAAAATATTGGGGTTCTTCGACAAGACTCGCCGAGTCCAAGAACAGACTCGCCGAGTCTAAGGCTATCTTCAACCTACTCGTCGAGTTGTTCATCCAACTCATCGAGTTCCAGCTCATCTTCAAGCAACTCGTCGAGTCCACCCTTGTGACTCGCCGAGTACCACCGGTCTGAATCTATACAGAAGCGTTCCAGGCCATGCAATTGATCCAAAACATAGATCTAGCCTCCTACAACCCATCCATCACGTAAAGTGGCAAACTTTACGTGAATCCAAAGAGATCTAGGCCTTATACACTTTAGAGCTAGGGTTTGGGACATGATGGCTTCACTAAGCACTCAAACACAGGGACTTTAATGCACTCTAGACCTCCCCTATTCCAGATCTGAGGTAGCAACCTCAGATCTAACCTCCAAACTCCAAAACATACCAAGATAAGCTCCCATAAACCCCACAATGATGAATCCACATGAGTAACAGCCCAAGAACAAGATATTACCTCAAAAGAACGCCCCAACTGCAATGAAACTCGAATCCAAGCAAAGCCCCTTGCTCCAAGCCTCCAAACTCCCAAGATTTCTTCAACAAATACCCTTCAAGCTCCCAAATGCACTTTGATCCACACCCACACGAATACTTAGGGTTTCTGGACTTGAGGATGAGTAAAGAGGCTAGGGGAATGGATGTTAAGTTCTTTATATAGGGCTCAACCCCGAAAATTAGGGTTTTCTCCACTCAGCACCTACTCGCCGAGTCCATCTTTGGACTCACCGAGTAGGCCACTTGACACGCGACCAAAGTCGCGACCTTACTCGTCGAGTCCATCCATGGACTCGCTGAGTTGCCCTTCAAGATTTACACTTTTAGCCCTTCAACTCTACTCTTGATATTTCGGGGAGTTACAATTCTCCCCCACTTAAATTAGGCTTCGTCCTCGAAGCCTACGGCAACTCATCTCCAAAAATACTCCCGCAACACGCCACCTGGCCTTAACCGGACCAGGTCCCTCAAGGCTTACCCATCGAAACTCGAACTCACTTTCTCTTTCCTTGCGGTGACCTGACCACCGTCTCAAGCCGGGCACCGGCTTTACCCTCTGATATCCACACACAACAACTGAGTACTTCCAATGATGCATCATTGCTCCAAATCTCAACAATCACCCGACCCATAAGAGCTAGAAAACCATGAATCACCTGATCTCTGATCCAAATCCCACTCTATCCATTCCATACTGACCGAAAGACCCATTCTTCAATCTCAGAGTAACTCCCACGAGTCCTCTTCTTGCAATCACATGCAAATGTTGCCCCAGTCCTCGCACTCTCAAGTTAGGAAAACCCATCACACTGACAACATCTCCAACATCCCCAGGGGGAACCACCACTACACACACGACTCCCTGATCAGAATCAAGCTGGGAGACCCAAACTCCATCCCTGCATCCATCCTGAGACTCTTGGCTCTACACCCTCGGAATCCCTTACGCGTCCTCAGCAGTCACCCCAACATGCTGTCATTCCATGCCACCACCGCAATCACGTTGCTCAATGACTACTGATCTAACGACACCTTCTCCCATACAACAGCTCAAAGGGTGGCACATTGGTGCTCAACTGATGGCTATTGTTGCAGGAAAGCTCTGCCAAGGGTAAATACGTGTCACAACTCTCTCCGAAATCTAATATATATATATATATATATATATATATATATATATATATATATATATATATATATATATATATATATGCCCGAAGTATGTCCTCGAGCGTCTGAATCGTTCGCTTGCTCTGCATTGTCCTCAGACATCACCAAGGTAAACTCTACCTCATTTCTCATATCCCTCTTCGATACTGAACACCATATCAGCTTTTGGCCCCACAGCTGAACCTCCAAAGGACACACATATCATGACCCAAGATATCACACCAACTTCCTCCCTTTGACAAATATTCCAGCCCAATGACACGCAAGTCACTAAATTCTCTTCTCCTCATACGAAAAATACAATCCGATCGAAGATCGAATCAACTCTGACCTCTGGAGTCTGCTGCACATATCTCCTGCGCACCTTGCTGAATCTCTCGACAGAGGTGGAGGCCCCAGCCTCGCCCCGATTTAACCACTAGGCTCCAAAACTCAATATTAGGGCTACTCAAGCCTAAAACTCCTCTGCATCGTACACTGATCAAAGAACACTCCTCATCACACTCTCTTGCTGTTTAGCGAGTTCTATGGCTTCTTGCAATACCACAACGCCAACCGACTAGTGAGTACTACGGCTCCCCACAGTACCACGACTCCCACTCTCTGACTTGCGAGTACTACGGCTCCCCGTAGCATCACAACACCCTCTGACTGGAGAATACTACGGCCCCCCCGTAGTATCATCCTATACCCTCATTCCCATTACAACACCACACTATGCTCAGTAACTCATGCACCGAAGACTATCATAGGTAGTTACACACTTGCCCCAATATGTATTACAGACTCTAGCGGCAACCGCTATACGCAGAACCCATCTCTGCGGAGATCCACTTCCTTAAATAATTCCCTCTTGATGACAATACGCGAAGGGCTCCCACTGGAACCCTAGATACATGATACATCACTAGTCGCTTCAAACTTAAGACTCTAAATAACTCCGAAATCAAGATGCTATACGCGGAAACCACGGAACACCATCACCGAACATCACAATGTCCTGCCTCTACCACTGATTCTCCTACTCCCAGCATCATACATATACAACAATACATTCCTCTGAGCCTCATAATAATTCTTCATTGTACCCAATGTGCAACTTCAGTGTATCCAGACACTCACTTGGAATACAAAGAAAGCGTTGATGCTTCAGAACACACTGATGATCCTCCGGAATCCTTTCCTCTACTGCTCAGAATCCATGCAAGAATACACATACCGACACGGAAGTTGGCTGCTTGGTGATCTTCTAACCACCCCAGAAAGGCATAAACAATCCATACTTCGACCCAGAAGTTCTCGACTGCCCATACTGTCATCACGAGCCTTCCACTTGAAACGACCCTGACCACCGCCAGATTCCTGTCCATTCGCCACCTGTCGTGGAGACGCCCATCTCTCTCTCAGACATATACCACCTGCATTTTCTCGCCCTGCAACTTTCCCTGATCACCAATGACCCTGATCCCATGAATTCAAGCCGCATGTTCCTGTATTCAACCCCTAACCGCCCTTGCACAAATCTATGGTTCCCTCAATAAAATACCCGGTTCTCCCCTACTAGGGTTCGAACCGTCCCCAATTGGCATATAACCATCCTGCCAATTATTTTTACCAGCAGAATCGCACCTGCCCCTGGCAAGTGCTGCGCAACGCCCGAAAATCCCCTTTAAGGAAATCAATCGATCTCATGGACTTTAAACCTCAGATGAAATCCTCAAGAACTTCTTGTCATGATGGCCTCTAGTCGTTCCAGGTCTCGTACCAATCCAATACCAAACAACTCAACTGTCCAATAGCATCACTGACCCACAGACTGAACCATGAATCATCATACTCCCCCACCTCGGCTCATCAACCAATGTTCCAACACATGGATCCTCCCAAGAACACGGACCTACTCCTATATTCAATACCCAACATAGATCGAAAACCACTACACTGATAAACTCTACTGGACTCCCCACTGATACCACTACAATACGCCCTACTATACTCAAATAGGTGTAACGTGGTCCTCGACTATCTCAGTCCTAACTGACTATCTGCTCATGATAATCACTGCCTCGCGGCACACATGCTACCTGATACTCTGGAGGGAAAATCATCATCAATGACAACCTGTAGGGTTTACCCCCAAACCCAAAACTTAAACATCATGCCTCTCATGTTTCGCACACGAACATAAATAACACCACTCAGGTCATAGAAGGTGATATCTCCTCTATCGATTGATTGCTCCACTCAGACCGAAATTCTCCCCTCCCTCTGACTCCTTACCAAAATACTCTGAAAGGCTCTCAACCTCCCTCTCAAAGGACGCCTCTTCGAACTCAATCATGGTCCACATGCCTAAAAACCCACAACATCCAATCTCTACCTAATCGAGACCGGATAACCGGAGAACCATAAGCATCATTTACTACGAACCATGGTACCCATCCCATGACATCTCTTTTCAATATTCTCTGGTGTATGGTACCCGAACCATAGCATCAATCCTTCATCTGCTCCGATGTATGGTACTCGAACCATAACTTCACTCCTCAATCTGCTTCGATGTATGGTACTCGAACCATAGCATCAATCTTTCATCTGCTCCGATGTATGGTACTCGAACCATAACATCACTCCCCAATCTACTTCGATGTATGGTACTCGAACCATAGCATCAATCCTTCATCTGCTCCGATGTATGGTACTCGAACCATAACATCACTCCTCAATCTGTTCCGATGTATGATACTCGAACCATAACATCAATCCTCCACCTGCTCCGATGTATGGTACTCAAACCATAACATCACTCCTCAATACACTCATTAGAAACTTCAGAGTACCCCATGTATCAAGTATGGGTCCTCTGCTTTCAGTAGTATGGGCGCATACTACCTGCCACATCTACCCATACTTTCCACACGGACTATCTCGGAGCTCCTAAGTAGCTGCTCGACCTTCTCGATCCCCAATTTCATCGCGTGCTTGCTCTCCAGCGAAATTCTCTACTCTGCCAGCGCACTCATCTGGCTACAGATACTCCCTAGGCTCTTCCTAGATTCTCACACTTCCCTGCCATCAGCTGCTGAAGAGCTCCTAATGATTTCAGCCATCTACCTCCTGAATATC
Organism: Lactuca saligna; assembly: GCF_052625555.1. Classification (NCBI taxonomy): domain Eukaryota; kingdom Viridiplantae; phylum Streptophyta; class Magnoliopsida; order Asterales; family Asteraceae; genus Lactuca; species Lactuca saligna. The sequence continues at coordinate 6,567,176 of NC_136424.1, forward strand.
GTCATATTCGCTTGGTAGCTGACTCCCATCATCGAGAGTTCCACAAAGCACGAAGCGAGCAACATTCGAGCATCGAAGGATATATATAACTCACTCTGGGTGATAACTCCGCTTGCTCAGCTCATCCCCGAAAGTACCGCCGAACTCTGCAACTCTTCCCCTCGTGGGTTTTAACTACTCCTTTGCTAAGTACCACGGTACTTATCTAGGTATCTCCCCTAGATTACTTTTCTACCCGAATCCCCTCAAGGATTTCAACTAAATATTCTCACTCATCACATACTCAAAAGCACATCGCATAAAACAGCAATCCCTAGGCTAAGGCATCACAAATCAGGCCACTCTAGTCCTAAGATATGGAATACCTAGCCTGTCTCTAGCATGCAATAATATCTCATAAAGTGCATCATAAATATCTCATAACACAAACGTAAGGGTATTTTGGGGATTCACCGTTCGGGCGTTGGCTGACCGTGCACACCTTCCACTCTGCTTGTCTCCAAAACTTCTTTTTCTTTTTAGAAAATTTGTAGTTTTGGTTGTAAAATTTCTCAAATCCTCAATTTGAGTTCAAATACGCCTGAAGGTGCATCCGAATCCCTCAAACCAAGGCTCTGATACCAAATTGTAACACCATAAATTTCAAAACAAATTTTTCAAATTTTTATAAAACATAATTCATTTAATATTCAGAAAACAACCATTTTCAATCGTTCAATCCAAGTAATACAAAATCCCAAGATCTCAAAATCATAAATCCCGTGCGTGTGTACTGATCAAGTCGGCGCCTTCCCGCGGTCGTCACTAGTACCTGAAACAATTAACATCAAACACTGTAAGCACAAAGCTTAGTGAGTTTCCCAAAATACCTCATATAACACATATTAGCCACTCGAGGCTATAACTCTATGGGTCCGTGCACCCAACTATGTGAACCCTCAGGTTCTAACTCTATGAACCTTACGGTTCTAACTCTGTAAACATGCACAACATAAATCACATAGAAATAATGCAGTACAACACATAACATACATAACATACAAATACTCTGTCACATAACTCTGGTTACCTACTCAAGGTAAAGTATAGTGAGAAGACTCACTTCGCGTATCTCGGAATCACTAACGCTCGATCCCCCGAGCTATCGTCCTCCTACAACACAAGCATATCTCTACTTAATACCACCTTGATCCTGGCTGACTAACACTACAAAGTCAAACTAGTCAACTCTGGACAACGGTCAAAGTCAACCCCTGACTGACTATACTCGCCAAGTCAACCCCATGACTCGTCGAGTCCCCAAGCTCAGAACTTCCCTCAATCCGCGACCTGACTCGCCGAGTCACCCCGAGACTCGCCGAGTCACCCCGAGACTCACCGAGTCCAACAACTTTGAGTTCACTCGCACCCAACTCACTGAGTCATCCCTTGACTCACTGATTCTCGACTCAACCAGAAAACATTGGGGTTCTTCGACAAGACTTGTCGAGTCCAAGAACAGACTCGCCGAGTCTAAGGCTATCTTCAACCTACTCGCCGAGTTGTTCATCCAACTCGTCGAGTTCCAGCTCATCTTCAAGCAACTCGTCGAGTCCACCCTTGTGACTCGCCGAGTACCACCGGTCTGAATCTATACAGAAGCGTTCCAAGCCATGCAATTGATCCAAAACATAGATCTAGCCTCCTACAACCCATCCATCACGTAAAGTGGCAAACTTTACGTGAATCCAAAGAGATCTAGGCCTTATACACTTTAGAGCTAGGGTTTGGGACATGATGGCTTCACTAATCACTCAAACACATGGACTTTAATGCACTCTAGACCTCCCCCATTCCAGATCTGAGGTAGCAACCTGAGATCTAACCTCCAAACTCCAAAACATACCAAGATAAGCTCCCATAAACCCCAAAATGATGAATCCACATGAGTAACAGCCCAAGAACAAGATATTACCTCAAAAGAACGCCCCAACTGCAATGAAACTCGAATCCAAGCAAAGCTCCTTGCTCCAAGCCTCCAAACTCCCAAGATTTCTTCAACAAATACCCTTCAAGCTCCCAAATGCACTTTGATCCACACCCACACGACTACTAAGGGTTTCTGGACTTGAGGATGAGTAAAGAGGCTAGGGGAATGGATGTTAAGTTCTTTATATAGGGCTCAACCCCGAGAATTAGGGTTTTCTCCACTCAGCACCTACTCGCCATCTTTGGACTCGCCAAGTAGGCCACTTGACACGCGACCAAAGTCACGACCCTACTCGCCGAGTCCATCCATGGACTTGCCGAGTTGCCCTTCAAGATTTACACTTTTAGCTCTTCAACTCTACTCTTGATATTTCGGGGTGTTACATCAGGCATAAATAACATTGACATTAACAATAAAATGATTTTCTCTTATTTTAAGTTTAGGGAGTGACACCCTCTTTTGGAAAGACCTCTGAATTGGATCGAATACTCTTAAAGATGTGATTGCATACATGTTCACATTATAGAAATCAAAGAATTGCCTTCTTATCGAAGAATATTTACATACATGTCCACATTATGTATACATGTACTTAATCCTATCTTTAAGAGTATTGGATCTAATTCACATGTTTTTCCAAAAAAGGGTGTCATTCCCTAAACCTATAATATAGAAATCAAAGAACTGCTTTCTTGTCGATATCTCCAGGTGGTGTTTCGTGGTCGTAGAAAAGAGTTACGAGCAACAACTTGGAAGAGATAGAAATCTCTTGACTCATCTTAGTCGTGGGGTCTTTGACGAATCACGCAAAAATTAATCGATTCCATTGTTCTTCTGCTTTGGATTGTAAATATACAGAGGAAGGTCTAAAGATTGATCGTCGATAGAAAATTAACTGTTTTGGGAGGCAATGCTTTCAAGTGGGTTTAATATGTTCCGATCAAGGTCTGATGTTTGATTTAGCAAGCAAGTTTAGGCTGAATTTTAATGGTTGTGTCTCTCCGGGATAGTAAAGTTGTGCTACCCCCTATCATATGTAGTATATGTTCGATTATGGTCAAATCGGTGGATCACATGTTGGTTACATGTTCATGCGTGACACCCATCTGGGTGAGGGTGTTAAGTGGTGTGATGTTCCTCTTTAAGTGGTACAATCAATCAAAAAGATCTACAATTTTGCTACATATTGGGGTGATGTACAATTTTGCTACTTTTGTGCATGTGGAAGTCGAGAAATGAGCTAACTTTCAACAAAAATTTCATCCCTCTCCTAAATTTTTTTATAATATTATATCTATAGTATTTTATGGTTTAAGCTAAGGGTGAAGAAAAAGAAATTAGGTTGGCAAAATCGATGTATTACTCTCCTTTTTTTTTTTTACATGTACACTTGTGTTTTACTCCATCTAGTTCCTTGCTACTTTATGTAGCTTTTAGCAAAAACCTATTGAGTTTTTTAATTAATTTTCAATATTGCCTTTTTATTTATTATGTTTCATTTTTTTAGACCGGTATCGTTTTTCTAATTTTATATATTTCAAAAGGTTCCAACTATTTTTGATAAACACTCATATAATAAAAGTTACAACTTCCAACTTCCAGTTATCGAATTATCATCTAGTTTTGTCTAACACTATTAAAATGAAAGATAAACATTAAGAACTTCTATTAATACATAATAAGTGGGAACTTCAATTTTATTTGAAAATGTAACAACTTTATAAACCTTTTTACAAAATAACCATTTTTTTTTTATTTTTAAAAAATAACCACACTGTCTAGAATGCTACATTCTAAACATGTTCCGGATCATCCACATCGTTAATCTAACCTGTTACTATGGTCCCCCATATATATCATCTCGAACAACCACTCCAGTCACACATTTCACACTACACTTTATTCTCCAACCAACCTTTGGGAGTTACATTTCAAATAAAAGTATGAGAATTGAGAAATAAGGGTTGATGTGACACCGAGTAGTATAATCATGTAAACATCATTCTCTCTTTGTTCCTGCCTTGCAACTAAAAGTGTGAGAATTGAGAAATAAAAGCTTGCCATATACTCCAAATTTGTGTTACAAAGTCCACTTAAAAAAAAAAAAAAAAAAACTACTTCACAAAAGAAAACATTAAATGTGTGTGTTACATATCTTGTAGTCATCATCGTGGTATATCTGGTGACAAATTATGCAGAAAGTCATCATCCCCATTTTCAAGTGTACTACTACTTGATGGTTTTGCGCCAGCTGCCACAAGGTTTTTAAGCCAAAGAGGTGGGCCACCCCCTTTATTTGAACTCCCTGATGAATCCGTACCCATACTCACACTTGTGGTGGTGTTTGAAGCTATTCCAGCAAGAAATTGATACGCCACTTTGCTAGCTGTCACAATCTCTGTTTTAGCTTGTCTCAACTACAATTCATTTAATAAATAACTTAAATTAGACCAATATAATTGCAGCAAAGTAGCAAACTGTTGATATAAAAGAGTTCAATCACAAAAATGATGAAAGAATAGGTGATAATTTTGTAATAGATGTTGAAAACTTAGTTATTTTGGTCATGTTTGTGATTAAGTATATATAAAAGCTCAAAATTGCTGACCCGAAAAGCAGTGTTTTCTGCTATTTCTACAGCAGTATCCCCAGCATTAGCAAATCTGTTCACCCAACCTGTTAACATATTGTTGTATAAAATGGTTAGATAATCTTTAACCACAAAATAGTGTTGTATAATATTATACATTTTGTAAAGGAGAATGGGAATAACCTGGAAGTTTAGACACACCGAGTCTTTCACAAAACTCATCGCAAAAATGATTACAGTTTTTTGACAGCAAGTCATAACAGTCTCCTGGCCATTCCCTACTAAGTTCCCTCAAGATCTGATTCACTTTTAAGATTGAAAGCCCTGTTTTCCCAAGAACAATGCATTCTCGATATGTGTACATGGGATTTTTCCCAGAAGGGCAATTGAAAACCCCACTTCCCTGTTCACAAAACCCAAAAGACCATTCATCCGCTCCGTAAACCTGCAATACATAATGAAATTATGATGTGCAAATTCAATATTCCTTAGGTAATTGATAAAAAGCAGTGAACTTGTTTTTATCACGAATGCTCTATACAGTAATTGATCTACTCTATAGTTTAGTAATCAGTAGATCCACTCCAAAATTGTAATGGATGAAACGCATAGCAAAATTCAACAACCAGTGAACAATAACTGAAACCCTAAATCAATATACCAATAATTTAATCGATTGATGAGAGAGAGAGAGAGAGAGAGAGAGAGAGAGAGAGATGGAAAGAGAGGAGAAGACCTGAACAGCGCTGTGGAAGATACCGCCGATTCCTATTCCATCTTTGAAAATCTTGTTGATCTGAACAATGGTGTTGTTGGCCTTTTCGGAATCACTGTTGGTTACATCATATATATGGAGCATCACCTCCGTCATCTCCCTGTTTGTTTTATTTGTATTTGAACTGGATCCACAAACCCTAACCCTCGCCTCTCCCTCCCTCACACTATCTTGATTTGAGATCAATCCTCCTGTTTCGGAATTGACAATGACGAACACGAATCAAAATGAATTAAAAGGGAAGTTGTAGGAGAAAACGGATTTTGAACTCGAACAACAGTTCGATCGTAGAGGTTTTCCTTTTTAGAGTCGCACTCCCACGAGATATGTGTCGCCATTTCTCTATTCAATTTAACCTTTTAAGTCTTCGTGTGGCCAACCGAACCAAGACGTAAATGAAATGCTTTTTGCTTTTTCGAGTAAGTTAAAAAGCATCATCTAATTCTAAATTAATGTTATTATTAGTATTAAAGATGATTACACAAAAAAAGGAAAAATAATGGATTTGCCGCAATATAACTTCAAAAAGAACGTTAACAATGTTTTGAAAACCGAACCGGTCGTCTTATTGGTTCGATGGTCCAGGTGGTCCAACCGATCGGACCGGTCTCAAAACCCGGAAAAACCGGATGATACCATAATTATATTTAATTATATAAAAAATACAAAAAATTAAAAAATATATATATATATTTTTTAAAATTTCCGGTTTTGACGGTTCAACCGGACCGGTTTTTGATAGGTTTTCTTATCACAAGTAGTCTTAAAAATTTGCTCGATAACAAAATATCATGAATATAAGAACAATTTGATAGGTTTTAAAAATTTGCGAATTAATCCTAAAATTTTGCTCATCACAGTTAAAAACGTAAAAAAAAAAAAACCTATCAAATTGTTTTTATATTCATGATATTTTGGAAAATCATCCTAGATCGGTTACGAAATTGGTAGTTTTGCTTGATATTGGTAAGATAATGGCTAAATTGTTAAGACTAATTCACAAATATGCGTCGATATTCATTGATCTACGAGGTTGAAGTAACTCTATCTAATAATCATAATAGGGGAAGGTGTATATAATTATGTGTTAGTTGTCTTCTCTTTGTCCATCTTCTCATATGTTTTATACGATAAGGTCTCAAGACATCCCAATGATATTTTCTAATTTGGAAAGTTCTTTGTGGGTGTTAATATAGGAGGTTAGGTAAGGGTTTGTTATTTCTTATAGGTATATTTTGTCATTTTTGCTATATATGGGAGATCTTGTGGATAACATACATATGTTGTTACCGTTGGCCAACCTGGATTTGCCTCTTTGGTATTTGACAATGTAGATCGAGACTAACCATTAAGATTTAGACACGAGTCATCTCGTTAAGTCTTTCGACCCACGTGATAATTTAAACAATCAACTATATTATTGTTAGGACTCTCTTTTTGATTTTCCTTAGCTCATCAAGCCACACACATTACTTAAGCAAATGTCATTGTTAAGACTCTCTTTTTGATTTTCCTATAGCTCATCAAGATTTAAGCACAAGTCCTCCCATTAAGTCTTTCGACCCATATGATAATTTAAACGATCAACTATATTATTGTTAGGACTCTCTTTTTTATTTTTCGTAGTTCATCAAGCCACACACATTACTTAAGCATATGTCATCGTTGTATGATAACAATTCTCTCGACGTATTAAATACAAAAACACTTAAACTCTATACTAATTAACCAATATCGAAGTCTATTTTAACCCAGTGAGTACTAATTTATATTTATGGCATTTAAATACATTAAACTCATTTTATTGTAATCGAATGTTAACTATTCAACTTTTTAATGCAAAATAACTTAATTTATAAATTTCGTGGATGTAAAATATTATCCTTTTAATGCATCTGCCTTTTAATTTAATAAACTAATATAGCTAATTAATTTTTAAAAAACAATGGTAATCAACATTATATGATCGGTCAACGTCATCAAATTTAAAGATACATGTGAGAGGTCAATCGCAGAATACTAACAATATTTTGGACATATCGAACTTTAAATCGTAAACTTATTGGGTAAAAATTCACACATCAACCACCACGTCTCATCGTGGAGCCTTAATTATCTTTAAAATTTGATATTAAAAGTTATATTTAACTGGTACAATTAACCAATTACATGATTCAGGTGTTATTCCAAATAAAACTATTCAAAAGTTATTGGTGATGGGGCTTCCACTTTGTTTTGTAAGGCTCAACGGATTGGAGAGAATATTTTGATGGCTCGGTTTCCTAGATTGTTTATTATGGAGACGGGTGATTAGTCAACGTCAGAATGGAGCTGCATTTACATCGGCTTGGAGTAGGCCGATTACATCAGGTACTCTATTTGTTCATGTACAACAGCTCATCTACAACAACTAGAGGAAGTACTTCAAGCAGTTAATATATCCACATTGCATGGCAAGTGGGTATGGAAGTTAGGTTGAGATACTGAATTTACTGTTTTGAAAGTTCGAAAATGTATTGATGATAATATTATTCCGGATGGTGTGGTGTCTACAAGGTGGAGTACATATCTGCTTAGAAAATTGAATATTTTTTACTGTCGAACAAGACTAAACAGGTTACCAACACAAATAAATCTAGATGACAAAGGTATTGACATACCTTCCATTGTTTGTCGTATATGTAACGAAGATATAGATGAGATTTCACATCTTTTTATCTCTTGCAAAGTAGCGGTGGAATTATGACGATATTTTAGAAAATGGTGTGGTGTTAATGTCCTTGATTTTAGTCAAATTAAAGATGTAATTCAGTGGGTGGATTCGATGCAACCATCCAAGACAAAAACGAATTGTAACAACCTGTTATTTTTCTAGACAATAAAAGTCAAACATTTTCGGGTTTGTTGATTTGGTTATGATAATAAGGGTTAAAAAATGATTTAAATTATATAAATGATATTTTATATAAGCATTTGGAATAAAATACACGTAAAAATCAAGGTTTTTCCTTTGGAACCGAGAAACCTTGGACCAAAAACCTCCTTTCGGCCGAGACTCCTCTAACCGCAAACCCTTCGGACCGAAAACATATTTTCGGCCGAAAACCCAACCGTTATATATATATATATATATATATATATATATATATATATATATATATATATATATATATATATATATCCGAAAAATAAGTCATTTTCTCACTTATTCACTCGAAAACACTCTCATTTTTCTCTCAAGTATCATACAATGATCTTCATATCTTCAAGAAAAATCCTTCAAATCTTCATAATTTTCACCAAGAATACCAAGAACAATCTTCAAATCTTCAAGCTGCCGAAAACTCCTTGGACCGAGAACTTGTTACTGACCGAGAACACCTTAAGACCGAGAACCTGGTTCTCGGTTGAGGTTTTAAGACCGAAATCAAAGGATTTCGGTGGATGCTAGACCGAAAACCCTCATTAACACTTCATACAATTATCGGTAATTCTTGTGAGAAATTCCTTACATAAATTAAGTGTTGTCTAATACTTTAATTAATTATCTCGCTAATTTAAATACGATTATGTGTTTAAATAATTATACGATACCATTCTTTCCACATACACTAGCCCAAGGATCATCTCTTCAGTCTCACTATCCAAATGCGAACACACACTAGAGGTGAGTTCATACCCCTACGTTTTCACTATTTTTCAGTCTCACTATCCAAATGCGAACACACACTAGAGGTGAGTTCATACCCCTACGTTTTCACTATTTTTCAATGTTTTAGGTTTGGGGGGGGGGGGGGGGGTAACTAGTAAAACACAAGGATTCTTGTGTTAATATTCAAACGATTTTAAAACCATTTGCAATTGATTCAAACCAATTTATCACATCATTTTATAAAAATATATGTTTATATATTTTTAACCCTTTTGTATCATGTCGAGCAAAAGGGTGTTTATCACAAGTTTCTGACTACTACTTTATACATACAGTTTAATTGCAAAGGTTTTCAGTATATTACAGAGCATACATTTAAACTATAATTGGTATAATTTGTGAAATACTACACTATTTTGCTAAGTACAATACACAGAACATGTAACGCATTTGTTTCTGGGCTTGCCATTTTTAACAATGTAATAGTCTACGTCAACCTTTGTAACCCAATTTGAAATAATAAAAATGTATTATTTGTGAATTATGTGATTTATGTGTGTTTTCTTAATTATTACAATCTAATTGAATTAAGAATAAAAATAAGCGTCAAAATGAAATATTAGATAAAGTCGATATCTATGGATAAAGTTGTAGTGGCCGAAACGAGGTTTCCGAATATATATAGAACGCCCAAATCTGACTTCGTATGAGAAAGTTATGATTTTCTGAAGTTTCAACTTGGCAATATGCAGCCCGAATACTCGATTTGAGATCTAGCGGTTTTTAGCCGAAACAATCTAAACGAGAATCGAAGATCTCATTGTTAGTAGTGAAACGATGAAAAGTTTGGCGAGAACGGACATCGGACGAAGAAGTTATGAATTTATAACAAAGTTTTTCTGTCCCGGCCTTCTAAAAATAAATAATAAAAATAAAAGTCAAAATTAGCCGACGGAGTTTAAACAAAAGTTGTAGAGTATGGTCTACCCTACACGTGGATATAAATAACGTCGAAAACGGAGTTCGTATGAAGAAGATATGAATTTTTGAAATTTATTAATATATATATATATATATATATATATATATATATATATATATATATATATATATATATATATATATATATATATTCAGATAATATCCGAAAGAGGGGGGGGGGGGGAGAGTCACCGTCCTAATCCAAACTACGCCAAGCGTAGTTAAGTACGCCCAACGTACCACTCGAGTGCTCCGGGTTCGTAAGCGATGACATCGAAGCACCAATGACGCAAGCAGTGACGACTTCCGAGGCATTACGCCCCGCGTAAGGGTAGTATGCCCAGCGTACTGCGAGGGTTCATCCCTATAAAAGGGGCATACGAAGGAAACTTTTTTCCTTTACAAACTTCTTCCTTTCTCTCTAAGCTTTTGCCTCGATTTGCATGCCATTTGTACCCCAAAGCCCTGGTAATATTCCCGAGCCCCGAAGCAAGATCCGAAGCCCCAAGGATCCCGAAGAGCGTTATTCCTAAGCCGAAGCTCTGCCCGCGAGGAGCCCGGTTTTTGTGAAGATCTTCCAGATCTATGGAGAAACACTACTTCTGCAAGCCGTAATGCTACCCGATCATCTTCTGATCAAGTGAGTGTGTAGTCATTTTCATCTAACACGTTATTATGAAGTATTTTATACGAAATACGTGTTACGTGTATACTTTGTTGATTATATGTGTGAATGTATATTCACTTTCTTCTATCTCATAGATCTGATTTATTCTCTATGAAATACGTGTTATGTGTGTGTGCCTCATCTGTTATGTGGAAAAATTGTATTGAAGCATGTTATAAAGGTTTTAAACTATGTATAAAAATATGTATTTTTATCTACTAATATGTTGGGTAGAACATGGGTAGATAGTTGGTGTGTAATAAACATATGAGAGTCCTCGATGTAGTTGGTGTTATTCTAGTCATTCAGCAGAGTATGGAAGACGACCATAGACTATTCTAGACAGTCCTGTGGAACGCTAGCAGGCTCATAACCTGTAGGTGTTGTTAACGATGTGTTCACCGGTGTACTCTATCCCCTACATAGTTGCCTTTAGGACACTTATTGTTGAGGAAGCCCCTCTGCAGTAATGTCCGTCCTGATGAAAATCCTAAATTAGGTTCCTTATAATAGATGTTGTTTTAGGGATGTAAAGTGAGGATAACGGGAATGGGTAATCGGGTTATTGTTGATTGTTGAATTAAAAATAATTATTTATTGTGGTTTGAAAACCCTATATGCTCACCAGGCTCCCAAGTCTGACCCACTCAGTTTATTTGTATTACAGGAAGTGGCGCAAGGGCATAAGATGGATGAATCATCAAGATGTTTTGTTTACAAGTCTGTATATGTATATATTTGTTGAATGACTTGTAATGTTATCGTTTATGCTTTATGATCTGTATCGGAACATGACATCCCGATTTTTTATTATGAAATTAAATTATATTTCTTTATGAAATGTTTTGATAAAAAATCTATTTTATCATGTTTTGTTTTTGGGAACAAATTTCGCATCTCTTTTAAAATCAAAAGGATTTACTCTGAAATTATTTAAAAAGCATAAATGAAACCGGTCTTTTCTGGCCGAGATTTTAGGGATGTCACAGAACAAGAACATACATTTAAACTATAATATGTATAGTTTGGAAGACACTACACTATTTTACAAGTTCAAGAACGCTATGTAGAAACAAGAATATAAACTATAATAAATATAGTTTATGGAACACTACTCTATTACAATGATTCAAAGATACACTAATAAATAATTATATAAGTATAATTATTTTACATTACAAAGTAAACTACTATAAAGTGATACATACGTTTCAAGTACAAGAGAACACTATTGCACTACGCGTAAACTAGTAAATATAAGGTTGTGAGGCACTACTTCAATTGTACCCATCGGGGTACAGGTCTAAGTCCTATAAATCATAGCCAGAGTCTCCTGGAGGGAGAGTGTGACTTTGTGTATAGATCTATACGAGATTGACAGCCCCGCACCTAAACTGTTAGCTACAGTTAGGTCGGCAGGCCTGGAGTGATAAACGTCATAACATTCTGATGCCTGAAGAACGCCGTAGAGACCACTAGTCAGTTTAGCATGGTTATATGAAACTCAGAATATTATTAACTAAAATATTTGTTTACGGGATTAACACTACTTCAATCGTTTTATTTTAATTAATAAAACTACAGTACACTACTATACACTAAAGTTGGTAGTATCCAGGCATTCATACAAAGGTTTTCATACAAACAGTACACTACTATTCATTACAACTGGTGGTATCCAAACATCCATACAAAGGTTTTCATACAAACAGTACACTACTATTCACTACAGTTGGTGGTATCCAGGCATTCATACAAATGTTTTCATACAAACAATACACTACTATTCACTACAACTGGTGGTATCCAGGCATTCATACAAAGGTTTCATACAAACAGTACATGACTATACACTACAGTTGGTGGTATCCAGGCATTCATACAAATGTTTTCATATAAACACAACTACGATACACTACTTTCCTAGTATAGAGTACACTAGTACGACATACAGATTAGGGAAAACATATATGATGTAGTTTTATTCATTAATAAGACTACATATACTATTACAAAATACAACAATAAACATACATTTTGGTCTTAAGGCCTAAGGCTACTTTTCATTACTAAAGAAAATATTGGATTTTTTGGAAGTACACTATAACATTTTTAAGGAACAGAGACAAGCTTTTCATCTCAGAAACATACTTATGAACTCGCAAACTTAAATGTTGATACACTTTCAAAACCACTTGTATTCTCAGGGAACCGGTAGACAGGTACATCCATAGGTTTTGAGAAGACGAAGCTTTTAGAGTCGTGTCTTTTATACTTTTGTTATACACTTTTGATGTCATACAAATTATGTATCGTACATATGTAAATACTTACTTATCAATGTAATGGTTCTGTTTGCTTTGATTACTATTATACAATTATTGTGATATTGTGCATGACGTCCTCCGCCCCCGAACGTTTCCGCTGTTCCAGTTTGGGGGTGTGACAAATTGGTATCAAAGCATTGTTTATAGTGAACTAAGTGTATCAAACCTTACATGATATACAACTATAAACAATATGGGGCCAAAGCGCTCTGAACTAGAAGTATACTTTTAAAATATAAGTATTTTTATAAGAAGTATACTAATGTACATACATACCAGAAACAGTATCACAGTAAGAACAAAACAAAAGTATTTAGATGTTGAACATTACAGTTAAACCAGGATATTTATGTAATCATATATGGGATAAATATAGCCTGATCAACTATATTTATTCAAGATACGACCAACATGTGTTTGAGAGTGATTGTGGTGTTGCAACAAGTCTAAAACTTACCAAACTCCATATAAAGGAAACACTAGAACCGAACATACAGTTAAAATACTATAGGAGTATTTTATAGCACTAAAACACTAGAATCAAACACGTGAAAACAAAGAACCCTTGCTGAAAGATCTATAGTTGCTAAGTGTATATATATATATATATATATATATATATATATATATATATATATATATATATATAAGTTATATATAAATAAGATTTTATAGACTTAGAATAAGTGATTTAGCTTTACTTCATGTTCCTTGTTTGGTTGTGGACTTAGAGTAGGATCACTTAATTGAAGGTCTATTTGGTTTTAGTTATATATAATTTGTGTACACCATGTGATTATAGGGGAACCAGGCACGAATCACACAATACAAATTCATTTCAAGTGTTTCTATAAATTTCATGGCGATTGTTTCCTTATATTAGTAGACTTCCACTGTAAATCGCTTAATAGAACACTATAACTGTCAGGATAAGATATACCTTGTTCAAATATCACCTAACTCATGACCACTATAGAGAACTTTGTTGGAATAGTGTCTAAGGCTATAACTATATCCGGTTGTGCGTGGTCCTTTTGGGTTGCCTTCACCATAGCAACTTGAAGGATGATTTGTTAAGAGAGAGTAAATATTATAAGGAATAATATATGGCTATTTGATTAATATAAGTCATAAATTAATTGGTATTAATTTGGTGACTTAAAGAGATTAATTAAATAAGAGGGTATAAACTGTCAATTGTTTGATAGTTACACTTTAGACTGTAAATCCTTATCCTAGATAGGATGGACGATTTCTAGGGCTTGGATAAGCCAAAATCGTCCATAGGGTTATCTATGGAATGGATTTGGATAGCCTTAAGAGAAGATTATCCAATTAGGGTTTAAGTGGTAATCCTTAAGGAGTCTACAAGTATAAATAGACCCTAGGGGTGAGGGAATTCGACACACAACCTAAAGCAAGGAACCTCTGGCCGAATTCCTCCCCTCTCCTCTCTCCTAAATCATCTTGCTTGCTATTGGTGTTTGTAAGCCATTAGAGGAGTGACATTTGTGACTCTAGAAGCTCCAAGACAAACAAGATCAACAAGGAACTCAAAGGTATGATTTTAGATCTGTTTCATCATTGTTATTTAACCTAATTAGCTATTAGAAGTCTTGGATTCAAAGCATGTTTAATTAGAAAGCCTAGATCCGAGCAATAGGGCTTTGCATGCGCACATAGGAAAGTTCTTATGGCTAAAACCCATCAAACTTATCATCATTTTCTCTTAAATCACTATAGAGAAAGATGCCCCCAAAGAAGTCCAACAGAAAGAACAACAACCCACCATCAAATCTACCACTACCATCATCTCCTCATTATGATCATGTTGTCTTCCAAGCAGCAGTAACAGCTATCGTGGTTGCCGCCATGTCATAGATCAAGGCAAGTGGCATTAGCGGGGCGGGTAGTGGTGTCAACCATTCTAAACACTGAAATAGTCGTGGACACCCTAGAGAGTGTTCCTATGGACTTCACAAATGCTAAAACCATGTCCTTCAATGGTACTGGAGGTGTCATTGCTTTAACACGTTGGTTCGAGAAGATTGAATCAATATTCGAAATTTATGCATGCCCCGAGTCTAGCAAGGTGAAATTTGCAGCATGCACTTTCACAGACAGAGCACTCACTTGGTGGAAGAGCCAAGTCAAGTCCCTGACTCTTCCAATAGCCAATGCTACGAGTTGAGATGATTTGAAAAAACTAATGCTAGAAGAATACTACCCGAGGGGCAAGATGCAAAAACTAGAGCAGGAGCCTTGGAGTCTGAAGATGAAGGGCTCTGATATCACTTCTTGCACTGCTATGTTCAGTGACCTGGATCTTTTGTGTCCCAAGATGGTCACCCCGGAGAGTAAGTAGGTGGAAAGATACATATAGGGATTGACACCCCCGACCCAAGGGAACATTTTAGTTGCCAATCCACTTACTTTCGATAGTGCTAAATGAATGGTGCAAACTCTAGTGGATCACAGAGATTGCCAAGATCCCGTAACAATCGTTCATGATCAGCCCAAAGAGAGTGGCAGCAGAAAGAAATTCTAGAAGAAAAGAAAGGGCCAATCTTCGCAAGAGCCCTCAAAGAAACAACAAACAGTGGCAGTCCATGCTGCTACCATTCCTGCTGTTGTTCCTACTACTCCAACACCTCCCAGCCGATACGCTGGCAATCTACCGAAGTGCAACAAATGCAAATTCCACCACCACGGACCCTGTCGGGAAATCCAATGCACCAACTGCATCAAGAAAGGGCATACAGCCTGCTACTGTAAGGCACCTGCGCAACCTAATGCTCAGACCCCCAGAACTACAGTAGGTTAGGCCTGTTATGGGTGTGGTGAAACCGGGCATTACAAGAGAGATTTCCCTAAAGCAAGAAACGCTAGAAACACAGGAAGAGTACTAGCAATGGTCCAGGAAGAGGCAATAGCAGATCTCACCGTAGTCATGGGTACGTTCCTCCTCAATAACTCTTATGCAAACGTTCTCTTTGATGGTGGTGAAAAGAGGAGTTTCGTTAGCCATAAATTTAAACACTTACTCAAACATAAACCCCAATCACTAAACGAAACATTCACTATCAAGATGGCTAACAGGAAGAAAGAGAGCACTAACGATTGGTTAAGTCCTCACCGTGTTGATATTCTATGCTATGAAAAAGCCATTCACCTTAATCTGCCAAATGGCGAAGCCCTCGTTATCTATGGCGACAAACCTAGTACAAACCTTCTCATCATTTCGTGCATCAAAGCCCAAAAATACCTGCGAAAGGAGTGTCACGCATTCCTAACTCATGCAATCAACGAAAAATAAGAAGTTAAAGACCTCGAGAGCATCCCCGAAGTCTGTAATTTTTCTGATATCTTTCCCGAAGATCTTCCAGGAGTTCCTCCTGAACTCCAAGTCGAGTTCCGAATCGACTTGATTCCTGGAGCTACCCTCGTAACCAAATCCACGTATCATCTAACACCAACAGAGATGCATGAATTATCCAGCCATCTAAACGAACTTCTCAGTAAGGGAATCATTATACCTAGCTTCTCACCCTGGGGAGCATCGGTCATGTTCGTGAAGAAGAATGATGGATCTTTCCGAATGTGCATAGACTACTGCGAACTAAACAAACTCACCATCAAGAACCGCTACCCTCTACAATTAATAGACGATCTATCCGACCAACTTCAAGGAGCGAGCTACTTTTCGAAGATTGACATGAGATCAAGGTACCACTGATTACAAACCCAGTAGAGTGATGTTCCCAAGACAACATTCCAAACTCGTTACGGTCACTACGTGACTACGAGTTTGTAGTGATGCCCTTTGGTCTAACAAATGCACCTGTCGTGTTCTTGGATTTAGTGAATCAGGCGTGCCGTCCTTTCTTATACAAATTTTTGATAGTATTCATTAATGATATACTTATCTATTCACGAATCAATAAAGAACATAGTCAGCACTTGATACTGCTAGAAACATTAAGGACGGAGAAACTATACGCGAAATTCTCAAAGTGCAAGTTTTGGATTAGGAAGGTAACTTTCCTTGGTTATGTGTGTTGGATAAGGTGTCTAAGTCCATAACTATTTCTGGTATGTACTTGACCCGACCCGGCATGGTCCATTTGGGTTGCATGGCACCATGCAATTGGATAGACTAAATGAGAGAAATAACGCTTGGAGATTATTAATATATTATAAGTTCTAATATATTAATAATATTATTTGATTAGTTTGATCAAGAATTAATTTATAATTAATTAAGTGATCAAAAGATAACTAATTAAATATATGGGTTGATTAAGTAAATCATCCATATCTTGTATAGTGGGCTAAAAGGCTCCATGGATCATCAAGTTGGGTTCCACCCATAGGATGCTCCATGGGAGTTACAAACCCATGGGTCATGGAAATGAAGAGTCATGACACATTAGGGTTTAACCCTAGATGTGTCAACACTATATAAGTAATATGATCTCCTCCCAAATCGGTTACACTAAGAATATAGAGGGCTTGGCCGATTTTGTGAAGTGAGTATTCTCTCATAAGTTCTTCCAAGAGCATTTGGTGTTGTGTGAAGCATTTGAGGCATCACACTTGGGGTGCTAGGCTCACAAGGTTTCAAGGAACACAAGCAACAACAAGGTAAGTTATTCTATCTATACTTTATGTTAAAATTGTTCCCCATGTATGCTAGATAGGAATATAACCTTGGAAATCAACTTTGCATGACAAATTAGACAAACATAGATCCAAGGTTATTAGGGTTGCATGTACACTTAGGAAGTGTTAGAATGCTCAAAACCCATCAGTGGTATCAGAGCCTAGGCTTGTTTGTTCTTATTTGTGCTTAAAAGTTGAAAACAGAATCGAAAATTTGCTGTCTGCGAATGGACTCGTCGAGTCTATAGGGGGGACTCGTCGAGTCCATGTGTATCTTCAACCAACTCGGCGAGTCATGTTCATGCACTCAGCGAGTAGGGTCGACTGAGTGCAGAATTTCGATTCAGTTGCTGGAAAATGAATTAGCAACATTACCCTAAACTGTTTTAGTAAATGTAAATTTGTTTTTGGTGGTGTAATGTCTTTGCTAATTCATTTACAACAACTAGTTATCAAAATTACAAAGTTTTATGTAATTTTTGATTATGTTCATATTCATGTTCTTGTTCTTATGATGTTTTAGATGATCATAGGAATTATTTGTAACCTATTTGGTAGTTTAATTCTTGATCATAATGTGTTTTAATGGAGTCCATAACTTATCCTTAAGTTATGGAAAACCAAGAGTCACATTTGAGTTAAAACCATTAAGAAAACACAAGAAGTTATAAAAATGAAGAGTCTTCATTTTATGACTCTATTAAACTCATAAGTTACAAGAAATGAAAAGTTTTGAAAGTTACAAAACTTGCCCTCAAGTTTTGGAACAAGTAAAGTTGAGTTAAAACTTTAGTTCCAACCCCTAGAATTTTAAAAGTTAAAATTCAACCCTTATACTTATATTATGATAATTTAATAATTATATATATATATGTATAAGAATAAAGTCGTCTTACCGCTAGTACGCCTCATTCACGAAGCCGGTCTATAAGGTGGGTATAAGGTTGTTGCCTATAAAATGGTGACTTAATGGGTGTATATTCTCACCCACCGCTTGCTTGACTGGTGGAGGGTCGTTAGTTGAACGGGTAAGACAAGGACTTATAAATTCTCATTCAAAGTATGATGAATATATATAAAGTAACTAAATGTTTATTAAATTCCCAATCTTAGTTACTTTAGGAAAAATGTGAATAAGGTGCTAATCCATGAAATTACAATTTACACTTTGTCTGAGTCGTTGGTGGAGCGTGTGTGGTTAACCGGCACACTAACTTGGACTTAACAAGGTAGGTAAAGGGTGACTTAAGGTTTATTATAGTATCGGTGGAGCGTGTGTGGTTTACCGGCACATCGATTGAGTGATAAACTTTAAGGGTACCAAGTGATTTGCATGGTTACTTCACACCTCGTTTTGTGATCCTCGGCATCCCAGTCACAAAACCTGGAGGGCACTCCCAAGATCGAAACATGCCTTTGAAAAGTTCATTGGATCTCAAAGAATCTAGGAATTTCTAAAACCAATAAAAACTAAATATTTAATATTTCGGTTTTCGTGGTGGAAATTGGTGAATCGTCATTCACCTACCTTTCAAATATGGTATAGCTTAGATTACGGCATACCTCTTCTAAGTTATATTATATTGTGATTGGATCCTAGCCTTAATATTACATTTGGGTGTTTTATTAAGGACTCTCTTAAATCTAAACTAAACTTGTTCTTCTTTTTCAGATGTCTTCAACTAATTCTTCTGGCTCGAATCCTAATGGCTCCTTTACTCTTATGAGTCTATGTGGGAAAGTCACCTTTGATGGATCCAACTTCAATAAGTGGATCAGAAACATCAGGATGATTACCCGCTACGAGGACAAAGAATATGTCCTTGACAAGGAGCTTAAGGAAATTGACGAGTCCACTGCAACTCCCCAGGAGATCGCTGACTTTCATACTCATGAAAGAGATGCAACCAAGGTGGCTTGCATCATGTTAGCCACCATGACAGCTGAACTCCAAAAGTCTTATGAAGACTTCTACCCTTATGAAATGCACCAAGATTTGATGGAAAGATACCATCAAAGTGCACGACAAGAGAGGTACGAAGTCATCTGCTCCATGATAACAACCATGATGAAGGACGGAGAGTCCGTCACGAGCCACATGCAGAAAATGCAAAGGTATATGGATCGTTTGCTGAAGCTCAATGTGAACTTCCATGAGGAGCTTGCAATAGATATCATTTTGCACTCCTTACCATCGTGCTATGATCAATTCCGCATGACATATCACATGAACAAGGAAGAGGTCACCCTCAGCAAACTTCAGGGACTTCTCAAGACCGCAGAAACAGGTCTTAAGGGGAAGTCGGTTGCTATCACTCCTACTCTAGACTCAACTCCGGTCTTGGCAATCGGGAAAAGTCGAGGGAGGAAGAGAAAGAGATCTTCAAAGGGTACCAAGGCTCGGACCCTTGATGGCTCTTCTTCAAGTGGAACCAAGAAAGGTTTCATTACTCCTTCTTCTGACCCAAAAGAGGCTGAATGCTTCTATTTCCATGAAAAAGCTCATTGGAAGCGAAACTGCCCAAAGTACCAGCAAGATGTAAAGGATGGGAAAGTCAAACCCAACCATGCAGGTATTTACACTATCATTTCTAATAACTCACCCCATTCGAAATCTTGGGTCCTTGATACAGGTTGCGGTATTCATATTTGTTGTGACTTGCAGGGACTAGGAAGAAGTGAGAATGTGGAGCAAGGAAGAATAAACTTAATCATGGGGAATAGGAAAGTTACACCTGTCACCAAGATTGGAGTTTATACTTTATCGCTAAGTAGTGGGTTAAATTTAGATTTGAATAAATGTTGTTATTCGCCAGAAATGGCAAGAAATATTATTTCCTTTCATGCATTGTACAAACAAGGTTTCACCTTTTCGTTTGATAATGAAGTTGGTTCGATTAATGCTTTCTTTAATAATGTACTTTATTTTAAAGCATTACCTTGTGATGGTGTGTATGAAGCTGTATCTATTGTAGATAACTTAGGAAATAATGTTTTGTGTATTGATTCTACTAATAATAATAACTTGGATAAAGCATCATTATGGCATTGTCGTCTTGGACATATAAGCAAGAAACGCATAGGCCAACTCCAAAAGGATGGAGTCTTGGAGTCGTTTGACCTAAAGTCAAATGATAGTTGCAAATCATGCTTACTTGGAAAAATGACAAAGTCACCCTTCACAGGCTCGTGTGAAAGGGGTGAAGGTTTGTTGGACCTTATACACACGGATGTGTGTGGACCATTCAAACATGCCACAAGAGATGCTAATCGTTATTATTTGACTTTTACTGATGATTACAGTAGATATGGATATGTCTACTTAATCAAGCATAAGTCAGAGACTTTCGAGAAGTTTAAGGAATTTAAATAGGAAGTCGAGAATCAATTGGGCAGGAACATTAAGATGCTTCGATCCGATCGAGGTGGTGAGTATCTTAGTTCAGAGTTCCTCGACTATCTAAAGGAATGTGGGATTGTCTCACAATTGACACCTCCCAGGACACCGCAGTTAAATGGTGTGGCCGAGAGGCGTAATCGAACCTTGTTGGACATGGTTCGTTCCATGATGAGTCGAACTTCGCTACCAATCTCATTCTGGGGGTATGCCTTAGAGACTGCCGCCCATATCCTTAATCTAGTCCCTACAAAGAAAGTTGCCAAAACTCCTCACGAGATGTGGACTGGTAAAGTACCTAAACTAGACCACATCAAGATTTGGGGATGAGAGGCTTTCGTGAGACGCGAGACTCATGATAAGCTCGAACCCCGAAGCGAGAGGTGTATTTTCATCGGCTACCCACAGCAATCCTTTGGTTACCTCTTCTACAGACCTAGTGACAGTGTGGTCTTTGTAGCAAGAAGAGGAGTCTTTCGAGAAAGAGAGTTTATAAGCCAAGGAGACAGTGGGAGGCAAGTTGATCTTGAAGAAATTCAAGAGCCAAGTGGTGAAGGAACTTCAAACTCTAGCCCTCAACTTGAGGAGGAAACTCCTGTTGAGCCAATTGACGAATCTGTACCTCTGAGGCGTTCCACGAGAGTTAGGAGTGCACCTGAGCATTACTATGGATTCCATATTACTGCAGAAGGTGAGACACTTATTAGTGATGAGACACTAGTAAGTCAAGATGACCCTAACAGCTACGAGGAAGCCATGGCGGGCCCCGAGTCTGCCAAATGGAAAGAGGCTATGGATAGCGAGATACAATCCATGTATGACAATCAAGTTTGGAACTTGGTTGAGAATGTACCAGGTCGAAAGACTGTAGGGTGCAAATGGGTCTTCAAGAAGAAGACCGACATGGATGGTAAAGTACACACTTATAAGGCTAGACTGGTTGCAAAGGGCTTCTCTCAAATTCCTGGAGTGGACTATGATGAGACCTTTTCTCCGGTAGCCAAGATTAAGTCTATTCGGGTTCTGTTAGCCATAGCCGCATTTCATGACTATGAAATTTGGCAAATGGATGTCAAAACCGCTTTCCTTAATGGAAAGTTGGCTGAAGATGTTTACATGAGTCAGCCAGAGGGTTTTGTCAGTAACGAGTACCCTAATAGAGTGTGTAAGCTTGAGAAATCCATTTATGGATTAAAGCAAGCACCTCGCAGATGGAATCTTTGCTTTGATGAAAAGGTCAAGGAATTTGGCTTTTCTAGGAGTGAAGATGAATCTTGTGTATATGTCAAGGCTAGTGGGAGTATAGTTAGCTTTTT
Organism: Lactuca saligna; assembly: GCF_052625555.1. Classification (NCBI taxonomy): domain Eukaryota; kingdom Viridiplantae; phylum Streptophyta; class Magnoliopsida; order Asterales; family Asteraceae; genus Lactuca; species Lactuca saligna. Next base: position 6,589,512 of record NC_136424.1, read on the forward strand.
GGTATTGTATGTGGATGACATACTACTCATAGGAAACGACATTCCAACCCTGCAGGAAGTAAAGTCCTGGCTTGGAAAGTGTTTCGCTATGAAGGACCTTGGTGAAGCTGCCTATATTTTGGGGATAAGGATCTTGAGAGATCGGAGTAAAAGACTAATTGGACTTAGTCAAAGTACCTACTTGGAGAAGATTCTGAAGAGATTCAGAATGCAAGACTCCAAGAAAGGAGAGTTACCCATCCAGAGTAGCGCCAAGTTGAGTAAGACACAAAGCCCTAGCACTGAGGCTGAGATAGCAGAAATGAGTCGAATACCTTATGCTTCGGCTGTAGGTTCGATCATGTATGCTATGACGTGTACTCGACCTGATGTAGCCTTTGCCTTGAGCATGGTTAGCAGGTTTCAGGGGAACCCTGGCAAGGCACACTGGATTGCGGTAAAGAATATTCTCAAGTACCTACGAAGGACTAAGGACTGGGTCCTTACCCTCGGTGGGAGTGATGACTTGAGAGTTGTAGGGTATAGTGATGCTAGCTTCCAGACTGATAGGGATAACTTCCGCTCTCAGTCGGGCTGGGTCTTTACCCTAAATGGAGGAGCAATTTCTTGGAAGAGTTCCAAGCAAGAGACAGTGGCAGATTCTACTTGTGAATCAGAGTATATTGCAGCTAGCGAAGCGGCAAAGGAGGCGTTATGGCTGAGGAACTTCATTGGAGACCTTGGAGTTGTACCAACTATTAAAGAGTCGATGGAAATTTTATGTGATAGTGAAAGTGCTGTTGCCTTAGCCAAGGAACCAAGGGATCACGGGAGATCCAGACACATCGACAGAAAATACCATTTCATCAGACATCGGATCGAAGAAGGACTCCTCGTGGCAAAGAGGGTATCATCAGATGAGAATCCGGCAGATCCCCTCACGAAGGGACTGACTCGGGTTAAGCATCTCCAGCATGCTCGGAGCATAGGGCTGAAGGATGATATTAGATTTAGTAGTTAGATAATCTCGAAATTTGTAAAGTGTAATTGACATTTGATGATGAATAAAAGTGTTTTATTTATGAGTAAAGTGTTGCTATCTCTTGTCGATCGTTTACTATATTTCTTTTGCATGTTTTGACTTCCAGAATAATTTTGTTTGGTTTAACATATTATTCAAACCTCCACAGTCGGTCATATGTCGGAAGTAGGTATGAATCAAGACTGTCATGATTGGTTGTAGAGGTCTGGGACAAGGCTACAACAATCATGAGTGCTCATAAGTTCTGAGCATTGGACTCAACCCACGCTCACTGGAATCACTTCATGGAATTCTATCTCGAGTGATCGTGAGACGGTAATATCATATAAGTCTTTAAACCTAGAGATATGATTTGTTACTTACGAGTTGGTTATGCATTGATTGTACGAAAAACACATTGGTAACTCGATGTTATAAAATCGTGCTCTTATGTGTAATTCAATGAGTAGTAGAACAAACATATGAGTCAAAGTTTATCTGTTCCTTCTTGGATTAGAAGCTGATATCTGGGCCCCTCGATGATTTTGTTTTGACCTATGTACCGGGCCCGGTCAGAACTAAATTGATGTGTTCAATAAAGTTCTTTGTCAAACAAATCGGAAATCGGGAAACAAATGTTGGACAATAAGTAAGACATTGTTCCATGTGTTTGTCCGACTGATATCTAGAACAGAGGATTATATGATCACTTATCTTAAATGGCGTACCATCATCTTCTCAAGTTTCGAGAAACCTTGTAAAGAGCTACGATTGCCGATCGGTTCCTGAAGTCATACTTGCAGTAATAGTTACTAGACTTATCCAAGTGGGAGACTGTTGGATAAGGTGTCTAAGTCCATAACTATTTCTGGTATGTACTTGACCCGACCCGGCATGGTCCATTTGGGTTGCATGGCACCATGCAATTGGATAGACTAAATGAGAGAAATAACGCTTGGAGATTATTAATATATTATAAGTTCTAATATATTAATAATATTATTTGATTAGTTTGATCAAGAATTAATTTAGAATTAATTAAGTGATCAAAAGATAACTAATTAAATATATGGGTTGATTAAGTAAATCATCCATATCTTGTATAGTGGGCTAAAAGGCTCCATGGATCATCAAGTTGGGTTCCACCCATAGGATGCTCCATGGGAGTTACAAACCCATGGGTCATGGAAATGAAGAGTCATGACACATTAGGGTTTAACCCTAGATGTGTCAACACTATATAAGTAATATGATCTCCTCCCAAATCGGTTACACTAAGAATATAGAGGGCTTGGCCGATTTTGTGAAGTGAGTATTCTCTCATAAGTTCTTCCAAGAGCATTTGGTGTTGTGTGAAGCATTTGAGGCATCACACTTGGGGTGCTAGGCTCACAAGGTTTCAAGGAACACAAGCAACAACAAGGTAAGTTATTCTATCTATACTTTATGTTAAAATTGTTCCCCATGTATGCTAGATAGGAATATAACCTTGGAAATCAACTTTGCATGACAAATTAGACAAACATAGATCCAAGGTTATTAGGGTTGCATGTACACTTAGGAAGTGTTAGAATGCTCAAAACCCATCAATGTGGTTAGTGAATAAGGCATACACGTGGACCCTTCCAAAATAAAGGCAACCAAGAATTGGTCAGCACCGAGAACACCCACAGAAATCCGTCATTTCTTGGGTCTTGGTGGCTACTATCGCAGATTCATAGAAAAACTTCTCCAGAATCGCTAAACCTCTTACTGTCCCGACTCAAAAGGGTGTAACTTTTAGCTGGGGAAGAGAAACAAGACATTGCATTCCAAACCTTGAAGCAAGCCATGTGCATCGCACTTAACTTGTCTTTTCCAGAAGGGATAGAAGACTTCGTACTCTACTGCGACACGTCCAATCAGGGGCTAGGGTGTGTGCTTATGTAGCGAGGAAAGGTTATTACCTAAGCCTCGAGATAACTAAAGGCACACGAAGTCAATTACACCACTCACGATCTTGATTTGGGAGCAGTAGTATTTGCACAAAAAATCTGGAGAGATTACCTTTATGGTACCAAGTGCACCATCTTCACCGACCACAAAAGCCTTCAACATATCTTTGATCAGAAAGAACTTAACATGAGATAGCGACGATGGGTAGAACTACTCAATGATTATGAATGCAAAATTCGCTATCATCCCAGAAAATCCAATGAAGTAGCAGATGCCCTTAGTCGAAAGGAGTACTCAGGTCGTAGGGTGAAGGCACTAACCATGACAACCCATTCCCATTTCTCCACACAAATCAAAGAGGTTCAGTTATAATCCTTGAAACCGAAAAATGTGGCGGGTGAAGCATTATAAGGAATGGAGAAGAACTTAGAGATCAAGGCCCCGCCTGGAATCGAGCCCCGCTCGATATACAGATCTGTTTCTACCAGGCCCCGTCTGTCTTTAGGCCCCGCCCGCTACACACATTCAACAATAACATATAAACATGCTAACATAATCACTATACTATAACTTCTAGTCTCAAAGCCCCGCCTATCTTGGGCCCCGCCCCTATTCTGCTACTAATGAGATATGGAACCTCGTACACACTCAGCTAATGATGAGATACAGCCCCCCGCCCACACTTATCCCCCTACCAAGTATATCCAAGTATCACAAAGACAACAAGTATAACTACACATATGCTACTGCCTCGGGTGCCACCCGACATCAAACCATAGCCCGAATAAAAATATATAACCCTTCCTCGGGCCTTGCCCAATATCGAACTGAAATCCAGAACATATAAAATGCATCGGGCTAACCCCGACATCAGATCTAAATCTGGTATACACTAACATACATAAACAGGCCGACATTGGTACCTTAGGCCCATTCTTACTGGAGAAAACTCACCTCACAAGCTGACTGTAGAATCCTGCGAATAACCCCTTGCTGCTAGTTGGTTGATCCTCGAATTGCTGATCACTCGACTCCCCGAGCTATCAATTACCAAAATGAAACTTAGACCAAAATACCCTCCAAAATTCAAACCAAAACAACCCTGGTCAAAGTCAAAGCCAAAGTGAACGCTCCAAGTTGACCCAACTCGCCGAGTTGCTCCTTCAACTCGCCGAGTCCAATAAGTCAAAATTCTGAGATCGCAATCTAATTCGTCAAGTCAACCCCTGACTCATCGAGTTCACTGGATACGCAAGGTCACAATTTATCGAGTCAACTCATCGAGTCAGCCCTCAGACTCGCCGAGTCCCATCATAACCAAAAACGAGACAATACACTTAGACTCGCAAGTCCCTCCCTGGACTTGTCGAGTCCCCCATTCTGATTGGCAATCTTAACAGATTAATCCCTTACACTTCAAATCCAAACCCCAAACTTTGTCTACATGCTGAAGATGACCTCATGAGGGTAAAGTTTCTAACTTTACCCACTCCTAATCCTTCTTAATGGGTTAAGCCAAACCCTAACTCCTTAAGACATAACTATAGGTCCCAAAAACTCTTATTACTCCAATCCAAGACATAACAACATAGATCTAGGCCTTATACACCAGAAGGACACATAAAGTCTCTGGCTTTTCTTCCAAGCATGGCCTTTTGAGGCTTAAAAGGCCATAACAACTCCTTAAAGCTTGCATGAGGGTTCCAATGGCATAAAGCTTGCACCTTTATACCTTAACCAATCTTAGGGACTCCATATCTGAAATGATATTTGCTTGGGACATCCTTGTCCCATATATCAAGCTCAATGGACCAAAACCCTCATAAAGTGGACATAAAGAGATCTAAGAATCTATAAGTCAAGATGAAGACCTGATTACCAGAAAATGATGGAAATGAGATGGTGTTGCTGGATCTACAAGTTCCTCCTTGAACCTTAAATCTTGTTCCTCCTCTTCTTCTAGCCTCCAAGAACACCAAAACACTCAAGAATGGCTCTCACACTCACCAAATGATCTAGGGTTTCGTGGGTTAAGTTCTGGATAATGGGGGCTAGGAATGGAACCAAGAGGATGAGAATAAGATGTTTAAATAGGGTGCCAAGTCACAAATTTAGGGTTTCCTAAACCCTAACCAACTTGCCAAGTCGGTCCTCCGAATCGTCGAGTAGGTCACTGTAACCCGTGACCCGGAATGCGCTCCTACTCGTCGAGTCACCCCACCTACTCGACGAATCGCCTTCTGATTTTGAGGTTTTTCTATCCTTTCTAGGTTTTTTGAATTCGAGGTGTTACAACTCTCCCCCACTTAAACTAGACTTCGTTCTCGAAGTCTACTTCGGTTAACAACCCTGCAACCTCTCCCGACATTTCTTATCGTTGCATACCTTGCCTGCTCGGCTCAATTCTTGAAAATATCATCCTGAGAACAAATCCACTTACTATAACCTTCGAGTATGACATCCAAGGGGGTTCACCCCCTTTACCCTGTGCTGTCACTAGCCTTCCCAAGGCAACATGCCATAAGCAGCAAACCTAACCTATCTCCATCAAGATCAAACCTTCTACTGAAACTGCAATCCCGGCCACATCCGGTGTCGGCCATCACACCATTACCCACTGAATAATTTCACCTACTATGCTCCAAAGCTGAAAACCCCACCCGGTGTGTGAATCAGATAATCCTTCGAGTAAAGGATTCTTCACTGCAACGGTTAAGACTCAGACGAGAGCTACGCAATAGAGTCAGATCAATCACTCTGAGATTATCTAGTCTTACCGTGAGTGACTTAGCATCTCTTGATTAGCTCAATGCTCTACGCACTAAATACCTTATCAACACTCCTACCTGAAATCCTACTGACTCTCATTCGCCTTCCGGATGAACCAAGACCACCCTATTCCAAATGATCTGCCATTTCCCGAAATACCAGTCCCCCACCGGTGACTAAACCCAAACTCAAACTATCAGTTGCTCCCAACGATTTCTGAAGAAATTTCGGCTATCTAAAACTGCCCTACCTATCTTCCATAGGAAACGGGACCTCCCAGGTCCTAACTTATATGTCCACTTCCTGAAATACCGACTTCCACCTGGTTACAGAACCATTGATCACTCTCTCAGCCGCTCCCAGCGACTTCCGCATAAGATTTCAGCTATCGAAACTACTTTATCCCCATTGGCACTCATGGATCTATAGATACTAGAATCCCTGATCATGTATCTTAACCCTAAGGTCTCTACCAACTGCCACCTGCACTGCATTAATCACACAGGCCTCACCCACGGGTCTCGCCTAACTATATCACAGAGTGGCCTTTTTCACAGGTCTCACCTGTCTAGGGCTATACAGGACCAACTCCATCCTGAAACTCAACAAACTATCCTTCCTCTATCTCTATCCAGCTAACTAGGAGATATGGTCCTCGCCCACACTCCAATAACTAGGAGATACAGGCTCCTGCCCATAATCCTCTAACTAAATTGCTAATGAATGCTAGGGCTATCCCGCAATCTTACAACACTTTCCCGCACTGTCTAACTGCTGGCTACCAGCCTGAAAACATCCAACAACAAGCGCTCCACAACCTAACATCTTGATTAACTTGCGTACTACCGGGAAAACACCAACTTGTTTTCCCAAACCAATCCTCAACTAATGTGAGTACATGAACTCAATGTCGGGATGTTTCTCAAACCCCCGATTTCCCCGTTGATATAACTAAACGGCTACCTAGGCTATTTTCCTTCTCAGTAAGGATGCGAACACCTCCAAGTTGGTCTCCTACCTCAACTCCTAACTACTGGGATAACACTTCCCCACGTCGATTCAACTAAATCCCTACAACTCCCAGCTTGGAAAGGATTCCCAGTCCTTCTCTCCATCTAATGATCGATCTGTTGACAATCGATGCTTACCACTACTGAGTGTTCCAAAACTAACCACTACCATATCTGAGCCACTCTAGAAGGCCAACCGAACACCTTCCCGAGCCTCGCTCACACTTGCTATAGTGACTGCATCCTGAGAACCTGCTCTAAAGGAAAACATCTTCGAACTACTATTTTAACATCCATGGTATGCAGATGGCATATAACTTATCATAAGCAGGAAATATAATATTCTAAAATACACTTACTAACATCGATGTAGTACCATAACAATAAAATCATAAACAAAAACTGATAGGAAAGGGAAATACATGCACCTGCCACATCAGGGGCTGCTCGCGTCTCCTCTGTAACCAATTGGAATGCCCTGCTCCTCGCCGTGGGCACCTCTGCCCGGCCCTGACGGCCATCGGTGATCCTCAAAGTCGCAGGGGCAGGGCGATCACCTATCCCGCAATAACCAAACTCGGACACTAGGCCTTCTTGTGGCTCCACTGACTGCAATGAAAATAGATCAAATCTGATCCCTGGGTAGTGGAAGCAGTAAAATCCCTGCTATAATGCCCGATTTAGCCGCACCTGAAACAACCAAAATCACCACCACTGCCACTCCTACACGCACCCTCGTGCGTCCTGCTGCACCTCCCACGGTGACTACGGTCCTAATGACCTCTCGATCTATAATTTGATGTCTTGGGCCTCTTGCCTGGCCCTGTGGATGTCTGCACCTCGACTGGTTTCCTCTTTTTGTCTGCCTTTAAGTCAATCTCCCTATCACTGGCTCGAGCAATCATATCCTCCGGTGTCTTGCAGCTGGAGCGGCTCACAAACTGCCTGATGTCGCTCCTCAACATCTCGTGGTACCGTGCCTTCTTCATCTCCTCATCCGCCACCTACTGCAGAACAAGAAGGGCTCTCTCTCTGAACTTGGCGGTGATCTCCGCCACTGTCTCAGTAGTTTGCTGGAGGTCCTAAAACTCCCGTGCTAACTATTGCACCTTAATAACTGGTGCAAACTCATCCCTGAACCTAGCCGAGAAATCGATCCATGTCACCGCATCCAACGCGACATCATCTCTAATAGTATGTCCAACCTCCTCCCACCAATGACGCGTTCTGTCCTTTAGGAGACAGGAGGCGAGTCGGACCTTGTCCCTCTCGGGACACCGGCTAGTGCGAAAAGCGTTGGCGACATCTGCCAACCATCTACTACTCGATTTTATGATTCAATTTTAATAATCTAAATTTTTTTTCTCCCGAACATAGATATATGCTCGATTTTATGATTTGTATTTTTTTAGATTTTTTCCTATTTTTTTAAGCTGTCATCACTTTAAAATTAGTCGTGTGCGGCTTGGCGATCACGATTGACGACCGCCCTTGTACGAGCTGCATTTGAACTTTCTTCATCGTAAATGTGTTGCACAACGTTGAAAAATATCTCGACGAATTCTACGTCGTCATCCGAGTCAAAAGTTTTTAAAAATTCCATATGTTTTGTGGAATCCATGTATATGTGTTTCGTGGTTAGAATAATGTGTAAGTTTTGGTGATGATAAAAGGTTTATTTATATTTAGTGAATTGAGTTTGACAAAAAATGAAACAGCCAAAATAGCCGTTCAACGTCCAAAAAACCCAACAACCAATCACATTGTTCGTTTAAATCCATCGTTGGGAACACGAAGAAGTACGACCACGCCCGACCACGAAACGTCTGGGTGGTATGCACGATCTGTTATCGTGGCCAACTAGACCACGATTCCATTCGTGGTATGTATACCACACAACCTTAGGTACATAAAAAAAAGATTTGAATGTTTTTTTTCTTATTCAAATAACACATGTTTATATTTTAAAATTAATATATACCAAATCAACTGCTTACAAAATTCAAAAGAAAATAAATAATATTCGGAATAGTTTAAATCATTAAAAAAATAAAAAATATATATAAATTATAAAGTCATAATATTAAATATATGCCTTTATTTATCTAATATATCTTGACTAAAATGAACATTTAATAAAAATGATTTTAGATTTTGGACTTAAAACCATGCATACATTATTTTAATTTATTTTAATTTAAGATGATGTTTGTTGATTTTGATTCAAAAATTATTTGTTAGTTTTTGTAAGAAGCCATTGTTGGTTTATATTAATAAACTAGGTTATAACTCGTGGAAATCACGATTGACAAAATAAAATAAAATAGCCACTATAAAATTCATTATCATTAATTTATAAATTACCAAACAATTACAAAGGTACAACAATAATACTGAAAATGAAAAAACAAGAATAGTGCATGTCAATAGTGCATGTCAAAAAATATTACACGGATGGTTAAATACACAATGTATAACATGTATATCCTAAATACAATTTACAGAATATGTCCATGATTAAAAAAAGGCAAAAAAGGGAAGAAATGACATTATTTAAAAACGAATGTTTATATTGATTGTTTAATTATTTTTAAATTTTGGTATACAGATAGAATAGTTAATGTCAACATTTTTAACAATTTAAAGTTGGATTGCTAAACAATTTCATGGGACACCATAGACAATCATAATGGTACTTGCATTTAATGTTATGTAATTAGGAGACGTTACACAACTTCAAGCAAATCAAAAGCCGAAGAAATTTTGCTATATTTACATATCATATAATTTGTTTTACACATATTCAAGCAAATCAAAGGTTGAAGTAGATGTTTCAGTGTACACTACTATGATTGGTTAGATATTTCAAAGCATAATGAATTAATAATAAATTTATGAGATTTTATCCATGAATCATTAGACTTACCAAGTGGACCATTATTTGAGGGCAAAATAACCATTTTGACATAGTTTTATATGTGTCTTTCAAGAAGCTCAAGAATCAAACATAATCATGAAAGTATGAAAAAATTATTCACATAATAGTATGAAGTAATATAAACAAGAGATACATATAGGGCCCATACATAGAAACAAAAATTGAGAAGTAACATTACACAAGGATAAAAGTAGAATGTTATAATTGATAGATTTTTCAAATTCATCATCTTAATTAGAATATTTTAAAAAATACAGTTTTGTAAGAATAAGAAGTGGAATTATGATGTTATATTAGACAAATAAATGAAAGTGCGTTGCTATTTCTTGCACTTAGACATGTTTACTAGAGTAAATATGAAATACAATTATAATGATTATTCTTAGAGAAATAAAAACAAAGTTGGCCATATTTAATGTTTTTTTTACTTAATGATATACCATCTTGCAAGCATTGAGGTAAAAATCAAAAGACAAAAAAAAAGGGTTGTAAATGGTATGAGTTGGTTTCTCCCATGCACTTATGTTTCCACCATTTTGCTCTTGTCCCTAAAAGGCTAAAACAATCCCAACAAATAATCAGATTATATAACAAAATTAGCTAATAATCTCATGGAAGCATATAGAAAATATGAATGAAATCAGATTTTAATGATTGTTGAAAACAAATAAACGTTGCTATATTAATCATCAATGAGATCATTGGACTTCGAACGTTAGTTGCTACTTATCTTTTTGACCAACAATCACTTGATTGATTTCCAGTTGGCTTATATGAGCTTTTAATTTTTGATTATTTTCTTTTAACCCTTCAGTTATCTTGTTATCGTTATCTTTAAGAAACAATATTTGATTTAGCGTTAAATAATATATGTAGGTGGAGTTAGCAGTACCCAAGCATAAAAATGGGGGAAAATCAAATATTTCATGATATTTACTGTAGAACCAACATTAAAAAGTATTAATCCAACATATTTAAGAAAAAAAACTTTGAAGAATTTACCATGTAGAGCTCTTGGATGGTAGAAGTAAGAACTATAAACATCAAATATCATTAAAAAACAGAAATAACTATTTTTAAGGTTGTTTCAAGGAATATATACCATTATTTCGGGGAGACATACAACTCAGATCTCAAAAACAAAACCAGAAAACTCATATTTGAAGTTCTTTATCAGCTTGTTCATAAAAAAACACACCACCATTAAAAATCTAAATAGTAAAAAGAAATCACTACAAACCTCGAGTTTAAAATATTTTATATAAACAAAAACATTATAACAAACACCTGGTAAACACACTACGATCCTGCTTCTGATGGGAAAAAAAATGCAATCCGCATGGATGTTTAAGCGCTTTGCAAGAGAATAGAAGTTGATGAAGTAATGAATTGAATGTTTCGAATTCAACAAAGAGAAGACGAAGATAAAGAAGGGATTTGATTATATACCTGGAATAACTTTCAATTAAGTGTGTTGTTGGAGAAAATCAATCTACTTACATCTTCCAAACACATGAAAACCCAAAATTCATTTCACTTGGTATTGGTTTGATGAATCAAGTGTATAGACAAGGGGAGATGAGTTAGCAGGACCTGATTGGGGAAAAAACATTAAAGAAAGTGATTATTATGGTAAAGATAGGGGAAGTGAGTGATATCATGGTGGAGACATCGAGAGTAAGAACAAATTAAACGGATAGAAATAGAACTCATTTGCTAGAAATCGAGAAAGAACGTCATGCGCTAATTTGTGTAGCTAGTGTTGATCAAAACTGCTCTAATTTCATTCATTCTATTGTCGGAGGCGACACATAATATAAGCAAATCAAAACCCTAAATTATGAGAGAAATTCGGAAGAGATTTGAATAAAAATCCTGATTTCTTGCGATTAGATTGATTACTTGAGCGGGAAAACAAATGAGTAGGTTAACAGAAAAAGGACACGTGGCATAGATGACTTTTAAAAAAAACGACAAGTGGCAATTTTAGGAGTCTTTTATTAGAAGAGAGATTTTTTAGGTTATAATGGTGTTTGTATTTTTTTTTTTTTTTTTTTTTTTGATATTATTAATAGAAAAAAAGTGATAACAAAATGTTCAATTAAAAAAAAACGAAAAATATTATATTAAAAACACTAAAAAGAAATAAAAAAACTGAAACTAAAAAACATTAAATTTTGAAATTATATCTATTTGGCAATGTTTTAAAAAACTATACATATGATAAATATTTTTTTCAAAATCATTATTTTGATAAATAAATAAAAAAACACTCTTACAAAATGATACGAAAGTTTAGCATTATAACATTTATGTACTTCTTTTATCAAAGTCTAATATCTATCATTCCTAATAAACAAAGAACTTTTTGATGTCACACTCTTATTGATTTTGTCACATGTTATTTTGTGGTTATTTTCAATTAATTTTTTTCCACATGACATTTTGTGGTTTTTTTTCATTTTATTAATTTTCACATAATAGTTAAATGTAATAAATTCAATAATAAATGCATATCAATTTGATTAATTAACTTCCTTTTAATCTCAAAATTTCTAAATTAAAGTTCCATTAGTTTCATTTGTTTATTTACCTAAATTATTTGTTTAATTTAAAAGAAAATCAAACAATTTAATTTTAATAATTAATATTTTTCAATTTTTTTAATAAATTTAAACTTCTCAAATATCTCCTATTTTTTATTTAAAATGAACCTACGTAATACATGGATCTTACACCTATTCGTAATAAAAGACTCTCTAAATTGTCATGTGTCACCATTATAATCCACCTCTTTGCCACTACCACAACTTGGTTTTGCCTGCATTTCCTGCCCATTCCTTGATTCAAAAGTCAACATCATCAACTCCTACTAATTAGGAAATCAGTTTTAATACTTCATTATTTATTCCCTTACAACATTGAAATTACGTTTTAATTATGTAAATACAATAAGAAATAGATATGAGATCCCCTAAAATCAGCTATTGATATTTCAGTTACCTTATCTTATACCAAATATACCTCCAACATAATAGGAATTTCAATCATACAGGTGATTAATTACTGAGTTTATGAATATTTTGAATATTTAAATTTCAATTTGTATTATACATGTTTACCTGTTCATTAGACTTATAAAAATCGATCCCCGAAAATTGTTTTCTTCATTGGCGTCTTCAAAGCTTTCAATCGATAATCCTTCTGTATCTCTTCAAACTACCTTCTGCATTTACATCAGGTTAGTATAAAACAAATAATTGTTCGTTGATTTATGTTTATGTGATATGATCTACATTCTGTTATTTACTTTATTTCTTTCTTCTTCTCCTTCTGTTATGATTCTTCTAATGTATCATCCTCTCAACAAGTATGTGGTAAAGGAAAGGTAAATTGACACGATTAAAACACACACACACATAGATGCATCATCTGATTTGGTCTTATAATTGAAGATTTAACATTTTGTTACGTTTGGTTCATTCCATTCCATTCTTCCCTGATCCCGTCATACAAACACCATACAAAAAAAATGCAGAAAGTTGGTAAATGCATAAAAAGGTGAAAATATTATACATTTTAATTGACCATGGTTGGATCGAAGTAATATGTGATATGTCGCAGGAGTATAACAATCTTTTTTCTGAAAAGAAAAACAACATAATTGTTAAAAATTGATTACATAAAATCAAACAATAAGAACATAAGATTCTTTATTTTTTGTATAATTCGTGGGAAAATAAATTATACATTTGCTTTAAACATGTAATACATAAACTATTTTTGTTCATTTTTTTTTTTTTATATAGACCATTCCTGTAACATTTTTTTATAAATATATGCTACATTAATATTTGAGGCATTATCTACATTTTGGAAACAAATAAGAATCATGAGACCGAAGATAACGTACTTCATGTTTTTCGTTTTCCAAGTACATGAATCTATCAAAATAGCAAACCTAAATTGAAATATCTTTAAATGCAACATGTTGATAATGGTTGTATATTTGCAATATATATATATATATATATATATATATATATATATATATATATATATATATATATATATATATATATATATATATATATATATATATATATATATATATATTGTAATTTTGATCTCTACACACAGTAGATAGTAATGCATCTTAAGCCGAAGAAGGAAACATGCAACAAAATATCTCATTATACCCTTTTTATAATTGTTAAAATGACGAAATCCATTACTTTTTTTTTCATTTAGTTTCTTGCTCAAAGTGTTGTGTTTATGTTTATTAAATGGCAACTAATAATATTATAATTAATTTTCCGTCAAATATTGTATCTTACTTATATTTAACCTAACTTGTGTAAACTTATTATTTTTATTATTTTTCCTGTTTTTACTTATTTGCTTAAAGACAACGACAGTTACGTAAATTTAACATAAAAGGAACCAAATCTGACTTTTTTAGACAAGGAAAATTCTTTATAATTTTTAGTATATACCATTTATGAATTGATATTTAGATAGGGATACATCCGGAAATTTTTTTGTCTTTGTTTACCTTTTTGCTAACTGCTACTTATCCACCTTAAGCACCTCTTTGAGATAAGGATAATTTGGGAAAATCAGTAAATAAGGAACATGTTATTATTAGAGAGGTAATTTAAGTTTTTGTTGTACTTTGAAAATTCTGATGTTAAATGAAAACAAGTATCGTTTCTGATTGACCATTAAGCCATGGACCAATTCCGAAAATTGTACTAATTCTTTATCTTATTGCTGACATCCAAGGAATTGTAACAAAGTTTCAATATTTTTTTTTTTCATTTGTTTTCCTTGATCATAGTGTTGTTATGTTTATGTTTATTGATTAACAATTAATAACATTAAACTTTCATTTTCTGTCAAATATAACATCATTATTAGATTTAACCTAAATTGTGTGAACTTATAATTTTTATTATTTTTTATTATTTTACTTATTTGCTTAAACACAGTGAAATGATTATAATGTGATTGTTTCTTGTCAAGCTAATGCAAATAAAGATGTATCCTATATTAACTGATAATATATTTCTCAAATATATTATCACGTGATACATAAGTCAATATTATTTAGTCAAGTCTAGCATGTTTATCTCTTGTATAAGCTCCTTTATTATCTCAGTTAGGTTGTAATCTTTGGCTATAAATTGCCTCTCTGTTGTACACTAAATCAATTAATTCAAATACAAAGCTTTTATTTATATGGTATCAGAGCTCCATTAGGCTCCAACGAGTATCGATCCAAATCCAATCGGCGACCTAAATCAAGCAATGTCTACAAAGGCCAACATTCAAGTTACGGCGGCCACACATTTCACCATTAAGCTCAACCCTAATAACTACCCCGTATGGAAGAAGCAGGTGGAATCCACCCTTATCAGCCTTGAATACGACGGTCACATCACCTCGGGACCTCCTCCGACGACACTCATTGACGAAGAAGGAAAAACCAGCACAAATCCTGAATACCGGCCATGGTTCTGTAGAGATCAGATGATTCTCAGCGCAATGCTAGGCAGCTGCTCGGATGCAATTCAGCCCCTAATCTCTTCCGCCAACACCGCCAAGGAAGCTTGGACGAGACTACAATCCAGCTATGCATCTACTTCCAGGTCACGAATTATCTCACTTAAAACCAAACTCGTTAAGAATCCTAGAGGTTCTCGTTCCATCACTGAATATTTACAAGATATGAGGGCAATTTCTGACAACCTTGCTCTTGCCCAAAGTCCCATCTCAGAAGAGGATCTTATGATCCACATCCTAACTCAATTAGGAGATGAATACAATGCTATCACTGCAGCCCTTAGAGTTTCTGGTACAACCTTATCATATTCAGAAATCTTTGACAAACTCACGGATTTCGAAAGAAGCCTAAAAGAGACATCAGCCTCTCTCGACACAGTCCCAACCACAGTCAACTACACCTCACGAAACCAAGGCTACCAACACAGATCAAACACCAATCAAAACTACAACCGAAGCAATAGATCTTCATCTTCCTATCAGTCTCGTGGCAATCAATCTCAGTGGAACCAAAACACAAACAATAGCAGGCCCACAAACCGAAACAATCAGTTTTGCCAATACTGCAACATTCCGGGCCATCTCACCAAAGAATGCCGCAAGCTAGCACGTTTTCTCAATGAGAACAACATCCACATTGATGCCACGAAAACTCAAAACCCCACAGCTCATGTCACAACCTCGACTCCAGCCTCTACCCAATGGATTTTCGACACAGGAGCATCCAACCATGTGGCGTCTGATCGCAGCTCACTTCATCAGGTTTCTGACTATGGTGGTCCGGACGAAATTGTCCTTGGTGATGGTACCAATCTCCCAATAACACACACTGGCAAAGCTTTTATTCCCACACCACAAAAAAAATTAATACTGTCCAATGTGTTACATGTTCCTAAATTACATAAAAACCTTGTCTCAGTCGGTGAACTTTGTGATACTAATCTTGTTTCGGTGGAATTTTTTCCATCTCATTTTTTTGTGAAGGATCTGTTCACGGGGGCGCGTCTCATGCGGGGAGAGAGAGCTGAAGGAGTTTATCTCACCAAGTCACCTACAAATCGAGTCCTTCATTCCACACTCAAACACTCTCCACTACTTCTTCACCACAAGTTTGGTCATCCGTCTTGTCAAGTGTTTCAACAAATAGTGTCAAAGCTAGGTTTTAGGGTCAAGTCTGAGTCTGATATTCATTGTTCATCATGTTCTATTAATAAAAGTCACAAGTTACCTTTTGGCCAAAACTCCTTTGTTGCTACAAAACCACTTGAATTGATTTACTCTGATGTTTGGGGACCGGTTCAAAAATCTATTGACAAATATACATACTATGTTCTTTTTGTCGATTATTTCACCAAGTATACGTGGCTGTATCCCATCGCTCATAAAAGTGATGTTGCTGTCATATTTCCTCAGTTTAAAGTCCTTGTCGAAAAGTTCTTTCAAACTCCCATCGTTTCTCTGTTTAGTGACAATGGAGGTGAATACATCGGTCTCTTACCCTTTCTACAACAACATGGAATTTCCCATTATACCACCCCGCCTCATACACCTGAACAAAACGGCACTGCAGAACGCCGCCATAGACACATTGTTGAAACCAGTCTAGCTCTACTTCATCATGCCAAACTCCCACTCACCTTCTGGACCTATGCCTTTCAAACCGCGGTGTACTTAATCAACCGGCTTCCCACAAAAATACTCTCCAACAAATCACCCTATGAGTGCTTATTCCATCAACAACCGAACTATCATAAACTTCAACCCTTTGGATGCTTGTGCTACCCGTGGCTATGACCCTATACGTCATCCAAACTCCAACCAAGATCCGCTCCATGTATTTTTCTTGGATACTCCACATCCAAATCGGCTTACAAGTGTTATGACATCGAAACCAAGAAACTTTACCACTCCAAACATGTTGAATTTATACCCACTATATTCCCATATCAACCTACTACTCAAATTGAACAACTGCCCACCCCTGACACCTTTTTCACCTCCCAGCCGACACCTCCTACACCAAATCCCACCTCTGATCAGCAACCTACCTTTCCTCCACCACTCGAACCCATACTAGTTTCTAACTCACCCGGAACCGTACCACACAACTCTACCATCCCAGCTGCTCCTTTGCCATCTAACACTCCTCCTCCAGCATCCCCTCAACCTGCTCCATCTCCCCCTCCTTCACCCACCACCAGCCCACACCTCTTTCCCACACCACCCCAAAACCCTCGCATTCGCAAACCAAACCCAAAATATTTTAACCCATCCTTTGTTAATACCACTACCCAACACCCCATTCCTACCACACTTGAACCCACCACCCATACCCAAGCACTAAAAGACCCGCAATGGCGTGAAGCTATGGACCAAGAGTTTAATGCTCTTATTCACAACGGAACATGGGAGCTTGTTCCAAAAACAACTCAATCTCCTATCGGATGCAAGTGGATCTTTCGCATAAAACGCAACCCGGATGGCACCATCTCCAAATACAAAGCCAGACTAGTAGCCAAGGGTTTCTTACAACAATATGGAAAAGATTATTTTGACACCTTCAGTCCCGTCACAAAACCGGTAACAATTCGTACGGTCCTTTCCATCGCACTTACACACAATTGGCCACTTCGTCAGTTAGATGTCAACAATGCCTTCCTCCAGGGCACTCTTCATGAAGAAGTTTTCATGTCTCAACCTCCCGGTTTCACCCATCCTGATTTTCCTAATCATGTCTGCAAACTAAAAAAATCCCTCTATGGTCTCAAGCAAGCACCTCGTGCATGGTACCTTGAACTTACCTCCTTCCTTATCTCGAGTGGTTATAACAAATCCTTCGCTGATCCGTCTCTCTTCATATACAATTCTCATGGTGTCATTAGTTATCTTCTAGTCTACGTTGATGACTTTGTACTTACCGGTAACAATCCCGCTTTTCTCGAGTCCTTTGTATCCTCCCTAGCCAAACGTTTTTCCATCAAGGATCTCGGTCCACTCCACCATTTTCTTGGGGTAGAGGTCATTCCTGTCACGTCTGGTTTATTCTTGTCTCAACATCGTCATATCCATGACTTGCTTGCACAATTCCATATGGACGGTGCCAAGGAAGTCACAACTCCTCTAAACTCCTCAGTCTCTCTCACCTTGCAAGATGGGTCCGCAAGCACAGATCCAACACAATATCGACGACTTGTGGGCTCCCTTCAGTACCTAGCATTCACTAGGCCCGACATCTCATTTGCGGTTAACAAGCTCTCTCAATTCATGCATGCACCATCTGAGCTTCATTGGCAGTCCCTCAAAAGAGTCCTACGCTATCTTAAAGGCATTATTCATCATGGTTTGTATCTGCGCAAGAACTCTACTACTCATCTTACTGCCTTTTCGGATTCAGACTGGGGAGGTACCGAGTGTGGGGGTCGCTCCACAACTGCTTATCTACTATTTTTGGGGTCTAATATTATCTCCTGGCGCTCCTCAAAACAAAAATCGGTCTCACGGTCTTCTACAGAGGCAGAATACAAGGCGCTTGCAAATGCTGCTTCCGAAGTCATGTGGGTTCAAAATCTGTTACTTGAGCTTGGTATCAAATCCAATTCCGCTCCTACTCTTTTTTGCGATAACACCGGGGCTACCTATTCATGTGCAAACCCCGTCTACCATTCACGCATGAAACACGTAGCCCTTGACTACCACTTTGTTCGGGAGAAGGTCCAAGATGGTTCTCTTCTTGTTCGTCATGTCAACACATTTGATCAACTGGCTGATGCTCTCACCAAACCACTATCTTGTGGTCCATTTCAGCGATTACGTTCCAAGATTGGCGTATCCGATGGATCCTCCATCTTGCGGGGGCGTATTAACCGATAATATATTTCTCAAATATATTATCACGTGATACATAAGTCAATATTATTTAGTCAAGTCTAGCATGTTTATCTCCTGTATAAGCTCCTTTATTATCTCAGTTAGGTTGTAATCTTTGGCTATAAATTGTCTCTCTGTTGTACACTAAATCAATTAATTCAAATACAAAGCTTTTATTTATATCCTAACTGTAACAAAAAAATCATATAATAAAATTTCCCATTATACCCTTTTATAATGGTTTGATTTTATTACATTTTATACATTATAAAAGTATGTTGCTTTTTTCACATATTTTTTCAATTTCTAAAATCTATCAAAATAGCAATCTACTTTCAAATTTCTTGAAGCCAATGTAGCAATCTACTTTCTTTGTTTCTATCATTATGCTTTACTAAATTATAGCTGCTTTTCTACTCTTTTATAGGATCATGGTTGCTTCAAAGATTTTAAGATCCTTGAAATAAAGAAAGCGAAAAATTCATTGAAAATGAAATCACATAACCCGAGAAATTTGACAAATTTCTACAAAAAAGATTTTACCTTTTGTTCATGTCACCAAAGGTTCTTCATTTCGATTATATTCCATGAGGACCACCAATTTATAGCAAGATCATAAGGACAAGACCGTCAATCTCCACCATTTTGTCTTCATAATACTTTCAATTGTGTTTCTTCTGATTCCAGATATACTCTCTCTAACATCCTTTAAACAAATTGGACACTTATGCTTCGCTTATGAAGATCACTCATAATTAAAACCTATAAATTATTTCTAAGAAATGGAGAATGAAGAAGTATAAATCTTGTGATGATGCTACGACGCCGATTAGATTATCGGAAATTATACTTTGGCATTTTGATTTACAAATTGAACAGGGGGATTTTTTAGGCGTAGGAACAGATGTCAAGTCCAAGACTATATATGCATTCCTCATTTAGGTTTATAAAACTAATAAATCATGTCTCTTAACGTTAAGTTGTACATGTTTTGAATCATTAAGTTTTAAAATTAAAAAGCTATCACCATTATAAAATAAGTATATTAATTAAAGTGTTATTTATTTAAGTAATTCGTAGTTTTAATATTAAGTAAATTTCTGATTGGATACATTTTATACTACACACTCTAAATATTAAATATATATGTTTTTTAATAAAATCATGTAAATATGCCATAAATATAAACTATAAATTTCTACCTCTATAACAATTTGACATTTTATTTTCCTAATACATTTTATTCATTATTTACCCTTTAATATGATAAAAACATTAAAAATTTATTACTTATAGTTAATTATAGGTTAATAAATGATTTAGTTTATATGATCCTTGCATACATCTATATTTTTTTATTGCTTTTGGTTCATTATAATTTGTTCTTAATATATATTTATCAATTAATATCATTTTTTTTAATATAAATGTTTTTTTTTCTTTTCGTGGATAAAAATAACAAGATAGACTATATTTGTGCTAAAAAAAAGAAGAATTAGAAAATTATATTTGGATATTAGAAATACAAAAATAATTCTACCATATCATTACCTGAAAATTCATCAACTACACATGTTTTTAAGATGAACCAGAATGGTGATATATTTTTTTTTTCCTAAAGGGTTTTAAAAAATTATGTTTGTTCTATAAATTTATAATAAACAAACCAATACTTTATCGATCTTTTAAACATTTAAAAATAAGAATAAATCTTCATATTTTCAAGTAATATGTTCTCAATACTTTTGTTTTATAGAACCAAATAAGGACATATATTATACTAACGCTAGAGATAAGAGAAAGAGTAAAAAATTAAATTTAGATAATAGATGTAACTAAATGTGATAATTTAAAGTTGCTGATTTTAGATAAAGATGGTAATTTGACCGATAAAATTTCAAATGATGTACATATATAAATAAATATTTCAAAATATATGTTAAAATATTATGTTTATTTTAATTATCAAAGTACTTCATCATTACTGTCAATTTACAACACGTATTTTTTTTTTAAGTTATTATTTTTTTTTCTATATAAAAAATTTATATACTCACCGTGGTTTCCACTAGTTATAGCCTAGTTTATATATATATATATATATATATATATATATATATATATATATATATATATATATATATATATATATATATATATATATATATATATATATATATATATATATATTAATTTGTAGAGTTTTTGTCTACTTTATCCTACATTGGATATGAGGTAATGACCAGAAATATTGGAAAGAACTATGACATGTGTTTCGGGCCGGAACCGATCCGAACCCGAATAATTCGAAGCCCGAATTGGATGAAAAGTGGGAACCAAAACCCGAACCAATTATACTAATACGGACCGGTTTGATTCGGGTAATATAGATTTCGGTTCACTAATTAACCCGAAATGACCGAAATAACCCAAATAATCATTTACACTATGTTTTTGAACTGAATAACCAAATAAACCAAAATGGTCCGAATAACTCAAATAAACTAAAATGACCCGAATAACCCAGTAAGGAAATTCTATATTTAATTAAAGAAAAAAAATATTAATTTAATATTATTTTATTGAACTAAATATAGAATTTTCTTATTTGGGTTATTCGGGTCATTTCGTTTTATTTGGGTTATTCGGGTCATTTCGGTTTCTTTGAGTTATTCGGTTCAAGTGACTATTACCTTTTCGGGTCGGTCTTTTGGCCCGATTAAACATTTATTCGGGTAACACGAACCGAATAACCCGAAACCCGAATTGGGTAAAAATAGATACTCGAAAACCAACCAAAATAACTTATTCGGTCCTAATTCGGGTCGATCCGGTCCGGGATTCGGTTTCGGTTCAGGTATTTGGTCCAAACGCACATCCATATTAGGTAATGACTGATTCAGTCCTGGAAGGGTTCAATTAAGGCGCTTTTTTTTTCTTAATATCGGTTTTGCGAATACTGGTTTTAAATTGGTTCGATTAAGGCGCTTTTTTTTTCCTGAATCATTTACACTATGTTCTAGAGGTGCACAAATACCGGTTTTAAATTGGTTTCGTTTTTTTAAAACAAGTTTCTTTTGGTGGGTTTCGGTTATAATCAGTTCAATTGTTTCTGTTTTCATTAAAGTGAAATTGCATTAAAAAACCCGTTTTTCGGTTAAGTTTTTTTTAGAGAAACCCTAAAAATATTGTTTTCCAATTTTTATTAAAATACGACAAAACTATAAAAATTGTCCATATGCTTTACCAAAGGTCACAAACTCAGTTTCTACTATTTTTTACGAACATGGTCCCCGTGGTTTCCAAAACTTGCATGAAATGATCCTTTTGTTGACGTTCCGTTCATATGTCAGTGTGAATGTATTTTGGTATTTTCAAATAGAATTTGTGACTATAGATTAAACCATATGGATTGTTTATGTAATTTTTTTTTCTATATTTTATGTTTATATGTTTGTGGCTTTTCCACCACTTTAATTTTTAAAATATTATTTTGAACTTTGGAAAATATTACTTTCACTCTTTTATTTTCTAAATTTTCGTGTTTAACTCCGTATTATTATATATAATTTGATTAGTATTAATAATTTTTGTTCATTAACATTAAAAAAAAACTATTTTTATGTGTTTATATTTATATATTTGTCGGTATAGTTCAAGTTGGTTAACGTTTCAACTTTAATTTAGCACATTCATTCGTAAATTACATGTTTTTTTTTATAATTATTATTATAAATAAATTTGTCGGTTTAAGTTCGAGTTTGTCTGCATTTCGACGCATTTTTTAATGTTTTGTGCTTGTTTTTACATATGTGTTATTTCCATTTATGTTTTTTTATGTTGAAACTTATTTTTTATCAATACAATCATCGAAATTCAACTTACAAAATTCAATGCTTATAATTATAGTTTTATCTACATACATAAAATAAGCACAAAAACATACAAAAAGTTTACATCGAAACATAAAAAAAAAAAGTAAAATTTATATCGACACGTGTATAAAAATAAGTAAGATTTTTTTTAAGTTAATGAAAGAAAGCTTAAATAATAAAAAAACGTATTATATGTGCCTCGGGTCATACGTATGAAACATACATAAAATTAAGCACAAAAATGTTAAAAAAAATATGCTTAACGAAACTTAGAGAAACTCAATGATAATACATTTTTTAAAGTTAATGAACAAAAGTTATTATATGTGACCCGAATGATACATAAGAATCTACATAAAATAAAGCACAAAAATGTAAAAGTAAAAAAATCATGTCGAAGTATAGACAATCTCGAATATAATACGTTTTATAAAATTAACAAACGAAAGTTATTATAGGTGACTCGTCTCATACGTAAGAAACGTAAAACAAAACGTAAAAATAAAAAACTACGTCTAAACATAAAAATGTTAAACTGACAATTTTATATAAACACCTTGAATTTTTTTTTTAAAAAAAATTAACGAAAGAAAATCAAAATGTTGATCATCTTGAATTATATCGACAAATATATAAAAATAAAGGTTAACGAACAATAAGTTATTAATAAAAATCAAATTATATTAATATGGGGTTAAATACAAATATTTTGAAAATAGAAGGATGAAAGTAACATTTTTCAAAATTCAAAGTGATATTTCAAAAAGTAATGATATTTTAAAAAGTAAAGAAGTGGAAAAATCACAATATTACATAAATGATCCATATGGTTTACCCATAATCATAAATTCAATCTCTGTTATTTGAAAATACCAAAATACCCCATACTAAAGGATTAACAATAACAACATCAGTAAAATTGATCATTCATGCAAGTTTTGAAAAACATAATGACCATGTTCATCCAAAAAAATAATAAGACTGAGTTTATGACCTTTAATAAACCATAGGAACATTTATTTTATAGTATTTTTCTTAAAATATATTCCTAACCGATTTTCCTGTTATTAAAAAAGTTTGATTTTAGTACCGGTTAATAAAACCAAGTTTACTTTGTGCACCTATACTTTGTTATCCAAGTTTAACTATAACCCACAGAAGCATAGATCTTGACCCTGCCCAATATATGATTACTTTCATATTGGGCTTATGTTTGTCAGCCCATTTGGTAATCCAGCCCGTTCAAAGATTAAAACGGGGTCGTCAACAGACAACATATGCAGCAAATAAGAGCTATGTACCCCGTTTGGCCTTCATCTGCTCAAAACATATGGAACCCTAGCTGGCGCAATCGAGCTCGCGATTCCTCTTTAAATGTTTAACGATTGAGGTAATTTTCGCAAAACCAATTTTTTGTTACGCACACAAGTTTATATATTTATGCGATTAGATTTCTGTTTGGATTTATGGAGCAAATGTATAATTGACAAAAATGCCAGGGTTTCATGTATTCTAGTCTGTTTTTTTAATTTATAGAGATATTTTCTGTTGTATCAAGCGCGATTCTGATTATGTTGACTTTCAAATGGCAATCCATCAGTTAAAAGAAATATATAGCAGCACTGTGATATCCGATATATCAAGCAATTCACTCGATCTATCTATGAGGTTCATATAGCTTGCGAATCTATGAAGAGAATAATTTCTGTGCCAAATTTCAACAAAAATCCATGTTTAAATTCTTTTCTTTCTGAATCGTGCTTCAGTCGACTTCCTTTAATTGAAAGAATAATACATATCGAGTGAAAGTTACTGTGGATTGTTAACCGCTCCTGGGTTCGACTTCGTTGTTAATGTTGTCTGTGTTACTAACTACAAATATGGCTAATATATGTTCCTTTGGTGAACTTATTAGCTGCTTAATATGGCTGACGTTGTTAATGCTCGGAAGTTGCTCATTTAAAATCATAAGTTCGTCTATCTCTGTTCATTATTTTACCACCACATCATTAATCTGCTTGCTTTATGTTTAGAAAAAAAAAACAACTTAAGGAAACAGCTATAAAGAGGGAATTAGCAGCTTTTTGGAGTTAAGCACTTAGCAGGATTGTCATCAAGATCACTTCCTGTAGATGGTAACTTTTCTGTCCTGTTAGTATCATATCATGCTTTCTGCTTTCATTATCTTCATATCACAAAATACAAAATCAATTAATTTCTGTAATTACTTATGCAGGACAAAGATAACAATATCATTTTTGATGGAAACAGTGAAAGCCGACTATATGTAGGCAACCTTGATATGAGAATAACAGAGTAAGCAAAGACATACATACCCTTTCCTAGCAACATTTTAATACATACCCAATTTTCTTTTTTTAATTAAAATTCATTTTGATGCTTTACAGAGGCGCTCTCATAAAAATGTTTTCTCCATTTGGAAAAATCGTGTTCGAGGACTTCCTTTGGCATACACGTGGCCCAAAACGTGGCGAGCCACGTGGCTATGCGTTTGTCCAGTTCAGCACCATGGAGGTAACTTATAGACCGTTCAATTTTTTTTTTTGTTTCATTGGTATCGGTCAGTACATGTCAAATACAGTACAACCTGTTCTGTCCTTTATGACATGTGACCGATGTGACACTAGATTTTTTTTTCATTGATATCAATCTCGGTCCTTGTTGAGCACATGCCATACACAGTATAACCTGTTAATAGACGGGGCCTTGTTGTATATTGGTTTGACAAATTTCTGATTTTTTTCATTTAAAGTGAGTATGCAGGAAGCTAAACTGGCCAAGGAGAAGATGCATGGGAAATTGGCATGTGGAAGGCCTTTAGTAGTGCGACTTGCTAAAGAGAAGTACTTGATGGAAATGGCTGAAAAATCATGTGGTAGTGGTAGTGAGTCAAATGGATTGGGTACCGGGTCGGGTCAAATGGCCCGAAGTGCAAAAATAGCTGCAATAAAGAACAAGTTGAAGGCCATGGAAGAAAATGATCATGTTACAAAGAGGCAGAAGCAAAAGTAGAAAGATAATGCAAGTTGTGTTTTTAGTATTTGTATGAGTAATGGATATCTCTCTCGATAATACTCTTATATTTCAAAAAACAAATCTCACAATATTGAGTAGTTATTATAATATTTGTTATTTTTAGGTGAAAGGAGTTGAAAGGAAAAAAGAAGTAAGATTGAAAAAGCACCATAACGCTAACATTTCATAATTTTTTTTAATGTAAACGGTTATTGAAAGAACTTTGGATTTAGAGAATGTTTCTAAAATATATTTTTTATCAAATAAAATTAATGAAAAACTTATATGTTAATTAGGCTATGATATACTACATTAAGATAGACTAATGAGAAATGAGAGATGACGTTATGAAATGTTCAAAATGGCACCGTTTTTTCATTTCCTAAAGGAAACAACAAAATGGAGACCATTGTTATATGGTCAAAACTACGTTGTTTTCCTATGTCTGTTGCAGACTTGCAAAATGGTCAAAAAGATGTCTTTCAAAACACATTTCTGAATGAACATACAATTTCTAAATGGGTAACTAAAAAATGATGTGTCCACTGGCTATTAAGAAATGTGTTTTTTCCAACTACAATATCATTATTATGTTTTACATCTCACATTATAAAATAGACCCTTAAAATGTCATTCGCGCTAGCCACCTAATATCTCAACGGACCAATTGAGAAACAGTGTAACAACTGAAAATGCATTTTTATTTTTATATGATATTGTTTTTATGTTTACATTCGACATGGTGAAATAGGTTCTTTAAAACACATTGTCTAGTAGTACCAACATTTCCCTATTAACCCGCTTGGAAATCATGTAACTTAATGTTGTTTATTCGATGTTTTTATATTTAACACTAGTTTATAACCTGTGGGAACTACAAAGATATATATATATATATATATATATATATATATATATATATATATATATGATCAAATAAGAACATCTAAAATGTTAAGAACGCGAGAACAAATCTAAGCTCTCTAAATTTTAAAATCAAAGGTTAATATTAACAAGTCATTTATATAAATTCTGAAACTTATAGGATTAAACTGTAACTTCTTAATTAACTAAAAAGGTACTATGGTCATTAGGTTTTATCATATATTTATCAGCTCCTAAAATCTCTATCGCTCTCTCTCTCTCTCTCTCTCTCATCTATTTCAGGTTTCCTTTAAACCGTAATCGATGGAAACCAACACTAAAAAAACATACACCTCTTTCTTCTCATCTCTCCATTGCCGAGATCTTGAGTTTTCTTCAACCTAGCCGCCATACAAGACACAATACACCTCCACTACCATCTTGATAGTCGAACCTGCCAGCAGCACCACCGCCACCATCATCATTCAACGCCATCATAACCATCTCTTGCCATTACCATAACTGTAGCTTTCTGGATCCAACCTTGGGGGTCAAAACTAGAAAACTCTGGCGGTGTAATCTTCTTAACTGCCAAAGGTACCACTTTCTTGGTGCCAGAGAGATTAAGAAGTGGAGGATTACTGTTTCCAGAAGACCTACCAAAACCCTCGCCAGTGGGTATTGGGGAACCAGATGAACCTTCAATTACCAACGAGCTACCACGAATTCCTCAACTACCGTTACTCTATGGAGGTGATTTCCCATTTTGTTTCATCCAAGTAAGGACCAGCTTTCAAAATTCAGCACTCTCTCCTTGATCCTACCTCAAAATCCAAGTATGCCATGGTTGTTATCATCTTCACAGAATAAGAAAAAGAGTGGATGTTGTTTTTTTCATTGGATTACATGTGTGTATGTATGACCCAAAAAAATCGCAACACTCCAAGTTGAATAAATCACTCCCCCTATGATCTATCTTTCTTTATCCAATGTCGCCACTCGTTTCGATTTTGTGTGTTGATTCTAGAAGAAATCAAATGACAATAGGTGACACGCAGCTAGCTAAAAGATAAGTTACCTGATAGCACTCTCACTGGCCTGGAAATCATTCGAGAAACCACAGTAACGATTGTTCAAATCCGAGAGCGATTGAAAGCCTCTAGAAATAGGCAAAAGAGCTACGCAGACAAGAGACAAAACCCCTTGGAATTCCAGGTTGGTGACCGCGTTCTGTTGAAGGTCTTACCCCGGAAGGGCATGATACGCTTCAGAAAGCGTGGGAAGCTAAATCCAAGGTACATTGAGCCAAACTCCGTTTACCACAAGAACTTAACAACGTACACCTTGTCTTCCACGTGTCAAATCTAAAGAAGTGTCTATCCGACGATACTCCTGTGATTCCACTCGATGAAATCGAGATAAACGATAATCTTAACTTTGTGGAAGAACTAGTAGAAATCATGGATTGGGAAGTCAAATGAATGAAACAAAGTCGCATGCCAATAGTGAAGGTTCGTTGGAATGCCAAGCGGGGATCTGAATTCACTTGGGAGTGAGAAGACCAGATGCAACAAAAGTACCCGCATCTTTTCCCTAGTCGATAAGTACTCAATTTAGATTTAATTTTGGGACGAAATTCCCTCTAATGGGGGGATGATGTAACAATTCGTTGTTTTGAGTTAATAAAAGTCTAGACTACAAGCATGTACAAGTAAAACTCATGACCTATATTGTTGTTATAAGAACTTTGGATGCCTAGTGTGCATGCTTATTTAACCTATATATAAGTATAAATTTAAAATAGGTTTAATGCAAGCGAATACAAGTTCAACACTTAATTAAAATTAAGGAAATTAAAGTTTTAAAATGGTACAAAGTAGTTTACGGTTTTGGGAATCTAATCCCCAAACCAAACCGTTACACATGCTTTTGAGGTAAAGAAAACCCGAAAACCAGCAAATCCGAAAACACCCCTTATAGAAAGCCAAAACCGTAAACTCTTTTCCCTTTTGACTCAAATCTGAAAACCCTTCATCATTTTGACTTTAGGGGAGAAAACTCAATAAGGGGCCCATTATGAACCGTACACCACCCCTATATATATATATATATATATATATATATATATATATATATATATATATATATATATATATATATATATATATATATATATATATGTTCATCCGTAAACCAATTCATTTCTCAATATTTCATCCGAAAACAACCCAAAATTTCTCTCAAGTATCATCCGTGAACCCTCTCAATCTTCAAGAGTTTTACATAGATTCCCTTCAAATGTTCATATTCCCATCAAGAACATTCATCCCATATTCAAATCTTCATAATATTCTTCAAATCTTCAAGCATTCACTCAAGAACACAAGAACACACCGAAAACTCATTAAGTCAACCGAAAACTCCATTTTATCCACCGAAAACCCATTTCAACATTTCAAATAATTCCAAGTAATTATTGTAAGTATTCCTTACATAATTAAAGTGTTGTTTAACACTTTAATTATTATTTACAACCTTCTTTAATTCATTATTTAAATTAATATCTTATAAATTTAAATACGACGTCGAATATAATTATTTTCAAGATAATGTTATTCGCACGTATGCTTACTCGAGGATCGTCTCTACAACTTGCTATTCAAGCTAACACACATTTGAGGTGAGTTCATATCCCTACGTTTTCAATTTTTTTAATGTTTTTAGGGGGAGAGAGAGAGAGAGAGAGAGAGAATACAAGTAAAACACAAGGACTTTTGTGTTTTATACAAACATTTTTAAACAGTTTTACTTTCATACAATTAGATTGCAAATGTATTCAGTACATTACAAAACACTACAGTTAAACTATAATTGGTATAGTTTGATAATCATCACACTATTTTGCTAAGTGCAATACACAGAACAAGAACGTATATTCAAACTATAATAGGTATAGTTTGGGAAACACTACTCTAATACATTGATACAAGGGTACACTACAAAAATAATTATTTAAATATAATTATTTTGCACTACAAACTACATTAATACAAGGCAATACATACACTTTCCAGTACAAGAGAACACTACAACACTATAACATTACACGTAAACTAGTTAATACAGGGTTGTGAGGCACTACTTCAAGTGTATCCATCAGGGTACATAACTAAATCCTATACCGTATAACCATAGTCTCCTGGAGGGAGAGCATAAGATATGTGTATAGATCTATACGGGACTGACAATCCCACACCTGAGCTACTAGCTACAGTTAGGTTGACAGGCCTAGGGTAGCAAATGTCATAACTTTCGGATGCCCGAAGAACGTCGTAGAGGTCACTAGGTCAAATCAAGCATGGTTATATGAAACCCACAATAGTATAACTAAAACATTTGTTTATGGGCTAAACATTACTTCAAGGTTTTTATTTTAATTAATAAAACTACAATACATTACTTTACAGTACAACTGGTGGTAACCAGGCATTCATACCAAGGTTTTCATACAAACACTATTATAGTACACTAATTTACATTATTGTTGCTGGTATCTAGGCATTCATATAAAGGCTTTCATACAAAACTAGTTATAGTACACTATTTTATAGTACTGAGTATACTAATACAATATACATTTACAAGGAACATACATGACTACATTACATTCACTAAAGAAAATATTGGATTTTCTGGAAGTACACTATAATGATTTTCAAGTAACAATGACAAGCATTTTCCATCTCAAAAACATACTTATGAACTCACCAACTTAAATGGTGATACACTTTCAAAATCACTTGTATTCTCAGGGAACCGATAAGACACACATGCATGTTTTGAGAAGATGGAGCTTTTAGAGTAGCGTCTTTTATACTTTTTCTATACATTTTGATGTTATACAAACTATGTATCGAACAGATGTAAATACTTTACTTTATCAATGTAATGGTTGTGTTTGCTTTGATTCCTATTATACAATTATTGTGATACTGTACATGACGTCCTCTGCCCCCGAACGTTTCCACCGTTTCGGTTTTGTAACGACCGTCATCGAGGTATTATTTATTATATATTTCTTAATTTTTTTGTTGGGCTAAATGTAGATAGAACGATTAAAAGAGTGGACTTTGGTAAGTAGCCTGAGGGCTTGGGCCGCCCATAAGTCGTATGCTGGGCGTAGCCTTGGTGTACGCAGGGCGTAGAGACGCATTGGATGTGGGGGACGCATGCACGTACGCACAACGTACCAAAGAGTACGTACAGCGTACGTGAGCAGATTCGAAAACCCTAATTTTTAGGGTTTAAGTCGTATTAATATCTCACTATAGGTCAACCCTAGCCTCCTTATCAGCCCCTCACCCTCAGAAACCCTAAATATCATCTCTCACTCCATTCTTGTGTGTGTTTGGCCTTTTGAAGCTTAGTTTGGTGAAGAAGAGCCTGGAAGAAGAGAAGAGAAGTTGGAGAAGAAGGACTTGAGTATCTTGAGCTCAAGGATCTGGGATTATTTCATCTCTTAGCACTCAAAGGAGGTATAAAGCTTCCACTTTTCTCATAAAAGCATATATCTAGGATTATGGAGCTTTGGATCATTATAGGTCCAAAGAATCGATTTTGATGATTAAACTTCGTTTTTAAGCTTAGGGTTGCCACCCTCAGAGCTAAAAGTGTCCCTTAAGCAGTACAATTTCAATCTTTATGGTCCATTTGTAACTATGCATGAGATCTATCCATTTCCATGAAGTTAGTTGCTATTTTTCCAAGTTTGATCTCACTCTGTGGGTTGCAAGCCACCAAGTGATCGACTTTATGGGTTAAGATGGATTATTGGACTCATATATGTAGTTTGGATGTAGTGTCTTAAGGGGTTAAGAGGTTTTGAAGAAAATGGCTTAACAAAGTAGTACGTTGGGCGTACACGCCAATATGCGCAACGTACAAGCCATGCAAGCTATACGCGTAGCGTACAGAAAAGTACGCTCAGCGTACTCTCATATTTTGGGATTTACAATTGGGCCTCAGTTTGGGCCAAATCTTTTGGCCATTTTAGACATGTGATCATATAATCCTATGTTATCAAGATATCAGCCGGACAAATACATGGAACAATGTCATACTTAATGTCCTGCATTTTGTTTCTTGATTTCCGATTTGCTTGAAATAGAACTTAATCGAACACATCAATTCAGTTCTGACCGAGCCCAACACATGACTCTAAACAAAATCACCTGGGGCCCAAGATATCACTTTTAATTATCTGAGGACTAAAAGGAACAGATAAATTTTGAATCATATGCTTGTACTAACTATTCGCCAAATCATACATAATAACACGTTTTATGAGATCAAGTTACTGATGCATTTTCGTACTATCAATGCACAACCAACTCATAGTCAACAACTTATATCTTTTGGTTTGAAGACTTATATGATATTATCATCTCACGATCACTCGAGATAAATTCCATGAAGTGATACAAGTGAGCATGAGTTTAATCCAATACTCAAAACTTATGAGCACTCATGAATGTTGATATGAGCATAATTAGTTATAAAATTCATGCCTTATCTTAATACTTTATATTGATTTTATCTCATTTAATGAAAAAAAGGTGCTTAATTAGTTTAAAATTTCAATTTTAAGCAATTGGAAGCTCGGATCTTGGATTTTGAAGAAAGAAGGATGTTGTTGGACAACTTGACCCCTCGTCGGTGTTTTAGCAATATCTCATGAACCATAACTCCGATTGATGACATTCAAAATGTTCTAAAAACTAGACACAGTTTCGGACGACTTTCGTGTTTTGAGAAAATGATGATTCCAAACGAAATTGACGAGTTGGCCATAAACGCAACGAGTTGATCAGAAAGTTCGCGATTCTTGACGCTGACTTGCCGTCCACGGATATTAAGTGATGGACTCGTCGAGTCAGTCGCTGGACTCGTCGAGTCGCCCCTGTTTTCAGAATATATATATATATATATATATATATATATATATATATATATATATATATATATATATATATATATATATATATATATAGAAATGTTTCTCATTCAAACCCTAACTAATGGGGGGTGTTTAGGACGATTTTTGGAGGCCAAAAGGGTTCTTAGAAGCTATGGTTTTCGAGATTTCAACTTAGATATCAATTTGGATGAAGATCAAAGGCAATAGCACATTACTTTTATCTTAATCTTTTGCATGAACCATGTTTCGATCATTAGATTATGTTTTTAGTTTGTTATTTGCTGTAGATATGAGCTAAAAACTCATATCTTCTGTTTAGGATTGATGATTTTATAAATATGGTTTAATTTTATGATTGGATTGATTCAATTTGGTGATTTTGTTTTGTTAATCTTGTTAAGGATCCTTATGTGTTAACAATAACTATTTTATGTTAATTAACCAACAAATTAAGTTGCATGAACATCTCTTTATTGCTAATCTCGTATGATTTATGTGAAAACATTGTTATATGCCTAGGAATAGCGAACGTGAAACTAGGGTTAACTTGAAAATAGGTAAGTTAATGTGTGAGCTTGTGTGACGAACCATCAATAAGGAGTTAATTGAATTAGCATATTTGATTAGCTTACTACAAGTCTTACTTAACCCGAATCACTAAACTAGGAAATTTATTAGTTTAACCAGTCGGCCACTGTTTAAATTAATTAGTTTTCTAAGGATTAGTAATAGTGAACGTGAACCTAATCACACTTATCGGTAGCCAATGCCAATTAATTCATTGCACTCATCATAAAATCAACCATAGGAATAAATAATTCAAACCTAAACAAAAGTCTCTTATATTATTGAATTTAGTTGATTTTTTTTGCTTAACTGTTAGTTGCTTAGTTTGAGTATTATTTAATTGTTTAAGTTTCTAGTCTTGCAAAACTAGAGAAAACCCTCTTTATATTACTTGTTTTATTTAGATAATATTAAGATTTATTTCAATTATTTACCGTTCTCTGTGTTCGATACCCTACTTACCTGAACTAAACTGCTAATCGATAGGTACACTGCCTTTCGTGTGTTTGCCTTTGTGCTTAAGTTAGTATGATTAAAACTAGTTCGTTTTGCAGACATCAAGTTTTTAGTGCTGCTGCCGGGGAACAGTTCTAAATAGTTAATTTTATTTTCTAATTGTTATCATTTTTTATTTTATTTGTTGATTATTTTTTTTATAGTTAAATTTTTATTTTTATTTGTTATGTATTTTCCAAATCTCAATGCTTTTGATGCTTTTCTTGAGGAAGTAGTACATGAAATGGAGCAAGAAGATGAGGAGTATGACTCAGATGATGATTTCAAGAAATTTGGCAGATGGTTAGATAACATCTTGCCTAATAAACAAGAGCAATCTGAGTTACAAGAGCTAGAGTTAACAGATGAAGAATTTAATCTAGATAGAGATTTGGAGGAGCTAGAAAGGTTACTCGCAGAAGGGTCAAACGAAGAAAAAGAACAAGCTGAATTGCAGGAACCAAGTTGTGGTTTGACCATTACCAAGACATGGCCCCCTGTATTTCCAGTTTGTGTTTTGACGCATGGGATGACGATTCCAACTTTGGAGAAAGTTCTGAAGCATGATCAATTTCTGATTAGTATCCAACCGGTTCCAACCCTTGTCAAGATTCTTGGGTTACATGAATTTAAGCTCGTTTGGCCAAATTTTAAAGCAAAGAGCCAAATTTTACAAATTGGTCCAAAGAAAATATTCAATGTAACGGATGGATTGGCATTGAGTTTATTGGAAGTTTATTAAGTTAAGAGTCCAACTCAAGATTCGCACAAAAAGAAGCGCTTGCGGGAGGCAACCCGTCATTAGAGTTTGCTTTTCTTTTTCTTTTAAACTTCTAGTATTTAGGGATAATTTAGGAATTTTAATTTTGATGTTTGTTTTCCTTTTTATTATGTGGTTTTGTGTTTTTGATCTTGCAGATTTTAGGGTGAGAATTGAGCGAATAATTACAAGAGTAATGAAATTAAAGTGAGGGGTCGATTCATTGACGAGAAGATTAGAAGACTTTTAGCGATATTTTGATTCCGATGTTTATATTTGCTAAAAAGAGTTTCGTCACTGAAGAGTATAAGGAGATGTATTACCTTAATATCCACCCTCTTTGACCATAAAATTAGAACTGAAGCAGAAAGAAGAAAATTCACATTCAACACTTTAAACTCATCGAGTGCACATCTAAACTCGACGAGTTCTATGGAAATTTCACGTTTTCTACCTGAGTCACAATCCAATTCGACGAGTCTTCACTTACAACTCGGCGAGTTGCTCAGTCAATTTTCTTTCAAGTTTTCGATTTGATTCCATTCAAGGCAGGCATTGGCTATATTTTTTTGAAGTCCATTTTTGAAGTTTTCCAAGAAGCTTTTCCCTGAATATTTAGAGCTATCAACCACATGAGATTTTGACACCCAAGGCGTGGATGAGCTGTTCCCATGCCTAAAGTCAGCTGAAGATGGAGCTAAACTGAAGAATATCAACCTCGCCACTACTATCCCATGGGAGTTTGTTTCGATTCTCTCTTTACTTTTATGTTTTTCTTGTCATGCATAACATGCAATGGGGGACATTGCATAAATTAAGTGTGGGGTAGGGGGTTGGTTCCATTAGTTAAATTTTGAAAATTTTGCATAAAAATTTCTAAGATTAATTCAGAAAATTTTGGTAAAAAACAATTAGGAATCATGCTAGGATTATTATGATTGATGATTTAATAAGGACCCAAATTTTTAGTTGAGCCTATACACGTTATAATGCATTTGCGGCCCCCTTTATTCTAGTGAAATCATGGAACAAAAACAAAACCTTGCTTAGCTTGAAGGATGCAATATGTTTTGCATCGTGTACTTGAAATGTATCCAGGAAAACTAATATATTTAACCAATAAAGGTTGAAGTTGAGCGCCCTTGCTTAAGTATGTGGGTTTTGAGTGAAAAAAAGTGAGTTACATGTGAAAAAAGAGAGAGAATTACAAGAAAAGTTGTAAGAGTTTTGGAGCACTCAAAGTGAAGATCAAAAAGATCAAAATTCTGAAGATTCAAAAAGTTGAAGATACCAAAAATTAAAAATGGTGGTGAATTCAAAGAAATCAAGATCAAATTATCAAAGAAGTGAAGAATTCCAATAGCTCCATAGTGGTATCGAGAAGTTGTAATTTTCTAGATTATGTATGCTTGGGTTGCTTGACCAAAAATACCTTGAGGTAAAGAAAGTTTTATGGGGAAGGATTCGGAAGGATGCATAAAATGAGCGTTGTTCAAAAGAAGTGAGCGAGTGTTTATGAGGATTGTAAGTATTTAGAATTGAGGGGGTCCATAGGAAAAATTTTAAACACAAATGCATGCGTTGCAGTCTTCGCATAATGGTCTGGTTCGATTGGGATTGTCTTATGTGGTATTAGTATGTTAAAATTTAGTTTTGCTTGGGGGCAAGCAAAATTCAAGTGTGGGGTATTTTGATATGGGCATATTTAGTTATAAAATTCATGCATTATTTTAATACTTTATGTTGATTTTATCTCATTTAATGAAAAAAGGTGCTTAATTAGTTTATAATTTCATTTTTCTGCAATAATGAAATGCTCAGATGGAAAAGGAAGCGGATTTAGAAATTGGAAGCTTGGATCATGGATTTTGAAGAAAGAAGGATGTTGCTGGATAGCTTGATCCCTCGTTAGTGTTTTGTCCATACCTCATGAACCGTAACTCCGATTGACGAGATTCAAAATGTTCTAAAAATTAGACACAATTTCGGATGACTTTTGTGTTTTGAGAAAATGCTGATTCCAAACGGAATCATTGATTTGGCCATAAACTCGATGAGTTGATCAAAAAGTTTGCGATTCTTGACGCTAACTTGCCGTCCACGGATTTTAATTGATGGACTCATCGAGTCAGTCACTGGACTCGCTGAGTTGTCCCTGTTTTTCAGAATGTATATATATATATATGTATATATATATATATACACACACACACACACAAACGTTTCTCATTCAAACCCTAACTAATGGGGGAAGTTTAGGATGATTTTTGGAGGCCAGAAGGGTTCTTAGAAGCTATGGTTTTCGAGATTTCAACTTAGATATCAATTTGGATGAAGATCAAAGGCAATAACACATTACTTTTATCTTAATCTTTTGCATGAACCATGTTTCGATCATTAGATTATCTTTTTTGTTTGTTATTTGATGTAGATATGAGCTAAAAACTCATAAATTCTGTTTAGTATAGATGATTTTATAGATATGGTTTGATTTTATGATTGGATTGATTCAATTTGGTGATTTTTTTGTTAAGCTTGTTAAGGATCCTTATGTGTTAACAATAACTATTTTCTGTTACTTAACCAACAAATTAAGTTGCATGAACATCTCTTAATTGCTAATCTCGTATGATTTATGTGAAAACATTGTTATATGCCCAGTAATAGCGAACGTGAAACTAGGGTTAACTTGAAAATAGGTAAGTTAATGTGTGAGCTTGTGTGACGAACCATCAACAAGAAGTTAATTGAATTAGCATATTTGATTAGCTTACTACAAGTTTTACTTAACCTGAATCAATAAACTAGGAGATTTATTAGTTTAACCAATCGGCCACTATTTGAATTAATTAGTTTTCTAAGGATTAGTAATACCGAACGTGAACCTAATCACACTTATCGGTAGCCAATGCCAATTAATCCATTGCACTCATCATAAAATCAACCATAGGAATAAATGATTCGAACCTAAATAAAAGTCTCTTTTATTATTAAATTTAGTTGAATTTTGTTTCCTTAGCTGTTAGTTGCTTAGTTTGAGTATTATTTAATTGTTTAAGTTTCTTGTCTTTCAAAACTAGAGAAAACCCTCTTTCTATTACTTGTTTTATTTAGATAATTTTAGCATTTATTTCAATTGTTTACCGTTCCCTGTGTTCGATACCCTACTTGCCTGAACTAAACTGCTAATCGATAGGTACACTGCCTTTCATGTGTTTGTCTTTGTGTTTAAGTTAGTAGGATTAAAACTAGTTTGTTTTAAACACATCAAATGCTGTAGCAACTTTTGCTATTTCTAAACACTTCAGACATCTACAATCCCGATTCATGACAGTCTTGCTTCAACACCTACTTCCAAAGTATGATCGATTGTGGATAGTTTGAATAATCTTATTATCTTGGAAGTCAAAACATGAAAAATTGAAAGAATAGTAAACAATTGACACAAGATAGTAACTTTAATCATAAATAAACAAAAACTTTTATTTAATCATCAAATGTCAATTACATTTTATCTATTACAAGTTTCAGAAATAGCTATCTAATCATTAAAACTAATATCGTCCTTTAGCCCGATGCGCCTCGTATGCTGCAAATGCTTAACCCTACTCAGTCCCTTCGTGAGGGGATCTGCTGGGTTCTCTTTTGACAATACCCTCTTTGATACGAGGAGTACTTCTATCTTGTGTCTTATGAAGTGATATTTCCTATCAATGTGCCTGGATCTGCCATGATCCCTTAGTTCCTTGGCTAAGGAAACCGCACTATCGCTGTCACAGAAAATCTCCATAGGCTCCTTTATAGCTGGCACAACTCCAAGGTCTCTGATGAAGTTTTTCATCCATATCTCTTCTTTAGCTTCGCTTGCTGCTATGTACTCTGATTTGCACGTTGAATTAGCTATAGTCTCCTGCTTGGAACTTTTCCAAGTAACTGCTCCTCCATTCAGGGTAAATACCTGAATGGTTTTATAAAAAACAAACAATCCTATATGTGCATGCAACCCTAATTTAAGGATCTATGTTTTCACTATTGGACATACAAGCGTTGAACACAAAAACTAGAAACCCTAGGAGGCACATATAATTTTCGAAATTAACATATAATTAGGGTTAGGATACATACCTTTATTGTTATATTGTAATAACAATAAAATCCTTGAAGATCTTGAACTTTGGTAACAAGCGCCACAGGTGTCGCGCCTCTAATAGCTCACAAACAAACCTAGCAACCAAGGATTACTATGGAGAGAGAAGGGAAGTGGAAAATCCGGCCCTAGCCTCTCTTGGAGTGCCCTTACACAAAATCCAACCCTATAGGGGTTTATATAGGTGATAAGGAAGGTTTAGGATAAGGCAGGTGTATCTTAGATAACCCTAATCCCTCAACTTCCTCCCTATGGCTTCCAAGGCACCCTTAGACCCCAAGGAAACCGTAGGACACTCTATATTTCATTCCATCTCTTTAAGGGAGGTTCTAGAATGCTCAGTACTCAACTTCTGAACATTTTCACCTTTAGTCCATGCAGTTTCAGTGAATTCCTTTACTCCCAAAATTAATTCCAAATTAATTTCTGATTAAATATTAATTAAACAATATGATTTCTAATTAATATATTATATCCATAGTACATTAATAAATTAATTTATTAACAAAGTAATAAATTAAAAAATCATTCTTCTCTCCAACAATAATCCTATTCAATTGCCATGTTTGAAGACAACCCAAAAGGACATTGCTACTATCAATTCAAGTACATACCAATTATAGTTATTGGCTTAGACACCTAATCCAACAGTCTCCCACTTGGATAAGTCTAATAACTATAGTTGTAAGTATAACTTCAAAATTGACTAGCAAATTTTTGCTACCAAAAAGCCGCTGTCGAACACTGTTCTTATCAGTGACGTGTCCTTTAGATAGGGATCATATGTTCCTCCATTCTAGATATCGTATAGACTGAGACATGGATTTTAATCATTCTCTCTGTCTATGTGTTGTTTCCTGATTTCCAATTTATGATGACTGACAACAGACTACAATCGAACACATTAACTTAGTCCCGGTTTGGCCAAACACTTAGGGTGTCATCACTAAATCATCGAGGGGCCCACAAATATCACTTTTATCGACTTTGGGTAAAATGAACGGATAAACTTCGACTCTAATGCTCGCTTGTATCTACTCATCAAATCACACACAACAATATGTTTTATAACACCAAGTTACTGGTGCGTTTACATATTATCAATGTGCAACCGACTTGCAGAATACAACTCGCACGGCTCGGTTTCAAGAATATAAGGCATTATCGTCTCACCAATCACTCGTGATAAAATCCACGAAGCGATCCAAGTGAGCATGAGTTTAATCCAATACTCTAATCTTATAGCAGCACTCATGAACTCTATAGCAAACTTGTGATATGTCTAAACACTTTTGACAATCTACAGACAGATTCATGACAATCTTCATTCATACCTACTTCCAAAGTATGAGCGATTGTGGAGGATTTGAATAATCTTATTATTCGAGAAGTCAAAACATGCAAAGTGAAACACAAGAATAATACTAATCGTATATGTCCCCAAACCTTTGAGTATAAATAAAACATTTTTTATTTAATCACCATATTGATTACTCATTATTTTTTGTTTCGGGTAATCAACTTCTTACTTGAATTATAACAACAGTTGTCCCATGCACCAAGCATGCACACTATGTTTATCTATGGTCCTTACTTCATGAAATACATCAAATGAACACATTTCCAATGATCCTCATTTCCCAATTCCTAATCCTAATCATTAGTTTAAGAATACAAAATTCTTGCCACTACTAGAATATGTTAGATTCTAACATTTTATGCAACAGTCCTTTCATAATGTCACGGCACAAAAGTCACCAAGACTCGGCCAATATTATTACAAAGTGCTCTATTGGAGATTTTTACACGACAATCCCATAGATGTGAAGTGTCACATTCAAAGTACATTCCTTTGAACATCCTTCTTACATAAAAGTTTCTAATCTAGACATAAATTCTTAACGGTCAACTCCCAATATGGAAACATTTCTATATTTTCCATATGGAAACTCATTCTAAATAGAATATTGTCTATTCATAATAATGTCGATATGGTCCATCCATTAGTATACTTCTAACTGCTCACAAACGATCACTCCTTAGCGAACCTTAGATTGTCCTTGATAGTTATTTAATTATTTTAATCAAATCCGATTCTAGTCCCTTTTCCCCTCTTAATGCCCTAGACATTTGGAAAATTTTAGAACGGTCAAATATTACAACATATGCAATCAATCCTATACAAGAAGTGCATGGGACACGATTCATAATGTCTTACATAAAAGCATGATACTTTATCAACCTTTTGCCATAATATTTCTATTTGCCACGTTCTCACAATTCGAACTATGAAGAGCGATGCCGTAATCATAATCGAATTTTGAGAATGCAGTTAATATATCCTTGACTAAATTTGATTAAAATTTCTCGATCTAAGCTTTTAGATTTGAAACGAAGTATAACATTCTCTCTCTTAAGTATAGAAAAACAACTTTTCAACCCCTGTAACTTTGCAAAGTGAAACTTTTGTTTTCTATAACTAATATTGCCAACCTACAACACTTAAAATAATAATCAAGATTTTTTGGCCCTTATGTGATGGTAGGAAGCTTCAGGTTGATTTATTCCCGACGGAGATAGGGAGACCTTCTTTGGGGGTGAAACTCCTTGGGTGGGCTGTTAGCAGAGACGCGGGGTTTATTAGCGGGCTGGCCATGAAAAGAGCGGTCAATGCTGTTGATTTGATGGGCCTTATTCCACAACTATGTGACCCGCAGAGTGAGCTCCTTTTGCTTCGCTCATGTATGGGCATTGCAAAACTTTTCTTTGGTTTATGAACATGTCAGCCGGTACACATAGAAGAGGCAGAGTTATTCTTTGACAAGGAATTGCGCAGGTCTATCGAGGATATGGTGGTTTGTGGAGGCCCCTTCTATGGAGACATTCAATGGTACTTGGCTTCCTTACCTATTCGTTTTGGTGGTTTGGGTTTGTACTCGGCCTACGAGGTTTCCTCCTATGCATTTGTAGCCTCGAGGGCCCAATCTTGGGCATTACAAGACCACATCTTACGTGATAGTGGCATATCTGGTATGGACTCAGATTATCTATGTGCTATGACTCGTCTCCGTGATACGATTCCGGGATTTTAGTGTAGCGGTTTCACTAATAAGGACACCGCCCCCCTAAATCCCAAAAAGCTTTGACGTGTGCCCTTTTTAGCAAAATCGTCCAAGATATGGAAGTCAACTTCGATATGACTATCAGGCAGAAATCAGTCTTTGAGTGTCTGCGGGCACCTCATGCTCAAGATTTTCTGCTAACTATCCATATTGATGGTCTTGGCGAACATATGTCTCCTGTGGAGTACCAAACTATCCTTCGTTACCGCCTCATGATTCCCATATTCCCAATTGACGAAATATGCTCAGTTTGTCGCAAGGCATGTTTGGATACCTTTGGGGAACACGCGGTTCATTGTAGAGAGCTCCTTGGTTTCAAGTATAGACATGATATGGTTTGGGATGTTCTCTTTGATGTTTGCCAGCGTGCTGGTATATCTGTG
Source organism: Lactuca saligna (assembly GCF_052625555.1). Classification (NCBI taxonomy): domain Eukaryota; kingdom Viridiplantae; phylum Streptophyta; class Magnoliopsida; order Asterales; family Asteraceae; genus Lactuca; species Lactuca saligna. Next base: position 6,631,822 of record NC_136424.1, read on the forward strand.
AAGAAATAAGCACCGGTGAACTTTTTGATGGACCCGCAGGATGGCAGGTCCACACTTAGACCGGCTGACATTTTGGTCTTTGGATGTATAGGAGGGAAGCATGCGTGCGTGGATCTTACTGGTGTATCTCCTCTCGTTGGTTTGGGGAGCGGAGGTTTCGCAGCTGGACATGCCGCTTTGAAAGCCGCTGCGTGCAAAGTGGTAAAGCACAAGAATGCATGTAGAGAAAATCAACATGTGTTTGTTCCTTTTGCATTCGATACATTTGGTTTTCTCGCACGAGAGGCGGTGGAGCTCCTTAATAGAGTCCAACGGGTCATGCATTCTAATGTCATATCTTCTAGATCCACAAATGTTGTTTTCAAAAGAATTGGTTTTGCCATCCAGAAAGGGCTAGCAGCGTAGCTTGTTGCACGTTTGCCTTTAATATCTAGTAATTGAATGTGATCATAACTTTCCATTCCAGCATAACATTTATGCTCCCACTAGCTTTGACACGTATTCAGAAATCAGTTAAACTTCTAGAAAACAATACTTATTGACTTCCAAAGTTCATCTTTTCTAATACGATCTGCTTCGATAAGCCATTATCTACGCTTCTCAAACTCATACAACTTTGCTTAGATAGCTCACATGTGTGTCTAAACTAATTCAGAACTTATATTACTAAATCCCAAACGTTTAGACTAATCGCCAAATCTCACAATTCGAACTATGAAGAGGGATGCCGTAATCATAATCGAATTTGAGAATGCAATTTACATAATCCCTATCTCCTTAAAATCTCTCTTAATGAAAGCGTTTCCTCACAATCATTTTCATGAAGGAGAGAAACCTTATGACACTTAGATTTTATGGTGTATGTTTTCCTATCCATGTGAATTTGTCATAACCATCATCGTAAGATAATGTTCGTGACAAATCCAAACTCATATGGGCATAACTTGTTCATACTTGATTTCTTGCCATCAAGGGTCCCACCATTGCTTCCAAGTTATTTAGCAGTTCACTACTTGTCAATGTTCTTTCGTTGAACAAGGTGCTTGCCTTTATGCAGTCTATTGAGAACTTGTAGAGCTTATATGCATAGTTTACTAACTGGAATGACACATAAACAAGGATATGTCAACACGATAGGTTACAAACCTCAAGTCGTGCACTAGTTTTTAATAATAGGTTTACTCTTGATTATTTCTTGAAACTTTTCAAGATCATTTAGACTCCCACTGACCTCTTGACATATAAGATTCTCCTGTAAAGAAACATTTCTTGACAAACAAATATTCAATAGGTAGTGCGGATTCTTATCAAGACAAACACTACACACAACTGGTATTAGTTGGTCTTTGTCTTATCCAAGACATCACAATTTACCAATTTCAAACGTGCAAGAGTAAGAAAAACAATTTTCAACTTCACATTTGAAGAGTGTGTTAGAACTTCTTAAGATGTGTCACTCAATTTACAATCTTGGGGTATGACTCTAAGACTTGATTTGGAACGAAGTATGACTCATCCTTTTGATTTAACCATATCAGAAATTTCTGATTCCTCTTCTTAGCCATACTAGTTCACTAAGATGTCCGTAAAGGATTAATTGTGATATGATTTCATAATCAACAAGATGATCATAAAACACGATACAAAGGTACTCTCCTTTCTTCTTAGATTGGAGAAACTTTTATCTTTCTGCCTAATTGATTCTTCTTATTCGTTCTGCCATACATTGAAACTTTTCAATGATTCATAATTACACTTAATCTTGTAAGCATAACCACATTTACTAGACTTGTAGTAAATCATGACGAATAATCTTATTGTTCATTGTCGTGGACTTGACTAGTGCACAACATTGTGTACCAGTTCTCCTAGTCCTTCACTTGACTATTTGTTAAGTTATTAGTCTTAATTTTCCAAATATGAAGGTTCTCATTCATCATACAATACAATTTGTATGATTCCAAGTTTCTGTCCAATTGAAACTTGGGCGACAAGAATCTTTCCTTATTTGATGAATTCTTGACATTTCCACAAATAACATAGCTAAGAATAACATCCATTTCAGCATTGCTAAAACTAGAAATACACAAACATCAAATTTTCATACATATGCCATTGCAAGGAAATAAATAAATAAGACAAAAACAAAATTTTATTTTATTTATAAAAGGTGCAGAAAAACTTGTCCTTACAATGCAATTCAAATGCAAAACTACGCTATTACATATTTTAAGAAATCTATCATAAATCTAAAAGTAGCAGCTCCAACAATCCGATCATCGAATCATGCGATCGAAATCTATTTCTTCGCGATCAGACTCAGCTCACTTCTTCCTTTAAGCTTCCTTTCTTTTCTTCGATTCTACGAAACATCAAAAAATGTAATCTTATCACATAATGTATTAAGAATCAAAAAATAGGAACTTATAGATTTAGTGAGTTATTTAATGGATTTTACCTGAAAGAGTCATACGTCTTGACTCTCCCATCACTTAGATCTCTCAGGTAGACAGGGCAACTTCGTCTCCAATGCCCATTCTCTTGGAAATAAAAGCAAATTGACTCTTTTGGAATAGCACACAGAACTACCTCAGACTTTGCCTTTCTCTCTTGGTCAAACTTTTTGACCATGGCATGCCTTTCATTGCCATTGCCTATGTCCATGGAGGTTTGGAAGGTAGATCTACCAATCAACTTTGCTTCTCCAAAGCGCCAAATCATTTCCGATTCAGCAGCAACAAGCAAATAGGTGAGATCGATGAGGGTCACGTCGTGTTACATCATATAGTACTCTATTACGAACTCACTATATGAGTCAGGAAGCGATTGAAGAACCCAATCAACAACTAGCTTCTCACAGACAATGAATCCCAACATTCTTAACTTGTCCATGTGTGACTTCATCTTTAAGATGTGTGCACACACTGACTTTCCTTCTTCGTGCTTACTTGCCAAAAGGGCTTGAGTGAGCTTGAACTTTTCAAGCCTTCGAACTTGTGGGTTAGGGAGAACAATAGGAGGAGGTGGAGGAAGTGAAGAATGATCTCTTGTTCCTCGATCAAATCATGGAATATCATCTTCATGTGGAAAGCTTGTTCTAAGGGATTTGTGAAGACCATAGTTAGAATCAGACATCTACAAAACGGGAGAAAATTCAAGTTAGTTGATTGAGTCCTTAATAAAATACCCAAAGGAGATATTAAGGCTAGGATCCAATACAATGTTCTTCAACTTATAAAAGGGATTCCATAATCCAAATTGCAGAACATTTGAAGGTAGGTAAATGACGATTTACCAATTTCCACCATGAAAAACGAAAAGGAGATTTAAGTTTTAAATGAATTGAAACTCCTAGATCTTTTGAGATTCATTTAACTTTTCAATGGCATGTTTAAATCTCGATTGTGCCTTTCATTTGTGACTGGGATGCCGAGGATCACAAACAACTTGTGGATAACCATGCAAATTAGCTTTGTACTCTCGATGTTACGAATCACCTAATCAATGTGCCGGTTAACCACACACGCTCCATTGATCTATGATAAACATCAAGCTACCATTTCCATCCTTCATTGGTCCCATATTAGTGTGTCGGTTAACCACACATGCTCCACTTATCGACCAATAAGGGTGCAATGTGCAATTTCATGGATTAGCACCAATTCCACATTTTTCCTAAAGTAACTAAGATTTGGGAATTTATAAAAGTGTTTAGTTACTTCATTTTTCATTATAATTATAACAGAAGGTTGTGACCTATCTTACCCATTCAGATAATGACCCTCCACTAGTCAAGAGTGCGGTGGGTAAGAGTGGATACCCATTCAATCGCCATTTTATAGGCAATTTCCTTAATATCTGCTGAGCATTCTCCAAGCAAAGGCCACATCGGGGTGAGTACATGTCATTTCATAAATGATCGAGCCAGCCGTGAAAGCATATGGAAATCAACTCATCTCATCTATCTCAACCTTTATACTCGGACTCTGAGTTTTACTCAGTTTGGAATTTCTTTGGATCGGTAAGTCACCTTTCTTGGAATTCTGCATGTTGAACCTCTTCAACACCTTATCCAAGTAGGTACTTGACTAAGTCCAATCAGTCTCTTACTCCTGTCTCTCAGTATCCTTATCCCTAGGATATAGGTAGCTTCTCCAAGGTCCTTTATAGAAAAACACTTCCCAAGCCAGGATTTCACCTCCTGCAAGGTTAGGATGTCATTTCCTATGAGCAGTATGTCATCCACATGCAGTACCAAAAATCTAACTATACTCTCACTAGCTCTGACATATACACAAGACTCATCCTCGCTTCTCGAAAAGCCAAAATCTTTGAATTTCTCATCGAAACAAATATTCCATCTGCGAGATGCTTGTTTCAATCCATAAATGGATTTCTCAAGCTTACACACTCTATTAGGGTACTTTGCATTGACAAAACCCTCTAGCTGACTCATGTAAACATCCCCAACCAACTTTCCATTAAGGAAAGCGGTTTTGACATCCATTTGTCATATTTTATAGTCCTGAAATGCAACTATGACTAGCATAACCCTAATAGATTTAATTTTTGCTACCGGTGAGAAGGTCTCATCATAGTCAATTCACAGAGTTTGAATAAAGCCCTTCACAACCAGTCGCGCCTTATAAGTTTGTACTTTCGCATCCATGTCAGTCTTCTTCTTGAAGATCCATTTGCACCCAACTGTCTTATGACCCGGTACATTGTCAACCAAGTTCCAAACTTGATTGTCATACATGGATTGAATCTCGCTGTCCATAGCCTCTTTCCACTTTGTAGACTCGGAGCTTGCCATGGATTCCTTGTAGTTGTTGGGTTCATCCAAATTTACTAGTGTGCTATCACTGATAAATGTATCACCTTTTGTAGTAAGATGGAAAAAATAAAACTCAAGTGTATTTCTAACTCTATTGGAACACCTCAGAGGTACATATTCGTTAATTGGTTCAACTGGAGTTTCCTCCTCAGGTTGATCCCTAGTGTTTGAGGTTCCTTCACCACTTGAATCTTGAAGTTCTTCAAGGTCAATTTGCCTCCCGCTGTTTCCTTGGCCTATGATTCTCTCTCATGAAAGACTCCTCTCCTCGCAACGAAGACAACACTGTCACTCAGTCTATAGAAGAGATATCCACAGGATTTCTGTGGGTAACTGATGAAAATACATCAACCGATGAAAATACATCACTCACTACGATGTTCTAGCTTGTCATGAGTCTTGCGTCTCACGAAAGCCTCGCAACCCCAAACCTTGATGTGTGCTAACGAGGGAACCTTCCATGTCTACATCTCGTGAGGTGTTTTAGTAACCTTCTTAGTTGGGACTAGATTAAGGATATGGGCGACAGTCTCTAGGGCATACCCCCAAAATGAGATAGGTAACGAAGCTTGACTCATCATGGAATGAACCATGTCCAAAAAGGTTCGATTGTGCCTCTTAGCCATGTCCTAGGAGGTGTCAATTGTGAAACAATTCCACATTCCTTAAGATAGTCAAGGAACTCGATACTAAGATACTCTCCACCTCGATAAGATCGGAGCATCTTTATCTTCCTGCCCAGTTGATTCTCCACTTCCTGCTTAAACTCTTTTAATCTTTCAAAGGTTTTTTGACTTATGCTTGATTAAGTAAACATATACATATCTACTGTAATCATTACTAAAAGCAACATAGAAGCGGTTAGCATCCCTTGTGGTGGTTTTGAAGGGTCTACACACATCTGTGTCTATGAGGTCCTGTTGGATTAGATGTCTAAGCCCATAACTATTATTGGTATGTATTCGACTCGAGAGTAGCATGATCCATTTGGGTTGCACTTCACCAGAACAATTTATATGGATAGTATTTTGAGAATAGTATGTTTATGATTTATATTAATATATTATAAGATCTAAAATATTAATATGGAATCATATTATTTAAATAGTATTGATCAAGAACTAATTTAGTGATAAAAAAGGAACTAATTAAATATGGACTCTTATATATAGGATGGACCAAGTTCATTTAGGTTGGGCTAAGCTTGCAGGGATAGTCCATGGAGTTTTTAACCCATGGATCCTATGGAAATGAAAGGTCACGAGTATTAGGGTTTACATGAATGTTACCCTAATCCTCCATACTATATAAAGAGGTCTTTGGCACATGAAATGATACTAGTGTGTGAGTAAACAAGAGTGGGCCAATTTCTAGTGTGCTTACTATTCTCTCAAGATTTCCAAGGTGGTTTTTGGTTATTTGTGATTGCACTTGAGGCTTCCACATTATTGGGGAAAGGCTCTTAGGGTTCAAGAATTCAAGCTTCATCAAAAGGTATGTCATCTAACTAGGCTTTTGTATTATAGTTGCTTCATGTTATGCTAGTTTGGATAAAACCTTGGAATATTAGAGAGAACATAGATCCAAGGTTTATAGGGTTGCATGTACACCATAGGAGTGTTAGAATGCTCAAAACCCATCAGTGGTATCAGTGCCTAGGCTTGTTTTCAATTATACTTGATGCTATTTGCAAGAAAAATCGTTTTTTTTTTGGAATTTGCAAGTTCACCACGAGGTGGTAAAATTTACCATGAGGTGGTGAATGTTTAGTGAATTTTTTTTATAGTTTTTTTGGCCTGTTTTGGATTAGAATCATTACCACAAAGTGTTTTTGTTCATATAACTTGATTTTGATGTTATGGTATTGTTTATTCTCATCTAAATAAATGATAATTGTCAAAGTTTCAAGATTTGTTTTAGTTTATGTGATTAGCTGAGTTCTTGAAATTGTTGATATGAATTATCTTCACTTATGAGTTTGATCTTGTTCATAGTAAAATTACTAGATTATTGTGTTAATTGGTAATTTGATCTTAACGGTTTTTATGAACTCCATAACTTGTCCTCAAGTTATGGAAAATGAAGAATTTTTTCTTTTAAAGTGTCATTCAAAGTCATAAGTTATGAAAATGGAAGAGTCTCTAATTTTGTGTCATCATAAAATGTTTTTTTATGTCTTCCATAACTTGTCCTCAAGTTATGTAACTTGAAAAGTTTGTCATAAAAAAACCATATTAAACTCATAAGTTATGGAAACCAAAAGTTTTTGAATCGTTCAAAACTTTCCCTTAAGTTTTGGAATTTCTAAAGTCTCACACACACTTTAATTCCAAACCTCTTGAATTTTAAAAATTAAAATTCAACCCTTATACTTTATATTATTATAAGTTATATATATATATATATATATATATATATATATATATATATATATATATATATATATATATATATATATATATATATATATATATATATATGTATGAGATCAATTCGTTTTACCGTTAATAGGCCTCATTCACGAAGCCGGTCTATAAGGGGGGGGGGGGGTATAAGGTTGTTGCCTATAAAATGGCAACTTAATGGGTGTCCACTCTCACCCACCACTTCCTTGACTGGTGGAGGGTCGTTAGCCAAACGGGTAGGACAAGGACTAGAATTCTCCCTTCATTATAAGTATAACGATAAATATAAAGTAACTAAACATTTTATAAATTCCCAATCTTAGTTACTTTAGGAAAATGTGAATTTGGTGCTAACCCATGAAATTACACTTTGCACTTTGCTTAAGTCGGTAGTGGAGCGCGTGTGGTTAACCGACACACTAGTATGGGTTTAACAAGGTAGGCAAAGGGTAACTTAATGTTTCTCATAGAGTCGGTGGAGCGCGTGTGGTTAACCGACACATCAATTAAGTGATAAATTTAAGGGTACCAAATATATTTGCATGGTTATTCACACCTTGTTTTGTGATCCTCGGAACCCCAGTCACAAAACTTGAGAGGGCACAATTGAGATTGAAACATGCCATTGAAAAGCTCCATGAATCTCAAAAGATCTAAGAGTTTCAAATCCAACTAAAACCTAATAAATTATTTTGTTTTCTTGGGGGAAATTGGTGAATCGTCATTCGCCTACCTTCAAATATTTTATAGCTTGGATTACGAAATCCCTCTTCTAAGTTATAAAATATTGTGTTCGTTCCTAGCCTTAATATTTCATATTGGGTGTTATATTAAGGACTTAAATCAACTAACTTGAATTTTTCCCATTGTAGATGTCTGGTTCAGACAACTATGATCTTCCCAAATCTCTTGGAACAAGCTTTCCTAATGAAGATGATTTCCCGCGATTGGTTCATGGAAATCATACTTCTCTTCCTCCGCATCCTCCATTTATTCTCCCTGACCCACAATTTTGAAGACTTGAAAACTTCAAGGTCACTAAAGCCTTACTAGCAATGAAACATAAAGATGGAAGACTTGTGTGCACTCATGTCTTAGTAATGAAGTCACACATTAATAGGTTGAGAATGTTGGGTGTCATTTTTCCAAGGAAGTTGGCTATTGACTGGGTTCTTCAGTCACTTCCTGAGTCATATAGTGAGTTTATTAAAGACTACTATGTGACAGATCACGACATAACCCTAATATATCTTTCTTATTTTCTTGTTTCTGCTAAATCAACAATGATTTGGCGCAATGGTCAAGAAAATATTGGTGGAAGGTCTATTTCTCAAACTTCCATGGACATTGACAATGGTAACATTGGAAGTCCAAAATATCTTTCTCTTCCCAATGGAAAAGGATCGGACTTGGTCAACCCAGTTGACCAAAAGGTAAAGAGAAAGGCTAAGTCTGTATGTCTTTACTATCGAGAGAAGGGACATTGGAAGCGAAGCTGCCCTAACTACCTGAAGGATCTGAAAAAAGGAAGAATCAAAAAAGTTTGACTATGCTTTAGGTATGTCCACTATCTAACTCTATTAAGTTCCTAATTGATGATTCTTAATACAAAATGTGACTCGATTACATTTTGATGTTTGGCAGGATCAAGCAAAGGGAAGGAAGCTTAAAAAGTATGTTGAATTTGATCGCGAAGATGGATTTCAATCGCATGGTTCGAAGATTGGATTCTTGAGCTGCTACTTAGGAGTTATGATAGATTGCTAAGAAATATGTAATAACATAGTTTTCATTTAAAGTTGCATTGTAAGAAAAAGTTTTTTCTGGATTTTATAGATAAATAAAATTTTGTTTTACTTTATTTTATATCTCCTTGCAATGACATTTATGTAAAATTGATGTTTGTATGTTTCGAGAAATATTGGAAATATGAATTTGATTCTTTCATTTGTGGTAGTGTCTAAATTTACCAAATAAGGAAAAATTCTCATCACCCAAGTTTCAATTTGACTGAAACTTGGAATCATACAAGTTGTATAATATGATAAATGAGAATTTTCATCTTTGGAAAATTAAGACTAATTCCTTGTTCACGTGTATATGTGAGTCAAGTGAAGGACTAAGGGATTAAGTACACATTCTTGTGCACTGGTCAAGTCCACCACAGAAGATCGATAAGACCATTCGTCATGATTTACTAAATTTTAGTAAATATTCTTATACTTACAAGTTTAATATAATTCTGAAGCATTGGAAAAGTTTTGATGTATGGCTGAACGAATGAGAAGAATCTAATTTGGCAGAAAGATAAAAAAGTTTCTCATATCTGAAAAGATGGGAGAGTACTTTAGTATCATGTTTTATGATCATATTAATGATTGTGAGACCATATCACAATTCATCCTCTAAGGACATCTTAGTGCATTCTTATGGCTAAGAAGATGAGTCATGAATTGTTGAAATGGTTAAATCAAGGAGATGAGTCATACTCCGTTCCAAAACAGGTCTTAGAGTTATACTCCAAGATTGTAACTTGAGTGAAACATCTTAAAGAAGGTTTATGCACACTTACAAAATGTAAGAGTAACATGTGTTCTACTCTTGTACATTTGAAATTGATAAGTTGTGATGTCTTGGATAAAACAAAGACCAACTAAGGCCAATTGTGTGAAGCGTGTCTTGATAAGAATCCACACTGTCTCTTGAATATTTGTTTGTTAAGGAATGGGTCTTGGCAAGAGAGTCTTAGATGTCAAGAGGACAGTGAGAGTCTAAAAGATCCTGAAAGAGTTTCCAGAACTAACCCAGAATAAAACCGGTAGCTTATCACTAGTGCACGACTTGAGGTTTGTAACCTATCTTGTTGACATATTCTTATTTCTGTGCCCATTCCGGTTAAAGTTGACTATGCATCTGAGTTCTACAAGTTTTTAGTTGTTTGCATAACTACTTGGAAGCAATGGCAGGCCCTTGTGCTGCCAGGTGGCAAGAAGTTAAGATTGCACAAGTTCGGTCCATATGAATTTGGATTTGTCACTAACCTTGTCTTGTGATTATGGTTTTGACAAATTCACATGGATAGGAACACATACACTATAAAATCTAAGTGGCATAAGGTTTCTCTCTAATTCATGAAAATGATGGTGAGGAAACGCTTTCACTAAGTAGATTTTAAGTAGATAGCAATTGTGATATTTGCATTCTCAAATTCGTTAGTGGAGCATGTGTGGTTAACCGACACACTAACATGGACTTGTGAGGAATGGAAAAGGTCTAAAAAATTGAGACTATGATTACAACATCCCTTTTCATAGTTTTGAAATTGTTTAGACACACATGTGTGCTATCTAAGGAAATGTGTATGATTTTTATAAAGTTTTATCAAAGCATCTCGTATCAGCAATCTGAAATTTGGTAAGAAAGTTAATAAAGTATTGATTTCTAGAAGTCCAACTGATTTTTGAGTACTAGTCAAAGCTGGTGGGAGCATAAGTGTTATGCTAATAATCATCATGTTAGTAGGAGCATGATAATTATGATAAGTGTCGCAAGTTAGCAATGTTAATTATAGAAAACAAAAGTTCCAATTTGGAAAAGTTGTTTTGCTATAATTAAGGGAGAGGAAATTATACTTCATTTCAATTCTAAAAGCTTAAGTTGAGATTTTAATCATCTTTAGTCAAGGATATATATATATATATATATATATATATATATATATATATATATATATATATATATATATATATATATTATGTTGGAATGGTTCAACATAAGGAAATTCGATATATTGCGTTCTCAAAATTCGATTATGATTACGACATCCCTCTTCATAATCGAATTATAAAAACATGGAAAATAAATATATTGTAGCAAAAGACTGGTCTAGAATCATATCTTTATGTGAGACATCATGAATCGTGTCCCATATGCTTCGGGTATAGGATCGATTGCATGTACTATAATATTTATCATTTCTAAAATTTTCGAAATGCTTGGGGGCATTAAAAGGGGAAAAGGTCTAGAATTGGAAATGACTAAAATGATTAAGCAATTGTCGAGGACAATCTAAGGTTTACCAATGATTGGTTTCTCAGGGACAGTTGGAAGTATAGTGTTAATTTTGGAAGGACCATATTGACATATTCTGAAAGGAGGAAACTCTTGTTCAGAAGTGATAGTCAAAATGGGAATATGGAAATGTCTCCATAGGTGGAAGTTATTCAATTTGTGTAAGATTAGAAAACTTATGCAAGAAGGATGTTCAAAGCAATGTATTTTGAATATGAGACTTCATTTCCATGGAGTTATCTCCATTGGAATACTTTGTAATGACTGTTGACAAGTCTTTGTGACTTTGTGCATAATCATTACAAGAGGATCAATGCATATAAGTTTAAAATCTAACAGATTTCGGTAAATGGTAGCAATTTGGAATTCTCACATTTACAATAAGGATTTGGGATTGTGAAATGAGAATCATTGGAATTATGTTCAATCAATCTATTTCACAAAGTAAAGATCATAGACAAACTTAGTGTGCATACTTGGTGTATGGCATAACTAATGTTTGGAAAAACATAGTGTGCATACTTGGTGTATTGCATGACTATTTTTTGGATAAACATAGTGTTCATGCTTAGAGCATGGCATAAATATTCTTTTGATTCAAGTATAAACTTGATTAGTTGAAACATTATATAATGAATAATGTGTAATCAATATGGTGATAAATAAAATGTGTTCTATTTATATTCATAAGTTCTAAGACCATATTGGATTCAATTATTCTTGTGTTTCACTTTGCATTTTTGACTTCCCGAATAACTGGGTTATTCAAATTCTCCACAGTAGGTCATATGTTGGAAGTAGGTATGAATCAAGACTGTCATGAAGTTGGCTTGTAGATGTCTAAGGTGTTGGGCATAGCAAGAGTTGCTACAACATTCACAAGTGCTCATAAGTTCTGAGTAATGGATTAAACCCATGCTCATTTGAATCACTTCATGGATTTTATCACGAGTGATCATGAGACGATTATATCTTATATTCTTCAAACCTAGAGATATGATTTGTTGACTATGAGTTGGTTATACATTGATTGCACGAAAACGCTTCAGTAACTTGATGTTATAAAATGTGCCTTTGTGTATGATTCAACAAATGGATAGTACAAACATATGAGTCGAAGTTTATCCATTCCTTTTACCCTTGGAGGGATAAAAGCGATATCTGTGGGCCCCTTGAAGATTTAGTGATAACACCCCTAAGTGCTTGGCCAAGCCTGGACTGATTTGATTTGTTTAATTAGTCAGTCTTCATAAATCGGAAATTAGGAAACAACAAATAGACAGAGAGAATGAATATAATCCATGTGTCAGTCCATATGATATCTAGAATGGAGGAATATATGATCCCTTATCTAATGGATAAGTCATTTAACTAGGTCAGAGTTTGGCAGCGGCTTTAAGAGCTATGATTGCTAGTCAGGATCTTGGAGTCATATGCAATAATAATTTTAGACTTATCCAAGTGGGAGACTGTTGGATTAGATGTCTAAGCCCATAACTATTATTGGTATGTATTCGACTCGAGAGTAGCATGATCCATTTGGGTTGCACTTCACCAGAACAATTTATATGGATAGTATTTTGAGAATAGTATGTTTATGATTTATATTAATATATTATAAGATCTAAAATATTAATATGGAATCATATTATTTAAATAGTATTGATCAAGAACTAATTTAGTGATAAAAAAGGAACTAATTAAATATGGACTCTTATATATAGGATGGACCAAGTTCATTTAGGTTGGGCTAAGCTTGCAGGGATAGTCCATGGAGTTTTTAACCCATGGATCCTACGGAAATGAAAGGTCACGAGTATTAGGGTTTACATGAATGTTACCCCAATCCTCCATACTATATAAAGAGGTCTTTGGCACATGAAATGATACTAGTGTGTGAGTAAACAAGAATGGGCCAATTTCTAGTGTGCTTACTATTCTCTCAAGATTTCCAAGGTGGTTTTTGGTTATTTGTGATTCCACTTGAGGCTTCCACATTATTGGGGAAAGGCTCTTAGGGTTCAAGAATTCAAGCTTCATCAAAAGGTATGTCCTCTAACTAGGCTTTTGTAGTATAGTTGCTTCATGTTATGCTAGTTAGGATAAAACCTTGGAATATTGAATATTTACATGTATAATAGAGAAAACATAGATCCAAGGTTTATAGGGTTGGATGTACACCATAGGAGTGTTAGTATGCTCAAAACCCATCAGGTCCAACAAACCTTTACCCCTATCACAAGTACTAATGAAGGGTGACTTAGTCATCTTTCCAAGCAAACAAGATTCACATCTATCATCTGACTTTAAGTCAAATGACTCCAAGACTCCAACCTTTTGGAGTTAGCCTATTTGCTTCTTGTTGACATGTCCCAGATGACAATGCCATAAGGATGCTTTATCCAAATTAGTGGAAGAATCAATATGCAATACATTATTTCCTAAGTTATCTACATCCAACAAAATTTCATATACACCATTACAAGACAATTCTTTAAAATAAAATACATCATTATAAAAAGCATTAATAGCACCACTTTCATTAGCAAACGAAAAACTAAAACCTTGTTTGTACAAACCATGAAATGAAATAATATTCCTCGCCATTTTAGACGAGTAGCAGGAATTATTTAAATCTAATTTTAACCCCCTACAAAGCAATAAAGAATAAACTCCAATCTTGGTGACAGGTGAAGCTTTCTTATTCCCCATGATTAAGTTTATCTTCCCGTGCTCCACATCCTTACTTCTTTTTAGTCCTTGCAAATTAGAACAAATGTGAATTCCATAACCTGTATCAAGGACCCAAGAATTAGTATGTGGTGAGTTATTAGAGAATATAATGTAAATACCTACGTGGGTGGGTTTTACTTCCCATCCTTAACATCCTGCAAGTACTTGGGGTAGCTTCGCTTCCAATGCCCCTTTTCATGATAACAGAAGCACTCTGCTTGGTGGAAGGAGTAGCAAAACTAACTTTAGTTCTACTAGAAGAGGACCCATCAAGAGACCTTCCCTTGTGACCCTTGGAAGGGATCTTCCTCTTCTTCCTTTAGACTTGCCCGATTGCCAGAACTACGACAGTAGTAGGAGTGGTAACAACATTCTTACCTTTGAGACTACTTTCATCAGTCCTCAAAAGTCCCTAAAGCTTGTTGAGGCTGAGTTCCTCCTTGTTCATATGATAAGTCATACGAAACTGATCATAACATGGAGGTAGAGAATGTAGAATAATATCTATGGCAAGTTCCTCATCGAAGTTTACATTCAACTTTAGCAGACAGTCCACAAACCTTTGCATTTTATGCGAGTAGGCTGTCATGGACTCTCCATCCTTCATTTTAGTTGTTATCATAGAGGTGATAATTTCCTACCTCTCGTGACGAGCACTCTGATGATATATTTCCATTAGGTCTTGGTGCATCAAATAACGGTAGAAATCCTCATAGGACTTTTGGAGTTCTACTGTCATAGTTGCCAGCATGATACAGGGCACCTTAGTGGCATCCTTTTCATCGGTAGTGTACTCAAAAATCTCCTCGGGAGTAGCAAAAGACTCAACAATGACCTTAAGAACCTTGTCTAGGACATATTCCTTGTCATCATAACGAGTGACCATCCTGATGTTCCTAATCCAGTCATTGAAATTAGTACCATCGAAGATGACTCTCCCATAAAGGTTCATAAGAGAGAAGGAGCCTATAGGGTTTGAGCTAGAAGAATTATTGGAAGACATTTGGAAAATAAAAGAAAAAAGTTTAGATTATATAAGAGTCCTTAATATAACACCCAACTGAAATATTAAGGCTAGGACCTAACACAATATTTTACAATTTGGAAGAGGGATGCCATAATCCAAGTTATAAAATATCTGAAGGTAGGTAAATGACGATTTACCAATTTCCACCATGAAAAACAAAATTGAATATTAGGTTTTTAATGAATTGAAATTCCTAGATTATTTTGAGATTCATTGAACTTTTCAATGGCATGTTTAAATCTCGATTATGCCCTTCAAGTTTATGACTGGGATACCGAGGATCACAAACAAGGTGTGAATAACCATGAAAATATACTTGGTACTCTTAATGTTACTTATCACCTAATCGATGTGTCGGTTAACCTTACACACTCCATCAATCTATGACAAACATTAAGACACCCTTTTCCACCCTTACTAGTCCATGTTAGTTTGCCAGTTAACCACACATGCTTCACTAATGACTTGGTAAGGTGAAAAGTTTAATTTCATGTGTTAGCATCAATTTCACATTTTCCTAAAGTAACTAAGATTGGGAATTTATAAAACATTTAGTTACTTTATAATTATCATCATACTTAATGAGAAATAGTATCATATCCTACCCGTTCGGCTAACGACTCTCCACCAATCAAGGAGGCGTTGGGTGAGAATGGACACCCATTAAACTGTCATTTTATAAGCAGTAACCTTATACCCCCTTATAGACTGACTTCATGAATAAGGCCTACTAACGGTAAGACTGACTTGTTCTTATACACACACACACACACATATATATATATATATATATATATATATTATTAAACTCATAATATTATAATAGTATAAGGGTTGAATTTTTAATTTGTAAAGTTCTAGGGATTGGAATTAAAGTATTAATGTGTGTGACTTCACAAATTTCAAAACTTGAGGGCAACTTTTGAAACTCGTCATAACTTTTCATCTCCATAACATATTAGTTTAATGGATTTTAAAATGAGACTCTTCATTTTGTATAACCTATGAGTTTAATGACTCTTTTAAAGAAAAGACTTTTGGAATTCCATAACTTGAGGACAAATTATGGAGCCCATTAAAATAATTTAGATCATTATTTTAATTAACACAATAATCAAATAATTCATACATGATTCAACTAACTCATATGATTAAGATAATTCATATCAAACAAATGTCATGAAATTAGCTTGATCATCTAAACTAATACAAACATGAAACTTTTACAATTTCTTTGAAATCGGATAAGCATAATCATTACCACATAAAAACAAGTTTATTTATTCAAAAAACAGTTTATGGTAATGATTCTAGTCCAATTCCGGCTTTAAAACTTGAAATTCTGCATTTTGGAGCACCAACTCGTCGAGTGCATGAACTCACTCGACGAGTTGGTCAGTTTAAAGGGGTGACTCAGTGAGTCTGTCAGTGGACTCGTCGAGCCCACATTCGAGAAAGCAGAGAATTGATGTTTTTAAGCTATGAAAACAAGTAGCATCAAGTATAATGTAAAACAATCCTAGGCTCTGATACCACTTATGTGTTTTGAGCACTCTAACAACCTTAAGATGCACATACAACCCTAAATGATTTGGATCTATGTTTTCTCTAATTACACATGCAATTTGATTTTTCCAAAGCATTACCCTAACTAGCATAAAAAACTTTCATACTTGTATAATAAAACTAGTTAGATAACATACCTTTCTTGTAGCTTGTTACTTGGAGCTTTAAGAGCCTAGCACCAATAATGTGAATGCCTCAAATTGAACCACAAATCACTACTAACAATTAGAAGACTTGAGAGAGAGTATCTTTTCACACAAAATTGGTTATGCTCTTGCACACACACACACTAGTGTCTATTTTTGTAGCTAGAGGAGTTCTTATATAGTGTGGCATGATTAGGGTTACATCCATGTAAACCTTAATTCCCATGAACTTTCATAACTTAGGATCCATGGGTAAAAACCTCCATGGACTATCCACAGACTTTCATAATGGTTTAGCCCATCCTAAATAACCTTGACCCACTCTATAAGAAACCATATTTAATTAGTCTTCTTTTGATCACTAAATTAATTCCAAATTAATTCTTCACCAATGATAATAATATGATTTCATATTAATATATTAAAAATTATAATATATTAATAAATCATAAATATCCTCTTCTCAAAAGTCCATCCTTACAAATTGTTTATGTGAAATGCAACCCAAATGGACCATGGTAAATCGGGTCAAGTACATACCAAATATACTTATGGGCTTAGACACCTTATCCAACAATGGATACCCGTGATAATGGTAAGGCAACTGTGGATGATGTGTCTACTGTGGGGGAGTATTCGGATGCGTTTCCAGAGGATTTTCCTGGGGTGCCTCTGGAGAGGAAGGTTGAGTTCAGGATTGATCTGGTGCTAGGTACGACTCTGATAGACAAAGAACCGTATCAGTTGGCTCCTCTCGAGATGAAAGAGTTGTCTACAGAACTTCAAGAGCTGTTAGAAAAGGGATTCATTTGACCAAGCAGTTTTCCATAGGAGCACCGGTCTTATTTATAAAGAAGAAGGATGGGTTTCATCGTATGCATATTGACTACCGGGAGTTGAATAAGGTAATGGTGAAGAACCGTTATCTACTCTCGAGGATTAATGATCTGTTGACTAGATTCAGGGCGCATCTTGGTTTTCCAAGATTGATTTGCCTTTGGTTTATCATCAGATGAGGGTTAGAGATGAGGATGTGCAGGAGACAGCTTTCCAGACTCGTTATGGTCATTACAAGTTTGTGATGATGTCTTTTGGGCTCACCAATGCTCCAGCCATGTTCATGGATCTCATGAATGTAAAAACAATAATGATGATTGATAGATTCTATATTTGAGAGGCAAATTAATGAAAAGAAATCAATGATCAAAAGCGTGCCTAATTCTTTGATTAAACGGCTCTAGAAGAGTTCTCAAAGATGAAACTTCTTTATGCTAGCATACAAATAGAAGAGTTTTCAAAGATGGAACTTCTCGGCTCTAGATAGTGGATCCGAGAATGGACAGACCCATTTCAGAATAAAAAAACTATATAAGCACATATTTGACACAACACATAACAGACCCAACAATCTCCCCTTTTGTGTAAAATCCATAATGAGAGTCTTTATTGTATTCTTTGCACGTCGAATAGTTTAGGCGTGATATTTAGAAGCGAGTTTCAGACATATAAGTGCCATCTGATCATATCCGAAAAGCATTTGAGGTCGGAAGAGGGGTTTACTTTGCATGCTTGGTCCATAGAAAGAATAGTCTTCAGAGCAGCTGTAAAATACAGGTGTTTGTCTTGCAGAAAGAAGATACTTTTCTGAATTGCTTCTCCTTGCTTTCTGTTGTAAACGATGATACAATGCTCTTTTTGGATAATTCCCACTCCCATCTTCTGAATATCCTTTGGTTGCTCTTTCGGTTTCAGAATTGGCCTCTTTTTCAGAACTGATGCAATCTCCACATCCAGATTTGCAATATCCAGGATGTAGAAGATGATTATTCTTTTCAAATGCGCTACAATAGGCGCGTACTTCTTTTCATCTTTCATAACAAGGTTTAACAAGGATATCCAATCGTATGGGTTCATAAATGGCAAGTCTTCCAAAGTGAACTCATCCATAATATGATTAGCTCCTCCAAATCCCTTGAACTGTATGTTCAGAAAGTCCTCAGTCTGAACAGATGATTTAACATTTACAACACTTATTTTCTTCAAGCTCTGATACTTATACTGTGCCTTGGCATACTTTAAGTAAAATGAAAAGAGCTTCTGATTAACTGAACCGTCCGAGATCAAAGACTTCTCAATCTTCTCAAAACAATGAAAGAGAAAAGTCTTGGGTGTGATGGGAAAATGAAATTAAGATTCCATATCATTTTTCAGATGAAATGAAATGGAGGGCTCCATCTAGTAGATGCTCGGATCATCAATTGCCTCTTTCTGAATGCGATCGATTGTCCAAAGAGGGAACAATGACTTCTGACTTTCATAAGCTTCGCATTCTTAGCATCAACTTCCTCGGCTTCTAACTTCTTCCAAAGATCCTGGAGATCATTCAGCTCTTTATCTCGTTTTTCCATGGCAATCCTTTCGGATCATATCATATTCAGATTATCCTCAGTTTCATCTTCCATGATAACTTTTCCTGAGTCAGAAGCCACATTATCCTTTTGTTCAGTTGATGGCTTTTACTATAGTTCTTCGTATCCCCCTTTTTTAGAAGAGAACTGGTCCCAAAACACCTATAATTTGATTTAGCATAGCAAATACTAGTTGAATCTTTTCTGATAATTTCTGTTGAACCGAGATTGTAAACAACGATTCACGAGTCTCAACAAGCCTCATCAGGTAGTCGTTGACCTTAGAAATGCACCCTTTGATCAAAGAACGCTCTTCTTCAAGGTTGATTTTGGAATGGGTAACATTTTTCAAATTTTCAACAATGACCTTATCCTTTTGAGTTTTCTCATCTAACTCATCCATTATCTTATTTTCAATCACCAGGTTTGCTTGCAGTTTTTCAATCTTTGAGGCAACAGAGGAAGTGAGTTCAACATTTTCAACTTCAATTTCTAAACGAACAAATGAGAGTGCCCCCTTCTCAGCTTGGAAAGATGTACGATATCCCACGATTACTTTATTCATTGCCTCGGTATTTTTTTTAGAGGAGATTCTGAATTCAGCCATAAAAATAGTCACTTCCTGAGATAGTTTTTCGACTTTTGCGGTCGTTTCAGAAATGGTCTTTTTAGAAGCTTGAATTGCCTTGGTTGCATCTTTAAGGACTTTGTCATTTTCTGTTGTGAGCATCTCCACATTGGCTTTGTGGGATGTCAGTATGTATTTCTAGTTGGATGAAGATGAAGATGTGGAAGACTCTAAAAGAGAATCTAGTTTTTCGTTAATCTTCTGGAACTGCCTTTTGGTCATATGGGGATCATCATCATTGCTATTGAGGTTTATTCTAAAGGGGCTGAACATAAAATCAGAAATAGGCTTCTGATGATCTCCAAATAAGATATCTTCTTCCTCATTGAAAGGAGAAGTAGGAGAAGTGTCTTGAAACGACGTCACACCGATGTTGACATTTGCCCCCGCATCAAATGCATTGATATAAATGCCTGAAGTATGTACCTCCTCCAAAATGGACATGGATACAAGGCTTTGTTGGGCCATCAAAATTCTTTTTTGTAGGCTGATGTTATTTTATTGTACTCTTTTGGCTGAAGGACCATAAAGGGTTTGAGCCAAATTTGGAAGATTAGGCCATATTTTAAGCTTTGGGTAACCATTGTTGGAATTGGGCCTTCTTGAGTAGTTGGTTTGGGTTTTGGCCTTGGGCCAAGTTAGGTAAAGGGTAAAATGGTCTTTTACCCTAGTTTAGACACTTAGTATGAGTCATGATCCAATTATCAATTAGATGTTATTTTATGATTGATAGCGCGGGGATTGTCGGACCAGCACCTAGAAATTTATTTGCGAGATTCAGCAGTCTGAGGTAAGCTTCCTCACTGTGTTTAGTGGGTCGAAGGTACCAATGTCGGCCCATGGTTTATTATGTAGGATATCATATGTCTGCGTGCCTCTTGCATACGTATGCATTTGGTATGTATACCGACCTGGGCTCGATGTCAGGTTGGGTTCGATGTTGGACGTGGCCCGATGACTGTATTGTATGCTATTATCTTTGTGATTATCACATGTATTAGTATGATTATATGTTTATATGCTTATGTGTGTATCGGGAGGGGTCCGATGTTAGGCGGAGCCTGGTGATTAACAGATCTGTAAGCCGAGCGGGGGCCCAGTATGTGTAAGTTATGTATGGTATGGGGTATTTTGGGGAACTCACTAAGCATTGTGCTTACAGTTTTTAGTTTATTTGTTTGGTACTTCTGGTTTAAGGGAGAAGAGCCTTGGATGATTGGAGAGCTCACACCGCTTTATTCAACGTTTTAAGATTTACTCTGATATTTTATATTGTAGTGATATATTTTGGTCTTTCTTGGTTGTATGACAATGTTTTGGAATAACGTTTTATTAATGTTAAAAATAATTTTTTTGGGTCATATTTTTTGGAAGTTACATAAACATTGACAATAAATCATGTCAATTAACAAGTCCCTCTTTGAATTAACTTATTAATCACATGGAACCAAAAGAAAATCGTCACCTGTTTATCACGGCATATATGTTTATTCGGCTAAATATCAATCAACCTTTCGATCGGCTAATAACCGCATTAATAAACACATACACTATAGAATTTGATAATAAGAATTAACAATATATCATGTCAATTAATAATGTCATCTTTGGATTGACTTATTAATGACATGTAACCTAAAAATTGTCACATATTTATCATCAAACATGTGTTTATCAGACCAAATATTAACCTACCTTTGGGTTGATAAATATCCACCTTAACAAACACATGAACCATAAAAGTTAATAATAAACATTGACAATAAAACATGTCAATTAATAAGCTCTTCTTTGGATTGATTTATTAATAAGATGTAAACTTAAAAATTATCGCATGTTTATTATTATATATGTGTTTATTCGGTTAAATATCAACATACATTTGGGTCGATTGATATCTGCATTAATAAACACATAAACCATAATATCATTATTGAATTTATTGATAACCAATAATAATAATAATAATAATAATAATAATAATAATAATAATAATATGAAAATTATTTCATATATGAATTTTTTTTTTAATATGCACCCTAAAGGTAGATATAAGAAACATGAATTGTAAGGAAGATTACCATACTTAAATGTGATAAATATTAATCATAAATAATATTCTTTATAATTAATGTATTTTATATTTAATTATAATAATATAATGTTTATTAAATTTAATTATGATAATATTTGTTTAATTAAATTGCATTAACCACTAACAGTATTACAATGCAAACACACTCTAGGGGACGAGTGATTAAAAAAAATACATTTTAAGAGGTAAAACCTATACTAAATTGATAGTCTCACATTGGTTTTATTTATTTATTTATTTATTTATTTATTTTGAATTCAGATACAATTCATTCACTTAACAATTAAAAAGCTGACGAACAATTAAGTGATAAAAATAAGAAAGTATCAAAAGCATTGAATCTCAAAAATTAAGAGTGTGCTTCCATTGTTATCCACCCTGTTATTTAAAATTGGTTATGAATTTAAGATTTTTTTAGAATATAAAAAAATACAATAATGGATTATTGACCAACACCATTATATAAACACATTGTTTGGTTGTACACAGTATTAGAAACCACAAATTAAAATCGAAAAAAACTATTAATTTTTTTTCTTTCAATCAGAAGCAAAGTACGATATAAGAAACCAAACTAAACTTACCAATTTGGTTTAATGGTTGGAATTAGAGCTTAATACGTAAAGTTAGGGGGCCTAATTCTTCTTGTGGATTAACATGGCGAATACGTGGATACATCTTTAACCTATGAATCATAAACCAACCACAAAATAAGGTTGTATTTTTCCTACATTTATCCTAATATAGTTTGATCTCATTACTTCAAATTAATTTTTCCATAAATAGTTTATAATCACATAAGCATTAGTTTGAACTAGACCCTACCAAAAGAAATCCAAAGCATCGTATCTAAAATGACGTATGGTTTTTTTTTGATACATCTACGATAACTACTGTTTTTTTTGGTTAATATTGGGAAATATGTTTTTCCTTTTTGTTCAAATCAATTTAAGAGTGATCATTATATTATATATTGATTGTATTTTATTGCAATTTTCAAAATGTCGGCTACAATTATTGATTATGAATTTAATATCATCAAGCCATTTAACACAAAATTGCAAAAATGGTCCATGTGGTTTGACGATTTTTATGGGTAAGGTCCAAAAAATATTTTGTTAGCAAAAAACGTCCTTATTTGAAGTTTGAGCTGTGGATTTGGTCCTTGCCTCTAACTTCCGTTAGAAGCATTCCATTTACTTCCCCACGTGCCATGCACACGAGGGTATTTTTGTCTTTTCATTTATGGGAGAATGCTCATCTATTACCGCGCATTTAACGATGCCCAAAAACATCAGACACTCCAGCTTCTTCCTCGTTCAATTTCCATTGTCGTTCGAACCCTAAGTCAACTATTTCCACCCAAAATCGTTTCTTTAGCAAAGTTGCAGTCCAAAAGGTAGAAGGAAAAAATGGTGCATTCACTGTGGACTATACGTCCTAACACGATGGGGTTTGATGCACTGGATTTGTATGGTGAGTGTTATTATAGCTTTTTAAACTTAGATTTTTTGAAATTTTACACAATATGCTAACTACATTTTGTAATTGTTGTTGTTTGAGATAGTCGATCATCCCCATTTGTTCACGATTGAATTTCACCATGGTGGGAAGTTCACACATTTTCCAAATGTAAGATATGTTAAGGGGAAACCTACGTATATTGATTTAGTTGATATAGATGAGTTTCAAGTGCATGAACTCGGCGCTATGATGCTAGAACTAGGATACGTGGTTCCCCTAGTAATATATTATCACTTCAGGATTCCCAATGAAGACTTGATTTTTGGCCTTAAAGCTCGAGGTAAAGATCATGATATGTGTAACTTAGCTAAATATACTGGAGCTAACAAGGTGATCCAGGTGTATACTGAACATGTCACAACCAACTTGGTTACATACTTCATGTCACCAAATAAGAGTAATGGTGTTGTCATTGAACAGCTAAATGAAGAAGATGAAATGGAAATTGAACCAAAACAAAGAAAAAAAATAGTTAATGATCCCCAACATGAAACTTGTAGTTCATCATTACCGCTTGTGGTTTATGGAGGGGAATCAAAATCACTTTCACCCACACTTTCATATTTGATAGTTGTTACTCCAAAACATGTTACATGCATATTCATAAAAACAATATTTTACATTGATAAAGTGATTACAAACGATTGGATACAAACCGACTATTACAAAGTGTTATATATTACACAACTACCTAGGATACTATACTTTTATACATACATGATTACTAAATACAATAGTTTCAAACTATTCAAAATCTTCTATCAGTATATAATTATACTGATTGCTTATTGCCTGCAATTGTTAAACATTAAGAGGGGTAAGTGGTGAAGCTTAGTGAGTTCAATAATAGATACAATATAACGTTATGCCATATATATAATTCAATATGGTAGAAGGACAGAAGAGCAAGGAACAATAAAGGCGTATGTGAATCATATGACAAGTTTTCCATATCAATCAATGATTTTGACTCAAAGATATACAATCAATGAGACATAACAATTTCCATACTTGATATACATCAATAAAGCTTCGGCCAAAATGACATAGAAGACATATACTTTCTGATTAAACATTTTGGTAGATTTCAGGCTTTTAGCCCTATTTAACCTTCTTCCAATGCCATAGAATAGAAGTCATTCTCTTACGAGACATGCTCTACATGGCCAGAGGCTACATACCAGTACCACTGTGAATTTAAGTCCTTTCACTGATCACATGGCCAAAGGTACAGCTTTGCTATCATAAATAGCGTAAATAATAACAATAGAAAAGCACATAGCACATATAACACATAACATACAGTTGTTCCTATATATTGAGCTCATCGTGAAATAACTGGGGGTTAAAATAGTAATTTGTGCAACACTTCGTTATAATAGATAACTTTCTTCGCTGAAAACCGGGAGCTTTATTGAAAATCGGGCTCTGCGAGGGTTGAGCTTCAAACCGAAAAGATAATTTTCTCGGGCTCTTCGGGTACTTCGGGACGTATTTCGGGTGTTGGGTATGATCCCGAGGCTTCGGGGGAAGTTGGAAGGGTAAAATTATGAGTTTAGGGTGAAAAATGCCAAATTTCTAAAAATTACCCGGGAGGTCTCGCACCCTTTATATAGGTGCGAGCCTCGGACCCGATGCAAGGCGAAGTGAGCATGTGGCTCGCATACGAGGGAGGGGAAGGTAGCGGTGCGAGGGTGAGACAGGGGAAGGCACGCGTCAAATTCTAGTTGGCCGAGCCTTTGGTGTGAGGAGGGTGCGACACGCGTTGACTGCTGCTTTGGATGAGTCATTGGCATCAGACACGGGGCAAGCTCGCACGCGAGGGTGACATGGCCGAACCTTATCCATGCGAAATTTCTCGGTTCTTGGGTTTTTCTCGAATTTTGTGCCCCGAACTTCAAAAATCCATAACTTTCGCATACGAGCTCAATTTTTGACGTTCTTTATATGCACTCATATGTGAAATTATGCTCTACAACTTTCGTTTGGACTTTGTTGGCTAATTTTGACTTTATTTTTAATATTATTATTTTTAACAGACCGGAACAGAAAAATCCGTTAAAAATTCATAATTTCTTCATCCGACGTCCGTTTGCATCAGTCTTTTTACCGTTGTACTACTATTGACGAGAGCTTCGATTCTCGTTTAGGTTGTGTTGGCTAAATATTGCTCGATCTTTTTTTCGAGTTTTTAGCTATCTACTGCTATTCCAAAATTTAGAAAAATCATAAATTCTTCATATGAAGTCAGATTTGGAAGTTCTTTTTATGGAAATTCTCGGTTTAACGAATACTACGACTTTTATTTAGATCACTAAGGATAAAAAGCCGTTTATCGAAAACTCAATTTTTACGTCATTCTGTGTCGTGTCGGTTTTTTCGCGGATCTTCGATTGGTCATAACTTCTTCGTTATAACTAGGATTTCGATGAGGTTTTCATCTAAGTGTTTCTAACGAGATGCTTTACAACTTTCATTAATAAAATTCTACTTATTGCAAAATTTATATTTTCATTAAATTTCAATATTTGCCTTTTGCTTGAAATCTCATAAGACTTCCAATATTTTCCGAGTGATTCTAAACATAGTTTTACTTCATTTCTAGTAAAAACTATCCATTAGAACTCAGTAATCATAATTTTATAATATTTCATAATATTATTCACTTTTAAAATTTACAAAACACGATTTCAAAACGTGTATGTTACACCAGAACTGAGGAGTACAAGAAAGTGGAAGCCAAGCGAGGGTACTAGGTCATGTTCTAAGAGGTTATACATGGAAACTAAAACAGGAGATAATCAAGACAAGGAAGCACCATCAAGTGAAATTAGGGATAATCAAGACAAGGAAGCACCATCAAGTGAAATTACGGATAATCAAGACAAGGAAGCACCATCAAGTGAAATTAGGGATAATCAAGACAAGGAAGCACCATTAGCAACTGTGTATGTACCAATGAATGTAGACTTTAATCCATTTTAAGGGTTGCATGATAGCAGAAACAACAACAAAACATACCCTACAACAACCCACATTGGTAGTGAATATCAAGACTTTGATCAAGATAATGGGGGTTTATTTGATGGTCAATCAGAGGAGTTAAATTCAGAAGAGGGTGAAGATGATAACAATGATGATGATAGTGATTCTGATAGTGATGTTATAGTAGACATAGACAATGAAGTTGATGACGTTGATGTTGACATGAGTGATTTTAGAATGAACATTGATGAAAGTGCGGAGTATTCAAGGGTTGGTTTTAATAATGAGGTAGAAGACGGACATGAAACAGATGAAGAAGAAGACCTTGAAGTAATTGATTGTGATGAATGGGAGTCATTAGGAGAAGACTTTGATACTGAAAAAAATAACAGGGTTATATTAAAACGGTTGGGTAAAGAGAAAGTATGTTCACATGGTGAGGTGCATAAATCTATTTTTTTATGTGGGACAGATGTGGAAGTCAATGAAAGATCTTAAGAATAAAGTGGATGAGCATGCACTTGAAACAAGGAGGAATCTTGCTTTTAAAAAGAATGATGCAACAAGAGTAAGAATATTAGCAAAGGAGTTGTGCTTGGTACTGATGTCAGTGGGCCACATGTGGATGGTAAGACAAGTGGTGCAAGTGGGTCCCATGTGTTAGGTGGGGCAGACAAAGTAAATAAAGGCAAGGGAAAAGCAGTAAATTTAAAAGAGCCCCTTGTTCCTGGAACTTACATGCATCTAGGTCTTCAAAAGATGGGAATTGGTATGTGAAAACTTATAGTCTGAAGCACACTTGCCTTCAATCAAGGAAAATACGAGCTTGCACAACCACTTTTATCGCAAAACATATTATTAGACAAGTTCAATCAAACCCCACATTTCCAATTCGATCCTTACAAGAAGACTTTCAACATACATACTTAGTGGGGATTTCAAAGCATAAGATGTCTAGGGCTAAGGTACGGGCTACAAAGAATGTTGTTGAGGACTATTCAAAGCAGTATGACATGCTTAGAGATTATATACTCGAATTACAGTCCACTAATCAAAACACCACAGTGAAGATAAATGTTGTAAGTGAGCCTAACCCGAACTTGGCCACTAGGTAGTTTAAGAGAATTTACATATGTTTAGGCCCACTGAAGTTGGGTTTTAAAGTTGGTATGAAGGACCTTCTTGGTCTAGATGGTGCCTTTATGAAAGGCTATTATCATGGGCAAATATTAACAGCTGTAAACTTAGACTCCAACAATGGTATCTATCCTCTTGCATATGCCATAATAGAATCTAAAAATACTGCAAGTTGGTAATGGTTATTGGAATGTCTAGGGGATGATTTGGAGATGGGGTCTAATTCTAACTTCACATTTATCAGTGATAGGCAAAAGGTAATTCTTCATTTATGCATAATTCTTTACAATATTATAATTAACATGTACTGATTCAAACTTATATTGGGCCTAATAAACGTGACGTTGGACCATGAAGGCCCAATGGACACAATAAGTAACATTAGGCCCAATCATTTTATCATTTCTCCGTTCTTCGATATGTTTGTAATATAAAATTCGTTTTACGCTTAGTATTTATTTTCAATAGTAAAACACTTGACGTTGGATTGTAACGATACTTTGGTTATAAACACACACATATATATATATATATATATATATATATATATATATATATATATATATATATATATATATATATATATATATATATATATATATATCCATATGTTATAAACTTTAATATCTTTGGCCCAATTGTTTTAATATTAACATATTTGACCCCTAAATATTTATTTGACCATTTCAGCCCATTTTCATATAAAGTTACATTTTTAGCCATTTCTTAATAAAAATGACATTTATAGTTCCTTTTGATGAAAAATAACATTTTTGGTCCTTAAATCACTTTTCTTGGTATTTTCAACCCAAACATAATTTATATTCCAATTTCAGCCCAAAATATATTATTTGATATTTTCAGCCCTTATTTGATTTTTTTTACACTTGTGGCCCAAATTTTGTAAGTTTTACATTTTTGATCCACATTCCAAAAAAAAACTTTGCATTTTAGTCCAACTCTTGCAATAAAGATCATTTTTAGCCCCTAAAATAGTTTGTTTTTGTTTTAGACTCATACATTATGTGAATTTACAATTTCAACCCGAAAACTTTTCATTTTTACAATTTTGGGCCCAAAAACCCGTGAGGCCCAAATGTAAGCCCAAAAAGCTATAATTTGTGTTTTTGGCCCCTTGAGAAGTGTTATTTTCATAGAAGTCAGATTTTTTTGTAAATAATACTATTTTATCCTTATAAAACCGAAAATATCATACTTTACCCAAATCTTTGTTATTTTTGCAACAATGACACTTATAAAGATTTTTTGCTTTGTTTTCACTTATTAAGCCTAAAGACTCTTAGATCTTTAAAGTATGTTGTATTATTATGTTTTTGTTTATGAATCTTTCACACTTTGGCTATGGATCTCGTGATATAACATGTATTAACACAATTTTTCACAACATAAATCAAAGAAATCACATATAACATGAAAACACACATAGATCAAAACATAACACTTGTATTCTCCCCCTAAAAACTGAAAACAATGGGGTATGAACTCACGTTGGGTTTGTGGTTTCAGCTTTGAAGAAGAATGGAAGAAGATGGTGTGGTTTTCGGCCTTAGACACTTCCTTGAAGAAAGCTTTCGAACTTAGAGGTTTTCCAGGAAGTATGATCACCAAATGAAGTCATATAAGGAGTTTGTATTAGCTTAAGAATGGAAACCAAGACTTATGTATAACAATAACTTACCAATGATGGTGATATAAGTGAAAGATCTTCTTGAAGCCACACTAATTTTCGAGATTTTGAGGGAGGTAAGAAGATGTTCTTGAAAGGTTTAAGAGAGTTTGAAATGAAAGTTGAAGGTGGTGAGCGTGTGTGTGTTCGGTCGAGGGTAGAAGAGAAGTGGGAAGAAGAGAGAGGGTAAGGTGATAGATGCATGGGGGTGTGAGAATGGTACATGGTTATCCAACACAATTTTAATGTGTCACCCCCTTAATCTCCCATCAATCTCATTTCTATCTTTTTTTTTTATCTTGAGCCGAAATGGGCCTAATGAAAGAAGATATGGATTAATTTAGCCCACTTCTAGCCTTGGTTCGAAACTATGAGGTTCATGGAGAAGGTTTTTGGCCCATTGGGCTTCTTTGGATAGTTCATGGCCCAATTTGCATAAATGAATGGGTTTTATGGTCTATTAGGGTTAATTTGTTTTGTTATGGCCCAACAAGGCCCATTAAGGATAATTCAACTCATTTTAGATCCATTATGGCTCAAAATGTTATGTTTCATGAAAGTGGGTCCAATTAGGGCCCATTTAAGGGTTTTAAGCCCAAAATAGTCAAATTGGAAACTTATTGGTCCATTAGGTCCAATAAGGAAATCCTAGTCTAAAACAGACGTATGCTGGGATTCTTAGTGTTTCCAATCTTTTGTTGACCAATTGAAGTGTTTGTATAGAGTTTTTGATGGAGTTATGTTGTCATTGAATAAACATCAAGCATGCTTTCAAAATTTTAGTTACAATGGCTATCATTGTTATAGTTACAAAGATATAGAATTTCCTAGTTGTGACATCATCCCCCCGTTAAAGGGAATTTCGTCCCAAAATTCTTTAGAAACTAGGTCTGAGAATGCAAGAATAAGTGAGGGTACTTCCGCTTCATTTGATCTTCGCGTTCCCATGTGAATTTTGGTCCACACTTTGCGTTCTAGTGAACCTTCACAATCAGATTGCGACTTTGCTTAGTACGCTTCACTTCCCTGTCCATGATTTCAACTAGTTCCTCGATAAACAGGATATTCTCGTTGATTTCGATTTCTTCCAATAGAATGACAAGAGTTTCATCGGATAAGTACTTCTTCAAATTGGAGACATGGAACACGGGGTGTATGTTGTTGAGCTCCGCAGGTAGCTGCAACAATTTTTGGAACCCACATTCGATTTATAAAATAATATGTCCCATCTTGGTTGGCTTCAAGATTCTTTTCCATTCGTCATAGTGATTCACTTGTTATGTTTTCTGTCTTCATGGAATCAAACTGGGTTTCTTTGATTTGTGAGAGTAGATGAGGTTGAATGGTTATCGAAAGAGTTTTCACACAATGATTCGATTATTCTTTTCGACTCAGGGCATCAACTACTACGTTAGCCTTGCCTGGGTGGTACTTGATTTCACACTCATAATTGTTTAGCAGCTCAACCCATCTTCAATGCCTCATGTTTAACTCTTTTTTATTCAAAATGTATTGTAGGCTTTTGTGGTCAGTGAAAATGGTTCACTTTGTACCATAAAGGTAGTGCCTCCAAATCTTCAAAGCATAGACCACAGATCTCAATTCGAGATCGTAGGTGGCATAGTTTACTACATATGCCTTCAGTTTTCATGATACATACGCTATTACCTTCCCACGCTGCATAAGTACACATCATAAACCCTGATTTGATGCACCACAATATACCGCAAAATCCTCTGTTCCTTCTGGTAAGGATAATACAGGAAAACTACAAAGGGATTTCTTCAGGTTTTGGAAGGAAACCTCTTGTTTTTCTGTCCACTTGAATGGTACGGATTTTTGTGTAAGCGTAGTAAGAGGTTTGGCTATCATGGAGAAGTTCTGGATGAATCTTCTGTAATAACCTGCGAGACCCAGAAACTGACGAATTTCGGTGGGGATTGTTGGGGTTTCCCATCCTTAAATGGCCTTGACTTTGGAAGAATCCACATGTATCCCTTCCTTGTTGACAATATGACCTAAAAAGTTCACGGTGTGAAGCCAAAACTCACATTTAGAGAGTTTTACGTACAATCTTTCAGCTCGTAAGGTTTCCAAGATTTGTTGGAGGTGTCAACTATGTTCTTCTTTACTCCGAGAATATATATTAAGATATCGTCAATGAAAATGATCACGAAATTGTCAAGAAATGGATGGAAAACTCGATTCATCAAGTCCATAAATGTTGCGGGAGGATGGAAAACTCGATTCATCAAGTCCATAAATGTTGCGGGAGCATTTGTTAGGCCGAAAGGCATCATGACAAACTCGTAATGTCCATAGCGGGTTCGGAAAGTAGTCTTTGGAATGTCCTCCTCTCGTACCTTGAGCTGGTGGTAACTGGATCTCAGTTCTATCTTCGGAAAATAACTAGCTCCTTGAAGCTGGTCAAATAGATCATCGATTCGTGGAAGAGGGTAACGGTTTTTGATAGCGAGTTTATTGAGTTCTCGGTAATCGATACACATTCTGAAAGATCCATCTTTCTTTTTGACGAAGAGGACGAAGCTCCCCACGGTGAGAAGTTGGGTCTCATAAATCCTTTGTTTAGAAGTTCACTTAGTTGGCTCGATAACTCTTGCATTTCTGCAGGAGCCAACCTATAGGGTGATTTGGCGATTGGTGTGGCTCCAGGTACAAGGTCAATTCAGAATTCGACCTGTCTATCTGGGGATAATCCTGGGAGGTCTTCTGGAAATACGTCAGGGAAATCACAAGCTACTGGGATGTCTTGAATATTAACCCCCTTGTTGGATTTATCCACAATGTGAGCCAGAAACATAGAGTCCTTCTTTTGTAGACACTTTTGTGCCTTCATACATGATATAATATGAAGGTTTATACCAGGTTTGTTTGCGTTGTGATTTGGGTTTCGCGGTTAGGGAGATGAAGGCGAACGGACTTCTTGTGACACATAATTTCAGCATGATGGGGGCTCAACCAATCCATGCCAACAATCACATCAAAACTCCAAATAGTTACATTCATCAAGTTTATTTGGAATGCATGGTGGTTTAAGGTTATGGTAGATCCTACGTAGATTTCCCAAGCCGATTCTGTTTTCCTATTAGCCATTTCCACCGTAAAGGCTTCATTAAGCTTCTGGGAATAAATCTTTGAATTTATTACTCACAAAAATCCGCTCTGCCCCACTATCAAACATGATGCATGCATATGTGTTGTTAAGGAGAAACGTACCGGTGACAACAACAGGATCCTGAACCGCTTCTCCTTGAACCATGGTCAACACCCTCCCTGACCCCCATTCCCTTGATTATTGACATTGGGGAAGTTTTGACGGAAATGCCCAGTTCTTCCACGCCCATAGCAAGTGTGGCTATCTCCAACGTTGTTGTTGGTGTTATTGTTGTTGTTGTTGCTGCGACTGTTGTTGTTGTTGTTGTCCTTATTGTGGTTGTTGTTGTTGTTTCCCTATTTTTGGTTGTGGGGAGGATAGGTCCTGCAATATCTCGCCGTGTGACCTTTTCTATTGCAACTGGTGCAATGCATCTCCTTGCATTCACCGTGGTGGTGGAGGTTGCATTTGTGGCATTTAGGGAGGTTTCCAAAATACTATCTTGGGGTGTTCGGGGTAGGTGAGGTTGGAGCATGTGGTGTGGGGGGAATATGGGTGGTTACCGCATTAAATGACATAGTCTGTTGTTTCTTGGATGACTCCGTACCTTGTCGCCCTTTTCTCTTGTTTGCTTTTCCTTACTTGCCATCGACTTCTTTATTACCTTCACTTTCCTTAGCCTTTGAGCCCTTCTTATTGTCGTGATCATATAATTTCTTGGCCAATCTCTTGGCACTGTCAAAAGTCTATGGGTTTGCTGCAATCACATTCCCCTAAATAGGGGAGGTTAACCCCCAAATGAACCTTTCAATTTTCATTCCTTGTGAGCTGATCATCCTTGGAAACATTAGTGACAGTTCACTGAACCTTGTGATGTAAGCATCAATGTCCGAGTTTTGAACCGTAAGATTCCACAGTTCTTGCTCCATTTTTCGAATTTCTCCCATCGGGTAGTATTTTGCCCTTAACATTTCCTTTGGTTCCTCCCATGGCATAGCGTTTGCCACTGAGAGTGTCATTGCCACCATGTGCCCATTCCACCACGCAATGGCTTGATCTGTAAAAGTACACGCCGCATACTTCACTTTGTTTTCTTCTGGGCACCAACAAATTTTGAACACACATTCCAGCTTTTCTATCCACTGTTTTAGGGCTATCACGCCTCCCGTTCCATTAAAGGTTCGGGGTTTGGCATTGATGAAATCCTTGTAGGTGCAAGTCTTGGTTTGACCCTGGTTATTTCCTTGGTTTGAGCTACCGGCTCCGTCTCCATTCCCTCATCCATTGTTTCCGTTACAGAGGTGGGCCAATGCTGCAGTGACCGCCGTGGAGACAGCTGCTTGAAAGGCAGCTGAGTTCATCTCGGGTGTCTCCAGGGGTGGTGGTGGTGGATTGTTGTAGATTAGTGGGCGTCCTCGAGGAATCTTCTGTCATGAAATAGAACGACGATAAGAATACAATATATTTTAGGTTTTAAACATTGTTATCCCGGTGATTCGGTTTGTGTCATGTGATAAATTTCAAAGTTTTTAACATGTAACCAAAAAATAAGTCTCATAGCATATCACAACATTACGACAAAACACACAGTAATATTATTAATAATATCTGATGTTCATACATGAAAATTTTACCCGAAAGGGCATATAGTACATGAGAATATAAAATCCAACAGCATAACGACCCTATGAGTAGTGTAATCACTTAACATAGAGTCGGAAGTTCATCACATAATACATCTACACAAGAAATCCTAATATTAACACACTAGTAATTGCTTAATGTCGGTGGTGCGATTATATCCCAAAATGTTGTGCTAACAGTTGTGCCATCTCGGTCATCTCCCCTATGACCTCGCCCCTCTCCTGTTCTACCAATACAACTTGTGCCTCCATAGCAAATAACTATTGCCGGAGAGCGGCAATCTCTTCCTCCGGAGTGGGGGCTCTTCTAGCGGGGTTTCATGCTGGGCAGGAGAATCCTGATGTGCCTCGACGGTAGGTGGGTCAGAGGGGTCTGCTTTTCTGTGTCACCATCATCCCTTGTGTCTTCATTGGTTTCATCAAATTCGTAGTCTGTATCAGTATATTCATCATACTCTAGGCCAGGGGCTACCCCTTTCCCTTCCTCAGGGTTTTCTTCCAACATTCCATGAGCCAGTAAGGCTTGATGGAATTGGATTCATTGTTGATCCTCATCCATGATAACTGTACATGTAACTAGGGTGAGGATTGTGTAAAGAAAATAGGTTTATACTTTTTTTATATTTGATTTATTATCCTTCTCTGTGGGTATTAAACGGGTATGCCTTAAGTTTACTGACCATCACGATCTCTCCAGGACCTGTGATAGTTGTATTATGAAGGAATGCAATTGACCAGGCTACATTCATCCCTACTACAACTATGAACAGTCCCGATTTAATCGAGATGTCATGATCTTTCCCAAGGTTTTACTTGAATTATTATTATGTTAATTTTCTAAGTTGCACAAATAAGAGTGTTTGTTATTTTATTTTTGTTCAGAGTTATTTAGTTCCTTTTTTGATGTTTATAGTTGCATATCAATGTATGGTTAGATATACCAGTTCACTATAAACACTTCTCTGATACCAACCTATCACACCCTCGAACCGGACGGCGGAAACATCCAAGGGCTTGCGTGACTAACAATTGAATACCATTACAAAGAATATACATGAAACAAACATATACATCACCAACATTACATAGTACAACTTACATAGCTCACATCAAGTACATTGAACAAATATTACATAATTAAAACGTATATCGTTTGAAAGTCACAATACATGAAATCCTAATACGCTTGACAATTATCTTCTGCTTATCTGTTACCTGAAAATACAAGTTATTTGAAAACGGGTCAAGATATATAATGTTGGTGAGTTCATAAGCATGTTTGATATAAAAATGTTTGTATCGTTGTATAACTCAGAAAATCCGATATTTTCTGAAATAAAAATTTGTTTACGATGTGATGTGATGATCCAATATATGTAAATGTATATGTGGTTTCAAAACACGTCTGATTGTATGAATTTCTCAAAAGTGCTCATTTTATTGTATTTGATGAGTTAAAATAAATGATATAAATTTCCCAAAAAATCCGATATTTTCCGATTCAAAACAGTAATATGATTTTGTATTATCGCATAACCATCGCATAACCACCTTAAATAACCACCATGTATGAAATTGTTTTCCCATGATTGATAAAATGGTAATGGATCTCTTTGTGAGACGTTATAACCATGCATGATAATGACTATTTCACATGTCTTGGCATTTTTACAAATGCCAGTTTTGATTAAGATTTTATCACCCTAGATCGGCCGAGTCTAACTGTAGCGAACAGCTTAGGGTGTAGGGGAGTCACCCCCGTATAGATCTATACACAAACTCTCGCTCTCCCTCCTGCAAACTCTGGTTACGACTTACAGACTACGGCCGACACTTATTAGTGCCGACCGATATTTTCTCACTAAGTCCCCAAATATTACCCCATGAATTTGAATGAAATTGATTACAATCCGTTTGATGTTCAGATAGTATAGAGTAAAGCCTAATAAACACGAAAAAGGACATTGTGGCTCACTAATCATATGCGTCATTTATAGGCTGTCGATTATGCTTATGGACACGTTAGCCCATCAAACATATGATTGATTTGGACCATAATAGCAATGAAAATGAGCCACTAATGCCAAATGGCATGTAAAAGCCATTAAGGGTCCTGTAGGCATGTAATTGGGTCACCGAAAGCCTAAATAACATGTTTTGATTATATTATGCCTAATAATCGTGAAACTGGACCACAAAGGCCAAATGGACACAATAAGTAACATTAAGCCTAATCATTTTATCATTTCTCCGTTCTTCGATATGTTTGTAATATAGAATTCATTTTACGCTTAGTATTTATTTTCAATAGTAAAACACCTGACGTTGGATTGTAACGACACTTTGGTTACAAACATATATATATATATATATATATATATATATATATATATATATATATATATATATATATATATATATATATATATATATATATAGGTTCAGGTTCATTTGAGACAATTCTAATTTTGTGAGACTGTGAGACCAAATCTAAAAATAATTTTAAAATGCAAAATAAATGGAAAAATCCAAAAATTCTTTTTTTAAATATTATTTTCGGAACTTGAATTAACTAAAAAAAATATAAAAAAAATAAAAAAAAATAAAAAAAAAGTAAAAAAAATTCCGTTTTTTTTTTGAAAAATACGTGAAATATTCTAAATAGAATATTACACTGACATATTCTAAAAAATAATTTTAAAATGCAAAATAAATGGAAAAATCTAAAAATTCTTTTTTTAAATATTATTTTCGGAACTTGAATTAACTAAAAAAAATAAAAAAAAATAAAAAAAAATTCTATTTTTTTTGAAAAATACGTGAAATATTCTAAATAGAATATTACACTGTACATATTCTAAAAATAATTTTAAAATGCAAAATAAATGGAAAAATCAAAAAATTCTTTTTTTAAATATTATTTTCGGAACATGAATTAACTAAAAAAAATAAAAAATAAAAAAATAAAATAAAAAAATGCGTCTCACGGTCTCACAAAATATAGGTGGTCTCAAATAACATATTTGACCCAAAAATATTTATTTGACTATTTCAGCCTATTTTCATATAAAGTTACATTTTTAGTCATTTCTTAATAAAAATGAAATTTTTAGTCCATTTTGATGAAAAATAACATTTTTGGTCCTTAAATCACTTTTCTTGGCATTTTCGGCCCAAACATAATTTATATTACAATTTCAGCCCAAAATATATTATTTGATATTTCCTGTCATACCCCCG
Organism: Lactuca saligna; assembly: GCF_052625555.1. Classification (NCBI taxonomy): domain Eukaryota; kingdom Viridiplantae; phylum Streptophyta; class Magnoliopsida; order Asterales; family Asteraceae; genus Lactuca; species Lactuca saligna. The sequence continues at coordinate 6,669,069 of NC_136424.1, forward strand.
AACTAGACGACGGAAACATCTAAGGGCTCTTGTGACTTAAATTGAATACAATCACAGTGAATATATATGAATCATAACATAATTCATCACCATGCATTGAAATATTACAATTGATATTGTTTAGATCCAGTACATTGTTTTAGGCATTACAATTTCATAACATAAACTGTCTGATAGATAATCTAAACAAAACACCATGACATTACTTGTTACTTATTCTTCGGCTTACCTGTTACCTGAGAATACAAGTTATTTTGAAAAACATCAACATCTGAAATGTTGGTGAGTTCATAAGTAATGTTGTGGTAAAATGATTTGGTGTAGTTTGTAAAACTCAAAAAATCCGATATTTTCTGAAAAGATAATTGTTTATAAAAAGTGTGAAGATACGTGAATATATGCTTGTTGATTTTCAAAACATGTATAATTGTTGAACCTTTGTATACATCACGCAAGTGAAAATGTTGAACTTCCCAGGAAAACCCAATGTTTTCCCAATACATAAAATACAATGACTTGTGTATTGTTATACCGATACGTTGAATGATTTTGATTACCCGGGTGGTGTTGGATTAATTAGGGTTTGTGAGTTGTTATAATCACGCATTAAAGAAAATGACTAGTTTATAACTACAGATTACGAACAATCCTTAAAGGCGTTGGCCGTTACTACTCACTTAATCCACCCACCATGATTACTCTTGTTTATCGTCCTGAATCTGTTTACTTTGATTTCTCATAAGCCTAACAACCGAGGAGATAGGAGAGTATGAAGTCCCTTTATTTCCATGAGTTATTCAAGGCTATCGGGAATGCGAAAGACACTTGGCCCCACTCGTATTTGACTTCTCGACCTCACTAGCAGTACTAATGGGCCACTAGGGCCCACTAGCACATTAGAGCTATTGAAAGTCGTTTTACATGGAATTGGGTCATAGAAGTCCCAATAACACGTAAGCATATTCCCTTTAGGCCCAAAGATCATGTTAATGGGCTAGCAAGGCCCAACAAGCATGATTTGAAACTACAAAGCCCAAAGTTTGTAAGTTAGCTCATCATAGTTATCGCATGTTTATTGAAATGTTTTGGTTTTACGATTTTGTTTTGTTATTGATTCGAGACCGAATCAATTCATTTTGTAACGATATTTGTTGTTGAGAGTGTATTTGTTTTCCGTTTCGTCGGTAGTAGTGGATCTTGTATTTTGTATTAATGAATTAATTTGTTTGAAAGTGGAATTTGACCCTTTTCACTACCCTTCTTTTATAAAAATAACACTTTTAGTCCTTTTTATATAAAAGAATTTCATTTTTAGTCCTTAAAACCCATTTCTTGACAGTTTTGTATTTTTATTTGATGCAAACACGATTTTAACCCAAAATTTACTTTGTTTACAGCTTTAGCCCCTCTAGAATAGTGATTCTCGTTTAGGGACCCATTTTTCACAACTTTTACAGTTTTGGCCCAAAATCTAAAAAGTTTACATTTTTGGTCCTTTTTGTTAGTGAAAAGCATTTTTGACCCTTATAAACATTTTGTTATGGTAATTACCCCCTGTTTTATAGGAAGTTACATTTCCAGCCCCTCAACTTATCATTTTCACATTTTTGAGGCTTATTGGGCCGAGAAGCCCATTAATAGCCCATTAGGCCAAAAATTTACATTTTTAGTCCCTTGAAATTCATAATGTTCTGAAAAATAATTATACAAACTGTTTTGACCCTTTTAACCTTCAAGAAACCGTGACTTGTTGATTTGTACCCCTAGTTTTGTATTTTTGACAATTTAAGCCCAAAAATGGGTTTTATGTTAGAACATGTTCATCATGACCTTGTAAACTATTTTTCTTGACTTGTTTAGTGTAAGATAGCTTAGATTATGCTTGTTTCCTTTATCATGTCATAGATCTCGGGTTTACACCCCTTTTGGTAACATATTCATCACAAAACATATGATATTACACACATACATGCATCAAATCACACATAGCATACATATACACATAAATCTACACATTTTCTTGTATTTTCACCCATAAAACTCATAAAAATCGAAAAGAAAGGGGTATGAAACTCACCTTGTGGTTTGGATTTGGTTTTGATGAAGATTTGAGAGAAGATTTCAGCCCTAACAACTTCTTGAGGAGGTTTTCGAACTTAGATGGTTCTAGTGAGTTAGATCATGAATTTGCATGAGTTAAGATGAGATGTTTGATTAAATGTGTAAGCCATGGATTCAAGTAATTACTTACCAAGAATGATGATATTAATTGGTAAACTCCTTGAAGTCACACACAATTGCTCGAAAATTTGGAGAAAAAGGAAGTGTTTTTGAGAGTTTTTCTTGTAAGAGTTTGATCAAACTGAAAATGGTGGTGGTGTGGGGTGCTCTCGGCCGTGGATAAGGAGAGAGGGGGAAGAGATGAGCTTGCCTTGATACATGAAACTATGCATGGATACATGGAAGATATTACTTAGAGATATGTTGGATAATCATGAGGTGTCAACCTAAAAGTCAACTCTCTTAATCTCCTTCTCTCTTTTCTTTTTTTTTTTCTTTTTTTTTTCTTGTTGTTTTCCCACTTAGGCTGAGAATTAGAGAAAAGAAAAGAGAGTTTTGGGCCTTTTTGCTTAAATCCATATTGTGGGCCCAATTTGATGATTTTTCGACTTGTTGGGCTCCCATGATGGTTTACGGCCCAATGTGTCAAAAATAATGGGCTTCATAGTCCATTAAGGTTAATTAGGTTAGTTATGGCCCAATAAGGCCCATTAAAGTATTTTACTTCATTCTAGGCCCAATATGGCCCAAAATATTAAAATAAATGAAAGTTGGTCCAATTAGAGCCCATTTAAGAGTTTTAAGCCCAAAATAGTCAAATTGGAAGCTTATTGGCCCATTAGGCCCAATAAGGAAATCCTAGTCCATAATGGACTTAAACCGGGATTTCTAGGGTTTTCAATTATTTGTTGACTATTTGTAGTGTTTGCATAGAGCGTTTGATGGACAATTTGTTGTTATTGAATAAGGATCATATGTGCTTTCACGTTGTTGGTTCACATTTGTTATCATTGTTAAATGTTTACAAGGAATCGAATTTCATGGTTGTGACATCATCCCCCCGTTAGAGGGAATTTCGTCCCGAAATTCTTTTGAAAGCTAGATTTGAGAATGCTAGAATAGATGAGGGTACTTCTTCTTCATTTGATCTTCATGTTCCCACATGAATTCTGGCCCACGCTTCGCGTTCCACCGTACCTTCATAATCAGAATGCGACTTTGCTTGGTACGCTTCACCTCCCTGTCCATGATTTCGACTGGTTCTTCGACGAATAGAAGATTCTCGTTGATTTCAATTTCATCAAGGGGAATGACGAGAGTTTCATTGGATAAACACTTCTTTAGTTTGGAAACATGGAACACGGGGTGTACGCAGTTGAGCTCAGTGGGTAGCTGCAGTCTGTACGCTACTGGACCAATTCAGGCAAGAATCTTGAAAGGTCTAATGTATCATGGAATCAATTTTCCCCGTTTTCCAAAACGAATAACCCCTTTCCAGGGAGAAACTTTTAACAACACTCGATCCCCGACCTGGAACTCCAAGGGCTTTCATCGTTTATCAGCGTAGCTCTTTTGTCGGTCGTGTGATGCATATAGTTGAGCTCTGATTTGAACTATCTTTTCTGTGGTTTCACGTATGATCTCTGGTACCGTTAACGTCTTGTCTAATGCTAGTTCCCTCGCTAGCTGGGTGTCGCCCACCTCAGCCCAACATAACGGTGATCTACACTTATGTCCATACAGTGCCTCGAAAGGAGTAACTTTGATGCTCGAATGGTAACTGTTGTTGTATGAGAATTCAACTAAGGGTAAGTGGGTATCCCAGGACATCCTAAAGTCTATCACACATGCACGAAGCATGTCTTCAAGCATCTGAATGGTTCGTTTGCTTTGACTATCCGTTTGTGGGTGATAAGCAATGCTCATGTCTAGATGGGTTCCCAGTGCTTTTTGAAGTGATTGCCAAAAACATGAAGTGAATCTACTATCTCTATCTGAGATGATAGACACTGGCACTCCGTGAAGTCTCACGATTTATCGAATGTATATTCTTGTCAATCTATCCATCTTGTAGGATTCTTTTATTGGCAGGAAATGAGCGGATTTCGTCAGTCTGTCAACTATTACCCATATAGCATCCAATCCATCTGACGTCTTGGGCAGCTTAGTCACAAAATCCATAGTAATCCTTTCCCATTTCCACTTGGGAATTATTGGTTGCTATAATAACCCCGAGGGCTTCTGGTATTCCACATTTACTTTGGCACAAGTAAGGCATTTGCTAACATAGGTGGCAATCTCTGTCTTCATGTTAGGCCACCAATAATGTTGTTTAATATCCAAGTACATTTTGTCCGAACCCGGATGGATGGAGTATCGCGTCTTGTGAGCTTCATTCATGACTACTTCCCTAAATCCTCCAAGTTTAGGGACCCAAATACGGTTCATGAAATAATATACTCCGCCCTCTTTCACCTTGAGATTCTTCTCCATTCCGCGTAACACTTCGCTTGTTTTGTTTTCCGCCTTCATGGCATCTGATTGGGTTGACCTTATCTGCGTGGTTAGGTGAGATTGGATGGTTATTGAGAGAGTTTTCACATGATGATTAGAGTACTCTTTCCGGCTTAAGGCATCAACTACCACATTAGCCTTGCTTGGGTGGTACTTGATTTCACATTCATAATCGTTTAATAGTTCAACCCATCTTCGTTGCCTCATATTCAGCTCTTTTTGATTCAAGATGTGTTGGAGACTCTTGTGGTCCGTGAAGATGGTGCACTTCATACCATAAAGGTAGTGCCTCCAAATCTTCAGGGCGAAGACCACTGCTCCCAATTCCAGATCGTGGGCTGTATAATTCACTTCGTGTGTCTTTAGTTGCCGGGACGTGTAAGCTATCACTTTTCCACGCTGCATGAGAACGCAACCTAAACCCTGATTTGATGCGTCAAAGTAGACTACGAAATCTTCCGTTCCCTCTGGTAGTGATAGTACTAGGGCACTGCAGAGTGCTTGCTTCAGAGTTCGAAATGCAGCTTCTTGTTTGTCCGTCCATTTAAATGGTACGCCTTTTTGTGTAAGCGAGGTAAGTGGCTTGGCGATCTTAGAGAAGTTTTGAATGAACCTCCTGTAGTAACCTGCTAGACCTAAGAATTGGCGAATTTATGTGGGTGTTTTCGGGACTACCCATCCTTCGATGGCTTTGACCTTAGAAGGATCCACATGTATTCCTTCCTGACTAACAACATGACCCAAAAAGTTCACGCTAAGGAGCCAAAACTCACACTTGGAGAGTTTTGCGTATAGCTTCTCAGTTCGCAGGGTTTCCAGGATTTTTCGGAGATGTTGGCCATGCTCTTCTTCGCTTCGAGAATAAATTAGAATGTTGTCAATGAAAACAATAACAAAGTTGTCGAGGAATGGTCGGCAGATTCGATTCATTAGGTCCATGAATGTGGTAGGGGCATTCGTTAGACCGAAGGGCATTACGACAAATTTATAATGTCCGTAACGAGTTCGGAAAGCAGTTTTGGGAATATCCTCTTCCCGGACCTTGAGTTGATGGTACCCGGATCGTAGATCTATCTTAGAGAAGTAACTAGCTCCTTGGAGCTAGTCAAATAGATTGTCGATTCGTGGGAGTGGATAGAGATTTTTGATAGTGAGCTTATTCAATTCTCTGTAATAAATGCACATCCTAAAAGATCCACCCTTCTTCTTGACAAAGAGGACTAGAGCTCCCCATGGCGAGAAGCTGGGTCGGATGAATCCCTTGTCCAGGAGTTCACTGAGTTGGCTGGACAATTACTGCATCTCAGCAGGAACCAATCGGTAAGACGATTTAGCGATGGTAGTAGCTCCAGGAATAAGATCAATTCGAAATTCAACTTGTCTTTATCGGGGTACTCCAGGAAGATCTTCAAGAAATATGTCTGGGAATTCACATGCTATTGGAATGTCTTGAACGTCAACCTCTTCCTTGGTTTTATCCGCTATGTGTGCCAGGAACGTCAAATCGTTCTTTTGCAGATGCTTCTATACCTGGACGCACGAGATGAGACGATGGTTCATGTTGGGTTTGTCTTCGTAAATAACTAGGGTTTCATGATTTGGAAGGTGAAGGCGAACGGCCTTTTCGCGACACATAATTTCAGCATGGTGGGGGCTTAACCAGTCCATGCCAATAATCACATCAAAACTCCTAATGGAAAAAAGCATTAAATTTATTCGAAAGACATGTTGATTCAGGGCTAGGGTACATCTGATATAGATTTCCCCAGTGGATTATGTTTTCCCATTGGCCATTTCCACCGTAAAGGTTTCATTGAGCTTCTGGGGTTGTTGTTTTAACAAGTGCTTAAACTTATTGCTCACAAAACTTCGTTCTGCTCCGGTATCAAATAGGATGCATGCATAAGTGTGGATTAGAAGGAACATACCGGTAACGACAGTGGGATCCTGAACCGCTTCTCCCTGACCCATGGTCAGCACCCTTCCTGTTCCTCCATTTTCGGGATTGTTGTTGTTGGGGAAGTTTCAACGGAAATGCCCAGTCCTTCCACATCCATAGCAGGTTTGGCTAGGTCCTGCATTGTTGGTGTTGTTATTGTTGCGGTTATTGTTGTTGTTGTTTCATGTTGTTGGTTCTGAGGAGGGTAGGTCCTACAGTACTTCGCCGTGTGCCTCTTCCGATTGCAACTGGTGCACTGCATCTCTCTGCATGCTCCATTGTGATGGAGACCACACTTGTTGCACTTAAGAAGATTATGAGAATAAGGCCTAGGTGCACTTGGAGCAGCTGAGGCTGGAGCATGTGGTGTGGGTGGAACTTGAGTGGTTGCAGCATTAACTTCCACTGTTTGCTGCTTCTTGGAAGATTCAGAGCCTTGACGTCCCTTCCTCTTGTTGTTCTTCCCCTTTTTGTTGTCGTTTTCCTTCTTACCTTCAGCCTCCACTAGCTTCTCACCCTTCTTGTTGTTGTGGCCATACAGCTTCTTGGCCAATCTCTTGGCACTGTCGAAAGTTTCGGGATTTGCAGCTATCACGTTTCCTTGGATCGAAGAGGTTAGTCCCCAGATGAATTGTTCGATCTTCTTTCCTTCTGAGGTGATCATGCCAGGGCATAACAGAGACAGTTCACTAAACCTTGATATGTATGCATCTATATCAACGTTCCGGACAGTGAGATTCCACAGCTCTTGTTCCATTTTCTGAATTTCGCCATGAGGGCGGTATTCAGCCATCAACATTTCTTTCATCTCTACCCATGGCATGGAATTAGCTACTGGGAGTGTCATGGCCTCCACGTGTTCGTTCCACCAAGTGAGCGCTTGGTCAACGAAAGTGGATGCGGCAAACTTCACCTTCATCTCCTCAGGGCAATCACATATCTCGAACACCGATTCCACCTTCTCGATCCATCATTTCAAGGTGTTCATTCCTCCAATGCCATTAAAGGTCCGTGGTTTGGCGTTGGTGAAGTCTTTGTAGGAACATGTTTTGGTAGGTCCTTAATTCATCCCGTTGTTTGAACTTCTAGCCCCTTGTCTGTTGACTCCTCCATTGTTCCCTTGGTGAATTTGTGCCGTCATTGTGGTGACTGCGGCAGATACATCTGCTTGGAATGCAGCTGCGTCGACTTTGGGTGGGGTTGGCCTAGGGTTTCTGCGGGTGGGTCGTTGAGGCATCTTTCTGTCATGGAATGGAAAGATGTTGAGTGTCTGTGGTTTTTGTGAGGTTGTGATCCTATAAACTAGGTGTGTGGCACAAACTTAAGTAATTTCACAATTTAGCATACAATCATAGATATGTAACACATAGCAGATTAAAACATCACAGTAAAAATATAAGATTTTTCATTACTATTATCCGCACTTTGATACATGAAAATTTTGCTCGAAAGAGCATACATAAGCGGTACAAGTTTGGCAAGATAACGGCTCTATGAGTAGTGTAATCACTTAAACATAGAGTCGGGATACATAGCATAGATCATAGTACTAGTACTAAGGACTGATACGGCTAACCCTAGTCATGGTGGGATGTGCCAGGGGTGGTGCTGAGGAAGTGGATGCTCCCTGAAGACGAGCCACTTGTCGTTCTGCATCCTGGAGTCGGGACTCCCACCTTACCTGCCTCATGCGGAACTCTCGGAGGATGTCTCGCGTCTCCTGCTCTACACGCTCAACCCTAGTCCACATCTAGCGTACCTAATCGACGGTACTCTGAGCTAGGTTGCCTGTGTTTCGTAATCGTCTCACCATGACTGGAAGGGAACGATCGGCCGGTCCTCCGTCCCTCATGTCAAATAACTCGCGTGACATGCCGAATGGGGGTCGTTGTCCCTGCTGTCTGCTCCACCTCCAAAGATCAATACCCCAGGGGGGCGTAGGACCAGTGGGGCCCACCCGGTAAGTAGACACTCTAATCGGATAAGGGGGGTTGATGACTTCGGACTCTGCATCCAAATCACCCTCTTCATTATCGTTGGGTTCCTCTCGAGACTTCCTTCAGATTCCTCCTCTTCTTGGTCCACCACTGGCTCGGCAGGTCCGCCTTCGGCTTCCGCCTCAGGTTCCCCTTCGGATTCCTCCTCGGGTTCCTCCTCGGATTCTTCCAACCATCAATTATTCCCCTGGTTAGGGAAATAAGGATCTCCGGGGTGATGGAAACCAGTCATGCCGTTTGTGAGAGTGTGTAAATAGGATAACATTATTCTTAAGATGCTACATTCATTGTATAGATTGAGGTGATGTTCTTTTCTTAGTGATAAAGGGGTATGTTTTTAGGTTCCCTAGCGATCACGATTTCCTCAGGACATGTGATAGTTGTACCTTGGAGGGAATGTAGTTGATCAGGCTACATCCACTCCTTGATACGACTATGAACAGTCCTAGCTTAACCGAGATGCTAGCATTATCTTGTTTGGTTTGGTATTATGTTCTTTTTTCCTAATTCACACAAGTAAAGATGTTTTATCATTATGTTTTACTTGTTTTGTTCAGAGTTGTGTTAGTCCCTCATTTTGGTTTATAGTTGCATATCAATGTGTGGTTATATATGCTAGTTCACTATAAACAGAGCTCTGATACCAACCTGTCACACCCCCGAACCAGACGGCGGAAACATCCGAGGGCTCTTGTGACTTAAATCCACCTCTTCTGCTACAGAGGATTGCAGAGGTGGTCTGCAGCCTTCAAGGATTTCTGATTCGAAAAAACAAACAACAACTTAGAAGGTTAGATCCAAAGTATGAGACATCATTTCTACCTAAAAATGTCTTAATGAGAAAATAGACTGAAGGGACTCGATGAGTCGGTGAGCTGACTCGACGAGTCGGTTAGGGTTTTCCCCCGATGAGTCTGGACATGTTGTAACTCAACGAGTTGATGAGACAACTCGACGATTTGAGTTAGACTTTCATGATATTTATGAGAAAATGAAGGAACTCGACAAGTCGCATAGATGTAATCAACGAGTTGAGTCAACATTAACTGTTGACTCGAGCGTTGACTTTCGTTGACTTTTAGGTTTTGGTCAATTGTGGACTTTTGAGGTCATGGAGGGATAAAATGGCCTTTTCACCCTTTTGAGATTTAGTGGAGGGGTTAGTTTAGCATCGTGGAGTGATTATTACAAATTACTTATGAGATAATTATATTATGTAGGTGGAGTCTAGATTGTCATGGGCTGCTAGGTCTACCTGCTTACTTTCCAAGGTGAGTCTTCTTACTATACTTACCATGAGTTGTAACATTGTGTGACCGAAGGGTCTTGTATGGTTATATTGAGAATTGTGATATCTGCATTATGTCTTTGTGATTTATGACGTGTATTATTTTGAGCTTTATTGAGTTAGGACTGGAGGGTCCAACCCGAGTTGTGGGACTGGAGGGTCCCCACTGAGACACATTGACCGGAGGGTCTCTATCGAGATATAACCATGAGAGGCTAATGATGTGTGTTTGGTATTTTGGGGAAGTCACCAAGCTTTGTGCTTACCATGTTATGTGATATGTGTTTTAGGTACTTCTCAAGATCACGGGAAGGTGCCGACTTGATTGGACACACGAGATGGAGTTTATGTTTTAGAGGATCCTGGATTATTATAAAACAATTATTGATTTGTGTTTTGTGATAATTTAAACAATTTTGGTTTTTGAAAATTGATAATTTGAAACTATGTGATTTGAAAATGAAAATTTTAGCTGAAAATTTATAGTGTTACAATGATTTGATAGAATATAACTAGAAATGGTCAGCAGTTCGTGATCGTCGGGCTCGGGACATGGAATACCTTCAACAAACAAAAGAGAGAGAGAGAGGAAAGATATTTTGGATTAAGGAGGGTCAGGGTTGGAATTGCTATTTATAGTCTGTCCAAGGCCCTCTCATGTCATGAGAAATCATTGCTCACGTCGTGAGGCTTGGCTGCATCACCTCGTAGACTTGACATCTGCATTTCTAGCTTCGGAAGGTGTCCGGTTAACATCTCACGTCGTGATAATACATGCTCATGTAGTGAGCCTTAAAATTATCACTCTATAGACTTGCCATCTGCATTCTATCCTTGAGAAGTGTCCTGGAGCATTCTCATGTCGTAAGAATACGTGCTCACGTTGTTAGTTATGAAATATTAGGGTTTATGTTATGTGGCTTGCTCTCAAACTGCTAGATCTTTGGAAGATCATATATTTTTCATACGAGCTCTGTTTTTGACGTTCTTTATATCCACGCGTAGGTATTTCCAAGAACTGTAACTTTATTTTAGATTCGTATAGCTAATTCCTATTATATTTTAATTTCTTCATATTATAGAGATTTATAGTTTTAGAGGTTATCATAACTTCTTCATGCGAAGTTAGATTGAGATTTATTAAAATCTTTTGGAATTGTATGGATGTGTACTACGATTTATACCGTAAGGTATGTACAAAACTTCATATTTGTATTAGAAATTTCCATGAACTAAAAAGTAAGTTTATTACATTACTTGTTTGACATGATCATATATGACTGTTGTTGACCTATTTTGACTAGTGTTACAGTGGTTGCAACTGTTGTGTCACTGTCGACTGAGGTGTTGCAGTCTTCGTTGTAATTAGTCACTCTGTAGTGATGAGTGATGGTTGCCATAGGGCGGCGATTGTTGCCGCTGCGGTTCCCATTATTAGACCTGATGTATATGTTGTTTTCGTGGGTGTGGAGGCTTGTCCGTGTGACACAGATGGTTGTTTTCCGTCAAGCGATAACATTGGTGTGAGCGGACACATTTATCTTCTGCCGAACGTCGCAGGTTCCTTTCCTATGATTTCCATCATTTAGGGTCATATAGAGGTTGTGTAACTCTAGGTACACACCCAGATGGTGCCTAATGTTGTGATATCTTCTTCGAGCTTAACGTCGTTTGAGGTGGTTTCGTCTAAGTTAAGCTTGATAATCACAACAAAGAAAAAACTAACACCATTCGTCGTTCGGGAGGGGGCCTCGGAACCAGGCTCGGATGGTTAACTCAGTAATTTGATGAGAGAATTAGGGGTTTGAGATAGGGAAATATGTAATCCCTTCATGGTCTTCCCTTATACGTGGTCATGGGTTCGAGTCATGTGGATTGAGCCAAATGTTGTGATATCTACTTCAAGCTTAACGTCATTTGTGGTGGTTTTGTCTGAGTTAAGCATGAGAATCATAGCAAAGAAAGAACCGACGTCATTTATCATCCGGTAGGGGGTCCCGGAATGAGGCTCCAATGGTCAAGTCAGTAATTTAATTAGAGAATTAGGGTTTAGCTTAAGATAGGGAAAGAGGCGATCCATTCTTCTTGAAAAGAAAGGCTTCCTTTATACCTGTTTTTGGAGAAGCTTGTCTCTGAAAATAAGTTTTATGTTGTCTGGACTGCCAGGACGTGGAGGCGTCCCATTGGCAGATCGTGTACCACTAGCGGTTACCTGCTATTGATGCAGGACCACCGAATAACAATGCTCTTAGCGCTACACATGTAACGCCCTGTTCCGAATCAACTCCTAATTCGAGGTTGTGGATCGAAGATTGGTCATCATAAGGATCAGGGCCTTTAAAAAGGTAAGATTTAGGCCCATTTGGATGTGGGTAATGTAGATATGTGACCTAATAGTTCGGTTTGCACTTTGGAGTCAAAGGGTAAAACGGGAATGTAGTGTTTAAGACTTATTTTATGAGTTATGGATTTTAGTTCGACGTTTTTAAGTCAAAATTATTTATATAGGGCTGTAGAGCTCCTCAATACCTTTTCATGGATATAAAGAACGTTGAAAACGGAGATAGAACGAAGAAGTTATGATCGTTTGAAGTTTGGGTGGTTTTAGGTCAAGCTAAGTATGTTGGGCGTACAAAAAGGTGTATGATGGGCGTACTAATGGAATCTTGAGTATGTTGAGCATACTAGGAGTATGATGGGTGTACGTAATCACTGCCCAAACCCTATCTTCATGGTTTAAGCCCGTTTTAATCTACTTAACTCCTCCAAACTCACTATATTCTCAACCTCCACCCCTTTCATAAAACCCTAACCTTAGATGAGCCTTTTGAGATAAAAGAAGGTGATTTTGTGTGCTTTAGAGTATGCATGGTTCACCTTAGAGAATAAGGAACTTCTTGTAGAAGTAATGGTTGCATTTGAGTTTGTAGATCTGAACTTTGTTGACCTTGATCTATTTTCTAGAGGTATAAAGTTTGAATCTTGATGATGCATTTGTTAGATCTAGTTAGTTTTGGATGTTATGAGCTTTTGGTCATTTTAGTGTATAAAGTTTAGATCTTGAAAGTTTGCAACCTTTTTATGGATAAAGTTGGAAACTTTATCCATCTAAACATCATTGTGATTTAGATCTGAAGGTTAGAGACTTGGACTTAATGGATTAAGTTGAAAAAGATGCACTTTCGGTCCCATTTGATGCTTAAAGGCTAGATCTTGGTGGTTTGGACCATTCTAATGGATAAAGTTGGAAACTTTATCCATTATGGAGCTTTTAGGATCCATAAAAATGTAATCTTGATCCTTCTATACCTTCCATGAGAGTGCCATGATGTCTTAATGGATTGATAAGTTAAGGTTTTAGCTTTTGGACCTTTTCTAGACATGGAAAGTCATAAAGGTGGAAACTATATGACTTTGAATGATGTCGTAGGACTAGATTTGAGTGATGGATGAAAGGATTTAAGATATTAAGCACTTAATGGAAAAGTGTCATTTGGTCGGGTATACTGGGCGTATCTCCATGTACGTTGTGTGTACTCATATAGGGTCCCGATTCTGGTTGGTAAGTATTCCATGCGTACGAGTTGAGTACACTAGGTGTACTCAGCCTGAAGTTTAACTTTTGACTTTGACTTCCGTTGAACGTTAAATTTTGACCACATTTGACCTTGGGCCAGACCTGAGGGTTTTGGCCTATTAAATAAGATTTTATCTGGTTCTGGTATTTATAGCTCGGGAAGTTGGTGGGGCAGCAGCTAGGGATTCTTCTAGGAAGTTTCTACAATCTAGGTGAGTCTCCTAACTGTTGGTATGGTTCGAAGGTACCAATACCGACCCATTTGGTTTATGTATGGTAGGAAGACCCTGGGATTAGCCTGAGGCATAATGTATGAAAGACTAGGAAGCGGCTCCTGACAAACTGTATGCTACTATGTATGGTAGAAAGACCCTGGGGTTAGCCCTAAGGATTATGTATGAAAGACCATGAGGTGGCTCCTGGCACACTGTATGCTAATTAGCTAAGTAGCATAATATCTATGCTAGCTGTCTTTTTGATTCTTGCATGGAAACCCAGGAGGTGGCTCATAACACTTGTTTTTAAGACCCAAGGAGTGGCCCCCGACTTGTCAAGAAAGACCATGAGGCGGCCCGTGTCATAATGGCAAGACTATGTATCGGTACATAGCAACTTTATTGATTATGATATATGAATGATATGTATAGCTCATGGTTATGTTTGGCAGTATCCAGTTGAAAGAGACCGAAGGGTTAGGCGAGCACCTGGATATGCTAGGAAGTATGTTTATTGTATGGAATATGGTATTTGGGAAACTCACTAACCTTTGTGCTACGGTTTTCAGTTTTGGTTTCAGGTACCTCGAGTTTTCAAATAAGGGAGCTCGGGACGATCGCAACGCATATACCTATGTTTTCCGTAATATGTGATTTCTGGGAATAAACCCTGATAAATGTTTTCTTTGAAATGCTTTTCAATGTGTGAACCAAGTTACAAATGTGTTTTACTTATATTAAAAATGAAATTTTTGGTCATGAATTTTGGGATGTTACAACACTTGTCACTCTGGGGAGTGGTAGTTACTGTTTTGGCTTGTTATGGTTCGGAGGCTCATATCCTGAGTTGGACCTTGGCACTAGAGTGTCAGGGTTTAAGTCGATGCTGCAAGGGCGAGGGACCAGACCTAGCACTTACATTGGGTGTCGACCATTAATTAGGTCGTCCTTTAGATAAGCGTCTCATTAGCATTGACGTATTCATAGAGATATATTTTAACAGACTTCTTTAATGAAATAAGGATTTTAGTTCGGTATGTTTTAATTCAAAAGTAATTAGATAGGATTGTGGGCTCTTCAATACCTTTCTGTGCATATAAAGAATGTCGGAAAGGAAGTTGAAACGAAGAAGTTATGGTTTTTTGAAGTTGAAGTGGAAAATATGGACTTTCAATTACGCATAGCATAATTTAAAGTTTTGTTGGGCGTAACGAAGGTTTAATGAATTATCCAGGGCGTAGTTTATGTTACGCACGACATAATCTAGGCAGATTAAAACCCTAAATCTTCGGTTTTGAGCCCTATTTAAAAGCTCTAACTTATGGGAAACCCTCTCATTACCAACCTCCATCACCTAAGAACATTACTTGAGAAACCCTAGCCTCCTCTCACTTTTTTTTTCAGGATTGGCATCATTTATTAGCTTATTTCTCCATTGGAAGGTTGAATCTTGACGAGCAAAGTGGTGGAAAAGTGTATAGAAGAAGAGTTCAAGTACAGATCCATCAAGATTACATCATTCCTGAACCATTGTGAGTAAAAAGCTTCTATCATGCTCGTCAGTTTCATTGATATAGTCATTTGTCATATTTGCCACATTTTGGTTATTTTAGTGCATGTTTTTGATGTTGTTATGGATAAAGTTGGAAACTTTATCCATCTAGACATCATATTGATTCAGATCTGACGTTGTTACAAGTAATCATACAGATCTATCTATCTAACATATAATCGGCATAACATCATCCTATATACCAGGATACATAACCTACGGGATCGGCATCGGTGTCTTTAACCCATAAGTATAGTAAGGAAAACTCACCTCACTGTCTGAAAGATAGATGAACCGATCACCGCTCCAAATATTGTCTCTACAAGTCACCTATACAATAAACAAGGGCCCAATCTCAATCTACTATTCAAATAACCCCAAATGACCTAAATTCAAACTTCGTCAAAGTCAAAGGTGAATGGTTAAAAGTAAATAGTCATCATGCAAACCAAGTATGGCCTACGTATTCCAACTCTGCGCCCTGCATAAAGTTTGCTTGGTTTTACAGGGCAATATAGGGGTACGCACTGCGTACCCATATGTACGCACTGCGTACTCAAGTTGAAGCCAATAATCCCATTAATTGCTTAATATAGAAGGCATCACGTTCAACTCTTAAATCTGGTCTAAATAAGGTTCCTAAGTGATAACATTCCAATCTTTATGCACTTGCATAGCTATCCAAGCCTCAAGAGCAATCCCTAATCTTATAACAGTTTTTAAGGATCTCAAACTGATGCATGAATGGTTGAAATCGGCCAAGATACAATTTTTATGACTTAATAACCTTAAATATCTCAGGAAATGCACTCCACAAGGTCTAGCATTTCTTATACTAAAAGGAACCAAAATAATGGGACAAATTGGCATAAGATCAACATCTAAGCTAAACCTATCAATGGAGGCATAATAGTACAAACTTTATACTTTCTAAAGATGAATGAGGATGGAGAACTTCTAGATCCAAGGTTGATTCAAGCTACCAAGCACCACCACCACCTTCGTCTTTCTTCAAAGGAACCCAAAGACACACTTTTAAGCTCACAATGTACTAATATAGGGTTAGGGTTTCAAGGGAGCCGTTTGGAGGAATGGAGGCTGAGAATGGAAATGGATCATGAAGGTTAAGTTGCATGAATAAGATTGAAGGGTTCAGTTGGTAGTTTGGTCTAGGCTTTACTTTGTATAAAGGTCTTTTGAGTCATTTGGTATATTTCTAGGGTGTTTGGTATGTTTACGGCCTGAGTATGTGTTTACGGCCGTAAACATGTTTACTTCCGTAAACCCTGTTTACAGCCCATGTCCTCTATATAAAGGGGTGGTCTTGGTTATTTGTAGTGGTTGATAGTTCAGAGTTCATGGCCATAGAAAATCAAGTTGTACCTGATGTTTTTCGAAGTTATTAACATGTGCAAGCTTGATATTATTCTTCTTCTACTCTCATTCTTATCCTTGTTGATTGTTTGATTGATTGATCACCGGTAAGATCCATTTCCAGGACCTTACAATTGGTATTAGAGCAAAACCAGTGTCAAAGCATCATTCAATCAAGTTTTCAGCCATTTAAAATCGTATTCATTATTGTTCGAGATTGTGTTTGGTACTTTCGCTGCTAAAAGGGATTGAATTTTCTCTAAATTCGTGTTTTGTGAATTTCTGGGAGTTTATGGCCAAGTGATTACGACCGTAAACACAATTTACAGCCCTAAACTCAAGAATCTTCAAAGACCGTAAGCTGTGTTCTTGGACCGTAAACTGAGTATCTTTATAGACTGTAAAAAGTGTATCTTCATTGACCGAAAACACTTTGACCATAATCTAAAACCATAAACAATCGACTGTAAACTCAGTGTACGACCGTAAACAGTATGACCGCAAACTCATTCTTGATATTTATCTTGTTTTAATCTTTTGATCTTTTGATTATTAATTTAAAAAATGGATACTCAAAGTCAAACACATCATCACGAACTGGACTCTGTCATGGGCACAACCACACGTATTCCAAGACTGTTGTATGTAGATGGGTTTCCTAAATGGAAATAACGAATTGAAAAGTACATCAAAATGAAAGACTTCAAGATTTGGCGAAGTATTGTCAAAGGTCCAGTCAGAATCACTACCACTATTGCGGGACAACTAGTTGATAAAGCAGTTGAAAACTATACAAATGAAGATTTTAAGAAAGTTGAAGAACAGGAACGGGCTTTAGCCACCCTAACTATGGCTTTGTCTCCTGATATAACTCAGGGTTTTAGAGAATATATTTCAACAAAACTTTTGTGGGAAGCACTGATTGAGGTCTATGAGGGAAATGAATACATTGAAAGAAAGTCGTCAGGATATGCTACGACAGAAATTCAACATGTTTAACTATATTTCTAGAGAAACCCTAGAGGCTCAGCTACAACGATTTACCACTCTCACTACTGGGATGAATATAGTTGGTATCTTCTTGACCAAGTATGAGATAAATAAAAAGCTACTGAATGGACTTCCAAGATCATGGGATGTGAATGTAGCTATTATCAAGAAGACGAAAGATCTAATCATCTCACTCTTGTAGAAACAATGGCGATTATCAAAGTTTGTGATCTTGATGATAAGCAACAACAGATTAATCATGTGAATTCTTATTCAACTGCAAATCTCGGGATTTCTTCAAACAATGCTCTTTCATCACTCATCCCCTCTCTAGGCCAAGTGTTTGCTATACAACAACCTCAGATTCAGACTTTTGCTACTCCATCAGCAACAACTCTTCCTGCTGCGTCATCCATGTCTCCATCTGTTGTTCCTCAAGCTGTTCCTTCCTCCAATATACCAGTGGTGGCTTCTTCCTCAAATTCCAAAGAAAATGATCAGAATCTTGCTCTTGCCACCGGACTTGTCAACTGTTACAATGCTCGTTTAGCCGGAGAACCCCTAACTCAACTATCATTTGCTGATCTGGATCAGATTCATCCAGAAGATGTGCAAGAAATGGATATTACATGGCAAATAGCTATGACAGTGTTCAGGGCGAAGCAGTTCACAAAGAAAACTGGAAAGAACAACTGGGGAATGAACACTGACAAGAAGGTAGGGTTTAACAAAGGAAATCTACGCTGTTTCAACTATCACGAGCTAAGTCATTTTGCTCGTGAGTACTCGAAACCAGATCAAAGGATGAACAATGATAAAACGATGGTAGCTGTGGGGAAAATCGTGGAGGTGTTGCGGTCAACGGTGAGACTGCTATGGTTGCTCAGTCATTCAACTGGGAGCACCAGATTCAGGCTCTGAATATTTCAGGACCTGAAAATGCTCACCTAGCCCAAATCAATGATGATGTTCCCGTGGAGAATGTTGCACCTGATCCTGAAGAAAAGATGCTGGAACTACAGTTTGCACTAATGGTATCTTCTACTTCCAAACCAAAGAAAAGTGAGGTAAGTTTACCTTCTTGTTCTCGGGCATGTGTTGATTATGTTAAAATTATTAGTGAGGAAATAGAATCATTACGTAAAGAAGTATGTGACCTTAGATATGAAGACTATCAACTTAGAAAAGGACAAAAACCCCTAAAGGCACAGTTAGAAGCAAAAATTAAGGATTTTAGGAGACTTCAGGAGGACTACATTAACAAATCTGAAAATTATGGCTATATCAAGAGACAAAATGCTGAGTTGACTACTGAGCTTGACACATTAAAAGGAAAATTTGAAACTGCAAATTTTTATTTCAAAAAATTTGATGTGTCAAGCGAAGTAATTGCCAACATGATAGATAACTGCTTGCAATTTAAACATAATCAGCAAAGCGTTTAGCATATGAAAAAGTGCCTCCTCATTTCAATCATAATTATCCGTATCGCCCCATAACTGATGCGGATATTGCCACCGAACCATTCATGGTTTATGGCAAACCAACTGGTTTTGTTTCAGGAGAATTTATTAATACTGAATGTACTAATGTTTCTACTTCTCCTGCAGATCAATCCTTAGATCAGTCAAAGCATGAAGTTGAAGGATTTGTTTTTGATAATAAAACTATATCCAGACTTGAAAATAAATTTGTGTCTGAACCCGCTGTTTCTATTTTGAAAGAAAACTTTAATGTTTCTGATGTTAAAAATGATGATACTTTTTGTGATACTTCTGCATCAACTCATGCTGAGTTAATTTTTTTGACATATTTGATGAGTTGTTTGATACTCCTGTTGCTTGTGATGCTTCTGATGATAACACACCTACTTTACAAGTCACACCATCTGATGCACCCTCACTTATTACACAACCTGTTTCTGGCACATGCTCTTGTGGTAAAAGTAAGGGTGTCATTAAAAATAATGAATCTGAAAAACGCAGTACCAGTTTAGATAACAATAAACATATTTGTTTTAATTGTGGTATTGCGGGTCATATCACAAGGAATTGTTTGAATAGGATGTTTGTGCATTACTTGTCACAAAGAGGGGAGAATGAGTCTAGAGGAAGGTCTTGAACTAGAGAGTCCTCAAAAACTCGTTCTCGAGATGATAATTGGAGGGATGATCAAAATAAGAAATGGGTAGGTTTCCAAAAGAATAAACATGCTTTCCATAACAAAGTCACGAACAGTTTGCCAAAATCGAACAAGGCTCCGTCAAATTAAGTTTTGTTAAAGAACAGATCCGGGTCTTCAACCAACTCTGGTAGAAAATCCGGATGTTCAAAGAAAACTAAACAGAAAAACGTTTCAAAATCACCAGTGATTGTTAAGAAACCTAACTATCATTGGATGCCCAAATTCATTCCCAACCAATCATCGTCATCCTCTGAAAGTGTTTTATATGATGATTCCAAATTGAATGTTTTAAAAGATAAATATGTGACTCTGAAGGGTCAACCCGGGGAAGTGTGTGTCATGTGCCCAGGGAAAGGATCATAGAAAACCACACCAGCCGAAATAGGTTAATTCAATCAGCCAAGTGCTCCAATTATTGCACATGGACTTATTTGGTCTATTCAACGTCCTAAGCATCAACAGAAACTCATATTGTCTGGTTGTGATTGATGATTTCTCTCGTTTTACGTGGGTTTTTTTTCTTATCCGACAAAGCTGGGATTGGTCATCTAATAAAGAAGTTTATTGTGTTGATTGAGAACCAAACTAACAACTGGGTGAAGGCGCTTCGCACTGATAATGGAACATAATTCAAGAATGCAGTTCTTGATCATTTTTGCGCAGAAAAGGGAATTGTGCATCAATACAGCTCTGTTCTCACACCTCAACAAAATGGTGTGGTTGAGCGGAGAAATCAAACATTAAAAGACGCTGCAAGGATGATACTTTGTGACTTTAAGTTACCTGTTTTCTTTTGGGCTGAGGTGATTAACACTGCTTGCTACGTTCAGACTCGTGTTTTCATCAACAAAGCCTAGATGAGGACTCCATACGAAATTATTTATGGTCATAAGCCTTCTATCAGCCACTTCCGTGTATTTGGCTGTCCTTGCACCCTTCTTCACCTGGAGTCCAACCCAAAATTTAATGCCAAAGCTGATTATTGTTACTTCGTGGGGTATACTACACGCATGGCGTATAAGGTTTACAATAAGAAGACGAAGCAGATTATTGAATCTTTTGACGTGCACTGGTTGGAGGAAAATGAAACGGATGCTCGAGTGGGTCCTGATTGGCTATTTGATTACACATCATTATTCAAATCCTTCAATCTATCTTCAGATGGTTCGTCTGGTTCTTCCTCTGGCTCGAAGATTTAATCTGAAGATGAAGACGAAGAAGTTGTTTACAGACCTCCACCAGTATCCTCTTGAATACGTCAGGGTGAATCATCTGTTCCACTCACTAGTCCAGAATCTTGCATTCAACATGATGCTCCAGATGCTGATGCTACTCCTCTTACTCCTGTTGAAAGAGAGTTTATTTCTAAAGATGCTTCCGTTGTCACTCCAACTTTCATGAAACTACTTTCCTGAACAAATTGCTAATGAGTTTGTAGCAGATCAATCTAATGAGACAGGTTCATCTGATGTGGAACATTCAGCAAATGATGGAGTTGTCAACATTCACACTATTCCCGTCTCCCTCAATGACATCAACCAAGAGATATCCTCACGTCTTCAACGCGATCATCCAATCGAAAACGTCATTGGCTAGCTGGGTGATGGTGTTAAAACTAGAAGTCAGAGTGGAGATGTAAACACATGTCTATATTCTTGCTTTATCTCTCAAATAGAGCCAAAGAACATTGAAATGGATTTGAATGAACCCTGCTGGGTAGATGCTATGCATGAAGAGCTAAATCAATTTGAAAAGCTCGGGGTTTCGACATTGGTTGAGTTACCAAAGGGCAAAAAGTCTCTCGACACACGCTGGGTCTATCACAATAAGCTGGATGATTCCGGAGTCATAGTGCGTAATAAGGCAAGATTGGTGGTTTGCGGGTTTAGACAGATCGAGGGTCTTGACTACACTGAGGTTTATGCTCCAGTAGCTCGCTTGGAGGCTATATGTATCTTCCTTGCATATGCTTCATACATGAACTTCACAGTTTATCAAATGGATGTTACGACGACTTTCTTGTATGGCAAGGTAAAGGAAGAAATCTATGTTGATTAGCTCCTGGGTTTGTTAACTCGAAGTTTCCTAATCATGTCTACAAGTTGGACAAGGCGTTTTATGGGTTACATCAAGCTCCTCAGGCCTGGTATGCGACTCTCACAAAGCACTTTCTCGAGCATGGATACTCTCATGGCACTATCAATCAAACGTTATTCATCAACCATGTGGGTAATGATCGGATCCTAGTCCAAATCTATGTTGACGACATTATCTTCGGGTCTACCAGTCCGCATCTATGTAAAGAGTTCGAAGGCGTGATGAAATTTGGGGTTTGGATCCTGGCTGAGTACACCTTGTGTACTCCTACTTACGTAAGTGTCTAAAACCTCGCCTCCAAGTAACCATCTGCATAATGCGTAGAGGAAATCTACGCCCTGTTTATATTATTACTTCACACTTACACTTAGAAAGTAAACAAGGACATTATCCCTGAATGGATCAGGCGTTAGAAGATAGAAATCGATTTTTGAGTGTTTATGAGCATCACATGCTCAATATTTTCTTTTGACTATCTATATGCGTGGTATTGGCCAACGTATGTCACCAATGGAGTATCGTAATATCCTTAAAATATTACCTCATAATTCCGCTATTTCCAGTTGATGAGATATGCCCAATTTATCGTAAGCCATGTTCAGACTCTTTTGAGGAGCATGTGGTTCGTCGTGGAGAGCTCCTGTAATTCTAGTACCGGCGCAATATGGTTGATGGCGTACTTTTTGATGTATTCTTGACACATGTGAACTTCTTGCTTGACTATTAAAAAGAATGTTAAAACTTAGACCGACCGATGTTTTAGTTTTTGGACGAGTTGGAGGAAAACACGTATTTGTGAGTTTCAAAGATATTTCATCTCTCGTGGGATAGAGGAGTTGTTTTTCACGGTGAGATAGGATGTTTTAAAATTTGCATCTTTTAAAGTGAAAATACATAAGAAACCTTGCATCATAAATCAACATATGTTTATATTATTTGCATTTAATATTTTTTTTGTTACAGATTTAGTAGAGCTTCTTAGTGAAATAAAAATACGGTGAGTAATTCATGGTAATTTTATGATTCTTAGATAGTTTATAAATAAAATAAAATAAAATAATTTTATAATTAAAAAAATTAACCGTATAACTTTGCGATCGTTTGACTCCCATCCAAATGTAAAGATTTTTTTAACTAAAAATTCAATGATTATCTATTTAAAACCAATACTATCAATAGTTGTAAAAGCTATTTATAAGTAAAAATGACATATTTGAATAAAACTTTACCCACGTAAAAAGCTCTTTTATAAATATATTGTATTTATTTTGTAACGAAAATTTTATAAGTTTTATAAAAGGGGAGGGGAAACATCTTTGGTTGAATCAATATGATTAAATGTAAAAGTAAAATTTAAGTTTAGAATAAACTGTTAAAATTGCATGTACTTTAAGTAAGGTTTTGATGTCTTTTTCTCCTTCAAATTTCATCAAAATCTATTACAAAAGATATGAATTTGTCTTCAAACTCACTTTATATCGATTTTATAAAATATTAATAATAGATCCTTAAATAATCAAAACATATAATATTATAAAAAAGATATTTTAGTACGAAAACTTAGTAGAGTAAATTACACGAATGGTCCCTATGGTTTGGAGAAATTTACGTGTTTGGTCTCTAATTTATATTTTTAACTCGGAAAGTCCTTATTGTTTGTTTTTGTTACGCGTTTGGTCCCTACTGTTTGTTTTTGTTACGCGCTTGATCCCTATTTTACATGAAAAGACTATTATTTAGATAAGGGAAAATGATGGGGTGGATAAGATAAGGTGAGGGGAATGAGGTTAGGGGTGTGTTTATTTAAATAAATTAAAAAATCAATGGCAAAATAGTTTTCTAGGTAAGATAGGGACCAAAATCGTAATAAAAACAAACAGTATGGACCTTCCGTGATAAAAAAAAATAAGTTAAGAACGAAATGTGTAAATTACCCTAAACCAAAGGAACCATTCGTTTAATTTACTCAACTTAGTAATAACAAGATGTGTGTATGCGTAAGGGAAAATGACTTATATGGGTAAGTCTGTTTTAAAATTATTCAAAAATATACCATTCAAGTTTGGTGTGTCCAAAAAACACCATCCAAGTAAAGTATTTGTACAAAAAACACCAACGAAGTACATTCTTTGTTCAAATTTGACCTTTGGTAACCGGAAATTCCCGGTAAAAAATAAGTAAAGGAAAAAAACAATAGGAAAATGACTCAAAGAGGTAAATATGTTTCAAAATCGTTCGAAAAACACCATCCAAGTTTGATATGTTCAAAAAACACCATCCAAGTAAACTTTTTGTACAAAAAACACCAACAAACTATATGTTTTGTTCAAATATTACCCACCGGTAACTGGTTCTTACAGGTTAAATGATAACTTGGCATAACTATTTTAACATGGCATAATAATGATTGACAAACCAATAAATGATATATTCCTCCTTTAAAAACCGATTTAGGGTTTCTTCATGAACGAATGACTTATTCTTCTCCTATGATTGCTCGTCTTCTTCTAAAGTGATGATCTCAAACACAAGTCCAAAACCCTAATTCTTAACTTAAGGCAAAAAGGCCTCCTTTACCCATGTCTCAATGGACCTCCCTCCCCATAAGGCCCAAATCCATAAAAAGCCCAAAAGGCATCCAAGCCTAACTACAAGGCTTTTAATGACTAATATGGCCCAAGAACCCCCAACATGGCCTTAATCCCAAAAACTGACCTACTGCAATCAGGTAGGCCCAAGGCCTAACTTAAACAAGTCTGTGCATAGTCCCATCATATGCTGAAGTCTCTGCGATCCGAATGTCGAGCCAATACGCCCAGCGTACTCCTAGCGTACGCCCAACGTACTCGGATAGGGTCAAGAATCGCCAATCTTCCGAAGGCCATAACTTCTTCATTCTAAGTGTGATTTCATCATTCTTTATATCTATGGGAGCTAATTTAGGAATCTAACAGCCATACTGAGGGTTATGCCCTTCAAATTGCAATTCTTAGTGTTACCTTAATGCTAAATTAGATTTCATCATTCCAAAGTCCAACCGAGGGTAGGGACCGAGTGTCTAGTTTGTGTTTGAGCCCATGGGCATATCAGTAAGTTTTAGTTCGAGCCTTTATGAAGTTTGGGTTTATGTTAGAAAATTTTTAGGGCAAGGGAGAGTTGATAGTATTATAAAGCTTCTCGTTTCCTTCACGTAGATATAAAGAATGAAATTGGACTTAGAATGAAGAAGTTATGGCCTTTGGAAGATTGGCGGTTCTTGAGCCTAGCCGAGTACAATGGGTGTACGTAGGAGTACGCCAGGAGTACTTGCATAAAATCCAGATTGCGGAGGCTTCAAAATATGTTGGGCGTATGAATGGACTTGTTTAAGTTAGGCATCGGGCTCGCCTGATTGTAGCAGGTCATTTTTTGGGCTTAAAGCCATGTTGGGGTTATTGGGCCATATTAGGCCTTAGATGCCTTGTAGTTGGGCTTGGATGCCTTTTTAGGCTTTTTATGGATTTGGGCCTTAGGGGGAGGGAGGCCCACTGAGGCACGGGTAAAGGAGCCCTTTTTGCCTTAAGTTAAGAGTTAGAGTTTTGGACTTGAGTTCGAGATCATCACTTTAGAAGAAGAAGAGCAATTATAGGAGAAGAAGAAGTCATTCATTTATGAAGAAACCCTAAATCGGTTTTTAAAGGTGGAATATATCATTTATTATTTTATCAATCATTATTATGCCATGTCATAATAGTTAAGTCAAGTTATCATTCAACATGTAAGAACCAATTACCGGTGGGTAATATTTGAACAAAACATATAGTTTGTTGGTGTTTTTTGTACAAAAAGTTTACTTTGATTGTATTTTTTGAACATACCAAACTTGGATGGTATTTTTTGAACAATTTTAAAACATAGTTACCTCTTTGAGTCATTTCCTATTGTTTTTTTCCTTTACTTATTTTTTACCAGTAATTACCGGTTACTAAAGATCAAATTTGAACAAATTATGTACTTCGTTGGTGTTTTTTGTACAAATGTTTTACTTGGATGGTGTTTTTTTGGACACACCATACTTGAATGATATTTTTTGAATAATTTTGAAACATAGTTACCCATATAAGTCATTTTCCCTATTCGTAAACATCATATAAAAAGTTTTTAGGTAACTAATAAAAAGTTTTTAAAATGTTAGACAAAATTTTTTAAATCTAAAAACTATTTCAAAGTTAATAATAAATATCTATAATATAAATTTATAAACCAAAGTTAATATCATATAATAATATATTTTTTTAGAACACGAAAACACTTGTAATATGTAGAAAAATATATGACCTAGGTTATTACAAAATTGAAAAGTCCTATTTCTTTTATTTGTAAAAAAAATATTATTTTAGAAGTTTAACTCATGCTCTTGATATTAAAACTTCGATAATTTTTAACTTTTGATAATTACAGTTTGGACAAGTTAAATTACCATAATTATATTTCAATTATTATTTTGAATATTATTATATTATAATTAAAAGATACAACTATCAGTTTTCAGCTATCAGTCACCTAATTATAGTCTAGCTTCCAATTATTTTTGCCGAACACACATCCAATATTGGAAAATATAAAAACTGACTAACGAATTATTTTGTTTGTCTATTTTTTCATTGAGTTTATTTTTGTTAACTTGTAACTTTTCAAAATTCATTCAACTTATTTTTGTTTGTTTTTAGATGATAATCTTTTCAAAATTGTTTTATTTTTAAGGGTTACGTAGGTAGTGGCTGTAATCAATTAAAAGGGACTAAAATGAGATGATTTTTAAAGGGAAAATGACTTTTAAGGGTAATTAACTTTTGCGTTTGTACTTATTTGGTCCCTTTTTTTGTATTCAATATACCATCGAACTTGTTGTTTGTGTTCACCAAAACCCTTTTGACCGGATTTTGACCCGTGATAGTCGATCAAAGGGTTATGGTGAACACAAACAACAAGTTCGATGGTATATTGAGTACAAAAAAAAAGGAAATTGACCAAATAAGAACAAATGCAACAGTTGGTTAACCTCCTGATTCATTTTCCTTTTACTCGTTTACAACAAATCTCATGTCATCCCCTACTGATATTAATGACTTTATGAGTTTCATTCGTGCTTCTCTTCAAAACATAACCCACGAAAGAACATTATTCATACATGTACAAGTTTTTAATGCACTTGAATAATTATTAGGAAAATCTTGACTAAGCAGACGCATTTCATGACTATATTTACATTTCCAATCAAATGATTTATCGTATCATGGATTCTAAACAAGTCTACAAACGAGTGGAATCACAAGTGCTGTGATTTTTGAGTTTACTTAGCTTTAACATCGAATTCATGGGATAAGATACAACATCAATATGTACAACATAATGTTGCTTTTGTAGATACATCACCATAATATACCTTGAGATAAATGTTTATGCTGATAAATATACCTCTCAGACACACTCTTATACTTTTGCAGAGAGGTGTTGACAGCTAACCACAATAAGCATAACGTAGACCATGTTTTAAAAAGGTTACCCCTTTGAAACGCTCTTTATATATCTTATAGCCAAAGAAGGTTGCAATCTTTAATAATTTTGCAACTTTAATTTTATTTAATTTTTCGGTGGAAAATAACTCAGGAGGGTAACTAATTGTTGAGTTTGTTCTCATTTGGTCCCTTTCCCTTTTTCTTGTACTCAATATACCATCGAACTTGTTCTTTGTGTTCACCATAACCCTTTGACCGGCTATCACAGGTCAAAAGGGTTATGGTGAACGCAAACAACAAGTTTGATGGTATATTGAATACAAAAAAAAAAAAAAAGGAAAGTGACCAAATGAGTACAAACACAAAAGTTAATTACCCTCAAGAGTCATTTTCCCATTTTTAAAAGACAACTACCTAAAGGAGATTAGTGAGTTTAGGTAAGAGATTTTGATACGTTTAAATAAACGAGTTGACACGCTACGACACACAAATTAAATGGGTTGGGTTAGGGTCAAGATATTCAACTTGAAGATGACTCAAATATGACATGTTTAATTATATATCAATATTTATAAATTTATACTTTTTAAAATATATTATATATTATAGACTTGTAATGGACCAAACTCAAGAATTAAAATTAAAATAAAAAATTTTAAAGCGACTTAATTTAATCCTCTTCACTATTTATCATTTTTGCTCCTCGGCTATAACTTTGTCCAATTGGTCTTTCTAAACTTACTATAAATTTTATCATTCCACCACCCAACTTCAGTGTTTCACTTTTTCAATTTCGCCTTCCCATCTCTTCTTTTTAAACCTTTAAAATTTTTAAACACGAAATGACATGGGGTGCTAGGCTCTTAAAAGGTCAAAAGAATCAAGCTACACGAAAAGGTATGTTTTCTAACTAGATTTTTGTAATACAAGTACCCATGTTTGTATGCTAGCTAGGGTAATGCTTTATAAAATCATTTCACATGTATAATCAGAGGAAACATAGATTCAAAGCATTTAGGGATATGTGCAACTTAAGGTTGTTAGGATGCTCAAAACCCTTCAGATGGCTACCGGCCGCTCGATGTAGTTCAAGTTGTTGTCCACTTGAATATCCTCTAGAGGTACCACTGCAAAGTCATCTACCAGGCACTTCTGGAGCTGGGAGACATGAAAGGTATTGTGGATCTGACAAAGCTCGGCTGGTAGATCCAGCCTATGCACCACCTTGCCCATCCATGCTACAACCCTGAAAGTACCAATGTACATGGGGACCACCTTGATGCGCTTCCTGAATCAGATGACACATTTCCAAAGTGACACCTCCAGGAGAATCATATCCCTGACCTAGAACTCGAGGTCCGATCGGTGTAAGTCCTGAAAATGCTTTGATGTATCAATAGGATTCACTTGATGGTGCGGAATCCTAATCAAGTGAATAATGCAATATATAAGATGAATAAGAACAAGATAATTAATCTTCAATGCACAAGATATATTGATTAATCATCTGGTACACAAGATTTCGATTGCACACTATTTTCGCTTGTTTTCTCTCTAGATCACGGCTTATGCATATGGAAGCCCCCAAGAACGTCCCCTACTCTATTTTAGGCCTAAATAACACTATTTATACCTAGACCTAATAACCAAAGCCCAATGCAAAACCCAAACAATACAATATTTAGCCTAACTGAAATCACATGCAATTTCAGTCCAATCAACACCAAAACATGGTGTTTTCGGTCCTAGACCGAGACCTCTAACAGCTTAAGAAAAGCAAAGTACAAACCACAGTTTATGACCTAACAATATCTCCTTTAGTTTATAGGTTTCTTTAATATGATCTAACAGTTTCCTCCTTTGATTGTAGCTTTCTTTTCTTTTAAATCTTCTCTTTGTTCCTAGCTTCAGCTTTTGTCTTCGATTTCTTCACATGTTCTAGATGAACATATGAATCTTCATGAATTACTTCATCTTTAGTAGTTGGCCTTTTCTTCAGAATTTTACTTAGAGCGCACATTGGGTGTAGAGGCTTCTTGTGAGGATTCTTGCAAATCAGCACTTGCAGATTTGCAAATCATTAGAGAAAATAACAAAGAGGCCGATTCATCTAGATCATTTTAGCAAGTTCACAGATAGCAGCAAATTTATTGAGGAGGATTCAATGCAACTTGTCACATAACTTCAATTATAAATTCACCTTGCTTCTAGGGTTGAAAAATTGAGTGTTGAAAAATTATCTTCACTTCTTGTTCCTTCGAATGTGAATTCTTTAATTATCACTGTTGCACCTTGAAAAGTAACAAATGATCACCGTTACAACTTGAAAAGTAACAAATGATTAAAAAGTCCCTGTGGTTCATAGAGTCATAAAGACCCTTCTCACCACAGTTGTTCAAGGACCCAACCTTGGCTCAGAAAATTCCGATACAGTCTCCTTGAGTCTCTTCTTCTTTTGAATTCCCTTTTTAAGACCAACAAAACTTTGAGATAAAAATTAAAAGTAAAATAAACTTAGCTTACATTAAAGATAACTAAGAAATAAAAATAAAATTAAAAGTACACTAAAAATTATATATATATATATATATATATATATATATATATATATATATATATATATATATATGAAAAAGAAATAAAACATAAATAAACATATTTTTTTTTGGATTTTTAAATTTTATGATTTTTCTATTTTTGTTTGAATTTTTAATTCTCCCCCTAAATTTGTACATAGAGGAAAAATATGAACAAATTTAACAGAAACAAAAGTAAGATACAAAATGTACAAAACATAAACTTTTGTGATCAAATTTGTCAATCAATTCAATAACATTTATCAGCACACACCTGCTTGATTAGCTCTAGTCAATCACCAATATTATGGTCCACTTAAACATAAAGGATATTGACAAGTTGGACAGATTATAAGTGACAAGACATTGTGATTATATTCCTAAATAGACCATTTTAACTAATGACGGCCAAGGATATTGTTTTCCACTTAAATTCAGCAGCGAGATCTACAGATAGGCTTTAGTTAATTCAATTATAAGTGCACTAGAACGTGTTCCCAGTTCATGACATACCCAGCAGTCAAGGAATTCCAAAGAGCTTTTTACTATAGGTGAATGTTCAATTAGTTATGAGAGAAGAAAGATATAGAGATACATATGTTGTATCCCAGGTCAGATGTCTTCCAATCATGCAGAAGGAACAACATATAACTAACATTTATAGATGGTTGGAGAGATAGAAGGGTGCATATATTGTGTCCCAGGTCGGATCTTCCGATCATGTAGAGGGGACAACATAACTGATATAGATATATATATAAAGAAGCATAGATAGAGATGTATAGAAATAGAGGTGCATATGTTGCCTCCTAGGTCAGATCTTCCAATCACACAAAGGGGCAACATGTGACTGACAGAGAGGATAAGAAAGAAAAACAATTTCACTCAGTCCTACTTTATCAGAACCCCATAGTCACCATATCAGCACCATAATTAAGAACATTAGTCCCTACGTTGAAGAAGTGTTGAGCCTAAATTCTAGATAATTAACTTTAATGTATTTTTCAGGCTCCATTTTTCTATCTTAGGCTCAATCTATCCAAGCATCGTATGGCTAGTCCAAATGAAAATATCTAAGTCTAGATGAGTTAACATTTTCTAGTCCTTTCATTGTCAGCTGTGTCTAGTCCTTTAATTTGAATCATTTATGCCTACAAGCACATTGAACACATAGTCTAACCAATTTAGTTTCAGTGCATTACATGTATTTCATATTGCCCTTTAAAACTAAACTTCATAACACTTCCCAAATATACTTACGAAGGAAAACATTTTTTTTTATTTTATAATAATTTTTTGTATTTTGATTTCTCCCCCTTAATTTGTGCATGGGGAAGAAAGAAAATAGAAATGCAAAATTAAAAGGAAAATTTGTCTTTGAAACGAATCATTTTAAGAGAAACTCAGGAGTATCGAGTAGAAAACTCAAAGCGTATTTCACCAACAGCATGCATATGCAACAACACATTCAATCTTAAAACGAATCCTAAAATTCTTCACATCGTTAAGCATAATCACAATTTGTGATCCTCTTCTTTCTTCCTTACCCACAAAGGACACATACCCTCAAAAGAAGATTCTGAATGTCATACATATGAGGGATGTATCTTGTCATTTTCCTGGAACAGCAACTATCAACAAACCGAAGTCTGATGATATTCCTCCATAGCTTCTCCGACACAAAGCGCGGGATTAGTTGGTCTTTAGGACCTAGTCCATTTTGAAACTAGGTCGACCTTTATCATCTACACAAAGTACTCTCTCCCATGAAATATCTTGTTTTTCACACACGGAAGATGAAGAAAAGTTATAATCATTAGATGATTTGGGAGTGCAAACCTTTGGTATCCATATGCAGTCAGGTTTAACCGATTTTCTGTTTGATCGGATAGATGAGTTATAACTTGCTTCAGAACTTGAAACTGATCGCCGATATGACTTTGAACTAACTGAGAACCATCTCTTGAATATGTCTTCTTGTCCGACATTCCCTTCTTGTCCTTGAGAGTTTGATTCTTAGCCTTCTTAGCATTCTAGTCACCATTGTGTGAACGTGACCTTGAAGGGTTTCTTTTTGAGGATCTCCCTCTTGGCGCATTCTCCCAATCTTTTTTGTACTGGGGAACATATGCACGATTTGGATAGTTCCTGGAAATGTGTCCAGGTGTTCAACAATGGAAACATGTCTGTTTCTTTATGGAAAAATTGTTTCTGCTTGTCCCTGGTAGCGTACCCATGCCATGTCTCTGATTGTTCCCACAAGCACTCTTACAACAAGCAGTCTGGTTCACTTGTTTTGGTGGCCTGTATTTACCAATGGCAGATTGTTTAACAGACTTTTGTGGCTTGGGTTTTTCCACAGTAGGAGTATCAGCATCACAAGATTTTGAATCATTATCAGCAGAACTAGAATCATTTTTGGTTCTGCTCATGTTCATTTTGCACTCGGACCTTATCTACACATGAAGTAGACGCATTAGAATCGCTCACCTCATTATTATCAGTTGGGCCAGATTGATCAGTCTTAACTAAAGTTGAAATAGGGGTTTGGCCATACTGAGTAGGTATCTCTACCTCATTGGTTTCAAGGGGTGGGGTATAGTTGTCATTGAAGGGAGTGGAACGTTATGATACCATTGACCCTTATTTTGATTATCTTAAAATTTTAATTGCTTTTCTATCATTTTTTCAACCCTTTTACTTGACAAATAAAACTTTTTAAAATTAAAGTCTGCATTTTCAAATTTATTTTTCAATGTATCAAGCTCATTAGTTAGTTTAACAATATTTTATTAAGCATAATCATAGCGTTCACATTTAGTACTATATTCTGCTTGAAGTTTT
The DNA here is from genome assembly GCF_052625555.1 of Lactuca saligna. NCBI lineage: Eukaryota > Viridiplantae > Streptophyta > Magnoliopsida > Asterales > Asteraceae > Lactuca > Lactuca saligna. The sequence goes on from NC_136424.1 coordinate 6,701,775, forward strand.
TAAAGTCCTTTGTTTTGGCCTCTAATTGCTCCTTTAAAGGTTTTTGGTCCTTCCTAAGAGTGTATCCTTCATATTTAAGGTCTTCAATTTCTCTAATTAGTAATTCATTATGTTCTCGGTATTTATTTATTTTGTTTTCACAAGATTGAGAACATGAGGTTTCATTAACCTTGGTAATTGAAGGACTCATTTTTCACCAAAAAAATATAATTTACCAAAAATAAATATGATTGAGAAGCCAATAGAAAATGCCCTGTGCCTTGAAGCCTAGAAAATGCTCTTTGACTTGAACCCTGAAAATTAGGGTTTCACTCTGGCATCCCTACTCATCGAGTTGAGGCTTCTCAACTCGTCGAGTAGACTTCAAGTCCCGCATCCAAAAATCCTATTTCTACTCAACGAGTTTGGGGCCTCAAACTCGTCGAGTCCCTTTGCAAAAATGAATAATTCTTATTTAAAATACATACCAGGAACCGAGCATTACATATATATATATATATATATATATATATATATATATATATATATATATTGAACATATATATTTTCCAACCAAACAAGTGGATTAGATACTTATATTAGACTGAGGATGAAATGGTTTATCCTTATCTAAAAGGTATAGAGCTATAGAGACTATGTTAGACAATAAGTTTAACCACTCTAGCATCTACTAACTGTATATATGTAGAATATCCTAAATGATTGTTTAGGATGAAGCTTCTACTAATCCCACTAATTGTCATTCCATAAGACAAGTGATTAGAAAGTGCTTTTTATAAGTGGGAGCAATTTAGAGATTTAAGAGCTAAATAACCATAAACTAAATGTGTTATAGTTTGGAACTAGCAAGTTTTCAACTGTTGTTGAATCTGCTCAATAGTTGATCAGAAATTAATAAAACACAAAGAGATGCATTCATGTATGATTATCAAGTATGGGCTTGATTAATTTTCCTCGATATAGTTTGACTGTAAAGAGTAGGTGAGTTTTCAAAGGAGAAAACATACATGAATGAAAATCTTTCCAAGATTTAAGCTAACATCTCAAAGTAAGAATCTTCTTTCTTATAAAATAATTACATAATTTGATTTTATTATAAATTAAGATAACTCTTGTGTTTTCTATAAAGCTAATGGGAGAACAGTAACATTCTTGGTTTTATATGTAGTCGAAATACTAATACTTGCAATAAAGATATATCTATATCTATATCTATATATATATATATATATATATATATATATATATATATATATATATATATATAGATTGATCATGGCAACTTAAAGGATTACGTAAAATTTATTTAATTGTCAAGGACTTTAAGAGATTCATCTTGTCAAATACCACATGACATAATTTTGAGCAAAATCGTAGTTCAAATTTTTTTGAACTAGACAACATGATTGTATTCCATATGTTGCTGCAATTGGAGAAATAATATATGTGATGATTATGCATAAAGGCCAAATAAGTCGTACGCTTAGAGCATTTCGAATGATACAAGTATAATCCGAGAACAAGTCATTGTCTGACTTATAGGAACATTCTAAAGTACTTACGATAACTAAAGAAATATTCCAAGTCTATGGAGTATTTGAAAGAAAGCTATGTTTAAAGTTGTTACACATGTTCTAAATTTTCAAATAGATTGAGATGACTCTCAGTCACAATCGGGGTTGTCCTATTAAGAATGAAGAGATAGTTACATGGACAGTGGTTCCATGCAGATTTTACTTACATTACACATTAGAGTTAGAGTACCTCGTGGTTTATAGAACCACGTATAAAGATGCTTAATGTATAGTTCGTTATGACTATGAGTAATCCCATTACCCAAGTATTGGTATCTAAGTCATATTCAAGCATCTAATTCATTCTCAATAGTTTTTCTTTATATATATGAGTTATATATAAAACTGAAAATGATTGTATTCGCAAAGTTTGCACAAATAAAGTTTGACAAATCTACTTGACAAAACTCCATCATTAGCTAAAGAATGAAATTCAAGCTGGTGGTATAGGGGCCTTTTCGATTTAAGCAAATGAATTGATTGAAATTTTGTATTTAGATATTGGAACAATAAAGACAACATATGTTGTAATGGGTTGAGATATTGGATGTGAGTCATTCATTGAATAATTATTGTGTTCTAAATATAACGTCCCAAAAATACAGGCCAAAAATTTCACTTTTAAATACATTATTATATAAAACCATCGGCATAAAAACATTCATATTAATATCTCATGTCAAAACCAAACTATCAATAACCAAAACATATTCTCATAACAGCACATCAGAGTGTAATCCCAAAGATCTCATGTGCGGAAAACATAGTGTGATGCGTTGCGATCAAGCCGGCTCCTTTCCTTTGAAAATGAGTACCTGGAACCAAAACTGTAAACCGTAAGCACAAAGCTTAGTGAGTTCCCCCATCATACCACATACCATACAATCACATAGCATACATACTGCCCGAAAATTCTGGGGTGCCCGACCTACCTGTGTCAAGCCATTCTGGTGTGCCGACATACCCGTATCAAACCATTATGGGGTGCTGACCTACCCATGTCAAGCCATTCTGGGGTGCTGACCTACCCATCAGTCCTAACAACCGACCCTCGGGGACTATTCCACCCCCTACTGCTACTATCACATATATCATAACATAAACATACTATCAGACATATCTGGGGTGCCTGAAATACCCTTCGGTCCTAACAACCGAACTCGGGGACTAGTCCCCTCCTACTACCTCTATCGCATATAACATAACAAGCCAACATGCAAACATATCATCACATATTGTCAGACGTATCTAGGGTGTCTGACTACCCTTCGGTCCTAACAACCGAACTCGACTACTATCACATACAACATATCATGCTAGCATATAACATATTAGGTAGTAGCAAACCTAGATGATATCACAAAGACAATCATCTATCATGCGTCTCCTACTGGTGGGTCGGCATTGTGGCCTTAGACCCACCACTACTGGAAGGTAACTCACCTCACACTGCTGAAGTCCCGTAGACATAACCCCACATTGCTGAAGTCCCGCAGACTTCACCCCAACTGCTAGATGAGAGATTCCCAAACTGTCAACACCAAAATACCACCCAATTAATAATTGGGTCCCAACACATAATCATAAATACTCACTTGGATACTTACTACATTACCCCAAGGTTGGCTTTATGCAAGCCCAAGGCTCAATCCTTAGGCCCAAAGTCCACTAGGAAATCAAAGCCCATCATATGGCCCAATTTTCTAAATTAGGCACAAATCCTTACAAGGTCTTACCATAAGGCCAAATCATTTAGTCCAGTCCAACATTCAACATTCTAATGGGCCAATATAACATAATCATAAAGGCCCAAACTATGGCCTAATTTTCCAAATTGGGCCCAACCCCTTACATGGGCTTTATCCTAGGCCCATTAAATTATTTTAGTCCAATTGCATGATCTTGTATGGCCCAATTAGTAACCCAATAATCAAGGCCCAATAGAAGGGTCCAAAAATAAGCCCAGGTGAAATTAGGGTTTCACATAAAATGATGATTAGGGTTAAGTTTCCTACTTAACCCATTAATGACTTAATCCATTAAGGACTTAATCAATTAAGTCCATTATCGCTTAGATTGATCTTTGCCAAAGTTTATTATTTAATATCTCAGGTTATTAAATAATTCTTGTGTGTTACCCGAATAATTCTTAAAGTTAGGGTTTTATTGGCATTAAGATTTTCCAATACAAATATTAGCCCACTTATCAATTTGTTAGCCTTTTATGACAATTAGGGCTTTATTGGGCCTAATAAGCCCACTAAAATCTTATTAAGCCCATATGGGTTTTATTGGGTCCATTAGAGTCCATTAAGCTTCATTGGGCCCATTAGAGCTCCTTTGAGCCCATTAGGGTTTCTAGCACCCCAAACGAGTCTATCACGAGAGGCAAAGCGCACCGCCACCCGACACGGCGGTCGGTGGTGGCAGGAGGCGGCAACCACGACCTCACGGTGATGGTTAGGGTTCTTTCTCATTATTCCATTTTGTTACAATTACAATGCTCATCTAATCAACACACGCATACCCTAATCTAATTACAAATACACACACACGAAAGAACACCCACCCATGGTGGTACACGGCGGCAGCCACCACCTCACGATGGTGGCAGTGGCGGTCTTCCACAATTTTCCGGCTTCACACCCATAAAACACGACTCTTTCTCGAAATGGGAAACCAGCCACCTAATTTGTGGCGAATGGCAGCGGTAGAAGGTGATTTCACATCGTCAGCCACCACCTCGTGGTGGTGGTGGTGGTTACTAGTGGTTCACAGTCAAACAGCCATCTGCACACACGAGCATTGGAGATGAAACACACCCATACGAACTCAGGGCCACTCCCATGGCAGCTGGTGTTGAGGAGACAAGGCAACAATGACGGAAATGGAAAGAAACGAAAACAGGAGGTGGTTTTGCAATGAGAGCCACCACTTCACAGTGGTGGCGAAGGCTCCTCTTGGTCTTTTCCCATCATCCAGTCCACACATGCACTGATGGAGCCCACACGAATCTCCGGTGACATCATCTTCAATGGACGCAGGCGACAGTGGAGAGAAAACGCGACTGAGGTGGCGAAGGGATGATGGCGGTGATTGCTCACATATGCTTCGGCCTTGGAAACTTCCGTTGCAGCGTTGGTCGTTGTCGGTCATCTCGGTCCTTCGGTGGCCTGGGTCGATCGGAGAAGCTAGGTAGAATGGGGTGGCGACCGACAGTTAGGAGGTACAAGGGGGGAGGGGTGACGGCTGCTGTGTAAGGGATGGTTTTTGGTTTAGGGTTTGACTTATAATGTGATTATATACCCGACTCCTTTTAAAAGTTTTGCCATAGTGGAAACATCAGTCCCTCCATGCCTCTTTTCTTTTTAAAATAATTCCCGATAATTACCACGGAGCCCCTGTCTTCATAAATATTTATAAAATGAGTCTCAAACTCACACTTTTAACCCCCGACTTCTAAAATGGTGACGATTAGCTCTTCGAGACCATCCTTTTATACATAATTATTTATTTTAGGGCTATGAGTCCTTTATTTCTTTCTTTATTTATTTAATAAATAAACAGGTGTTAAAAATCTCCCCCACTTAAATTAGATTTCGTCCTCGAAATCATTCCTTACCATTCCTTACTCGCCCAACCTCTCTAGTAGCATGGTCACGAACCTGGGCACGCACAAACCTTCCCAGGGTAGCCATGACCAATCCTTGTACAGCCCTAAAATCCGCAAGTGAACGAATTCCTCACAACCAGATCTCGTCTATTCCGTCTGAAGTCTGTTGTCTCGAGATGATCTGAATCCCTAATAGACCACTCATACTGAACCATTATCGTTGAATCTAGTCCATTTATCCCTCGACCAACTACTCAACTTTTAATAGCTCGAAGCTCCCTCTATAAAATAGGTTCAGAAACCTAATTATCCATGCAGATCACTTATTCTTGGTCGAGGCTCAGCTAATCCCGCTGGGAGTGACTTGTTACTCCCCAACAAACCAGCTATTATGTGCACATATGCAACTAAAACACACATACTATCACTGACCAAACGTTGAAACTGCCTGAACACTCAACTGCCTGAGGCAGTATACGCTGCTACATAGTTGCTTACCAAAAGCTACCGAGACCTCCTGAGTCTCAATTCGCTTGCCAATCCTCTAAAAATACTGGGTTTCCACCCGGCTGCGGAGCCAAAGGACTCCCTAATTAGTCGCCTCACACGACTTCTAAACGAAATCCTTCTCTGGAACTAGTTGCCACTAGTTATCATGCCACTGTGACTCCACTACTTTTTGATCTAACCGATCGGGTCCATGCGTCGAATCCTGACATATTCAAATTCAGGACTAAAAGTGATTGCTACCTAACCAATGGTAGTCTTACGTTACAAACGACCTTAACCAGTCCATTGTTCCCCTGATCTCATAACTGTAGTGGCGTTCCTATAGTCTTATCACTTGCTCAACCAGATCTAATCACTCTGGGTAATACCGAAATCCAATATGTGGATTTCCAAATCCTCACTGTTGCACCCGAACTGGTGGGGTACTACTGTTCCTTTCGCGTTCTAACAACACGCTCATGCCATCTACCAACCTAGTGAATGCTACGACTATACACCCGCAGACTTACAACACTATCACTATCTAGCTGTTAGTGAATGCTACGGCTACACCCCAAGACTTACAACACTCCGATACTATCTGGCAACCTGGTGAATGCTACGGCTACACCTGCAGGCTTGCAACACCTCCCATGCTAACTGATCACTAGTGAATGTTACGGCTACCCCCGTAGTCTTAAAACACTTTCCAAACTATCTGACTGCTAGTGAATGCTACGGCTACCCCGTAGTCATACAACACTTTCCATACTGGGTCGAACACGCACTCGACCTAACACACAACTGAACTTGAGTACTAACCGGAACTCTAACCTGGTTCCCGAAAGCTGCTATCACGTGACCCCACTGTATCAGTATCGTACCCATGTGCATGATCAAAGTGTCACAGTAACCCACAAAATCATCTACACCCTCTGGCAGGGTGCGAATCGGTGCCTCGCACAACCGCTGTCTGAGAGTCTCGAAGATTGCCTGCTTCTCAAGCTCCCAACGAAAGGCCACCGATTTATTGGTCAGACGGGTCAAAGGAACCGCAATCTCGGAGAAGTCCCGTATAAATCTCCGGTAATAACCAGCTATACCCAGGGAATTTCGAATCTCAGATGGAGACCTCGGAATCTCCTACTGCATCACGGCCTCTATCTTGGCCGAAAGAACTAGAATACCCTTCTGGTTGACAAGGTGGCCAAGAGATTGCACCTTGTGCAACCAGAACTCACAGTTGGAGAACTTTATAAAAAGTCTCTCCCCCACTTAGCTTCGACTAAGTCTTCACGGCACGCAAGAATTGAAGGATTTCCAATCCTTCTCGCTTCCTAGTATCCCACTGATGACAACTTGTGTCTGCCAATGCTAGCGCTTAATCGCCGATTAAACCTTGAGATCTCCCATCCTCGGAAATCTCGATGAGTACTCTTGAAATCTAATCCAGTCTGACACCTCAATCCATCTAACATGCTATCAATTGAAGACCTTAATCTTCACTCTAGCTGACGAATCCTCGTTCCCACTCCCAATCTTGCAGTACCACTAAACTCTAACCGACCATAGCCCATGCGAAAACACAATTCTCTTGAACATCCAATGACCAACCACTTATGTATCTAGCACCCACGACTGACACTACCCTCTTCCTGACACTAGTTATGTCCTAGCAACGGAAGTGCATTGAACTCCAAAGTTCATCCATAAACAATTACCGACCATACTTGGATAATGATAGAACCTCTGAACGCTGACTTCATTAGAGAACAATCACTCCAACCCTGATCGAGTATCCTCTAAATAATACTCCTGCATAGATCCCGAAAAAGATCCGAAATGATAACGGTATGCGTGGAACCCACTCCGCAAGACGCATCCCTCTTTGCGTTCATCAAGGACCTTTCGGCATGCAGGATGGCTATATGATCCTTGATAACCCAAACACTAGCAGGAAAACTGACCCGAGGTCTGACTTATCCCAACTCACTCACAACCCCAAAGTGATACGTATACCCAACATCCATCTAGCAGCAATAGAAGATGACATACCCACAACATCAGGAGGAATACTAATCACCTTCTTCTGACAAGATCAACCCCGCTACCTTGTAGTAGCCTAAACCCTCAGAGCGACAAACTCCTATGTGTACTATCCTGTGCATGCTGCACTGACTTCAGCCCTGCTGGCCATTCACCTGATGATCAGAAATCATAGGTCTCTTCCCAGGACCCTTACTATACGCACCTAGCATGAACATCTCTTCTCAAAGTGCTCCAAATCGATCTCGCATCTACAACTTCATGGAAATCATATCCCTTAGGGTATGACACCCTGCAACGCTCACTAACTCACTTGCCAATGGCTAAGCTGCAACAACTGGAACGTCCTCTGTCCCCAAACTAGGTCACAAACTCTTCCCCGAAGCTTCTCAGATTCTCTAAGAGTCTCACGAATTCGAGTATGGATCCTGTGCTTTCAGTAGTACGGTCCCAATACTACCTTCCACACCTATCCATACTTTCCTTAGCAATCCTATTGGATCCTCCAAGTCACTTCCTAAACCGATACGCCCAAGTCTAACTGAGACTCACTATTAACTCGCTGAAATATATCCTAGGCTTCCCTAGGTTCCCGAACTCACCCATTCCTCAGTTGCTGAGAGATTCCCGGTAATGTCAACTAGCTACCTCATGAATATAGCCACATGCAACAAAGATCAGATAATCCTGCAAGTAACAGACTCATCCCTATGACGGTTAGACTCAAACGAGAGCTGCGTAATGGGGTCAAGTCTCTCACTTTGAGATTATCCGGCCTATGTCCCATGTGACCTAGCATATTCACTTAATAGTTAGCTCACATTACTAAGAGCCCCACAAAGCACAGAGCAAGCAACATTCAGAAAATGGAAAATCTAACCATCATATTCCAATCAGATCATTCTATCCTCTATTTAGGAATATGTACATGCAATTCAAAGGCTCATACAATCAGGCATAACCTAAGCAGGCTATCCTATCACTGACTAATCAGTACTAGCATGCAAGTCTACAAGCACATACAATAGGCATATAATGCATCCTCCTAGATCCTTAGCCCTAATCTAGCATGCAATTCTCATAATCATATCATATCATACCATAACATAACATGTATGGGTATCGTGGGGAAAACTTACTTGAGCTCGGATGATTGCACTTATCACACACTCTGTTCTTCTCAAAGTTCCTTTCTCTTTTCAGATTCTTTTCAAACTCCTATTTATAAAATGGTTTTACTTTTGAAAATGTCCATACCAAGTCTTTAGTTTGAGTTCAGACACACCCGGGAGCGTGCCCGAATCCCTCAAACCAAGGCTCTGATACCAACTTGTAACGTCCCAAAAATACAGGCCAAAAATTTCATTTTTAAATACATTATTATATACAACCATCGGCATAAAAACATTCATATTAATATCTCAAGTCAAAACCAAAGTGTCAATAACCAAAACATATTATCATAACACCACATCAGAGTGTAATCCGAAAGATCTCATGTGCGGAAAACATAATGTGATGCGCTGCGATCAAGCTGGCTCCTTTCCTTTGAAAATGAGTACCTGAAACCAAAATTGTAAACCGTAAGCACAAAGCTTAGTGAGTTCCCCATCATACCACATACCATACAATCACATACCATACATACTACCGGGAAATTCTAGGGTGCCCGACCTACCCGTGTCAAGCCATTATGGGGTGCCGACCTACCCGTATCAAGCTATTCTGGGGTGCTGACCTACCCGTGTCAAGCCATTCTGGGGTGCTGACCTACCCATGTCAAGCCATTCTAGGGTACTGACCTACCAATCGGTCCTAACAACCGACCCTCGGGGACTATTCCACCCCCTACTGCTACTATCACATATATCATAACATAAACATACTATCAGACATATCTGGGGTGCCTGAACTACCCTTCGGTCCTAACAACCGAACTCAGGGACTAGTCCCCTCCTACTTACCTCTATCGCATATAACATAACAAGCCAGCATGCAAACATATCATCACATATTGTCAGACGTATCTGGGGTGTCTGACTACCCTTCGGTGCTAACAACCGAACTCGACTACTATCACATACAACATATCATGCTAGCATATAACATATTAGGTAGTAGCAAACCTAGATGATATCACAAAGACAATCATCTATCATGCGTCTCCTACTCGTGGGTCGGTATTGTGGCCTTAGACCCACCACTACTGGAAGGTAACTCACCTCACACTGCTGAAGTCCCATAGACATAACCCCACATTGCTGAAGTCCCGCAGACTTCACCCCAGCTGCTAGATGACAGATTCCCGAACTGTCAACACCAAAATAACACCCAATTAATAATTGGGTCCCAACACATAATCATAAATACTCACTTGGATACTTACTACAAGGTTGGCTTTATGCAAGCCCAAGGCTCAATCCTTAGGCCCAAAGTCCACTAGGAAATCAAAGCCTAGTATATGGCCCAATTTTCTAAATTGGACACAAATCCTTACAAGGTCTTACCATAAGGCCAAATCATTTAGTCCAGTCCAACATTCAACATTCTAATGGGCCAATATAACGTAATCATAAAGGCCCAAACTATGGCCCAATTTTCCAAATTGGGCCCAATCCCTTACATGGGCTTTATCCTAGGCCCATTAAATTATTTTAGTCCAATTGCATGATCTTGTATGGCCCAATTAGTAACCCAATAATCAAGGCCCAATAGAAGGGTCCAAAAATAAGCCCAGGTGAAATTAGGGTTTCACATAAAAAGATGATTAGGGTTAAGTTTCCTACTTAACCCATTAAGGACTTAATCCATTAAGTCCATTATCACTTAGATTGATCTTTGCCAAAGTTTATTATTTAATATCTCAGGTTATTAAATAATTCTTGTGTGTTACCCGAATAATTCTTAAAGTTAGGGTTTTATTGGCATTAAGATTTTCCAATACAAATATTAGCCCACTTATCAATTTGTTGGCCTTTTATGACAATTAGGGCTTTATTGGGCCTAATAAGCCCACTAAAATCTTATTAAGCCCATATGGGTTTTATTGGGTCCATTAGAGTCCATTAAGCTTCATTAGGCCCATTAGAGCTCTTTTGAGCCCATTAGGGTTTCTAGCACCCCAAACGAATCTATCACGAGAGGCAAAGCGCACCGCCACCCGACACTGCGGCCGGTGGTGGCAGGAGGCGGCAACCACGACCTCACGGTGGTGGTTAGGGTTCTTTCTCATTATTCCATTTTGTTACAATTACAATGCTCATCTAATCAACACACGCATACCCTAATCTAATTACAAATACACACACACACACACACACACGAAAGAACACCCACCCATGGTGGTACACGGCGGCAGCCACCACCTCACGGTGGTGGCAGTGGTGGTCTTCCACAATTTTCCGGTTTCACACCCATAAAACACGACTCTTTCTCGGAATGGGAAACCAAGCACCTAATTGGTGGCGAATGGAAGCGGTAGAAGGTGATTTCACGTCGTCAGCCACCACCTCGTGGTGGTGGCGGTGGTTACTAGTGGTTCACAGTCAAATAACCACCCACACACACAAGCATTGGAGATGAAACACACCCATACGAACTCAGGGCCACTCCCATGGTAGGTGGTGGTGACGAGACAAGGCAGCAATGACGGAAATGGAAAGAAACGGAAACCGGAGGTGGTTTTGCAATGAGTGCCACCACCTCACGGTGGTGGCGAAGGCTCCTCTTGGTCTTTTCCCATCATCCAATTCACACATGCACTGATGGAGCACACACGAATCTCCGGTGACATCACCTTCAATGGAAACAGGCGACAGTGGAGAGAAAACGCGACTGAGGTGGCGAAGGGATGATGGTGGTGATTGCTCACATATGCTTCGGCCTTGGAAACTTCCGTTGCAGCGTTGGTCGTCGCCGATCATCTCGGTCCTTCGGTGGTCTGGGTCGATCGGAGAAGCTAGGTAGAATGTAGTGGCGACCGGCAGTTAGGAGGTACAAGGGGGGAGGGGTGACGGCTGTTGTGTAAGGGATGGTTTTTGGTTTAGGGTTTGACTTATAATGTGATTATATACCCGACTCCTTTTAAAAGTTCTCCATAGTGGCAACATCAGTCCCTCCATGCCTCTTTTCTTTTTAAAATAATTCCCGATAATTACCACGGAGCCCCTGTCTTCATAAATATTTATAAAATGAGTCTCAAACTCACACTTTCAACCCCCGACTTCTAAAATGGTGACAATTAGCTCTTCGAGACGATCCTTTTATACATAATTATTTATTTTAGGGCTATGAGTCCTTCATTTCTTTCTTTATTTATTTAATAAATAAACAGGTGTTACACTAAATGTCCATAGTCGTTCATAGGTGTGGGAACATTTATGAGGTAAGACTAATATGAGTGGATTGGTGGATTCTCATGGAGATGAGAATCGCAGGAGTTGCTACCAACTTCATAGATACTTAATTAGGAGAATAAGTAATGGACTTGACACGCATCAAAACCACTTTGTGGATCGTAGTCAAAAGTGACGTTTTAATCAAGGTTGTATCTTTGTATTCTTAGACCTAAGATACATATTTGGGACTTGAAGTGTAGGAATTGTTGTGCTTTGACATGGTTTAACGTTGTTCTGTAAAAGGGTAGTCATAAGGGTCATCGTTGGGTATGACATGGACTATATTGATATGCGTATGCAGTCGAGATGGGATTTGTCCCTTTTATTTGTTGAGACTTAGACATCTAAGCCTTACTAAAAGTTGAAAACTAAATGAGATTGATCACGATCCATATCTCTTGTTCAACATGATGTCTGAGATAAAGGAATAATTGATACCACGCCTTTAGTAACAATTGTAGCTTAGAGCTCCTGGAATTGGTTGTTGATGAGATGACACCCTTCATATATTATTAGGGGTTGTAGCTCGTTGCTAGACGTCAGTTACTATCTATGTCACTCTATAATGAATCTTGTCTAAGTGGGAGATTGTTGAATCTATATGCCCAAGAATCATTATGGAGTGATATTTCTAATAATATATGATTCTATAGGGTCACACCTTTATCAAGTTGGCACATTTTGTATATTTATTATTAATATGATTATTAATGAATAATATCAATTCTTATATAATAATTAGGTAATAATTATTGTTTTGTGAAAATAATAAATATAAGAGAGTATTACTAGTTATTATTTCAGATGGTATGAATTTATAAGCCATGCACAACCTTTTCGAGTAGTTGGATTCTTTTATGTTTTACCTAAAGACAAAGTTTATATTTTATAAACTTAGAGTTTATAAAAATCAAAGAATCTTTCTTATTTAAAGAGGTATGGCCGAAAGTTGTAGGAGAATGGAGGTTGCTTGTCAACCTCCATCATTTTGTTCCCCATGCCTCTCCTTTGTATCCCATACTTTTGAATATTATATTCAAGAGGCCGTGCTTGGATGGGGTTATAAATAGAGGGTCTTATACATGGAGAGCAAGGAAGTTTTTGGTCTTCTTTCTTCCCTTCTTTCTCTCTAAAAACCGTAAGTCATGAAGAGCTCCAACTCTTTGAAGTTTGTTGCTTTACTTTGGTGATTAAAGCCCTCTTGAGTTGTCTCCTTTAGTGCTTAATTGAGTTAAGAACTTAATGGGTTAAGACATTCAAGAATACAAGAAGGAACTAGCATTCCAAGTGCCTTACTCTTGATGGTGGATACTTGTAGAGAAGATCATGTTCTTTGATCTTTACATCTTCATCAACACCCCAAAACCAAGTGGATTCAAAGGATTCAAAGGTTATCTCTAAAACATCCTATGTTTGATTTTATTTCATTATAACCTCTATAAATGGATCCATGATGTTTTGGTGTTGTTTTGAACTAAAAATAAACTTGTTATTTTTAAAGTCTTCCATTACCGGTTTTTGTGAAAAACAAATTTATATTTCGTATCAAAACCCAACAAACTCTTTCCTTGCAGAGAACATTATCTCATTCCTAGAGGAACCATACTCTTGTTCCTGAAGGAATCATATTCTACACTTTTATTAATCTTTCATGTGACTCATCAAATGACACTTCTCCCATGGATAATCTATCTATTCATTTCATCAGGAGATTGCCTATTATTTAATAAGTACTTAACTTATTAAGTACTTAATCTTTATCTTCATCTCATACACATAGGTATTCTACATAATAATAGTAACATCTACACATATATACATACTCACACACACACACACACACACACATATATATATATATATATATATATATATATATATATATATACGATTATAATACAAACTTCTTGATATAAATGCTTGAACACTTGATGAATTAGATGGTTGATAAGTTGTTGATGCCAATAGATGAAGAAAAGGAGATAAACACTTAAGTTGTTGAGTTAGTGACATGATAATGATCAACATGATGTCACATCGAATGGGGGTTTGACGAGTCTAATAATCATGCACAGAAAAAACATCTAGCATATGTCTAAATTTTGATAATTTGATGGGTGATTAGAACTTAATTTATAAACAAAGGATGATGGGAGATTGAGTGATTAAGGATGGTATTGCCCAAAGTACTTACACATATATGTGATTCGTTGCCGACTAAAACATGATAAGAAAAACAATTATTACAGTTTTGAAGGATACTCATATTAGCATGCAAATGAGATGTTTCACCTTGAGTTTATATGTTAGTCAACATTGTATGGGTTATTGGAATATCAAACGTTACAATGAAATGGGCTAGTCATTTTGTTGATTTATGACATAGGCCTATTATTCATGATTATTGACATCTGAATACTGGGTTGGAGGCAGAAAATGTTGTTGTATTGGATTCTACCTGGAAGTGGGTTGTTTCATGATATTGGCGTGTTGATGCGGCTGCTGGCAAGGCCCAAAATAAATATGTGTCAAGTCCTGTGTGGGCAAAAAGCACAAAAGTGATGTAACAAATCAACTAGGCCCATTATGGTGAGATGCTAAGGGCACGAACAGTGGGTATTAACCATAAGCCGACCCATTTTGAGTGTTAGGTTGAGGTCAACTTTATGAATTTTGGAATCTGCAAACACCACCTTCGTTATCACTTTGGTGTCGTCCCCCGTTGCGACTACCATGAGGATTCCCCTTCGATAACTTTTAAAATGATTAGATGCTTCATTAAAAGAATCGTAGGAGATGATGAGTGATTCGTGTGAGAAGTTGGAAGTTCCAGTTGTGAATTTGGTTCATTCTTTGTTTCTCAAGTATAAACATTAAATGAGTCGTCATAATGTATGAAGTGGGGTCGATGGCAAAAGAGACTTGCGATATAACTAAACTTTGGAAAAAGATCATTGATGGTGTAGGTTAGTAGATTCTTCCATGTACCTAAATTTTTTTTGACTTAATCCCTGAACCCAATAAGAGATATGCAAAACTCACCCACGAACTTTGTTCTTTGGTTTGGGCATTTATGCCAATCCTAATGGATCTATATAACTCCTTAGACACCTTTTAACTTCCATGAATCTCCCAAATCGTCTTCTGATGTATACAATATTATGTCATCATTGGGTCAAAGAATATCATATTAATATCTTTATTTTATAGGGAAATCTCCAAAAAAGACCTAAAATTTTATTCTAATATATGAAAAAGTCCCGAACTAATTTTTTTTTTACAGAAAAGCATAGAATACTGGCTAAACTTCGAAAAAACCCTTTTTGGCCAGTTTCGAACATTTAGCTGGTATTCTGTCATTTTTCGTTAGTTTGCTCAAAATATTAGGACGTTTCTGAAAATTACACGATAACCAAAATATTGAGACTTTTTTAAAAATTACTATGGAATTATTGGATATTATTATTAACAAATCATTTATAAAGATAATTTTTTTTATTATAAACAAAGGAAATACATTTGTTGGTAATTTCTAGGAATAAAATGGTCGACTATGTACTTCTCTATTGTTTGTTGATCACTTCAATGTCTCTTTGTTCTTCATATGTATCGTTGTAGGTGTCATAGTGAGAAGTACTCTGTTAGGCGTGACCAATACAAGAGTTGATAATATTTATTAATATACAATCAATAAGTGTCTATTTGCTATTATGCATGATGCTATATGATCACGTGTTATTCGAAAATATCATTACACGAACATATAGATTTTTCATTATGTTCTTTAACCTAACTACCACTTAACCTCCGAACATTACCCGGTAACAACCATAAAATTACACACATTTATCCAGAGTGAAAAGTAAACTTTGAATGACAATTTAAATAGATAATCACCATTCACTTGTTTCAATATAAATTATCATTCACGATTCATTTTTTACATTTTGTAGATGTGTGTTTGCCAATAGTTGTTAACATGTAAAGTATGAATGTTGGTTGGTAGTTAGGTTAAACAACATAAGAGGAACACCAACATTAGAGGAATGCTAGCTAAGTTCATCTCACCATCATACCCACAACAATGCATAGGAAGAACGTAGAGAGTTTGAGTGATCAGAAAGCAATAAAGTACTTAGACCACCAATTTATTCCTAGAAATTAATAACAAATGTATTTTCTTTTTTATAATAAAAATATTTTTTTATGTTTATAAATGATTTGTTAATAATAATATCCATTAAGTTCAAGGTAATTTTCATAAAAGTCCTAATATTTTTGTTATTATGTAATTTTTGGAAAAGTCCAAAAATTTTGAGCAAATTAACGAAAAATGACAGAATATTAGCAAAATCTGCGAAACCGGCCGAAAATGGTTTTTTCGAAATTTTAACTGGTATTTTGTACTTTTCTGTAAATAAAATCTAGTTTGAAATTTTTTCATAAATTGGACTAAAATTTTAGGACTTTTCTGAAAGCTAGCTAATAGCTGAAAAAATTAACTGATAAAAAATGATGTTTGGTAAAAACTACTTGATAAGTTAACTAAAATATTTAAAATGACATACATGGTCAATAAAGAATATAATTAAGGGTATATTTGGAAAAACTTTAAAAAGCTCATGAAAGCTATTACAAGTAGTTTTTTTTTAAAAAGCTAGATTACAAGTTAACTTTTAAGTTGTTTTTTGGCTTTTCAAACATAACAACTTAAAAAACCTCGAAAAATAAACTAGTTAATCAATTAATTATGGTGGTCAAATATAACATTAATTATTGAACTTTGTGATGTAAAACCGAATAAGTTTTTGGATACTATTTTATCGATTTTAGAACATATGATTTATTAGTTTGACAAGTTGTATATTATATCCAATAATTTTTTAGGTACTTATTAGTTTGAAAAATTGTATTTTATATCCATTGTCTTTCTCATTTAATATATAATTGAATAAGTATATCTAAATATTCAATTATTGTTCTTTCTTTTATAACGCATGAATAAACATTAAAAACATTTTTATATAAATTAATAAATATGATTTATTCACGCTACAATAGATATAAAAACAACACGAATAAACGTGGTGAATTGCATTGGCCTTTTTGAACGCATCCACCTTCTCTTAAAGAGTTTATGTTTTCGTTTTACACGTTAAATCGTGTTATTATTATTTTATAACATTTAATTCTATCGAAATTTATTATCGGCTTTAGTTTTTTTTTTTCTTTTTCGTATTAAAATATTTTATATTTAAATACATATCGCAATAGACTTGAATCACCACGACCTTAAACAATGAATATTAAGAAACAAACTTTATCGGGTCATGAAATCCATTTATAAATTTTCTACTTTTTTTTTATATAGTTTTTCTATTAAATGTTATTACGAAGGAATCTTCCCTTTCCTCTTTTATATATCATTATTAATATATTGTTGTGGGTGGTTGGTATGTTTCTATTGTTCATTGGTTTCATTTGCTGATTTTATTTGTGATATAATTCAAGCACTCATAATTGGTTGGGGTTTGGTCCATTTATTAGAATAATTATTACCCATCTATCTCCTAGGAATATTTAATTAAATAAATTAATAAATACTTGTGTCTGTATAATACATAACTAGACATATATATGTGCGTTGCATGAGATTATTGTAACGTGTTAAGATAAACGAATTTCATCACAAAAGTGTTCATCGTTTTATTCCAATTACATAATTAAGATTAAATATATTTTTCAATTTTATATTACTTTTATTTATTGTTATAGTTAACCTGAATATAACTCATATAACCATTTTTATATTTTAATCGATCTTTATATATATATATATATATATATATATATATATATATATATATATATATATATATATATATATATATATATATAATTAAAATTATTATTATAAAAAACTTTGAGTAGATATGAAATTTGAATATCGATTTATTTTAGTAGTATATTAATAAATTAAAATATTTAAGAATAAATAATATTTAAAAAGCTTTCAAGTTTATTTGATATTTTGATTTAGATTTTGTATTTAACAACATATCTATATTAAAAAATTAAATAAATTAAATAACTAATTCAATTTTGTGGTATTAAACTTATATTCTTTTGCTTAAAATATATTTAAATTAGTAAGTATATATATATATATATATATATATATATATATATATATATATATATATATATATATATATATATATATATAAATAGAAACATCTAGATTAATAAATTAACTATATTTACACATTCAAATAAAACACGTTTAAAAATATTAACATGGAAAAACTCACATATCAACAAACTTGTAAAAATTTGAGACAAATGGATGATGGTATTGAATTAAAAAAAAAAAATCATATCACTTATATAAGATATTATCGATAATATATATATATATATATATATATATATATATATATATATATATATATATATATATATATATATATATATATATATATATATGATATAATTTACATTAATTTAACCACAACATATAAGAATTCATTAATATATGAAAATTTTAACAAATTAAGCTTGTTTTGTGCTTTATGGACTCTTAGTGATGTGAGTTAACTATTAAGTGAATATGTTAAGCCACATGTTGCAAAGGTTAAACAATCTCAGAGTGATGGATTTGACTATATTGTGCAACTCTTGTCTGAGTCCAATCATTGTAGGGTTGAGTCGTTTACTCGAAAGATTATCTAAGCTTTGTTGCATGTGATTGTATTCATGAAGTGCTTAGCTGACATTATTGAGAGTTTTGCAGCCATTAATAGCAAGGTTAGGTCGGGAACTTAGGAGGGCCTAGGAAGTGCTTTAGCGAGTTGGGTTGTGTTGTTTAGCAGGTACTTGGAGTATCGATTTAAGAGGGTGACTTGGAGGATTGGGGATAATTCTTGAAGAAAGTATGGGTATGTGTGAAAGGTAGTATTGGGCCCATACTACTAAAAGCACATGATCCATACTCGAATCGAAGGGAGTCACGAAGAATCTAGGAAGCCTGTGGGAAAAAGATTCTTTGAGTATGTTATGATTATTGTATGGTTGTTTTTACTATGGTGATGAGCACTCGTGGAGGAGGTTCACGCTCTGGTTCTGGCTCAGGTGCTGGCATTGAACCGATGGATGAGCAGATGCAGGACTTCATCTCTTAAGAGACCACCCTTCAACATTTTGGAGAAGACTCCTGTGATCTTTGGTTCGGTCAAGGAAGGGGTTATGGAGATTTTGGATGAGCGCTTGGGCACGTTACGCACAAAGATTTTGGCTATTGTGGGGCCTCTCACTCTTTCCTTCCACAAGTTTCATGCTTCTGGAGCTCTCGAGTTCTTTGGGGAGAAGGACCCCATTTCTAGTAAGAGATGGTTATCGGATATGGTTAATGCTTTTTGGTCGAGCTTCTACCCCGAGTAGTCAAAGGTTAGATTGTTTCTTGTTTTCTGAAAGACAAAGACCGAGATTGGTGGGAAGAGGTGGACTTCGCTTTGGCAGGCGATGTCATTGAGATAATGACTCAGGAGGAGTTTCTGAATTGGTTTAGGGCAGAGTTTCCACCAGCTATCGAGTTGCAACAGTTAGAGAGGTAGTTTCAGGACCTTCACCAGACGACTGAGATTGTGGAAGAGATCACTGCCAAGTTTAAGGAGATGGCTCTTTTAGTTTCGAAGTATGCCACAAACGAGGAGATGAAGCAGATAAGGTACCATGATATGTTACGAGATGGTATAAATAAGTTTGTTAGATTTTCAGTGTGTCGGAATTTAGAGGACATGATAGCTAGAGCCCGAGAGCGGGAGATTGATCACCTCGGGAAGAGGAAACCAAAGCAGGTACAGACAGTTGGGGTCCTGCAAAGAGAGCTAAGACTTTTGATCAACGAGTGAGAGGAGTGCAGGGCCGAGGTCAGTGCAGCACATTCGGGAAGCAGCACAACGGTTTTTTTCAATTTAGGGGTCCAGGTTGCTATAAGTGTGGCAGGTTTGGTCAAGTCAGCAGAGATTGTCCCTAGGGGACGAGTTCGTTATGTTTCCATTGCAACCAGGAGGCCCACGAGAAGGCCAACTATCCGATGTTGTGGGGTGGAGCAGTGTGTGTACCTGCTCCGATTACTTTAAGGATCACTGATGGTCGTAAGAGTAGAGTGGGTGTTCTTATGGTGAGGAGCCGAGCATTGCAGTCACGAGCTAACGAGATCCGAGTTCTACCAGTTGATATCGCAAATATATTATTTTATGAATCTTCATATGCCATTTTGCATACCGAGAGTCATGCTTAGAAAATATCCGGGTGAGTCGGTTTTAGATGTCGATGTGGAAGGAATTGACCACCATCAGATGAAGCTTTAAGTAAGAGAAGACCAACAGCCGGTTCAATCTTTGGTGGTATCAACAAGGAACTCAAGGAAACTGCAAGATGTGCATGTTGGGTTTAAATGCAGGAATTATAGGGGTCATTCGGGAATACAAGGCAATGAGGAATTGGTTTATCGTAGGTGTAAGATCGGTAATTATCAAGATCATACCTTCAAAGTCTGGTTAGTTGTGGGTTCCCATCAGAGTTTCTCTAGTTCAAGTAGGTCGTTGAATTGGTTGGGTACCCATTTCAATAGTTGAGATTTTGTTCTTCGTCATCTGAGAAAGTCGGCGAGGACTTATAGTAGATTTAGTGGAAAGTGTTCGGGACTATTGAGCTTCTAGAGATTTCGAGGAGTATTCATTTCAATTTTAGTAGGTGTGTGTTCGCTAGGATTGGATAGTAATGGAACACTAGTGCTTGTAGGCTCAGGTTGTCGGTAGCTTTGAGTAGTTTGGTTGCGAGATAGATTAGAAATCTATCAATTTTGTGGTTGGAAGAGCGCAATTGAATCCAACTGGGGGATAACCTCTTGGATTATGGTATCAATTAAGGAATGAGATTTCAGGTTACTTTGCGCATTAGTGGTAGCGCATGGAGGGTATGTGATTAGTTTTGGGTGGAGAGATTGTGTTAGAGCCTTTTTCCATGTTCTTGTATGATGAAGGCTTTGGAGTTCGAAACATAACCCGAACACCTGATTAGGGTATAGACGGATGAGAAAGACCTTAACCATAGTTTGACTTAGTTTGAATTCTAGAGGACATTTTAGGACTAAGTGTTATGTTGGTATTGGTAGCTCGGGGAGCTAGAGGAGCATCGGTTCAGGAAGTTGTCAAATAGCAGTCAGGAGGGTATCAGCAAGGATTTCAGCAGTGCAAGGTGAGTTTCCCTTTGTGTTAATGGATCTAAGGCCATAATGTCGGCCCATGTAGTTATCAGTAGAAAGACCTGGGCGTTAGCCCTAGGCATAGTATGATAATATGGTAATCCGGACCAAGGTCCGATGTCGGGCGGGAGCCCAAGGATTGTTTGCATGATAGATGATACTTGCCATCTGTGTGATACTTGTATGTGTCTGGTAGGGAGGTGAGTGTGGGCGAGGTCCCGTATCTCACCACTAGCAGAGTATGGATGGAGTTCCTTATCTCATTAGTAGCAGATCAGGGGCGAGGCCCGAGATAGGAAAATAGTAAGTGTGGGCGGGGGCTCGTATCTCACTAATAGCAGGAGCTCGGATGGGGTTCCATGAATCATATTTAGTAGGACAGGGGCGAGGCCCAAGATAGGCGAGGCATTAGAACAGGAATACAGTAGGGTACGTTTAGTTTATGTGTTATATATTATGGTTATATGTAGTATGTGCTTAGCGGGCGGGGCCCAGAGACAAACAAGGCCTAAGAGAAACAGATATGTATCTGAGCGGGGCTTGAAGCCAGGCGGGGCCGTTGTAGCGGGCAAGGCCCGAAGTAGTGGGCGTGGCCCAAGTGTATGTTATTATGAAAGATATGTAGTAGGTTGGGGAACTCACTAAGTTTCGTGCTTACAGTATTCAGTTTTGGTTTCAGGTACTTCCGGTAGCGAAGGGAAGAGCTCGGGATGATCGCATGGCATACACCATTGATTATTCAGCCTGAGATGTGTTACTCTGATAAAAATAATGTTTTGGAGCAATGAGATTTATGTTTTGACAGAATTATTTGATGACTTGTGGTTTCATTATTAAACTTAAATGAAAATTTTAGATTGTATTTTTGGGACGTTACAAGTTGGTATCAAAGCCTTGGTTTGAAGTATTCGAGTACACTCTTGGGTGTGTCTGAACTCAAACTGAGTAATTGGTAAAGAAATTTTCAATAAGGAAAATCGATTTTTTTTTAAAAAGGATTTTGAGCAAAGAAAACAATTTTAGAAACTATAGAGAAAAGAACTTTGAAATGAGAAAAGGGTGTGGCGCATGCAATCAGCCGAGCTCAAGTAAGTTGAAAGGCCCTCACTTTCATAATATTAAAATAGTTGTTACTCCAAAACATGTTACATGCATATTCACAAACAATATTTTACATTGACAATTTATTTGCAAACGACTGGATACAAACCGACTACGTTTAAGTTTATTACAAAACTACCCAGGATATTGTATATTTTAAACATACTAAAACTTAAATACAAAAGTAATAGTATAAACTATTTTAATTCTTCCAACAGTATAAAGATATACCGGATGCTTATTTCCTACAATATATTAAAACATTAAGAGGGTAAGCGGTGACGCTTAGTGAGTTCAATAATAGATACAATATAACGTTATGTCATATATATACTTCAATATGGCAGAAGCAAAGAGGAACAAGGAACAACAAAGGCATATATGAATCATGTGACAAACTTTCCATATCGATCAATGACTTGATTCAAAGATATACAATCAATGAGACATAACAATTTCCAAACTTGATATACATCAATAAAGCTTTGCCCCAAATGGCACAGAAGACATACAATTTATGATTAACATTTTGGTAGATTGTAGGCTTATAGCCCTGTCTAACCATTTGCCAACACCATAGAATAGAAATTATTCTCTTACGGAGACATGTTCTACATGGCCAGAGGTTACATACCAGTACCAACGTGAATCTAAGTCCTTTCATTGATCACATGATCAAAGATATTTCTTTGCTATTAAAAATAGCGAATAAAAATAACACTGGAAAATAACCCGGAATAATAACACTGAAAAATCACATAGTACATATAACACATAACATACAATTGTTCCTATATATTAAACTCACCGTGAAATAATCGGGGGCTAAAATATTAATTTGGGCAGCACTTTGGCTCTAAATATGACTTTCTTCATTGAAAACCGGGAGTTTTCCTGATAATCGGGCTTTGCGAAGGTAGAGCTTCAAAACCGAAAAGATAAATTTTTCGGGCTTCTTGGAAACTTCGGGACGTGTTTCGGGTGTTAAAAATACTATCGGGGCTTCGGAGGAAGTGGAAGTAGCTAAAATATTGAAAAAGAAGTGAAAAAGTGCTAAAAATCCAACATTAGTCAGGAGGTATCGCAGGCACTATTTATAGTGCGAGCCTCGGATCTGAAGCAAGAGGGAAGGAGGGCAGGTGGCAGCTTCGCAGGTAGGACACGCAGCTGATGCGAGGCGTCTTACGAGCCATCTTAGACGTCGCCTAGGATGCCAGGTGCATCACATGCGCAGTGGACCTTGCTTTGGTCAAATCAGAGGAGGACACGGGTCAGCAGCGAGCAGGGGCGAAGTGGCATTTCCGGATAAGGCTTATCCATGCGAAAACTCTCGAAAAATATGCCCAAATCTTCTAAAATCCATAACTTTCGCATACGGGCTCCGTTTTTGACGTTTTTTATATTCACGCGTAGGCGGGAATATATTCTACAACTTTCATTTAGACTTCGTCGGCTAATTTTGAGTTTATTTTTAATATTATTATTTTTAACAGACCGAGACAGGATAATCCGTTAAAGTTTCATAACTTTTTCATACGGAGTCCGTTTTCGTCAGTCATTTTACCGTTGTACTACTATTGACGAGACCTTCAATTCTCGTTTAGGTTGTGTCGGCTAAATATCGTTCGATCTTTATTTCAAGTTTTTAGCTGTCTACTGCTATTCCGAAACTTAGAAAAATCATAACTTCCTCATACGAAGTCAGATTTAAAAGTTCTTTATATGAAAATTTATTTTTTTAGCGAGTTCTACAACTTTCATTTAAATCACTAAGGCTAAAAAATAGTTTATCGGAAACTCACTTTTTACGCGACATAGTGTTTGTCGGTTTTATCACGGATCTTCGATTGGTCATAACGTCTTCATTATAACTCGGATTTTAACGAGGTTTTCGCGTAAACTTTTTCTAACGAGATTCTTTACAACCTTAAATAATTAAATTTTACTTATTTCAAATTTTATATTTTCGTTAAATTTCACTATATGACATTTGATTGGAATCTTATAATACTTCCAATACTTTCTGAATGATTCTAAGCATAGTTTTGCTTTATATCTAGTAAAAATCATCTGTTAGAATTTAACATTCAAATTCACATAATATTTCGTAATATTATTCACTTTTATAATTTACAATACACGATAACTGAACGTGTACGTTACAAATACCTCCTCCTTTTGAAGATTTTGTCCCCAAAATTACATCGATTAAAATAAATGGGGATATTTTTCTCTTATCTCACTCTTATTTTCCTAATTATAATTTGGTCCTAGATGGTGTTTCCATTTGACAAGCACCAACTCTACTTCTTTATTACGTAGATTAGTTATTCTTTCATTCACGATTTCTTTAGGGTCTTCTATAAATCTTAACTTATTATTCAATTTCACCTCGGATAATGGAACCATTTCATTATAGATGCTCAAGCATTTGCGCAGATAACTCACATGAAATACATCATGAATACCTGCCAAATCTTAAGGCAATTCCAAGCGGTATGCTTGCTTAACAATACTCTAGATGTTTTTGAAAGGACCAACAAATCTGGGACTTAGTTTTCCTTTCTTTCCAAATCGCATAAGACCTTTCCATGGGGATACCTTTAGCATTAAGAAATCACCCACCTGGAATTTTATGGGTCGTCTCCTCTTTTCTGTATAGGACTTTTGTCGATCCTGGGCCGCTTTCATTCTTTCACATACGATTTGAATTTTACCGGTGGTATCTTGAATTATTTCAGGGCCTCCAAGGAATTTTTGTCCTACTTCACGCCAACATAATGGAGTACGGCATTTACGACCATATAATGCTTCATACGGTGGCATTTTGATTGAAGCGTGGTAACTGTTATTATATGAGAATTCGACTAACGGTAAATACTTATCCCAGTTACCACCGAACTCCAAAACACATGCACGAAGTATATCTTCTACTATTTGGATTGTTCTCTCCGTCTGACCGCCTGTCTGGGGATGATAATCTGTGCTAAGAGCAACTCGAGATGCCAATTCACGTTGCATACTCGCCCAAAAATGAGAAGTGAAACGAGTATCACGATCGGAAATGATCTTCAGTGGCACACCATGTATTGCAACAATTTCATCTAGGTATACTTTTGCATATTTCTCCATTGGAGTTGTTTCACGCATGGCGAGAAAATGTGCACTCTTAGTCAGGCGGTCGACGATTACCCAAATGCTATCATGCTGTCTAGCAGTCTTTGACAATTTGGTAATAAAATCCATGGATAGTTCTTCTCATTTCCATATAGGAACACTAAGACTTTCTGTGGTTTCGTAAGGCTTTTGGTGCTCTACTTTGACTTGTAAGCATATCGAGCATTCTAGTACATATTTTCCAAAGTCTCTTTTTAATCCAGGCCACCAATAATCAGCTCTTACATCATAGTACATTTTACTTTTACCAGGATGTATTGACAGTTTAGATTTATTGGCTTCATCTAAAATCTTTTGTCTTAATCCACCAATCTTTGGAATCCATAGCCGATTCTTGAATACTTTTAATCCTCACGAATCATCAAGTAAAGCATCATTATAATGTATCATCCCTTCTTTCTTCACATTTTTTGGCTTCAGGGCCTCTTCTTGCCATTGTTGGGTATTTGGTGTTGCGTCATGGGCTCGTTTTTGTATATCCGGATTGGGCCTGTCCATCCATGATTTTAGCTTAGGGTTACGTTATTTATAGTGATGCATGTATTCCTTAGATACAACAGTCATTATTATCATCATTATTGCTTTGTAACCCTAAACACCTCTACAGTCGAAGCTCTTAATCGAGATCTTCTGAGGTGTTAAGGTTTAATCATTCGACACCAGTTAAACCATTCATGTGTTCTTTATTGTGTTATCTATTACGTTGCTCTTCATTATTCAGCTTGAATCTATCGATCTTTATGGAATATCATTCCAACAATTGGTATCAGAGTAGGAGACTGTGTTACTTATATGCATTCCTTCTGAGTGAAGAATTCTTTAGGGAATCTGCTTTTCTCAAATATATTAAGGTCGTCTTCGTTTTGTCGACGATATTTCTAGTGTTTGATAAAACCCTAATCTCAAGTTTACGAGTCTGATTCTAGCAGATCCGAGGGATAAGCTCATTATGACACATGACGATTCTCAAACCAATCCCATTAACATTTCAAATAGCATTGGATCCACTACAAGGGTTCCTATTCTCTACACCCAAGATTACGAAGTATGAGCGCATCACTTTGAAGATTACGTAATTGGATCTAAAGATAATGGTTATCTCGTCTGGGAAGCTATCACAATCGGTCCATTTGTTCATGTTGGAACAAACCGGTCAGTCAAGACTCAAAAAGAGTATAATCAGCTTTTGGTGGATGAAGATAAGAAACCACAAGACGAAAAAGATAAGCTATTGTGTAATCTCAAAGCCTTGAGGGTGATCAGATTTTCCTTACAAGCCAATACTTTCTGTCTGGTCATTTCATGCACTACCACTAAAGAGATATGGGACAGACTGCAAGAATTATATTCAACCGACGCGAATCTAGAGCATTCGATCCAAACCCTATTGCTCTCTGAGTTTGGAGCATTTGCACAAAAACCAGAAGAGACACCACTTCAAACGTTTGATCGCTACAATCATCTGCTGAGTAAAATGATGAAGCATGGTATTGAAAAGAAGGAGATTGAACAGAAAGTAATGTTCTTGAATGGTTTGAGACCTGAATGGATGGCAATGGTCTCAACAATAAAGGCTCATGAACAATTTAAATCATACTCACCGGCGAAACTTATGGGTATCCTAAAATCACATGAAAGCACAATTACTAAAGAAGCAAAGGTCATGTCAGGTGTAGGTTCTCTGGCTCTGGTTTCAAAGAACAAAAGTGTGGTTGAAGAAGAAGAAGAATATGACATGTCAGAATGTGATCTAAGCAATGAGGAGTACGCATTGATGGTGTCAAACCCAAAGAAGTTTGCTCGAAAGAAGTTTCCATCCAATAAGAACCGAAACTGGCAAGGAAGCTATAGTTCTAAGAAGGTGAAGGAAGAGACGAAGAACAATTCTCAGAAGGAAGATGAAAAGAAAGAAAGCAAGCTTATGGGAGATTCAGGGTATGATTGCAACTACTATCATGCCAAAAACCACTTTGCCAAGGACATTATGTTGAGAAAGATGGCTGAGAAAAGGGATGGTGAAGATGATGAAGCTTGTTACATGCGAAAGTTTGAAGAAATAAAGAAAAAGATGTCAACTAATGTTTCAATGAATGCCCTAATTGTGCAGGAGAATGTGAATTAAGATGAGTTCGGTGGCGTTGAAGTC
Organism: Lactuca saligna; assembly: GCF_052625555.1. Classification (NCBI taxonomy): domain Eukaryota; kingdom Viridiplantae; phylum Streptophyta; class Magnoliopsida; order Asterales; family Asteraceae; genus Lactuca; species Lactuca saligna. The sequence continues at coordinate 6,729,586 of NC_136424.1, forward strand.
TATTCAACCGATTCTGAGGATGAAGAAGTGAGAAAACCCTCACATGGAAGAGCGTATGTGGCAAGAGAGGAAGCTACGAGTTTGGCTGGGAAATGTCTAATGGTTACTGCTGGAAGATCATTCGAGGATGATCATAACCAGTTGAATCTGGCTGAGGATAAGTGTTTTGCAGCCAAGCCTGTGAGTGGATTGGTTGATCAAAAAGGTACAAACGATCCTTGAATCACTTAAAGTTCCTGTCACTAATTATGAAGAAGAATTAAACGAACTAAAATTTAAATATTCCAACTTAAGTGGTAGTCTCATGCAAACTCGCCTAGCGAATTCTAACCTAACTGACCAACTCAGCAGGAATCTTCCAAGTGTGAGGAAAGGAGGGCATGGATACAGCTGAAGGAGAAGGAGTTAGTTAGAACTAGGGATGAGATTATTTCTTTACAAAGAGACAACTTAAAGTTTTTGAAACAACGAAATGTTTTTTGTTTGATTGCAAAACGCTTATATACCAATATAACTCAGCTGCACTTAGATTGTGAAATATGGAAAAAGATTCATAAGATGATTTTACCCTTCCTTGAATTTAAGGAGGATGAAGTCATTGCTGAATGTGAATCAATAATGTCCTCAAATGAGACTTCGGTCACTTACAAAAATGGACTAGACAATGAGACCTTTATTGACTCCAAGGAACACAAATGTATGCTTAAAAATCTTTTCGATGAAAATGATAGGTTGAAAATTAAGTCCGAGACCATCCAAACATTTGACTCGCCAAATGCCAAATTATGTTCAGAACATAAAATATATGTGGAAAATGCGTCTGAATTTGATGAGGAAAGTGAGATGAGTCATATCTCAGTGGATGATGTGGTTGATTGTTCTGAGTTTTTGAAAAGCAAAACCGAGACCGAAAAAACCCTCATATCTGAAAACTCGGTTGAATATGCTCGCTTGTCTAATGACAAATCAAAGAAACATAAAGAGAAAGCAATGGTCTTTCAAAAGGTTCAAACGGTCCCAAATCAAGTGTATGCTGTTAAAGGTGTCACCGAAAAACAAACAACAGAATTGAAAATTTTGGTTGACACAAACAATGCTAAAGGGTGCGACGATTACTTCTGGTTCACCCCTATCGATAATGCAGATAAAACCGTCGGCTTATCAGAGCGAACATCGTGGATGGTAAGGGGAAGGTATGTTGTTGAACCCATTAACAAACCCTCAAGTTTTGATAAACCAAACTCAAATGGAACAAAAGAGATACCAGAAGAATCAAAGAAAGCATCCAATATAACCTCCAAGACAACCGAAGCTCACAAGGAGAAGACGAAGTCAAGCTTCAATATTCATAAATCTCAAAAGCAACTGGCTGAACAAAAACGGGAAAGAAATCAGAGATACATGAAAAATTTTCATGAGAGAAAACAATTTGGCAGTCTCAAAACCCTAACCATGTTCCTTCCAAGAATGAAACAGATGTCAAAGGAAATGACAACGCAAAGAACAACCGACAGTCCAATTTCGGTCGAAACTCTTACTATTCTCAGAACCGAAAGCCCAGTCTCAGTCCCAACTTATCTGACAACCGAACATCTAGTCTCGGTTCCAACCCCAAATCTCAGAACCGAACTTCAAGTTTCGGTCCCAACACCAAGGCTGAAAACCGAAAGTCTAGTTTCGGTCATTCTCACAGTCAAAAAAAGCCTTATTCAGCGAAGGATGTTAAAGGAAAGGGAAAGCTTGATTCAGACTCTAACATCAATAATAAGAAAAATTAAGCTAACCCTAGGATTCAAAAGAATATTCCAAAACCAACAAACAAAACACCATCTGAAACATTACAGTTTAAACAAGACAAAAATAAAAATAAAAGTTTATACCATCAAATGGAAAGTCAAAACCACTCTAATAAAAAGAACTTATTTGGTTGATCTTTCGGTTGTTGTTCCTTTTTCTGTAGAAGACTTACCACGGCCCAACAGACTTTGAGTTCCTAAATATTCTTGAATTTGCAGGTTATAAGTGACGACCTGTTTGATGACGAATGGTACATAGACAGTGGCTGCTCACGTCACATGACAAGAGGGAAGGAAGAGCTGAGGGAGTTTCGGTCCCTTAAGGATGGTGGATGTGTGAAGTTTGGCAACAACTCTTATGGCACTATCAAAGGATATGGGATGATAACCAATAGAGAGTTCACAATTCGAAAAGTGGCATACATGGAAGGATTGCAACAGAACCTCATAAGTGTATCTCAATTGGTTGTGGGAACATGACTGAAAGTCTCGTTCGATGATGAGGGATTAGAAATTATTGAAAAGCAATCCAAAAGAGTTCTATTGAAGTCTGAACGCAAGGGAGAGATGTATCCTTTAAATCTCAACCCAATTCGAGGAAAACCAGCAATATGCCTGTTGACAAAGGCAAACACTAACGAAAGCTGGTTATGGCACCGGCGGCTATCACACCTGAACTTCAAAGATATTAATAAGTTGGTGCTTGGTGATCATGTTTGAGGCCTCCCTCTTCTCAAGTTTGATAAGGAACACTTGTGTGCAGCGTGTGAGATTGGCAAACAAAGCCGAAAGAGTCATCCAACATGTATCAATACCAAGATCATTGAAGCCCTTGAAATTTTGCACATTAATTTATGTGGACCTTCGGCTATGGAAAGCATCGGTGGTAGTAAGTTCATGCTTGTCATAGTAGATGATTTTTCACGCTTCACCTGGGTTTTCTTTCTTAAACAAAAATCAGAAGCGACTCCCAAGTTGAAGGTGTTTATCAAGCAAGTGGAACTACAACTGCGAAAGGTGGTGAGGAACATTATAAGCAATAATGGGCTTGAGTTCAAGAATATTGAAGACACTCTGGCCGAAAAGGGAGTATCTCACAACTTTTCTGCTCCATATACTCCACAATAGAATGGAATTGTTGAAAGACAAAACTGTTCCTTATGTGAGGCAGACAGAACCATGTTCAGCTTCGCTTCTCTTCCATAATACTTCTGGGTTGATGTTGTTGCAACTACATGCTATACTCAGAACCGATCCTTTCTTAACAAGCAATTCTCCATCACTCCGTATGATATTCTAAACAATTGAAAGCCCAACATTAAGTTTTTCCATGTGTTTAGTTCCAGGTGCTTCATATTCAATTCCAAAGAAAACCGAAACAAGTTCGACGTTAAAGCCGATGAGGGAATCTTCCTTGGTTATTCACTCACTTCAAAGGCTTATAGGGTCTTGAATAAACACTCCAAACGTATTGAAGAAACCTATTACGTAACCTTTGATGACAACTATATGAAGAAGGTTCAACCGAGCGAAAATACCATGGGAGAAATAATTCAAGAATCACGACAAGTCTCGGTTCCTATTTCCAACTTATTTGAAGAGTACATAAGGCTATTTAATGAACCAGAAAAGGCTATACACTCGGAGGTGAATGCAGCAGACAACAAAATCGACCATCTGAAGAAGATCATCGATGACGCCGCAAAAGACATGGAAAAGAATTCTACTAAACCAACTGATGGTCAATCCTCAATTGACCCTCCAAATAAGAGCTGAGTATTCAAGGGGGAGGCTTCATCTATATCTAATACAACCGGATTATGAACCGAGGGGGAGAATGCAACTTCAACCGAGGAGGAGAATCCAACTCCAACCGAGGGGGAGGATCCTGAACCTGACAAGGTAAACGCTTCGCCATTTGAAGGGGAGAATGAAAATTCAAATGACGAAGAGGATCGATCAGAATTTGAAGAAGAGGTAAATGCAGAGATGGATCCTGTTTAAGACCCGAATTACCCTCCTCTAACAAAGTGGACTAAGGATCATCCCAAAACACAAATTATTGGTGAATCATCTGAGCCAGTTCTCACACGCTCTCAATTGAAAGCGAAACAAATTGCTCTATTCTCTCATGTTGAGTTCTACATGTTTAATTCGTTTGTCTCCAAAATCGAACCGAAGACGGTTAATGTTGCATTGATCATGCTGATTGGGTACAAGCTATGCAAGATAAACTCAATGAGTTTGAACGTAATCGAGTTTGGAGGCTGATTCCCACTCTAGAGGATGCTTTTGTGGTCAGCTTAAAATGGGTCTTCAGGAACAAGTTGGACAAAGAGGGCAACATCATTCGAAATAAGGCCCGGATAGTGGTGAAGGGATACTGTTAGGAAGAAGGAATATATTATGATGAGACCTTCGCTCTGGTGGCAAGGTTGGAATCGGTTAGAATATTTCTAGCATATGTGGCACATAAAAACTTCGAATTTTTTCCAGATGGATGTAAAATGTGCATTCTTAAATGGAGAACTAGAAGAAACTGTGTACGTTGAACAACCTTCTGGGTTCGTGAACGAGAAATTCCCTAATCACTGCTATGTGGTGGAAAACCTGTATATGGTCTAAAGCAAGCACCGAGGGCCTGGTATGAAATGTTAACCCGCTTTCTTAAAATGTCGAAATTCAAGCAAGGTTCGGTTGACCCAACCTTCTTTCAAAAGAAAGAAGGAGAAAATTTAATGATAGTTCAGATTTATGTCAATGATATCATCTTCGGCTCCACAGATCCTAGCTTAACAGCTGAGTACTAGAAGCTGATGGAGACTAAATTTGAAATGAGCGCAATCGGTCCAATTAATTTTTTCCTTGGATTGAATATAAGACAGGGACCAGAAGGCATTTTTATCAACCAGGAAGCTTACACGAAGAATTTGCTATCAAAATTCGGTATGGCAGGAGATTCGAAGGTGAAGGTTCCCATGGCATTCGACACGAAGTTAACTTCATCCCTAGAGAAACCTGTTGTTGACATAACACTCTATCGCCAAATGATAGGGTCTCTAATGTATCTGACAGCTAGTAGACCAGACATTATGTTCTCTATTTGTTATTGTGTTAGGTTTCAAGAAAATCCAAGAGAACCTCACATGGTAGCAGTGAAAAACATTCTTCGTTATCTGAAGCGAACCTCGTCTCTCGGTCTTTGGTACCCAGCTAGTTCTGGATTCTTTGATCAAGCTTTCTCTGATGCAGATCAAAAAGGACGCGGTCTGGACCGAAAGAGCACAACTGGTATGCCAATTCCTTGATGGCAAACTCGTTAGCTAGCAGTCTAAGAAGTAAACTTGCGTATCTCTTTCAACAGCCGAAGCTAAGTACATAGCTGCAGCATCCTGTACCTCACAAGTAATCTGGATACAAAGCCAATTAAGGGACTACAGATTAAGTATGATGAAAATACCTCTCTACTGTGACTCTGAAAGCACAATAAGAATTTTTCATAATCCAGTGCAACACTCAAATACAAATCATATTGCACTAAGATACCATTTCATCAAGGACCATGTTGAAGATGGAAACATGGAAGTTCATTTCGTACGGTCCTCTGATCAACTCGTTGACATCTTCACTAAAGCCTTACCAGAAACAACTTTCAATAAAATTTTACAAGGCTTAGGGATGATGGAAGCAGAGTCGGTACCGAAACCTCAAACCTCTTACTAAAAATTAGACAAGTGAAATGAACCAAACGCTTGGCTTATTTCGGCTTCGGATTTTTCAGGAACCAAAATGAATCGAACACTCAACTTATTTCGGCTACGGATTTTTTAGGAACCGAAATGAACCGTACACTCGACTTATTTTGCTTCATTTATTTAAAGGTTTGGTTTCGGCTGTATACTTTGTAGATTTTCTTTTAAGCTTTTTATTTGATTTTCTTTTATCTTTATTTCTAGAGTTTCTAAAACTAATTTCTTTTTTTTCCTGTTTTTATTATTTTTCAGAAAATTAAAAATACCAAAAAGAGTTTATCTTTTATTTTTCGTTATTATATTCGTTTTGCTTGTGTGTAGTTTGTTTGTCTTTGTCATTTCTTTACTAGGTACTAAGGACATGGGGAGAATGAAAATTCAAGGATATTGTTGCAACATGATTTGGAACTAAGGCAGGTATGACAATTCTAATTTGGACTAGTTAAGTGTCCCTAGAAGCATGTTGTTGCATGTAGACCTAAGCCTCTAACACTATGAGTTAGGCCTTAATGATTCGATCTATACTTATTGTTTCTTCCCAATCAGGCTGCTAAATTCACTCAAGTCATTAGCTAGCCTACTCTTCTTCTCAAATGAGTTATGAGTTTTTTTTCTTAGTCACTTTCATATAGCAGGGGTACTTTCGGTTCTTAACCTCCTCCTCTACATTCTCCATCAAATTTCGTTTCAACAATGTAACCCTTGAGACTCTCAACTATTACCACTGAGGTTTATGGTTACACAAAATATGTGTCTATGATCTTTGATGCGTACACCACGTGTTAAGTGAGACCCAAAATCCAACACCTATAAAGAATTGACGGTGAATTTTAGAATTCAAGATTTCACTTGTTACCTACCGAAATCTCGATTTATTTTTATGTGATCTTTATGAAATTGTCCAACACCAATGCATTTCTTCCCAAAAGATCCAGATTAGTTTTTGTTTTTGAGATTTCCATTCCATACTCAGTCACAACAACTGATATCTAACCTACTTCTTCAACAGACCAGATCGGTCTCACAAGTGCTTCACTCAACTTTCGGTCTTATATTAAGTATTGAAGTTCGGTTGAAGATAAACCCCCATTAAAGCCATTATATAAATAGAAGCCTTTCGATGTTTCTTAACAAACAATCGATCGTATTTTTCGGGGAACCAAACATGCACTTCAAGTCTTTCTTGACTTTGAAGGAATACATTCGTGCCCGGAATCATCTGCTTAATGTCTTACTTGACATCACTCACATCCGTTACACATTTTGTTTTATTTATTTATCTTTGGCACACTCTCGCACGGAAATTCTTTGTAATATTCCAAAATTCTAGTTTCTGTTACTCATGGCTTGTTTTGTTGTCAATTGGAGTGAAAGTGGTCACTTTAAAGTGAATGAATGAGTTATATTTTGCTTGGGATGAAAGTTGAAGATTGTTTTGGGAGCAACGATATGTGGATAAGAATCTGCATCGAGTCATCAGATAAGGATTGAATTTTGGCGCGTGAACTTGAAACGGTTCCTATACCTATGCGTGATGACGTCTATCTAGGGAATCCCAGCTGTCACATCGAGATTTTTCAGGTGAATTTTCAGCGATCTTGTATTCATTACAGATGATTTTTTTCTCTCTCCTGGAAATGGTATAAAAAGGATTCTCACACCTCTTGTACATCACTACCTTCTTGATATAACAGGCGATTGTTACTGTTCATCTTCTTCTTAACATCAACAATGGCGAAATCTTCATCTCTTCAAGATCAAACTGCATCATCATCATTTCTTGCCATCAAACCTAATCAGAACATGATCATTCAACTAAATTGATTCTTATATGATTCCTATATATTACATGTCGTTGAATGTCTCAAATACTCCCCACTGGTAATCGCTCTTACGCTAGTGGAATATCTTCCCATGTCCCTGCTATCTCAAGACTATTCTACTGCGACGTATGATAAAAACAAGGAGAGGATCTACTTTTAAATTTTTAATCACAAAGCATGAATATCAAAAGGCTGATTCTGCTCTCTGTAAGGGCTTGTTGTCGACGCTTCAGTTATCTCTCTTGATTTCATTATCACGACTCAATTATTTACAATGTTCTATGAAATGGGTTATACTGAGGTCCTTACTACTTTCACAAAGTTCAAGAAATCCATTTTACCTCCATAATGGAATGGGTTACTTACTATTCTTCACAAGGGGCTCTCTGAACGGGTCGGTGGGTCTGATGGATCACACAACTGTTTCATGGCTATTTTGTATGGTCTCTACAATGGAATCAACTTGGATTATGGTTCCTTGATATGGTCTCAACTAGTGCAGAGTTTAAATTCCTCGACCAAACATTCTGAAGTTTCTTGTGGTCGTTTCTGGACCCTTGTTACTCATCGGGCAATCAACTCTCTCCAGATCCCTGTCATGAAGGATGTTGTTCTTTCTTCAATAGCAACCTTTCTCACCAAGAAGATTATTGTTGTTGATCCAAAAAAATTTCCTCACAATGGTTCAATTCCTGAAACCATGTATCGATGTGTCTCTGCAGAAAGTAAAGTGATGATTGAGTATCGATAACTTCCTCTCAAGAATCCACGACAATTGACTCCTGAAATGCAAGCTGCTCTCGATGATGTTGAGAAGCCATCAAAGCGAGGAAATAAAGGAGATTCCAAGAAGGTGGAAACCGAAGAACCTTCTTCCAAGCAAGTTAAATCCAAGAAGCGAAAAGCTAAAAAAGCTGCTTCCTCGACTCCTAAGAAAGTTAAGAAGATGGCCCGAAAACCAAAGAATCCTTCACCTTCCAGCTCTGGTAATGATGATGAGCAGAATGTTGATGAGGAAGAGGAAGATCAGCGTGAAGGTTCTCCTAGGGGTAATACACCACCTAGGTCTCCAAATCCAGAAGGCAATCTTCATGATTTTATTCCCACTCCTCCACCGTCACCACCGAAGACTACTGTTGAGGTTTCGGTTGCCCTAATTCCTCCATCTCCTACAACTCAAACTACTACCACAATTCCACCACCTCCACCTATCAGCTCCACACCCTTATCTACAAACCCATTACCACCTCCCATTTTTTCTCAAGCAACTATCACCTCTTGTAAGGTCCTGAAACGGATCTTACCAGTGATCAAGCAAACAAAACAATCAACAATAATAAGAATGAAGTAGAAACAGAAATCAGAACAAGCTTGCACACTCTTCTATTAATGAAAAACATCTAGTACAACTTGTTTACAGCAACCGTGAACTCTATGGCATCAACAACCATTAAGTGACCTACATTACCTCTATATATAGTGACCTGGGCCGACTCTGGGTTTACGACCGTAAACAACTTACGGACGTAAACTCATACTCTGGCCGTAAACTATAAACATAGCTACCAAAATTGCATACATACCCAAAAGAACCTATCATAACGAAATCCTAGACTAAACCATTAATTAGACCCTTCAATCTCCCCCTTGGTTTGGGGCTAGCTTGGAGTTAATCTTTGTCAATCACCATCATATCTACCTGCCCCATTGTCCCATTCCCCATGCGTTTATCGATGATCTCAGCAACCATGGAGGTGTATTCCTTCGCGGCTTGCTCAAAAATCTCCTCAGCAACTTTAATTTGATGATGACTCAGATGATGAATATCCTACTTCCTGAACTGGAACAAATCCATTCGATTCTAAAGACGGATGCATCCATCTTTAAGTTTGATAACAGTAGATGATGTAGTCTCATCAAAAACCCGATAAAGCATGGAGCTTAAGGATCCATCTGGGTTACTTTCAAGCACATGAATTTGTTTGACCTGATTGGTTGCATGCCACATCGCCACCTGAAGTGGATGGCCAACCTTGGGATCTATGACATCAGGATAATGCTTTATGACAGACTCAACAGTCTTCATTGAAGGAAAACCCTTTTTCACCTAGTCTTCTAGAAAATGTTTGAACTGAGTTGCTTGTTGATTATCTGAGGGATTTGCAAAACGATATTGGGATAGCTCTGAACGATCCACCATAGTCCACGAATTGAAATCATGACAATCATTGTAGAGCTCCGTGTTGCCACTCTTTCTCCGCACTATCCACATGTTTAGTGTATCATGAAATCCCCAAGAAATGATCCCTGACCGATAACCATACGTATCTCTAAAGTGTACGGCCTCAAGATCCGTAACAGTGATTGTTGGTTGATTCCCTGGTGCATTCTTGTCAGAACTCCTCTTAAACAAGAGTTGTTCTTTTTGAGCAGCTTTAGCTTGTCTATCACGTATAATTGATGTAACATGTGGAGCATGAGCGGGCTCTTCTTTAAAACGATCTACGACCCGTGAAGTTTGAACGACTGGCATGGCAACAGGATGAGCTTGAGTATGTAGATTGATCATGTACTCGTCTGCAGATGTTTTATATTTTACACCAAGATCTTCTTCAAGCTTCTTCTTCAAATCAAAATAACTAGAGGTCAGGAGATTGAAATGGGCTTGAAGTTCATAGATTTTCTTTGTCTTTATTACCCGATCATCCTGAAGATCAGAAACTTGAATTTTCAGATTTGCATTCTCGCTTGAAAGATCTTCGACTTGAATGGTTAGCTCTATATTCTTCTGGTCAAGCACATTGACTCTCTTTTGAAGCTCATCAACCACAGAGTCATCTTCTCCTTAATGACCTTCTCTAAAAACAACTCCTTTAGCTTTAGAGGAAGGTACAACAGTTTGTTCCTGGTCAAGATGCATAACTAACCGCACAGAGGCATCATTAAGATCTACCCTAGGAGGAGAGAATCCTGGTGGAGCAAAGGAGCTACCAGCTTCAAAGGTGATGCTAGGACCTCCACAGAAAGGTTATGTTGATACAATAGCAGGGGTTGTTGTTGGCGTAATCGGCATCCCATGAGTCAAGTTAGAATCCAGAGGCCCAAACCTAGGATTACGTCTTCTTCTCTTAGATAAAGGTTGTAAGGTCTGGTATGTTGTATAATCACCCTGAAGTGGTTCAATTGTAGGTGAGACAACGTCAAGGGGAGGAATCCCTGACACTGTCACCATTGGAGCTGTAGAACCAACCACTTGATTTGTAGAAATGGGTGTTGAATCGAGAACATCTTCAGAGTCCCTTATGTCCGTTGTTGGGAGAGCAACATCACTGATATTATCAAGCAATGTGTTGAGGTTGACATTCGACAAAAAGTCATCACTGCTTCCAAAGTTGGTTGAAATCTCATCTCTATCAAAACCTGTAAGATCAAGGTCTTCATACTGGTTAGTGTCAGTTGCATTCATGGAAGACCCTTCATTGTAGTCACTTTTGATTTGAACTGATCGGAGGTCATGCTCCTTAGCAACTGTCTCTTCCCCTTCCTGATCTGATACAGTGATCACTTCTCCTTCCGAGATCACCCTTTCTAATGAAGTGGGCTCTGGAGATATCTTATCAGAAGATCCGTGGGACTCGGACGCCTCATTCGGCTCAGCAAATCGTCCGAATTTAACCAGTGGATATAGTCCTTAAAAGGTAACTTTTCCTTTGCAATTTTGTTTAATGAGCCCAATAGTGTGAGGGCCCAAGGACTTCATAATAAGTGTACCTCTCTCCTTTACCATGTCAGGAAATTGTTTGTTGATGAAGAGCTGAATGAATCTAGGATACATCAAAAGGGTATCCCATGTGATAACATTGATGTTGACCACAAACACATCCAGGATAAACCTTGAAAAGTTGAATCCAATTCCTACAGCAAGAGAAACGATAGCTCTAGTGTTTCTCAGGGATATTTCATCCGCACCAGACCTCCTGCTGGAGATGCAGCTCACTAACTCATGGGCTAGGAATCTCTAGTAGGGTGGCAGAAGCTTTTTCATTGTAGGAGGAGAATCGCCTTCATACCCCCATCTTCTTCAAAAAAAAATTGAGCATCTTCAATACCAATTTCAGTGGGAAAACTCGGTAGGTCATTGATCAACAATGTCTCTCTAATGAACTGCTCATTGATCAAAACTTTGCATCCTTTAACGATTGCATCTACAGTCACTGCTCCATCATCATCTCTTGTCATTTGGGCAATCTGTCAGACCTCTCTTATGATTTTTTGATAAACAACGGTGTTCATGGTGATGGCGGAGGACAAACAACATTCTCTCAGTCCATAAATCATTGACTTGAATTCTCCATGGGCCACCGGAGGATCTGCCAATAACATTGCCAAATTGTGCATGTCTACGAACTTTAACCCTGCCATTTGATCTACACTAAAACATACTATGTAAGACAAGAAAGATATTGGAGCAAATAATAGTTTAAATGGTATAAATTCGCTCCCAAAAAATGAATTATTTTTTACCAAAAATTAAGTTTAAAGTCAACCAGGAGTTTACGGTCAATATGGAGTTTACGTCCGTAAACTCGTGACCGTAAGCTCAAGGCCGCAAACGGAGTTTACGGTCGTAAGCTCCTGGCCGTAAGCTTGGACCGTAAACTTCGACGAATCCTTTTTCGTCGATTTCAGGCACAAAACTCGTAAAATCCAAGAATTAAATACAAATATATGGATGGAATCATAGTACATTTGAAGTGATCGGAGCAATTTCACAAAAAAACAGAAAAAAAATTCGAAGAGAGAAAGAGACTGGGAGTTTGAGGCCAGAATCCGAAAAATGAGAGGATTTCCGGTTGTAAACACTTTATATACCTTTGACCTTTTTACCTGCTGTCCACACAGTGAAAGTCACAGTCCAATATTTTCAAAAAATTTCAAAAACAAAACTTTTGAGGGTTAAAATTAAAATAAAAATAAAAATAAAATTAATTTCCAAAATTTAAAAATAATAATTAAACTTTGAAAATTAAAAATAAATAAATAAAAATAAAAATAAAAATAAAAAAAAATAAAATAAAAATAAAAATAAAAATAAAAATAAAAATAAAAATAAAAATAAAAATAAGATAAAACAAACAAAATAAACAACCTAAAAAAATTTAATTACTGAAAATAATTTTTGTGACACTTGGATCAAAGTTGTTAGACAACCCTAATCTACTTGTCAGTACCCTTATTTTCATGTCTTTGTCTGATCGATCGCTGGTATTGTGGTCCACTTAAGCACGAAACATTTGTGACAGAATTTGGACAATTTAAGAATGACACGATATTTTGAGCCCTTATTCTTAAATAAATTTCCTCGGGACCATTTAGCTGATTATAACCAGGGATATTGTTGTCCACCTAAATTGAGCAGTGAGATCTACAGACAATCTGTATGTGTTCAGTTTTAATTTTACTAGAACATGTTTCCCGCTTCCTGATATGCTCCAGCAATCAAGGACTTCTAGAATACTCCCTACACTGGGTGAGCAGACAATTATTAAGTGAGAATATAGATTTAGAATGCATATGCTATACACCCAGGTCGGATCTCTTCCAATCACGCAGAGGATGAAACATATGACTAGCTGAATTTTTAGAGGGATTGAGAAAAGAATGATGCATATACTGTGTACCAGGTCGGATTGTAAGTTACGCAGAGGAGACCGTATATGGCTAATAGATAGAAAGAATTGCATGGAAAGAAGATGCAGATAGATAGAATTGCATATGTTACAATCCAGGTCGGATCGCTCGATCACGCAGAGGAGGCAACATATGACTAACAGACAGAAAGAAAGAAAATAACCTTCTACAAACCTAATTTATTAGAATTGCCAAGTCACCCCATCAATACCGGAATTAAGGACAGAATCCGTACATCGAGGAAAAGTTAATCCACAGTTCTAGATACGGGTTCTTTTAATGTGACCAGTAGATTCTCATGTATATCTCCCTGCTCAACCTATCCGAGCGTCGTATTGTCAGACTTAACGGATCTAACTAGTTTAATATTTGTCAAGTCCTTGAATTCCTTAAGTTCAAATCTTCCTACTCAAGTCCATTTAAAATCTTTCGTGCCTACCAGCGCATCAAACACAGAGCGTAGACAATTTAATTTTGGTACGTTACGCAGATTCAGATTGTCCGTTCTCACTTGATAATATTAGTTCCCATCACAACACTTACAAACAAGACTATTAGAAACATTTTTTTAAATTTTTCTGGACTTTTTATTGTTTTTGGATTTTTTGTTATTTCTCCCATAAATTTGTGCACGGGTGAGAATAAAGTAAAAATGAAATAAAAATTCGCAAATTTAAACTAACCTATCTACAAAAAAAATAAAAATCAAGAAAATGAAATAAAAAAAAACTTTAAAAAAAAACAGAAAAACTTAATCCTCAAAACGAATCATTTTCAAAAATCCCACAAGCACATCGAATCGAGCTTTGTTTAAAGGCTTGGTGAATAGATCCGCCACATTATTAAAAGTGGGAACCTGTTCTAGTCGGATGAGTGAACGCTCATAACACTCTCTGCTGAAATGAATTTTAATATCAATGTGCTTGATTTTGGAATGTTGGACAGGATTTTTAGCAATTTGAATCGCGGCCTCATTATCACGGTAAATAGGGGTTTCTAAATAATTAAAATCGTAGTCCAATAGCTGATGTTGGATCCAGATAACTTGGAAGCAACAAGAAGATGCAACAACATATTCCGCTTCCGCTGTTGAGGTTTAGACAATGTGTTGTTTCTTGCACTGCCACGACATTAGCCTGTCACCAAGATATTAACACCCTCCTGAATTAGATTTCCTGTCAAGCTCACAACCTCCATAATTGTTGTCAGCAAAAGGATATAAATCAAATTCGGAATTCTTCGGACACCAAAGACCCAATTTTGGACTGCCTTTGATATACCGAAAAATTCTTTTGATAGTAATAAGATGTGAAAGTTTAGGATTAGCCTAATAACGTTCGCATTGACAAACTGAAAATATGATGTCTGGATGGCTTGCAGTAAGATACATCAACGATCCGATCATCGATTTGTAGAGTGTCTGATCTACAGAGTCACCATCAGTATCTGGAGTCAGAAGAGGTCTCTCATCCATCAGCGTCGATGCAGGTTTAGCGCCTTGAAACCCAAACTTCTTAAGAATATCATCCACATACTTGACTTGATGTAGCAGGATTCCGGTTGAATTTTGTTTGACCTGAAGCCCCAGAAACATGGTCATTTCTCCCAACGAACTCATATCGAACCGCTTTTTCCTAACGCTTTCAAACTCCTTGCATAACTGTGGAGTGGTCGATCCGAAAATAATGTCATCAACGTAGATTTGAACAAGAATCTGATCATTACCAACATGCTTCATAAACACAGTTTGATCGATAGTGCCACTAGAGTGTCCATGCTAGAGCAAATGTTTTGTAAGAGTCGCATACCACGCTCGAGGAGCTTGATGTAACCCATACAATGCATTGTCCAACTTGTAGACATGATTAGGAAACTTCGAGTCAATGAACCCAGGGGGCTGATCAACGTAGAATTCTTCCTTCACCTTCCCATACAAGAAGGTTGTCTTGACATCCATTTGGTAAACAGTGAAGTTCATGTAAGAGGCATATGCTAGAAAGAGACGAATACCCTCCAAGCGAGCTATTGGAGCATACACCTCAGTTTAATCAAGACCCTCGACTTTTCGAAACCCGCGAACCACCAATCTAGTTTTATTTTGCACTATAACCCCTGAATCATCCTGCTTGTTTCAATAGACCCAGCGTGTGTCAAGAGACTTTTTGCCCTTTGGCAACCCAACCAATTTCCAAACCCCGAGTTTTTCAAACTGATTTAACTCTTCATGCATAGCATCTACCCAGCTGGGCTCATTCAGAGCATTTTCAATACTCTTGGGCTCTATCTGAGAGATAAAGCAAGAGTAGAGACATGTACTAACATCTCCACTCTGACTTCTGGTTTTAACGCCATCGCCCAGCTGACCAATGATGTTCTCGATCGGACGATCGCGTTGAATCCTTGAGGGTATCTCCTGGCTGATATCATTAAGCAAGACAGGAAGATTGTGAATATTGACACTCTTTCATTTCGTGCTTGTTCCACACCAGATGACTCTGCTACAAACTCATTAGAAATGTCTTCAGGAAAGAGTAGTTCCATAAAAGTTGAAGTGATAGCGGAAGCATCTCTAAACATGAACTCTCTTTCTACAGGAGTAAGTGGTGTAGTATCAGCATCAGGAGTATCATTCTGAACTTGAAAAGCAATGTGTAATCAAACAACCAATCCAGACCCACTCGAGCATCCATTTCATTCTCCTCCAACCAGCGCATGTCATAAGATTCCACAACCTACTTCGTCTTGTTATTGTAGACCCTATATGCGGTGCGTGCAGCATACCCTACGAAGTAAAAATCATCGGCTTTAGCATTAAACTTTGGGTTGGTCTTTAGGTTAAGAAGGGTTCAAGGGCAGCCAAATACACGAAAATGACTGACTGAAGGCTTGTGACCATATAGAATCTCATACGGAGTCTTCATCTGAGCTTTGTTGATCAACACACGATTCTGAACGTAGCAAACAGTGTTAATCGCCTCGGCCTAAAAGAAAAATGGTAACTTGGAGTCACACAACATCATCCTTGCAGCATCTTTCAAAATTCTATTTCTCCTTTCAGCAACACCATTTTGTTGAGGGCTGTGAGCGGAGCTATATTAACGCATAATACCCTTTTCTATGCAAAAATGATCTAGAATATAATTCTTGAACTCTGTTCCATTGTCAGTACGAAGCGCCTTCACCCAATTGTTAGTTTGGTTCTCAATCAACCCAATGAATTTCTTAAGTAGATCAGCAACACCAACTTTGTTGGATAGAAAGAAAACCCATGTAAAATGAGAGAAGTCATTAATCACAACCAGACAGTACAAATTTATTTAATGCTGAGAATGTTGACTGGTCCAAATAGATCCATATGCAGCAATTGAAGTACCTGACTGATTGAGTTAACCTGTTTCGGCAGTTGTGGCTTTCTATGATGTTTTCCTTGTGCACATAAAACACACTTTTCAAAAGTTATAAAGTCTTTGACAGGAAAACCACGGACCATCTCATTCTTCGCAAGACGATTTAAGTTTTTAGCGTTAGCATGATCGAGTCTTCAGTGCCATAGCATTGCATTTTGTTGTGAGACCTTTGAAAAGAGGCACATAACTTGTTCTGGAAGATTTCTATTCATATAAATAATGTAAGCATTTCCATCCCTCTTAGATTTGACAAGAATCAATTCTTCTAGGATGACCATGCCTGGCTTGAGAATCATACATTCCTTGTCAATGAAATGTGTAGAATAGCCTTTGTCACATATTTGAGACACACTCAACAAACTATGCTTTAACTTGGGAACAAAGTTGACATTCTCAAAACTTAACACTCCATTTGTAACGGTTCCTCTCTGAGTGATCTTGCCACCTTCTCCATCAGCAAAGGAAACATATCCCCCATTAAAAGATTGAATGTTGTTCAGTTGGGAGATATCTCTTGTCATATGCCAGGAGCGGCTACTATCAACGAACCAAGGTCTGATGACATTCCCCCATAACTGTCCCTGCAAAATGTGCGGGATCATTCAGATTTGGGGACCCAGGTCATTACTTTCCTGGGTGGACCCATTACCTTTTCATATTTATCGTTATTAACTAATTTTCCAGAGGATACTGATGATGGATTCGAACTTATTTTGGGCAACCATTGGTAATTAGGTTTTCTAACAGTCCCCGATGGTTTTGAAATAGGATTTCTTTTTTTAGTTTGCCTTGAGCACTTGGGATTTCTACCTGAATTGGTTGAAGACCCATAGCTGCTCCTTGACGAAACCGATCTTGACTTAGCCATGTTCGGTTTTGGCAAACCGTTTGGGGATTTGTTATGAAATACCTTTTTATTCTTTTGAAAAACTCCCCGTTTTCTACAACAATCATCCTTCCAATCATCATTCCGAGAACAAGTTCTAGTGGACTTTCTAGTTAAAGACCTTCCTCTAAATTCGTTTTCTCCTCTTGGTGACATATAATGTACAAACATTCTATTAGGACAATTCCTAGCTATATGACCACCAATACCACAATTGAACCAAATTTGTTTGTTATTGTTAAAACCTATACTGCTATTTTCATATTTGCTTTCCATACCGACGCCCTTGCTTTTCTCACATGAACAAGAACAAGAAGTAAGTTGTGAGATAAGTGAGAGTGTACCAGATGGAGAAACTTGTGGAAATGGTGTATTTTCATTAGTATCATTACAAACATCAGAATTATCAACCATCTCATCAAACACTTTAAAAACATTAAAACCGTATCAGAAGGTGCAGAAAAATCACAAAAAACATTATCACTTTCAACATCAGAAAAATTAAAGTCTTTATTTAAAACTAAAACTTTAGGTTCAGACTCAGTTTTATTTTCAGAAACAGATCCTTCAATTTCATTCTTTTACTGATTTAAGGATTGATCTACAGGAGAAGTAGCAATGTTAGTACTTTCAACATTAATAAATCCTCCCAAAACAAAACCAGATGACTTGCCATAAACCATGGATGGTTCATTGGCAATCTCCTTCTTGGACAAAGGTTGAAACTGATATGAATGGTTGAAAGAAGGAGGCACTTTATCATACCCTAGACCCTTTGAATGATTATGTTTAAATTGCATGCAGTGGTCTATCATGATGGCAACTACCTCGCTTGATACATCAAATTTTCTAAAATCAAAATCAGCAGTTTCAAATTTGCCCTTTAATGTTTCAAGTTCAGGAAGGTAGAATTACCTCATTTTTCTTCAGTTCAAAAGTAGAAGAGACCATCAACGCAAACTGCAGCTCCATCACTTGATCTTCAGCTGCCACACTCTCTGTGGAAGCTTCACCACCAACTTCAGCCAAGTGCGCATTTTCAGGTCTTGATATATTTAGGGCCTGAATCTGATCCTCCCAGTCAAATGACTGAGCAACCATAGCCTTCTCACTGTTGACCCGAGCACTGCCCCGATTGTTTCCTACTGCAACCATTGTATGGTCATTGTTTAATCTTCTATCCAGCTTCCTGGACTCTCGAGCAAAATGACCTGGCTCGTGGCACTTGAAACAACGCAACTTTCCTTTGATAAACCCTACCTTTTTATCAGCACTCATCCCCCAGTTATTCTTCCCTGTCTTCTTCGCAAACTACTTTGCCCTGTAAACTGCCATGTAATATCCATTTCTTCTACGTCTTCAGGATGGATCTGATCAAGATCAGGAAATGATAATTGTGGCAGAAGGTCTACAGCTACAAGAGCATTGTAGTAGTTGACATGTCCTGTAGCGAGAGCAAGATTTTCATCATACTCCTTGGCGTTTGAGGAAGAATCCACATTAGAGGGAGAAGCAGCTTGAGTAGCAACAAATGATTGGTTCTGAGAGAAAGGCATGGATAATGCAGCGGGAAGTAAAGTGGTTGATGGAGTGGAAAAGGATTAAATCTGAGCTTACTGAGCAGCAAAAGGCTGACCTGTAGGGGAAAAAGAGAGAGATGAAAGAGCATTGTTAGATGAGATTCCAAGGTTTGCAGTTGAGTATGAATTCACATGATTTATCTCCTGTTGTTTATCATCAATATCACATGCCTTGATGACTGCCATCATTTCAGCAAGAGTAAGTCGACTTAGATCTTTGGTCTTCTTGATAACAGCCACATTCATGTCCCATGACTTTGGGAGAGCATTCAGTAGCTTTTTATTTATTTCAAACTTTGTGAAAAAGATCCCAGCTACAGTCACCTTGGTGGCGAGAGTTGTGAATCGCTGCAGCTGTGCCTCCAGAGTTTCTCTAAGAATGTAATTGAACATGTTAAACCTTTGTTGCAACATATCCTAGCGGCTCTCCTTCATGTCTTCATTCCCTTCATATACCTCAATTAGGGCTTCCCATAAAGCCTTTGCTGAAGTATACTCCCTAAAACCTTGAGCAATATCTGGAGACAAGGCCATGGTTAAAGTGGCCAAAGCTCGTTCTTGCTCCTCAACCTTCTCAAAATCTTCATCGGTGTAGTTCTCCATAGATTTGTCGGTGACTTGTCTGGCAACAGTGGTGGTTATTCTGACGGGATTCTTAATGATGCTTCTCCAAATCTTGAAGTCCTTCATTTTAATGTACTTTTCTATCCGGTATTTCCATTCAGGAAAACTTTTAGCAGACCGCAGTCTTGGAATGCGTGTGGTTGTGCCCATGATAGATTCTAGCTCATGGTGATGTGTTTGACTTTGTGAATCATTTGATTATTAATTTTAAAAACACATATTTTATCTATTTATTTTTTCATAAAAAAAATTGAGTTTTCGGTCAACACAATAGTTTACGGTCAAAGGTGGTTTATGGTCGATACTTTGCGGTCCAAAGATTACGGTTTTTGAATCTTGGTTTGTGGTTATTGAAGATACTTGATGTATGGTCTACAAGCTGAGTTTACAGTCCAAGAAGGATCTTGAGTTTGCGGCCGCAAGCTGGGTTTGCGGTCGTAAACTCTTGGCCGTAAGCTCCCAAAAGTTCAAGAAATTACGTTTTTTTTTTGGATTAAACTTCATTCCCTTCCGCAGTAAATGCCAACTCGAATCTCAAACAGTGAGGAATATGGCCAAAAACTCGATTGTAAGATGCCTTGACACTGGTTTTGCTCTGATACCAGTTGTAAGGTCCTGAAATGAATCTTACTAGTGATCAAGCAAACAAAACAATCAACAATAATAAGAATGAAGTAGAAACAAAAATCAGAACTAGCTTGCACACGCTTCTATTAACGAAAAACATTTGGTACAACTTGTTTACAGCAACCGTGAACTCTATGGAATCAACAACCATTAAGTGACCTACATTACCTCTATATATAGTGACCTGGGCTGACTCTGGGTTTACGGTTGTAAACAGCTTACGGTCGTAAACTCATACTCTGGCCGTAAACTATAAACATAGCTACCAAAATTATATACATACCCAAAAGAACCTATCACAAAGAAATCCTAGACCAAACCATTAATTAGACCCTTCACCTCTACACCAATCATCACAACCACAACCGACTCTCCAGTTCGAGTCAACACATCTAATGTGGGGGCGAAGATTGAAGATAATCCTAAAGTTACAACCGAGCCTATTTCCCCAACCGATTCCAGTGAATCTAGTCTTGTTCTTGGAGGCACTGATTTTGAGTTCGATTCAACCTACTACAGTCCATACAGAATTCCAAGCGACAAAGATGAAGCTGCTCCGGTGACCAAGCAACAACTAAATAGTGTTCATGAAAATCTCGATACGTTGATTGAATCAACAAAGAAGTATAATGATGTTGTTTTGAAAGCATTCATGGATACATCCCTGCAACAATACCATGAGTCCATTGATAAATCCATGGCTGGTGTGGATGACTCTACTTCTTTATGCAAAAGAGCAACATCCGATATCAAAGAACTTATTCAAGATTCCATGATTTTCTTAGACTCTCTCAAAGGTCATTCTGATACAACTGCTGCCAAGGTGAATGCATCAATTGATTCCCTTTCTCAGTCACTTCAAGGAGAGCAAGTCAAGCTTGAGACGGTTCATTCTGATATTCTAATCGATAATAAGACTTTTCTGTTGTCGGTTGATTCTCGGTTGGAGAAACTTCAAGCTGATTTGGCTTTGGAACGCAAACTCCGAGAAGACCTTTCTCAATGGACCAGA
Organism: Lactuca saligna; assembly: GCF_052625555.1. Taxonomy (NCBI): domain Eukaryota; kingdom Viridiplantae; phylum Streptophyta; class Magnoliopsida; order Asterales; family Asteraceae; genus Lactuca; species Lactuca saligna. The sequence continues at coordinate 6,750,784 of NC_136424.1, forward strand.
CGCTATCGTTGAAATATAGAAGGCTGAACTTGCTAAAGCAGAACGGGAGATTGCTTTGTTGAAAACCGAGCGTGCGGTTTTTCGAAGCTGTGCTGGTGATGTTTTCAACATGTTGAACAATGTGGTTCATGCTCATGATCTGATTCTTACTCTTACCATCAGGAATCAAGTCACCTCCAAGCTCCTTCCATCGATTGAGCTTTTATGTGAGATGAAGGGTGTTTCAGGGAAGGTTTTTCCTCCACAACAAGCGGTAGAAGGTAGGTCTCAAGCTCCTCCTGTTCACCCTACTGTTAAACCGGTGATTGTCAAAACCGAATTGAAGGATAATGTAGCTTCAGGTTCTGGTAGTCGAGAGAAGAAGAAAGGTATCAATGATGAAAATGATGACAGTGATGAAGACAAATAAACTATTGCTGATTCCCCAGAAATGCAAGAAAAGGGATATAGAGATAGATGAAAATCTTCGGATTGCAAGAGAAGATGAAGAAAGGGAACGACATAAGAAAGAAGAGTTTGATGCTATTGCTTGTAAAAAGGCTCTGTTTCCTCCATAGACTAGGGAGGGTCTGATCAAAGACGCAATTGAGTTTCCAAGCATGTATTGGCTGGAACTCGTTGTTTCTTTTGATTGTGACAACACGAGGGACTCTCAATTTGATATGCCTATAACCAGAAAGGCATTTGTTTTTCACTGTTTTGATTCTACAGTTGAAGTCCCTTCTCCTCATCCTCAGGTTGATCGTGATCTTATTGACTACTATCTTAAGTTCAGTCAACCTCAATACCTAACGTGGAGTGCCCAGAAGATAACAATGGTTAAGGTGATGAAACCCTCTCCTGTGGGAAAATTTGTGAATGTTCAATTTCGAATAACCAGGGGTTCGGACAACTCAGTCCATACAATTTCCTTAGCAGATCTTCCCAACCTAAATCCTCATGATTGGATTTTATTGTTTAACATTTTGCTCACAAGTGTGAAGGAGTGTGAGCTGATTCTCAATCATCTTAAGAGGATGTTGGCCTCTTATATCCTTGTAGTTTCAAAAATGGATCAAGAGGTGGCTCTTGTTTTAAGGAAAAGGCCAACTGTGAAGCCGACTGGAAAACCTGGTGATGTGAACAAAATGACGATGGATCAAATAGACTCCACTAATCTTACGGTCATGTTTACAAGAGCCGAAGGTGCAGTGGCGAACCTAGGATTAAAATTCACAGGTGTCTATTTTAGATTAGGTAACTAAAGCAATAGAATAAAATTGATTGTTTCGGGTAGGATTGTTAATAAACTATCCAAGACAGTATAATAAACTTTAAAACTAAAGATTATCAAGTAAAATATACTTCTATACATTTTTAAGGAGGGGATAGTTTTTCATTGTTTCTATGTGTTTTTGCTTGATCACAAGACAAAATATTTTGTTTCGCTTTTCTTTTTAAAAAACCTTAACATTATTGTTGAAATAAATGACAATGATCATAAACTCAAAACAAATTTTACATTTAACTATAACTATATAAGTCAAACAATTAAGGCGGCATTAATATAAGTTTACCATCCATTTACTAATTTGAAAGCATTATTATTAAAACTATAAAAACCTAAATCTAACACTAAATAAACAACTAAGAACATATTAATACAATCATCACTACCTATTTACTGATTTTGAAACAAATAATTATGCTAATAATTTAACAAAAGAGTAAATATGATTTATTGATTTACCCTAGTAATTTGACAAAATGAAAATTGGTAAATATGTTTTCCAGCCATGTTGCTAGTGCTAGGGCCTAGGGGTATTGTCGACATAGACTTTTCGTGTACTACAATAATCAAGGAAGGGAGAGACGGTGCTAACTTTTTAACTTTTCAGATTTATTTGTTTTAATTTACAAAGTAAAAGTAAAAACGAGAGAAAGAGAATATGGACTCACATAAAAAGGGGGAAGCCACAACAGGAGATGGAGAAGTTACCAAAGCAGGTTGTTCAAGGTTTTCGGTTGCTAGACGAGAGTAACAAATGTCGATAGAGACAGTAAATGGTGTATATGGTCTCTATCCCGGCAGATATATGCTTAAAAAAACAAAGATGGGCAACAAATAGCGGGAAGGGCAGCAAATGACGGATATGGACAGCAAACCTTTCTACCGGCGACAAGAAAACAACGATCGACGGCGAAGATGATAGAGCATGACGACAGTGACCAAAGAACAAAGATTATGTAATTTTTCTTACGGTTTTATGGCTTTGTTTTTTTTTTTTTCTGTTTTTAACTTCACCCGTCTTCCATATCATTTTTTTTATTTATTTACTTCTTTATTTGGTTAAAGAATTCATCGGTGTCCTTAAAAAATCTGATTTGGTTTGGTTAAAGAATTCATGGGTGTCCTTCTAAAAAATTCAAGGGTGTCCTTCTAAAAAATCTTATATACTATCTAAATAAAATTTCAAATTAAGGGGTGTCCAAGGACACCCTTTGAATATACGTAGGGTCGCCCCTGCGAAGGTGAAAAGTTCTTGTTCGCTCTTGTTTATAAGCATTTGTTCTCTACAGCCTGCTTGGAGCATATTCTTGATATCATTCACCGATGTAAGCAGAACAGAGAGTCAGATAAGAAGAATTTCACAGACATGATTTGGTGGTACATTACTTTTAGACAAACTCTTTTGGCCATTATACCAAACTTATTCAAGACTGTTAAGAAATCTTCAGTTACTCAACCGAACTGAGCTCTCGGCTCCATTGACGCAAAAGGGGAGATTGTTGGGTATTTGGTGTTGCGTCATGGGCTCATTTTTGTATATCCAGATTGGGCCTGTCCATCCATGATTTTAGATTAGGGTTACGTTATTTATAGTGCATGCGTGTATGCCTTAGATATGACAATCATTATTATCATCATTATTGCTTTGTAACCCTAAACACCTCTACAGTCGAAGTTCTTAATCGAGCTCTTCTAAGGTGTTAAAGTTTAATCATTCGACACCAGTTAAATCATTCATGTGTTCTTTATTGTGTTATCTATTACGTTGTCGTTCATTAGTCTGCTTGAATTTATCGATCTTTAAGGAATATCATTCCAACAGCCATTTCTCTAGTTCATCTAGAATAGTAAATTTTACTATGGTATGAGTAATAGCATAACACATACTATTACGATAAACTTTTCTGCTAAGTGCATCGGCAACTACGTTGGCTTTTCCAGAATGATATAGAATTTCACATTCAAAATCATTGATCAGCTTCATGGCTCGTTGTTGTCTCATATTCAAAGTTTGCTGACTGAATATATACTTGAGACTCTTGTGGTCGGTAAATAATTGGCATTTTGTACCAAAAAGATAATGCCTCCAAAGTTTTAGGGCAAATACCACAGCAACGAGTTTGAGATCTTGAGTGGGATAATTCTTTTCATAATCTTTTAGTTGTCTTGAGGCATAGGCTATAACTTTACCACGTTGCATCAACACACAACTGAGTCCCAATCTTGAAGCATCGCTATATACGGAGAAATCATCATCACCTTCCGGGAGTGATAAGATTGGAGCATGAGTCAAAAGATCTTTTTGAGTTGAGAAAGCTTTTTTTTTTGGGTGTCACCCCATTCGAACTTTACTTCCTTCCGCGTAAGACTCGTGAGAGGTACGACTACACAGGAAAATTCTTTAATGAATCTCCGGTAAAATCCCGCGAGACCCAAAAAAACTACGAATTTCGGAAGCATTACGGGGCACTTCCCAATTTTGAATAGCTTCGATTTTATTAGGATCTACGGATACACCGTCAACAGAAATAACATGGTCGAGAAATTGAACTTGGCGAAGCCAAAATTCACGTTTCGAGAATTTAGCATATAGTTTCTCCTTTCGAAGAAATTCTAATACCGCACGAATATGAATGGTATGTTCAGCTTCAGACTTGGAATAGATTAGAATATCATCAATGAATACGATGACTGATTTATCGAGCATTGGGCGGCATACCCGATTCATCATATCCATGAATACAACAGGAGCATTTGTTAAACCAAACCGCATAACAAAGAATTCATAATGCCCATATCGAGTACGAAAAGCAGTCTTCGGTACATCCTGCTCGTGAACTTTCAACTGATGATAGCCAGATCTCAAATCAATCTTCGAGAAATAGCTAACACCCTGAAGTTGATAAAATAAATCATCAATGCAAGGTAGGGGGTACTTGTTCTTGATAGTCACCTTATTTAGCTCACGGTAATCAATACACATTCGCATCGAACCGTCCTTCTTCTTGACAAACAATATCGGAGCACCCCAAGGAGAGGTACTAAAGCGTTTGCCAAGTAATTCCTGCAGTTGAATCATCATTTCTTTCATTTCAGCTGGCGTGAGACGATAAGGAGTCTTTGCAGTCGGAGCAGCACCAGGCAAAAGGTCAATTTGAAATTCTACTTGCCTGTCCGGAGGAAGTCCAAACAATTCTTCGGGAAAAACATCAGGATATTCTTTAACAACAAGAACATCATTTACAGCTTTCTTCTCCTCTTTTGAGATATCAACTGTGTAGGCCAGATAGATAGAACATCCCTTCGATATGAATTTACGAGCTTTGAGGAAAGAGATTATTTTTAAGATTCTTTGTTCACCGTAAACATAAATAGGATTCTCTCATTCAATAGGAATACGTACTATCTTTTCATAGCACAAGAGTTCTGCGTGGTTCTTTGACAACCAATCCATGCCGAGAATAATATCAAAGTTGGGCAAGGATATAGGGATCAGGTTAGCAAGAAAATTATAGCATACAATTTCTATAACAAAATCTCTATAGACTTTATCAACAAGTACTGATATACTTCATGCAGTATCTACGTGAAATAGTTGTGTGAGTACATAGCAAGCAATTTGAAAGGAATGCGCAAATTCATAAGACACAAAAGAGTATGAGGCATCAGAATCAAATAAGATGTGAACAGGTTTAGAGTTGAGAAGAAATGTACCCGTCACAACATTCAGGTCGTCACGTGCCTCCTCTGAGGTAATCTGGAATGCACGACCTTTAGGGAGGTGAGTGTAGGTGAGGTCCCGTATCTCACCACTAGCAGAGTACGGACGGAGTTCCGTATCTCATTAGTAGCAGATTAGGGGCAAGGCCCGAGATAGGAAAAGAGTGAGTGTGGGCAGGGGCTCGTATCTCACTAATAGCAGGAGCTTGGACGGGGTTCCATGACTCATATTCAGCAGGATAGGGGCGAGGCCCAAGATAGGCGAGGCCTTAGAACAGGAATACAGTAGGGTACGTTCAGTTTATGTGTTATATATTATGGTTATATGTAGTATGTGCTTAGCGGGCGGGGCCTAGAGACAGGTAGGGCCTAAGAGAAATAGATTTGTATCCGAGTGGGGCTTGAAGCCAGCCGAGGCCTGGAGTGGTGGGGCCGTTGTAGCGGGCGAGGCCCGAAGTAGCGGGCGTGGCCCAGTATTTCCAGTATGTGATTATGCAGGGTATGTGGTAGGTTGTGGAACTCACTAAGCTTCGTGCGTACAGTTTTCAGTTTTGGTTTCAGGTACTTCTGGTAGCGAAGGGAAGAGCTCGGGATGATCGCATGGCACACGTGATATGTGCATATTTAGTGTGTTTTAAGTGTAGTTTATTATTCATATATTAGCTAAATTGTTGCATATTATGGACAAAAGGTACTTAAAAGTGTTAAATTATGTTTTTCAGTCCAAAGATGGAGCTCGGAAGCGAAAGGAAGCAAGAGAAGCGGTTAGGAGCTCAAGAGTGGAAAGAAGAAAGAAAACACCCATAAAAGGCTTCTACTCGTCGAGTTACCCCTTGACTCGACGAGTCCGGTCGCGGATTCAGGAAGATAAGCATTCGGAAGTCAAGATAGTTATCGGATTACGACTATTGTGAGAGGGACTCGATGAGTCACCATATGACTCGACGAGTCGGAACGCATATATAAAGATAACTCTACAATGCGAGAAGGGGGAATTCTGGGAAGTTTCAGAAGTGCTTAGCTGCGAATAAGAAGCCAGAAGAACCCTAGAAGTCGACCAAGGAAGCTAGAATCCAATCCCGGGAGTAATTAAGGCGTAATTTCACCATTCTACTTAATTCTTTTGTTTTGTCAACATGATTAAGCAACTTGAACTTATTTGTTTGCTGTTATTTACCTTAGTTATGAACTAATTTCTTTATACTTCTGTTTGGGAATACAAAGTTGACAATATGGTTTGATTGATTGGTAGGATTAATTCCAAGTTGGTGATTAATTGTTATTTTAGCTTGCTAAAGAACCTTGTGTATGAATGATAATTTATTTTCTGTTAATAGGAAGATAATTGATTAGCATGAACATCTATTGATTATCAACCTCATATGATATGTGACCACTATATCATATGTCTAGGATTAATGAATATGAAACTAGGATTAATAAGGAAATTGAGTAAACTCATGTGCAAGCTTGTAAGATGACCATCGAACAAGCGGTTAATTAAGAATAACGAATTAATTAGCTATTGCAAGTCTAACTTAACCCGAATAATTAATCTGGTAAATATAATTAAATTAAGCAATTGGCCACTGTTTGAATTAATTTATTTGCTAAGGATTAGGGTAGTGAACACAAACTTAATCACTTAAATCGGTAACCAACGAAAGAATTAATCCATTGCACTATTACCTTAAAGTCAACCATAAAGTCAACCGAGTTGAACTAAACAGAAGTTTCTTTCCCATTATTGAATCTAGTTAATTTGTTCTTTTCTAGTCTTGCATTAGTTTTGGTTAGTAAGTTTCTAGTCTTTTTAAACTAGAGAAAAAACCCCTATTTGCTAAATCAACTTAGATAAAATTAGTTTTTAATTTAATTTGCCGTTCCCTGTGTTCGATACCCTGCTTATTTAGCTATACCACAATTGATAGGTTCACTGCCTTTTGTGTGTTATTTGATAATTAAAGTAGGATTAAAACTAAGTGAGTTTTACACACATCAAGTTTTTGGCGCCGTTGCCGGGGAACGGTTCTAAAATTAGCATTAAAATTCTAATTCAATCAATCCTTTGTGTAAGATTCATCTTACACAAAGTTAATTTCTGTTTCATTTTTTTGTTTAAGTTTTAGTTAAAAAAAAAAAAAAAAAAAAAAAAAAAAAAAAAAAAAAAAAAAACTGATTTTAACTTGAACTCGCCGAGTGCATTCGCCCCGACTCGGCGAGTCTGACGCTGAATCAGATTTAATTTTTGTTCTTTTTTACGCGTTTTGTTTTGTTTTAGTTTGCATTTGGTTCATGACCCGAGGATCTGCTACGCCTCTAGTTCCCCCTCTTGAAGATCCGGAAACCGCATTAAGAAGAAACAAGGGCAAAACCGTTGGAGAAACCGCTTCTTCAAAGAATTCACCACTCAAAAACCTCAAATCCGTTTTTAACAAGAAGAGGAGCAGCAAAGCAGGAGCATCCAGTGCGTCGTTGACAACCGAAGATCCGATCCCAAAAGACACCGACTACGAGACCGAAGACGAAAGCGAGCACACATCCGAGTTTGAAGAAGACTTAGCCACCACTATGGCTAATATTGACGAAATCCCCATGGGGGAGTGGAAGAAAAGGATGCGTGATGACACCGGCCCGGGACTTGTGCAACCCGCAATCCCCGCTACCGCTACGTTTGAACTAAAGGGCCATATTCTCGCTCAACTCAAGGAGATACCTTTTCACGGGAGAGATCATGAAGACGCCTACAAGCACTTAGATGAAGTAAATGATGCTTCAATGTACCTAATGTGCCCCGCGAGATCCAGCTACTACGCATGCTTCCTGTCACATTTAAAGGAGCTGCAAAGGATTGGTTGAAGTCACTCCCTCCCGGATCGGTTACCACATGGGCCAAAATGAAAGAAGAATTCATAGATCACTTATGCCCACCTTCCAAGATAGCCAAGCTAAAGAAAGCCATTGCCAACTTCGAGCAACAACCCGGCGAATCCCTATATGAAGCTTGGGAAAGATACAAGAGCCTACTTCGAAATTGCCCCCACCATGATCTCAATAGCCAACAAGAGGTCTCTATCTTTTATGATGGAGTGAATGTCACCACGAGGCAACTACTCGATTCACAAGGCCCACTCACCCGAAAGCCACCTCCAGAAATAAAGGAGTTAATTGAAGAATTCTCCAGGCACTCTAGAGAATACCACAACCCGAGGAATGAAGTGAGTCGCGGAGCAGTAAATTCGGTAAACGATGGTATGGCGGCGGTGATAGCTAAACTCGATAGCCTAGACCGAAGAATGACAAAAATGGATCAAACGATCCATGCTATTAGACTTGGATGTGAAAATTGTGGCGGTCCCCATCTTACCAAGGAATGTGATCGAGACGAGAATGGAAATAAAAAGGCTCAAGTATTCTACTCCAGCGGCGATAGATACGATGAAGACTGGAGGAAACCGAAGAAGGAATGGCTCCCATACGAAGAATACAGAAAGGCTAAGGAAGAGAAATATAAACAGAGGGAGAGGGGATATTATCAAAAGGAAGAACCGGTGACGAACAAGAAGACGAATTTAGAAGAAATACTTACAAAATTCATAACCGCGTCCGAGAAAAGACATAATGATCATGATGTGGCAATGCAAGAAACCAGAAACATGCTGAGGAATCAGCAAGCTTCTATTCTTAACATAGAGAAACAGCTGGGCCAACTTGCACATCAAGTAAACGAAAGAAGACCGGGCCAACTTCCGAGCGACACCCAACCCAATCCAAGAAACGAGAACGTGAGCGTAATAACCTCCAGCGGTGAAGAAGAATTGGCAGAAACACTAAGAGTTTCCAAGGAGAAGGCAGAAAAAGAAGAAAAATCAGAACAAAAAAAACTCGATCAGACTCGCCGAGTCACCAAAATGGACTCGACGAGTCCAGTCGGGAATGAAGAAAATGCCAGTTTTCTGAAGCCATACAATCCTCCTTTGCCATACCCATCCAGAGCCATGCCTTCAGAAAAAGTTCAAGCCTATAGAACCTTCATGGAGCATGTTAAAGCTTTACAAGTCAATATGCCATTCGTGGACACAATGCTCCAAACTCCTAAATATTTTAACTTGCTTAAAGGCTTGTTTGCTGCTAGGAAAGATCTTGGTGAAGTCGCGGAGATATTGATGAGTGAGCTGCCTGAGAAGAAGGGTGATCCGGGTAACATAGTAATTCCGTGCCAATTTGGTAATGAAGTTTTTACACAAGCATTGGCTGATTCAGGGGCAAGCATTAATTTGATTCCCTATTCATTCTTTAAGAAGCTGAATTTACCAGCACCAAAGCCGGTAAATATGAGAATCCATTTGGCAAATAAAACAATAATTCACCCACAAGGCATATGTGAAAATCTCCTTATCAAGGTGGACAAGTTTATTTTCCCAGTAGACTTCGTGGTGGTGGAGATGAAAGAAGACCCCGAAATACCAATTGTTTTGGGAAGAACATTCTTAAACACCGCAGGTGCCCTAATTGACATATGTGAGTCTACTTTGACATTAAGAGTGGGTGATGAGTCGGTGATGTTTAAAGCTAATCCAGAGGTCAAGCAAGAAGAAGTAAAAGGAATGGAGGTCCAACACGCCGATGTGGCATGCCTTGATACGATGCCATTTGGAGAAGAGTTGAGCACAAAAGAGGATGAGGACATAAATGGAAGCAGAGCGGAAGCTGATCACCAATTCACTACTAAACCTAGAGCACGGACCGCTATGAAATATGAAGTTATCAAATTTAAAGAAAAGGAGGTTCAAAAGTTGGTGAAAAAGCATGGGTTGAAAAAGAAGAAGAGGAAAAGAGAGGCCCAACCAGATGAGGATGATACAGAGAAAAAGAGAAGAGACGAATTAAAAAGGGCTTACAAGAAGAAGTTCACGCCTACAAGACTAAGTATAAAACACAAAAAGTGAGGCGTACATTCCCGATGCTTCAAGATGACAAAACGTAAATGGGAAGGAGTCTAGCTAATGACTCCTCAAAAAGAAGCGCTTGGCAGGAGGCAACCCGTCGTTAGAGTTTGCTTTCTTTTACTTTTTAGTTTTTATTATTTTTGTTTCAATTTTAATCTTCCAAATCATCAGACTTGTCTGCTTAAGGGAGCGCCTAGCTTAAGAGTGGGGGTGAAAAGATTTTGAATAAATAACAAAATTTTAAAAATTAGTAATGTTTTACAAGAGACTCGCTGAGTCTGACCCTGACTCGACGAGTATATACTGATTTCAGAAAAAAGTTTGACTGCGCGATTGGACTCGCCGAGTCTGACCCTGACTCGACGAGTCGATTTTATTTACAGAAAAAAATAATCATTTTCGAAATTACTTTTACATCAAATAGGGTTTTAACCCTAAAAATTCAGTTTCCACACCACACTCGCCGGGTGCCTCTCTCTACAACTCTCTCTCAAGCATTCAAGAGTTCCTTCAACTTTTCTTCCAAATTCTCAAGGTTTAAACTCAAAAGGTAACAACTTTCTTCTTGATTTCTAGATAGAATGTGATTATAAGGTCATCTACACTTGCAATGTCATGAAAAAACCCGTTTTTGAAAAAAGTGATTAAATTCTAGGTTTTCGATTTTGTCATGAATATTGTTGTTTTGAACGTTTATTGTGGCTTTATTACTTAGTAGGAAGTCCCTGAACAAAACCCTTGCAAGAATTTAAAGGTTACATGGTTCAATTTTATGAGACCCGTCGACCGACTCGTACAGGTCGCGCGACTCGCCGAGTCGTGCATGGACTCGACGAGTCCAGTCGATTTGCAGAAACAGTTCGTTTTTTTTTAATTATATTATGTGTTTTCTGGGTCTGGTTTATATGTTTTACAGGAATCATGTTTAGAAGAGGACAATCTTCAAGGGGTATCCAAGGGGAATTTCCATGGTTAAATTTCCCGCAAATCGAATCTGCTTCAACAATGCGGAAGTGGAAGAAGAAGCTTTCCGATATCAAAAAGAAGGAGGTCTATGTCCCGAACAGAATTGATTGGGAATGGTTGCAAAATGTGCGATATGAAGAAGAATTAGCTCCGTACCTTTTAAAGGAGTTTTAACATGACGGCGAGTCAATGATATGTGATGGGTGGAGCCGGGTCTTCCGCATACAAGAGCCGGTATATTTGGAGCTTTGCTTGGAGTTCTTCTCCACGGTATCTTTTACCGGTGGAGTGGATTTATATCATCCGGCGAGCTTCACTTTTTGTCTTGGGGGCGAGTATCATCAATGCTCGGTGGTGGATCTTGCTTGCCGGCTAGGGATTTATGATCAACCTTTGGTTTCAACGAACCTCTTTCGGGCCTTTTTGGCAACCACTCACATGGTGTTTCCCGATGGGGTTACTAGCACGGGTTGGTGGAATACTATAGGGAATAAAGTTTATATCCCGAAGTCAGCACAAGAAGGGAGCATCCGATCCCCGACCCACCGCCTCATTCACCGCCTTATTTCCTCCACCATCAACCAAAGGAAGGACGATGACAAGGTTTCCAACCTTGATGTTTTCTACCTATGGAGCATTATCACGCCCGGCGTCTTTTGCAACATCCCGTGGTGCATTGCTTCATACCTCTCAGCGGGTGCGGTCAAAGATCGCAAAACATTGCGTATCAATGGAGGCATGTTTGTCACTCGATTGGCTAATTCATTCGGGTTGATGAACCGTGGTGCCTGGAACCTCCTAACATTGATCTCGACACCCCCATTTAATTCCATTCTTTTCTGCAGAGCACGAATCATTGAAGACTATGGTGGTGGCCATTATGCCATCCCAAATGATGACTCAGTTGTAGGTCCCGAAGCACAGGGAAGGAGGGTGAGATCGCGAAGGGAAAGGGATGTGGAGGATGAGCCGCCAGTGATTCTGGTAGAGACTGAAGACGTACCAATGGATTGGTACAATATAGAGATGAGGCGGATGCAAGACCAAATGGCTAGGGGGCTAAATTTTAGCAACCAATCCCACATACGACTTTTTGACCACTTCAATATTCCACATATTGATGGTGGGAATTATCCATACATTCCATCATGGGACGAGAGGATTAGTGCACGACAAAGCGGAGCTGGGGGAAGTGGAGCCAACGATGATGAGGATTGATATTCGTGTTTTTGTGTTTTTAATCAAACAATTTCAATTTTTATTTTGTTTTGTTTTTGGTGTGTATGCTTTGAGATATTATTTTGTTTAATAGTTGTTTGCTTTAGTTATTTTCAGGATTGCATTTTGATTGCTTGCTTAGGATGGTATAGAGATGTAAAGCATGGATGTTTTTGCGTGTGAGAGCGAGTCAAGGAAGCGAGTTTTTAACGTCAAAGTGTCAAGTCCGGTCTTAGGGGTATGAGCGATTGAGTCCGCATGTGAGGAAGGGTTAACGAAGTTGTTAGAGGCTAAAACAGTTGCCACATACCAAGCTTTTTCATTCAGTGGCCAACTCGTCGAGTGCACTAAGCTGACTCGATGAGTCGCTTTGTATTTCCAGAAATTTTTAGAAGGCGCGCTGCTACTCAGCGAGTCTATCATCAGACTCGACGAGTCAGTCATTTTTTGAGCCGAACGACTGCTGATTTGATGCTAATACTTATCCCACTTGCATCCTTCTAATTCCATATCCATTCTTGAAGATCTTACGCCGATTTTCGCATATTAGAGCGACCCACACGAGACATGGATGAGATTTTTTTTTCTATGTATGAAGTTTATTGAAGATGGAGCTTAACTGAGAGTGATCAACCTATCCATTGCTATTCCAGGAGAGTTTGTTCCAATACCCTCTTTATTTTTCTGTTTTTATGCATAATATGCAATGAGGGCATTGCATCACATAAGTGTGGGGTAGGGGGTTGGTTACATATTGTTTAATTTTAAAAATTTGCATACCAAAAGGATTATTTAGGATTTAATTTAGAAAATTTTGGTAAAAAATTAGGATTCCATGTTAGAATTGTGTTAATAATTGCATGACAACCTAAATGTTTAGTTGAGCTTATACACGTTCTAGTGCATTTGTGGCTTCCTTATTTCAGTGAAATCATGAGACAAAAACACGACCTTGCTCAGCCTGAGGGATGTAATATGTTTAGCAGCCTAAACCTGAAATGTATCCAGGAAGATTTTTATCATTAGCCAATAAAGGTTGAGATTGAGCAGCCTTGCTTAAGCATGTAGGGATTTGAGTGAAAAAAAAGTGAGGTATACATGTAAAAAAAGAGAGAATTACAAGAAAATTTTGAAGAGTTTTTGGAGCATCAAAGTCAACTATCAAATATGAAGATCGAAAATTCCGAAGAAATTCAAAAAGTTGAAGATACCAAAAATCAAACAACAAAGGTGGTGAATTCAAAGTTATCCAAGATCAAATTATCAAGAAGTGAAGAATTCCAAAGAGCTCCAATGTGGTATTGTAAATTGTAATTGTCTAGATTATGTATGCTTGGGTTGCTCAATTAAAAATACCTTGAGGGTAAAGAGGTTTTCTGAGGATGGATTCGGAGGGTTGCATAAAATGAGCATAGTTCGGGGTGAGTGGGCGAATGTTTATGAGGATTGTGAGTATTTGAAGTATGGGGGGTTTTTAGGAATTTTAGACACAAATGCATGCGTTGCGGTCTTGGCATAATGGCTGGGTTGGATTGGAGTTATTATATGTGATTCTAATGTGTTAAAATTCAGTTTTGCTTGAGGGCAAGCAAAAGACAAGTGTGGGGTATTTTGATATGTGCATATTTAGTGTGTTTTAAGTGTAGTTTATTATTCATATATTAGCTAAATTGTTGCATATTATGGACAAAAGGTACTTAAAAGTGTTAAATTATGTTTTTCAGTCCAAAGATGAAGCTCGGAAGCGAAAGGAAGCAAGAGAAGCGGTTAGGAGCTCAAGAGTGGAAAGAAGAAAGAAAACACCCATAAAAGGCTTCTACTCGTCGAGTTACCCCTTGACTCGACGAGTCCGGTCGCGGATTCAGGAAGATAAGCATTCGGAAGTCAAGATAGTTATCGGATTACGACTATTGTGAGAGGGACTCGACGAGTCACCATATGACTCGACGAGTCGGAACGCATATATAAAGATAACTCTACAATGCGAGAAGGGGGAATTCTGGGAAGTTTCAGAAGTGCTTAGCTGCGAATAAGAAGCCAGAAGAACCCTAGAAGTCGACCAAGGAAGCTAGAATCCAATCCCGGGAGTAATTAAGGCGTAATTTCACCATTCTACTTAATTCTTTTGTTTTGTCAACATGATTAAGCAACTTGAACTTATTTGTTTGCTGTTATTTACCTTAGTTATGAACTAATTTCTTTATACTTCTGTTTGGGAATACAAAGTTGACAATATGGTTTGATTGATTGGTAGGATTAATTCCAAGTTGGTGATTAATTGTTATTTTAGCTTGCTAAAGAACCTTGTGTATGAATGATAATTTATTTTCTGTTAATAGGAAGATAATTGATTAGCATGAACATCTATTGATTATCAACCTCATATGATATGTGACCACTATATCATATGTCTAGGATTAATGAATATGAAACTAGGATTAATAAGGAAATTGAGTAAACTCATGTGCAAGCTTGTAAGATGACCATCGAACAAGAGGTTAATTAAGAATAACGAATTAATTAGCTATTGCAAGTCTAACTTAACCCGAATAATTAATCTAGTAAATATAATTAAATTAAGCAATTGGCCACTGTTTGAGTTAATTTATTTGCTAAGGATTAGGGTAGTGAACACAAACTTAATCACTTAAATCGGTAACCAACGAAAGAATTAATCCATTACACTATTACCTTAAAGTCAACCATAAAGTCAACCGAGTTGAACTAAACAGAAGTTTCTTTCCCATTATTGAATCTAGTTAATTTGTTCTTTTCTAGTCTTGCATTAGTTTTGGTTAGTAAGTTTCTAGTCTTTTAAAACTAGAGAAAAAACCCCTATTTGCTAAATCAACTTAGATAGAATTAGTTTTTAATTTAATTTGCCGTTCCCTGTGTTCGATACCCTGCTTATTTAGCTATACCACAATTGATAGGTTCACATCAACATGCCATTGATTATTCACTCTAAGATGTTTTACTCTGATAATAATAATGTTTTGGAGCAATGAGATTTATGTTTTGACAGAATGATTTGATGACTTGTGGTTTTATTATTAAACTTAAATGAAATTTTTAGACTGTATTTTTGGGACGTTACAAGTTGGTATCAGAGCCTTGGTTTGAGGGATTCGGGTACACTCTTCGGTGTGTCTGAACTCAAACTGAGGAATTGGTAAAGAAATTTTCAATAAGGAAAACCATTTTTTTTTGTAAAAAGGATTTTGAGCAAAGAAAACAATTTTAGAAACTATAGAGAAAAGAACTTTGAAATGAGAAAAGGAAGTGGCGTATGCAGTCATCCGAGCTCAAGTAAGTTGAAAGACCCTCACTTTCGTATTATTAAAGCAGTTGTTACTCCAAAACATGCTACATGCATATTCACAAACAATATTTTACATTGATAATTTATTTACAAACGACTAGATACAAACCGATTAAGTTTAAGTTTATTACAAAACTACCTAGGATATTGTATATTTTATACATACTAAAACTTAAATACAAAAGTAATAGTATAAATTATTTTAATTCTTCCAATAGTATAAAGCTATACCGGATGCTTATTGCCTGCAATATATTAAAACATTGAGAGGGTAAGCGGTGACGCTTAGTGAGTTCAAAAATAGATACAATATAACGTTATACCATATATATATATATATATATATATATATATATATATATATATATATATATATATATATATATATATATATATATATATATATATTTCAATATGGCAAAAGCAAAGAGGAACAAGGAACAACAAAGGCATATATGAATCATGTGACAAACTTTCCATATCAATCAATGACTTGATTCAAAGATATACAATCAATGAGACATAACAATTTCCAAACTTGATATACATCAATAAAGCTTTGGCCCCCATGCCCAAATGGCACAGAAGACATACAATTTATGATTAACATTTTGGTAGATTGCAGGCTTATAGCTCTGTCTAACCATTTGCCAACACCATAAAATATAAATTATTCTCTTACGGAGACATGTTCTACATGGCTAAATGTTATATACCAGTACCAACGTGAATCTAAGTCTTTTCACTTATCACATGGTCAAGGGTATATCTTTGCTATTACAAATAGCAAATAAAAATAACACAGGAAAATAACCCGGAATCATAACACTGAAAAGCACATAATACATATAGCACATAACATACAATTGTTCCTATATATTAAACTCACCGTGAAATAATCGGGGGCTAAAATATTAATTTGGGTAGCACTTTGGCTCTAAATATGACTTTCTTCATTGAAAACCGAGAGTTTTCTTGATAACTGGGCTCTGCGAAGGTAGAGATTCAAAACCGAAAAGATAAATTTTATGGGCTTCTCGGAAACTTCGGAACATGTTTCGGGTGTTAAAAATACTATCGGGGCTTCGGGGGAAGTGGAATTAGCTAAAATATTGAAAAAAAGGTGAAAAGGTGCTAAAAATCCAACATTAGTCGGGACGTCTCGCAGACACTATTTATAGTGCGAGCCTCGGATCCGAAGCAAGAGGGAAGGAGGGCAGGTGGCAGCTTCACAAGTAGGACATGCAGCTGATGCGAGGCGTTTTACGAGCAGTCTTAGACGTCGCCTAGGACACCAGATGTGTCGCATGCGCAGTGGACCTCGCTTTGGTCCAATCAGAGGAGGACATGGGTCAGCAGCGATAACGGGCGACCTGGCATTTCCGGATAAGACTTATCCATGCGAAAATTCTCGAAAAATATGCCCACATCTTCTAAAATCCATAACTTTCGCATACGGGCTCTGTTTTTGACATTCTTTATATGTACACGTAAGTGGGAATATATTCTACAACTTTCGTTTAGACTTCGTCGGCTAATTTTGACTTTATTTTTAATATTATTATTTTTAACAGACCAGGATAGGATACTCCGTAAAATATTCATAACTTCTTCATACGGAGTCCGTTTTCGTCAGTCTTTTTACCATTCTACTACTATTGACGAGACCTTCATTTCTCGTTTAGGTTGTGTCGGCTAAATATCGCTCAATCTTTATTTTGAGTTTTTAGTTGTCTACTGTTATTCTGAAACTTAGAAAAATCATAACTTCCTCATACGAAGTCAGATTTAAAAGTTCTTTATATGAAAGTTTATTATTTTAGCGAGTTCTACAACTTTCATTTAAATCACTAAGGCTAAAAAGTAGTTTATCGGAAACTCACTTTTTATGCGACATAGTGTTTGCAGGTTTTATCGTGGATCTTCGATTGGTCATAACTTCTTCGTTATAACTTGGATTTTAACGATGTTTTTGCCTAAACTTTTCTAACAGGATTCTTTACAACCTTAAATAATTAAATTTTACTTATTTCAAATTTTATATTTTTGCTAAATTTCACTATATGACATTTGATTGGATTCTTATAAGACTTCCAATACTTTCTGTAACACCCGTAGAACATGGCTAGTCAATTTAGGAATGATAGGCGTCAAAAAATGAATTTTTGATGAAATATTATTTACAATGAGTAATCTTAATTAAGTTATAGTATATGTTACAAGGTTTTCGTGCATATAAAGAACGCCGAAATCCGAGTTATAACGAAGAAGTTATGACCTGTCGAAGTTTCGCGACAGAACCGGCACGACACAGCGCGACGTAAAAAGTGAATTTATGTTAGCGTGATATTTAGCCTTAGCAATCTAAATGAAATTCGTAGAATAAATTAAACCATGAGCGTGTATAAAAAGAACGCCCAAATCTGACTTCGTATGAGGAAGTTATGATTTTTCGAAGTTTCGACTTAGCGGTATGCAGCCCGAATGCTCGATTTGAGACCGAGCGGTTTTTAGCCGAAACAATCTAAATGAGAATCGAAGGTCTCGTTAATAGGAGTAAAACGATAAAAAGATAGGCGAAAACGGACGTCGGATAAAGAAGTTATGATTTTATAACGGAGTTTTCCTGTCTCGCCTACTAAAAATAAATAATAAAAATAAAGTCAAAATTAGCCAACAGAGTCTAAACGAAACTTGTAGAGCGTAGTCTCACCTACGCGGGGATATAAACAACGTCGAAAACGGAGTTCGTATGAGGAAGATATGAATTTTTGAAGTTTATTAAATATTTTCGATATTTAATTTATATATATATATATATATATATATATATATATATATATATATATATATATATATATATATATATATATTACGATATTATCCGAAGGGGGGGGGGGGTTCAGCGATCTTATCGTCATTACGCCCAGCGTAATCTCAACTTACGCCCAGCGTAATTCGACCTTCCAGCCCCTATAAAAGGAGGTCGAGGGCAAACGAGTTATTTGCTCATTTCTTCCCTTTTTCTCGCGTTTTTGCATCGTTTTTCTTGCAAGAATTATCCCGAAGCCCCGGTATCATTCCCGAGCCCCGAAGCAAGTCCCGAGGCCCCGAAGATCCCGAGAAGTGCAATTCCCGAGCCGAAGCTCTGCCCGCGAGGAGTCCGGTTTTTGTGAAGATCTGCCGAAGAATACTACTTCTACAAGCCATAGTGTTGTCCGATCATCTTCTAATCAAGTGAGTGTGTGGTCACTTTCTTCTAACACATAAATATTAAGTATTTGCTATGAAATACGTGCTACGTGTATAATATTTTGTTGTTTATTTGAGATGATTGTGGAACGGGTGAATTATATAAGTTTTAATGAGTTAAACTATATACGTATTTTGCATCTAAAGATATGTTGGGTAGAACATAAGTAGATGAGGTTGTGGGTAGGTGATAAAAGGTGGGTTGGACCATGAGATAAAATGATAAAGAGATAAACTTGTTTTAGATCCGAGAGTATGGATCAGAGCAGGAGGTTAGTTTTAGATCCAAGGGTATGGATCAGATCAAGAGGTTAGTTTTAGATATGGGAATATGGACTAGGTAATGAGGCAAATTTAAGATCCGGGAGTACGGATTATGTATTTTTGAATTACGTGTTCATACGATAAGGTATCATGTGTATAGTCCCTTTTAGGAATGTGATTTTTTATACTTGTATTGATTAAAGTATGAAATATACATATGTATGTAAAGTATTTGTTATCGTCCGAAATACGGGTTAGATATATTTGATAATATACAATGTGCGAATCAGTTATGGTTCAATATGTGTTAAGATGTGAATATATGATATTATTACTTAAAACTCTGTGTTAAGTATACACTAGTTAGCATTGCCTAAACGGAGTTCATATCAAAAATTGATTATAAGCATTGTAGGCTTGCCTAGTGATGGGTTAAGGCTTAAATAGGGATGTTTAGTTCAATTAAGTTTGGACATTGGGTAGTCTCTTATTAAGAGTACGTGCATTGCGAGATTGGTGATCGCTGGAGTACGTCCTACATACAAAAGTACATTTTATGTACGAAGTATTTTTCAAAGCTCTGTGTCTTGGGTGCTGCTTGTGCCAGGGTACCATTATGTTCTCGGGTACGATTCTTTCGCATACCAGAGTACTATAATGTGCCAGAAGTACTATCATGGTCTTTTTGGAAATTTTGTGTGTCGGTTACGGGAGCGTACGGGAGTACTCTAGTAGTATTTCCCAATACTTTTATTTTGAGAGAGCTTTGGAGTCAGCGTTTCTTTTATGAGGCGATCGACCGAGCTTCATATGTCAGCGTTTTTCTTTCATGAAGTAATTAAGGGAACTTCGTAGAATGCCTAGTAAATTGTGTCGGTAATAGACCACTGCTAGGTATGTTTGGTGTTATATTACTGAATAGGGTGCGTCTGGGGGTTATCTACCTCATGTATTCAGGCCACTGCTAGGCAAAGTTCGATGTTGGGATAGGTAAAGTCTGGGGGTATAATACCTCATGATAGTCAGACCACGCCTAGGCATTATTATCTAGATAACTACCCCTGACTTAAAATGTCTTGTGGTTCTTTATTTTACGAATGAAGGTTCGTGGTGAAACTCATTCTATTCCCCTCATTTGATGTCTTTATTGATCCTCGTTTGTTGCTAGGGAATTTCCGAAGCAGCTTCGTCAGTTGTTGTTCATATCGATTTCCTTAGGCTAGATCTCGTAAGATCATTGTATAGGGTCAGTATGTGGGGATCGACGGGATGGGATAGATTGTTTTAGAAATATGATTTATATGTGTTAATAATATTAGTGGTTTTGTAGGATCGAGATATACATTATAATCACGTGGTTTGAACTAAGAGCTTTCGTACTCTGTGTTCCTTAGGTGATTGAGTTCACCAGGGATTTTTGAACTAGGTGTTCATTAGGTATTATTGAACGGAGTATGTTCAATGGGTGTTCTTGAACTAGGTGTTTATTAATTATTTTAAACTGCGTGTTCACCAAAGGTAGTCTAAGAACCATGGCAGCACTAGACTTTGTGCCAATTCCTTAGGGCAATTCTTAGGAATGAATGGGAGAAGGGTATTCGGTTCTTAGGGTAAATCTTTACTAAGTAAATAGAGATAATGAGGGTGGGTAATTGGATTAATTGTTTGATAATTAAATATAATAATTACATTATTGTGGGTTGAAAACCCTATATGCTCACCAGGCTCCCAAGCCTGACCCACTCAGTTTTCTTTGCATTACAGGTAATGGCACAAGAGTATAAGTTGGTGGACTTGACGAGAGATTTTGGATTATAGGCCAGTAGTTATGAATAACTGTTGTAATGTCTATTTTGTTCTGTTTATGCTTTTGGTCTGTATTGAACATGACATCCCGAGATTTTGTTATATAATGAAAATACATTTCTTTAAGGAAATGCTTTGATAATTTTTATCATATCTTGTTTTGGGAACAAATTCCGCAACTGATTTCTTTAAAAGATTACTCTGATTTTATAAAACAAAGCATAAACAAATCGGTCTTTTCTGGCCGTGAAAATGGGGATGTCACACTTTCTGAATGATTATAAGCATAGTTTTACTTTATTTCTAGTAAAAACCATCTGTTAGAACTCAACATTCAAATTCACATAATATTTCGTAATATTATTCACTTTTATAATTTACAATACACGATAACTGAACGTGTATGTTACATAAGTACCCCAAATTACCCACACAAGTTTGTGTTATGTAATGATATGAGTATTAGAACTGTATTCTAGATTAGGACTAAGGATCTGGGAAGGATGCCTTATGTTCCTGCTATATGTGTTTCAGCTTTATGAGAATTGCATGATAGTATCGAGTAGACAGTAGTAGAATAGCCTTTTTAGGTTATGCCTAATAGTATGAGCTTAGAATCGTATGCTAGTACAGATTCTCGTTATGTGGATAGAATTGCTTGATTATATTTTGGTTAGACTTTCCATTTTGTCCAAATACTACTTGCTTTGTGCTTTGTGCGACTCGGAGTGATGGGAGTTAGCCATTAGGTGAATACGTCACGTCACATCTGATCAGGGTTGAATAATTTCAGAGTGTTGTATTTGGCCCTATTGCATAGCTCTTGTCTGAGTCCAACCGTTGTAGGGAAGATTCCTTTACTCGAAAGATTATCTGAGGCTCGTTACATGTGATGGTGTTCAGGTAATGGCTAATTGGCATTACGAAGATGCCTTCGGTAGCTGAAGACTGGGTACGGGTTGGAGGTTACCTTAGGCCAAGCCTAGGATGAGATTAGTGATGGGAGTGGTGTGGTAGAAGGGACTTGGTGGAGTTGAGGCAATTCCTGAGGAAAGTACAAATAGATGTGGAAGGTAGTAGGGGACCATACTACTGGAAGCAGAGGATCCGTACTCGATTCAGGGAGTGCCGAGATAAGACCAGGAAACTTGTAGTGCATGTGTGATCCCTCATCATTAAAGAGTGATCTGATGGTTGTAACAATATGTTTTCAGCATGGTGACGGTGCGTGAGAGACCAGTGGGCGGATCAGGCGCCGGTGAGGGATCATGCTCAGGATCAGGAGCCCAACAGCTCGAGGAGCGGATGAGAGAGTTGATATCAGCTGAGGTTACGTGTAGTATTCTATACCAAACTCCTGTGATCTTTGGTTCGGTCAAGGAGAGTATACTGGAGATTTTGGATGAAAGGCTAGGAGCCTTCCGTACTCAGGCTTTGGTAGGGGCGCGTACCCTAACGTTTCGGGAGTTCAGAGCTTGTGGAGTACCAGATTATCATGGGGCTAGGGACCTTATTGCTAACAGCAGATGGTTGGCTTATGTTTCCAATGCTTTTCGCACGAGCTAGTGTCCCGATGGGGACAAGGTCAAACTCGCCACCTGTCTTCTGAAGGACCGAGCACGGTATTGGTGGGAGGAGGTTGATCATGCGATTGGTAATGATGCCGCGTTGGACACGATGACATGGACTAATTTCTCGACTAGGTTCATGGCCGAGTTTGCACCAGTTATTAAGGTGCAGCAGCTAGCACGGGAGTTTCAGGACCTCCAGCAGACTATAGAGATGGCGGAAGAAATCACTGCCAAGTTTAGGGAGAGGGTTCTTCTTGTTCCGCAGTATGTCGCGGACGAGGAAATGAAGAAGGCCCGATATCATGAGATGCTGAGGAGTGATATCAGGTAGTTTGTGAGCAGGTTCAGCTGCAAGACGCGGGAGGATATGATTGCTCGTTCCAGAGTGAGGGAGATTAATTTGGAAACAGAGAGGAAGAGGAAGCCGGATGAGATTCAGACAACTACAGGTTCAGGTAAAAGGTCCAAGGGGCCAGATGCGAGACCGAGGGATTTTCGGGGCCGCAGTCGTTGTAGCAAGTGTGGCAGGACACATGAGGGAGCGTACAGGAGTGGCAGTGGTGGTGATTCTGGTTACTTCTAATGCAGCCGGACTGGCCACTTTAGCACGGATTGTACTGCTACCACCACCTAGGGATCAGATTTGATTAGTTTTCATTGCAGTCAGCGGGGCCACAGGAAGGCCCAGTGTCCGAGTTTGCTTTCAGTAGGACCGGTGATAGCACCTGCCTCTGTGAATTTGAGGATTACCGATGGTCGTCAGGGTCGAACAGAGGCGCCTACGGCAAGGAACGGGGCCTCTTAGTTAGCTACAGTGGAGCCCCGAGCAGCACCAGATGTTGGAGGTGTGTATCATTTACTTTCTTGTCAACTTTGATTCATGATATTATTGTTATGGTACTGCATCGATGTTAGTAAGTATATATTTTGCAGTACTATATTGCTTGCCTATGAATGAGCTATATGCTATCTGCATTCCATGGATGAGAGAGTAGCAATCCGAATATTTTTCCCTTTAGGGTAGATTATCAAGATGCAGTCACTATATCAAGTGTGATTGGGACTTGGGAGGTGCTCTGTTAGTTGGCAAGATTGATTCAGATCTGGTAAAGGGTGAGATGGAGCGCCAGCAGAAGTAAGTGTGGTTGACAGCAGATCAACACTTCAGGTGATATGAAAGATTTGGAATCCGTTCCGTCAGGGAGTGGTAAGGGATTAGCCGGATCAAAGTAGGGGAGAACCCTCCGAGTGTTCAAAGAGCAGTAGCATGCGAAATCTGTGGGAATTAGTGACCTTCGAGATAGAAAGGAAAGCAGTCTGAGCGACTGTGTGGATAGAGAAGTGCAGGAGTTGGGAGTTTGAGAAACTTCCCAACACTTAGTTCATGTAATTATGATTAGTGGATGATTGGTTTTGGAAAACCAAGCTGGAGATTTTCTTGGTAGAATGTGAGTATAACTAGGATGTAAGACTACGGGATAGATGTAGCATTCATCAGTAAAGAGAGATAGTGTGGGAATTGTGGTGAGATCGCAGGATGATAGTATTATCCGTTACTTGATGGCTGGTTTGGGAAACCAGGTTGAAGGATTGATAGCAGGACTTAAGTGAGTCAAGACGCAGAGTGTATGAACGACCAGCATGAGATGCTTTCGGATTAGTAGTCACTAGCAGAGACAGTATGGAGAGTGTGATAGAACTGCAGGAGAGCCGCAACATTTCAGTAGAGGCCAGTTAGAGGAGTGTGGGCGAGGGCTCATATCTCCTAAGGTAGGGGAGTGTGGGAGAGGGCCCGTATCTCCTAGTTAGAAAGGTAGGGATCAGGAAAGAATAGTTCGTTGAGATTTAGTATGGAGTTGGTCTGCATAGCCCTAGAGTGGTAAGACCTAGGGAGAGGCCGCTCCAGGATACAAATGGGTGACACCCGTGGGCGAGGCCAATATGTTAGTAGCAGTAAAGGTGAGACCGGGGAGCAAGTTTGCTAAATAGTATGGTTTGGGTGAGACCTGTGGGCAAGGCCCGTGTGATAGTAGTAAGACAGATGAGACTAGAGGGAGGGACCTCTCTAGAATACAATCAGGTGAGACCTGTGGGCGAGGCCCGCATGATTATAGTAGTACAGGTGGGACCTGCTAGAGAACTTAGGGTCAAGATAAGGGATCGGGGATCCCAGGACTGGTAGCGCCAGAGTGGAAGAGTAGATGGAGCAGTTATAGATAGCCAAAGTATCCTCGGAAGCTATTGGGAGCGACTAAGAGATTGTGTTGGGTGTAGTAACCAATGGGAGTCTGGTAACCCAGTTAACGGCTGATTAGTTGGGACCAGGGTGGTCTCGGTTTATCCGGAAGGCGGATAAAAAGATAGCAGGGTTCTCAGTCAGAGGGAGTAATGATAAGAGGAGAGTGGTGTGAGACAGCTAGTTGACCAAGGAGTGCTACACCTCTTAGATCAGGGTTAAACAATCACAGAGGGAAGGGTTTGGCCCTGTTGCGCAGCTCTTGTATGAGTCTAACCATTACTGTGATGAATCTTTTACTCGAAGGATTACCTGATCCATTCGCTAGTTTAGGTGCTCAGCACTAAGTTATAGTAGCAAGAAGTATTTAGTGTGTATCGGCAGTAGTGACCAACACTGGGAGTAGCTGGAGTAATGGATACCGTGAAGGATATGTCCTTCACAGTGGTAGAGGAGGTGGTTAGTAGTGGAACGTTGCCTTGGGAAGGCCAGTAAACGCGCAAGGAAAAGGGGGAGAACCCCTAGGATGTCCATCATAAGTACTCGGGGAGTACCGGGAGGATTGTCAGTTGAGTGAGTTGTGTGCTCAGGATTAATGGGATTAGAGTGCACTTGAGGATTGTTATCTACAAGGACTAGCTGTATTCTGAGTGACCGGGTGGAAGGTCAATGGAAGTGGTTGGCCGGAGTTGTATTCATCAGGCAAGGGTGATGCGAGCGGATTGCAGGATAGTTGGCCGTAGCGGACTTCGAGGACAAAGTCTAGTTTAAGTGGGGGAGTGTTGTAACTCACAGAATTAGAAAGGCCAAGAAAGGAAAGGAAACCCCAAGTCAAAAAGGGGGTCAACTCGTCGAGTCTAGTGAAGAACTCGACGAGTCGGAGTGGGCTCCGTATCGCAGAATAAGTGGCCGACTCGGCGAGTCGGCGAGTTTAATCTGGGTTGGGAAAGCCCTAATTCCGGGACTTGGTACCCTATTTAAGCATCTTATTCTCTTCCATAGGGTTCATTACAGCCTCTCTCATCTAGAACCCTAAAACCCTAGCCACCCAACTTCATTCTTGAGCTTTTGGTGAAGATTAAGGTCCATTGGAGTGGATTTTGAAGGCTTGAAAGAAAGGAGCAAGGAAGGAAGAGTAGATCTAGCCTCCATATCGACTTGGCAACTATTAGGAGGTAAAAATTCTGTACCTTGAGCTTTAAATTGATAGATCCCCTTTCTAGCTTGCCTTTATGTCACATTTGGATCATTTCCAAGGTTAATTCGAGTATTTAACCCTTGAGGATGGATTTAGACAACAAATCTGGATACTCTTGAGCTTTAGAAGCTCAAAGTTGTTGGCTTTATCCAGCTGAGATCCCATTTCATGACCTAGACCTTCTTTCTAGCTTGAATTAAGAGTTTTGGCTTCATAACACCTTGCATGCACGTAAAGTTAGCAACTGTATGTGCAATGCTACCATAAGGAGTCTAGATCTATGAGTTTGAGGTGTTGGAATGGACTGGAATCGGCATAATAGAGTTGTCATAAGATGGACTTGGCGAGTCAGTTCATGGACCCGACAAGTCAGGTTGCAAACCCAAACCCTTCTGTTTATGAGTTGGATCAATGTGTGGGGTTAGAGAAGGACCCAATCAGTCTGTGTCCGTAATGGACATGAAGATCATGGTACTCGACGAGTTCAAGGAGGAACTCGGCGAGTCCAAAGCAATCTCCTTAGCTTATGAAGATGAACTCGACGAGTTGTAGAACAAATCGGCGAGTCAGTTAAAGATGGTCCCGGATGTTTAGTTGAAGGAGAACACATCAAGTTATTGCTAGACTCGACGAGTAGAGTCGAGGTTGTTTTGGGATTTGAGGAACATGGACTCGATAATTTGGTAGAACAACTCGGTGAGTCGAGTCAACTGGAAGTTGACTCTGACCATTAACTTTGACCATAGAAGGACCTTGACCAGAGTTTGACTTAGTTAGACTTCTGGAGGACATTTTGGGACTAAGTGTTATATTGGTATTGGTAGCTCAGGAAGCTAGAGGAGCATCAGTTCGGGAAGTTATCAAATAGCAGTCAGGAGGGTATCAGCAAGGATTTCAGCAGTGCAAGGTGAGTTTCCCTTTGTGATAATGGGTCTAAGGCCATAATGTCGGCCCATGTAGTTATGAGTATGAAGACCCGGGGGTTAACCCTAGGCATAGTATACTAGTATGGTAATCTGGACCAAGGTCCGATGTCGGGTGGGATCCCAAGGATTGTTTGCATGATAGATTATACTTGTCGTCTGTGTGATACTTGTATGTACCTGATATAGAGGTGAGTGTGGGCGAGGTCCCGTATCTCACCACTAGCAGAGTACAGACGGAGTTCCGTATCTCATTAGTAGCAGATCAGGGGCGAGGACCGAGATAGGAAAAGAGTGAGTGTGGGCGGGGGGCCGTATCTCACTAATAGCAGGAGCTTGGATGGGGTTCCATGACTCATATTCAGTAGGACAGGGGCGAGGCCCAAGATAGGCGAGGACTTAGAACAGGAATACAGTAGGGTACGTTCAGTTTATGTGTTATATATTATAGTTATATGTAGTATGTGCTTAGCGGGCGGGGCCCAGAGATAGGCAGGGCCTAAGAGAAACAGATCTGTATCCGAGCGGGGCTCGAAGCCAAGCGAGGCCTGGAGCAACGGTGTCGTTGTAGCGGGCGTGGCCCAGTATTTGTAGTATGTGATTATGCAGGGTATGTGGTAGGTTGGGGAACTCACTGAGCTTCGTGCTTACAGTTTTCATATCTGGTTTCAGGTACTTCCGGTAGCGAAGGGAAGAGCTCGGGATGATCGCATGGCACACACCATTGATTATTCAGTCTGGGATGTTTTACTCTGATAATAATAATGTTTTGGAGCAATGAGATTTATGTTTTGACAGAATGATTTGATGAGTTGTGGTTGTATTATTAAACTTAAACAAAATTTTTAGACTGTATTTTTGGGACGTTACAAAGGAACTTGAGAGTGAAGTGGGTTTGAGAGAAATGTTTGGTGTTTGTATGTGTGTGTGGGAGGGGGGGGGGATCGGCAGAGAATATGAGAAGGGGAGGGGTTTGACTCCTTTGAGGCTTGATGTGATACTTGCATAGAAACATGAGGGGTAATGGTACATATGCATGGTTGTATGCTAGTCAATAGCATTGTTGCATGTTGAATAAAATTGAGGTGGCAAACTATTTGCTCACTTTTTTTTCTATCTTTTTTTTTTTGTTTTATTCAAGCTCTATCCGAAACCCCATAGGGTTTTTGGCCTTAAAGACTTCTCAAGGGTTTTCGGTTTTAAGGGTGGCTGAACACCCTGATTTCATAAATAGTTTGCGGTTTTTCGATGTGTATATGGGTCTTTGGGTTTTACTTGATCCAATAGAAGGCTTTTTGGCCCAATGGAAGGCCCAAAAGGAGTTTTCGACCCAATAAGGCTCAAAGAAAACTTTCGGCCCAAGTCAAAGATTTTTTAGCCTAATATGGCCCAAGAATGAGTTTTCGGCCTAATAGGGTGTTAGGCCGAGAATTTTTGGACCAAGGCACATAATTGATTGGGCTTAGATATTGGATCGAGTTTTGGACTTTCATGAGGCTATTTCAACTTGAATCGCAATGTATTCACGTATGAATTCAAACAACATTGTAGTTTGAAGTTTATTAGTCAGGTGCAACAAGGTTACATAGAGGAATTTGCTGTGAACAAGCTTCACATCTTAAAACCTAAATTGTTAGTTGTGACAAAGTTTGCAACAAAAAACTTGGAAAGAGAAAATATTTTAATGTGCTAGCCTGTTTAAACCAGTTGATGGTTTAGGTTCCCCAGTTTCTGATCCGACTCTTACAGAACTAACAGAAGCATGGTCGGCGAATTACAGTATCTTACCTTAATAAGACTTGATATCACATATGCGGTTCATCAAATAAGCATGATGATGTATAGTCATCGGAAACCTAATCTAAATGCTATAAAGCACATTCTCATATATATATATATATATATATATATATATATATATATATATATATATATATATGTGTGTGTGTGTGTGTGTGTGTGTGTGTGTGTATGTGTGTGTGTGGCACTATAGATCATGACCTTCGATTATTTACCCAGTCAGCTGCATACCTTACTACATATTCAGATGATGATCGGGCCCGTTGCCCAACTACCAGATGCTTTATATTTGGAAACTCTATCATTCTCGGATATAACATGTGATCACGGTTATCCAAAAGACAAGGTACCATATCTCGAGTAAGTGTTAAAGCCAAATACAATGGAGTTGCAAATGTAGTTACTGAAACATCTTAGATTCTAAGTCTGATATAAAAACACCATCAACCTTCCATTTGAGGTACCACTTCTTTTTGTGATAATGTCAATGTTATGTACTTTGCTTCCCACATGGTTCAACATCATCGGACCAAGCATAATAAGATTAACATGTACTTTATTCGGGACAAGTTTAATGTGTCAAATACGAATTCTTAACGTCTAGTCTTCTCGGCATTGTGCTGACATTTTCATCAAAGTGGGTTCCTCTATATTTTTCTTGATTTTCAATCTAGATTGAATGTTATAATTATAACCAACATTCCAACTATCAGAGGGTGTTAATGTATATATTTATTCATTATTCATTTTTTTAGTTGTGTATACAACCCACTGTTTCTCAGCCACTTATTGTTTGTGTAAATATTGTGGTTTAATGAAATGGTTCTATTTCTCAACCACTTATTGTTTGTGTAAATATTGTGGTTTAATGAAATGGTTCTATTCATGGGGGATATCTCTTGTAACTTTGAAAGCCTATTAGATTACGTTCAAAATTACATACATTAGGTTCATAATTCAAACTCTGGCACACCCAAAATATTGTTAGTGTTCGGATATTTATCGAGATATGATGGCCCCAGGGTTGGGTTTGAATGTACCATCTGTTGGGTTTATATGCATATATGTATGGATTTTAGGCAACATAATCATTCAATAACAACCCTAAGTGTACATGCACCCTAGATCTATGTTTTACTATTATAACAACATACTTTCAAAACTATGAATTTAAACTACCAAGAGAGATAAGATTACTAATATTTAAAGTAAAACAGTACATACTTTTGATTCCCTTGAAGGCCCTGAAGTATTAGTTGCTCTTGGATAGATCTAGCACCCAAAGTAGGAATATCCCTAAAGGCCTACACCCAAAAATCTAAAACCCTAGAAAATTAAAGAGAGAGAAGAGAGTCCATGAGAACCGAATTCTCACTCTTACAAAGTGTGGGATCAGATTTATGAAGGCTAGATGGGTCTTTATATAGTTGATGTAACTTAAAGATAAAGTTTATTTGAATTAATTAAATAATCATATTTAATCCTAATCAAATCATTTGCTTATTTGTTACCAGGAACGATTCAAAAAGCTCCTAGAGTCTCTCCAATACCGTCCACCCTCTTAGGGTTTCTAGAATGTTCAACAATTATCATGTAATAAATTAATAAACTATTTATCTTAATATCCAAAATCTTTTTTCTAGCTATTTATTCTCTTTAGGATAACCTTAAAAGAACTTTGTTATTGTTCCGAAAGTTATACAAATTATGACATTTGATAGCTATTTACAACACCATCCAGATGGGATGGTTTACCATTTTTCGTATACATCCTTACGCGTTCCTATGAAGCTTCCATAGAAGTTCCTACTTTAGAAATTATGTAGTCCATGGTATCCATCATATCCATGGATTTGCCTCCATGCTTTATTAGGTTAGGATCGGTCTCATCTCATTCTCACTTCTCATCCACTACAATCATATCATCCTTATTGATTTCACTTGTAATGCTTAATTCGATCCGTCCAATTGCCAAATGTCATGAATTTGATCGTGGTCGTTTTGTTGATTTTGAAGACCTTACGCGAAATATAAACATAGACCCCTAAATATAATTTTTTTATATATGTATAAGAGCAAAATTTATTAATTTTACGATAAGATTCAGACACATATTAGGCCGTTAGCAATTATATTAGTGAGTATCATTAAAATAAAAAAAATTGTTCACATATAAACAATTAACGAAACCGATTAGCAACACAATCGGGACAAAGGCCAGGTGGTTGCAATAGATTAGAAAGAATAAGAACGGATTTGCGAGGAAAATTTTCTGATACATAAAAAAACCTGGTCCCCTTAACGGCGTGGGTCTTACAGCCGCACACCGCATTTTCCCGGTCCTGAACTTAGTCCTTCAAGATTGCGTCACTTTCCTGTAATTAACATCCGTCTAAGCCGGTATAACGTGTATAAACACACACAATTGAATAAAGGAAGGGGTCGTTGGTGAGGGGTCATTTGATTCGATGTTTTTATGTGTTTATCGTAAGATCGGTATGATGTATCTCGATCGATTGCGAAATAATATTTTTGTATAGTTTCAGGTTTTTGTTTAATAAAAGGAAAAGTTGTAATCTCAACTCTCAAATAAAATAAATCTTAAAAGATCACAAGTATGAACGCTATCATTAAAACGTCAAATCACAGAAAACAAAGAAATACTATGGTTTTGCGAATCATAAATAAAAGACATTATAATTGATACGATAGATTGAAAATTAAAAATTAGCTGAAATTTTGATGGTACAAGTCACACTAAATCATATTTTCCATATTTATGGTTTAAAATTTTTAAATGGGATATTACAATTATGCTAATGCCACGCCGATGCGACGGTGAGACTCCGGCCCATCCACCCAAAACTAATCCCGCCGCCCTCCTCCTTCACCGTGAAGCCCGGATGACCACGTGTGCCCGAGTTCACCTTCGTAACTAATGTTTCAGCCCTGAGTTGACTCATCGCCTTTGGCTCGAACCCAGCCATGCTCATTCGGGCCCGCCATTTCCCAAACACCTCACATCTTTCAACCCTGTCTCTCCCCTCACACGCAACCGAGTTCATCATTTTCCGACTCAGTCCCTCCTCGATTTTCACTCGGTCCGAGTTATCCCTCCCAATCGTCGCGTCCAGCGACTCCAACAACGCCCCATAAAACCCACACGACTGGCTCACGCGCGTCTCAAACGACGCTGTGTTAGCGTTCAAATCCTGCTCCACCACCGTCACCAACGCCGGTGACAACCCCTTCACGCGCCGCAACACCTCGTCTCTCAGATTCTCCGTAGTCACGCTCTCGTCTGGCAATTTGTACAACTTGAAAGCGAAATTCACAACCAGAACTTCTCTGGGTTCCACCATTAAGGCCGACGCATTGAGATCGGATAATTTCAAAGTTGAAATATTGAAAGAAAAGGGGACACCCAGTTTGTTAGAAAGGGAACTCAGACCATCACCCACGAGTTTCAATCTATCAGCACCCCCATTACCAAAGTCTGTGAAAGTTGTAAGCTTTAATGAAATGTTTGTCTCTTTATCAACCTTACGCGCCGCCGCAATCTCGTGAAGTAAGTACACATACTGAACGCCCTGACCTATATCGAAATCTACCACATGTATGTTGTTCTCGGCCTTCCCCAGTTCGAGAATGGCGTCGTTCGCTGCCATGAGAGCAAGCTTGAAACATGGGGATTTGTCATAGAGCAGTTGAGTTGACACGATGTGATCTTTTCCATACAACTCCGACGCCGTCGTCGGGTTCCCGCTTAGCCGCGATCGGAGTGCGGACGCAATGTAGAAACTCAATCGCTGCTCGGGGGTACCAAGCGCGTTTGAAACCTGGTTGAGGCGCGTGAGGATTTCCATCGCTGAGTCGTTTTTCCCGTCGGCAATTGCGACTGCGGTGTCGGATAGCAACTGCTTTGGGCAAATTGGGGTCGCTGGAGACGCGGAGGAAGATGCACAGGACGAAGAAGACGACGACGTCGGAGAAGGAGAAACCGTGTTCTCCGCTTTCACCACCGGGGTGGAACCGAGTATGTTGTGAATCGTTTCCGACCACTCGCTGTTAGTAACGCCGGAGACATCGTTTTCTCCGTCTTCATCGTCCAATAAAAGCTGTTTCTCTAGCTCTTGCAGACGTTTCATCATCTTCCCCTCCGTTTCTTGACTGGCCACCGATTGTTTCGCCGCTAAATTAGGTAAAGAAACTCGGGGAAAATTGCCACGATTGTTATGTTGGTAATTACCCATTACGCCGTTAAAGTTTCCATTACCAAGATTAAAACTTTGCACAGTCGCCGGTTGAACTTGTTGCATAACTGGAACGCCATAGCGAGGAACAGACGACAACGACGAAGAAGACATATTAGAAACCGAAGAAACTTCCGGCGAATTCGGAAAATCCACTAGAGAAAGCGGAGATACAGGAGAAGCATGCTGATTAGAAGGCCTTTGTTTCACGTTTCTCAAGAAAAACGCAGCTTGCTGCTGGAGTTGGTGATGGTGTTGGAATTCAGCCAGAGATCTTTTCCCCATCAACTCAGGTCGCCTGAGTCCGATCTGAGAAGATGGGTCAGCAAGAATTCCGGCAAGTGGTGACCGGTAAGAGCCTTGTGGGTTGTTGGTCATATTCATCATAGACATGGATCTCCCACTGACGTTGTTGGTGCCGATGTTGATGTTGATGTTGAAGTAGTCTGGATGACCGCCGGGGAAGCCTGAGGACATGGTTGCCGGCGATGTGAATTAGAGGAAATAAAAACTAATGGTATTGGTGGAGAGTAGTCATTGAAGGGAATTTTTGGAAATGGGAGAGGGTTTCGTGAAAGCAAAATTGGATTGATTCTGGTTTTTGATTATAATCCTGGTGGGTGTAGAGAGAGAAAGGTAGTTTTAGAGAGAGAAAGTATTGGATTTCCAACTGGCTTTCTCTTGATGACAAAAGGTAGGAGGATTTCAATGTGACGTGCATTCCCTACTTGTACCTTACAAACTTCCTATCATTCGCCATTCCTACTTGTACCTTCCTCACAAAATAAATACTATTTTTCTTTCTAAAAAGTTTAAGATTCAACTTTTATTAATATAGTATAACTGTTGATGATTATAATATAGAAATATTCACGGAAATGAACGCATGATATTCAATGGAAAAGTTAAATATGCTTCTAAGTTTTGTTCAAATTCATTTTCGTATTTTCTATTCATATAATATGACATATGCAACTAATTAATTATCTGTATTAATTAATTATAATTTTCTTTATAATTATTTTGATATCCTAAATAGGAAGATTAATAAAACCAAAAGATATATATATATATATATATATATATATATATATATATATATATATATATATATATATATATATATATATATATATATTTGATTTCTGTATTAATCGAGTTTAGATTCAATTTTCCATATATTTATCAAAATGACCGGTAACTTTGGAATACTCTAATTTGAACTAACGGAAATCATGTCGGAGAGGATGGATTCTTATAATAGGACATAAAATGTTTCAAAATTTGACATTTCTGTTTTTATTTAGAAAACATATTTCAAATGTACTTTTTATGATATAGAAATTGAACTTAAAGCGTGATCGATATGATACTCTAGACACATATTTCAAACACTTATTTCACATCAGAAGTTTGTAGTTTCATTTTATGCATCCATATATGTTGGTTAAGGTTTAAACGTACACATTTTTAACACCATAGAAACATTTTGTTTATAGCTAAAAACTAGTTATTGAATCC
Organism: Lactuca saligna; assembly: GCF_052625555.1. Lineage (NCBI taxonomy): Eukaryota > Viridiplantae > Streptophyta > Magnoliopsida > Asterales > Asteraceae > Lactuca > Lactuca saligna. The sequence continues at coordinate 6,785,053 of NC_136424.1, forward strand.
AAAACTAGTAATTGAATTCGTGCTTTTCCACGGGTTTTTACGTGATTTTATTGCGTATTAAGAGTGAAAAATAAAGAGATAAGAGTGATATTTTACAAAGTTTAAGGTGGAAGAGGTGAATGTGATATTTTAAAATTAAAAAGATAAAAAAGATATCATTTTATAAAATACAACGGTTGCAAGTGACGAATTATATGAAGTTGAGCAATTAAAGTTGCATTTTATGCATTAAGAGTTGCAAATAATATATTATACAAAGTTACAGGATTACAGTTACACATTACATATTGAAATACTTGTACATTATGCATTAACAATTGTAGTATTAACTATAGTGATTTTCTCGATAGTCAAAGTAACATTTTAAAAAAGAGGGGTAAAAATGAATTTTACAAAGTAAATGAGGAAAATTTGTGTGTGTGTGTGTGTGTATATATATATATATATATATATATATATATATATATATATATACACACACTACGGAATAAGCACGAAAGTTTAAAAAACAAAAGAGGTGAAAATGATATTTTTCAAAGTTGCATAGAATGGTTGAAAGTGACGTATTATACAAAGTTGATAAATTAAAGTTGTACTTTAGGCTATAACATGCTTGTACGCTGTGCATTACAACTTGTACTATTAGTGATGGGTTTTACATGCAATAACGCGGATAAATTCTTATAAACTTAAGGGTACACGCAACCTATTGGACCTAGTCAAAACATTATTGAAGTAATATCCTATTGAACAACAAGAACCCTATAACCCTAGGTAATTTTGAAATTCATAGAAGAAAACATACATCTTGATTGTTCTAGTAAACAATCAAACAATCCTTCTTGAAAACTCATGGAAGCTAGCACTAAAAATATCATGTCTCTGATGGTTCACACCCAACCCTAGAAACAATGAGGCTTAAAGAGAGAGGAGAGGAGGTAAGGAATTTCGAATATGCCTTGGTAAAAAGGAATGGCCGAAAAATGGATCCTTTAGGGTCCATTTACAATTAGATTAGGAAACCCTAGATAACCCTAATTTGAATATTATATTAATATACCAAATTAGATAATTATCTACACCCTAATTATCTATAATTATCTATAATGGATAAAGAAAATGAGAAAATTCAGTAAAACTTAGACTAGAAGAGTCTAAGTGTTGAAAAGACTGAAATAGAGTTTCAGAATCGTCATGTGACAAGTCATGCAGAAAATAAAGAGTTATGAATCACCAAGTTAATGATAAAACATTTTTGTATGTTCAAGATCAATAATTTAAAAGTGTCTCATATTCATAGAGATTCAGTTACAAGTGTTTGAATGTAAAACACACTAAAACTCTCAAGTGACTCTCTGAAAACTAGTCTAAGCATGAGTTGTGCAGAATGAGCAGGAATAAGTAGAATTGAGCAAGGAAGAGCAACTTTATAATGGAGCCCAAAGGACCTATTTATAGGCTTTGGAAAATCCCATGACATGGCTTGGCTAATCAGGTGTTGACACGTCATCGTGACTTAGTCATCAGTTGACACCTTTGCCCTATTTAATGGAGAATAGATGGAATATTTTAGTTCCGATAAGGTTCCATCCAAGTTATGAGTCTTCATATTTCTGGATCCTTCTTGATCAACATTTGAAAATGTGATGAGCAACATGAGCATCATGTTGCTCCATGGTCTTCTAATATGTCTTCAACTTCCAGAATTGTTGTTGATCAAGTTGAGTTGTTTCTTGAATGTTGGAATGTATCTTCAACATGAAGATGTACAACTATGTGTTCATTATAGACCATGGATGAAAATCATGTGCCTTTGAGTATTTGGACGTTCCTCCATTGTAAATGATGAGCCATCTACAATCGCCATCAATGTAATCATGTTGATCCATTGACTTGAGATGAGCCACCAAGTATCCATGTTGATCCATCAACTTCTTAATGCTCCATATATGATCTAGATGTGCCATCTAAGATCAAGATGGTCCAAATTGCTTTCTTCAAGTGCTCCATGTTCAGCAAGTGCTCTATGTTAGTTGCAAGTGCTCCATGTAAGCTGCAATTATTCCATTTCAACAGCAGGTGATCCATCATATGATTCTTCAAACACTTGTTGAATCTTTAGGATCTTTCCAACCTGAAACATTTTGATAATGTTTGTTAGAGAGATATATACGTAGACTCTACTTATTTCAAGTGACAATCACAAACAAATATTTTCCAACAAGGGGTATTCTAGAAACTCTAGATTATCCTCCAAGAAACCGTCCACATCCATAGGAGGAAGGTTTTGGAAACTCGTGTTCAACTATTGAACAATTACAATTAGACCCCTATAGTTTTAATTAATCTAATTAATCCCAAAATTAATTATAATTAAGTTCTGATTAATTATTAATTAAATAATACTATTTCTAATTAATATATTATTTTTATAATGTATTAATAAATTCATTTATTGCTATTTATTAATCATATAATAAACCAATAAATATATCGCTCTCTTTCTCTCTCTCTCTCTCTCTCTCTCTCTCTCTCAAAGTTATCCTATTTAATTACCAGGTTTAAGGGCAACCCAAAAGGACTTTGCTAATAATTCAAATATATACTAATTTAATTATTAGATTACACGCCTAATCCAACAGTCTCTCACTTGGATAAGTCTAAAACTGCAATTACCAATATAACTTCTAAAATAGATAATAAAGAGTGCTTCCTAGCAACTGTCGAACTCTAAATTGACCAGATATTGGACGTAAGATAAGTGATCTAATATTCCTCCGTTCTACTAGATATCGTAAAGGCATGAGACATGGACTAAAATCAATCTCACTGTCTAAAATATTGTTTCCTGATTTTTGATTTGTGATGAACACATAAAATGTCAAATTGAACGCATCAATTGAGTTCTGTTTGGGCCCTACACTATAAGTCAACACCAAATCACCGAGGGAAACAAAGATATCGCTTTTCCCGTTAGGGAAAAAAGAAAAAATAAACTTTGGCTCATATGTTTGTATCCTTTACTCATTAAACTATCCATAACACTGCATTTTATAACATCATGTTACTGATGCGTTTTCGCAACACCAATGCATAACCAACTTGTAAAATACAACTCGTATATATCCATTTTAAGAATATAAGATATTATCATCACAGAATTACTCATGATATAATCCATGAATTAATTCTCTACGCATGGGTTTATTCAATACTTAAATCTCCATCTCTAAGTACTCATGAATGTTGTAGCAATACAATTGCTACGTATAACTCTTTTAAATAATCTACAATCCATTTTATGACATTCTTAATGCACTCCTTACTTCCAAAAGTATGAATGACTATGGAATTTGAATAATTAAATTATTCAGGAAGTAAAACATGCAAAACAAAACACAAGAATAAACAATTGAAAAAGGCAGTAAACAAACTTATAAATAATTTCTATAATTTAATCACCAAAAGTCAATTACATTTATTTTTTTACAAGTTTCAAACTACTCATCTAACTACTAAAACTAATATCATCTCTCAAACCAGTGCTCCAAACATGTTGATTACGTTTAACCCTACTTAGAGCCTTCGTCCAAGGATTTGTTGTTGGATAAGGTGTCTAAGTCCATAACTATAATTGGTATATACTTGACTCAAAAATAGCATGGTCCATTTGGGTTGCATTTTACTGGAACAATTTGAAAGATTGACTTTTGAGAAGAGGTTATTTATTATTTATTAATATACTATAAGTTCTAATATATTAATATGAAATCATATTATTTAATTAGTATTGATCAAGAATTAATTTGGAATTAATTTAGTGATCAAAAGAGACTAATTAAATGTACGAGGATTAATTTGGTAAATCAAATATTCTTATAGTGTGGGCCTATGGTTATTTAGGATGGGCTAAACCAATATGGTAGTCCATGGATATGAAAGGGCATGGTGCATTAGGGTTTGCATGGATGTAAACCTAGTTTTGCCACACTATAAAAGAAGTCACTTAGCATCCAAAATTGGCCCCCAAGTATTCATTAGAAGAGTCATAGTTGATTTTCTGACAAGAAAGTCACTCTCAAGTCCTCCATTGTTGGTGGTGTTTTGTGAAGTATTTGAGGCATCACATTTGGGGTGCTAGGCTCTTAAAGGTTCAAGTTAACAAGCTACAACAAGAGGTAAGTAATCTAACTAGTTTTTGTTGTTCAATTACCTATGCTTTGTATGCTAGTTAGGATGAATACTTTGGAAAACAAATTGCATGTATAATTAGAGAAAACATAGATCCAAAGCATCTACGGTTGTATGTGCACCTTAAGGTTGTTAGAGTGCTCAAAACCCATCAGTGGTATCAGAGACTGGTTTGTTTTATGTTATATTTGATGCCCACTTGTTTTCAAAGCTAGAAAAATTACTTTACTGCACTCTGATAGGTGAACTCGCCAAGTCCAGCGACTGAATCGACGAGTCCACTTAGTAAAAGAGCAACTCAACGAGTCCAATTCATGAGTTGGTGCTCCTGTGTGTAAAATTTCGAGTTTTTTTTGGGCCATAGTTGGTTTAGAATCATTACCACAAACTGATTTGAATCATAAAATCTGTTTTTTTATATGGTAGTGATTATGCTCATCCAACTAAAAGATAATTGTCATAGTTTGAATATTTGTATTAGTTTATATGATAGACTAATTTTTTGCAAATTATTGATATGAATTATCTTGACCTTTGAGTTAATTAGATCATATATAAATTATTTGATAATTTTTGTTAGTTAAAGTTATTAAAAGACCCCAACTTTCGTATATTTTTTTTTTGAAAGACCCAACTTTCATACTTCACAATATCATTACTCCAAAACATGCTACTTGCATATTCATAAAAGCAATATTTTACATTGATAAAGGGATTACAAACTATTGGATACAAACCGACTATTACAAAGTGTTAT